>NC_141691.1:1497811940-1499278080 GCF_964263255.1 Lissotriton vulgaris | reverse complement strand
ATGACATAGGAGTGAGGTCAGTATGTCTCTATTGAGAATATTAAACTTAATTACTTGTGTGTGCCAGCTAACTCAGAGGTCACTAGAAACTGCTCGAATGAACATGAAGAGATTAGTTTCTGACAGCCGCATAAACATGACAACTTTGTTTCCCTTTAGAATCGGAACAGTCTCAGAATCGTGGAAACAATAAATAACGTTTCGACAAAGTTTCCACAGAAATACATAGACTGGCATTTCAACCAAAGGGGTTTATTGAACAGTCTTATTTCTCATGGAAGAGATATGAGCTGTTACAACCATAAGACAGAATGTGAAGTATAATATGTACAGTGTTTGCAGTAAGATTAAATAATACTGCAATAGCATGGTTTGTAGCAATGACATAGATTCATGAAAATACATACATAAATAACACAGGCTAAAATGTGAATACTCATCTGGTGCTTCTAGCTAGTTCTACCCCAGTGTACCTAACATAAGTGTAGTACGAGGTGAGAAGTAGGTGTTGTTTTTCTATAATCTAGTTTAGCTATAGTTAGGATTGGTGTTGCCAAGATTTGCTAAAAGTCCCTCTAGGTTCTAGTTTGCTCCATACTTTAGAATGAGAGAGGATAGAATCTCTTTCCGGGTCTTTATCTCTAACACTCCGCAAGTGGAGTCGGAAACACTGGAGCTGATTTCTCTGTGAGGAGGATGACATCTGGTAGGTGCGTCAGGCGGGGACTCGATCTCCTTCCAAATTTGCAGTGGCGAGCCACGTAGCTGAGCCGTGCAAGTATACAGGTGGACCGAACCATGGCTTGCCATGGTAAGCTAAGGTATATTTATACCTTGAAGGTGTTTAGGAACGCCAGTATTGATGTAAAAGTCAGACAGAGGAGCTTCATGAATGAACCCCTAAGGAATAGATGTTCATGCATAATAAATTAGTTCTTGGAGAAATCAATAATCCAAGAAAGGGGAAGTCCAAAAGGCTTAAGAGCCTGGTTATCCAAGAACTCGTTGTGACTTGGATGGATGGATGTAGGTGACCATGCCAGAATTTGGTTAGCATGGATAATGCCTAAATAAGGGTTGGATTTCAATGCCTAAATGAGGGCAAAGTGAATTGTGCCTATATAAGGGCATAAATCGGGAAACCTATATACGATATCTAAATCGACACACAACACTCCATTTGGTTATACATTCTAAGACATTCTGTGCTAAAGTGTCTAGTAATATTTTCTTTTCCTAATAGGAGTAAACTTCTCATCATAAGTGTAGATAAACAACTCATGAACTAAGCCTTCCACTCTAGCCGTTTCAAGACAGATTTGCCAGGAGAGGGAAGGAGAATTTGTGCAGGATTAAGCGTACAAGTATCTGCAGCACACATGTTAACAGAAAATTGTGAACAGGCAAAAATGTAAATGTGGCAAAAAAGAACACAGCAAAAGTAACACTAAAAGTATCAAAGGTATACTGAACGGGTAAGAAAGCTTTAGTTCCATTAGTATTGCCCTGGTTACTTACCTCGCCACATGAGTTACGAAGTGAGCTTCAGCTCCACACGAGAACCTTCCAAAGCAAATGTTAGCCTCCCATCCCTTCCCAACATGGCCAACCCACTTCAACCTTGACCTCTATAAGAGGAGGGTCGGCCCAATCCCCACCCTGATGAACTACCAAGCATAAACATGAAGCCGATAGCACCACAGGGAAGGAGGGATGGGAACTCATATGGCGAGGAAGACTATACTCGGAGCAATGAAGATTACCTGTAAGTAACCAGGGCATTACCTCCTTATAAGTCATACCCAAGCCAAGCGGCTTGATGGAAACTCACAAGAAACCACTGACAAGAAGGAGATGCCAAAGAAGCAGGTCAAATCCAAACAACACAGTCAAATGGATGAAACCACCCAAGAGACAGGCAAATCACAAGCAGGAAGAACTAGCCACGATACAGAGAGAAACCGGGAGGGCCGAAAACCCAGACCCCCGAGACCCGTAGGCCAGCCAAAAAGCCAGTCTGAACCAACAACAGAAGTTGGACAGAGAATGCACAGGACCAGACCGTATGAAGCCAAAAGCAACAAACAAACTGGCACAACAACAGAAAGAAGCAGGCTGGACCAAACATCCCAAGACTGCCCGACGGACAGTTAAAAGCGAGAGGGAAGCAAAAGCCCTAATACTACAGTATATGGTGTTGATTGTGGAGGTAAATCAATGTGTGGGAATATCCTCTTTGGTATAGCAGTTAAGGATAGATCATTGCCTGCACAGATGTTTTTGTTCTCCTGTCCCACAGGTTCTGCAACCTTGTGCATGCTACCCTCCCCAGTTTGCACGTCCTTACCTACAGCCGCCCTCGGCACCCTCTGAGAGAGCCTGCCATTGTCCTCAGTGTTCTTCATTATTTGAGCATCTAAGGCCCTGGGGGCAGATGGTGGCGGGATTATAATATTGGGACCACTTTTTAGGGCTCTGGGGTGTGATTGGGAATCCATAGCCTTACTGTGTGCACTATCCACTGATTTCCCTAAAGTATTAGAGCTAGATTTCATTACTTTGTCCAGATTATCAATTTTTTCACTGATACGCTTTATCCTTTCCAGGAGTGGTGCCAATAAAGATTTAATAAGATGTTCAATTTTGTCCATAAGTCCCTCGTTGTGTAATGAAAGTGGTAAAGGAGGAACTGCTTTTTCTGCAATTAAAACATTAGGTGATGGAGAATTGGTCGAAAAAAGGGATAGAGGAGGAGGGTCTTGTGGTTGTTTAACAGCATTTTTAAGCGCTTTAGGGGTTTTGAATATTTTTGCAGATTTTGGCCATCTTCCCTTCTGTCTGATCCCACCACGTTTCCTCCTAATTGCGGGGCCTTGCCATTGGGCTGTTGCCACTAAGTTTGCGTTTGCTTTAGGTTTTGTTGGATGGAGCATTAGTGACTCATTAAGCATAATGTCTAGAACTGAATCTAGGCTCGAGTCTGTATTGCTATCTTCCCTGGTTATATTTAAATTAGGTGACGCCTCGATTGAGCGATCGGTATTAATTCCCCCTATAGTCCCAACATTGGGTGTTTCCCTCGTGTAATTAATTGGGAAGGTAGTTGCTGCAATTAGGCCCATAGAGGAACATTTGTTCTACAGGGGTTCCAATGACAGTCGCCGCTCATTAATGGCGATTTCTTTTTCCAAGGCTGATCTGGACCTGGGTAAAAACTGATCCAGGGTACCAGTAACACTGCCCCCAAAGGTTAAATTTCCCCCTTATGTGACATTTTTACCCTCTCCGCTAGTGGCAAATGCTGTCAGCACAACCTAATGTTTACTGCGTATCTAAGACGAATATGAAAAATAAACATAGGCATTAAGTGGGCCAATGAACAAAATAAAGTCTTACAGTACAATCCAGATCACAAATGTATATAGGGTGGCCCAGCCCAGCCTGCTTCGGACTCTGATGGGCTAGGATGGGCCCGCCCTTGGCCCAGGCGAGCCAGCACGCATCCCGCGGCGCGTTGTCTCGGAGGTGACTTAAAGGGCCAGGGGGGCGGGGCCGCTGCCGAGCACCTCACGCGAGACTGCGCTGCCCGCTGGATGTAGAAGTTGTGCAGCGTGCGGTCTGTGGATGGAAAGAGATGCTCAGGGCCAACCGGCTCACCCACAAACAGGAAACAGGGCCCCCAGCAGAATTAGATCACGGGCAAAGCAGCAGGTAAATGGTCCTGGACTGAGATTCAATTTGTAAAGGCGTCCCGCGGCACGTTGTCCCGGAGGTGATTTAAAGGGCCAGGGGTGCGGCCCGCTGCCGAGCACCTCACGGGAGACTGCGCTGCCCGCTGGATGTAGTAGTTGGGCAGCGGGCGGTCCGCGGATGGAAAGAGAAGCTCAAGGCCAACCGGCTCACCCACAAACAGGAAACAGGGCCCCCAGCAGAAGCAGATCAAGGGCAAAGCAGCAGGTAAATGGTCCTGGACTGAGATTCAATTTGTAAAGGCATGTGTGTATGGTAATTCCTAGGATGTCTTGATGTGTTCTTTACCCAACCTTTCATATGTGCCTGCTGGTATGTGTTTTGTGCAATACTGAAAATGAAAAATTTTAACAGGCAGATTGTTCCATGTATAATCCATTCAGTAGCTGGCTTTTCAGCGACTGTAAATGGCAATCTTTCCAGTTTTTCAATGCTCAACACTGTATAATATGCTCCCCTCTGTGCCAGTTTGATCTGTTTATCAGTGAGATTGAATTCTGAAAACAGTGATGTGGTATTGATTAAACGCCAGGGCACATAGCCTGAGCGAAGGTTTTGCAACGTCCAGCCTAATAGCATGATAGAACGTAATTGCGACTGACCATGTTGCAACGTAACCAAGTCCTGTTCTATGATGTCTATGGCAGAAGACACTATGCTGTCCAATGAATATATCCTGGACGACAGTCGTTAACCCATTGTCAACTACAGAGATAGATTTTCTTGACATTAATACGATCAATTTCTCACATTCTTTCTGCAGTCTCTGCTTGCGTAATCATCCATGCTTCATTATAAGCAGCATAGATACCCGCATATATAAAACATTTATGACGTGGTTTTCTTGGTCCTAGCAAGAATTCCCTAAGATCAGCGCCATCTTTAAGTAAAGATAAGTGTTGCTTCACATCCTTCAGTGTAGATGTATGTAGCCAATCAAGGCACAGCTTCCCTACGATGTATGCTGTTACTATTCCAGGATGCTGTCTTTCAACATATCTTGGGTCTGGTCTAATGAATGTGAAACCCTGTGTATTGTTCAGGAATCTATCTTGACGGTTGTTTATGTCTGTGGGCCAGATCAACCATTTATTTCAATCTAGATTTGTTCTGTTGTGAAGCAAAAGAGTATGTACGTCGACCACCTCCTCTGAAGTGTTATCATTTTCAGGTGTAGGTGTAGGTATGGACGGGTTGTTCATGTGTTTTATCTTGGCCAACCCAAGGCAAGACGTCTGTTGGACAGTGTCATTCAAAAACATAATTTGCTCAGGGATAATACAGGCTCTAAATAAAGCTTCTACACACTGTACCTGCCAATCTTTCGTACCCCAGACAGTTTTCGTCTCAAGGTTGTCTTTCCAAAAGTCGAAACCTAGTTTAGACAGTTGGGCATAAAAGGTTGCAGAATAAATCTGTTTGGCATTTGTTAACACACTTTTCATTCCTGTTTTGTTCATATTTCTAAATTAAAATGATTCTGGATTGGATACATTGAACCCTGAAAAGTACGGAAACTTATTGGTGAAAGTTTTTGAGCTACCCTTTAGTGGCCTAGGACAATGTTCCCATTGGTTATACATTAATACATTTCTAGGCATTGCTGATTTGTGCAAGAAATGGTTACCATAATGATTATAACAATATACAGTCTAATGAACCTTCTAAATATTCATGATTTGTGAGTACTGCAGAAATTTCTAAGTCTGACATCATATTATTAACAGTCTTGAAGTCCCAATCATCTGAAAAGGTACTAGATAAAACAAAGTCACTTACTGAAATCTTGAATAAGTGTGGAATCTTCAACAGCTCAGACTGGCCAAAGATGTCATATTCTGTTTTGCCTCAAGCTATCAAACAAAAAGGAAGTGCACAGTTCCCCAGAGACAAAAATTATTTATTGTTAAAACAGTTGACAATGAAAAAGTGAGCTGAGGAACACCGTAGGGAAATACTTCTTTCGGAATTTAAAGGCCTCACACACCCAGCAAGCACACCCAGCAAGCTAGGTGTCATGCTTCATCATATGGCCTTTGCCCCTCGTTGGGTCGGCGCTGCAACTCCCAACGGGCACCCTTAGAAGGGGCTCTTTGCCGGGGATCTTTTATTCCTGCGTATGATGTAGTTGGGGTGAGGGCCCTAGGAAGTAGGGGTGTGTTGTGTAGATGTGCTCAAGTGATGTTAAAAACAGGTTGGGTAGTCCCAAAAAATATTTTAATGAAGTGGTAACCTACCTGGGTTAAAAACAAACAAAGAGAGTGGTTGCTCGGTGTGGCTCAAGGGTCCGCTGAAGCAGTCACCTACTCAATTAACTGGTCGACATGTTTAATGCTTAGGAGCTCAAACTGATACTCTGCAATTCTTCAGGACCAAAAATCGGGAAAACTATCTACACTACTAGAAATCCAAAAGTTCATCTAGTTCAGAATGTGCCTAGTTCCGTCATGTGGAAACCTGTAGAGGACGACATGAAGAAGAAATTAGCACACTGTCGTCCACCAGGTACTCACTAATGAGTGTCAACTGTCTAGGGGTTAAAAGTAAGCGGAATGTAAGTACTATCCCAGTTACATGGTAATACTAGAGAAAGTTAAAATTGGGGTTTTAAAATCATTGTGGCTTATAAATTGTAACCGATTGTCATTACAATAAAAGCCCGGACCACTGTGGTCCAGTCGGTGTTAAAACACTCACCCGCCTAATATTGGAGCGAGTTCATTCACCAATCCCCATTGCCCTCGGCGATGAGACATCATGTTGTTGATGTCCGGTATAGGGGTAGAAAATATAATACATCCCCTCCGGGTGGTGAGTACACAAGGTGGCACAGGGGGAAAAACACAAATCGGTAGTGTTGGCAAATCCAACACGGCTGCGACCTGAACTCGAGTTGGAGCAGCCGGAAGAGTAACCACCCCCAACCCGGACCACGGAAGCACCCGGGTCCAAGATGCCAGGCACTTGTTTGCTAAGTACATCGTCATACCCAGACTACAGGTGGCATTGTGTAGGATCCGTATTCTATCCCGGGTATGCCGGATCCAAAAAGATGCATCCCGGGAAAGGTAGCCACCACGTGCAGGGTCCGAATATGTCAGACCGCTGCCGGTTTCTGGACTCCCTAACAAAAATGCATCCAAACCGCTTACCTCCATACTCAACGAGCCACGTCAACCTCCTAATTGTGCTCCCGCCGGGGATCCAGTGTACAGTAGAGTCAAGGCTGACACCATTTTAACTCCTGGTGGGGTGTGGTGTCTAGGGGCTGGTCATGTGAGTACGTGACATATTGGTAGGAACGGCTGTTTGTGTGGTGTTAGAGGCACATTAAAGGTGCTTGAAATAGTGGTGGCCATCTTGGAACAGAGTCAGGGCCCTCAAGAAATAGTAGACCCTGAGTATCCTACCTTAAGGACTGCACCCTATACTATAAGGCACTCTAGGTAATGTTAAAAATTGCAAAATCGCATGTCAGGGTGTCTTGGAGTCAAATTTCTTGGTAAAGTGGTGTGGTCGTTGCAACTAACACTCAGTACCCCTACTCATAAAAGTGGCCCAAACCGCCATCAAAATGGGGATGTTAGTGGGGGAATGTCGGGATAATTCATCCGTATCAACATTGCAACAATCACGGTCCAACAGTAGTCTGGTCAATGTGGAGCCAGGGAAGTTTCACCAGGGTGAGGAACAGGTGGCAGCCCCCCTTGTGGTAGCTCTTGGTGTTCAGGGAGTCGGTTGCCTCACATATGGTTGTCAAATGTAAACAAGGTATATGAGATGTAGTTCCCTAGGGATTGTTGAGGGCAGCCCATGGTATACTGTTATTGAGACCATGAATGTCAGTTTTTAGGTGATGGACCCAGCGCTGCTCAATCCTAAACAATACATTCTGGGAGATGTTGTTGTGTGACTCGAGCACAAGCCACCTGAGGCTGTCCGCTCTATGTTTTGATTCAAAGCAGTGTGTGTATAGTTTTGTCGTGATTTTAAGGCACCTAACATTGCTCCTATGCTCAGTGATCCTTAGTTTGACTTGTCTCAACGTCATGCCGACTTACATCAAATCACAAGGGCATATAAGGAAGTAAATGCATTTTGTGGAATTACAGTTTGTGTACCTTTTCATTTTCCAGTTAAAGGATTCTGTCAGCTGGATCTCCTTGTATGTGCTGGTCTGCACACATACAGAGCAGGGCTAGTGACCGACTACGGCCAGAGCCCCCAGAGGGTCCTTTGGACACTAGTCTCCCTCGCCCTAGGCCGAGTGTGGACCAAAGTGTCCTTCAGGGTAGCAGAACGTTTAAAAGTAAATCTGGGTTTCGGGATATTGAGGGCTCCAGTATTCACTATGCCGCAGTGTCTAGTGATTATCTTTTTGATGAAGTCGGAGTTCCCGGTGTAGGAGGTCACAAATGTGATGATCTCAGAGGAGTCCCTCGTCCTTCTCTGGAGTAGTGCCTCCCTGGGGTTGTTCATAGCCCATTTGTATGAAAGTTTCATCTTGCGGGTAGGGTAACCTCTGTTCAATAGGTTCTGTTGTAGGGTATGTCCTTCTGTTTTGTAGTCACCCAGGGAGGTACAGTTCATCCTCACTCGGAGGAACTGCCCGAACGGGAGGTTGTCCCTTAATGCCTTGGGATGGTGGCTTTGATGGAGCAGGAGGCTGTTTCTATCTGTTTTCTTCCTGTACAGGGTCGTCTGTAGGCCTGCTGCTGTCAGCCAAATCCTGAGATCAAGGAATGGGATATCAGTGGGGGAGATGGTATTGCGCCCTCTACCACCTGGTATAGGAACGGCTGTGATGTTCACGGCTGACAAGTCTCGTTGTTCACGATGAGATGATTTGTGTGGTTTGAGGAGTAAGCTGATGTTCTTAATTGCTGTGTCCATTTTGACATATCTTCCATTTATCAGCAGTCTCAGAGTTATTACTAGAGTCAACCAAAGTAGAAGAAAAAATACACCCAACACAATCCAAAGGTCAATACATGGTGAAACCAGAGAAGTATTTTCCAGATGATGAAAAAGGTCTGTCGCTAGTTCTTTGAACGTTCTTTTTGCTTGCGTTGTTTCAGGTTTGCTTGGATCCTCAGAAAACATATCAAAGTTATTGAAATAGCCAGAGGCAGTTCTGTCAATTGTAGGGATTGCATCAGGATTTCTTGAAATCGCTGGAACCATTTGCTCACTTGATACATTTGTGTAGTCTGATGATACTTCGTTGTAGACAGGTGTTTCTTGACAAACTGTTATTTAGGAATCAGGAGGTAGAAGTTCCATTTCTTTGTTGCGTAGTCCTTCTTTTCGCACTTCAGATTCCTCAAAGGTGATGAGTCTCTTAGTTTGATCCTCTTGGATAGTAGCTAGAGCAGGGCATCTGCTACTTGGTCGGAGTCCACTTGGCCTACTGTTTAGTATCGGCCACATAGTATTGTTTGATCCGGTCGATATACACAAACCTGTTCTCCTTTTTACCAGCAAGGGGTGACAATAAAACTGTTCTTGATCTGTGGATTGCTAGGACAGGTCCTGGTTGTCTGTAATAAGGCCCAAATTCATCTTGTCCGTGATTTTTTCTCTGACTAGATCACCGAGCTTTGAGATCCAGGCAGGCCTTGCTGGGACGGTGAGTTTTCCTTTAGTGGTGGTTGGCTTCAGGAACACGTTGCTTTGTTTCTTTTTTATTTCATTTAAGTCCTGTAAAACAGCCAAACGGTCTTTGATATCAAATGTTTTTTCGTCTACCACTGAAGTCTGACAATCGAGGCCCACTACTAACATTCTGGTTCCAAAAAGGACTTCATATGGAGATATACCCCCTAGAGAACTTCTTGGCAAGTTGTTAAGACTACGTTGGACACTTATTAGATGTTTGACCCACCCGTCACCTGAGCCTAATTCCCTGCTGTTATAGATTGCTTTATGTCCAGTTTTTTTCTCTCCACAAACAAATTTCCCTCAGGATGGAATGGACTAGAGAACCGCAATGCAACACCCCAATTGGCCATGGCCTCCCTGTAAACTCGAGAGCTGAATGCAGGACCCTGGTCAGAATGTAGCAGGCCAACTGCGTATGTGCTGGTAAAGACTCGCAAACCTTTTATAACAGTTCGAGCGTCAGCCGAGCGTGAAGGCCACATTCAAATGAATCTTGTCTTAACATTTGTGGGACCACATTTGTCCATAGGGACGTCTGCGTGTAGAAAGTCTAATGCTGTCTAACAATGGTGTCTGTACTGGGCTGGCTATGCCATAGTCAGGAATCTGGTGGCGTTCTGTGCTGCGATCTCTATTACAGTCATAGCAGTTAATTACAAATGTGTCAATGTTTGCTTTCATTCCTGGCCACCAGTACATCTCTTTCAATTCTAATATAGTCTTAGAGATCTCCTGATGTATCAGACCCAGATGTGCTTCGTGAATCAAAGCTACCCTTCGTATCCTGTTTGGAATTACTCTGTCCCCCACTCCAGGGATTTGAGCAAAAGCAACGCAATTTGCGTCAATTATATATGAGTATTTTAGTGGAAAGTTTTGAGGTAACGTTTTTCTGCTGTCTTTACTAGAAGCATTGACAACCAGCAATATTTTGCTGTCTATTTTAGTTTTTGAACGAGTGATTGCAGCTACGGAAGCCGTTTGCACAGCTGCCTTTGCGGTTTCATCAGCCAATAAATTCCCTTCAACGTGAACGCCATCACGTTGATGACTCAGTGTATGTATCACATGAGTGTTTTGTAGTCCTTGTCGTACCTGAACTGCTTGTTCCCAAAGTGTTTTATGCTTGATTGTGCCACCTTTTGCATCTTTGAAACCATTTTAAAGCCAGTTCTGCAAGTATTTATTGTAAGACTGACCACAATAATACGAATCGCACACTATGAGTGTGGGGAATTCACGATCCGTATTCTCAAGTGCTATCGTGAATGCTTTTAGTTCAGCTCGCTGAGCTGTACAATCTCCTAGCGATTGAGTTTTAGTGACCATTGGTTGGAATTTGCCATGGCGCCAGCGACCTTTAACGATCGCGCACGTAGCACTATATGCTTGTTTACCCCCCATAGCGGGTTGGGCTGATCCGTCAGTATAAATTATACATTCATACTTTTCAAGAGGCGGAATTTCAGCATGCAGAGGACATTCATGTTCGTATTTTAGAAATGGTTGAGTTTTTAAGTAAGGATCAAAAACGTTTCAACGTCTGTCGTAGCAAGAGAATTAACCCATTGTATCCGTCTTGGATATAAAGCTTTAGCATTTGGTATGCTCGCTTTTCTCACTGCTTCTAAGGCAGGTACCGGAGTTATGACCATTATGCGTTTTTCCTGTGCCAGGCTCTTTCTTTTGCTACTGCAGTTTGAACCGCTGTCAAATTTTTTACTGTTAAAGTGAATTTCATTTCAGCTTATGTATACAAATGTGATTTGTAAGCTATTGGTACTTTATCACCATCGTTAAAAGTTAAGTAGTTGAATCTGCATAGATCCAGAATGGTCCGAATCACTAAGTCTGTAACATGTCTGTTTGCAATGAATGCAACATTTCTGTGTGTTTTTGTGTCCAATTTACTGTTTTAAAATCAGGTTTAATTAATTCATAGAGAGGTTTAACCCTTTCTGCGTAATTCAGAATGTAAATTCTTCGGAAATGTAAGAATCCTAGAATCGACTGTAAGTTTTTCAGCGTTTTTAGAGGTTGGAGCAGGGCACAATTCTGTCACTTGATAACTCATACCCTAGAAATAGAATGTTGAGATGGGCAATTCTAGATTTTTTTAATTGTTTTTGTAACCCTCAGAGGAGAATCCAAGTATAATGAGTCGGCTTCCTTTGGCACTTGCTGTAGCGAGCTGCGTCAGGCAAGTAGGTAGTCGAACTGCACCGAGCCACACCGTACTCTGCCATACCAAGTGAAGGTATATTTATACCTTGAAGGTGTTTGGAAATGCCAGCTTTCATGTAAAGTCGGGCATATGAACGTCATGGATAAACCCCTAAGGAATAGTTGTTCATGCATAACAAATGAGTTCCTTGAGAAATCAATATCCAAGCAAGGAGAAGTCCCTTACAGCTTAATAGCTTGGTTTTCCTAGAACTCGTTGTGGCTTAGTTGAACGGGTGTATTTGGGTAGCATGGGCTATGCATAAATAAGGACTGGATTTCCATGCCTATATAAGGGCAACGCGAATTGTACCTATATAAAGGCATGAATCGGAAAAATTCATTCGGAATCTAAAATGACACACAACAATCCACCTGCATAGTTAGTGTCAGTCGTGGCGCTGGAGGGGTCTTGGAGGAGGGTGCTTTTGAGGTGGTCCTCCGTGACCTTGCTCCAGTTCCTTCTTGGTGGGTGTGGGGGGGCTTTGGTGCAGTGGTGATGTTGAAGGTGAAATGGACGCAGTGGTGGCCTGTTCAGTGGGACTGGGTGGTGTGGCTGAATTGGATGTTTGTTCCTCCTGCGAAGATGGGGTTGAGGGTGTGTGTAGCTCTGTGACTGGGCCTGTTGACCCGCTGCTTCAATCAGAGATTGGCAAGGTTATCGAGGAGAGAGGTGGAGTCGGGGTCGTTGCGGTTGGCGATGTGGAAGTTAAGGTTCCCGAGTCAAATATAGTCCGTGGAGGTGATGGTGTGTGGTGCAGCGAGCTTGGCGATGGTAGTCGTGGACTGGGTGCAGGGTCCCGGCAGTCTGTAGATGAGGGTGCCGCGTAGAGTGGTCCTGGGGCTGGTCTAGATCAGGAAGTGGAGTAGTTCTGTGTTGGAGTGGGGGTCACTTGTGCTGTAGGTGGAGAGTCCGAGGGGTGTCTTGTGTGCGATGGCAAGTCCTCCTCCTGGGCGGTGGGGGCAGTCCTTTCTCCTTTACACCAAATCAACTGTGTGTGAGGGTGAATGGCTCACTTACTGACCAATTCCCTGTCACCAGGGGAACCAGACAAGGATGCCCCCCACCCCACTCCTTTTCATAATTGCGATGGACCCCCATGGTTTGCCACATACCGGAGCAGCATATGCATTGCAGACTTCAACTGTTATATATTCCGCTCCTGGCATCACTTTACTATGGTGATATATTTTTTTATGTCTGAAACCCTGTTGATAATCTCCTACCGCTGATTCAGGAGATCACGCTCTTCAGTAGTCTGTCAGGCCTTCTCATAAAATGCGCTAAGTCTGAACTTTTCATGCTGACCAAAAGCCCACATCCCACCAATGTCGAATATCCCTTGTCCTGGACCACGTACTCCACCAAATACCTGGGTGTTCATCTACCCCTAGATAAGGAGAAAATTCTGTGACTCAATTACAGTCTGACCACTGACAGACTTTCATTGCAAGTGGAGTTCTGGATAGGATTTCCGCTTTCCATGGCCGAACGGGTGGTAATAATCAAAATGATGGTACTCCCCCCTTTTTATTTCCATTTTTAAACATCCCTATCCTGCTCACACAACACTTCTTTGTTACCCTGTAGGGTATCCTGTCATGGCTCGGTATAACAAGATCATGACCCCGCTTTAAATGGGACATCCTGACTCTCCCTTACATACGCAGTGGACTTGGTGTCCCTGACTTCTATCTCTACTATCTTGCTGCACATTTCCAGTACTCACGTTGCTGGTATCTCCCAGTTATTCACATACTCTATCTCAAACCCAAACAGGACCAGGCCGGGCAACTTTCCCTCTCATCCTTATTACCAAAGGGTATCCCCATCGATACAACCAATATCGAGACTACCTGCTGGGCCTTGATGAGACTCTATCACACTTTACGGGGTGGCATTCTTTATGCCCCTGTTATAAAAGACAAGGGAAACCCAAGTACAATTGGTCAGGAACCTAAGGTAATAAATTATTTCTAAAGACAGTGGTTCCTAGACAAGGGTCAATGTGAGTAAACAATAACTACAGGCCCAATCAGTACTATATTTTATAGCTGTCCAGCCGCAGAGGGGTTTTTTAATATGCAATTGCTTAAATATATACAAAATAAAGCTAGAAATAAGCCTGTATCCAACTTAGTCAGAAGGAAGTACAATATGAACACAGAAACACTCAGGCAGGGTAAATTGTTTGTATGGGGCATATTTTGATATGACATCAAACTATAATATTGACAGCATTACACATAATGAGTATTAAATAAAGAAGTGTATATGGCTCATAACAAGTTGATGGCTTTTCAATCCTTACAAAAGATATAGGATCATCATCAGGGAGCATCTCCCCTGGACATGCCCGGTCATCAGTCACTATTAGATCACAATTTTTTCCCTCCTTACTATGATATCAGACGTCATGTTACAACCCAACCCTGCAATGGCACTAATGGGCTATAGCCAGGACCTCCTCATGTCTATACATAGATTTATTTCTATAGCACTATTTCTCACTAAACCGGAATCACCCTTCACTGGGGCAGTAGACACTCCTCAACAGATTCATCCTGGCTTAAATCCATGGCCTACTGTAACAAAAACAGTGATGACTACGCACAACTCTTGCCTCTCACATCTAGGCCTAACTATATTTGACATCCCCTCTGTACTTATCTTCTGTCATTAAAATCGGAGGACTCTGACTGAAGTACTACCTCCTCATACCATATACTGAGTCACTAGACACCATCGCATTATCCTGATTCATCATATCCTCTGTACTACCTCCAACTCATCATCTACACTCCTGTCCCCCCTCCCTCATAGTCATGCTACTGCTTTGCTTTTCACTTCAATATTTGTTGTGATATATTCAGTCAGAACACAATAAAACTATCATTCCAATGTGTTTTGTATGTTTGCAATTATTCGTAAGAAACTTAAGAAACAAAGTTTAAATCAAAAATCTCATCTATCACCCTGCAGACCCATCCAACTGTGGTCTTCCATCCGAAGTACCTATTTAATGGTGCCTTTTCTCCCCTATGGTTTGGTGTTCCCTGCATAGTAAATGATGCCATTCCTATGTACTCTTGGTTGCTTCTATGTCATCTTCTTCGTCTTGGAGGTTTATAAATAAATGTATTATTATTTTGCACAAAGGCAATACAATCTAATAGCATTTTTGTTAACAACATCCAGGAAGGCATATTATGTACAGACAACGATAAAAGTACAATGAACACAGAAGTACACAATAAAACAAAAACGAAGAAAAAGGTTTTGCCTAGTACTTGCAGGCATATCTAAAGTATCAAAAAATCCTCAAAGGTGTCAGATTTTCTTCATCTTTGGTTGACAGCTTGTCATTGCTATTAAATCCACAATACCCCTGTATTGAGCCCAAGCCTCCATGTCATCAAATGCTTGCTTGGGCAACCCCTTGCTTCATACCTGCTACTTATCTTAGCTATAGCTCCATTTAGCAATACTCAGAGGAATGTAAGCACACCAGTTCTGTGCATTATCCGGTTTGCTGATAATAATGGGCATCCCCGGAAAGAGTTTTAAAAATTCCCAGATCCCCAACTATGTGCAATTTTGTTGTGCGATGGTCCAAAATATTTTGGGAGGACAACTCCCATTACATTTTCATTCCATCACTCCCCAAAATTCTTGCAGAGCAAAGCACTGCCAGTTTGCATTGCTTAGATCTCCCTCTGTAGCATGTCATCTGAAGCGCTGGGGAGATGAGTCTTGCTTGTTATGACTGTTTACCTCTTGTGTAATAAACCCGATGCAGGTATTTAAATTGTACCAGGTGATACCTAGAAATGACTGAGTTGTCCCTTGGTGCAGCCAAGGTCTCCTACCATTCTGAGCCCTCTAAGGGGCCCACATCATTGCCACGTTTCTCCTAATGTGTAAAATATGTATGGAGTGTTAATACCTATGGTTCTGTTTAGGTAGGAGATGTTGATTTTGTGACCCAAAACATTCATTGTGATCTTGGCCTCCAATGGCGGAAAGTCTTGGATTGAGACTATTTGCAGCAAAGAAGGAAGGAGCCCTTGTCTAAACTGGAGGGATTTATAAAATTGGGTACAACGTAGTCCAATGCCCTCTTGTAATTCTGCAAAGAATGTGAGGTTGGAATGTGCAAAAACTGTTCCTAAGGTTTAAATGTCCAGCCTATCCCAGCCCTTGAAATGGGATCATGCCAGTATCTCTGCAAGCAGTGTCTACTTAGTAAGTGACCTCTGCAACAATGTTGTCAAAGAGTCCTAAGATATACTTAGGAGATGACTCCTGGAGAGGTCCCTTCATATATATTTAATGTAATGGGTGTGCATCACCAGCGGCCCAAACATCGGTTCACTAGGCTGGGTCGCACTCGGTGTCACATAGCCAATCATTAAGTACCAGGAGCTGAGGGTCTCGGTATTAGGAATAGAGGTCCACCGTGGTAAGGCCACCAGCAAAAAACATTTGTAGCATTTGAACAGTGACGATGTTGCTACAGAAAGGAGCACAAGTCGGCTGTTAGTTTAATAAAAATTATATGTTGGAAATATTCTAACAAGCAAGGCATTTTGGGGAATGCTATACGTTTGATGGATTGCAACTTTTTCTAAAATAGAGAGGGCTAGCAAATTCTCGCAATCTAAATCAAGGTGGCAGTGCTCAAGCATGGAAGTTATGTTTTTGGAAAATGCAGTCTTAGGTAAGGTGTAATATGCATGACAAAATATTTAAAGGAGTTCTGCACAATTTGAATTGATTATTTGGCCGCCCATCTCTCTGCATCCTTATGCTATTAAGAGGGTTATCAGTATAAAGTGAGTCTTTGTCTTCCAATTCTGGTGACCAAACGTATCCCATTGATGGTACATTGCGGTAAAACCATTCCTCAAAGGGCTCAATAGCCAGTGTAAAAAGTAGTGGAAAGAGGGGGCAGCCCTGCTTAGGAACCCTTTGTATCTGAAGGAAGAGGGGGGGTCGAGCCATCGATCGCACTCTAGTGATGGCTTTGGTATATACAAGTTTAATGTAAACTAGAAAGTTACCTCTGAGAATAAGATATCTGGAGAGAGAAAATTGCTAGTCTATTGAAAGCCTTTTCAAAATCTAACAGGAACAGCTCAAAGGGCTGATCAAGCTAACGGGAGAGTGCAACAGCATTGAAGAACCTTTTGATGTTATGCCTGGTGGACTACTGAGAGATAAACCCACTTTGCCTCTGACCAATTTAGGAATCAGTGTGAGAAGGCATATGGCCAGAGCCTTGGCTAGGATCTTACATTCACCTTTAATAAATGGGATTGGCCTGTATGAGCCACAGTCCATTGCTGATCAGTGCACCTTAGTGGTTACCTCACATAGACCTTGAGGGATGGGACCAGTATCCCTTGAAGTGAGAATTGGCGCAGTGGTTCTGCGAGTGATGACAAGAACATCTTGAGAAATTCATCCCGAAAACAGTTGGGATCAGGGTTGCGACATAATCGGAGCGATAGCCTCCGACAATGCATCTATCATGAGCTCGCCATCAAGGGCTGCACTGTAAGGCACATCACGGGAGGGTCACTGTGAACACTTAAAGGGAGTTGTGATGCTCGGCCTCATTAATACGGTAAAGTTGTTGAGAACCAGCAAACACTTGGTCAATCTCATTCGGTTGAGTTGCTAGTGAGCTGCCATCACCAATAATCCCATCAATGTGTCTGCCACATTTGTCTCAGCAATAAAACCTTATTCCCATATTCATTAAATCAGTTTTGCAAGGTTTGGTGAGGCAACCTCGCTATGGAAAGAAAGGTATTGGACGCGTTGTAATTTCAAGACTTTGCGCTCCTGTCTGTTAGTGTCAGGCTTCTCCTTTAGGGTGCTCTGAGTCCTGACATGTTTTCAGGTCTGCAAGTTATCAATGTTATCAAGATTTCGATGCTTGATCTAGAAAAGGATATCAATGACTCTCACCTGCACAACAAGTTTGAGGGCCTCCTATCATAAAAATAAGGAAGATTCTGAGCAGTTTTATTCCGGAAGTACTGTCTAATCTCCTCTCCTATCAGTTTTCTCCTCTCACCTTCCCTTTACCAATCCATGATGCATTTTGATGCCAGGCGCCATGATGTTTAGGATCCCTACCTCCTATTCTGATCTTGATGGGAGCATGGTCAGAAAGAATGTGTTAATGAAAGTGGCAATCATATGCGTTAAATCGGTGGGGGTGAGAAAAAATAACCAAGAGGGGAAAAGATCTGTACACATGTGAGAGGAAGGTATATTGGGTGTCTTCGGGTGGAGGTGGTGCCAGACATCACACAGGCCATAGGCTGACATGAAAGAGAACTAGGGAATGATATTAGGCTTGGCACCAATGGAAGGTTCCTGCTGATCTAAAGATGTACCCATGAGGCAATTGAAATCACTCCCATAATCAATAGGCCAAGGAGAGCTGTGAGGAGAACCAAGCCCAATGAGCCTGCCTGCTGCAGAGTGTGCACTCCTGCGTTAAATTCCATAGTAAGCAATAGGTTTTTGACCTGTAATTCAACATGCAGTGATCATGCATGTGCACTGAGACCCTTTTTTTTAAATAATGATTGACTCCCTGAACTTTTCTCTGTGGTCAGATGTGCACTTCATGGGCACCTTCCTTTTGATGACCATGACCACTGTCAGCTCATGAGGCTTTAAGGACTGACAGTGATGGTAACAATATGATTTAGAAGCAGGATAGGCTTTTTTTGCCTGTCACATGGTAGGGAGGCTACTAGCCTCCCTGGATTTTTTTAAATGGTCTGCCCCTCTTGTGCAACCAGATCTTTCCTCTCTTGGATGCTAATGACAAGGGTAACTCGTCATGGACTTTCCATTGATTTCAATGGATATTAAAGGAAAATACTAATAATGCCTTAGCACTAAAGGGGTTAATGTGAGACATACACGTGGTATGGCTGTGTATGTTTACAGTTTAGTGTGTAGAATATACATTTATGGTTGACACATGTATCCATAGCTGCACAGAAAATGTTGACTTTTTATAGTCTAGTGGTACCTTAGATGGAAGACTGGAGTTAGAGCCCAAAACATTATAAGGGTTAATTGCAGTGGGTTGGATAGAGGAGTGCTGATGAAAGGAGACAGAGGGTTCCGTTAAAGCTAAGGAGTTTCCCCCTATTCTTACGGCCCACTTTTCCCTGGAAGGGCTACTCCCTACAGATTAACAGATAGGTAACTACTTCTGCTCCTTGTCTTTATGCCATTGTATTGGGTTCCTCCTGGTGACCACCAGGTCCATATCTCCACCCTGTGCACAGTTCAGGAGAAAGACCTTGGCTGGACAAGCCTAAGTGGAATAAGAAAAATTGCAGTTGCCCAGACTCAGTTTTACATCTGACTGTTGGAATACACAACCACAGTGTGCCACTGCAGTATAAAGTCGGGTCCAAACTTTCCAGTTAGTGATCCAAGGCTTTTCTACCATGAACTGGGGTTCCAAGCCAGTGGCACCTTAGAATTTATTCTGTGCTCCAGGGACATCTTTACGTGTGAGAGGAAAAAAGGGGATCTAAGTTGAGAGTTGTTTATGCATAGTACATGTTGCACGACACTTCTACCCTTAAAAAAAAATAACCTTCTCACACTGTTGCTGATGTCCTGGGGTGTTTTCAAACCCCATGACATTGGTTGGGGAAAAGGCTCCAAACCATAGCTCTAAATCCATTTTTATGCAGGGGTTTCCAGACCACCTTTTGAGTCAATGTGTGATAACAGCTCCTCGCTGGGTAACCATATGAAGGGAGCTGATATCGTAAGACACAATGTGGCACTGTGTGTGTTGGTGGGGTTGCCAATACCTCTTATCAAGTTTTTACCAGATAACTGCTCAAAGTTCCAATAGTCTATAAGTGGGATCTGACTGAACCCTACTTCAAATGAGGAAGATGGCCTACTGATCAGGAAGGACATTAGAGATAGTTTTGGAGATGCTATACAGAAGAAAGAGAATGGTGCAGAGCCTAAGTCAGCTGAACTGAATCTACTTCAGCAGCTCAGGAGTAGCTACATCACTTATGCCGATGAGTGAGGTCTGTGTGCTCCATTTGTTTCCAAAGTGGTGCTGAATAACTCTTGACAGTGTCCCACATGTAAGACAAACTGGCCCATGTTGAAGAGTCAATTTCCCATAAAGATGACAACCTATGCTTAGATAAGCTCTAAAGGCATGCTGATCCTTTCGCTTTGTTTGTATAAGGGGCATGCATCTACACCTGAGAAAGAGTCCACAGAGTTAAGAACCATAAGCATAAGCTACGAATATGACACAGCTCTACAAGGTTTGTTTCCCTACCCATGGGTGACTTAGGTGAACATAATTCTGTGCACCAGCTCTGAATGTGAAAGACAGTTTATCGTAGTCCCACAGACTTCCACTCAATACATAGCTGAAGTTAAATCAGTGCTTTAGGGTTACTAAAAATTCCCAAAATGGGATCAGGGCATTCTGATAACAGTAAGCCTATTCTACCTTCAGAACTTCTCACACAAACACACACAGTACTTTTAACTAAATGTATTTATTACAACAGGGTGAACCTGTATCCTAGTACATCTAAAATAATCACATAGGATATCGTAAAAACATCAAGAAGGCATGTTGCAAATAATGAGAATAAAATGAAAATTTCTAACATGGTTAAAATATCATCTAAAAGCCTAATACCCAAAACGTACTTCAATGCACCACCCTAAAAAAGCAAGTAGTAGAGTAACTAACAGACTAGAGTTTCTTGGGAAAAAGTGGCACATTGCATGCCTTATTGACTTCTCGGGCTGTCATTATCAGAAGAGCAATGGAGGAAGTGTTCTTTGTGAAAGGCAAACACGTCCTGCAGTAGCAGCTCCCCTCGGATACTCAGCTATTATTAGCTTCAAGTAGGATGCATCTGCTTCTCTAAATACCTGCAATAACCAAGATCATCTTTGACGGCATCTTGCAGGATAATCTGGGATGATTGACCTCTCTCGCTAAGGGGTTGAGTAGTGGTCCTCAAGTACAAAACGTTATTAGGGATGAAGACCTTCGACATAGTTTTAGGAATGTGGTGTGTACAGACTACATGCGCCAGAAAGGGGTCCTAGAAATATGGGAGACGAGGGAACATCAATTTAAACTACACCTCTTTGATGTATTATCTTAGGATGTTTCTTGATGTCATTGACGTATTGATAAGGAAACACTTATTCCAGACTGAGTGTCACATCACATCAGGTGTTATACCTGGGTCAATATCAGAATGCCATGACACTTTCAGTCCCCTTTTCAGTTCAATGAATTATAAGGGAGGACAACATTCATGTTCTTAGCAGTTAGACATTCAGCTTCTGGTTTATTGGGGTGTAAGCCCTGGTCAAGCAACAACCACAAACCTAGTTAGGTTAAGGCACAAGCAACCCCCAAATTAACCTGTGCTCACCCTGTGGTAGCTTGACTTGAAGGCAATCTTTAAAGTATTTCTGCAACATTTCAAACAGTAAAACAGTAAAAAGACCACACAAAAAGATCCCACTCCAAGTTTAGAAAAATAGGGTAAAGTTTAATAAATAAATCAATACCAAAATGACAAAAATACAATCAGGGAAACTGGAGATATTGAATATATTTTCATAAGGTAAAATAGCACCAAAACGAACAAAGGAGCAACAAGGGATATCTGGTCATGCGGACAGGGACAAAGTCACAAGTTCAGGCCTATGTGGTTGTGCCAGATTGGGACAAAGTCACAAGTTCAGGTCAATCACAATAAAGTGCAGACAGGCTCTAGAGACCCAGTCAGGCCCGCTGAACAAAGTACTTTAAATCCTGGTTGCTGAGCGTTGCCTAGCTCTAAGGCAAAAAAGCGTCATGCAGCCGAAGCGATGCATTGGTTTTGAAATGTGGCAGTACTAAAGTGAGAGGTACTGTTCCATTGACACTGAAAATCCCATTGATGGACATTGAGATGCATATTCCGGGCATCGAGGATGCAACTTTGCAGCTGGCAATGCATCAGTTCTGAGGAGCTATGAGGCTGCGATGTGGAGACCAGCAACGTCACTGAGCTGCCATCAATGAGAGATATGATGACCTGGGTTGAAGATGAGCTGCGCTATTACCGATGCATCAGTTCCAAAGATGTGAGGGTGATATGTATCTTCTGCACTAGACCTAATCAAAGCAGCAGCAGTGATACGTCATTTAGACTGCACTCTCATCTGAGGAGATGAGTCGATTGGGCTCAAGGATGTGCTGCTCAACAGAGAAGATGTGTTGGTTCCACTGGTAAACACCTTAGGCCCACTTTCAAGGGCCCAAGACTGGGGGCACCACTTGACATAGAAGACTCCCAGTTGGAAGAGTACAGGTGCTGATGCAAGGCTTTTGGAAACCTGTTATGTCCCTGAGGCTTCAGATCAGGAGGCCAGCCAACTGGTCCTTGGAGTCACTCTGGATTATGGGGTCAAGAGATCAAGGTTCAGAACTTCTCAACCAGGCAAGGAGGGCAGCAGGCAGAAGGTCAGCACAAACGGGCAGCAGGTCTTGCAGAACAGCAGTCCAACAGAGTGGAAATTCTTCAGAAGCACAGCAGTTCTTCTTCCTGGCAGAGTATCCACAGGTTCAGAATTGTACTGAATTGGTGGAGTCTGAGGTTTAGTACTTATACATAATGGTGCCTTTAAAGTGGGGAAGACTTCAAAGACATGCCTCTGAAGTCTGAAGTACACAGATGTCCTCCATTCTTGCCCCCTGGCTCCAGACTCAACATTGAGGATTATGCAAACTTTTGTATGTGGACAGGACACAGCCGATTCAAGTGTTAAGTACGGCTGTACCCAGCTCCTCACTCTCAAATTGACAGAGATGACCCATTGAGACACATCTAAGCTACCATCATGTGTGGAAGTCTAGGAGGAATACACAAAGTCTAACTGCCAACTACACTCAGTCATGTGATCAGAGACAGGTCACAGACACCACATGGCTAAGTCAAGAATTTGACAACTTTCTAAAATTCACCTTCTCAGAATTAGAATCTAAAATCTGACTTCACCACAAGTCATTTCTTCCCACTTGGAAATTACACTTATAAAATGTATTGAGGCAACTTCAATGTTATCCTATGGGAGATATTGACCTTGCAGTATTGAAAAACAAATGTAAGAATGTTTCACTACCAGGACATGTAAAACTTTAAAATATATATCCTGCTTTTTTTTAATAAATTGCACTCTTCTCTCTGGGCTGTCCATGGCCTACCCTAGTGGTGCCATGTATTATTAAAATGGAAAGTTTGGGCCTGACAAGAGTTTTAACTTGCCAGGTCGAAATGGCAGTTTAAAACGGCCCACACATGCTCTGGAATGGTAGGCTTCAGACATGGTTAAAGGGCTACTTAAGTGGGTGGCACAATCAGTGCTGCAGGTTTACTAGAAGTATTTAAGCTAAGGCCCTGGTCACCTGAAGTGCACTTTACTACGGTAAATATGCCAATTGTGTATAAGATAATTGTACCATGTTTTGAGAGAGCACATGTATTATAGCAATGTTTAACAGTGGTAAGGTGCACAGAGTCATGATGCCAACAAAAGAAAACTCAGCAAAAAGGGTAGGAAAAAGGTAAAATGTCTGGGGGTGACTCTGCAGAGAGAGTTTTTAACAACAGATCCTTCCTCCAGCCTATAGTCAGGGTAGACTGTAGACTAATAATTACCTTGATGGGACGATACTACTTAGCTGATAGAATGTGGACAATTATCCTCTATTGCAGGAGCACTTGTTAGTTCTACGCCTCTCTGAACTCAGTTGCATCCCTCTTTCTATACCCTCTGAGCCACTGAAATGACCCATGGGGAACCATTTCCTCATTTGTGGACCCCATCTGTGCAGCACCTAACCTTAATTTTCTCACAGATACATCAAAGTATGCAACATTACCACCATGGCCAACAAAGTGATGTGACCCATTCCAGCCCTTGGATCAGACGTCTGTCACCAACCCAAGGAAATTACTGTCAATAAAGACAGTAACCAACAGAGACAGCTGACAGCTGTCGTGTCAAGAGCCAGGCCCCCTGGCCATCCAGGGCTCTCTGACTTTTGAGGTTTCTCAGAGTGGGGGTGTCATGGAGAAAGATGACAACCACCAAACTGCTGTCCAGTTAAGCATATTTATTATACAGGAGCCACCAGACCCAGTTTGTGGCAGCCTGGTTGCATCTGGTAACTGTAGCAAACCATACAAATAATCTCTATATTCGATGTCACCGCATTTATTGTTCAGACATAACGCTCCATCCTCATGTCTGGACACCACCACATTCCTTTTTATCTCCAAACCAACAGTAAGAACTAATTTAGTTTACAAATTTTTGTTTAGACTTACTTAACTACTTCACTTCATACTGTAACAACAGTCTTATATAACAGGAAAACGTTGCACTAAACCTTTCTTGAAATAGCATAAAAAAAGATCAAATTAAAAATATATATATAAAACACATTTTAACATAAACCTGCCAAAACTATATTTTTGATGAGCTATACCTAAACCTCAGCAAGTTCTGAGCTAATTCTCAAACATTAAGAAGATTACATGAATCTGCCACATACTATTATTTTAAAAGAAACATAAACATGCATAGCATTCAACAGATACAAAAGAAGAACCCAGTTCCGAACTTACAGTTCTGATTATACACAGAAAAGTATTCTGAATTTAACCCTTCTTTATTTCCTAAACATACGAGTTCGCCTATCTCTGACGCTTATTTTTTCAGTTAAAAAAGAAGTTTATTGAAAAAATTCAAAGGAACAATACAAAACCATGTAAACAGTAAACAATTATATAAATTACCCTAAAATTCAGAATCAAAAGTATTGGACTTATGCATCAGTTTAACATTTCTTGAAGATAGAAAGATGACAAGGTATGCAAAGTAATCAGTGCAGATAAAAGAAGGTTACAACTCCATTGTATAAAAAGACAAGTGTCTGGATAGTGTTGGCTGCTCTATATGACTTCCTAATTTTAATCCACAATTTTTTCCAGAATGCCGTGGACCAACAAACTTGTAAATCATGTCCCATGACAGTTCCACCATAGTTTTATCACAAGTTATACCTCATTTTATGCAAAAAGCTATAAATAACAGAGGTTTGGGGATTAGTACCTAGAAACGTATGTAAATTGTTGGGTGCAGAGGAAGAATGATCAGTGGTAGAATTTGAGAGTGTGTGTTTGGCAGAAGCATTTATGACGGCCTGTTGCAGAAGGAGATATTTAGGGAGATAGGATGCAGGTAAATTAAAAGGTCTACTAGCTTGCAAAAAATACATAACCCTATCCTGTATTTAAAGTTGATGTATCCATATCAAACATTTTAGCCTCCAGGATTTCCATTACAAAGGCTTGTTGCGTATCAAAATCATATTGTTATGCCATATTTTAGACCTGGAAAAGGAATTCCAAACCACAGAATCTAACGCAGGGCTGGAATTCAAAATTTTAAATGTGTGTTTAAGCATGGGAGTAGATATAAATTGTGGTTTACGAGAGGATACATATTCTTGAAATGAAAAAGGGGAAATAAAAGAAAGTTCCAGTGCAGTCCATTAGGGACAATCCATGCAGGATTGAGCTAACCATTTTGACACCTGGCGAAGTAAAAAAGATTTGTGATATGTAGGGAAATCAGGAAAAATTACACCACCTTCTGATTTTGGACGAATCAATCTTAATAAGGACATGCGTGATTTTTTTATTACTCCTTAGAAAAGAAGGTAATATTGAATTAATTTTTGTAAAGGATTTCAGAGGGATAGATACTGGAATTTTAAAAATTGTGTAAATAACCAAGGAGACATCGTCATCTTTATGGTATCTATACGTCCCCACCAAAAGTAATCTAGAGGGTGCCATCTAGCGGACAAGGAAGATAATGTCTGGATGCAATTATCTATGCAACAGGAAATTGTACCTGAGATAGATGAGGTAAACTGTAAACCTAAATATTTAATTTGCTTAGGGTTCCAAGCGAAACCTGAAACATGAAAGTCCTCTTTAAAGGTATATTTTGTTAAAGGTAGAATTTCACATATTCAGATATAGCTGCAAAGTAGTCAACGTCTTGTAGGAATGCGGAGAGAGAGGTTTGAAGTTGTAAAATTAATAACAAAACATCACCAGCATAAGCTGCTAGTTTGATTGGAGTATCTTTAAAATCAAATCCATGGATGTCCATATTTCTGACTAATTCTTTAAAGAAAAGGTACTAGAGATAAGTTGTAAAGGAATGGGGATAGTGGACATCCCTGTGGAACACCTCTACCTAAGTTAAAATAAGAAGATGTACTACCATTTGCACACACTGCTGCTCTTGGATTGGAATATAGAATTGATTTACAGAACTAATTTTGGAACCCAAACCATCAAGTGTATGAAAAAGGTAGGATTATTCCACTCTATCAAATGCTTTTTCAGGGAATGTGAAGCATGGGATGATTTGGATAAAATGCTAAAAAATAAACGAGTATTGTTGGCAATAAGACAGCCTTTAACAAAACCAGATTGTTCTCTTCAAATCAGGCAAAAAGATTCTAGACAAATGGCCAAGGCTTTTGAAAAGATTTTTTAATCAATATTGACTAGGGAGATTTATTGGTAGGGTTTGCAATATTTTAGGTCCTTGCCTCCTTTAGGGATAAGACAAATTAGAGCATCCGAAAAGGAGCCAAGGGATTCACCTGAATGTAAAAAAGAGTCTAAGAGGTTATGCAATTTGGGGATTAGCAAATTAGCAAAATGGGAGAAGTATTCAACAGAGAATCCATCTTGTTGTCTTTCTTAAGTGCCTGTACTGCAATGAGGAGTTCTTTTTCTGCCAAATCAAAGTCCAAGGGTGTAAAATCTGGTCGGGCAATAGACGGTTGTTGAATAATAGAAAAACATTGAGAGATATGATGTTCTGAGGGAGGGATTTCTGATGTGTAAAGAGTTTTATAAAATTGAAGAAATGTATTTAAAATATCAGTGTCTTTAAACTTAAGTGCTTGATGTTCATCCATGATGGATTCTATATTGAGGTTGTTATGTTTAACTTTCAAATAATTGGCTAGGACTTTCCCTGCTTTATTCTGACCTCCATAAAATGTTGCCCTGGATGTTAATAAATACGTTGGGGCATTGTCTGTTGATTCCTTATTAGACTGAAATTTGACTTG
This sequence comes from Lissotriton vulgaris, assembly GCF_964263255.1. NCBI lineage: Eukaryota > Metazoa > Chordata > Amphibia > Caudata > Salamandridae > Lissotriton > Lissotriton vulgaris. The sequence continues at coordinate 1,499,251,180 of NC_141691.1, read as the reverse complement.
TACGAATTTTAATAAGCACATTGGGCATTTAGAGGAGTAATAAGAATGCTCCAATCTCTTTATCTTGTCAAGAAATGTTTTTGTGTATTGTTTGTATTTTTTTTGCTTTTTAGAGACATAGCCAATGATAAAATCTCTGGCCTTGGAAGCATCCCATACCACATGAAAAGGTAAAGTATCAGATTCATTAAATACAAAGTATTCATTTGAAAATGAGAGAAAAGAGGAAGTAAATGTAGGATCTAAAAGTAAGGCATTATTAAAACGCCATTTCCGAGGTGTGTTAGGTATTTGCAAAAAGTCAAGTTAAATAGTAATGGGAGCACAGTCAGATATTAGAAGGAATCTAATATCTGTCACCATTAAAGATTGGGAAACATTGTGAGATATAAAAAATGATCTATACATGATTTGGTATGATGAGCCAGGGAGTAAAATGTATGATCTCTTAGAGTAGGATTGCAAAGTCTCCATGCATCTATTAGTTTATGCTGTTTAATAGTTTGAAGACAAAGTTTATTATTTTGTGAGGTGTAAAGGAGACCTTTGAATTACGATCTAAAAAAGTGTCAAATACTTGTTTGCAATCACCTGTATGGATACAATTATCATTGATACATTGTGTGATTTGTTGAGCCAGGGATGTCCAAAAGGAGGAACCTCCAGCAGTGGGTGTGTATATATTAAGAAAAGAGATCGGAGCATTTCCCATTAACAATTTAGTGAACAACCATCTACCATTATCATCAGAACATTGTGAACACAGTTTAGCAGGAAGCATTTTACGAAAAAGAGTCAAGACTCCATTACGTTTACCATCTCCTGGTAAATAAGAAACCTCTCCTACCCAACCCCTTTTTAATTTGATTGACTCCTCTGCTGTTAGATAAGATTCTTGCAAACAGGCGATATCTGCTCCGAATTTAGCGAGGTGTGTTAATACCCTTTCCCCCACATGCATCAAGCATTTTTGGAGTCGCAAACGGTGCGATTCCTTAAAATCGGCCGTTTGCGATTCCAAAAATGCTTTTTGAAATGCATCAAGCATTTTTTGAAATCGCAACATTTTTGCGATTTCCAAAAATGCGATTGCTTTTAGGAAATCGCAAATTTGCGATTTCCTAAAAGCAATGCATGAATACTTTTGAAATTGCGAATTCGCAATTAGAGGGACAAATTTACCGAGTAGTTGAACTACTCGGTAAATTTGCAAAAAGTGTAATTAACACAGAAAACGCATTTTAAAAGCATTCATGTTACGGACACACATGTCCTTAGGACATGTGTGTGTGCAAAATGATGCGAAAAATAAATTTCAGGGGTGCAGGGGGGGTTTATTTGAACCCCCCTCACCACCCTTGAAATGCAATCAGGATTTGCGATTTTGAAATTGCGAATTCGCAATTCCTATTCATTCCTATGGGCCTTTTGGCCCATAGGAATGAATGGGAATTGCGAATTCGCAATTTCAAAATTGCATTTTTTATGCGATTCGGTAGAAATAGCGATTTCTACCGAATTGCATAAATATTTAAAAAGTAATCATGCATAGGCTTTTGCGATTTCTAAATTGCGAATCGCTTTTTATCGTAATTTAGAAGTCGCAAAAGCCGAGATTGATGCATGTGGGCCTTTGTCTTTTGATAGGTGAATGTAAACCCTTGACTTTCCATGAAATAAGCTTTAAGAACATGAGACTAACATAAGAGTAAAGAAAGGGCACCAATCATATCAGACCCGTAGATAATAAAAAGCTTATCGAGAAGGAAACCAACCGCATACAATTTTCATCAAGCAGAATGGAGAGAAAGAGAGAAAAAAATGGATAAATAGATATAAATGTAATACTAGAGAGACGAGGGAGTAGCAAAAGGAAATAAGTATATGAGTGTTCAAAGAGTAGTATAGACCATTAAATCGTAAGTTACAGAGAGCATTGTAGAAGAAGGAACAAAAAGTACAACATAGAAAGAAACAAAGAGTACAGTAAGAAGAGAAAGGAAAAAAGAAAAGTACAAATAAGTAGAGAAAAAAGGTTATTATGAGAAGAGATGAAAAAACACAAATTACGTACTTACAAATAATCCAAGACATATGTAGGGTGGAGGGGAGATGATGCCACATGGGACAATGAAGCGTCCAGACTCCGAATGGGGAAGCGGGAAGGACATCAAGACCAATGGGAAACACAACACACAAGGGAGGTACAACAAGATGACAAGTCCTGCAAGGGGAAAAGGAGATTAGTAATCCATCAGAACAATGAAACAAAGACATAAAACAGCATCTTCAACTGTCTCAACAGGAATTAATTATCAACCATATGAAACACGTTTCACAAGAGAACACAGGCAAAACTAAAACATGAGCAACTGCTTATTATGCGTCAAGGATCTGTTTTGCATGAATTGAGAAAGCTCTTCAGTTATATTGGATATTCATATGTAGTAGTCTTATTGTGCATGCATGAAAGAGGCCATATTGTGCACCGATGGAACAAAGATGAGGTCTCATTGTCAGAAATTCTTTGCATCTGTCAGCTCTGGGTTTTGAGTGATCCTGAGAGAAGAACAGAGGATTACCTAACCAGGTAATATGATTGCGAGCTCTAGCACATGACAGAACTTTAAGCAAATCAGTATACTCTAAAAAATATAGGATAAATCTTCTTGGTTTCCTCATGGTGGAGGAAGTCATTGTAGGAGGAGGACCCAGTCTATGAGCCTGTTGGCTGTTGAGAAGAGTTTCCTGATGCAATTTGAGAACCTTTGGAAGGAACAATTTAAAGAACATGATGGGATCCGAGCCTTCCAAATTTTCTGGCAGTTTATAAATGTGTAGGTTGTTCCGCCTGTTCCTATTTTCGAGATTTTCAATTTGTTTTGGAGAGTCGATACTTGAGAGTTAAGTGCATTCATTTTGATGCTGGTGGAGGATGTAGATTCAATATTATGTTCCACAGTGGTGACTCTGTCTTCCAAGCTTGCCCATATGTCAGTTAGAACTTGTAGTTTAGAGTTAGTTTCCTCAACAAATGGACGAAGGGCTCTGATTTCCTCGAGTAATAGGTCTAAAGACACTGAGGAGGGTTGCTTGGGTGGAGAAGGAGAATCTTTTTTCAAGCGTTTGAATGGTGTTTTAGTACTGCCAAAAGAAGCCGTGATGGCAGAGGACATGGTACCTTTAGGAGATGTATTTGTTGAATCCTCCATTGATTTAAAATGTGAGCAAGGCGTAGAACAAGTTGACAATTTGTGTATTCAAGTTAAAGAAAGAGATAAGGCTTTAAGTACTTTACCCATGGACTTGAGCAGGGAAGGTGTAAATATCTTATAAAAAAGAGCTATTCCTGATGTAGACACCTGTTACGTAGCAATGGTATCCCAAGGGCTCAAAATGAACGAGGTGAGGGTGCTCCGTTATGTTCCCTCACTGATGTAGTATGAGAGCACCTCTGGAGTGTGCAAAGAAAATTTCATACACTTGTCGCTTACTTTTACGTAGTATCAGAACACACAGTGCGCGGACCCTCCATACGCAACTAAAAGGTAATGAAGTACAAAGAGGAGAGAGGCCTGTAAAGCCCCATTCAAAGAAATTGACACACATTAAATCAAACCTATGGTAAAATATGTTATAACAAGTATGGTTAGGGGGTAGCAACTATATCTTCAATATTCAAAAAATAATGTTTTCCGGTCTACTAAATCAAGAAAGACCAGAGGTTGTGACTGGCTTTCTCCCAAAAATTCATCTTGCTGTGTAATGTGGAGGCTCCACATATTAGTATGAACTACCACAGGTAACAGCACTGGATTAAAAACGTTTTTCTCCAATGCAATAAAATATCCGGCGATAGCGGCGAAATGCGTGAATAACGCTGTCATTAGCGATAAATATCGATAACATGCAAAACTGGCCCAAAACCGCTCGCTATCGCCTACAAGCTGTCGCTAACTGCTGTTAAAAAAAAAGGCCCCTAAAGTGGCGATAATCTCATATCGCCTGCCTTGATAATATGCCCCATAGTTCTGTATCAATTATGGACAATGTAATTACCTGCAGGCAAAGTCTTTAGAAGATTGAGGAAAATAAATTGGTACAGATGAAGTGTGCGTTAAAATCCTCATAGTGGAATGCATGTTTGAATTTCCTCACAGTGCGCAATCAAAATGGCAGCCGTTCAAGAGAAAAAAACGCTCTGACACGTAAAAGGGAGACAAACACTGCTTACATGGTACTTCAGAGTTGCTTCATTTTACGCAGCTCTATAAATGCAATACAATCAGCCGTTCTGGATGTTTCTGCAGGTGATATGCTGCGCGGCAGGTCCGCCACCACACTGCCGTCCCGGGAAAGTCAGGGACCAGCCACCATTTCCCTCGAGTGCTAGCCACGCCCCCCTAACTCTGGCGCTTCTGCTGACTCTTTCCTTTTTTAATATATCAACTCAATTTGATCCTTGTATAATAGAAGGAGTTAAAGGTAGAGATATTTGTACCCCTTTTTCATCACATTTGACAACTCCTCCCACATTCCTGCAGTCTGTACCATGCACCTTGATAGCATTTCCACATACATTGTCTAACACATAAGGTTCAGAAACATTTTTATCTCCTTTTTTAACATAAGACCCCTACTTGATACAGAACTTAGCTCCAACCTCAAATTTCTCTGCATGCATGTGATAATTTCTATCAAATGTTTCCTTTTATTTCAATCCAGCCTTGGCTACATTACTCTTACCTTTGTCATCCATACTATCCAAATGTATACTTTTGATATACTCCACAGAGCACGAACTGCCGTCACGATATACTAGCGCTGTATTTTAGGACTTTAGTATTGTATTTAGACGATTTGTAGGCTGCTTGTGATGATTTTAGAAATGCCATGCGATTTTAAAAATTACATTTTTTAAAATTACTAGCGTTAAGATTTAATTGTTACACTGATCCTTGCTTATTTGCACACACACCACAGCACCTACCCGACCCGCCAGAGCAGAGGGAATAGGGCACTCGGAGCCGTCCACGAGCACCAGCCGCCATCTTTGGGCTGGGTCGGGACGCGTTCTAGCTCTTCTCCACTTCCGGGAGAGAGCTATTTAGAGCGAGCGAGCTCATCGCTCGGTGATACTTTTAAAATACTCCACAGAGCACGAACTGCCGTCACGATATACTAGCGCTGTATTTTAGGACTTTAGTATTGTATTTAGACGATTTGTAGGCTGCTTGTGATGATTTTAAAAATACCATGCGATTTTAAAAATTACACTTTTTAAAATTACTAGCGTTAAGATTTAATTGTTGCACTGATCCTTGCTTATTTGCACACACACCACTGCACCTACCCGACCCGCCAGAGCGGAGGGAATAGGGCACTCGGAGCCCTCCACGAGCACCAGCTGCCATCTTGGGGCTGGGTCGGGACGCGTTCTAGCTCTTCTCCACTTCCGGGAGAGAGCTATTTAGTCCTCGCTCGTCTAGGATGCGCAGCGGACAAACGCAGTGGGCGTGCGCCTAAGACGCGCCTAAGACAAGCCCGTCTGCGCCCGTCCGAGCCAGATCTGGGCCCAGGGCCTTCTCCTTCCTTCCTCCAGTCTCTCTCTGCACGTCTCTGCAGACGTGCAGAGAGAGACTGGAGGAAGAGGTACGACAGCAGCAAAAAAACCCTGTATATGGCTGCGGTCAAGTCTTATCACCGCGCGGTTTGTAGAACCCGGGCTGAATACTACGCTCTGGAGTTTCGCAATAGTGGGAATCCTGTTAAAACCATCTTTAAGGCCCTTAAAGACCTTGTGGCAAGGAAGCCGGCCGGTAACTCCATCAGCTCCAATATTCATTGTGAAGCGCTGGCGGCTTTCTTCCTGGAGAAGGTCCAGACCATATATAGGGCCTTCCCCTCCTCCACTGCTCAAATCAGTATGGGGCCTCCCATCCGGCTGGATCAGGTGGTGCTAGACTCTCTCCCCTCTCTCTCTTTGGAGTCTTACACGGCCTTGGCTCTCCGAGTTAAGTCGGGGTCGCCGGACGACCCGCTCAAGCCACCTATGTTCAGAGACCAGGTTTTTGCTCGCCCGGTTTGCGACTTAATCAACACATCGCTAGCATCAGGCCAGGTGCCTTTGAAATGGAAGCATGCGGTAGTAATGCCCATTTTGAAAAAAACATCTCTCGACCCTACAAAATCGGAGAACTACCGCCCGATTTCGCTTCTCCCGTGGCCAGCCAAACTCGCGGAGGCGCATGTCAAAACCGCCCTCACTGGTCATCTGTCGCGTGCCAACATTCTGGACGACACCCAGAATGGTTTTCGGGCTGGCCACAGTACGGAGACAGCACTGTTATCTATGGTCGAGCACCTTCGGGTAGTTCTGGATGCAGGTCAAACGGCGGCGCTTGTTTTGTTAGACCTTAGCGCCGCCTTTGACACGGTCTCCCATGACATTCTCCTGCAACGTCTTGAGGAGATAGGGGTGATCGGCACTGCACACCAGTGGTTCCGTTCGTTTCTCAGGGATCGTTCCTTCTGTGTGGCGTCCCCGCCCTACCAGTCCAAATGTCATCCTCTGTCTCTTGGGGTCCCACAGGGCTCCTCACTGAGCCCCACGTTGTTTAACATCTACGTGAGGCCGCTGGCTGAGGTTGTGAAGCTCTGTGGTATGACCATGGTGTCGTACGCAGATGACACCCAGCTAGCGGTCACGATCAGCGAGGACTCTGGGGTGGATGTCCCAAGATTCAGAGAAGGACTCAGGGCGGTGGCTGGTTGGATGACGTCCAACTGTCTCCAACTAAACGCCAAAAAAACGGAGGTGATGATCTTTGGGAAGCGGACGGACCTATAGGGAGATACTTGGTGGCCCTCTGAGCTGGGGCCGACCCCCACTCCGGTTGCGGAGATCAAAAACCTTGGTGTTTGGCTGGACCCTTCCCTCAACTTCGTTGGCCACACCAAAAGGACGGCGGCTTGCTGCTTCGGCATCCTGCGCAATCTGCGCCCTGCCCTTAAATACTTCGATGCCGCAACTCGCCAATTGGTGGTGCAAGCAACGGTTTTGGCGCGGTTGGACTATGCCAGCTCCCTTTTTATAGGATTAAACCAGGCTGAGTTAACTCGACTTCAAAGAGTGCAGAACGCTGCGGCCAGAGCGATCGTAGGTCTTCCTAGGTTTTGCTCGGCCGGTCCATCTTTGCGAGCCTTGCATTGGTTACCCGTTAGGCAGCGGATCCACTTTAAAGTTTTGTGCCTTTCCTTCAAAATTCTGAAGGGCCTATCACCTCCCTTACTGCACCAACTTTTGCGCCCTTACATCCCGGGCCGCACTCTGCGCTCACTAGACCAAGAATTAGCGGTAGCCCCTCGGTTCAAACTCAGTCGGGTGGGGGGCCGCTCTTTTAAGGTGCGGGCAGCCGCACTCTGGAATGCTCTCCCTTTGAAACTCCGGACCTTTGGTGACCTGCTCTCCTTCCGCAAGGCCGCTACAACTCATTTATTTTCTGAGCTTTGTTAAATCCTTCACTCCCCAATTTCTTAATAATTATTTCTGTTCCCCAGTTGTGTTGTGTTCGCCACCTTGTCGGTGCGCCGGGACGCTCCTTCGCTGGAGCAGCCATGCGCAATACAAATAGCACTAACATAACATAACATAACCCCTGGTCCTGCTGCCACCCAATATACTTCATCAACCCTATTTTACACTTCCACACAGCTGAGAGAGCTGAACCCAGGTTTGGGTAGGTCTTGCCAAGTATTACCGCCCTTTAAATACCGGACATCTACACCCACATCATGTATAGGCTGCGCTTTTACCCTTCCACCTCCTCTGCCCGCGATGAACACCACATCGTACTCACCTGTAATCACTAGTGCTCCGCTCTCAGTTGAACAGTATTATAGAGTAGCACTGATTAATTCACGTTCTCTCCCCCAACACAGTTTGGATATCAGGGAGTGTATTCTTAACCAGAAATTGGACATTCTTTTTATTACGGAATCCTGGGGAGATGAGGCATCGGGCCCTGATTTTGTTCTGGCCACCCCTGAAGGCTACTGTGTGGCCAGACAAGACAGAATCTCTGGGCGAGTTGGAGGCTTAGCCATTATTCACAAGGACACCTATCGCGCAAAATTTGAGCCCATTCAAAGCACTATTTGCGAAGCTTTTGTGTTTGTTATTAATCTCACGCAGAAGCAAGCCTTCAAAGGGACACTTGTGTACAGGCCACCGGGTCCTCGTACTAAATTTTTAGCTGCACTCACAGAAATCACTGAATTAGTAATAGGATCCTCGGACTATACGATTCTTGGGGATTTTAATTTCCCTCTTGAAAACCTTGAAAATAAAGACACAGCCCAACTCATCACTGATATGCAGGTAATGGGACTGCAGCAGCTGGTGAGGGGCACTACGCATGAGGCTGGGCACACACTGGACGGCTTGTTCACCAATAATCCTGGCATTGATTTGTCAGCGGTGCTACCTTTGGTATGGTCTGACCACCAAGCTATTATTTTCAGGATTCAATCGTTACCCTCCAAACCCTCTCAGACCAAAGTCCGGTCATCAGTAGGGACGCGGATGTGGAAAAACGCAGACATTCCACACCTCAATAATCTTCTAATGTCATCAGTCCCGGAAAGTTCATGCGACCCTGAAATTATGTCCACTAATTTTCAGGATTGGATCCTGAAGGCAGCTTATCAAGTTGCACCTGAAAAATTCTATCGCCCAAATAGAGCTACTCCATCTGCCCAGTGGTATACAGAGGAGTTGCGATTCCAACGTCAGTATTGTAGAAATTTAGAAAGGCGTTGGAGAAAGCACTATAGCCCCTCCGCTAAGCAAGTCTATAAAAATGCGTTAGCGATATACAAGAAAGCTGTCATTACGCAAAAGAATTTCTTTTTCACTGGTCAAATTGAGCAAGCACAGAACTCAGCCAGGAGGCTGTTTCAAGTGGTGAGCTCTCTCTCTAATCCTCCGGCTGGACCCGTAATTGAGAATTCGCAGGAACTTTGTAGTTCACTGGCTACATTCTTCACCACTAAGGTGATGGATATCTATTCCACTTTTTCTAAAGAACCGGTGGGAAGAATCATTGATCCATCCACTCATCTAGTGCCTACTGACCCTTTCCTCGCTCAGTTTCAGGTAGTCACTGAAGATCAGGTCAGCACGCTTGTTGCTCAGATCAAATCCGGCTCTCCGCTTGATCCATGTCCTCCTACCATAATGAATCAATTACATAATACCATCACTCAGCCGCTCAGCGATATTTGTAATTCCATATTCAAAACCAGTGTCTACCCTGAGACCTGGAAGAAGGCCATTGTCAAACCTTTGCTTAAGAAGCCTTCTCTAGACCCCACCATTATGGCCAACTATAGACCTATTGCTTGCCTTCCCTTCCCGCCTAAAATCGTAGAGGCCATTATGAACCAACAGCTTTCAGAGTTTATTGAGCAAAACAAACTCTTGGATGAGACTCAGTTCGGGTTCCGGAGTGGACACGGAACAGAGACAGCACTGATAAAGGCCTCCGATAAAATCAGAGACATCATGGATTCGGGAGGAGCGGCAGTGCTTATTCTGTTGGACCTGTCGGCGGCCTTTGGGATTAACCATCTGGCCAAAGATCTTATAACTTCTTTTTTTAGCTAACCGTAAGCAGGCAGTCAAACTGGGTAACCATTACTCACCGACTTCTGAACTGCCTTGTGGGGTCCCTCAAGGATCCTCGTTATGTCCTACGCTCTTTAACATTTATGTCACAGACTTGGCGAGGGTCATCAAATCTCATGGGATGCGTTTAACCACCTACGCAGATGACACCCAGCTTGTGCTGGCGGTGCACAAGAACAGCCCAGTGGTAGCAGCTAAGCTTCAGGAGGGGTTACTGGATGTACAATCATGGATGCACAGTAATTGTTTAAAACTTAATGCGGAGAAAACTGAGGTTATGACCTTCGGCAATATTTCCCCAGAGTGGTCCCCGATATGGTGGTCCAGTCAGATGGGCCCTCCCCCGGTCCCAGCTACCAAGGTCAGGAATCTGGGAGTGATCTTTGATAATAAGCTATAGTTTGGATATCATGTCAACAAGGTGGTTTCTGCTGCATTCTTCATGCTGAAAAAGATAAAAAAAACTCCTGCCGTATTTACCAGCATCAGCAGGAAAAACACTGATTACCACCTTAGTGTTTTCCAAGCTTGACTATGGAAATCCTCTCTTTTTCAACACGCCTAAATGCATCCTGAATAAGCTTCAATCTGTCCAAAATATGGCAGCACGGATCCTGCTCAACATTCCCAGGTGCCACTCCACTTCGGCAGCCATACGCCATCTCCACTGGCTAAGAGTGGAGAGCAGGATCAAATTCAAAGCTCTTTGCATCGCCTATAAGGCTATCCATCAGACTGGACCGAAGTTCTTAAAGGAGGCATTTCAGGTTGTATATTCCTAAAAAGAATTTAAGATCAGCAGCAAGCTGTCTACTGTCTGTACCCCATACAAGAACGGCTACATGGGGCGACAGACGATTTTTGGTAGCAACTCCCATATTGTGGAACTCACTCCCCTTAGACATTAAAACTGCGCCAACCCTCATTGGCTTCCGCAAGGCTTTGAAGACCTGGCTCTTTAATCAATAAGATCGTGTCCTGACTATTGTATCTTAGAGTATCTCACTGCGCCTAGACACCTCAGGGTAGTAGCTGCGCATTAAAAATCCCATAAATAAATAAATAAATAAATAAATAAATAAATAAATAAATAAATACCCCAAATCTTACCTCTCTACTCATCCAACTAGGGCAACACTTTGTGGCTGGCTTTATCCCCTCAACAATTCAAATGGTCACTCCTGAGTCTTGTAATGTGGGCTTGTACAGTAAAACCACAACATAGAGTGTACTGCATCCTACAAAAAACATCTGTTTTCCTTAACCTACTGCATACACTATGTTAACACCATATTCACACATTCAACCTGCCTTTTAGTTTGGGGATGATAAAGGGAGGTTTTGAGTTGCTTGACGTCACCTGCTTTAAGGAACTCCTCCATTCCCCTACTCACAATCTAAACCCAATTGTCATATATCAGGAATCTGGGGTAACTTTCTCTTGTGAACAATTTCATTTAAAAATTCAATCACTGCTTTCGAACTTGATTCACCTATGAACTTCACTACTGGCCACTTGGAATAGAGATCAACTTCTACTACTACAGTGTAATGTAAATGACTTGGTAAACTGTTGAAAGGACCCCCCAAATCAATATCAATTTTCTCCCAAGTTTTAGACAGACTCTCAATCAGCCCTTTTCAGATCTTGAACACACAACACATCTTTCCACAACCTGGTCCATTTCACTTTCCATGGTTGGGCACCACATTGTTTAACTGATTCTGTGTTTGGTAAAAGTATTTTCCAAATGTCATTTATGTCCCATTTTGATCAACCTAAATCTGATCTCTGCTGGAGGAACCAGCTTATCTTCTTTTAACAAGAGACTGTCTTCTATGGATAACTCATCATGTATTTTCGAGAAAGGCTGACAATATGGTTCCGAAGACATTTCAGATGACCAGTAATTTTTCCTATAAGATAATACAGTTTTAAGGACTTCAACTTGATCCAACTTGGATCTTCATTCATACTCTAACGCTGCACTCAGTTCTACAAATCCATCACAGCGATAAAACAATCTTCATTGACACCTTCACACGTCTCATCTGCTACACCTTCACATCCTTCATCAAGCTTGAAATCGACAGATAAAGACTTTGACAGAAACTCTGCCCGGAAATTCTTAGCACCTTTGATGTAATCTACATCAAATTAGTATTACAATATTTTGGCTGTAATTCTGGCAATCCCAGGGGTCTGTATTTTTTTTTCACCTGTGACAATGGTAACTAATGGTTTGTGATCAGCCACAATTTTAAATCTATTTTGCCATACATATGATTAGAATTTCTGGCTAGCCCACCAACAAGCCACAAACTCTTTTTTAATTGTTGAATAATTCGTTTCTGAATCCCTCAACACTCATGAAGCATAACAGCCTTTGATTTCATCATTCCCTTTGAACTGGGTAAAAATGTCACCTAACCCCATGTTGGATGCATCAACAGTATTGCTGTATGATAGACTGGGATCGAAAGGTTTTAGCACCTTTGAGATGACTAGTTCCTTCTTAATCTTGTCAAATGACTCTTGGCATGAAGAATCCCATTTTAAAATGGTATTTTGTTTTCAATAAAGCAGTCGACGACTTGATATGGGAAGCGTAGCCGAGTATAAAACAAGAATAGTACTTGCACATACCCATGAAACATTTCAACCCAGTTTTGTCACTAGGTGATCTTGTAGCAATGATAGCATTAACTAATGCCAGTCTTGGTTCAATACTATCACCAGAAACTACATGTCCTAGATTCTCCACTCAAGCCTCATCAATTTCACATTTCTCTGACTTCAATGCTATGCCTCTCTCTTGTAAAACCAATAATATTCTATCTAGAATGCTGTCATGTTCCTCTCTCGATTTACCATAAATCAACATGTCTTCTTGAAATGCAACTATCCCTTTTACATCCTTTAGTAACTGAGACATGATCCTCTGGAAAACAGATTATGTGGAAGCCAGACCAAACAGCATCCAACGGTACTGAAAAAGCAGAAACTTAATCCAGTTTGAAGAACCAATTAACCCCAGCAACTATGCATAACAGGTCAGTGACTCTGGGCAGTAGATGTGAATCTATCCAAATGGCCTTATTAAGACTACATAAATCAACACAAACCCTAAGTTCATCATTTTTCTCCTGATTCACAAACAGAGGTGATATCCATAAGGATGGCTCAATGAGTTCAAATATCCCCTTTTCATACAATTTCATTACCTCTTTTTCCAACTCCTCCTTGATGGAAAACGGAACAGTCCACATTTTATGTTTACTAGGAGTAGCGTTCTGCTTGACTTTAATCTTATGTTGGAACCCCTTTATGGTATGCAATCACCTGAAAAGGGTTTGGGGACATTTAGCACATGTCATTCTCTATCTAAGTAAGATTTTTAAAAGTCCTAGTGAAACCACCCTGGTCCCAGGATTGTTGTTTCCTGTCCCGAGAGGACATGGCTTGGCAGTTCGGGCTGGTCTGTTCCCATGAGGCACAGGGTAAATACTGATTTACATTTAGCTTTGTCTCAACTGGGTTGCAAAAGTGAGCTAAAGGACAATGATGGATTCAACCCAGATCTGTGACTAGGGGTGAGTGCTTGAAAAGTTTCAGCACTCCGTCCATCATCTCCTTGTAGAGTATGCCCAGACATGGGGCCCTTACTCACTTTTCCACTGGATTCAAGCTAGCCTGGCTGAGGAGGGGTGTTACCCCAAAACCGGTCCCAGGATGCCTATTTCAGGTCCATGGAAGGCATGGCTTAGCAGTTGGGACTGGACTGTTCCCATGAGTCACAGAGTCAAGACTGATTTGCATATAGCTGTGTCTGAACTTGGGTGGCGAAGTGAGCTAAAGAACAATGATGGATCCAACCCAGTTCTGTGACTTGGGGTGAGTGTTTGAAAGTTTTCAGCAATCCGTCCATCATCTCCTTGTGTTCAGTTTGTTCACCCTAAGTTGGCAGGGTATGCCGAGATGTGAGTCCCATGCTCACTTTGCCACTGGATTCAAGCTAACCTGGCTGACGAGGGGTGTTACCCCAAAACCGGTCACAGGATGCTTGTTTCCAGTTCAGGGAAGACATGGCTTGGCAGTTTGGGCTGGACTGTTCCCACGAGGCACAGGTTCAAGACTGAATTGCATTTAGCTGTGTCTAAACTGGGGTGGCCAAGTGAGCTAAGGAACAATGATGGATTCAATCCAGATCTGTGACTGGGGTTGAGTGTTTGAAATGTTTCAGCACTCTGTCCATCATCTTCTTGTGTTTGCTTTGTTCACCCTAAGTTGGCAGGGTATGCCCAGACATGGGTCCCTTGCTCACTTTGCTACTGGATTCAAGCTAGTCTGGCTGAGAAGTGTGTTACCCCAAAATCAGTCCCAGGATGCTTGTTTCCGGTCCAGGGAAGACATGGCTTGGCAGTTTTGGCTGGGCTTTTCCCATGAGGCACAGGGTCAAGGCTGATTCAACCCAGATCTGTGACTGGGGGTGAGTATTTGAAAAGTTTCTGCACTCCGCCCATCTTCTCCTTGTGAAACCACCATCATATGCATAACCCTTTAAATGCCACGAACACCTTCCTAAAAAGTTACTGGTTCTTGAATACCAACATTTCTTTGAAATACCCTGACAAATCTTCCCATATCCCCTCATAGGAAATGGAGCACTGTCTGGTGGTTCTAACCTTCTTCCAGGAAACAAATCATCAAATACTTTGAGAGTAGCCATTGATATTATAGCACCTGAACTAACTGAAAGCTTGAGTGATTTCTCAACTACTAACACCTCAGCATAAGGGTCGACACAATCTGCTGGATATCCTCTACAAATGTCTTCCCCACCCACCAGAACCATATCCTCAAAGTCATTCGGAATTTTCGCTAATTGTGGGTCATTGTCACCCTCTAGTATATTTACTATTACATTGGTACTTCTCTCTGCACGATTCCATTTTCTTGATAAACCATGGCAAAATTACATACTTTGCCACATTTTTTGCACACAGCTTTTTTACTGCACAATCTTTACCTGACTTAAAAGGCTTTATATTTCCACATCTAAAGAAATGTTTGACTTTTTGAAAACCCTTTATGTGTTTTCCATATTTCTTTACTTTCTGAGTACTCTTTTACCGCACCCTTACTCTTTGTATGAACATTGTCTACCATTCCAGTCTTTTTATCTTCTAGTTCCTTAACCAATAACTGAGATGTTGCAATGCTGTTACTGATCCATAATGTTTCCTCAAGCGATGGATTGTACAATGGCAGAGGAATTGATAACATGCTTAGCTGATCCATGTAGTTTTGGAAATCACAGTCTTTCACTAACATTCTAAGTGCAGAGGCATATCTGTCAACTCCTACTTGAGAAAACTGATTCCTAATTAAAAACGTATATGGAAGCATCACAATACTGGGTTGAACATCAACACATTTATCCAACTTTCTGATCATTTGGATGAACTCATCCTATTGATCTTCATCTTGTGGAACTTCAATATCTGGAAGATTTTCAAAAATAGAACACCCTTCAAAATCTAAAGAATGGAGGAGTAAAACTGTGTTATCTTTCTGGCTGACATTTTGATGCACCAATGGCAAAGCATCAAATCAAATGTTGAATGAAATAAATCAACCGACATTAAATTAAAAATGCTGAAACCAATTCTTGCCGTTAAACTTGCACCCAAGTAAAAAGTATGAGTGATACACCATAATAGAAATGAGTGCATCACTGTTGAACATAGTAAATATGGTGTTCCCTTGAAGTCTGATGTGAGTGTTTAACAAGGTGAGTTAATCACTGGTGTTGTTTGAACATGAGTAACACACACGATGTTCCAACAAGTGAGTGTATCACTGATTATGTACCTTTGAATTGATGCTCTAAAACAAAGTGAGTGTATCACTGTTGACTATGCGACTAGTTATCAATCCAAAACCCCTAGATACACCCTGAAAAAAATTATACACGATATAAAGTGTTTGTATCACTGAGTCAAAATTGGATAAAATGGCATGCATAGAATGAGACACAATGTGAAGTGTGTGTATCACTGAAACAACTTGGAGGACTTTTTTTAGGTTAGATCAATCTGGAGCACTACTTCAAACAAGTGCGGCGAACTTGGTAACTTCTGAGCCGCAACAGGCCCTGCGACATGCTTCATCAGTGATTGCGGTACAAAAGGGGGTGGTGATGGACGGAGCATCTGAATCAATCAAACACTCACACCCAGTCAAAAGATCTGGGTTTAATCCATCACCGTTCTTTAGCCCACTCTGACAGCCCAGTTCAGACATGGCTATATGCAAATCAGTCTGACCCTGTGCCTCATGGGAACAGTCCAGCCCGAACTGCCAAGCCATGTCTTCCCTGGACCGGAAACAAGCTTCCCAGGACCGGTTTCTGGGATTCCAGCCGTCTTCAGCCTGGCTTGCTTGAATCCAGTGGCAAAGTGAGCAAGGGACTCACGTCTGAGCATACCCTGCCACACTTATGGCGGCCAAAAGCGGTACAAAAGGGGGTGGTGATGGACGGAGCATCTGAATCAATCAAACACTCACACCCAGTCAAAAGATCTGGATTTAATCCATCACCGTTCTTTAGCCCACTCTGCCACCCCAGTTCACACATGGCTATATGCAAATCAGTCTGACCCTGTGCCTCATAGGAACAGTCCAACCCGAACTGCCAAGCCATGTATTCCCTGGACCGGAAACAAGCTTCAGAGGACCGGTTTCTGGCATTCCAGCCGTCTTCAGCCCGGCTTGCTTGAATCCAGTGGCCAAGTGAGCAAGGGACTCATGTCTGAGCATACCCTGCCACACTTATGGTGGCCAAAAGCGGTACAAAAGGGGGTGGTGATGGACTGAGCATCTGAATCAATCAAACACTCACACCCAGTCAAAAGATCTGGGTTTAATCCATCACCGTTCTTTAGCCCACTCTGCCACCCCAGTTTAGACATGGCTATATGCAAATCAGTCTGACCCTGTGCCTCATGGGAACAGTCCAGCCCGAACTGCCAAGCCATGTCTTCCCTGGACCTGAAACAAGCGTCCGAGGACTGGTTTCTGGCATTCCAGCCGTCTTCAGTCCGGCTTGCTTGAATCCAGTGGCAAAGTGAGCAAGGAACTCATGTCTGAGCATACCCTGCCACACTTATGGCGGCCATAAGCTGTACAAAAGGGGGTGGTGATGGACGGAGCATCTGAATCAATCAAACACTCACACCCAGTCAAAAGATCTGGGTTTAATCCATCACCGTTCTTTAGCCCACTCTGCCACCCCAGTTCAGACATGGCTATATGCAAATCAGTCTGACCCTGTGCCTCATGGGAGCAGTCCAGCCCGAACTGCCAAGCCATGTCTTCCCTGGACCGGAAACAAGCTTCTGAGGACCGGTTTCTGGCATTCCAGCCGTCTTCAGCCCGGCTTGCTTGAATCCAGGGGCAAAGTGAGCAAGGGACTCACGTCTGAGCATATCCTGCCACACTTATAACGGCCAAAAGCGGTAAAAAAGGGGGGGGGTGAAGGACGGAGCATCTCAATCATTCAAATACTCACACCCAGTCAAAAGATCTTGGTTAGTCCTTCACCGTTCTTTAGCCCACTCTTCCACCCCAGTTCAGACATGGATATATGCAAATCAGTCTGACCCTGTGCCTCATGGGAATAGTCCAGCCCGAACTGCCAAGCCATGTCTTCCCTGCCCGGAAACAAGCTTCCGAGGACCGGTTTCTGGCATTCCAACCGTCTTCAGCCCGGCTTGCTTGAATCCAGTGGCAAAGTGAGCCAGGGACTCACGTCTGAGCATACCCTGCCACACTTATGGTGGCCAAAAGCGGTACAAAAGGGGGTGGTGATGGAAGGAGCATCTGAATCAATCAAACACTCACACCCAGTCAAAAGATCTGGGTTTAATCCATCACCATTCTTTAGCCCACTCTGCCACCCCAGTTCAGACATGGCTATATGCAAATCAGTCTGACCCTGAGCCTCATGGGAACAGTCCACCCCGAACTGCCAAGCCATGTCTTCCCTTGACCGGAAACAAGCTTCTGAGGACCGGTTTCTGGCATTCCAGCCGTCTTCAGCCCGGCTTGCTTGAATCCAGTGGCAAAGTGAGCAAGGGACTCACGTCCGAGCATACCCTGCCACACTTATGGAGGCCAAAAGCGGTACAAAAGGGGGTGGTGATGGACGGAGCATCTGAATCAATCAAACACCCACACCCAGTCAAAAGATCTGGGTTTAATCCATCACCGTTCTTTAGCCCACTCTGCCACCCCAGTTCAGACATGGCTATATGCAAATCAGTCTGACCCTGTGCCTCATGGGAACAGTCCAGCCCGAACTGCCAAGCCATGTCTTCCCTGGACCGGAACCAAGCTTCTGAGGACCGGTTTCTAGCATTCCAGCCGTCTTCAGCTTGGCTTGCTTGAATCCAGTGGCAAAATGAGCAAGGGACTCACGTCTTAGCATACCCTGCCACACTTGTGGCAGCCAAAAGCAATACAAAAGGGGGTGGTGATGGACGGAGCATCTGAATCAATCAAATACTCACACCCAGTCAACAGATCTGGGTTTAATCCATCACCGTTCCTTAGCCCACTCTGCCACCCCAGTTCAGACATGGCTATATGCAAATCAGTCTGACCCTGTGCCTCATGGGAACAGTCCAGCCCAAACTGCCAAGCCATGTCTTCCCTGGACCGGAAACAAGCTTCTGAGGACCAGTTTCTGGCATTCCAGCCGTCTTCAGCCCGGCTTGCTTGAATTCAGTGGCAAAGTGAGCAAGGGACTCACGTCTTAGCATACCCTGCCACACTTGTGGCAGCCAAAAGCGGTACAAAAGGGGGTGGTGATGGACGGAGCATCTGAATCAATCAAATACTCACACCCAGTCAAAAGATCTGGGTTTAATCCATCACCGTTCTTTAGCCCACTCTGCCACCCCAGTTCAGACAAGGCCATATGCAAATCAGTCTGACCCTGTGCCTCATGGGAACAGTCCAGCCCGTACTGCCAAGCCATATCTTCAATGGACCGGAAACAAGCTTCGGAGGACCGGTTTCTGGCATTCCAGCCGTCTTGAACCCGGCTTGCTTGAATCCAGTGGCAAAGTGAGCAAGGGACTCACGTCCGAGCATACCCTGCCACACTTATGGCGGCCAAAAGCGGTACAAAAGGGGGTGGTGATGGACGGAGCATCTGAATCAATCAAACACTCACAACCAGTCAAAAGATCTAGGTTTAATCCATCACCGTTCTTTAGCCCACTCTGCCACCCCAGTTCAGACATGGCTATATGCAAATCAGTCTGACCCTGAAGCTCATGGGAACAGTCCAGCCCGAACTGCCAAGCCATGTCTTCCCTGGACCGGAAACAAGCTTCTGAGGACCAGTTTCTGGCATTCCAGCCGTCTTCAGCCCGGCTTGCTTGAATCCAGTGGAAAAGTGAGCAAGGGACTCACGTCCGAGCATACCCTGCCACACTTATGGCGGCCAAAAGCGGTACAAAAGGGGGTGGTGATGGACGGAGCATCTGAATCAATCAAACACTCACACCCAGTCAAAAGATCTGGATTTAATCCATCACCGTTCTTTAGCCCACTCTGCCACCCCAGTTCACACATGGCTATATGCAAATCAGTCTGACCCTGTGCCTCATAGGAACAGTCCAACCCGAACTTCAAGCCATGTATTCCCTGGACCGGAAACAAGCTTCAGAGGACCGGTTTCTGGCATTCCAGCCGTCTTCAGCCCGGCTTGCTTGAATCCAGTGGCCAAGTGAGCAAGGTACTCATGTCTGAGCATACCCTGCCACACTTATGGTGGCCAAAAGCGGTACAAAAGGGGGTGGTGATGGACTGAGCATCTGAATCAATCAAACACTCACACCCAGTCAAAAGATCTGGGTTTAATCCATCACCGTTCTTTAGCCCACTCTGCCACCCCAGTTTAGACATGGCTATATGCAAATCAGTCTGACCCTGTGCCTCATGGGAACAGTCCAGCCCGAACTGCCAAGCCATGTCTTCCCTGGACCTGAAACAAGCGTCCGAGGACTGGTTTCTGGCATTCCAGCCGTCTTCAGTCCGGCTTGCTTGAATCCAGTGGCAAAGTGAGCAAGGAACTCATGTCTGAGCATACCCTGCCACACTTATGGCGGCCAAAAGCTGTACAAAAGGGGGTGGTGATGGACGGAGCATCTGAATCAATCAAACACTCACACCCAGTCAAAAGATCTGGGTTTAATCCATCACCGTTCTTTAGCCCACTCTGCCACCCCAGTTCAGACATGGCTATATGCAAATCAGTCTGACCCTGTGCCTCATGGGAACAGTCCAGCCCGAACTGCCAAGCCATGTCTTCCCTGGACCGGAAACAAGCTTCTGAGGACCGGTTTCTGGCATTCCAGCCGTCTTCAGCCCGGCTTGCTTGAATCCAGGGGCAAAGTGAGCAAGGGACTCACGTCTGAGCATATCCTGCCACACTTATAACGGCCAAAAGCGGTAAAAAAGGGGGGGGGGGTGAAGGACGGAGCATCTCAATCATTCAAATACTCACACCCAGTCAAAAGATCTTGGTTAGTCCTTCACCGTTCTTTAGCCCACTCTTCCACCCCAGTTCATACATGGCTATATGCAAATCAGTCTGACCCTGTGCCTCATGGGAATAGTCCAGCCCGAACTGCCAAGCCATGTCTTCCCTGCCCGGAAACAAGCTTCCGAGGACCGGTTTCTGGCATTCCAACCGTCTTCAGCCCGGCTTGCTTGAATCCAGTGGCAAAGTGAGCCAGGGACTCACGTCTGAGCATACCCTGCCACACTTATGGCGCCCAAAAGCGGTACAAAAGGGGGTGGTAATGGAAGGAGCATCTGAATCAATCAAACACTCACACCCAGTCAAAAGATCTGGGTTTAATCCATCACCATTCTTTAGCCCACTCTGCCACCCCAGTTCAGACATGGCTATATGCAAATCAGTCTGACCCTGAGCCTCATGGGAACAGTCCAGCCCGAACTGCCAAGCCATGTCTTCCCTTGACCGGAAACAAGCTTCTGAGGACCGGTTTCTGGCATTCCAGCCGTCTTCAGCCCGGCTTGCTTGAATCCAGTGGCAAAGTGAGCAAGGGACTCACGTCCGAGCATACCCTGCCACACTTATGGCGGCCAAAAGTGGTACAAAAGGGGGTGGTGATGGACGGAGCATCTGAATCAATCAAACACCCACACCCAGTCAAAAGATCTGGGTTTAATCCATCACCGTACTTTAGCCCACTCTGCCACCCCAGTTCAGACATGGCTATATGCAAATCAGTCTGACCCCGTGCCTCATGGGAACAGTCCAACCCGAACTGCCAAGCCATGTCTTCCCTGGACAGGAAACAAGCTTCAGAGGACCGGTTTCTGGCATTCCAGCAGTCTTCAGCCCGGCTTGCTTGAATCCAGTGGCCAAGTGAGCAAGGGACTCATGTCTGTGCATACCCTGCCACACTTATGGTGGCCAAAAGCGGTACAAAAGGGGGTGGTGATGGATGGAGCATCTGAATCAATCAAACACTCACACCCAGTCAAAATATCTGGGTTTAATCCATCAACGTTCTTTAGCCCACTCTGCCACCCCAGTTCAGACATGGCTATATGCAAATCAGTCTGACCCTGTGCCTCATGGGAACAGTCCAGCCCGAACTGCCAAGCCATGTCTTCCCTGGACCGGAAACAAGCTTCCGAGGACTGGTTTCTGGCATTCCAGCCGTCTTCAGCCCGGCTTGCTTGAATCCAGTGGCAAAGTGAGCAAGGGACTCATGTCTGAGCATACCCTGCCACACTTATGGCGGCCAAAAGCTGTACAAAAGAGGGTGGTGATGGACGGAGCATCTGAATCAATCAAACACTCACACCCAGTCAAAAGATCTGGGTTTAATCCATCACCGTTCTTTAGCCCACTCTGCCACCCAAGTTCAGACATGGCTATATGCAAATCAGTCTGACCCTGTGCCTCATGGGAACAGTCCAGCCCAAACTGCCAAGCCTTGTCTTCCCTGGACCGGAAATAAGCTTCTGAGGACCGGTTTCTGGCATTCCAGCCGTCTTCAGCCCGGCTTGCTTGAATCCGGTGGCAAAGTGAGCAAGGGACTCACGTCTGAGCATATCCTGCCACACTTATGGCGGCCAAAAGCGGTACAAAAGGGGGTGGTGATGGACGGAGCATCTAAATCAAATTCTCACACCCAGTCAAAAGATCTGGGTTTAATCCATCACTGTTCTTTAGCCCACTCTGCCACCCCAGTTCAGACATGGCTATATGCAAATCAGTCTGACCCTGTGCCTCTATGGGAACAGTCCAGCCCGAACTGCCAAGCCATGTCTTCCCAGGACCGGAAACAAGCTTCCGAGGACCGGCTTCTGGCATTCCAGCCGTCTTCAGCCCGGCTTGCTTGAATCCAGTGGCAAAGTGAGCAAGGGACTCACGTCTTAGCATACCCTGCCACACTTATGACGGCCAAAAGCTGTACAAAAGGGGGTGGTGATGGACGGAGCATCTGAATCAATCAAACACTCACACCCAGTCAAAAGATCAGGGCTTAATCCATCACCGTTCTATAGCCCACTCTGCCACCCCAGTTCAGACATGGCTATATGCAAATCAGTCTGACCCTGAGCCTCATGGGAACAGTCCAGCCCGAACTGCCAAGCCATGTCTGCCCTGGACCAGAAACAAGCTTCTGAGGACCGGTTTCTGGCATTCCAGCCGTCTTCAGCCTGGCTTGATTGGATCCAATGGCAAAGTGAGCAAGGGACTCACGTCCAAGCATACCCTGCCACACTTATGGCGGCCAAAAGCGGTATAAAAGGGGGTGGTGATGGACGGAGCATCTGAATCAATCAAACACTCACACCCAGTCAAAAGATCTGGATTTAATCCATCACCGTTCTTTAGCCCACTCTGCGACCCCAGTTCAGACATGGCTATATGCAAATCAGTCTGACCCTGTGCCTCATGGGAACAGTCCAACCTGAACTGCCAAGCCATGTATTCCCTGGACCGGAAACAAGCTTCAGAGGACCGGTTTCTGGCATTCCAGCCGTCTTCAGCCCAGCTTGCTTGAATCCAGTGGCAAAGTGAGCAAGGGACTCACGTCCGAGCATACCCTGCCACACTTATGGCGGCCAAAAGTGGTACAAAAGGGGGTGGTGATGGACGGAGCATCTGAATCAATCAAACACTCACACCCAGTCAAAAGATCTGGGTTTAATCCATCACAGTTCTTTAGCCCACTCTGCCACCCCAGTTCAGACATGGCTATATGCAAATCAGTCTGACCCCGTGCCTCATGGGAACAGTCCAACCCGAACTGCCAAGCCATGTCTTCCCTGGACAGGAAACAAGCTTCAGAGGACCGGTTTCTGGCATTCCAGCAGTCTTCAGCCCGGCTTGCTTGAATCCAGTGGCCAAGTGAGCAAGGGACTCATGTCTGTGCATACCCTGCCACACTTATGGTGGCCAAAAGCGGTACAAAAGGGGGTGGTGATGGACGGAACATCTGAATCAATCAAACACTCACACCCAGTCAAAAGATCTGGGTTTAATCCATCACCGTTCTTTAGCCCACTCTGCCACCCCAGTTCAGACATGGCTATATGCAAATCAGTCTGACCCTGTGCCTCATGGGAACAGTCCAGCCCGAACTGCCAAGCCAGGTCTTCCCTGGACCGGAAACAAGCTTCCAAGGACTGGTTTCTGGCATTCCAGCCGTCTTCAGCCCGGCTTGCTTGAATCCAGTGGCAAAGTGAGCAAGGGACTCATGTCTGAGCATACCCTGCCACACTTATGGCGGACAAAAGCTGTACAAAAGAGGGTGGTGATGGACGGAGCATCTGAATCAATCAAACACTCACACCCAGTCAAAAGATCTGGGTTTAATCCATCACCGTTCTTTAGCCCACTCTGCCACCCAAGTTCAGACATGGCTATATGCAAATAAGTCTGACCCTGTGCCTCATGGGAGCAGTCCAGCCCAAACTGCCAAGCCATGTCTTCCCTGGACCTAAAACAAGCGTCCGAGGACTGGTTTCTGGCATTCCAGCCGTCTTCAGTCCGGCTTGCTTGAATCCAGTGGCAAAGTGAGCAAGGAACTCATGTCTGAGCATACCCTGCCACACTTATGGCGGCCAAAAGCTGTACAAAAGGGGATGCTGATGGACGGAGCATCTGAATCAATCAAACACTCACACCCAGTCAAAAGATCTGGGTTTAATCCATCACAGTTCTTTAGCCCACTCTGCCACCCCAGTTCAGACATGGCTATATGCAAATCAGTCTGACCCTGTGCCTCATGGGAACAGTCCAGCCCGAACTGCCAAGCCATGTCTTCCCTGGACCGGAAACAAGCTTCTGAGGACCGGTTTCTGGCATTCCAGCCGTCTTCAGCCCGGCTTGCTTGAATCCAGGGGCAAAGTGAGCAAGGGACTCACGTCTGAGCATATCCTGCCACACTTATAACGGCCAAAAGCGGCAAAAAAGGGGGGGGTGAAGGACGGAGCATCTCAATCATTCAAATACTCACACCCAGTCAAAAGATCTTGGTTAGTCCTTCACCGTTCTTTAGCCCACTCTTCCACCCCAGTTCAGACATGGCTATATGCAAATCAGTCTGACCCTGTGCCTCATGGGAATAGTCCAGCCCGAACTGCCAAGCCATGTCTTCCCTGCCCGGAAACAAGCTTCCGAGGACCGGTTTCTGGCATTCCAACCGTCTTCAGCCCGGCTTGCTTGAATCCAGTGGCAAAGTGAGCCAGGGACTCACGTCTGAGCATACCCTGCCACACTTATGGCTGCCAAAAGCGGTACAAAAGGTGGTGGTGATGGAAGGAGCATCTGAATCAATCAAACACTCACACCCAGTCAAAAGATCTGGGTTTAATCCATCACCGTTCTTTAGCCCACTCTGCCACCCAAGTTCAGACATGGCTATATGCAAATCAGTCTGACCCTGTGCCTCATGGGAACAGTCCAGCCCAAACTGCCAAGCCTTGTCTTCCCTGGACCGGAAATAAGCTTCTGAGGACCGGTTTCTGGCATTCCAGCCGTCTTCAGCCCGGCTTGCTTGAATCCGGTGGCAAAGTGAGCAAGGGACTCACGTCTGAGCATATCCTGCCACACTTATGGCGGCCAAAAGCGGTACAAAAGGGGGTGGTGATGGACGGAGCATCTCAATCAATCAAATTCTCACACCCAGTCAAAAGATCTGGGTTTAATCCATCACTGTTCTTTAGCCCACTCTGCCACCCCAGTTCAGACATGGCTATATGCAAATCAGTCTGACCCTGTGCCTCATGGGAACAGTCTAGCCCGAACTGCCAAGCCATGTCTTCCCAGGACCGGAAACAAGCTTCCGAGGACCTGCTTCTGGCATTCCAGCCGTCTTCAGCCCGGCTTGCTTGAATCCAGTGGCAAAGTGAGCAAGGGACTCACGTCTTAGCAAACCCTGCCACACTTATGACGGCCAAAAGCTGTACAAAAGGGGGTGGTGATGGACGGATCATCTGAATCAATCAAACACTCACACCCAGTCAAAAGATCAGGGTTTAATCCATCACCGTTCTATAGCCCACTCTGCCACCCCAGTTCAGACATGGCTATATGCAAATCAGTCTGACCCTGAGCCTCATGGGAACAGTCCAGCCCGAACTGCCAAGCCATGTCTGCCCTGGACCAGAAACAAGCTTCTGAGGACCGGTTTCTGGCATTCCAGCCGTCTTCAGCCTGGCTTGCCTGAATCCAATGGCAAAGTGAGCAAGGGACTCACGTCCAAGCATACCCTGCCACACTTATGGCGGCCAAAAGCGGTACAAAAGGGGGTGGTGATGGACGGAGCATCTGAATCAATCAAACACTCACACCCAGTCGAAAGATCTGGATTTAATCCATCACCGTTCTTTAGCCCACTCTGCCACCCCAGTTCAGACATGGCTATATGCAAATCAGTCTGACCCTGTGCCTCATGGGAACAGTCCAGCCCGAACTGCCAAGCCATGTCTTCCCTGGACCGGAAACAAGCTTCTGAGGACCGGTTTCTGGCATTCCAGCCGTCTTCAGCCCGGCTTGCTTGAATCCAGGGGCAAAGTGAGCAAGGGACTCACGTCTGAGCATATCCTGCCACACTTATAACGGCCAAAAGCGGCAAAAAAGGGGGGGGTGAAGGACGGAGCATCTCAATCATTCAAATACTCACACCCAGTCAAAAGATCTTGGTTAGTCCTTCACCGTTCTTTAGCCCACTCTTCCACCCCAGTTCAGACATGGCTATATGCAAATCAGTCTGACCCTGTGCCTCATGGGAATAGTCCAGCCCGAACTGCCAAGCCATGTCTTCCCTGCCCGGAAACAAGCTTCCGAGGACCGGTTTCTGGCATTCCAACCGTCTTCAGCCCGGCTTGCTTGAATCCAGTGGCAAAGTGAGCCAGGGACTCACGTCTGAGCATACCCTGCCACACTTATGGCTGCCAAAAGCGGTACAAAAGGTGGTGGTGATGGAAGGAGCATCTGAATCAATCAAACACTCACACCCAGTCAAAAGATCTGGGTTTAATCCATCACCGTTCTTTAGCCCACTCTGCCACCCAAGTTCAGACATGGCTATATGCAAATCAGTCTGACCCTGTGCCTCATGGGAACAGTCCAGCCCAAACTGCCAAGCCTTGTCTTCCCTGGACCGGAAATAAGCTTCTGAGGACCGGTTTCTGGCATTCCAGCCGTCTTCAGCCCGGCTTGCTTGAATCCGGTGGCAAAGTGAGCAAGGGACTCAAGTCTGAGCATATCCTGCCACACTTATGGCGGCCAAAAGCGGTACAAAAGGGGGTGGTGATGGACGGAGCATCTCAATCAATCAAATTCTCACACCCAGTCAAAAGATCTGGGTTTAATCCATCACTGTTCTTTAGCCCACTCTGCCACCCCAGTTCAGACATGGCTATATGCAAATCAGTCTGACCCTGTGCCTCATGGGAACAGTCCAGCCCGAACTGCCAAGCCATGTCTTCCCAGGACCGGAAACAAGCTTCCGAGGACCTGCTTCTGGCATTCCAGCCGTCTTCAGCCCGGCTTGCTTGAATCCAGTGGCAAAGTGAGCAAGGGACTCACGTCTTAGCATACCCTGCCACACTTATGACGGCCAAAAGCTGTACAAAAGGGGGTGGTGATGGACGGATCATCTGAATCAATCAAACACTCACACCCAGTCAAAAGATCAGGGTTTAATCCATCACCGTTCTATAGCCCACTCTGCCACCCCAGTTCAGACATGGCTATATGCAAATCAGTCTGACCCTGAGCCTCATGGGAACAGTCCAGCCCGAACTGCCAAGCCATGTCTGCCCTGGACCAGAAACAAGCTTCTGAGGACCGGTTTCTGGCATTCCAGCCGTCTTCAGCCTGGCTTGCCTGAATCCAATGGCAAAGTGAGCAAGGGACTCACGTCCAAGCATACCCTGCCACACTTATGGCGGCCAAAAGCGGTACAAAAGGGGGTGGTGATGGACGGAGCATCTGAATCAATCAAACACTCACACCCAGTCGAAAGATCTGGATTTAATCCATCACCGTTCTTTAGCCCACTCTGCGACCCCAGTTCAGACATGGCTATATGCAAATCAGTCTGACCCTGTGCCTCATGGGAACAGTCCAACCCGAACTGCCAAGCCATGTATTCCCTGGACCGGAAACAAGCTTCAGAGGACCGGTTTCTGGCATTCCAGCCGTCTTCAGCCCGGCTTGCTTGAATCCAGTGGCCAAGTGAGCAAGGGACTCATGTCTGAGCATATCCTGCCACACTTATCGTGGCCAAAAGCGGTACAAAAGGGGGTGGTGATGGACGGAGCATCTGAATCAATTAAACACTCACACCCAGTCAAAAGATCTGGGTTTAATCCATCACCGTTCTTTAGCCCACTCTGCCACCCCAGTTTAGACATGGCTATATGCAAATCAGTCTGACCCTGTGCCTCATGGGAACAGTCCAGCCCAAACTGCCAAGCCATGTCTTCCCTGGACCGGAAACAAGCTTCAGAGGACTGGTTTCTGGCATTCCAGCCGTCTTCAGCCCGGCTTGCTTGAATCCAGTGGCAAATTGAGCAAGGAACTGATGTCTGAGCATACCCTGCCACACTTATGGTGGCCATAAGCTGTACAAAAGGGTGTGGTGATGGACGGAGCATCTGAATCAATCAAACAGTCACACCCAGTCAAAAGATCTGGGTTTAATCCATCACCGTTCTTTAGCCCACTCTGCCACCCCAGTTGAGACATGGCTATATGCAAATCGGTATGTTACACCTACAACGCAACTTTTACGTAGCATTCCGTTACAACGCAGATTTTACAACGCGGGATCCATTACATCGGATGTCATTACAATGCATGGCATTACATCGCAGATGCTATTACAACGCATACTATTACATCGTAAGTATTGGTAAGTATTTAATTTTTTTTTATTTTATTTAATATTATTTAATTGATTTAATAATTATTAATAATAAAAAAAATATTTATTTTTGTTTTTAAATATTATAAATTAAATATATTAATTTAAGTGATTTTTTAAATAAGTATGAGTATAGGAGTATATGTTTTGGGGTACTGAGGTATATGTTTTGGGGTGTTTGGGTATTTATAGGTTTTAGGGCAGGGTTTGGGTTTTGGGGTACAGGGGTGTTTTTAGGTTTTAGGGCAGGGTTTGGGTTTTGGGGTACAGGGGTGTTTTTAGGTTTTAGGGCAGGGTTTGGGTGTTGGGGTACAGGGGTGTTTTTAGGTTTTAGGGCAGGGTTTGGGTTTAGGGATAATTAAATTATATTTACCATTTTAAAATATATTTAATAAATTAAATTAATTATTTTACATTAATTACATTTTTTAATTAAATTAATTAAATAAAATAAATTAATATTTTTAATTTAATTTAATTTCATTATAAAAAATATGTACATTAAACTAATTACTTTTTTTAATTAAATTAAATTAATTACAATTTTTAATAAAATTACATTTATTAAATAGATATTATTTTATTAAATTAAATTAATGACAATTTTTAAATGTCTTTTAATTAATTTATTTAAAAAAAATTAATTACAATAAACTAAATAACATTTTTAAAAAAAGGTATACTTACCTATACTTACGATGTAATGCCATGCGTTGTAATAGCATCTGCGATGTAATGCCATGCATTGTATTGACATCCGTTGTAATGGATCCCGCGTTGTAAAATCTGCGTTGTAACGGAATGCGTTGTAACACAACGCGTTGTACAGACACCAATCCATGCAAATCAGTCTGGCCCTGTGCCTCATGGGAACAGTCCAGCCCGAACTGCCAAGCCATGTCTTCCCTGGACCGGAAACAAGCTTCCGAGGACCGGTATCTGGCATTCCAGCCGTCTTCAGCCCGGCTTGCTTGAATTCAGTGGCAAAGTGAGCAAGGGACTTACGTCTGAGCATACTCTGCCCCACTTATGACGGCCACAAGCGGTACAAAAGGGGGTGGTGATGGACGGAGCATCTGAATTAAACACTCACACCCAGTCAAAAGATCTGAGTTTAATCCATCACCGTTCTTTAGCCAACTCTGCCACCCCAGTTCAGACATGGCTATATGCAAATCAGTCTGACCCTGTGCCTCATGGGAACAGTCCAGCCCGAACTGCCAAGCCATGTCTTCCCTGGACCGGAAACAAGCTTCCGAGGACCGGTTTCTGGCATTCCAGCCGTCTTCAGACCGGCATGCTTCAATCCAGCGGCAAAGTGAGCAAGGGACTCACGTCTCAGCATACCCTGCCACACTTATGGCGGCCAAAAGCGGTACAAAAGGGGGTGGTGATGGACGGAGCATATGAATCAATCAAACACTCACACCCAGTGAAAAGATCTGGGTTTTATCCAACACCGTTCTTTAGCCCACTCTGCCACCCCAGTTGAGACAAGGCTATATGCAAATCAGTCTGACCCTGTTCCTCATGGGAACAGTCCAGCCTGAACTGCCAAGCCATATCTTCCCTGGACCGGAAACAAGCTTCGGAGGACCGGTTTCTTCATTCCAGCCGTCTTCAGCCAGGCTTGGTTGAATCCAGTTGCAAAGTGAGCAAGGGACTCACGTCTGAGCATACCCTGTCACACTTATGGCGGCCAAAAGGGTACAAAAGGGTGTGGTGATGGACGGAGCATCTGAATCAATCAAACACTCACACCCAGTCAAAAGATCTGGGTTTAATCCATCACCGTTCTTTAGCCCACTCTGCCACCCCAGTTCAGACATGGCTATATGCAAATAAGTCTGACCCTGTGCCTCATGGGAACAGTCAGCCCGAACTGCCAAGCCATGTCTTCCCCTGGACCGGAAACAAGCTTCCGAGGACCAGTTTCTTGCATTCCAGCCGTCTTCAGCCAGGCTTGCGTAAATCCAGTGGCAAAGTGAGCAAGGGTCTCACGTCTGAGCATACCCTGCCACACTTATGGCGGCCAAAAGCGGTACAAAACTCGCGCAACCAATCGATTAAAATCAAAAACCTCAGAGAAATGGTACGGCCCAGACCTAAAAATTGAAAAAAGAAAATGCACCTCACTGGAGCATAAATGGCGAATAAGTAGAAACGCCGATGACAGAGCCATATATAAATCTCAGTTGAAAATTTATCACACGGCCATACGCAAAGCAAAGAAAGACTATCTTTCTCAAAAAATTCTACAGAATAAAAATTCGTCTAAGGAGCTCTTTAAAATTGTAAAAGAACTGTGTAATCCTCCTTGTCTTACATCCAACCTGACTCCATCACAAGAGAACTGCACAAAAATCAGTGATTTTTTTTGTGATAAAATTGATAAAATATATACCTCTTTCATAAACAACGGACAGGCCCCTGTGGAATATCGGATTGACCCTACTCTGCAAACCAACTGCTCTACCTTTGGCCCTTTTTCAGAAGACGAGGTCACTAAAGCCATGTCAGAAATTAAATCTGGCTCACCATGGGATGTTTGCCCACATTTTATTTTTTCCCAACTGACTCCCATAATTGGCCCCGCTGTCACAAAAGTGCTTAACCAGTCGCTGGAGCAAGCTGTCTTTCCAGAAGTTTGGAAAAAATCGGCAGTAATTCCTTTACTAAAAAAGGCGGGTGCGGATATAAATGACCCAGCAAACTACCGCCCCATCTCTCAGTTCCCCTTTTTATCGAAGGTTTTAGAAAGACTGGTAACAAAACAACTGTCAAGTTATCTAGAGATCAACAAACTTCTCGATGTTTCCCAAACAGGTTTTAGATCTAATAACAGCACAGAAACAACGCTACTAGCTGTAATGGACGACATTCGCATGCAGGTCGATAAAGGTAAAACGGTCGCCCTGATACTTCTCGATTTATCAGCGGCATTTGATACCGTGTCCCATAAATTACTAATCCACATACTTGCCGCAAAAGGAATACAAGGTAATGCCCTAAACTGGCTGGAGTCCTTTCTATCCAATAGATCCCAGTCTATTTGTTTAGGCAATTTTACCTCCTCCCCCGTAAGATTAAATATGGAGTTCCCCAAGGAGCTACATTGAGCCCAACATTGTTCAATGTATATGTCTCCTCCTTGGCATCGATTGGTAAGAAATGGGGCATTAATATCTGCTCCTACGCTGACGATACTCAGCTGATGGTTACCCTAAATGGAGATAACAACGCCAAAAGTAGACTACATAACTGCTTGTCAGAACTATCCAACTGGATGCATGGCCATTATTTAAAACTGAATGCTGACAAATCAGAAATTCTACTTTTTGGCGGGGCCAAACAGCTCTGGGATAACACCTGGTGGCCAACTTCCTTAGGTTCTCCACCAATCCCCACATCGTCTGCTAGAAATTTAGGAATTCAGATGGACACCACTCTATCAATGAAAAGCCATGTCTCTTCAATATGTGGAAAAGGATTTGCCATATTAAAAAGATTGAAAAGGGTCTTCCCCTGGATCCCACTTGAATGTAGACAGATCCTAGTCCAGTCGTTACTAGTCAGCAGGCTGGACTATGGCAACTCACTATTTGTAGGAATGTCGGACTACTTATTTAGGAAATTACAACTGGTCCAGAATGCCGCAGCAAAAGCTGTCTGCAATAAAAAAAAGTATGATTCTGCCACAAGTTGTCTGAGAGCTTTACACTGGCTGCCCATGAGACAAAGAGCCACGTTTAAGATGCTATGTATTGCCTACAAAACGCTTCACAATACAGGCCCTTACATTCTTCGAAATAGAATTAAGTTCTATGCCCCTGCGCGGAACTTACGTTCACAAGCCTCTGCCAAAGCAGCCACTACTCGGATTAAGCTTTCCAGAATGGGCGGAAATGCTTTCTCACATATTGCTGCGAAATGCTGGAATGAACTACCGATTAACCTTAGACTCACGGACTCCTACCCCACCTTCAAGAAGAAATTAAAAACTGCACTGTTCCCCACTTCAGAATAATCTATATGCTCCCAGGTTACTGCCTTGGTTTTGACTGTTGTTTTTTTGCAGCGCCGTGATATCCTTGTTGGATGAATGTTGCGCTATACAAATACAAATAACAATAACAATAACAATAACAATACAAAAGGGGGTGGTGATGGACGGAGCATCTGAATCAATCAAACACTCACACCCAGTCAAAAGATCTTGATTTAATCCATCACCGTTCTTTAGCCCACTCTGCCACCCCAGGTCAGACATGGCTATATGCAAATCAGTCCGACCCTGTGCCTCATGGGAATAGTCCAACCCGAACTGCCAAGTCATGTATTCCCTGGACCAGAAACAAGCTTCAGAAGACCGGTTTCTGGCATTCCAGCCGTCTTCAGCCCGGCTTGCTTGAATCCAGTGGCCAAGTGAGCAAGGGACTCATGTCTGAGCATATCCTGCCACACCTCTGGTGGCCAAAAGCGGTACAAAAGGGGGTGGTGATGGACGGAGCATCTGAATCAATTAAACACTCACACCCAGTCAAAAGATCTGGGTTTAATCCATCACCGTTCTTTAGCCCACTCTGCCACCCCAGTTTAGACATGGCTATATGCAAATCAGTCTGATCCTGTGCCTCATGGGAACAGTCCAGCCCGAACTGCCAAGCCATGTCTTCCCTGGACCGGAAACAAGCTTCAGAGGACTGGTTTCTGGCATTCCAGCCGTCTTCAGTCCGGATTGCTTGAATCCAGTGGCAAAGTGAGCAAGGAACTCATGTCTGAGCATACCCTGCCACACTTATGGCGGCCAAAAGCTGTACAAAAGGGTGTGGTGATGGACGGAGCATCTGAATCAATCAAACACTCACACCCAGTCAAAAGATCTGGGTTTAATCCATCACCGTTCTTTAGCCCACTCTGCCACCCCAGTTCAGACATGGCTATGTGCAAATCAGTCTGACCCTGTGCCTCATGGGAACAGTCCAGCCCGAACTGCCAAGCCATGTCTTCCCTGGACCGGAAACAAGCTTCTGAGGACCGGTTTCTGGCATTCCAGCCGTCTTCAGCCCGGCTTGCTTGAATCCAGTGGCAAAGTGAGCAAGGGACTCACGTCTGAGCATATCCTGCCACACTTATAACGGCCAAAAGCCGTACAAAAGGGGGTGGTGAAGGACGGAGCATCTCAATCAATCAAATTCTCACACCCAGTCAAAAGATCTTGGTTTAATCCTTCAGCGTTCTTTAGCCCACTCTTCCACCCCAGTTCAGACATGGCTATATGCAAATCAGTCTGACCCTGTGCCTCATGGGAATAGTCCAGCCCGAACCGCCAAGCCATGTCTTCCCTGCCCGGAAACAAGCTTCCGAGGACCGGCTTCTGGCATTCCAACCGTCTTCAGCCCGGCTTGCTTGAATCCAGTGGCAAAGTGAACCAGGGACTTACGTCTGAGCATACCCTGCCACACTTATGGCGGCCAAAAGCGGTACAAAAGGGGGTGGTGATGGACAGAGCATCTGAATCAATCAAACACTCACACCCAGTCAAAAGATCTGGGTGTAATCCATCACCATTCTTTAGCCCACTCTGCCACCCCAGTTCAGACATGGTTATATGCAAATCAGTCTGACCCTGTGCCTCATGGGAACAGTCCAACCCGAACTGCCAAGCCATGTCTTCCCTGGACAGGAAGCAAGCTTCAGAGGACCGGTTTCTGGCATTCCAGTCGTCTTCAGCCCGGCTTGCTTGAATCCAGTGGCCAAGTGAGCAAGGGACTCATGTCTGAGCCTACCCTGCCACACTTATGGTGGCCAAAAGCGGTACAAAAGGGGGTGGTGATGGACGGAGCATCTGAATCAATCAAACACTCACACCCAGTCAAAAGATCTGGGTTTAATCTATCACCGTTCTTTAGCCCACTCTGCCATCCCAGTTCAGACATGGCTATATGCAAATCAGTCTGAACCTGTGCCTCATGGGAACAGTCCAGCCCGAACTGCCAAGCCATGTCTTCCCTGGACCGGAAACAAGCTTCCGAGGACTGGTTTCTGGCATTCCAGCCGTCTTCAGCCCGGCTTGCTTGAATCCAGTGACAAAGTGAGCAAGGGACTCATGTCTGAGCATACCCTGCCACACTTATGGCGGCCAAAAGCTGTACAAAAGGGGGTGGTGATGAACGGAGCATCTGAATCAATCAAACACTCACAACCAGTCAAAAGATCTGGGTTTAATCCATCACCGTTCTTTAGCCCACTCTGCCACCCCAGTTCAGACATGGCCATATGCAAATCAGTCTGACCCTGTGCCTCATGGGAACAGTCCAGCCCGTACTGTCAAGCCATGTCTTCAATGGACCGGAAACAAGCTTCCGAGGACTGGTTTCTGGCATTCCAGCCGTCTTCAGCCCGGCTTGCTTGAATCCAGTAGCAAAGTGAGCAAGGGACTCACGTCTGAGCCTACCCTGCCACACTTATGGCGGCCAAAAGTGGTACAAAAAGAGTGGTGACGGACTGAGCATCTGAATCAATCAAACACTCACACCCAGTCAAAAGATCTGGGTTTAATCCATCACCGTTCTTTAGCCCACTCTGCCACCCCAGTTCAGACATGGCTATATGCAAATCAGTCTGACCCTGTGCCTCATGGGAACAGTCCAGCCCGTACTGTCAAGCCATGTCTTCAATGGACCGGAAACAAGCTTCCGAGGACCGGTTTCTGGCATTCCAGCCGTCTTCAACCCGGCTTGCTTGAATCCAGTGGCAAAGTGAGCAAGGGACTCATGTCTGAGCATACCCTGCCACACTTATGGCGGCCAAAAGCTGTACAAAAGGGGGTGGTGATGGACTGAGCATATGAATCAATCAAACACTCACACCTAGTCAAAAGATCTGGGTTTAATCCATCACCGTTCTTTAGCCCACTCTGCCACCCCAGTTCAGACATGGCTATATGCAAATCAGTCTGACCCTGTGCCTCATGGGAACAGTCCAGCCCGAACTGCTATGCCATGTATTCCCTGGACCGGAAACAAGCTTCTGAGGACCGGTTTCTGGCATTCCAGCAGTCTTCAGCCCGGCTTGCTTGAATCCAGTGGAAAAGTGAGCCAGGGACTCACGTCTGAGCATACCCTGCCACACTTATGGCGGCCAAAAGCGGTACAAAAGGTTGTGGTGATGGACGGAGCATCTGAATCAATCAAACACTCACACCCAGTCAAAAGATCTGGGTTTAATCCATCACTATTCTTTAGCCCACTCTGCCACCCCAGTTCAGACATGGCTATATGCAAATCAGTCTGACCCTGTGCCTCATGGGAACTGTCTAGCCCGAACTGCCAAGCCATGTCTTCCCTGGACCAGAAACAAGCTTCCGAGGACCGGTTTTTCGCATTCCAGCCGTCTTCAGCCCGGCTTGCTTGAATCCAGTGGCAAAGTGAGCAAGGGACTCTCGTCTGAGCATACCCTGCCACACTTATGGCGGCCAAAAGCGGTACAAAAGGGGGTGGTGATGAACAGGGCATCTGAATCAATCAAACACTCACACCTAGTCAAAAGATCTGGGTTTAATCCATCAACGTTCTTTAGCCCACTCTGCCACCCCAGTTCAGACATGGCTATATGCAAATCAGTCTGACCCTGTGCCTCATGGGAACAGTCCAGCCCGAACTGCCAAGCCATGTCTTCCCTGGACCGGAAACAAGCTTCCGAGGACCGGTTTCTGGCATTCCAGCCGTCTTCAGCCCGGCTTGCTTGAATTCAGTGGCAAAGTGAGCAAGGGACTTACGTCTGAGCATACCCTGTCCCACTTATGACGGCCAAAAGCGGTACAAAAGGGGGTGGTGATGGACGGAGCATCTGAATCAAACACTCACACTTAGTCAAAAGATCTGGGTTTAATCCATCACCGTTCTTTAGCCCACTCTGCCACCCCAGTTCAGACATGGCTATATGCAAATCAGTCTGACCCTGTGCCTCAT
Organism: Lissotriton vulgaris; assembly: GCF_964263255.1. Taxonomy (NCBI): domain Eukaryota; kingdom Metazoa; phylum Chordata; class Amphibia; order Caudata; family Salamandridae; genus Lissotriton; species Lissotriton vulgaris. The sequence continues at coordinate 1,499,215,018 of NC_141691.1, read as the reverse complement.
GGGAACAGTCCAGCCCGAACTGCCAAGCCATGTCTTCCCTGGACCGGAACCAAGCTTCTGAGGACCGGTTTCTAGCATTCCAGCCGTCTTCAGCTTGGCTTGCTTGAATCCAGTGGCAAAATGAGCAAGGGACTCACGTCTTAGCATACCCTGCCACACTTGTGGCAGCCAAAAGCAATACAAAAGGGGGTGGTGATGGACGGAGCATCTGAATCAATCAAATACTCACACCCAGTCAACAGATCTGGGTTTAATCCATCACCGTTCCTTAGCCCACTCTGCCACCCCAGTTCAGACATGGCTATATGCAAATCAGTCTGACCCTGTGCCTCATGGGAACAGTCCAGCCCAAACTGCCAAGCCATGTCTTCCCTGGACCGGAAACAAGCTTCTGAGGACCAGTTTCTGGCATTCCAGCCGTCTTCAGCCCGGCTTGCTTGAATTCAGTGGCAAAGTGAGCAAGGGACTCACGTCTTAGCATACCCTGCCACACTTGTGGCAGCCAAAAGCGGTACAAAAGGGGGTGGTGATGGACGGAGCATCTGAATCAATCAAATACTCACACCCAGTCAAAAGATCTGGGTTTAATCCATCACCGTTCTTTAGCCCACTCTGCCACCCCAGTTCAGACAAGGCCATATGCAAATCAGTCTGACCCTGTGCCTCATGGGAACAGTCCAGCCCGTACTGCCAAGCCATATCTTCAATGGACCGGAAACAAGCTTCGGAGGACCGGTTTCTGGCATTCCAGCCGTCTTGAACCCGGCTTGCTTGAATCCAGTGGCAAAGTGAGCAAGGGACTCACGTCCGAGCATACCCTGCCACACTTATGGCGGCCAAAAGCGGTACAAAAGGGGGTGGTGATGGACGGAGCATCTGAATCAATCAAACACTCACAACCAGTCAAAAGATCTAGGTTTAATCCATCACCGTTCTTTAGCCCACTCTGCCACCCCAGTTCAGACATGGCTATATGCAAATCAGTCTGACCCTGAAGCTCATGGGAACAGTCCAGCCCGAACTGCCAAGCCATGTCTTCCCTGGACCGGAAACAAGCTTCTGAGGACCAGTTTCTGGCATTCCAGCCGTCTTCAGCCCGGCTTGCTTGAATCCAGTGGAAAAGTGAGCAAGGGACTCACGTCCGAGCATACCCTGCCACACTTATGGCGGCCAAAAGCGGTACAAAAGGGGGTGGTGATGGACGGAGCATCTGAATCAATCAAACACTCACACCCAGTCAAAAGATCTGGATTTAATCCATCACCGTTCTTTAGCCCACTCTGCCACCCCAGTTCACACATGGCTATATGCAAATCAGTCTGACCCTGTGCCTCATAGGAACAGTCCAACCCGAACTGCCAAGCCATGTATTCCCTGGACCGGAAACAAGCTTCAGAGGACCGGTTTCTGGCATTCCAGCCGTCTTCAGCCCGGCTTGCTTGAATCCAGTGGCCAAGTGAGCAAGGTACTCATGTCTGAGCATACCCTGCCACACTTATGGTGGCCAAAAGCGGTACAAAAGGGGGTGGTGATGGACTGAGCATCTGAATCAATCAAACACTCACACCCAGTCAAAAGATCTGGGTTTAATCCATCACCGTTCTTTAGCCCACTCTGCCACCCCAGTTTAGACATGGCTATATGCAAATCAGTCTGACCCTGTGCCTCATGGGAACAGTCCAGCCCGAACTGCCAAGCCATGTCTTCCCTGGACCTGAAACAAGCGTCCGAGGACTGGTTTCTGGCATTCCAGCCGTCTTCAGTCCGGCTTGCTTGAATCCAGTTGCAAAGTGAGCAAGGAACTCATGTCTGAGCATACCCTGCCACACTTATGGCGGCCAAAAGCTGTACAAAAGGGGGTGGTGATGGACGGAGCATCTGAATCAATCAAACACTCACACCCAGTCAAAAGATCTGGGTTTAATCCATCACCGTTCTTTAGCCCACTCTGCCACCCCAGTTCAGACATGGCTATATGCAAATCAGTCTGACCCTGTGCCTCATGGGAACAGTCCAGCCCGAACTGCCAAGCCATGTCTTCCCTGGACCGGAAACAAGCTTCTGAGGACCGGTTTCTGGCATTCCAGCCGTCTTCAGCCCGGCTTGCTTGAATCCAGGGGCAAAGTGAGCAAGGGACTCACGTCTGAGCATATCCTGCCACACTTATAACGGCCAAAAGCGGTAAAAAAGGGGGGGGGGGTGAAGGACGGAGCATCTCAATCATTCAAATACTCACACCCAGTCAAAAGATCTTGGTTAGTCCTTCACCGTTCTTAAGCCCACTCTTCCACCCCAGTTCAGACATGGCTATATGCAAATCAGTCTGACCCTGTGCCTCATGGGAATAGTCCAGCCCGAACTGCCAAGCCATGTCTTCCCTGCCCGGAAACAAGCTTCTGAGGACCGGTTTCTGGCATTCCAACCGTCTTCAGCCCGGCTTGCTTGAATCCAGTGGCAAAGTGAGCCAGGGACTCACGTCTGAGCATACCCTGCCACACTTATGGCGCCCAAAAGCGGTACAAAAGGGGGTGGTAATGGAAGGAGCATCTGAATCAATCAAACACTCACACCCAGTCAAAAGATCTGGGTTTAATCCATCACCATTCTTTAGCCCACTCTGCCACCCCAGTTCAGACATGGCTATATGCAAATCAGTCTGACCCTGAGCCTCATGGGAACAGTCCAGCCCGAACTGCCAAGCCATGTCTTCCCTTGACCGGAAACAAGCTTCTGGGGACCGGTTTCTGGCATTCCAGCCGTCTTCAGCCCGGCTTGCTTGAATCCAGTGGCAAAGTGAGCAAGGGACTCACGTCCGAGCATACCCTGCCACACTTATGGCGGCCAAAAGTGGTACAAAAGGGGGTGGTGATGGACGGAGCATCTGAATCAATCAAACACCCACACCCAGTCAAAAGATCTGGGTTTAATCCATCACCGTACTTTAGCCCACTCTGCCACCCCAGTTCAGACATGGCTATATGCAAATCAGTCTGACCCCGTGCCTCATGGGAACAGTCCAACCCGAACTGCCAAGCCATGTCTTCCCTGGACAGGAAACAAGCTTCAGAGGACCGGTTTCTGGCATTCCAGCAGTCTTCAGCCCGGCTTGCTTGAATCCAGTGGCCAAGTGAGCAAGGGACTCATGTCTGTGCATACCCTGCCACACTTATGGTGGCCAAAAGCGGTACAAAAGGGGGTGGTGATGGATGGAGCATCTGAATCAATCAAACACTCACACCCAGTCAAAATATCTGGGTTTAATCCATCAACGTTCTTTAGCCCACTCTGCCACCCCAGTTCAGACATGGCTATATGCAAATCAGTCTGACCCTGTGCCTCATGGGAACAGTCCAGCCCGAACTGCCAAGCCATGTCTTCCCTGGACCGGAAACAAGCTTCCGAGGACTGGTTTCTGGCATTCCAGCCGTCTTCAGCCCGGCTTGCTTGAATCCAGTGGCAAAGTGAGCAAGGGACTCATGTCTGAGCATACCCTGCCACACTTATGGCGGCCAAAAGCTGTACAAAAGAGGGTGGTGATGGACGGAGCATCTGAATCAATCAAACACTCACACCCAGTCAAAAGATCTGGGTTTAATCCATCACCGTTCTTTAGCCCACTCTGCCACCCAAGTTCAGACATGGCTATATGCAAATCAGTCTGACCCTGTGCCTCATGGGAACAGTCCAGCCCAAACTGCCAAGCCTTGTCTTCCCTGGACCGGAAATAAGCTTCTGAGGACCGGTTTCTGGCATTCCAGCCGTCTTCAGCCCGGCTTGCTTGAATCCGGTGGCAAAGTGAGCAAGGGACTCACGTCTGAGCATATCCTGCCACACTTATGGCGGCCAAAAGCGGTACAAAAGGGGGTGGTGATGGACGGAGCATCTAAATCAAATTCTCACACCCAGTCAAAAGATCTGGGTTTAATCCATCACTGTTCTTTAGCCCACTCTGCCACCCCAGTTCAGACATGGCTATATGCAAATCAGTCTGACCCTGTGCCTCTATGGGAACAGTCCAGCCCGAACTGCCAAGCCATGTCTTCCCAGGACCGGAAACAAGCTTCCGAGGACCGGCTTCTGGCATTCCAGCCGTCTTCAGCCCGGCTTGCTTGAATCCAGTGGCAAAGTGAGCAAGGGACTCACGTCTTAGCATACCCTGCCACACTTATGACGGCCAAAAGCTGTACAAAAGGGGGTGGTGATGGACGGAGCATCTGAATCAATCAAACACTCACACCCAGTCAAAAGATCAGGGCTTAATCCATCACCGTTCTATAGCCCACTCTGCCACCCCAGTTCAGACATGGCTATATGCAAATCAGTCTGACCCTGAGCCTCATGGGAACAGTCCAGCCCGAACTGCCAAGCCATGTCTGCCCTGGACCAGAAACAAGCTTCTGAGGACCGGTTTCTGGCATTCCAGCCGTCTTCAGCCTGGCTTGATTGGATCCAATGGCAAAGTGAGCAAGGGACTCACGTCCAAGCATACCCTGCCACACTTATGGCGGCCAAAAGCGGTATAAAAGGGGGTGGTGATGGACGGAGCATCTGAATCAATCAAACACTCACACCCAGTCAAAAGATCTGGATTTAATCCATCACCGTTCTTTAGCCCACTCTGCGACCCCAGTTCAGACATGGCTATATGCAAATCAGTCTGACCCTGTGCCTCATGGGAACAGTCCAACCTGAACTGCCAAGCCATGTATTCCCTGGACCGGAAACAAGCTTCAGAGGACCGGTTTCTGGCATTCCAGCCGTCTTCAGCCCAGCTTGCTTGAATCCAGTGGCAAAGTGAGCAAGGGACTCACGTCCGAGCATACCCTGCCACACTTATGGCGGCCAAAAGTGGTATAAAAGGGGGTGGTGATGGACGGAGCATCTGAATCAATCAAACACTCACACCCAGTCAAAAGATCTGGGTTTAATCCATCACAGTTCTTTAGCCCACTCTGCCACCCCAGTTCAGACATGGCTATATGCAAATCAGTCTGACCCCGTGCCTCATGGGAACAGTCCAACCCGAACTGCCAAGCCATGTCTTCCCTGGACAGGAAACAAGCTTCAGAGGACCGGTTTCTGGCATTCCAGCAGTCTTCAGCCCGGCTTGCTTGAATCCAGTGGCCAAGTGAGCAAGGGACTCATGTCTGTGCATACCCTGCCACACTTATGGTGGCCAAAAGCGGTACAAAAGGGGGTGGTGATGGACGGAACATCTGAATCAATCAAACACTCACACCCAGTCAAAAGATCTGGGTTTAATCCATCAACGTTCTTTAGCCCACTCTGCCACCCCAGTTCAGACATGGCTATATGCAAATCAGTCTGACCCTGTGCCTCATGGGAACAGTCCAGCCCGAACTGCCAAGCCAGGTCTTCCCTGGACCGGAAACAAGCTTCCAAGGACTGGTTTCTGGCATTCCAGCCGTCTTCAGCCCGGCTTGCTTGAATCCAGTGGCAAAGTGAGCAAGGGACTCATGTCTGAGCATACCCTGCCACACTTATGGCGGACAAAAGCTGTACAAAAGAGGGTGGTGATGGACGGAGCATCTGAATCAATCAAACACTCACACCCAGTCAAAAGATCTGGGTTTAATCCATCACCGTTCTTTAGCCCACTCTGCCACCCAAGTTCAGACATGGCTATATGCAAATAAGTCTGACCCTGTGCCTCATGGGAGCAGTCCAGCCCAAACTGCCAAGCCATGTCTTCCCTGGACCTAAAACAAGCGTCCGAGGACTGGTTTCTGGCATTCCAGCCGTCTTCAGTCCGGCTTGCTTGAATCCAGTGGCAAAGTGAGCAAGGAACTCATGTCTGAGCATACCCTGCCACACTTATGGCGGCCAAAAGCTGTACAAAAGGGGATGCTGATGGACGGAGCATCTGAATCAATCAAACACTCACACCCAGTCAAAAGATCTGGGTTTAATCCATCACAGTTCTTTAGCCCACTCTGCCACCCCAGTTCAGACATGGCTATATGCAAATCAGTCTGACCCTGTGCCTCATGGGAACAGTCCAGCCCGAACTGCCAAGCCATGTCTTCCCTGGACCGGAAACAAGCTTCTGAGGACCGGTTTCTGGCATTCCAGCCGTCTTCAGCCCGGCTTGCTTGAATCCAGGGGCAAAGTGAGCAAGGGACTCACGTCTGAGCATATCCTGCCACACTTATAACGGCCAAAAGCGGCAAAAAAGGGGGGGGTGAAGGACGGAGCATCTCAATCATTCAAATACTCACACCCAGTCAAAAGATCTTGGTTAGTCCTTCACCGTTCTTTAGCCCACTCTTCCACCCCAGTTCAGACATGGCTATATGCAAATCAGTCTGACCCTGTGCCTCATGGGAATAGTCCAGCCCGAACTGCCAAGCCATGTCTTCCCTGCCCGGAAACAAGCTTCCGAGGACCGGTTTCTGGCATTCCAACCGTCTTCAGCCCGGCTTGCTTGAATCCAGTGGCAAAGTGAGCCAGGGACTCACGTCTGAGCATACCCTGCCACACTTATGGCTGCCAAAAGCGGTACAAAAGGTGGTGGTGATGGAAGGAGCATCTGAATCAATCAAACACTCACACCCAGTCAAAAGATCTGGGTTTAATCCATCACCGTTCTTTAGCCCACTCTGCCACCCAAGTTCGGACATGGCTATATGCAAATCAGTCTGACCCTGTGCCTCATGGGAACAGTCCAGCCCAAACTGCCAAGCCTTGTCTTCCCTGGACCGGAAATAAGCTTCTGAGGACCGGTTTCTGGCATTCCAGCCGTCTTCAGCCCGGCTTGCTTGAATCCGGTGGCAAAGTGAGCAAGGGACTCACGTCTGAGCATATCCTGCCACACTTATGGCGGCCAAAAGCGGTACAAAAGGGGGTGGTGATGGACGGAGCATCTCAATCAATCAAATTCTCACACCCAGTCAAAAGATCTGGGTTTAATCCATCACTGTTCTTTAGCCCACTCTGCCACCCCAGTTCAGACATGGCTATATGCAAATCAGTCTGACCCTGTGCCTCATGGGAACAGTCCAGCCCGAACTGCCAAGCCATGTCTTCCCAGGACCGGAAACAAGCTTCCGAGGACCTGCTTCTGGCATTCCAGCCGTCTTCAGCCCGGCTTGCTTGAATCCAGTGGCAAAGTGAGCAAGGGACTCACGTCTTAGCAAACCCTGCCACACTTATGACGGCCAAAAGCTGTACAAAAGGGGGTGGTGATGGACGGATCATCTGAATCAATCAAACACTCACACCCAGTCAAAAGATCAGGGTTTAATCCATCACCGTTCTATAGCCCACTCTGCCACCCCAGTTCAGACATGGCTATATGCAAATCAGTCTGACCCTGAGCCTCATGGGAACAGTCCAGCCCGAACTGCCAAGCCATGTCTGCCCTGGACCAGAAACAAGCTTCTGAGGACCGGTTTCTGGCATTCCAGCCGTCTTCAGCCTGGCTTGCCTGAATCCAATGGCAAAGTGAGCAAGGGACTCACGTCCAAGCATACCCTGCCACACTTATGGCGGCCAAAAGCGGTACAAAAGGGGGTGGTGATGGACGGAGCATCTGAATCAATCAAACACTCACACCCAGTCGAAAGATCTGGATTTAATCCATCACCGTTCTTTAGCCCACTCTGCCACCCCAGTTCAGACATGGCTATATGCAAATCAGTCTGACCCTGTGCCTCATGGGAACAGTCCAGCCCGAACTGCCAAGCCATGTCTTCCCTGGACCGGAAACAAGCTTCTGAGGACCGGTTTCTGGCATTCCAGCCGTCTTCAGCCCGGCTTGCTTGAATCCAGGGGCAAAGTGAGCAAGGGACTCACGTCTGAGCATATCCTGCCACACTTATAACGGCCAAAAGCGGCAAAAAAGGGGGGGGTGAAGGACGGAGCATCTCAATCATTCAAATACTCACACCCAGTCAAAAGATCTTGGTTAGTCCTTCACCGTTCTTTAGCCCACTCTTCCACCCCAGTTCAGACATGGCTATATGCAAATCAGTCTGACCCTGTGCCTCATGGGAATAGTCCAGCCCGAACTGCCAAGCCATGTCTTCCCTGCCCGGAAACAAGCTTCCGAGGACCGGTTTCTGGCATTCCAACCGTCTTCAGCCCGGCTTGCTTGAATCCAGTGGCAAAGTGAGCCAGGGACTCACGTCTGAGCATACCCTGCCACACTTATGGCTGCCAAAAGCGGTACAAAAGGTGGTGGTGATGGAAGGAGCATCTGAATCAATCAAACACTCACACCCAGTCAAAAGATCTGGGTTTAATCCATCACCGTTCTTTAGCCCACTCTGCCACCCAAGTTCAGACATGGCTATATGCAAATCAGTCTGACCCTGTGCCTCATGGGAACAGTCCAGCCCAAACTGCCAAGCCTTGTCTTCCCTGGACCGGAAATAAGCTTCTGAGGACCGGTTTCTGGCATTCCAGCCGTCTTCAGCCCGGCTTGCTTGAATCCGGTGGCAAAGTGAGCAAGGGACTCACGTCTGAGCATATCCTGCCACACTTATGGCGGCCAAAAGCGGTACAAAAGGGGGTGGTGATGGACGGAGCATCTCAATCAATCAAATTCTCACACCCAGTCAAAAGATCTGGGTTTAATCCATCACTGTTCTTTAGCCCACTCTGCCACCCCAGTTCAGACATGGCTATATGCAAATCAGTCTGACCCTGTGCCTCATGGGAACAGTCCAGCCCGAACTGCCAAGCCATGTCTTCCCAGGACCGGAAACAAGCTTCCGAGGACCTGCTTCTGGCATTCCAGCTGTCTTCAGCCCGGCTTGCTTGAATCCAGTGGCAAAGTGAGCAAGGGACTCACGTCTTAGCATACCCTGCCACACTTATGACGGCCAAAAGCTGTACAAAAGGGGGTGGTGATGGACGGATCATCTGAATCAATCAAACACTCACACCCAGTCAAAAGATCAGGGTTTAATCCATCACCGTTCTATAGCCCACTCTGCCACCCCAGTTCAGACATGGCTATATGCAAATCAGTCTGACCCTGAGCCTCATGGGAACAGTCCAGCCCGAACTGCCAAGCCATGTCTGCCCTGGACCAGAAACAAGCTTCTGAGGACCGGTTTCTGGCATTCCAGCCGTCTTCAGCCTGGCTTGCCTGAATCCAATGGCAAAGTGAGCAAGGGACTCACGTCCAAGCATACCCTGCCACACTTATGGCGGCCAAAAGCGGTACAAAAGGGGGTGGTGATGGACGGAGCATCTGAATCAATCAAACACTCACACCCAGTCGAAAGATCTGGATTTAATCCATCACGGTTCTTTAGCCCACTCTGCGACCCCAGTTCAGACATGGCTATATGCAAATCAGTCTGACCCTGTGCCTCATGGGAACAGTCCAACCCGAACTGCCAAGCCATGTATTCCCTGGACCGGAAACAAGCTTCAGAGGACCGGTTTCTGGCATTCCAGCCGTCTTCAGCCCGGCTTGCTTGAATCCAGTGGCCAAGTGAGCAAGGGACTCATGTCTGAGCATATCCTGCCACACTTATCGTGGCCAAAAGCGGTACAAAAGGGGGTGGTGATGGACGGAGCATCTGAATCAATTAAACACTCACACCCAGTCAAAAGATCTGGGTTTAATCCATCACCGTTCTTTAGCCCACTCTGCCACCCCAGTTTAGACATGGCTATATGCAAATCAGTCTGACCCTGTGCCTCATGGGAACAGTCCAGCCCAAACTGCCAAGCCATGTCTTCCCTGGACCGGAAACAAGCTTCAGAGGACTGGTTTCTGGCATTCCAGCCGTCTTCAGCCCGGCTTGCTTGAATCCAGTGGCAAATTGAGCAAGGAACTGATGTCTGAGCATACCCTGCCACACTTATGGTGGCCATAAGCTGTACAAAAGGGTGTGGTGATGGACGGAGCATCTGAATCAATCAAACAGTCACACCCAGTCAAAAGATCTGGGTTTAATCCATCACCGTTCTTTAGCCCACTCTGCCACCCCAGTTGAGACATGGCTATATGCAAATCGGTATGTTACACCTACAACGCAACTTTTACGTAGCATTCCGTTACAACGCAGATTTTACAACGCGGGATCCATTACATCGGATGTCATTACAATGCATGGCATTACATCGCAGATGCTATTACAACGCATACTATTACATCGTAAGTATTGGTAAGTATTTAATTTTTTTTTATTTTATTTAATATTATTTAATTGATTTAATAATTATTAATAATAAAAAAAATATTTATTTTTGTTTTTAAATATTATAAATTAAATATATTAATTTAAGTGATTTTTTAAATAAGTATGAGTATAGGAGTATATGTTTTGGGGTACTGAGGTATATGTTTTGGGGTGTTTGGGTATTTATAGGTTTTAGGGCAGGGTTTGGGTTTTGGGGTACAGGGGTGTTTTTAGGTTTTAGGGCAGGGTTTGGGTTTTGGGGTACAGGGGTGTTTTTAGGTTTTAGGGCAGGGTTTGGGTTTTGGGGTACAGGGGTGTTTTTAGGTTTTAGGGCAGGGTTTGGGTTTAGGGATAATTAAATTATATTTACCATTTTAAAATATATTTAATAAATTAAATTAATTATTTTACATTAATTACATTTTTTAATTAAATTAATTAAATAAAATAAATTAATATTTTTAATTTAATTTAATTTCATTATAAAAAATATGTACATTAAACTAATTACTTTTTTTAATTAAATTAAATTAATTACAATTTTTAATAAAATTACATTTATTAAATAGATATTATTTTATTAAATTAAATTAATGACAATTTTTAAATGTCTTTTAATTAATTTATTTAAAAAAAATTAATTACAATAAACTAAATAACATTTTTAAAAAAAGGTATACTTGCCTATACTTACGATGTAATGCCATGCGTTGTAATAGCATCTGCGATGTAATGCCATGCATTGTATTGACATCCGTTGTAATGGATCCCGCGTTGTAAAATCTGCGTTGTAACGGAATGCGTTGTAACACAACGCGTTGTACAGACACCAATCCATGCAAATCAGTCTGGCCCTGTGCCTCATGGGAACAGTCCAGCCCGAACTGCCAAGCCATGTCTTCCCTGGACCGGAAACAAGCTTCCGAGGACCGGTATCTGGCATTCCAGCCGTCTTCAGCCCGGCTTGCTTGAATTCAGTGGCAAAGTGAGCAAGGGACTTACGTCTGAGCATACTCTGCCCCACTTATGACGGCCACAAGCGGTACAAAAGGGGGTGGTGATGGACGGAGCATCTGAATTAAACACTCACACCCAGTCAAAAGATCTGAGTTTAATCCATCACCGTTCTTTAGCCAACTCTGCCACCCCAGTTCAGACATGGCTATATGCAAATCAGTCTGACCCTGTGCCTCATGGGAACAGTCCAGCCCGAACTGCCAAGCCATGTCTTCCCTGGACCGGAAACAAGCTTCCGAGGACCGGTTTCTGGCATTCCAGCCGTCTTCAGACCGGCATGCTTCAATCCAGCGGCAAAGTGAGCAAGGGACTCACGTCTCAGCATACCCTGCCACACTTATGGCGGCCAAAAGCGGTACAAAAGGGGGTGGTGATGGACGGAGCATATGAATCAATCAAACACTCACACCCAGTGAAAAGATCTGGGTTTTATCCAACACCGTTCTTTAGCCCACTCTGCCACCCCAGTTGAGACAAGGCTATATGCAAATCAGTCTGACCCTGTTCCTCATGGGAACAGTCCAGCCTGAACTGCCAAGCCATATCTTCCCTGGACCGGAAACAAGCTTCGGAGGACCGGTTTCTTCATTCCAGCCGTCTTCAGCCAGGCTTGGTTGAATCCAGTTGCAAAGTGAGCAAGGGACTCACGTCTGAGCATACCCTGTCACACTTATGGCGGCCAAAAGGGTACAAAAGGGTGTGGTGATGGACGGAGCATCTGAATCAATCAAACACTCACACCCAGTCAAAAGATCTGGGTTTAATCCATCACCGTTCTTTAGCCCACTCTGCCACCCCAGTTCATACATGGCTATATGCAAATAAGTCTGACCCTGTGCCTCATGGGAACAGTCAGCCCGAACTGCCAAGCCATGTCTTCCCCTGGACCGGAAACAAGCTTCCGAGGACCAGTTTCTTGCATTCCAGCCGTCTTCAGCCAGGCTTGCGTAAATCCAGTGGCAAAGTGAGCAAGGGTCTCACGTCTGAGCATACCCTGCCACACTTATGGCGGCCAAAAGCGGTACAAAACTCGCGCAACCAATCGATTAAAATCAAAAACCTCCGAGAAATGGTACGGCCCAGACCTAAAAATTGAAAAAAGAAAATGCACCTCACTGGAGCATAAATGGCGAATAAGTAGAAACGCCGATGACAGAGCCATATATAAATCTCAGTTGAAAATTTATCACACGGCCATACGCAAAGCAAAGAAAGACTATCTTTCTCAAAAAATTCTACAGAATAAAAATTCGTCTAAGGAGCTCTTTAAAATTGTAAAAGAACTGTGTAATCCTCCTTGTCTTACATCCAACCTGACTCCATCACAAGAGAACTGCACAAAAATCAGTGATTTTTTTTGTGATAAAATTGATAAAATATATACCTCTTTCATAAACAACGGACAGGCCCCTGTGGAATATCGGATTGACCCTACTCTGCAAACCAACTGCTCTACCTTTGGCCCTTTTTCAGAAGACGAGGTCACTAAAGCCATGTCAGAAATTAAATCTGGCTCACCATGGGATGTTTGCCCACATTTTATTTTTTCCCAACTGACTCCCATAATTGGCCCCGCTGTCACAAAAGTGCTTAACCAGTCGCTGGAGCAAGCTGTCTTTCCAGAAGTTTGGAAAAAATCGGCAGTAATTCCTTTACTAAAAAAGGCGGGTGCGGATATAAATGACCCAGCAAACTACCGCCCCATCTCTCAGTTCCCCTTTTTATCGAAGGTTTTAGAAAGACTGGTAACAAAACAACTGTCAAGTTATCTAGAGATCAACAAACTTCTCGATGTTTCCCAAACAGGTTTTAGATCTAATAACAGCACAGAAACAACGCTACTAGCTGTAATGGACGACATTCGCATGCAGGTCGATAAAGGTAAAACGGTCGCCCTGATACTTCTCGATTTATCAGCGGCATTTGATACCGTGTCCCATAAATTGCTAATCCACATACTTGCCGCAAAAGGAATACAAGGTAATGCCCTAAACTGGCTGGAGTCCTTTCTATCCAATAGATCCCAGTCTATTTGTTTAGGCAATTTTACCTCCTCCCCCGTAAGATTAAATATGGAGTTTCCCAAGGAGCTACATTGAGCCCAACATTGTTCAATGTATATGTCTCCTCCTTGGCATCGATTGGTAAGAAATGGGGCATTAATATCTGCTCCTACGCTGACGATACTCAGCTGATGGTTACCCTAAATGGAGATAACAACGCCAAAAGTAGACTACATAACTGCTTGTCAGAACTATCCAACTGGATGCATGGCCATTATTTAAAACTGAATGCTGACAAATCAGAAATTCTACTTTTTGGCGGGGCCAAACAGCTCTGGGATAACACCTGGTGGCCAACTTCCTTAGGTTCTCCACCAATCCCCACATCGTCTGCTAGAAATTTAGGAATTCAGATGGACACCACTCTATCAATGAAAAGCCATGTCTCTTCAATATGTGGAAAAGGATTTGCCATATTAAAAAGATTGAAAAGGGTCTTCCCCTGGATCCCACTTGAATGTAGACAGATCCTAGTCCAGTCGTTACTAGTCAGCAGGCTGGACTATGGCAACTCACTATTTGTAGGAATGTCGGACTACTTATTTAGGAAATTACAACTGGTCCAGAATGCCGCAGCAAAAGCTGTCTGCAATAAAAAAAAGTATGATTCTGCCACAAGTTGTCTGAGAGCTTTACACTGGCTGCCCATGAGACAAAGAGCCACGTTTAAGATGCTATGTATTGCCTACAAAACGCTTCACAATACAGGCCCTTACATTCTTCGAAATAGAATTAAGTTCTATGCCCCTGCGCGGAACTTACGTTCACAAGCCTCTGCCAAAGCAGCCACTACTCGGATTAAGCTTTCCAGAATGGGCGGAAATGCTTTCTCACATATTGCTGCGAAATGCTGAAATGAACTACCGATTAACCTTAGACTCACGGACTCCTACCCCACCTTCAAGAAGAAATTAAAAACTGCACTGTTCCCCACTTCAGAATAATCTATATGCTCCCAGGTTACTGCCTTGGTTTTGACTGTTGTTTTTTTGCAGCGCCGTGATATCCTTGTTGGATGAATGTTGCGCTATACAAATACAAATAACAATAACAATAACAATAACAATACAAAAGGGGGTGGTGATGGACGGAGCATCTGAATCAATCAAACACTCACACCCAGTCAAAAGATCTTGATTTAATCCATCACCGTTCTTTAGCCCACTCTGCCACCCCAGGTCAGACATGGCTATATGCAAATCAGTCCGACCCTGTGCCTCATGGGAATAGTCCAACCCGAACTGCCAAGTCATGTATTCCCTGGACCAGAAACAAGCTTCAGAAGACCGGTTTCTGGCATTCCAGCCGTCTTCAGCCCGGCTTGCTTGAATCCAGTGGCCAAGTGAGCAAGGGACTCATGTCTGAGCATATCCTGCCACACCTCTGGTGGCCAAAAGCGGTACAAAAGGGGGTGGTGATGGACGGAGCATCTGAATCAATTAAACACTCACACCCAGTCAAAAGATCTGGGTTTAATCCATCACCGTTCTTTAGCCCACTCTGCCACCCCAGTTTAGACATGGCTATATGCAAATCAGTCTGATCCTGTGCCTCATGGGAACAGTCCAGCCCGAACTGCCAAGCCATGTCTTCCCTGGACCGGAAACAAGCTTCAGAGGACTGGTTTCTGGCATTCCAGCCGTCTTCAGTCCGGATTGCTTGAATCCAGTGGCAAAGTGAGCAAGGAACTCATGTCTGAGCATACCCTGCCACACTTATGGCGGCCAAAAGCTGTACAAAAGGGTGTGGTGATGGACGGAGCATCTGAATCAATCAAACACTCACACCCAGTCAAAAGATCTGGGTTTAATCCATCACCGTTCTTTAGCCCACTCTGCCACCCCAGTTCAGACATGGCTATGTGCAAATCAGTCTGACCCTGTGCCTCATGGGAACAGTCCAGCCCGAACTGCCAAGCCATGTCTTCCCTGGACCGGAAACAAGCTTCTGAGGACCGGTTTCTGGCATTCCAGCCGTCTTCAGCCCGGCTTGCTTGAATCCAGTGGCAAAGTGAGCAAGGGACTCACGTCTGAGCATATCCTGCCACACTTATAACGGCCAAAAGCCGTACAAAAGGGGGTGGTGAAGGACGGAGCATCTCAATCAATCAAATTCTCACACCCAGTCAAAAGATCTTGGTTTAATCCTTCAGCGTTCTTTAGCCCACTCTTCCACCCCAGTTCAGACATGGCTTTATGCAAATCAGTCTGACCCTGTGCCTCATGGGAATAGTCCAGCCCGAACCGCCAAGCCATGTCTTCCCTGCCCGGAAACAAGCTTCCGAGGACCGGCTTCTGGCATTCCAACCGTCTTCAGCCCGGCTTGCTTGAATCCAGTGGCAAAGTGAACCAGGGACTTACGTCTGAGCATACCCTGCCACACTTATGGCGGCCAAAAGCGGTACAAAAGGGGGTGGTGATGGACAGAGCATCTGAATCAATCAAACACTCACACCCAGTCAAAAGATCTGGGTGTAATCCATCACCATTCTTTAGCCCACTCTGCCACCCCAGTTCAGACATGGTTATATGCAAATCAGTCTGACCCTGTGCCTCATGGGAACAGTCCAACCCGAACTGCCAAGCCATGTCTTCCCTGGACAGGAAGCAAGCTTCAGAGGACCGGTTTCTGGCATTCCAGTCGTCTTCAGCCCGGCTTGCTTGAATCCAGTGGCCAAGTGAGCAAGGGACTCATGTCTGAGCCTACCCTGCCACACTTATGGTGGCCAAAAGCGGTACAAAAGGGGGTGGTGATGGACGGAGCATCTGAATCAATCAAACACTCACACCCAGTCAAAAGATCTGGGTTTAATCTATCACCGTTCTTTAGCCCACTCTGCCATCCCAGTTCAGACATGGCTATATGCAAATCAGTCTGAACCTGTGCCTCATGGGAACAGTCCAGCCCGAACTGCCAAGCCATGTCTTCCCTGGACCGGAAACAAGCTTCCGAGGACTGGTTTCTGGCATTCCAGCCGTCTTCAGCCCGGCTTGCTTGAATCCAGTGACAAAGTGAGCAAGGGACTCATGTCTGAGCATACCCTGCCACACTTATGGCGGCCAAAAGCTGTACAAAAGGGGGTGGTGATGAACGGAGCATCTGAATCAATCAAACACTCACAACCAGTCAAAAGATCTGGGTTTAATCCATCACCGTTCTTTAGCCCACTCTGCCACCCCAGTTCAGACATGGCCATATGCAAATCAGTCTGACCCTGTGCCTCATGGGAACAGTCCAGCCCGTACTGTCAAGCCATGTCTTCAATGGACCGGAAACAAGCTTCCGAGGACTGGTTTCTGGCATTCCAGCCGTCTTCAGCCCGGCTTGCTTGAATCCAGTAGCAAAGTGAGCAAGGGACTCACGTCTGAGCCTACCCTGCCACACTTATGGCGGCCAAAAGTGGTACAAAAAGAGTGGTGACGGACTGAGCATCTGAATCAATCAAACACTCACACCCAGTCAAAAGATCTGGGTTTAATCCATCACCGTTCTTTAGCCCACTCTGCCACCCCAGTTCAGACATGGCTATATGCAAATCAGTCTGACCCTGTGCCTCATGGGAACAGTCCAGCCCGTACTGTCAAGCCATGTCTTCAATGGACCGGAAACAAGCTTCCGAGGACCGGTTTCTGGCATTCCAGCCGTCTTCAACCCGGCTTGCTTGAATCCAGTGGCAAAGTGAGCAAGGGACTCATGTCTGAGCATACCCTGCCACACTTATGGCGGCCAAAAGCTGTACAAAAGGGGGTGGTGATGGACTGAGCATATGAATCAATCAAACACTCACACCTAGTCAAAAGATCTGGGTTTAATCCATCACCGTTCTTTAGCCCACTCTGCCACCCCAGTTCAGACATGGCTATATGCAAATCAGTCTGACCCTGTGCCTCATGGGAACAGTCCAGCCCGAACTGCTATGCCATGTATTCCCTGGACCGGAAACAAGCTTCTGAGGACCGGTTTCTGGCATTCCAGCAGTCTTCAGCCCGGCTTGCTTGAATCCAGTGGAAAAGTGAGCCAGGGACTCACGTCTGAGCATACCCTGCCACACTTATGGCGGCCAAAAGCGGTACAAAAGGTTGTGGTGATGGACGGAGCATCTGAATCAATCAAACACTCACACCCAGTCAAAAGATCTGGGTTTAATCCATCACTATTCTTTAGCCCACTCTGCCACCCCAGTTCAGACATGGCTATATGCAAATCAGTCTGACCCTGTGCCTCATGGGAACTGTCTAGCCCGAACTGCCAAGCCATGTCTTCCCTGGACCAGAAACAAGCTTCCGAGGACCGGTTTTTCGCATTCCAGCCGTCTTCAGCCCGGCTTGCTTGAATCCAGTGGCAAAGTGAGCAAGGGACTCTCGTCTGAGCATACCCTGCCACACTTATGGCGGCCAAAAGCGGTACAAAAGGGGGTGGTGATGAACAGGGCATCTGAATCAATCAAACACTCACACCTAGTCAAAAGATCTGGGTTTAATCCATCAACGTTCTTTAGCCCACTCTGCCACCCCAGTTCAGACATGGCTATATGCAAATCAGTCTGACCCTGTGCCTCATGGGAACAGTCCAGCCCGAACTGCCAAGCCATGTCTTCCCTGGACCGGAAACAAGCTTCCGAGGACCGGTTTCTGGCATTCCAGCCGTCTTCAGCCCGGCTTGCTTGAATTCAGTGGCAAAGTGAGCAAGGGACTTACGTCTGAGCATACCCTGTCCCACTTATGACGGCCAAAAGCGGTACAAAAGGGGGTGGTGATGGACGGAGCATCTGAATCAAACACTCACACTTAGTCAAAAGATCTGGGTTTAATCCATCACCGTTCTTTAGCCAACTCTGCCACCCCAGTTGAGACATGGCTATATGCAAATCAGTCTGACCCTGTGCCTCATGGGAACAGTCCAGCCCGAACTGCCAAGCCATGTCTTCCCTGGACCGGAAACAAGCTTCCGATGACCGGTTTCTGGCATTCCAGCCGTCTTCAGCCCGGCATGCTTCAATCCAGCGGCAAAGTGAGCAAGGGACTCACGTCTCAGCATACCCTGCCACACTTATTGCGGCCAAAAGCGGTACAAAAGGGGGTGGTGATGGACGGAGCATAAGAATCAATCAAACACTCACACCCAGTGAAAAGATCTGGGTTTAATCCATCACCGTTCTTTAGCCCACTCTGCCACCCCAGTTGAGACATGGCTATATGCAAATCAGTCTGACCCTGTGCCTCATGGGAACAGTCCAGCCCGAACTGCCAAGCCATGTCTTCCCTGGACCATAAACAAGCTTCCGAGGACCGGTTTCTTGCATTCCAGCCGTCTTCAGCCAGGCTTGCTTGAATCCAGTGGCAAAGTGAGCAAGGGACTCGTGTCTGAGCATACCCTGTCACACTTATGGCGGCCAAAAGGGTATAAAAGGGGGTGGTGATGGACGGAGCATCTGAATCAATCAAACACTCACACCCTGTCAAAAGATCTGGGTTTAATCCATCACCGTTCTTTAGCCCACTCTGCCACCCCAGTTCAGACATGGCTATATGCAAATCAGTCTGACCCTGTACCTCATGGGAACAGTCCAGCCCGAACTGCCAAGCCATGTCTTCCCTGGACCGGGAACAAGCTTCCGAGGACCGGTTTCTGGTATTCCAGCCGTCTTCAGCCCGGCTTGCTTGAATCCAGTGGTAAAGTGAGCCAGGGACTCACATCTGAGCATACCCTGCCACACTTATGGCAGCCAAAAGCGGTATAAAAGGGGTGGTGATGGATGGAGCATCTGAATCAATCAAACACTCACACCCAGTCAAAAGATCTGGGTTTAATTCATCACCGTTCTTTAGCCCACTTTGCCATCCCAGTTCAGACATGGCTATATGCAAATCAGTCTGACCCTGTGTCTCATGGGAACAGTCAACCCGAACTGCCAAGCCATGTCTTCTCTGGACCGGAAACAAGCTTCCGAGGACCGGTTTCTTGCATTCCAGCCATTTTCAGCCAGGCTTGCTTGAATCCAGTGGCAAAGTGATCAAGGGACTCACGTCTGAGCATACCCTGCCACACTTATGGCGGCCAAAAGCGGTACAAAAAGGGGTGGTGATGGACGGAGCATCTGAATCAATCAAACACTCACACCCAGTCAAAAGATCTGGGTTTAATCCATCACCGTTCTTTAGCCCACTCTCCCACCCCAGTTCAGACATGGCTATTTGCAAATCAGTCTGACCCTGTACCTCATGGGAACAGTCCAGCCCGAACTGCCAAGCCATGTCTTCCCTGGACCGGGAACAAGCTTCCGAGGACTGGTTTCTGGCATTCCAGCCGTCTTCAGCCAGGCTTGCTTGAATCCAGTGGCAAAGTGAGCAAGGGACTCATGTCTGAGCATACCCTGCCACACTTATGGCGGCCAAAAGCGGTACAAAAGGGGGTGGTGATTGACGGAGCATCTGAATCAATCAAACACTCACACCCATTCAAAGGATCTGGGTTTAATCCATCACCGTTCTTTAGCCCACTCTGCCACCCCAGTTCAGACATGGCTATATGCAGTGATTGCAGCGGCGACCTCTGCGGCTGCGGCACGCTTCTCCAGTGATGCGACATGCTTCGCCAGTGATTTGACAACGACCGCAACTGCAGTGGCTGCAGCACTCTTCTCCTCGTTGCTTCACGCTTCTAGCTCCCTGCGACATGCAGTCTTCTCAGAGGGCCCAAAAAAAAGAAGGCACCCCTCTGCAGTTAGAATTCCCAGCAAGGGAATTCAGGGGAGCTGTTGGTGAAGTCTTGTATCCCTGAGACTTCAGGCAGGAGGCAAGCACACTTCAAGCCCTTGCGGAGTCTTCTTCAAGATTATGAAAAGTACACGAAAGTCCTTTTTCCCCTTCCTTGGTAAATAAAGTAGCCACTGCAGGCCAACCCGAGAAATAGCAAACAGTACAGGGGCAGTCTCCTCCTTCAGCCTCCTTGGTTCTTTTCCTTGACAAATGTTTGTCTTGATTCCCAGAAGTGATCTAAAGGCCTGGTGTCTGGGCCCCACTATTTATACCAGTAAATCCTTTGTCCTCTTTGCCCAGCCAAATCCAGTTCTGTGCAGCTTCCTGCCAGGAGGTGGAGACACCATTGTTGAACGCAGACCTGGCCTAGGTAGCTGAAAGGAAATCTCCTCTCCCTACTCTCTATTCTATGAGGGCTCAGGTCAGTGAAAGGAAATCTCCTCCCCCTACTCTCTATTCAATGAAGTTCCCATACAGCCCAGCCCTGACCCATCTGACTGCTGGAGCCAATGCCCTCTACAGCCCCCTGTCAATCACAAACCAGACATGGAATACAAAAACCTAGCAGAAGCATGCTGGATGGTTAGGCAAGGAAATACACTACTGTCTAAAAGTGGTATTTTCAAACACAGAATGTAAAAACCACCTTTACCAAAATATGTATTTTAACATTCTGAACACGAATTTCTACCTAGTTCCCTGAGTCAGTTAGGATGATAAGATGTTATAATGAAACTGCCAATTCTGGTCTATGGGAACAGGTAGCATTGTAATATTGAAAAACGAAATTGGCTGTAATTCACTAGCAGGACATGCCACACACATCAGGGCATGTCCTACCTTTTAAATACAATGCACCCTGCCCATGGGGGTACCTTGGGCCTACCTTAGGGATGACTAACATGTATAAAAGGGAAGGTTTAGGGACTGGCAAGTGGGTGCACTTCCAAGTTGACATGGCAGTCACAGACTGCACACAGGCTCTGCAATGGCAGGCCTGAGCCACATTTTACAATCTGCTTCTGTGGGTGGTACAATCCGTGCTGCCAGCCCATCAGCAGCATTTCATTTACAGGGCCTTGGCACACATGGTGCACCGTACAAGGGTCTGACATGTAAATAAATAGCCAATCATGGAGTCATTAATTCATTACAACAATTTACAATAGGGAGCTCTTGCACTTTGGCACTGAATAACAGTGGCAAAGTGCTCAAAGCATCTTGACCAGAAAAAACATAGCAAAAACATGGGAGGCAACAGTAAAAAAAATGAAAGGGAGACCCATGCCAATGGTGCCAGGTCTAACTGTTGTCCCCTCCAACTCAAACGTGAGAACTACCGACCCCTAGAGAGGTCTCTTCACTAAGTCGGAAAAATCTGGACAGACCATCAACATTGGTGTTTTCTGTACCAGGGTGGTGTTCCACCATGAAGTCCATCCTCTGTAGAGAAATAGACCACCTCAACAGCTTTGGATTCTCACCCCTCATCTGCATCAAACATCTGATGGGTGTGTAATCTGTGTGAACCCGGAAGTGAGTCCCACACAGTCATGGTCTTAACTTCTTCAGTGCCCAGACCACAGCAAATGCCTCACGCTCAATGGCACACCACCTCTGTTCCCGTGGATGTAACCTCCTACTGATGAAGGCTACAGGTCAGTCTAGGCCCTCCTCATTCACCTGTGAAAGAACAGCCCCCACACCATGCTCTGAAGTGTCTGTCTGTACAATGAACTCTTTAGAGAAGTTGGGCACCAGAAGCACGGGCGGTGTGCACATGGCAGTCTTCAGGGCCCCAAAAGCTTTCTGACAGATGTCAGTCCAGTTCACTTTCTTGGGCTGCTTCCTGGAAGTCAGCTCTGTCAAGGGTGCAACAATGCTGCCATACTCCTTGACAAACCTCCTGTAATACCCAGTGAGTCCTAAAAAGCCACTAATTTTGGTCTTGAGGGGTTCCCAAGCCAGGTTAGTATCAATCTTGGGCTGTAGGGGTGCCACTTGGCTGCTCCTAACCTGGTGTTCCAAGTACACCACAGAGCCCTGCCCGATCTGGCACTTACTCACCTTGATCGTGAGGCCTGCTCTCAATACTTCCCAGAGGTGGTGTAGATTTTCCTCCCAACTGGCGCTGAACACTGCAATGTCATCCAGGTAGGCAGCACTGAAATCTTCCAGTCCAGCCGACACCTGGTTGACCAACCTCTGAAAGGTGGCAGGGGCATTCTTCATCCCAAAGGGCATAACCCGGAATTGGTAGTGCCCATCTGGTGTGGAGAATGCTGACCTCTCTTTTTCGAATGAATGGTTGGAGGTATTGCACTCAGTTATTCAACCTAAATTGCTTGTGCGGTATTTGTGCTGCACTAGATTAGTGCCTGCGGAACTCCTATAGAATAATGAATATGGCCTGGGATCGCTAGATCACCAGGACTCTAGTGCGCACTACGAATAAAACTTTTTGCAAAATGAATCATTTTCAATACATATTTCTCTCTTATTGCTTTATCATGAGTTTAGTGAAAATTATTTACATTAAGTCAATTTGTACATAAACAATGAACAATCAATCTGAATTGCTTATACATGTATCATAAATCAATCAGTACACAACACAGTTATTTTTACAACCCAATGCATGTCGGGGATTACACCCCTTCGTCGATTGATTTATGATATATGTATAAGCAATTCAGATTGATTGTTCATTGTTTATGTACAAATTGACTTAATGTAAATAATTTTCACAAAACTCATGATAAAGCAATAAGAGAGAAATATGTATTGAAAATGATTCATTTTGCAAAAAGTTTTATTCGTAGTGCGCACTAGAGTCCTGGTGATCTAGCGATCCCAGACCTCTCTTTTTCCCCATCAGTTAAAACGATGTGCCAGTACCCAGACGTCAATTCAAACGTACTGAGGTACCGGGCAGCCCCTAACCGATCAATGAGCTGATCAGCTCCGGGGATGGGGTGTGCGTCAGTCCTGGTTACTGAATTAATTCCTCAGTAGTGCACACAGAAGCGTAGTTCTGGAGTGGCAGCCAATGTGGCAGCCTTTCCGACCAAGGCCAATGGGCTGACCCAAAGACTGTTAGAGGAGAGAATCCCCCCCTAACGCAAGCATCTTGGAGACCTCCTCGTTGATGCAAGTTCTTACCCTGTCAGTCACTGTGTAAGTTTTGTGCTGAGCAGGAGGACTTTCCCGAGTGTCTACATGATGGGCACACCAATCAGTGACACTGGGAGTCAGGGAAAACAAATCAGAACATTTTCCCACCAACTGGTGACAGTCATTCTGCTGCTCAGGGATCAGGGTGGAAGTGACCCATCTTGCACTGTTGCAGACAGGAGGTCCGGAACAGGCTCAGTATCCTCCTCCATTCCGTCATCTGTTGCTAGGAGCATGCCCACTTTGGACCGCTCTAAGTGGGGCTTTAGGCGGTTGACTTGTAGGACCCGCAAAGGGTTCCTGGGAAACTGCAAGTCCACCAAATAGGTGACATCACTTTTGCGCTCCACCACCTGAAATGGTCCACTCCACTTATCCTGGAGCTCACAGGGCTCCACGGGGGCCATGACCCAAACTTTCTTACCAGGCTGAAACTCAATTAGATTGGCATTCTGATCATACCACCACTTCATCTCTTCCTGGCTGGCTTCCAGATTCATATGTATATGGATTTAGAAACAGATGCACAGCCTATTTTGGATATTTGAGAAATTGATATGAGTTTAATGATTTGATTGCTTTTCAGGTGCTGCAAGGGTGGCATCCTCCTTCATGGACGTCCTATTAATATGTCAAAAAACATGCTCCTAATGGTACATTAGTTGCATCCCCACACTGTTTTAGGTTCCTTACAAATTAGGACTCCACAGTTTTCATTGCATTTAGATTTTTTTTGTTTTTTTAGTATTGTTCGCAATTGTTCATGATTATTCATAAATGAAATTCATAAATCATTCCATTTCTTGGGTGCTAGATTCCTGGATAGAGGTTACCCGGAACAAATCATTAAGGAAGCAAAAGAACGCACCATGAAAGGAAGCAGAACTGACCTACTAAAAGAACATCAGAGTCAGACATTCAAAGAGTTGTAGCAGTATCTAAATTTTCTACCTCAAGCACACGTTTCAAAAAAATGATCAGGAAACATTGGTCAATTTTAAACTTAGAACCAAATTTCAACAGAATGTTTTCACTACCACCTTTATTTGCCCATACAAGGTGCAGAAATTTGGGAGAAATACTAAAACAAAAAACAATGGAAACACTTTCATATGAAGGCAGGAAACCTTGTCTCATTTGCAGGAATTGTAATAATATCATGAGTGGAAATGTGATATCACACCCGATGAAGGGTTTCAACATTAAATTAAAAGTCACAGCTACTTGCGACACAACCAACGCATTACGGAACACAAATCAAACATTTGCACAGGCAACATGAAATCTTCTGTTGCCCATCATTTTGTTGAAGTACACCATAACATCTCACCGTTGAAGTTTATCGTTTTGGAACATATTGAAAAAAAGGAGGGAAGGGACAATAACAAACATCTGCTACAAAGAAAGAACTTTTGGATTCCAAGACTTAATTCTATCAAACCGCATGGTCTTAATGACCGCATTGAATTTGCCTGTTATCTATGAGCATGCATGATAAGATTTGGCAATAATGGCCAGTAGTGCCCACATTCTTGGTCAATTGAGGTGTTTTACTGTGTGGTATTTAATTGACCACATCACTGTTACTATAATTGTTTTCAAATATTTTACCATATCATGCACATCAACCATCATTACACCACTCCTTACGAGTCAGTTTCACTACACGAGCATTTTCGGCATTCTCCACTCACTATGGCAATATTCTTTTTCAAACTTTATTGTTCACTTTATTTTTCGCACTATTTGTCGCATTAACTTTGCGCGATTAGATCTTTCCATTATTAATGCCCAGTTTCATCTGTTTTGAGCCTGCATTTATTTGTACATAGCAACCACCCATTTACAGCTACAGCAGCCCGATCCCATAGTCTTTTTACCGTCTTCATCAATACATCCGCATCACATGACGCAGAAGCTATTTCTCCGCTATCAACCTTTGTTTTGAACGATACGAAGACGCGCCTGCATGTCTCGAGGAACCCGTTAGCTGAATCTACATACTCACTTGGTGAGTAACGAATCTCGGCAACTAACTTGGTCCCTTTTCATTGTGCAGGTGACTCCGACTGTATTTATTTTTCATGCGACTATGACTGTTGCCAATTTTCTCTCGCATTTAGGAATTCGGAGTACCATTGATTTAGACATTGTAAGTGTGTTTCTCGCTTGATTGGCACATTAGATCACTGCTTATTGAACAGTCTCGTCACTCATTCGGCGTTTTCACGGGCACACCTCACTGTTTGTACACCTCACTGTTTTCAACGGATGACACTTATATATTCAGTTTTCCGAGAGCACATGTGGCTAGTATGTACTGCATGATATGATAATATTTATTGTTTATGCCTATGTTTATGTTTAATTTCATATTATAGTCTGTGATTGCGTTTATTATTCATACTTTCAGTGATGCTCACTGAGGAAGGACTTAGGAATGCCCAAAATGCATTGGAGCCAAGAATAAACTTATGACATCTGTGAGAAGTTGGCCTGGTATATAATGCTCACTAATTCTAGTGATCACTTTGTACCATGCCAAGCAACCCTTATGATGATTGGTTGTAAGTCAACCTATAGACCAGTTATCCTAGTGGTAACGTGGACAAAGCAGTCTTAGGCTAAACTCTGAAAGGCATGTGAATCCAGCTGTATTACCATACACAACCCCCTTGAATACCAAATGAAAGGACACCACACAGATATATATTGAAAATATATATTGATTTATTAACTACAAAATCCCCTGGACTCTTTATGAGCACAGTAGCACAAGCGTTAAATCACAAGACAGTTTAAAATACACAAAAGTTGCACAATATGGATGAGCCCTAGGGGCCACCTAAACCATATACTAAGAAAGTGGTATAAGCGATACCAATCGGAAAGGAAACAGGCCTAGGGCCTTGGGAATCGCTGGAGCTATTCGAGACTAGCAGTGATTAAGTCGGGAAAGGCCCGCGGGACTCGGGTGCAGTGTTTAAAGTGCACGCACTCACCAATGTAAAGTCAATGGTGCGTAAAAAGTACAAAGTTAGTTAGTTCGGAACCTTCCGAGTGACCTAGAACGCTGAAACTTAAGACACAGGCCCTTGAGAGGTGTACCTGTGTAGGAACACCGGCGGAGCTGAGTTACCTCACCCACAGGAAGCGGGTGCACAGGGTCGAAGTAGTGTCAGGTTTCGTCACGCTGGTCGATGGTGCTTGGAGCTGAAGATGCTGCAGGTGGCTCGATGTGAGGAGTTCCGGTGGATCCAAGGATGGATCTGAAGATGTGAAGACCTGAAAGCAGAGGGGACAATGTTCAAAGTCACTAGCCAGTGACTACTGTGGAACCAGATTGGAACCAGGCGATGTTGGGTGCAAACAGGCGTTGAGGTGTAGATTCTCTCTGCAGCCACGTGGACACCGGGGGTCGAGGACGTCCAGGAGTCGGTCACGAGCTGTCATACGCAGGCTTCTCGCTTTTGGCGGTGTCGGCAACCTGATCGGAGCAAACAGGCCTTGGCTAATGCAAGCCACGCAGGAATCAAAAAATGCTTAACACTCGGACCAGCCAGGTCAGAGTGGGTGCTCCTTTCTGCAGGAGCTAGGGCAAGTCTAAAGCAACCAGACCCGCAGTGTAGTTTGTCGGTTTTGTCACCAAGATGGCCGCTGACCACGTGGCTAGTGGCCGGGATGGCGCTTCAAGTGGCACAATGCAAAAGGGCCCCACGCAGATCGTGGAGATGCTGGGGGGCTGATCTTCGGTGCAAGGGCTGCTCGGTAATAAGGGTTCTCAGTCCCCAAAGCACAACGTCGAGGATTTCTCGGGTGCTGCACAGTTAGCTTTTCGAGTGTCTTCCAAGAGGTCCGGTCCCACGTCACTCAGTGCCTCCACGGGTCCCTTCTTTGCAGGGACTGTGGATCGGGCTGTGAAAGGTCTGGGAGTCTGGGTCTTGTCAGGCTTTGGGCTCGGGTTCCGGCGGGAGGCAGCGGCAAAGCAGACGTCGAGTTGCTGGTTGGTGCCTGTGTTCACAGGGTGGCCACTCCTAGGCCACAAGGGAGATTCTCTTCAGTCTTCTGAGCAGCAGAATGTCGAAGCCCAGTCTTCTTCTTTGTTTAAAGTTGATTTCAGGATGATCTGCTGTGCAATGGCACTGCTCTCACTCTTATTCCCAATCTGAGGGGTGGATCACCTGCTAGGTCCCTCCTCTGGGAGGAACCAGGAAGGGGGGCGGTTACACCCCCTTTCCTTTGTCCAGCTCCTCGCCAGGCCTGGGTCTGGAAAGTCCCAGGACCGGTTTGGACTGGCTTATGCACGGGGACACCTTGTGTGCCCCGGGTATGTCTCAATCTATTCAGCCCTGTCCTACCCAATACACAAAACCCTGTCTGGGGAGGTGCTCGCACCTCTCAAGGCAGGAAACCCTTTGTCCAGACTTCCCTCGCTGGAAGGACTCCCAGCAGCAGGGGGCCAGACTTGTGTCTGTGGTGGCAGCATCCATTTTGTGATGCTGAGGCTCTGGTTAACTTTAACTGGGGTTAAGGCTACACACATGTCGTGTCCCTCTAGAAGGGTGGAATGCTATCCCCGTCGACAGAACTGTCGAGGGGATAGTATTCAAATTCGTATGACACCTTACTCGACATGTTTTGATAAAGCCAAACCAAAGATAGCAAATAACCGCGAGGATTATAATGCACTTAAGAGTATATGGTATGACAATATCCCGGAACAGCTTAGGGAGTGGTTCCCGACAGCTGCAGACAGGCTCAGCTCATGCTAGAGCACCATCTCACATATTTCCAAGCACTCTGCCTCCAGGATTGATGAGGCCTTCCATAGGAGTGGCTGATAGGAACATATGTGTCCAGTTTAGGGTTAGGCACAGACATACTGTACCTAAGCAAGAGGTGATTACACCAACTTACCCCAGCTGAGTGATCAGCCAGTTATGCCAAATATGGAGGCCAGGCCAGGGGTGGCACAATACATGCTACAGCCCCTGGTAGGCCTTGGAAACACCTATGCCCTGGGTACCTAGGGTACACTGTTACAGGGGCCAATAAGGTGAACCAGTTCCAAATGTGTTATGCACCTAAGGTGCATGGAGTCCATTTTAAGGAGAGAGCAATCAGCCTGGGGCCCTGAATAGCAGGATCCCAGGCCGACTAAGTAAAAAACCAGCTAAACACCAGGCAAAAAGTTTGGGGTAACCATAGTCAGATATCCACCTTCCTACATAACCCCCCCCCCCCCAAACGAAAGGAGATAAGGCTATCCTTGACCAGGTAAGCCTATATTGCCTAAGTGGCCATATAAGGAAGTACCAGCTCTGGCTTGGTAACCCCCTGGCTCATGGTCCACTAAGCAATCCCTCACCCTAAGGTCATCTGAGGGTCTCCACCATAGGGAATCTCTACCTGTGGTGTGTCTTTGCAAAGTCAAAGGCTGGTGTTGAGATGGAGTACTGAAGTGAGTTTCCTCTGTAGGGCTCAGCTTCCTCCAATCACTCTCCACCATGTGTGCCTTTCTTTCTCTGACTGAGTTGCACTGTGCTCTCAGGGTCAACCTCTGGCTACCTAAAGCTGGAGGCTGAGTCCCTCTGTTTGGCTTACTGGAGGGACAGTTCAGGTTTGGGCCCTTAGGGTCCCAGGTTTGGCTGTGCCCAACAATATCCATCTGGGGGAGGTCCCTAACTACTTTTAAGGGGGATCCCTCAGGAGTTTTTAAAGTTTGCACCTCACTAGGGCTACTAGGTTCGGTGCCCCTAATCTGTTGATGGGGGTGCTTTATTTGACAGGGGGCCCTTTGGGTCTCACTGTCCTTCTTGTCCACTGCAGCCCTGGGCTGAGTAAGGCAAGGTAGAGAGGGGCAGGTTACCTGCTCCAGACTGGGACCCACCTGAGAAGGGTCTACTGCCATCAGAGGCTCTGTCAGGCCATTCCTAACAACCTCTGGGACAGTTCCTTCATCAGGGGTAAGGTCAGTTCCCTGAGGAGGCTGATCCTTTCCTAAAGTCTGGTGGGAGGGAGATTTCTCTTCCTCCTCAATGCTCTCTGTTTGGGTTGAGTGATCCATCATTTCAGGCTTCACTACCCATGTATCAGTTTGAGTTTGGGCTGTGGCCATCACAGCCCC
Organism: Lissotriton vulgaris; assembly: GCF_964263255.1. Classification (NCBI taxonomy): domain Eukaryota; kingdom Metazoa; phylum Chordata; class Amphibia; order Caudata; family Salamandridae; genus Lissotriton; species Lissotriton vulgaris. The sequence continues at coordinate 1,499,185,719 of NC_141691.1, read as the reverse complement.
ACCAACCTTTTCAGGAGGAGACTCAGTTTGGATATGGGCTGTTACCATCACAGCCCTGCTACTCTTTTCAGGAGGGAAGTTAGCTAAAGATGGGGCTGAGGTTTGCTCAGCCCTCCCAACCTTTTCAGGAAGGACATCTTGGATTGGGGCTGTAGCCATCCCAGCCCCACTAACCTTTCCATGGAGATTTACCATTCTAGAATGGGTTTGCTGTTCAACCTCAGCCCAGGCTGAGATTTCCAAATCATTACCCAGTAGGCAATCTACAGGCAAGTTTGCTGACACTGCCACTCTCTTTGGGCCAGTGACACCTCCCCAGCTAAGATTGACTACTGCCATGGGATGATTGGTTTCTATGCCATCAATGTTTGTCACCTGATATTTGGCATCAGGTAAAAGTTGCCTTGAGGGGACTAGACATTCAGCCACCACGGTGATACTAGCCCCTGTGTCTCTGAAGGCCTCAACTCTCAAACCATTGATGAGGGGCTCCTGTCTATACTTGCTCAAAGTGTTTGGGGAAGCAGTGAAATTGGCAAACCCCATGCCAGTCTCATAGACAAGAGTATCTGAGTTAGGGGACCTGGATAGGCCAGAGTCCACCTGTCCTCCAAAAGTAAACCCACCCAAATTCTTAGGGGTGCTCCCACCACCTGGGGGACCACTGCTAACAGTGACAGTAGGTGTTGGAGCCTTACCTGGAGGTATATTCTCTCTATTGCCATTCTTGGGACAACAGCTATCTGTTTTGTAATGCCCCACCTGTTTACAGGTATGACAATAAGGCTTTTTCTGGGTTGTAGAAGTGTCTTGGGACCCACCTCCATTCTTGGAGTTTTGGGGCCCTGGGGAAGTCTTTTCCTTACTTTTCTCCCCACCCTTCTCTTGAGGCTTGGTAGTCTCTTTCCTTTGGTCAGCACCCTGGTTCCTAGGCTTGATCCTGGTTCTGACCCATTTGTCTGCCCTCCTACCCAATTCTTGTGGGGAGGAAAGATCAGAGTCAACCAGGTGCTGATGTAGAAGCTGATTTGGACAATTACTTAAGATTTGCTCTCTCATATTTAAATTATACAATCCTGTATAGTCAGTAACCTTACTTCCCAGCAACCAGTCTTCCAGAGCCTTAGTGGCACACTCAACAAATTCAGACCAGTCCCGAGTCTGTGTCTTCTGGGTATCTCTGAACATTAACCTGTACTGTTCAGTGGTTAAGCCTAACCCATCAATCAGATCACTCCTCGGGACCATGTAGTTTCTAGAATCCCCGTCACTAACTGTGAGGAGTCTGTCTCTGCCTCTACCTTCAAAGGAGACCCACAAGATTGCTGCCCACTGCTCCTGAGGGATCTGCTGTACCATGCAGGCTCTCTCAAGTGCAGTCATCCATTTGTGGATATCATCCCCAGCTTTGTAGGGGGGCACAATCTTACTCAGGTTTCTGTTATCAAAAGACCTGTCTTTATCCTTGTGGATATTGCTGCCACCAGTGGGTTCTATTACCCCACTCTCTCTAGGCTGTCTTGCTCTAGCAAGTTTCTCTTGGGCCAGGGCAACCTCTAACTCTTGTCTCTGGATCCTCAATTCAGCCTCTCTCATTTTGGCCTCATGTTCCATTCTCTGAGGGCTAGTCATCTCCCTTCTGGAGTGACCATGAGAACCTCTAGAAGCATGGGAGTTGTCAGAGTCACCTGAGTGAGTCCTTCTCCTCCTAGGCTTCTGGTTAAGTCCACCTGGGGGTCTGAATGGGTTGTTACCTGATTCAGTCCCAAATAGGCTTAAGTTAGCCTGGTTCAGTCTACTGACCAGCACCTGACTATTTCTGTCATCATCTGAATCACTGCTCCCCCCTTCTGTCTCTTCTTCCTCTTCCTCCTCCTCATCTACCTGAGGAGCTCCAGTGATGGGGGCTTCTTCATCTACCAGGATGATAGGGACAGGGGTTTCTACAGTGTCATCCTCAGAAGGATGGCCTCCTTCAGCATCCCCTGTGGGGTCTGCCTTAGAGGTCTTTAGGGTCTCAGACTGATGCAAGATCTCTCTAAGGTGGTCTGTGGTAGGGGAAGGCCCTGCCCTTAGACCCCTTAAGACACAAAGCTGTCTTAATTCCTTAAAGGAAAAAATAGCAAATTTGGATGGTGTCCTTGGAGGGTCACTCTCAACAGGGATGTTCCCAGTGGAACCCTCTGCTCCAGACATTGCTCTAGTGTGGGTGGATGTGTTGCAATCTACCTACACTGGTGTTTACCTACTAAACCTATCTAGTAGTTGTAGTCAGGTTGTGCTACTCCCTTTGCTCTACAACAACTAAGTTCAGTAGAACTTAAGTATACTAGTCTTGTTTTATATGTACCTAGCAGGTACCTGTATGATCTTTCAAATGATAATCTCAAAGATTGTAATGGTAAAACAACAGCAAGCTCAGATCCCACCGCTGCCACCAATGTGAGAAGTTGGCCTGGTATATAATGCTCACTAATTCTAGTGATCACTTTGTACCATGCCAAGCAACCCTTATGATGATTGGTTGTAAGTCAACCTTATAGACCAGTTATCCTAGTGGTAACGTGGACAAAGCAGTCTTAGGCTAAACTCTGAAAGGCATGTGAAGCCAGCTGTATTACCATACACAACCCCCTTGAATACCAAATGAAAGGACACCACACAGATATATATTGAAAATATATATTGATTTATTAACTACAAAATCCCCTGGACTCTTTATGAGCACAGTAGCACAAGCGTTAAATCACAAGACAGTTTAAAATACACAAAAGTTGCACAATATGGATGAGCCCTAGGGGCCACCTAAACCATATACTAAGAAAGTGGTATAAGAGATACCAATCGGAAAGGAAACAGGCCTAGGGCCTTGGGAATCGCTGGAGCTATTCGAGACTAGCAGTGATTAAGTCGGGAAAGGCCCGCGGGACTCGGGTGCAGTGTTTAAAGTGCACGCACTCACCAATGTAAAGTCTATGGTGCGTAAAAAGTACAAAGTTAGTTAGTTCGGAACCTTCCGAGTGACCTAGAACGCTGAAACTTAAGACACAGGCCCTTGAGAGGTGTACCTGTGTAGGAACACCGGCGGAGCTGAGTTACCTCACCCACAGGAAGCGGGTGCACAGGGTCGAAGTAGTGTCAGGTTTCGTCACGCTGGTCGATGGTGCTTGGAGCTGAAGATGCTGCAGGCGGCTCGATGTGAAGAGTTCCGGTGGACCCAAGGATGGATCTGAAGATGTGAAGACCTGAAAGCAGAGGGGACAATGTTCAAAGTCACTAGCCAGTGGCTACCGTGGAACCAGATTGGAACCAGGCGATGTCGGGTGCAAACAGGCGTTGAGGTGTAGCTTCTCTCTTCAGCCATGTGGACACCGGGGGTCAAGGACGTTCAGGAGTCGGGCACGAGCTGTCCCACGCAGGCTTCTCGCTGTTGGCGGTTTTGGTGACCTGATCGTAGCAAACAGGCCTTGGCTATTGCAAGCCACGCAGGAATCAAAAAATGCTTAACACTCAGGCCAGCAAGGTCAGAGCGGGTGCTCCTTTCTGCAGGAGCTAGGGCAAGTCTAGAGCAACCAGACCCGCAGTGTAGTCTGTCGGTTTCGTCGCCAAGATGGCCGCTGACCACGTGGCTAGTGGCCGGGATGGCGCAGCGAGTGGCAGAATGCAAAAGGGCCCCACGCAGATCGTGGAGATGCTGGAGGGCTGATCTTCGGTGCAAGGGCTGCTCGGTGATGGGGGTTCTCAGTCCTCAAAGCATAACGTCGAGGATGCCTTGGTTGCTGCGCAGTCAGCTTTTCAAGTGTCTTCCAAGAGGTCCGGTCCCACGTCACTCAGTGCCTCCACGGGTCCCTTGTTTGCAGGGACTGTGGATCGGGCTGTGCGAGATCTGGGAGTCTGGGTCTTGTCAGGCTCTGGGCTCGGGCTCCGGCGGGAGGCGGCGGCAAAGCAGATGTCGAGTTGCTGGTTGGTGCTTGTGTTCACAGGGTGGCCACTCCTAGGCCACAAGGGAGATTCTCTTCAGTCTTCTGAGCAGCAGAATGTCGAAGTCCAGTCTTCTTCTTTGTTTAAAGTTGATTTCAGGATGATCTGCTGTGCAATGGCACTGCTCCCACTCTTATTCCCAATCTGAGGGGTGGATCACCTGCTAGGTCCCTCCTCTGGGAGGAACCAGGAAGGGGGGCAGTTACACCCCCTTTCCTTTGTCCAGCTCCTCACCAGGCCTCGTTCTGGAAAGTCCCAGGACCGGTTTGGACTGGCTTATGCACGGGGACACCTTGTGGGCCCCGGGCATGTCTCAATCTATTCAGCCCTGTCCTACCCAATACACAAAACCCTGTCTGGGGAGGTGCTCGCACCTCTTAAGGCAGGAAAACCTTTGTCCAGGCTTCCCTCGCTGGAAGGACTCCCAGCAGCAGGGGGCCAGACACTTTGTGATGCTGAGGCTCTGGTTAAGTTTAACCGCGGTTAAGGCTACACACATGTCGTGTCCCTTTAGAAGGGTGGAATGCTATCCCTGTCGACAGAACTGTTGAGGGGATAGTATTCCAATTCGTATGACACCTTACTCGACATGTTTTGATAAAACCAAACCAAAGATAGCAAATAACCGCGAGGATTATAATGCACTTAAGAGTATATGGTATGGCAATATCCCGGAACAGCTTAGGGAGTGGTTCCCAACAGCTGCAGACAGGCTCAGCTCATGCTAGAGCACCATCTCACATGTTTCCAAGCACTCTGCCTCCAGGATTGATGAGGCCTTCCATAGGAGTGGCTGATAGGAACATATGTGCCCAGTTTAAGGGTAGATATAGGGATACTATATCTAAGTAAGAGGTGATTACACCAACTTACCCCAGCTGAGTGATCAGCCAGTTGTGTCAAATATGAAGGCCAGGCCAGGGGTGGCACAATACATGCTGTAGCCCCTGGTAGGCCTTGGAAACACCTATGCCCTGGGTACCTAGGGTACACTGTTACAGGGGCCAATAAGGTGAACCAGTTCCAATTGTGGTATGCACCTAAGGTGCATGGAGTCCATTTTAAGGAGAGAGCAATCAGCCTGGGGCCCTGAATAGCAGGATCCCAGGCCAACTAAGTCAAAAACCAGCTAAACACCAGGCAATAAGTTTGGGGGTAACCATAGTCAGATATCCACCTTCCTACAACATCATGAAAGAATGAATAATGAAATAAGAAATGGAATGATTTACGAATTTCATTTATGAATAATCATGAACAATTGCGAACAATACTAATAAAATAAGAAACACAAAATGCAATGAAAACTGTGGAGTCCTAATTTGTTAGGATTCTAAAACAGTGTGCCTAAAGGGGATGCAACTAATGTACCATTAGGAGCACGTTTTTTGGCTTCCAGATTCGCCTGAGCGAGATGCCTGAAAGCCTAGTTTGGAGTCTGAAGGCCGCATGTATCTATATACATCCTGGGAAGGTTTCCCGGGAGCTTTCTCCCAGCCCTTCTTACATCAAACTCAGAGGTCCTCTTACAGGGTGTCTATGCAGCATTCCAAAGGGACTGAACACTAAGGACTTCTGTGGCACCTCTCGGTAAGCAAAGAGGAGGCATGGCAAGAGGACGTCCCACTTACGCCTCATAGGTTCCTCAAGACACATAGTCATGCCTTTAAGGGTCTGGTTGAATCTCTCAGCCAGTCCATTACCTTGGGGTGGTAAGGAGTGGTAAACTTATAGGTTACACCACACTTCAGCCACAAGGACTTTAAATACTTGGATATGAAGTTGGTACCACAGTCTGAGATGACCTCTCTGGATAACCCCACTCAGGAGAAAATCCCATCAATGCACGACTCCCCATGGGGGCCATCACTGACTGAATAGGGATGTCTTCCGGGTACCAGGTGGCATGGTCCACCAAGACCAGGACGAACCTGTTGCCCATGGCTGGCTTGGGTTATAAAGGCTCCACAATGTAAATGCCCACCCTTTCAAAGGGGTTGCTGACAACAGGGAAAGGCTGGAGAGGAGCCTTGTGCTTCGTCCCACTCTTAACACTTGCCTGGCAAGTCTTAAAGGTCCTTAATGAGTATCTGAACTCTTGCACATTTGGGGCCAATGAAAGTGGGTGACAAGCCTGTCAAAGGTCTTGTCCTGTCCCAAATGTCCTGCTAATGGTACATCATGAGCCTATCCCAGTAGGAAGGCTCTCAAGCACTGGTATACCTCCAGCACATGGGCTGACCCAGGCTCAGCAACCTTAGCCTCGCTATATAGGTGACCATTCTCCAAGTAGACTCAATGTGATCCAGACTGATCACCTGCTGCCTGGTTTGCAGCCTGTTGCCACAAACCCACAAGAGAAGGCCACTTCTTTTGCTCTTCATAGAATTCTTCCTTGAGGGTCCTCCTTCCTGCTGCCAATGGGTCAGCTCAGGCTGGTCCCCCAGTTCAGTTACCTGCTTCCCTGTAGGTTCCAGGGCATCTTCCTCAATGTCTGCCTCCTCCTGGACCGTGGGAATGGTGGGGATGGGTTTCCCACATACTCGGCCTCCTCTCTTTAAGGCAGGCTCCTGGGCCACTCTTTCAGGCTCCAGGTCCTCTTGAACACCCTTACTGGCAGCCATGGACCGAGTGGTCACACATGCCCACTCAGGCAGACCCAACATCTCCAAATGTGCACTTTGCTTCACCTTAGCCCAAGGGGAGCTCTCCAAATCGTTACCCAACAGACAGTCAACAGGCATGGCTGGCCTCACAGCTACTTGAAGAGTACCTGAGACCCTACCCACTCAAAGGAAACCTGAGCCATCTTGAAGTGGCTGTCTGTGTTGTCAGCGGCAACAACCGGGTAAAATTAATTGGGGATCACCTGCTCTTCACACACCAGCCGATAACTGACAGCTGTCACACTGCCTCTGGTGTCTGTAAGAGCCTCCACTCTATGGCCATTGATGGTCACCCACTGCCTGTACTTTTTAGTGTTATCAGGTTGCTGGGTCCTGGGGACCACCTCCCATGGCCCTAAAGAGACTAGGGACATCTATGCAGGGCCCCACCCACCTTTGTAGTGTAGTTCCTATATCCCTGATAGGCTGCGCGCATTGGAATGATATACACTATAGTTGTAGCATAGGACTGAGGTCAATATGCCTCTATCGAGTACATTAAACTTAATTACTTGTTTGTGGCAGCTAACTCAGAGGTCAATAGTAACTTTTTGAATAAACAAGAAGGGTTTCGTTTCTGACAACTGCATAAACATGACAACTTTGTTTCCCTTAGAATCGGAATAATCTCAGAATCGTGGAAACAATAGATAACAGTTTCACTCAGTCGATCGCGCATGCTTTTTTTCTACAGAGTTACACAGAAATAGGTAGATGGATGTTTCAATAAAAAGGGTTTATTGAACTGTCTTATTTCTTGTGCAATATATATTAACTGCTACAACCGTAAGACAGAATGCGAAGTATAATACGTACAGCGTTAGCAGTAAGATAAAATAATATTGCAATAGCGTGGTTTGTCGCTATGACATATATTCATAAAAATACATACATAAATAACACAGGCTACAATGTGAATACTCATCTGGGGCTTCTAGCTAAATCTACCCCAGTGTACTTAACATCATTGTGACGTGGCTGGACGGATGTAGGTAGCCATGCCAATATTTGGTTAGCATGGTGTGGGAGTGCGGGCCAGACAAACAGACGAGGAGGCTGTATGTAGTGGACCAGTTGGGCTATTTCTTTTACTTAATAAAAATAAAGTTAAGGAAATTTGTTAACAGATATTGTCTTTGGGGTGTGCGCAACTGCTGCTCCGAGTCATAGGTCTTGGATGGTCTTGGGATTCTTCATTTTCCAGTGGGGCATCTTTAAGTTGGATGGTCCTTCCCTGGGGGGCTCAGAAGAGGAAAGAAATAATAAGGAGCCATCAGTGATTTCTGGGTTTGCCACCTTTCAGACAATAGCGTTTACATCACCACACCCAGTTGGAGTTTAGGGATACACTGGGGCTGGAAAGAACGTGGAGAGGCGGAATGACATGAGGGAAGGCAGTGAGGGATTAAGTGGGAGGACAAGCCATGCATAGGGATGACAGGCGAAGGGTGGATGGATGTGGAATCGTGCTGCTATAATGAACTTCCTGTTCTAAGAAGTTCTGCGCTAGTGAAGTTTTTATGCACCCCTCCGATGGGCCCAATGGACTCCCGTTTTCTCACAGAGCACGATAGCAAAGAGAAAAAAGGAAAAATAAATAATAAAGCTCACTAGGCAATAAGTTGAAAGCCCCCCTCAGGTACATCTTTAAACCTCCCGCCACCCTCCTGTACACCTTTAAACCTCCCACAACCCTGGTCCCTCTTTCCCCAGGTTCGGAACACTTACCGGCTCCGCCGCAACCTTCAGCCACCTCCGGAGGGGACCACCAGTCCTCGCAGCACGTCTTGGTTTCTTCCAGTTATCGTGCATCTGCTTCTTCCTCTTCTTGGTCTGCTCGACTCTCCTCCTTCATTTTGGCTGCTTCTCTCTCGACTTGGTCCGCTTGGCACTCCTCCTTCCTCCCAGCTGCTTCGCTCTCGACTTGGTCTGCTTGGCACTCCTCCTTCCTCCCGGCTGCTTCACCCCGCTTGATGGTGTCACCGGCCCTTTTCCCCTCCTACGAGGATCCTCTGTGGGGTTTGTCACGCCCCCTTCCTCTTCTGCGGTGTAGGAGTCTTGACTGTAAGGGGAAAGGACATGGGGGAGGAGTTATGTGTGTAAACAATCTCGTCCTGCATTGAACCCGGTTGAAACCGTTTGTACTGGTAAGCCTTTGAGGTACCCTGTGGGTGTACACTCCGACATCAGGCACGCCATGTTTGATACCCCCTCACACATGGATAATGCCTAAATAAAGATTGGGTTTCTATGCTTGAATAAGGGCAAAGTAAATTGTGCCTATATAAGGGAATACATCGGGAAACCTATATTTGGTATCTAAATCGGCACACAACACCCACTCCAGTTTTGTATGAACGACAATAATACATTCTAAACATGTTAAACATATCTAATATATAGCTACACATGAATTGCTAAAAACATGTCTAAAACACATTTATCAAAAATGCACTAAAATTGTTGCTTATGTATAAAAATGCAATGGTGCTGTGCATATTAAAACAATGTTTCATTCTAAGCATAAGTTGGCATTGAATGCTTACTGAATCAACATGAGTGTATATATTAGTATGAAATGGCTCATAAATACAGAAGAAAAAAGCCGAAACCATTTCATGGCAATTTACATAAAATAATTGTTATTGATAAGGTGACATATTGTCTCTGGAAGTGTTTCAAAGAATTATGTTCTCTATGAACAGTTCTACTATAAGCAGATTACTGTGCCATAAAAAAGAAAAATTACAATTTTGAAAAAAAAATTAATCATAGGAAAAAGTTCCAAGTTTAGTCTTTGTTTTGAAAAATGAATGCCAAATTCTGAGTCTTCCCGGTACACTGTGTGCTGAATCAAAAGTCAGTGTAAGGGGATGGAGAAAACATGAAATCTTCTAATCCTATAGACAAAAAGTCATCTACTGTTGTAGGTGAAAGTTGGATTACCTCGTTTAGAAGACTAACCGCACATAGATGTAAAGTATCGCCTTCAGAATTGGACGCATCAGCAATGTTCATATCCGATGTTACCTGCGTGGGTGTTGATTTCTCTCGCATCTCAGCAGTAGCAATTTGCGTCTGTAAGGATCTCAATGAATGCCGTCATCAGGAATGGTAGCCCCTGGGGACAACACAGAGCATGAGCCATTACCGGGTCTAGCAGAGTATCGATATCCGTTAGCATGAATGATGGGAGTGTTAACTGATCTCTAGCACTCATTCTTCACTGCAAAGCAGGCAGCGTAGAACAGGTAAGATGCAATATTGCCAGATTGGTCTGAATGACAGAAACCATGTGGTATTTAATTCTCGTAGACGAGGCAAACCCAAAATTTGGACGATGCTCTCATGACACTTCACCTCCAGTAGAGCTCTCTCCACAGTGCATTGGATGTTGCTGGTGATTTGGCTTACCATATAGTAGCAGTAGGAGCAAAAACAGGATCCCTGCAACGAGTGCTAAAAGTAGTGGCAGTCCACCAAAAACAGAGTGCACAAAGTTGGGAATTATTCAGAGGACTGCTTGAAAAGGTGCTAACAGTCCTGAACAAACGTTCTTAAATACATGTACAATACCGCTCGTATCAGACATGTTTAAGATACGTTCCAACATTTCTTAGAATGGTATAGGGAAGGTTGTATTCAAAAGGGCCGGTATCTCAGCTGAAGTCCTTGTGACTTGCAGATCATAGGTTCTTTGGCCGAGGTCAGAGGCACTGTTTTTGCAAAAAAATGGCTTTCATTCTGCTTATAGTATCAATTCGTATAGAATAGATGTTCAGTGAAGGCCATAAAGGCGACTCCCTGGCTGTCTCTATTTGAGGGAAGAAGACTTGCATACAGCAAGTGACCCTGGATGTAACCTTTACCAGATATGGGATACCTGGCAACATGCCACAGCAGTTGTGATCATTCAACATAATGTAACTTCCATTTGAAAGTTGGCCAAAAATTGTATTATTCACTGTAGCTGGTGAATCTTGCAGGTGGCAGGATAAGTTTGTAGTGAAACCATTACAGGCCCGTGTAAATTAATACAATAGCATAGGAGAGAACCTATTAGTGCATTTTCACAGTTTGACCGCTAAGAAACACTTCACGCCCCCCCCCCCCCCACTCCAACATCTGTGTGTGTAAGGTAAATCCCAGGATCTCTTTTTGTATTTTTTACCCAACCTTTCATATTTGCCTGCTGGTATATGTTTTAGGCAATACTGAAAATGGAAAATTGTAACAGGCAGAGTAATTATTTTAGTTTGTCAGTGCTCAGCACCGTATAGTCTGCTCCCCTTTGTGCCAGTTTGATCTGTTTATCAATGAGATTGATTTCTGAAACCAGTGACGTAGTGTTGATTAAACGCCAAGTCACATAGCCTGCACGCAGGTTTTGTAGCATCCAGCCCAATAGCATGATAGAACGTAGTTGAGACTGACCATGTTGCAACATGACCAAGTCTTGTTCCATAATTTCTATGGCAGAGGATACAATGCTGTCCAAAGAATATTACCTGGACGACAAAGTCAACTACAGTGAGAGATTTCTCTAAATGAATATGATCAATTTCTTGTTTTCTTTCTGCAGTTTCTGCTTGGATAACCTTCATATTTTATTATAGGCAGTGTAGATACTGGCATATATGAAACGGTTTTGACGCTGTCTTCTTGGACCTAGCATGAATTCCCTAAGGTCTGCACCTTCTTGATGTAAAGTTAAGTGTTGTTTCACATCCTCTAGTGTAGCTTTCTGTAGCCAATCAAGGCAACGTTTCTCTACACTGTATATTGTTATTACCCCTGGATGCTGTCTTTGAACATAGCGTGGGTCTGGCCTATTGATAGTGAACCCCTGTGTTATGTTTAGGAATCGATCTTGACAGTTGTGTGTGTCTATGGGTGAATACCCATTTTTTCCATTCTGTATCTGATCTGTTGTGATGCAAAATAGTATGTACATAGACCTCCCACTGTGTAGTGCTAATACTTGCAGGTGCAGTTATGGACTTAGTTTTCATGTCTTTGATCTTGGCTATACCAAAGCAAGACATTTGTTGGAAATTGTCATTCAAAAACATAATTTGCTCAGGGATGATACAGGCTCTTGCCCCTGGCAAGAGTGATGCGCAGGTATGGTTTCATCCCCGTATCATACGCGGATGATACGCAGCTCCTCTTCCCTTTTAAGACTCTCTCCGCTGATGTTAGGAGCTCTTTTTCATCAGGCATGAAAGCAGTGGCAAACTGGATGTCCTCCAATTGCCTCCAGTGTAATGTCAGCAAAACTGAGGTAATGTTGTTTGGGGAGGCTAAAATGCTATGGATTCCGGAGTGGTGGCCACAAGACCTAGGAGCAGTTCCTGAACCCAAACAGGTCGTGAAGAATCTGGGGATTTGATTCGACCAAGATTTGTCACTCAAACAACACACTAACTACATTTCAGGAATATGCTTCCATACCATCAGCATGTTACGCAAAGTTTTCCCTTTGCTACCTGACTCTGCTAGGAAAACCCTTGTTCAGGCACTGATTCTATGTCGGATCGACTATTGTAATGGCCTGTTGCTTTCTGCCAATGAAGGGGTGTTGGCCAATCTTCAGGTCATTCAGAACACGGCAGCTCGCCTTGTTCTCAATGTCCCCCCGAGAACTGCCTCCAAACCTCTCCTTGAGCAGCTGCACTGGCTCTCAATCAGACAAAGAGCCAAATTTAAAATATGCTGCCTGATCCACATATGTCTAAATGGACAGGGGCCCACCTACCTCGAACGGTAATGTGTCCCTTACATTCCAACTCAATCTCTCAAGTCCAGTAACAATCTTTTTTTAGTGGTCCCCCGTGCCAAAAAAACCAGACACGGATTTAAAGCTCTATCTATCACCGGACCCACTCTATGGAACAAACTTCCTCTGTCTCTGAGATAATGTAAAGAACATCTTACATTCCAGAAACTCCTGAAAACTGCTCTGTTCAGAAATTAGATCTAGATTATACTCATACATAACCTTTGTTTCTACCGGCTCTACAAGCGCAGAGATACTCCAGCTGGAGTTGATTCAAGCGCTATATAAATCAGCAAATAAATAAATAAATAAAATAAACAAAGCTTCTACCCCCTGCATTTGCCAATCTTTTGTACCCCAGACAGATTTTGTCTCTATGTTGCCTTTCCAAAAGTCAAAATCCTGTCTAGACAGTTAAGCAATAAAGGCTACAAAAGAAATCTGTTTTGTATTGGTTGTACATATTTTTCTTTCCTGTGTTGTTCACATTTTTAAAGAAAAATGTTTCTGGATTTGACTAGTTGAACCATGGAAAATACGGAAATTTCTTTGCATAGTTTTTGAGCTACCCTTTGGAGTTGTAGGTCAATGTTCCCATTGGTTATGCATAAATAATTTTCTAGGAATTGCAGCTTTATGCAAGAAATGATGGCCATAATGGTTATAACAATACCTTTGTTCATAGTCTGATGAACCTTCCAAATATTCATGATTTGTGAATACTGCAGACATTTCTAGATCAGACATCATGTTATTAATAGTCTCGAAGTCCTAATCATCAGAAAAGGTACTAGCGGTAATAAAGTCACTTAAAGAAATGTTATATAATTGTGGAATCTTCAAAAGTTCTGATGGGCCAAAAATGTAATATTCGGTTTTGTCCCAAACTATACCATCTGGTATAGGAATGGCTGTGATTTTCACTGCTGACAAGTATCTTACTTCACGATGGAATGATTTGTGTGGATGGAGTTCACTTTTTTACTTGCTTTGTCATTTGAATATATCTTCCATTTATCAGCATACCCAGAGGTATTACCAGAGCTAACCAAAGTAGACAGAAGAATATTCCCAAAACTATCCATAGTTGAATCCTTGGTGAAACCGGATAAGTCTTTTTCAGGACATGAAATAACCCGTTGCTTGTTCTTTGAAAGTTCTTTGGGCTGGCGTCGTATCAGGTTTGCTGGGATTCTCGGAAAATGTACCAAAGTTAATGAAATAGCCATAGGCAGTTCTGTCAATGGTTGGAATTGTATCAGGATTCGTTGAAATCGCTGGAACCGGTTGATCACTTGGTGTATCAGGATGAACTGTTATGTGGGTTTCAAGAGGAATGAGTTCCATAGCATTGGTGCTTAGTCCTTCGTTTCTCACTGCAGAATCTTAAAAGGTAATGAGTCTCTCAGTTTGAACCTCTTGGATTGTAGCTAGAGGAGTGCGTCTGCTACATTATCGGAGTCCACTTGGACTACTGCTTAGTATCAGCCACATAGTGTGGTTTGATCGGGTCGATGGACACAAATCTTTTCTCCTTTTTACCAGAAAGGGGAGGCAAAAGTACTGTTCTTGATCCGTGGATTGCTAGCACACGTACTGGTTGTCTGCAAGAAGGCCCAAATTCCTTCTTGTCGGTGATCTTTTCTCTGACAAGATCACTAAGTTTTGGGATCCATCCAGACAGGCCTTGCTGGGACAGTTGGTTTTACCCCAGTGGTGGTTGGCTTCAGGAAGACGTTGCTTTGTTTTGATCTTAGTTCATTTAAGTCCTGTAAAACAGCCAAACGATCTTTGACATAAAATTCTTTATTTTCCACCACTGTGCCTTTCATGTCAAGGTCTGGTATCAACATTCGAGTCCCAAATAGGACCTCATATGGTGGCACCCCCTAGAGAACTTCTTGGCAAATTATTTATTGAGCATTGGACCCCATAAAGATGTTTGACCCACCCATCACCCGAATCCTAATACGCTGCTTTATGTCCCGGTTTTTTCTTCCCACAAAAGAATTTCCCTTAGGATGGAATAGAGAAGAATACTACAATGCTATGCCCAAACTGGCCATGGCTTCTTTGTAAGCTCAAGCGCTAAACGCTGGGCCCTGGTCAGAGTGTAGTGTGCCTATTGCGTATGTGCTGATAAAGACTCGCAAATCATTTATAACAGTTCGAGCGTCAGCCGAGCGCTGAGGCCACATCCATAGGAACCTTGAACACGAATTCACTGCGACCATGATATATTTTTAGTTACCATCCCTTTGTAAGGGACCACAGTGGTCCAGATAAACACAAGCTGATGGTTTATCTGAAATTAACAGGGGTGTCTGCGCAGGACGTTTCACAGTAGAAACTTTGAGCTTTTGGCATACTTCACAGTCAAAAACATAGTTTCTAGTCTGCTTCCTAATGCTGGGGCACCAGTATCTCTGTTTTAATAATGATACTGTGGCTGAAACACCTGCATGAGCAGAGGCGATCCCTTCATGTGCTTCTAGGATTGGTCCTAATCTATGTTCCATATTTGGTATTACCCTATCCCCCACTCCAGGGATTCGAGCAAATGGAACATTGTTTGCATAAATTGAATACGAGTATTTGAGTGAAAACTTTTTAGGTAACGCTGCACAGCTGCCTTTGCTTCAAGCATTGACTGTCAGTATTATTTCACTGTCTATTTTCGTTTTTGAACGAGTGATTGCAGCTACGGAAGCCTTTTTCACAGCCCCATTTGCAGCTTCATCAGCCAATGAATTCCCTTCAATGTGAACGCTATCATGTTGATGACTCAGCGTGTGTATCACATGAGTGTTTTGTAGTCCGTTTTGCAAATAAACTACTTGTTCCCAAAGCATTTTGTGCTAAGTTCATATCCTAGGAAAAGGACGTTGAGATGGGCAATTCTTGATTTTTTTTCAATTGAATTTATAATCCTACATAGCGAAGCCCAGTATAATGGTGTTCACCCTGTTCAAGTGCCTGTCCAGATCATCGACTGTCAGATAGATATCATCGACATATGACAATGCCTTGTCATCATAAATTTGTAGTTACTCTGTTACCCTTGCTGAGAATAACCTCGGGCTGTTCGTGAACCCCTGTGGGAGTCGACAAAATTGACCATGTGTCCCCATTATTGAGAAAGCAGTCAAATACCTGCTTTCAGGTTCTATGTTTTGACAAAAGAAACTGTTAGAAATATTTACTGTTGTTTTATAGTTTTTTACACACAATGTTATTCATTAAAGTTGTACTGTGTGCATTTTGTATTGCAAATGTTTAACAACAAGAGTTTAGGTGTCTGTAATCCAAAACTAGACAATATGTATTATCTGGTTTGGAAACAGGAAACAAAGGAGTGTTCATTGATGAGGTGCATGTTTCAATCACCCCTTAGTATTCAAGTTGATCTAAGATCTCCCTGACCTGTTTTTTAGCTTCTTGCTTAATCGGGTACTGCCTTTGTGCAGTTGGTTGATTTTTTAACTGGATCTTATGATGAGGTGAATCCTCATCCCATCCTACATGATTTTTGTATAATGCTGGGGCCTGGGCCACTGCCCATTTCCTAGCATAAGTATATTTTAAATGTACTGAAACATGGCTTGAAGAAGGGAAACATCCTTTACAACAAACCTTTTTCCACGCAGTACCTTTACAACGCAGGATTTACAACGCAAGTTGTTACAACGACTTGTGCTGGAGGGCACTGTAGGATAGGGAATAGTTTAATTTACTATCCATCACCCTCCCTACTATCAACGGGTACTGGAGTTGGAATAGTAAATTAAACTATTCACTATCCAGCGCCCCCAACGCAAGTCGTTGTAACGACTTGCGTTGTAAAACCTGCATTGTAAAGGCATGCGTGGAAAAAGCATGCGTTGTAACGACATACATCCATTGTAGAAGGCTGGCATAATGATGCCTTCACTAACCCTGGGTGTTGTTCATGAAGTAGCGCTATGCATAGCTACGCAAAGTGCACTTCGCACTATGCGAGCTACGCATAGCTACGTGAACTGCGTAGTGGTCGCACTGAATACACAGTGCCGGATGCTTGTCCACACTGTGAAATCAGTGCAAACTGCATCTTGCACAGTGCATGCAGTCGTTTTCAGCCACATGAGTAGATTTCTACACGAGCTGCAGCTTTCTCAACATGGACTGGTAGTTTCTCACCACAAGCGGTCGCGAGCATACGCGACCACTCGCAATGAGAAACCTGACCTCCCTGCGTTGAGAATTTTGCCGGGAGGTTTATTTTCCGAGCTCACGATCGGCAACTTGATGTTGCTGATCGCGAACGAGGAAAAAGTCTCTCACCGGGATGTCATTTTGCTTGCTCACGGTCACCAACTTGACATTGAGGACTGCGAGCAAGCAAAATATGACCGGTACGCTACGCTTGTTTGCATTGTGCTATGTGCAATTTGGGTAGTGCGAAGTAGCACAAACTTCCCAAACTATGTGAGCGTAGCGTAGTGCTCTGCCAGGGGTTAGTCTTCACCATGTGGGCACCCCCTGATAAATTCTGGTCGCCAGTCCTGCTCTGCTAGAAGTATATCATAACCCTTTGCAAGATGCTCCCAAAAGACTTCTTTCACTTTTCTTGGTATGTCTCCCTCCATCCAGAGAGTTATTTCATATAACCTATGTGGAGAACTAACCCTGGTGTCTACAGTCTCAACTTGAATTTCCTTGTTCAAGTCCACTGTCTCCAGAAATCCCTTCAGGTTCGGGTGAGCTATTGTTACGTATGCTGCACTGTCCAATATTGTCTGAGCCCATTCTCAGTTCTTGAGTTGTATTCTCAGAATTCTCTGCATGTCTGATCTTCAGACCTGCTACCTTTTTTAGGGAGAAATTAGGTTTTGGTTTGTTTTTCTGAACGTGTTGATTGTCTTTGGACTTCACGCATTCTTCCTTTAGTTCTGACCGTCCTCTTCTTTCAGAGATCTGTGACGATATCTGGAAGGTACGAGAGGAACGTGTATCAGCATCTTGATACCTGTCAGGTTTTCTGAAAATATCACTATTCCTGAGGTTATACCTCCTTTCAGAGGGCTCCTTATGAGGAGACCTTCCTCGGGATTGAGAATATTTCTCTTTTGAATGTTGTTTGTTATTTTGCCGCTTCTTTTTAGAAAGAGGTAGGATTGTGTTTAATAGAGTACTTCTCCGGTTCTTCAGACAGTGGGGGTTTAATTGTGTAATTCTATTAATTTGTGTATCTTATTAAGTAATTCTATGTCTGCCATTGCTTCAATATCAGGATGAGGTGTATTAACGGCTAAAATCGGCCATGTTGCTCCTGGTATACCTAGTAGACCGAACCTGGTAATGTGATTGTACTGTTTTAGGGCGTTTTTAAACCAGAGATCATGCTCCTGGTATGTGAATGGAATTTCAATATCCTCGAAAGGAATATATTCCGCAGGTGGATCATCTTCCTTGTAGAAGTGAAAAATGTTAGTTACTTGATGTGATTGAGAGGATACTATCCATGAGTAGAATACCTCTGTCTGGTGAGATTCATGTGCCTCTATTACAAAAACTGCTCTACCACCTCTTTGTGTTAGGCCATGTTGTAGAGGTTTTAGAGTGATGGCTTTCCTTAAATTTGGAGTGATGATTATCACATTTTCATCTGTTTCATTAAAACCTGTATAATCAAAAAGAGCTGCAACCTCTTTGGTTACAGCTCCACCAGTTCCGGAGTTAGTCTCATTATAAGACGACTCATCCTGGACATCCCCCGACACAGCCACATCTCCGGACACCTGAGAGACCTGCACTGGCTCCCCGTCAGCAAGAGAATCACGTTCTGACTCCTCACCCACGCACAAAAGGCCCTCCACGACCTGAGCCCCAGGTACCTCAACACCCGCCTGACCTTCTACACTCCCACCCGCGAGCTGCGAGCCGCCGTTCCACGCATCCGAAGAGCCACCATGGGGGGAAGATCCTTCTCCTACCTGGCAGCCACGACTTGGAAATCCTTCCCCATCCACCTCCGTCTGACCCAAGACCACCTCTCCTTCAGGAAGCAACTCAAGACCTGGCTGTTCGAGCAGTAGCGGACCCCACTACCCAAGCGCCTTGAGACCCTCCGGGTGAGTAGAGCACTATACAAATTGATTGATTGATTTATTGATTGATTGATTGGACATTGTTTAATGAAAATTGCAGGGCAAGTTTCAAGGGTACAAAAATAAGGTGCACAATATTTTGGAACACTGTATCCTATAACGTTGAACAAACCCAACAGCTAATACAAAGTATTTTCGTCCTCCTCAGTTATGGCGCATATTATCCCTACCCACTCTAGACGTCTTATGGAGTTTTATGAGTAGTTGTCTCTGAGAAAAGCACGAATGAGGGGCATATTATCAAGTAGGGCGTTAAAAGTTATTGCAGTTTTAGCGGCAGAAAATTGCTGCTAAAGAGGCGTTAATGGGCTTGATAATATGGCCTTGTGAATTCCAATAGAAACCCATGTTCTGGTGTGAAGATGGGCTTCTATTAGAATTCTCCAGAGCGTATTATCAAGCCCATTATCAACGCTTTAGCAGCAGTTTTCTGCCGCTAAAACTGCAATAATTTTAACACCCTGATTGATAATATGCCCCTGAGTTACTTCAGTATATAGCGGTAAATTAGTGCCTTACCAAACCGTTGGGCACCATGTAGTGTAGTTCCTATATCCCTAATAGACTCTGCGCATTGGAATAATATGCACTATAGTTATGGCATAGGACAGTATGCCTCTATCGAGTACATTAAACTTAATTACTTGTGTGTGCCAGCTAACTCAGAGGTCACTAGAAACTTCTCAAATAAACAAGAAGGGATTTGTTTCTGATAACTGCTTAAACATGACAACTTTGTTTCTCTTAGAATCGGAACAGTCTCAGAATCGTGGAAACAATAGATAACAGTTTCACTCAGTCAATCGTGCACGCTTTGTTTCTACAGAGTTTACACAGAAATAGGTAGACGGGCATTTCAATAAAAAGACTTTAATGAACAGTCTTATTTCTCGTGCAAGATATATGAACTGCTACAATCGTAAGACAGAATGCAAAGTATAATACTTACAGCGTTAGTAGCAAGATAAAATAATACTGCAATGGCATGGTTTTTAGCTATAACATCTATTCATAAGAATACATACATAAATAACACAGGTTAGAATGTGAATACTCATCTGGTGCTTCTAGCTAGTTCTGCCCCAGTGTACCTAACCCAAGTGTAGTTCGAGGTAAGAAGTAGTTGTTGATTTTCTATAGTCTAGTGTAGCTTTAGTTAGGATTGGTGTTGCCAAGATTTGCCAAAAGTCCCTCTAGTTTCTAGTCTGCTCCATACCTTAGAATGAGAGAGGTTGGAATCTCTTTCCAGGTCTCGATCTCTAACATCCCGCAAGGGGAGTCAGAAACACTGGAGCTGGATTCTCTGTGAGGAGGATGACAGCGTCTGGTCAGTGCGTCAGGCGGGGGCTCGAATTCCTTCTGAACTTGCAGTGAAAGTATGCAGCCGTGACTTGCCATGGCGAGTGAGGGTATATTTATACCTTGAAGGTGTTTAGGAATGCCAGAAATGATGCAAAAGTCAGGCAGAGGAACGTCATGAATGAACCCCTA
Source organism: Lissotriton vulgaris (assembly GCF_964263255.1). Classification (NCBI taxonomy): domain Eukaryota; kingdom Metazoa; phylum Chordata; class Amphibia; order Caudata; family Salamandridae; genus Lissotriton; species Lissotriton vulgaris. Next base: position 1,499,165,653 of record NC_141691.1, on the reverse strand, counting down.
AGGAAAAGATGTTCATGCATAATAAATGAGTTCTTGTAGAAATCAATAATCCAAGCAAGGGAAAAGTCCTAAAAACTTATGAGTCTGATTTTCCAAGAACTCATTGTGATGTGGATGGACGAATGTAGGTGGCCATGCCTGGATTTGGTTAGCATGGAGAATGCATAAATAAGGATTGGATATCTATGCCTAAATAAGGGCAAAGTGAATTGTGCCTATATAAGGGCTTAAATTGGGAAACCTATATACGGTATCTAAATCGACACACAACACCTAGGGCACCCACATCCTCACCCAGGGCTACACCAGCCATCTGCCGGGGTGGTGCGCCAGTGGGTGCTGTTTTTTCTCTCACGGGGCACTTGGGATCATAGAAACAATGGCCCATCTCACCACTTTTAAAACATTTTGGGGGTGACTTATGAACAGGTTTACCTGTCGGGCCCCTGGCTTCTTCTTAGGGTGAGGCTGTGAACCCTTACCTTGGTTCTCTAGGGGATTACTTTGGGGTCCTCTCTGGAACACCTTCTGTTTACCTTTGTCTCACCCACTCTTCTGCTAGGGACCCTGCCCACCTTTGGCGAAGTCTCCCACATGACTTTTGTGCACCCGGGTACTCACCCTTCAGTCCAGCTCCTCAGCAAGCTTCTTAGGGTTTGTCAGCCTGCTATCAATGAGGTGCTGGTGTAGCTCTGGAAAACAATTACTAGACAAGTGCTCCCATGCAAACAAATCATAGAGCCCATGATAATCATCCACTTTACTACCCTTCACCCAACCATCCATTGACCTGCAAAAAAAGGCACATATTCTACCCAAGTGCTAGACTCCAGATTCTGTTAGCTCCTGAACCTTTGTCTATAAGGCTGAGGGGTCAACTCACACCTGGTCATTAAGGCTTCCTTCATGCGCACATAAGAATTCCGATCCCAATAAGGTATACCGCCCATCATTGAGGACCCGCCCCCACAACCCTGCTCCACAATCCTTCTCAGGGACCCTGTGGGCGGCCATAGCTACCTCATAGGCCTTAAACCCTTGTCCAATATCTTCATTCCTATGAAACTCCTTAATGACATCCTTGGGAATACACTCTTGTTTCTACAGGAACGGATGGTGCACTGCCACCTGAGGGAGACATTTCCAAACGTTTAGCTTTCAATTCCATTTCCCTCAACATCCTCTCATGGTCCAAATGCATTTCCTCCAAGGCCAACTTCTTTTTCTTCTACTCCATCTGGCCACCTAGTTGGAGCTTGGCCAGCGACATCTTATGCATTCTATCTCTCTCTCTGTCCTCCAACTCTCTTTGGAACAGGTGCTTTGAAGAAACATGGCTGCCTGCTCTGGAAGGCACTTTCCTCCCCCCAGACCCACCGGCGACAAAATGGTGTCTTTGATGCGATGTGACAACGTCGGATGTGATTAGCGCATGCCTGACGGCCGTGCAGCACGCTCAGTAATTTCTGAGCCGTGACAGGCCCTGCGACATGCTTCTCCGGTGATACGACAGCGACCTCTGCGGCGGCGACACACTTCTCCGGTAATGCGACAGGCTTCGGCGGTGATGCGACGGCGAACAGCTGTGGCGGCGCACACTTCTTCTGTGATGTAATGGCAACTGCTGAGGTGGCGACATACTTCTCCTTGTTGCGTTGAGCTTCCAGCTCCTAGCGACACCTTCTCGGAGGGCCCAAACAACAGTAGGCACCTCTCTGCAGGTAGAATTCCCAGCAAGGGAATGGAGGGGAGTTGGTGGTAAAGTATTTTATCCCTGCGACTTCAGGCATGAGGCAAGCACACTTCAAGCCCTTGGAGATTCTTCTTCAAGATTATGTAAAGTTCACAAAAGTCCTTTTACCCTTTTCTTGGCAAATAATGTTATCACTACAGGCCAACCCCAGAAATAGCAACCAGCACAGGTGCAGTCCTCTCCTTCATCTTCCTTGGTTCTTCTCATTGGCAAACGTTTGTCTTGATTCCCAGAAGTGATCTAAAGTTCTAGGGTCTGGGCCCCACTATATATACCAGTAAATCCTTTGTCCTCTGAAGGCAGAGGATATCTGTGCCCAGCCAAAACCATTTCTGTGCAGTTTCCTGACAGGAAGTGGAGACACCATTGTTGAAAGCAGACCTGGCCCAGGTAGCTGAAAGGAAATCTCCTCCCCCTACTCTCTATTCTATAAGGGGCTCAGGTCAGTTAAAGGAAATCTCCTCCCCCTACTCTCTATTCAATGCCGGTCATACCCATCAGACTGCTGGAGCTAAGGCCCTCTCCAGCTCCATGCAACTCACAAACCAGACATGAAATACACAAACCTAGCAGTGGCATGCTGGATTATTAGGCACTTTCTACTATCTGAAAGTTGTATTTTCAAACACAAGAATGTAAAAAACACCTTCACTAAAAGATATATTGTAACATTCTGAGTTTAGGCATGCTAAACTCGAATTGCTACCTAGTTCCCTGAGTCAGTTATGATTATAAGCTGTTATAATCAAACTGCCCATTCTGGCCTATGGGAACAGTTAGTCTTGCAATAGTGAAAAACAGGGTATGTCCTACTTTTACATACAAGGCACACTGTCCATGGGGGTACCTTAGGCCAAGCTTAGGGGTGTCTAACATGTAGAAAAGGGAAGATTTAGGGACTGGCAAGTGAGTGAACCTGCCAAGTCACCTGGCAGTCCCAGACTACACAGAGGCTCCACAATGGCAGTCCAGAGCCTTATTTTACAAGCTGCTTCTGTGAGTGGCACAATCAGTGCTGAAAGCCCACCAGCAGCATTTGATTTACAGGCGCTGGGCACACATGGTGCACTGTACTATGGTCCAACAAGTAAATCAATTAGCCAATCATAGAGTCACTAATCCATTACAACAGTTTACATTAGGGAGGTTTGTACTTTGGCACTGAATAGTAGTGGCAATGTGCCCAAAGCATCTAGACCAGCAAAAACATAGCAAAAACATGGAAGGCAACAGTAAGAAAATTGAATGAAGACCTACGCCAATAGTGACAGGTTTAACAACCTTCATTTATTTTTTGCTGCTAGATGCTTTATTGATGTTTTGAATCTGCACCCCACAGAACCTCCATACAGAAGGTGTGGGCAGGTCAACTCTGCTACTGTCATGGCCAGGTGCTAAAAGGTTATATTTGTTGCATAGTTTTAAGATCAATATTAAGGTTAAGTCCCAGCCACTAATTGTAAAGGGCTCTGATTGTCACAATCTGATTCCAGTATCCCTGGGTTTCATACATATGTTTCCCCACATGATAAACATGCACCCACAAGGAAGTCCCGCTTGAGATGCTTAAAGCCATTAAAAGATGATGCTTATGCTATATTAGTAAACAAAACAGGTGATGGACCGAATGTGGATCAATGTCACACATTCACCCCAGTCCAAAGATCTGGGCCCAAATCCATCGTTTTTTTGCACTCCACACCACCCCGGGTTAGACAATGGCGATATGCAAATCAGCTCTGACCCAGTGCCCCATGGGAACAGTCCAGTCTGAACTACAAAAGCCATGTCCTTCCCAGAACGGAATCAAGCATCCGAGGACCGGACCGGTTTCGAGGTAACACCTCTCATCAGCCCGGCTAGCTTGACTCCAGTGGTGTGGAGTGCCTGGGACCCACGTCTGGGCATCCCCAGCGCACTTATGGCGGAATTTGCAAACAAAACAGGTGATGGACCGAATGTGGATCAATGTCACACATTCACCCCAGTCCAAAGATCTGGGCCCAAATCCATCGTTTTTTTGCACTCCACACCACCCCGGGTTAGACAATGGCGATATGCAAATCAGCTCTGACTCTGTGCCCCATGGGAACAGTCCAGTCCGAAATACAAAAGCCATGTCCTTCCCAGAACGGAATCAAGCATCCGAGGACCGGACTGGTTTCCAGGTAACACCTCTCATCAGCCCGGCTAGCTTGACTCCAGTGGTGTGGAGTGCCTGGGACCCACGTCTGGGCATCCCCAGCGCACTTATGGCAGAATTTGCAAACAAAACAGGGGATGGACCGAATGTGGATCAATGTCACATATTCACCCCAGTCCAAAGATCTGGGCCCAAATCCATCATTTTTTTGCACTCCACACCACCCCGGGTTAGACAATGGCGATATGCAAATCAGCTCTGACCCTGTGCCCCATGGGAACAGTCCAGTCCGAACTACAAAAGCCATGTCCTTCCCAGAACGAAATCAAGCATCCGAGGACCGTACCAGTTTCGAGATAACACCTCTCATCAGCCCGGCTAGCTTGACTCCAGTGGTGTGGAGTGCCTGGGACCCACGTCTGGGCATCCCCAGCGCACTTATGGCGGAATTTGCAAACAAAACAGGTGATGGACCGAATGTGGATCAATGTCACACATTCACCCCAGTCCAAAGATCTGGGCCCAATCCATCATTTTTTTGCACTCCACACCACCCCGGGTTAGACAATGGCGATATGCAAATCAGCTCTGACCCTGTGCCCCATGGGAACAGTCCAGTCCGAACTACAAAAGCCATGTCCTTCCCAGAACGGAATCAAGCATCCGAGGACCGGACCGGTTTCGAGGTAACTCCTATCATCAGCCCGGCTAGCTTGACTCCAGTGGTGTGGAGTGCCTGGGACCCACGTCTGGGCATCCCCAGCGCACTTATGGCGTAATTTGCAAACAAAACAGGTGATGGACCGAATGTGAATCAATGTCACTCATTCACCCCAGTCCAAAGATCTGGGCCCAAATCCATCGTTTTTTTGCACTCCACACCACCCTGGGTTAGACAATGGCGATATGCAAATCAGCTCTGACCCTGTGCCCCATGGGAACAGTCCAGTCCGAACTACAAAAGCCATGTCCTTCCCAGAACGGAATCAAGCATCCGAGGACCGGACCGGTTTCGAGGTAACACCTCTCATCAGCCCGGCTAGCTTGACTCCAGTGGTGTGGAGTGCCTGGGACCCACGTCTGGGCATCCCCAGCGCACTTATGGCGGAATTTGCAAACAAAACAGGTGATGGACCGAATGTGGATCAATGTCACACATTCACCCCAGTCCAAAGATCTGGGCCCAAATCCATCGTTTTTTTGCACTCCACACCACCCCGGGTTAGACAATGGCGATATGCAAATCAGCTCTGACCCTGTGCCCCATGGGAACAGTCCAGTCCGAACTACAAAAGCCATGTCCTTCACAGAATGGAATCAAGCATCCGAGGACCGGACCGGTTTCGAGGTAACACCTCTCATCAGACCGGCTAGCATGACTCCAGTGGTGTGGAGTGCCTGGGACCCACGTCTGGGCATCCCCAGCGCACTTATGGCAGAATTTGCAAACAAAACAGGTGATGGACCGAATGTGGATCAATGTCACATATTCACCCCAGTCCAAAGATCTGGGCCCAAATCCATCGTTTTTTTGCACTCCACACCACCCCGGGTTAGACAATGGCGATATGCAAATCAGCTCTGACCCTGTGCCCCATGGGAACAGTCCAGTCCGAACTACAAAAGCCATGTCCTTCCCAGAACGGAATCAAGCATCCGAGGACCGGACCGGTTTCGAGGTAACACCTCTCATAGCTTGACTCCAGTGGTGTGGAGTGCCTGGGACCCACGTCTGGGCATCCCCAGCGCACTTATGGCGGAGTTTGCAAACAAAACAGGTGATGGACCGAATGTGGATCAATGTCACACATTCACCCCAGTCCAAAGATCTGGGCCCAAATCCATCGTTTTTTTGCACTCCACAACACCCGGGGTTAGACAATGGCGATATGCAAATCAGCTCTGACCATGTGCCCCATAGGAACAGTCCAGTCCGAACTACAAAAGCCATGTCCTTCCCAGAACGGAATCAAGCATCCGAGGACCGGACCGGTTTCGAGGTAACACCTCTCATCAGCCCGGCTAGCTTGACTCCAGTGGTGTGGATGCTTGATTCCGTTCTGGGAAGGACATGGCTTTTGTAGTTCGGAAGGTCATTGGCAGGACTTCAATGCTACCGCTCGAGGTCTCTCACTGCTCTCAACACATGCGCAGAGGGAATTCAACATGGCATTACAAGTCACCCTTCTGGCCCAAATACGAGCTATTAATAAGGTCAAAGAGAGACACATTAGAATGTGAAATTAGATGAATGCACTGTATACGACTTATTTTTACTCTAACCCCATTATTTTATTTTAACTATAGCATAAAAAATTAAGCAAGACAAACAAAGTTTAGTCCAAGCAGCATGTGCGTGAGTGTGTAATACTACTGCACAGCTGCAAGAATTCCCACCAAGCAAAAGATACATCATACCATGTGAATGTGGCAGATGCATGTGCAGAAAAGTTCCTGCGTTTTCTACGGTCATTTTAATGCACTTGAGTTACTGTTAGTAAAAGCACATACACAAGCTTTTCCTAGATACTAGAAATGTTGTGTAATGCAATTGTTAATAATACAAACAAGTCGGGTAATAAGTTACTTGTTATTTCGAGAGGGCTGAATACAAGCAAATTTCTATATATATATTATGAAACCTTGCTCCATCATTTCCCTCTTTGATGGTATTCCATACCATCACTAATTACGGATCCAGATGCCAACTTTAAAATTCTCCCATCTCAATTTCTTCTATTAATTTAGAATTTCCTCTTTCACCTTTTGTTTGAAACCCTTTCATTCTTTTGCAAATATCCTCTTTCATTTCCTCAAGTTGAAATTCATCAAGTTTTCTTTTCTTTCTTTTCTCATTTACTACATACCACTTTCTGTTTCTGCAGCATTTCCACAAAATCATTATAACTAAAATCAGTAGGGCCATCCCCATTATTGGCATCAGTATTCTACCCACAATACTTTTCCCTACGTTAGAAAACCAACTACCTACAGAGGAGAGACCATTAGTTAGTCTCTTCCATACACTATCAACTTCCAGTGGTTTCAATTTTTCTTCCAAATGTGAAATATTTTTAGCATACCTTCCAATTTCAACACTTTTATCAGGAATGTAAATGCAACAATGTTGTGCTTTCAACATTTTACAGACTCCACCCTCTTTTGCCAAAAATACATCAAGAGCAAGTCGATTTTGGAAAACTATTTATCTTACCGTAATTAGCTCGGTATTGATCATCAGAAATCCTCTAGCTAGCAGTGTCTGTCGATAAGCGATCCACTACTGTTGACAGTTTAAAAATTCTTTGAGTATTCAGAACCACTCCCACTGAAAGTGTCACTGCACTAAATATATCTCCTACAATTTCTGAAAAACGAGTTCTTTTATTACGTGCTAGTACATTATTTTCTTCATTGCTTCGAGTGATTCTTTTTACCTTTGCGAATACTATTCTGAAATAGCAACTCCCATACCAATGATCAGGCTGTCTTAAATACGCCTTTTTCCCACAAATATATTAGATTCCAGGAACCACTGCATCAGTTCCCCCTTTTAGACCCCAACCCCAATTATCAGGAAATTGTGTTCACATTCACTGGAACCTATGAAAATATTATTATAGTATTCTGTTTTTATTCTATGGAGACAGATTTTTCCCTTCTTTTCAAAGTGCAATAACATAGCAGCATGAGTCTTGCCAGTTTCAATAAATTCTTTTTCAGCCCATTCAGGGATCTGCGGTTTCGACCCAGTGGCTTTTCTATGGAAATTCTGTCTCCTTTTCTCTACTAAATTCAAAAATATGTTCTCTTCTTCATGTAACTTACATGTTAAATTGTCTTTGTGTGCTCCAGCTATATCTATTGTTTTCATTGTTAGAAAATATTCACCCATAAACTGTCTTGAATCTCTAGTACTAAGGACAGGGTTCATATTTCTACGTAAAGGAACTTCTGAAAAAATCACATCCATGTTAGAATAATAATATTGTAATTTTCCAGTTTTATAAAATAAACTAGCTAAAATACTACATGAGATACCATATGTCAGAGGTAAATGATGATATGTTACTCCTTCTACTACTGATGTGGGCTATTTCATGCACACGTAGCAATCACTAACTTCCATGGTTTCTACTTAATGTATTTACAGATTAGCAAATACATTTAAATCTGTTTTATTTCTAATTTTACCATAGTGTAATTCTATCTCACCTGGAGCTTCTAAATCTACTCTGTTTTGTTTAAGGTTATCTACCTTTCCATGTGTACTAGTGTCATTTCCTTGATTAGCAGCCATCAAATAAGGTATCACTACTGTCAATCCTAACCATTCTATGACCACTATCAATATACTACATATGTATATTCTGTCTTTATACAATTTCTTTTCAATTTTCCAGTAGCTCCATTATCTGCCAAATTCAGACTACGGAGACTTAGCCCCTCTTTGTAACTTTTACACAGAATATAACCAGTGAAGTCAATTTCAAGTTGGTATATTGGATTAGCAATTAATTCTTCATCACTTTCATCACTGATTTTCAAATTCTCAAAATCCTCGAGAATTATATAAATCCATTTAGGACCCTTGAAATTATTATTCAGTATTTTCAATTGTGGACTTCTCCTTCTGAGTTTTTCTGTTGATGGTCCAGTTTGACTTGTTACCTCATCTACTTGGTCAGGTTCTTCATTTATTATCTTAAGGTGATATTTCAGTTTCTTGATAAACCCAGGACAAGTATCACTTTTTCTTTTAGCTGGCAGTGTTCTTTGATTTTCTTCAGATGTTCTTTTGTTTTTGTTCAGTTGTGACACATTTTGCTTATTTTCGTCTTCTGTTTTCCTCTCTATTGGACCTTGTCCAGGGCTTATTGCTTCTGTTGTTTCTGCCTGGATTGGTTCTTCTATATTAATGTGACCTTGTTCAGGGGTTTGCTGAATTTGCCTTTGACTTTGGCTTTGTTCACCTTCTTCTTCCTGAACACGTTTTTCTATACCTATCTGGTCCTGTTCAGGTCTTGTAATTTCTTGATTTTCTTTTGCCTGAACATTTACTCTAATACCTGCCTGTCCCTCCTCAGACTCAGGAGTGCTGTTGCTGTTTTCTTCTGTCTGAGTGTATTGCTCTTTCCTTATCTGGTCCTCCTCAGAATTACTATTGGCTTTGAAATCTGTAATCTGAGTGTGTTCTTCTATTCCTGTCTCATCCTCACTATCACTCTGTCTGTATAAGTATGTTTGACTTCTCGTTCTCACAAATATTTCAGGTATGTCAACTATAGGAATCCATTCATCCTGACTGGTGCTAGGTTGTTGCTTGTCAGCTACTTCAGGATCGATTTCTTGAGATCCTTCAGCTGTATAACCACCAGCCTCTGGCTCTGTCACTCTTTGGTGTGGCTGGCATGAATCCAATTTGGTATGTCTTTACATTTCACAGCTGCGGTGGTAGCCAATATGACTTGATGTGGTTTTCCCCACCGTGGTGCTAGTCATGATTCTCGGGTGTGTTCTTTTATCACTACCCAATCACCTGGATTCAAATCATGTGCTGGAGTTAATTGTCTGGCCACATCGTCTTCCCAAACCTGGTGAGAAATAAAACGCACTTGGTCAGCCAGCTCTTTGTAGTACTCCAATACCAAGTCATCAGATATATTTATTGGCTTGTGTCCTGGTACCCATGTCTGCCTCATTGCTCTTCCCATGAGTATTTCTTGGAGACTCAAGCCTGTATTTTTATCTGGAATACTTCTGAGTCCCATCAGAACAAGAGTTAAATCATCAGGCCACTCTAATGGAGTGGATTCACACATCTTTCACAATCTGGACTTGATTGTGCCATTCAGTTGTTCTACCACCCCAGAAGCCTCTGGGCGGTATGCACAGTGCAGCTTTTGCTCAATTTTGAATGCTTCACAAATTAGTCAAATTAATTCAATATTAAAATATCAATTGTTACTGTAAAACTGAACTTAGGAATGAGCTCTCTCAACAGGAGTTTTGCTGCAGTTAAGCTGTCATTTCTCCTGGTCAGGTACACTTCTACCCATTTGGAAAATAAGCAAACAATGACAAGGACATATTTCAATCTTCGACAAGCAGGTGACTGATTGAAATCAGTTTCAGTTTCATAAGTCTTTCTTTCGGTAAAATTAACCATAAAAGACATCACAAAATAAAACACACAGTATAACATTAAAACCAACATAATACATGAATTACATAATACACGGTGCATTACTGGCTGTTCAATAATAAAAGTAATAATGATAATAATGATAACAATAGACTGTCAGACTAGCTAATACTGTTGATATATTTAACTCTAATTAGCCAAGACCAGCCTAGAAATTTGGCTACTGATATGGCCACCGGGAGAGATGTAACCATTCCTAACAACCTTAGGGCCTCGTCTGCCCCTCTCGTCTTGAACTTCTGACAAATCAGTTTTAGCCATATTTTCCCTGGGGCAACATATGCAGGGCATACAAAAAAGAAATGACCCAAAGTTTCCTTCTGGTCTTGACACCATGGGCATGAATCCCCTACACCCCCCTCCATTTTTGTGTAAACGACCTCAAGGGTAACGTTCCTGCTCTAAATTGATGGAAGAGTTTTCTATCAAAACTCTTTGTTATAGCATACCAGTAATCCTCCAGACTTGTATCCAATTTATGGCTCAAAAATCTTCTAGAGAGGGTTAATGAGCTATGTTCTATAATCAGTCTATTTCTATATGCGGCCCAAAATTGGTCTTGGAGATCCTTTTTTCCGGGGAACTCGCTGGTCCAGGGGTCGGACCATAGCTGAAAAAGGCCCATATCTAACAGGGTGGATTTGACCTCTTTAAACCAGGGGAGATTGCCACTGCCCACTATTCGTCTGAGGTCTTCTATAGCCACAGCAAAGGAGGCCAATTCAGGAGTTACCCATATTCTCCTCCATAATAGGATAATTCTCAGTTTGGCTAGTTCCTCTATTGGATAACACACCAGGTCCAACATTAAAGGAAGCATGGGGTCGATTGTGGGAGGCCCACCAAGTTTCGTAAAAATTTATTTTGTATTTTCTCAAGTTGGGACAAGTTAGTGTACCCCCATAGGTCCGCTCCATAGACAATTGCTGATCTAATCTTAGTATTGTATATTTTGAGTACTGGGCTCACTCTCTTAGTTAGAGAGGATCTCTGCTCCTTAACCAATGTCCCACTCAACTGTGAGAAATTTAATGACAATGCGTCCAACTGAGCAGACCATCTTAATCTATGGTCCAGAACCACCCCCAGGTAAATCATCTCATATACCTGTTTCAAATTTACACCATTAAGATTAACTTGTCCCAATCTTAGTCTGTTTATGGTAAAAACCATAAACTTGGTTTTGCTTGTATTAACCTGTAAGTCGTTGGCATCACAAAATTCTATAAATTTGCTAAGTGCCAAGTGTAGCCCCTTTTGGGTTTTTGAAAGTAAAAGCGTATTGTCCGCAAAAATTAGATGCAGAACCTTCATACCACCTAAGCTAGGAGCGTCTGTGGGAGTGTCCGAAAAATAATCAACAACTCTATTAATAAAAAGGAGGAAGAGGGTGGGGGCAAGGACACATCCTTGGCGGACACCTCAAGTCACTGGGAACTTTTTGGTGACTTGGCCCTGCATGCCCCAGCGAACCTGTGCATAATTCTTCTCATGGAGTCTTATAAATAAATCCAGCAGGTCCATTGGCAGACCCAGTTTTGACAGAGCCTCCCACAATTTGGTTCTTGGTACCAAGTCGAAGGCGGACTTAAGGTCCACAAAAGCCGCATAAATCACACCTTACTCAAGACCACCACCTTCCAATAGATTAATAAGAATCTTAAGATCTGATCTATCGTGCTTACACAAGGCCTAAAGCCGGCCTGCAGTGGTGATAGTATAGAATTTTCATCCATCCATGCTGTGATCTTAAATAGCACCATCCGAGAGATGAGTTTTTGGATGGCGTCTATGAGACTAATTGGACAGTAATTAGTGGGCAGGGAGCGATCCCCCTTTTTAAAAATTGAAATGATTTCCGCCCCCTGCCAAGAGTCTGGTATCAGGGCACAATCTGCCACAGCATTAGCTATCTTCAATATGTAAGGGACCCAAGCTGCCTGATCTGATTTAAAGAGATCTGAGGGTATGCAATCTATGCCGGGAGCTTTCCCACCTTTAGTCTGGTTTAAGGCCAACTCCATATCTAGACGATCAAAAAGGGGATCATGACTCAGGGTTCTTAGGGGGGCCTCCCGTATACTTGCAACAGGGACTACTAGAGGGCCAGAATTGCTAAATTGAGCCTCGAAATGTGCAACCCATCCATCTTCAGCTACATGGTTGGAGGGGAGTTGTGATTCATAAGAATTCCCCCATTTAAGAACGTGCCAGAACCTCGATTGATTAGAGGATAAACTCGCCTCATAGAGGTGCTGCCAGTGTTTATCGTCCCAGGCCGACTTGGCCTCTTTCTGGCACCTTTTGTATTCCTGCCTGAATTTTCTTATGCCGGCACTGTCACGCGATTTAAGTGCTGCGAGTAAGTCAATATGGGCTTTGCGACAAGATTGGTTATACCACTTTCCCCCACCCAATGGTGTTCGGGTTTTTTCCCCAGATTTATTATTTGTTTTTGTAAAGAGCGATTTCAAAAAGAGGAAAAGGTTATCGTGTAGCCCGCAAATATGAACTGGATCAGTCGATGTCTCCATGGCGGTTAAAACCTCCACGACTTTCTGTGAAATTAAACTTAAAGTCACGGGTTCCTCAGCTACTCTACTCAACTGTACCCTTCTGCTGTTATTCTCCAGGAACACATCTGCTGCAGCACAATTGTGGGGGGCTCCCAAGCGGTAATTACTGTCTAAGCTAACCTGAGTACTAGGGGGTTATGGTCACTCACTGGGCGATCCTCCACCATCATATCGACCAGAGTGGACCAGTATTCCGCCTTGATAAGAAAGTAGTCGATCCTACTCGTCCAATGACCGTTATCAAAAGTGTGCTTCCCTTGTTTGTCTGACGGGGTTCGCCCTTTCACGGCTCTCAATCCCCATTCAAGGCAGAATCCCAGCCAATGGAGAGCTGCTTCTGTCCCATTCTTGCTAGGAGATAATTCTAGGGGCGGAATCTTCCAAAGTTTGTCCTCTTCTGCCTGGAAGTCCATCTCTCTATCAGAAAACGGCTCAAAGGTGCAGTTAAAATCGCCTGCCAGAATAACAAAGGATTCCCTTTCGATTTGATTAAGTATTAGCGCCAGATCATTAAATATACCAATTGGGCTGCCTCCGCCTGAGATACCCCTAGCATAGCCGTTTATAATAACTATCCTCTGGGAGCCTGGATTTGAGAGCTTAAGCACAAGAATATCAAGATTAGTATGTGGACATCTCTGTGGTGTGATAAACCAATGACTGTCTTATCCAGACACATAAACCCCCTGAGGGTCTACCCACTCCAGTCCTACAAGCTGGCTCATAAAAATTTAGAAACCAAGGTAGGAAAATGGGATCAATTGCCCAGGTCTCTTGGAAAATCATGATGTCCTGATTATTAACCAGCTCCACCCGCTCCTCATTTTGAAGCCTGCAGAGCAGACCAGCTATGTTCCACAAAATAAGTCTCAATGATGATGGGTGGTTGGCCGAGCCCGACCCTGCGGAAATATTCATGCTAGATGGTAAAGTGTTTCCCCGCCTTGGACTTTGAATAATCTGTAAAGGTACATCATCCCTCCTGAGTTGGAAACAGATTTTATCATTTTCATCCGCTCCGCGAGCAACCATCTCAGATTCCTGGATTCTATCTTGAGTCCCTCTATATGCGCGAGGCTCCTTATTTCCATCCTCTGATGCCAGCAAATCCTGGCCCTCGACCACATCTGCTACCAAGCTCTCGCCCCAATCCCCTCCAATAAGATCGAGTTTCTCATTCCCTATATTAAAAGACATTTCATTCTGTACATAATCAAAAAAGGGTACTGAATCTGGGGTAGCAAAAATACCCGCACAATCTTGAATGAGCTCTAAATCAAAGGGTGGCAAATCAAGTCATTCATTTAAATCCAACCCCGAAATGGGTTCATAAAGATTATACAGCGGAATATTCCAGTACTCGTTATGGTTAGTGTGATTAGTATAATTATTTGATAGGGGGAAACATCTGGGGGGATATTGACGTAAAGCTAGGGGGAAAGGAATGTTTAGATTATTAACGGGGCGAGGAAAAAGCAGTGTACAAAGAGCTAAATTCTGAAGGTTAGAATTTCTATCAGTTCTGGAATAAGTAGGGGGTCTAAGCAGGGGCTCTGGATAGAAATAGCTCAGATTTCGAGTTGAGACTCCACCCTCATTGTTTCCTGGATACCAGTCGCTTATGTGTGTAACGACTCTGTGATCCTTAAAATTAACGATCACAACGTCTCCTTCAATATCTTTCGGTCGGGGACCCACCCAGTTAAATCTTCTTACAGAGATTATATCTCCGTTTAAATGGGCGGGAAGGGGTCTGTTGGTTCTCAACCGAAAAAAAACTTTATTTTTCAGATTATCATTGTGTTCGAAATTTCCATTATGAATAGAGGGTACACCTGTTAAAAGGATAACAAAGTTAGCTGACTCTGGAGGTAAGTCCACTGTAGTCCTACGATTTGAGATGGCTCTTTGGGTTTTAGCTACCCCCGGTAACATAGTGGGCTTAATCGTTGGAAGGGGTGGTTTATTCGGGGCCAACATTTTCTTCTCTTTGGCTGGCTTCTGTACAGCCGTCGGCTTAGTAGAAATTGGGGGAGCACTTTTAGTATTAGATGATAAATTTCCATTTGTTTTGTGTGATCTACTTGGGTTCGATGTATTTGAACTTAACTGGCATTCAGATCGGGGCCGGTCCTTAGGTTTCTCAAAGTCGGGAGTTGTGCTCAATTGAGCAGCTGCCAAAAGGCAATCCATTTTTTCCCCCAAAATTCTAACTCTCTCCATAAGTGGGAGCATATAAGATTTTAGAAGCTGTTCAAATAGTTCTATTGGCTCTTTGTTGGACATAGTTAATAATTCTCCAGGGAGGGGTGATAATAGTTGAGTACCTGGTAAAACATCACTCGCTAGTGGGCCAGCTGGTTTAGTTTTGGGGCCCACTAAAGGAGGAGTAGTACTCAAAAAATGTTCCCCTTTTCTTTTTACCCCGCCTTTTCTCCTTTTTTTCCTCGGCGGAGAGTGAGGTACCCTCTTAGGATTAAATTTGGTCTTGCTAGCAGTATGTGATGAAATAGTCTCAGAAAATTCGATAATGTTGATTGAATGATTAGAAAAGGTTGAATGAAGTTGTGTGACAAGAATCAGGGGAGCTGAAGAGTTTAAATCAATGAGACTGTTAGAAACAATGGGAGGGCTAATTATATTGCCATTGCTAATGTTATCAGAGTGAACAGGGGTTGTACTATGATCTTGAAAGATACTAGGTATAGGGTCGGTGCTGAATAATTCAGCATCTACTTCCAGCCTACCAGTACTGCCCAGTTCTTGGGTTATAGTTACATTTTGGGGGGTAGTCAGTGGTTTCTTTTTTAGTAATTCTATAGAGCGACGACGCTCTGCACGTTTCTCCGCTAGTAGGAGTTTTTTGTCAATTTCTTTATTTGCCCTCGCAAAGTATTTATCAAGGGGACCAAGGATGGAAACTCCCACACTAGAGGGTAAGGAACTAGACATGTCTGTAGGCAACCTTGTTACTTGAGGTACCCCACGAAAGCAACAAACCTTTAGCAGAAATAAACAAGTTATAAATGTTAGGGACCAGGCCCAGCCCAGCCTCCTTCAGCCCCTGATGGCCACAGACGGTCCCGCCCTTGTCCCGGGCTTCTCCCGGGACGCTCCCGCGCAGCGATGAGTCCTGCTCGTTATATGGGAAGAGAGGTGAAGGGAGTGGTCAGGGGCGGGTCAGTCTGACAGGGAGACCGGACCAGGTGGTGGTGATGGTGGTTCACACAGGGGCTCCTAGGAAACGGAGTCCCTGTGGTTGCAACGCTCGCAGCCCTGTTGTGCCCTCGCCTTACCCCTTAGTGACAGTTGGTTGCAGAGTCCTTAGCCCACGATGCGGGACCCGCGAAACGGGTCCGGCGAGTTGTTTCGGTATCCACGGGCAGCAGGCAAGTCTGAGAAACCTCCTCGCAAAGATTCAGCCAGTGAATTACAAGAGCATCCCTCTGTTGCTCAGCGCAGCTGAGTTAAATCCTTCCTTCGTGGTCGGGGGCGGGTCAGGCTGACAGGGAGAGTGGACCAGGTGGTGGTGGTGGTTCACACAGGGGCTCCTGGGAAACTGAGTCCCTGTGGTTGCAACGCTTGCTTTCCTGTTGTGCCCTCGCCTTACCCGTTAGTGACAGTTGGTTGCAGAGTCCTTAGCCCACGATGGGGGACCCGCGAAGCGGGTCCGGCGAGTTGTTTGGGTATCCACGGGCAGCAGGCAAGTCTGAGAAACCTCTTCGCAAAGATTCAGCCAGTGAATTACAAGAGCATTGAAATCAAGTTGGAGTCTTATGAATGGACCTTCTGCTTTTTTCCGATTTTCCAAAGGCAAACCACAGTCTTCCTACCAGGGTTCATTTATTGACAAGTTATGCATCTCGGGCAAAGACTCTCTGCTACATTCCTGAACTTCAAATTAAACTAATCCTGTCAGAACAATCTTATCATTGCATATCTACCTATGTGTGTGTCCCCATGGTTCTGTCAAGGTTATCAAGTCACGCTTACCTGAAAGATGGTTGACCCTTACCTGGAAGGTGCTTGACAGGTTTTGCAGAGACGCTATGGGCCAAACTCCCAGAACCCCTAAGTATAACCAAAGGATTAAGTAAACTCTGTGGCTACAAACTAGAAATCTAGGGAGGAGGGCCGGATTCGGAGGCTGATAAAATTCCTGTTGTCCACCTGCGAGGCAACAAGAATATTTTAAGACTTCTACTACCAAGGGTTTTTTACTCAAGATTTTTCTTACTCCTATCAATTTAACCTGAGAAGTATTTAGTATCAATGTCCTACCTGCGCTTTTACAGAAATTAGCTTAGCATCCCAGGCAATGTCGTGTGATGAGTCTTTGGTCGCTAGAAGTGGTGAAGAGTGTTGTCAATTTGTGATGTCGTGAAGAATGATGTTAGTGTTTAGAAGACTTTAGTTGCTCGACGTCACCCCCTGGCCTTTTTCTGTAGTTATAACAAAGGTTCAAACATGATTCAATAAATACAGTTACACATTCCAGATAGACACAATATTTTTACTGGTGTGCTGGATGCATGGGACAGGGTGGGTTTTCTGACTGGGCATAAAATTAGATTTATAGGGTGTAGTGCTGCATATTGTCATAGGAACTGACCTCATGACAGTACCTCCCCGTAGAATTCCCCTTAGACCATTGGAATCAGTTTGGGTTTGTCAGGATATCGTGAATGAAAGGCTTTACCTAATCAAGGTGCATGTTGTAAATTTGCAAGTGGTTCCCAAGTTCTTTCCTCTGGACCATACCCTTTCCAGTCTACCAAATAGTGTAATTTTCCTCGAATTTTCTTTGAGTCAAGTAATATGTTGACTTCAAATTCTGGTACACCATCAACTTCTATTGCTGCTGGAGGGGTAGTGATTCGAGTTTTTGTATGAAAAGGTTTGATTAACAAAACATGGAATACTGGATGAAATAATTCAGATGAGAGTGTAAAACGAACACAAACAGGATTAAGCACTTTTTCAATAACAAATGTGTAGTGGCCTCGTCTGCCTTGTGCGCCCTGCCCGCGATGCCTGAGGCATAGGTCTCGTGCTGGCCGCTGGCACTCAAAAGGTGGTGACAGTTGGTGGCGTTGGACACGGCCATTTTATATGTACCTAGCCAGTGTTATGACGTGCTGGTGGGAACTGTTAATAAAGATTATTCCTGTTAACTTCAATGGTGCCTTCGAGTTATTACACTCGATTTTGGTGACGAGGAAGTACAGTTCCCACAAAGAACCTGCGACATTCAGGGACTTTAGCAAGAAAGATTACCTCGAAAACGACGTGTGACTGTGCTGGTTTTGGATCTGGGCAAAGCGGAGGACAGGAGGAAGAGTCGTTCGGGCATGCGAGTTGTGAAGTATCCTGTTTCGTATCGTGAAGAGGTGTGTGCTGAAGGGAAGCATAGCCGAGGAATGGCGTCAGGTCTGTAGCTACGCATTACCGATACGAAGAAGAAAGCTGAGGTGCAGAGAATTGCGATGCGCTTGGGGGAACGTGCTACTAGCGTGAATAGACCCTGCCTTCCTCATTAAACTTCTCCGTTCAGGCAAGCACAGAACATCACTCTCGGTTCTTAAAGGAGAAGGGACTAGTTCTCCAACGTTCAGGTGTGCCAATGTGTATACCCTTAACCAAAGACTTTAGGTGAAGGACTCGCTCAAGAACGAAATTGCTGGGGCACAAACCTATTAAATATTGGCAGAAAGAGATAAAGCGCGTCAGTACTCATAAAAAAAATTAACAATAACATTTTGGTGATTACAACTGAAGTGACGTGGGGAAGATGATAAACCTTTCAAGCCACGTTTCATGAACAAATGTACTAGGGAACAAGTGAAGGTATCACTCCCTGTTTTGTGAGGAAACCACTGGAGATTTGCAAATATACCTGTGTACAGATATGTAGTTGGGAAAAAAAACGTTCTGTGGGGAATGATATAAAATTCTTTCTCATATATTATATTAATTAAAAAAGTGAGTACATGATGCAGTCAATCCATCCTCCATCTCCTTTTCTAGATACACCTGGGGAACCACCAGTACCATGGCGAAAATGGTTTGATGCATTCAAGAATTATTTGGGGCAATTGGAGTGCACAGGTTCAGAGCAGAAAGAAAAAGGTTCTTGCTACTTCACTCGTTGGGGTTTGAAGGATGAGAAACTCTCAAACATCTACCTGATGTGGTAGATGAAGTTGGCGAAGAAACGGATGAATACCAAACCACTGTGAGAAACTTGAAAATAAGATATGACAAGCAACCCAGTGTCGTTGTATTAAGACACAAATTCTTCAAAAGAGCGCAAAAGACAGAAAAGAGGTTGACATGTACATTACCGCCTTGAGGAAGATGGTGGCAGAAGGCTATTTGAACATTTCAGTGAACAATTGGTACGTGACCAATTCATAAGTAAATGCCTTGACAAAACAATCAGACAAAAGCTGCTGTCTTTGGAAAATCCATCTCTAGATGAATCCATCCATATAGCTAATAGCATTGAAACTTCACAATCCTCTATCAAAGAGCTAGAAAGTAAAAACGCAGAAGTGGTTACACCTTTGCGCATAAAAAATAACATGAAGAGAAAAGATTATCAGCAGAACAATTCTTTCAAAAGAACAGACATGTGCTACAGGTGTGGATATCCTTCCCACGCAAAAAGCGGAAGACCATGTCCTGCAAGGAATGCTACATGTCGCAAATGTGGAAAAATAGAGCATTTTGACAAAGTATGTCAAATTCATAAAAAAAATACAAGCCAAGTCGCATGTATAAAGGACTCAAGTGGAAGTGACAGCGATGACACTCTCAGTGAACTAAAAGACATGATTATGGTGGTCAATGAAGGAAACATAAAAAGTGGTGATCCTAATGACTGTGTAGATCCCTATGTGATCATTGAAGTAGGTGAGAAGAAATTAAGACCTTTGGTAGACTCTGGAGCAAGGATCACAATGATCACTGAGTCACTATTCAGAGAAAAATGGGAAAATAGACCCTTGCAACCTCCAGATCGAGAGCCTGTATCCTATGAAGGAAGGGAAATAGACCTTCTAGGGTATTTTGAGGACGTCTTGGTTTTCAAGAACAGGCGCATATATGGGAAAATATATGTGGCCGTGCATGAACTAGACATATTAGGATGGTTCCATCAAGGCTTGTTTAGTATAATGCTAAGCCCGGGAGCGAAAGAACAAATATTGGCTATTCGCGACCAATCACATATAGGGAAAATTCTTAATAAATACCCAAAAGTATTTTCTGGAGAATTAGGAAAGGTCAAAGGGTTCAAGCACAAAATAAAGATAAAGAATGATGCTGTGCCGGTCAAACACAAAATCAGAAGTATACCTTTCAGCATAAGAGAGGATTTGGAAAAAGAACTCTTGTCCATACAGAAAAGAGGAGTTATTGAACCCATTGAGTCGTCGGACTGGTCTTCGGCTTTAGTGGTAGCTCGGAAGAAAAACAACGAACTTAGAATCTGCATTGATCTGTGCAGCCAAAACAAAGTGATTTGGGTGGATTCACACCCATTACCAAATATATCTGAAATTTTGGGGGTAGTCGCAGGGGCTAAGGTTTTCACCAAATTGGATTTGACCTCTGCGTACCACCAAATAGAACTTGACAAGGATTCACGCCACTTCACTGTGTTCAACTCTCCTTCAGGGTTGTTCCAATTCTGTCGTATGCCTTTTGGCCTGGCTTCGGCAGCTTCTGTCTTTCAGAGAGTAATGGTCAATCTGCTCAAGGACATCAAAAACGTGGCTATATTCCAAGAAGATGTCCTTTTATTTGCTAAGGATCATTATGAACATGACCTTGTGCTGAGTAAGATTTTGTCAATTTTTCAAGAACATGGTGTGGTACTAAAAAGGGACAAGTGTGTGTTTTCTAAGGACATTGAAGAATATCTTGGTCACACCATCTCAAGCGAAGGAGTCACGCCAAAGCCGAGTTTGGTTCAAGTCATTGTTGATGCATCTGCACCGAAAGACAAAGCTGGAGCCAAATCTCTATTGGGTCTCGCTGAATTTTATGCCCGCTTTATCCAAGACTATGCTACTAATATACGCCCCATATCAAGGTTGTTACAGGACAAAAGTGAATTTGTGTGGGATGATGAGTGCAAGCTAGCGTTTAAATGGATCAAAGAACAACTGAGCACGGTCAAAGCCTGGAAACCATTTGTGCAGGATGTCCCGTGCACTCTGACTGTGGATGCTAGTAGCTACGGTTTAGGGGCAGTCTTGACACAGGTTGTTGGCCCTAATGAACGCACGGTGGGATTTGCGTCCATGGTACTTAGAGAGGCAGAAACGCATTACTCTGTGATTGAAAAAGAACTTCTAGCATGTTGGTGGGGCATTGAAAAATGTAAAAATTATCTGTGGGGGCGTAAGTTCACACTTCAAACGGACCACAAACCTTTGGTGGCAATTTTAGGTAATACAAACAGCCGAAATGCTACACCCTGTATAGCCCGTCTAGCATCAAAGCTATTGCAATTCAATTTTGATGTGGTTCACATTGCTGGGGGGAAAATGTGAGGGCAGACGCACTGTCACGCTTGCCTGCCACCACTAGTCAGCCCATGCAATGTAACGACAACTGTAGTTATGACGAAAAAGAAGACTGTATCATAGCCAGTGTTGAATTGATGAATGTATGCTCAGTGGGACAAGAAGGTTGGAGGGAGGCTCTAGAAAGTGATGAGGTTTTAAAAGAGGTGATGAAGTATATTACCCAAGGGTGGCCTAGAGAAAGGAATGTGAGGGTGGCATTACAACCCTATTTGAAGGTGTGCGAAGAGCTTTCTATTGACGATGGTCTGGTATTCAGGCTAGATAAACTTGTACCTCCAGAGAACATTAGATCCACCCTTCTAGCCAAAGCCCATGAGGGGCACCTTGGAGCCACCCTCACCAAAAGTAGAGTAAGAGAGTACTTTTAGTGGCCACAGATGGACAAAGACATAGATGCAATGGTGCAGGAGTGCACAGTTTGCTCTTCTAGTGACGAATGTCTTCGCACAGCCTGTTCCCCTCTCACTCCCATACCTCTTCTTGGTGGTCCATGGGAAAAACTTGGCATTGATGTGTTAGGGCCCTTCCATAGTCTACTCCACCAATGCAAATTAGCCATTGTGATGGTGGATTATTATACAAAGTGGACTGAAGCCAAGTTTGTGTCTAAGGTAGACTCTAAAGAGATTATTGACTTCATGAAAGAAATGTTCATGAGAGAAGGGTTTCCACTAGCCATCATTTCCGACAATGGGGTGCAGTTTGTGTCTGCTGAGGTGGAACAGTTTCTTGAAGAATCAGCCATCACTCACTACAGAAGCTCTCTTTACCAACCGCAAACTAATGGTTTGGTGGAGAGACTCAATAGAGTAATAGGTGACTGTGTCAAATGGGCTATAGAACACAACAAGGCTGTTCTCCAGAGTGTAAGGGCTATGTTATGCTTCTACAGAACCACACCCCACTCTTCTACAGGAGTATCTCCATTTGAACTTTTGAGAGGCAGAAAACCATGTACAGAATTTAGGCCCGCCTGGATCTTCAAATGGTTCAAATCCAATTCCACTCCCCAAGAAAGTGTTAGAAACATGAATGAAAAAGTTCAGTCCAAACAGAAAGAATACTTTGATGAGAGGAAACAGATTAAAAGCAGAGAGTTTGCAGTGGGAGATTGTGTCAAAATAAAGAAACAAGGGTTTGTGAAAAAAGGTGAATCTAAGTTCAGTGAAACTGTAGTGGTTGACAAAAAGTGTGGAACTGCTGTTTGGGTTAACGGACAAAACTGGTGGAATGTTAACAAGGTGGTAAAAGTGAAAAATGTAAAAAATTATATGCAGGCTTTTAATGACGTAAAAAATGCTTCACTTGTTAATCCTCCAAGTGATCTCAGTGTTCAGGATTACTCTCCTCAACCCTCTACTGTGAGGAGGAGCACTAGAGCAATCAGAATTCCGGTTAGATACCGACGTTAGTTCTCATGCCTTCTTCTGTGTACTTTTCCGGTTCTCTTCTTTTCCCCTTTCTGTCCCTTCTTTCTTTTCTCTTTCCTTTAGGGAAAAGAGATATGTAGTGGGCTCGTCTGCCTCGCGCAAAACCCCCGCGACGCCTGAGGCATAGGTCTCGTGCTGCCCGCTGGTACGCAAGAGGTGGTGACAGTTGGTGGCGTTGGACACGGCCATTTTATGTGTACCTGGCCAGTGTTATGACGTGCTGGTGGGAACTGTTAATAAAGATTATTCCTGTTAACTTCAATTGTGCCTTCAAGTTATTACAAAATGGTTCTATGAATTGTGGGCAGAATTTCTTATTACCCTTTATACGTAAGTTTTTGGTGGATAACCAGACTTTATCTCCTTGTTGGTATTCTGGTGACGTAGATTGATGTTTATCTGTAGTTCTTTTCTGTGTCTCTTTGGCTTGAGCTAAATGGTATTGAGCTTGTTGTTGGATAGAAACCAAGTTTTTTATATACTCTTTTACAGTTGGGCTAACTACAGTAGTATCTTTTTGTTCATAAAACATTTTTGGGTAAAAACCATGAGTACCAAAAAATGGAGACATGCCTATGGAAGAATGATCCATGTTATTATATGCAAATTCCATAGCCCATAAAATGTCTGACCAGTCTTCTTCACAGGTAGCTAACATACATCGTAAGATTTGCACAATAGTTTGGTCAGTTCGTTCAGTTAAACCGTATGTTTGGGGGTGATAACTGGATGAGGTACGTACTTCCATATTCAATGACTGTCCTAAATTTTTCCAAAAATGAAAAATGAATTGGGCACCTCTGTCTGAAAGTACCACCGAAAGAATTCCATGTAATTTGATTATTTCCTTGGTGAAATTTTAAGTTAATTCAATAGCTGTTGGAAATTTTCGTAAAGGAATGAAATGATCTGTTCTAGTAAAATGGTCAATGACAGTTAAAATAGTGGTAAAGCCAGACTCAGTACAAGGCAATTCCACTATAAACTCTAAGCCATGGTTGTGGGGGTATTGGTAGTGGTTGCAACAAACCACTTGGGGCTTGATGAGTGGACTTGTTTTGAACACAACTTAAACAAGTTTTCACATATTGTTGTATGTCATTGAACATGGAAGGCCGCCACAAGGTTCTTTTAATTAACTGATACATCTTAGAAATACCTTGGTGTGCTGTTGAAGGTGTATCATGATGGATTTGCATGACTCAGTGTTGTAGTTGAGGTGTTGGTACAAAAATGTGTTCATTATTATACATACAGTAATCTTTCCAACTTAATAAAGAAATTCTTTCTGCCACTCTTCTTGTTTTCTTGTTTTGATTTCCTTCTGTATGTAGTTGATAACAGTTGAGTCAATTGCCCCTACTTGAAAACAGCATGAGGGTAAAATGGAGGGAGACATTTTCAAATCAACTTTGGCTTCTTCTGTAATATCAATTCTCGAGAGGGCATCTGCTTTGTTGTTTTCTTTCCCAGGTTATAAGTGATTATAAAGTTATAATCATTAAAGAATAAAGTCCATCTCAAATGACAGGCTGACAATGCTTTGGCTGATCTTAATGCTTGTAAATTCCTATGGTCTGTATAAATAATAATAGGATGACGAGCACCAAACAAGTAATGTCGCCATTCTTCAAAGACTGCTTTTATAGCAAGTAATTCTCTATCAGAAATTACGTAGTTCTGTTCTTCTGGGGAAAATTTTCTGGAATAGTTTGCAATGGGGTGCATCTGACCTGTGTTTTGATGTCTTTGAGACAAAATACCTCCCAGAGCGAATTGTGAAGCATCTGCTTCTACTATGAATGGAAGAGCAGGATCTGGATGCCTGAGAATGGGGGCTGAAGTTAACCTTTTTTTTAATTCTTGAAAAGCTTGTTCGGATTCTTTATTCCACTCAAATTTCGTATTCTTTTGTAATAATCGTGTGATGGGGTAATGAGCGGAGAAAAGTGAGGGATGAACTGTCTGTAAAAGTTAGCACACCCTAAAAAGCTTTGAATTTGTTTTACAGACGACAGACTAGGTCAGGCACAGACTGATTTGATTTTCTTTGTGTCCATTTCAAGCACTGAAGGACTAATTATGTAACCCAAAAAGTCAACTTTGGTAACATGAAACAAACTCTTTTCTAGATTAACATTTAGAGAATTATTTAAAAGCTGTTGAAGAATGGCTCTTATTTGTTTTACATGCTCTTTGATGGATTTGGAATATATTAAGATGTCATCAATATATATGATACAACATATATCCAAGAACTCTCTAAACACCTCGTTTATGAAAAACTGAAACGCTGCTGTAGCGTTACAGAGTCCGAAGGGCATTACTTGGTATTCATATAGACCAAATTTAGTTCTGAAAGTTGTTTTCAGGTGATAAGCTCCACATAAGTCTAATTTTGTGTAAATGGTGGCTTCTTTGATCTGATCTAATAAGGTAGGAATTAATGGTAATGGGTACCGGTTTTTAACAGTCATGTTATTTATGGTGCAATAGTCTATACACATGCGCAATTCGCCTCCCTTATTCGGGATAAAAAAAGAGGCGATGACAACGGTGACTTGGAATGTCTGATAAAGCCGTTGGCAAAGGTACTCGTCTTAGTATTTACGCAGATGTTTATTTTCTGCCTCTGTCAGTGCATAAATACGACTACATGGTAGTTTGGCTCCCGGAGTCAAGTCAATTCTACAATCGTAGTCTCTGTGAGGTGGTAAAGTGTTTGCCTTCTTTTTATCAAACTAGATATGTAGGTGAGCAACCCAATATACCCTTGCGGGCTCGGGCAGAACTTGTTGCAAGCCCTAACCTGATTCGTTTGGAGTTTGGCGCGGCTACAATCGAGATTCTAAAAATATACAAATGTTCTGGAATTGATCGAATTTGGATACCCTGTCAGAAATTTTTGACAGCACTCCTGTATATAATACGAGTAAATTTTGGCATAAAAAGATTTACTTCTTTGCCTCGCATCAACGCTACAATTGAAAGTGCTGCTGCCGTCTTGAATATAAAAGTGACGTGTCTCTAACTAAGTAAAAAGGGTCATCTATTGAATATAGAATTATTTTGTCCTGATGATGGTCTTATGAAAAACTCCTAAAAAAGACCGAAACGTCGACTATTTAGTCCAACTCTGCATTTTGATTTTATGTCATCTTTGATTTTCTTCTGATTTTGAGTTGAAATCAATGTATCATTGTGTTTAAGCAGTCTGGACTTTTGATTTGGATATATCAAAGGAGGAAACAACCGACACCTTGAATATCTAAATAGTATCTATATATGTACCCTATTTTATATGAATGTTTATCTTTTTTGTATAAAAATATACTTTTCTGTCTTGAATACAAATAATAACTTTCAGACAATACAAAACCCTGTTTTTTTGCATTTATTCACCATTAATTGTATATACTGTGTTAGTGTGGTAACACTGTTTGTTCTGATTCTTTTGGACTTCTTTTTCTAAAAAGTTAATAGCATAGGACAGCTACTGATTAAAACAGTTTTAGGTACTCTGATTATTTATAACAGGTCCTATCAGTGCTGAGAAATAGAAAGACAATAAAACCCCTTGCTGGCCATTCTTTTTATCAAAAACATCTAAAAGGTCGTCGTAGTCTTGTGGAACTCCTTCTAACAATAATACATTTTTTTGATTCCATAGGGAAATCATAACCTTGGACTAAATGTTCTGTCTCTTGATGTGATAAACAATGAGATACGCAAAGTCCGATTTAAATAAAATGTTTTTTTGTACCCAGTCAATGAGAGGGTTGTGTCAAACTAACCAGGGGATTCCTAATATTAATCGGAACTGTGGAGCATCTATGACGTCAAATGAAATAGTTTCTGTTTGTTTTATTGAAAAAGTCATGGCAAGAGTCTCTGTTTGATGTTTTATGGGGCCTGAGGTTAATTCCTTTCCATCAACAGCTCGTACGATTTCAGGACAATCTTTTAAAATTATTTTTAGGCCTAATTCTGAAATTAACTGGGCATCAATCAAATTCTCCGTAGCTCCTGAATCTATTAACGCGTCCACTGACCAAACTCTTTCTTTTTCTATCAGTGATTGTAATTTCACACGAATACTAATGTGACACTGTGAGGTTTTAGGAGAAGTGGAGGCCAAATTGGATTGCTTACTCGACAAACTGACCTCATTGTTAGTCGAGCTTGTTAGTTTTCCAATTGTTGAGAGATTGTAGGTTTTGCAGGTTTAGTGGTACATTCTTTTACCAAGTGACCGGCTTCGCCACAATACAAGCATTGATTTAATTTTCTGCGTTTATCCTTTTCCTCTTTGGTGAGAGGTCCTCTAATGGTTCCTATTTGCATGGGTTCTCCTAAATCACTTTTAATGGATGTATCTGATTTTGTGTAAACGCTATCCTTAAACTGAAATACCCTTTGATCTGTTTTCCCTCTCTCATTGCGCCTTTCAGATAAAGGATGGTTCAATTTTACTACTAGATCTATAAATTCTCCACAGTCGGTTAGAGGATCCATGATTTGAGTTACCATATCCTTTAACTCATCTTTAAGGCCTTTGGAGAACAGGGAAACACACTTTACTTCTGGCCACTCCGCTTTTATTACTAGCCTATTGAAGATTGAGATATAATGTAAAAGATCTGCCAACCCTTGTTGTAAGTGCAATAGTTCATAATCTGCTGATTGCACAAAGACGTGTTTTACAAATAGTTTTTTCATGGCTTCCTTAAATCGTCTAAAATCATATAGGATGGGGTCATCTCTTTTTACGATAGGTACTGACCATAGAGCAGCATCTCCTGCTAAATACGAAATGATAAATGCTACTTTAGATGAATCGTCAGGGAATGCAGTGGGTTTTGCAACAAAATGAAGATGGCATTGATTTAAGAATATAGTGAATTTATTACTATCCCCACTAAATCACTCTGGGGGAACCAAAGGTACTATCACTTGAGTAATCACTTGAATCTGAGTGGATAAAGTTTCAGTGCTACTATTTGATAACGTCTGCTTTTGAGGACTAAAACTAGAAGGCTTTAAAATTGTTTTCTTCACTGAAGGAAAACTCAAAGGTTGAGGTTTAGTAACACCCATTGTAGCTTGTAACTCAGAAATATCTCTACATAAATCTGCATTTTCTTTCTTTATATCTGTTAGAAGATCAGCTATTTGCTGTAATGAAATCTGTGATATTTGCTCATAGCGTCTGGGCAAAACTTTTACTTGGGCTTAGCCTCTGTCAAGGTTATCAAGTCACGCTTGCCTGAAAGATGGTTGACCCTTACCTGTAAGGTGCTTGACAGGTTTTGCAGAGACGCTATGGGCCAAATTCCCAGAACCCCTAAGTGTAACCAAAGGATTAACTAAACTCTGTGGCTACAAACTAGAAATCTAGGGAGGAGAGCCGGATTCGGACGCTGATGAAATTCCTGTTGTCGACCTGCGAGGCAACAAGAATATTTTGAGACTTCTACTACAAAGGGTTTTTTACTCAAGGTTTTTCTTACTCCTATCACTTTAACCTGAGAATTATTTACTATCAATGTCCTACATGCGATTTTACAGGAATTAGCTTAGCGTTCCAGGCAATGTCGTGTGATGAGTCTTTGGTCGCAAGAAGTCGTGAAGAGTGTTGTCAATTTGTGATGTTGTGAAGAATGATGTTAGTGTTGAGAAGACTTTAGTTGCTCGACGTCATCCTTTGGTCTTTTTCTGCAGTTATAACAAAGGTTCAGATTAGCCTTTATTTCAACAGTTCAAAAGTACCAATACACCGATAATCTCCTTCCTAGTTTTTCTGTTCACTTACTTGAATTATTCTCTGCCCTCTTTATCACACAAATCTGTTATAAAAGACATAAAGGATAACATGGATAACCTAACTGTTTTCTCTTATATCTCTAAATAATTGTCCCAATGTCACTATCATATTGTCCTGAAGTTCTTTCTTTCAAACTAAACAATTACTAAATAGTTTGTAAATACCTTGAAAGTATGACAATTTCAAAGGGTTTCCAAAAATTGTTCCTTGATTTATAGTTCAAGCAATTATTATCTGTCTTGCGTAGGGCGCCTTTGAACTGAAGGAATAAAGATTTCACTTAGCTTTCTTTGTTTCTCGTAGGAGTTTGCTTCATTGCCGATGAAGTCCCTGCAGCCGGTATCCCAGATGAGACTTCCGTTGACAGCAAGTCGTCGTCCTAAAGGTCCAGAGGCTAAGCACCTTCCAGAAGCTCGGGTATGGCTTTTATACCCTGCCACACCCAAGACCGCACCCTAACTGACGTTGACGTCGCTCGCGTTAATACTCGAGACGGAGTGTTTCTCAATTGTGCTTTTCCAGGCAGCTCGTGTATTGCGCTGTTCCTTCAAACCATTGCCGCTCCTCTGCCGTTCCCTCCACAGCGCGGCAGTTCAGAATAGAAGCGGTGTTGGAACCCGAGGTCTCTGGTTGGCACAGGTATGCACTTGTGACAAGCAAGGACCCTCAGCTCCACGTCAGGGCAAGGGAACTACTCCTTCGAATAACCCCTGCTCACCCTCTAGGTAGTGTGGCGCGAGCAGACAAGGCTAATCCTCAGGGCGATAGTAAGTTAAGCATTTATGATCACACACAGTAAACCCACTGACCCACCACAAATGGACACCAGTCGTATGGTTGTATCAAAAATACGTATACTTTATATAAAAGATAGATTCAAGCAGGACTATCACAAGACCAAATAACATTCAGTAATTTGAGGTCACCAGATTACAATAGGCAAACTTAGTCTTTCAAAGTTCGTTGTTTAGCAAGGTATGATGACAGGGAAATAAGAACATTGCAGACCCTGGATCCGATATGAACTCGAGACGGAGTTCAAGTGTACCTTGCTGGTGGAAGTCCGAGGCGTTTCAGGCGCGGCTACTTGTGAGGGCGGACCCCGAACGAGGCCGACGGTTCTCCAGAGGATCTCTCCGGCTCAATCCCCCTCGAGGAGCGAGGTGAAGGAGCTAGACTGTGGAGGGTTGCGGCGATCCGGGATCGATGCAGCTCACGGGGTGAGGTGCCGTTCAGGCCTGCGGGACGTACTACTTCTCAGCACGCTGGGTTGCACTAATGGATCTGTGAGAGGCGTCAAGTTCTCGGGCAGACGGGTGCAGCACCAGGCTTCCTGTACCACGGTACGGGGAGGCCTTACTTGAGTGCGGCTTGAGCCTTGGTATGCAGGAGCGCAAAGCGAGACAGTTGGGTACGTTATGACGTACGGACCGTCCGAGGCTATGATATGCTCTCCGTGCCGATTCTGGCTGGAGAAGATGAGAGGCACACAGCGCGCTCCGTAAGCAGCGAGGTGACAGGAGAGCAGGCGGCCTGGCACTGAAGCGGAGAGCGACTCGGGGGTGAGCGGGGCTCTCTAAGGCGGGGCGACCAAGCTCCGAGCTGTCACGACCTGGGAGGGGGCGAAGGCACCCGAGTCACAACTCTGGCGAAGGAATAAGAACTGAGGCCCAACAGCAGACGGGCACAAGCAGATAGAACCTAATGGTCCTGGGGTTCCGTTCAGGGGGCAAGCTCTCAATCAAGCCCTTGGAGATCGTTTCAGGCACAAGTCTACAAAGTCCTTTCTGGTCCTTTCCTCTCTGTTCTCAGCAAGGCACCACTGCAGGCCAATCCAACAGGATACAGAATGGTTTCCGTCCTTCAGCTTTTCTTGGTCCTTCTAGTCAGGCAGAGATTCGTCGTGGTCAAAACTGGATCTGATTTGTAAGGAGCTGAGCTCCTATATTTATACTGCATGTCTTTTGTCTTTGCAGGCCAGGGGGCCTGAGCCTGGTTCAACCCGGCTCTGAAGTACTCTGTTGACAGGACGCTGCCGTCTTCTTTCAGGGTGCAGGGCAGAGACATCAGACGCTCCGCAGGAGGTGGAGCCAGCATTGTGGTGGTGGAGCCTAACCCTATTCAGAGTCAAGGACTACTCCGCCCACCCATCTTGGTGTAAGCACCCCATTCACCACCTGGAGCACCCAACTATCCCCGGGAATCTCCCAGCCCTGTCACTCACACAAACCCAGACAACAGATACACAGCCTGGCAGAGGCAGGCTGAACAGTTAGGCGAGCAAAGGCTAACTTTCTAAAAGTAGCATTTGCAAACACAGGATATTAAAATAAACCTTACTAAAGGAAGTATTTTATTATTCTGAGTTCAGGCATACTAAACTCGACCTGCTACCGTGTTTCCTGAGCCTGCCGGGACTATAGTGTGTAATAGCTCCGACAGCTCATCTGGCCTAAGAGAACAGGTAGCCCTTCAATAGTGAAGAACGAGAAAGGGCGGTAATTCACTACTAGGACATGCCACACTCTAGGCTTGCCCTACCTCACGCTTACAATGCACCCTGCCCGTAGGACTACCAGAGGGGTGACTGATATGAAGGTGAGGGAAGGTTCTGGGACTGGCAAGTGTGGGCACTTGTACAGTCACCGTGACAGTACGAGACTGTACGCGGGGTCAGCAATGGCGGACCCGAGACATATCTTACGAGGCTGCTTCTGTGGATGGCGCAACCAGCGCTGCAGGCCCACCAGCAGCATTTGTATCTACAAGCCCCGGCTCGCCTCGTGCACTTTACTGGGGACTGACAGTAAACCAAATAATCCAATCCTGGAAATCAATTACACATACACTTTACATTGGGAGCACTTGCACTGCGGCACGGATTGGCCGTGGTGCAGTGCCCTGAGCATCGAACACCAGCAAAACATCTGAGGCACATCAGCAAAAAGTGGAAGGGAAACTCACGCCAAGGTGCCAGGTCTAACAAGCAGCAATGCAGAATGAGCTCTCGCCTGATTTAACTTCCTCACAGCCAAAGTGACAGATCGCTCCCTTGACCATAGCAGTAACGTGGCTATAATATTCCTTAAAGAAATATTCCTTAAACAAATTACCACAAGAAAGAATATTCCAAAACATGATTCAATAAATACAGTTACACATTACAGATACACGCAATATTTATACTGGTGTGCTGGATGCACGGAACAGGGGTGGGTTTTCTGACTGGGCATAAAATTAGACTCATAGGGTCTATTGCTGCATATTGTCATAGGAATTGACCTCATGACAGGTACATCCTAGCCCTAGGAGCAAGCATACAGTCTGGTAACACAGGTCTTCCATCCAAGTAAACAATGACACCATCTTCAGCCCTTCTCTGACAACCTATTTTCTCCCATTCTTCATTTTCTTTTTGTTCTGCTTCATTTTGTAAGTCTCTCACTTCCTCCCATGTTCTTACACCGTCTAGCGACATATTTTGGCAGCTGTTTCCACATGTATCGATTTTCTTGTTTGCTGCCATCTTGTACTTGGCACAATGTTGGGCCACCTAGTCAGTATAACAGTTACCGGCTGTCACTTTGTCATTTCCAGATTGGTGAGCAGCACACTTGACTACAGACACTTCTTTTGGTCATTGAATTGCTTAAAGTAATTCTTTTACAAATTGTACATTTTTAATAGGGGTTCCTGAAGAAGTCATGAACTCCCTTTGCATCCAGAGTTGGTAAGAATCATGCACAACCCCATAACCATACTGACTATCAATGTATTTGTTTACTTTCCAATTTTTCCCAATTTTACAAGCTTTTATTAAATCAATGAATTTGGCTACTTGTGCAGACTTGACTCCTGGTAAATAGGATGCTTCAACAATACCACCCAATGCGCAAACAGCGTAAGCAGCACTCAATCCTCCTTCCTTACGTCGCATGCATGTGCCTTCTACAAATAGCTCATAGACTGATTCTTTTAGGGGTTCTTCCTGTATGTCTAGACGTGGTTTAGTACTGAATTCTGTGAGGTCGACAAAATCATGTTTGATTCCTCCTTTACCTCTTCAAAATGTGAATTAGGTAACCGGGTTGCTGGATTCATAACAGTATATCTGGTTATTGTCACATTTGCTGCACCTAGAATGACTCTCTCATACTTAGTCAGCCAACTAGGAGTTAGGTGTGTTCTGGTTAACAGAATCACGACTGCATGTGGAACATAAACTGTTACAGGATGTTCCATTATGATAGTCTCACTTTGTTCTAAGCTCATGCAAGTTGCATCTACTGCTTTCAAACATCCTGGCAATGCGGATGCCACTGGGTCGAGTGTGGCAGAAAAGTAGGCCACAGGATGTCGCATTAAGCCATGCGTCTGGGTTAGAACTGAGAGAGAACAATTGTCTCTTGCATCACAGAATGATGCACATTCTTTGGAATAATCTGGCATTCCTAATGCTGGGGATTCGCACCGACTGTTACGTGATTTTAGAAAAGCAGTCATGCTTTCATCATCCCATTCTACTGGATCTCTGGATCATTTCTTTGTCAGTTGAATCAACGGCTTAGCTAGGACTGCAAATCCCACCATCCACTGCCTAGAGTAACCCACAACTTCGAGAAACATCCTGATTTCTTTTTGTGTCTGAGGTAAATTCATGTTTCAAATTATTTTGATTCTTTCTGAAGTCACTCTTCTGACTACTCTCCCTATCTGGTGTCCCAGATACTTGACTGAGGTAGTACAGAACTAAAAATTTTCAGGTGACACTTTATGTCCTCCTTCAGCCAAATGACTTAGCAATGCAATTGTATCAACAATGCAGTCACTTCGGGTTTTAGATGCTACCCATAGGTCGTCTATATACTGCACCAAGACATACTGTCTGGTCAGCACCAATGATTCAAGACATTTTTTCAGAATTTGGTTAAAGATCGATGGACTTTCAGTGTACCCTTGAGGGACACGATTCCAAACATAAACATGCTCGTCAAATTTAAACGAGAATACAAATTTACTGTCTGGATGCAACGGAATGGAAAAAAAGGCATGGCATAAATCAATTACAGTGAACCATCCTGCACTCCATGGTGTCTGATATAAAATCACTGCTGGATTTGGGATTACTTGGCAACATGGGCCGACAACTTTATTTATTTTATGCAGGTCTTGAACTACCTTATATTTCCTGCTTGGTTTCTTTATGCCAATTATAGGTGAATTACATGGACTACTCATTATTTCTTTTAGAATGCCTTGCTCAACCAAACACTCTATTTCTGCTGTGACTCCTGCTTTTATTTCTGGGCTCATTTTGTACTTTCGGGTATTTGGAAAAACTGCACCTTCCTTCACTGTCACTTTTATTGGATCAACATTTGCCATTAATCCCACTTCTTTTCTGGTAAAATCTCACACATTAGGGTTTACTGTATTTTGTAGCTCTTCTGGCAAATCGTTTAGGGTGATCTTTTTACTTTCAGTTTCTTGCTCGGCTAACATGATTTTGTAAATGCCATCTTCATTTGGTGTCTGAATCTCAACACCATTTGGGGTGTAAAATATTGTGCAGTTCATTTTGCACAACAAATCCCTTCCTGGCAGAATCACACAACACAAACTTATGCATTTCTTTAAAATTGCCAATACGTACTTCTGTAACAAGGATCCTAATCTGTTTATTAGAAATGCCCACTACTTGGATCGCTTCTCCTGAGAGGGGTAGGTTTGGGATGTCTGCTGTTCTCACAGTAGAACAGGTAGTAGCAGTGTCCAACAAGAAGGTGATGTAATTGACTCAACTTTTCCTTGAATGTAAGGACCTGACTGATCTACCTGTAAGGATGCACCAATTACGCATTCCTGTTCCCCCCTCTCAGACACCGTCAGAAACTATCCTCTTCGACAAATGTGTCTTGCAAGAGAAACTGTGGTGTTATCGTATTTTTCTTACCACTTCCCTCCCAATTTCCGGTATCCACACTGTATTTGGCTTGACTCACAAAATCTGGCAAAGGGGCAGAGAGTAACCGATTTTGCATTACCTGTCGTGTTTGCCTCTGATACTTCATTCTCCGTCTGTAGATTCAGAGTTTTGACATTATTATTCTGTATTAATTTACACTTGTTTTCCAATGCCCCAATTTTCCTCAAGGTGACAGGGAAACATTTTCGTTGCCTCTTCTTTGCTCATTCTGTTTCTAGGTTTGCCCCCACTACCTTCACTCTGCCCTTCCCCTCTTCCTTGGTTATTTGAATGCTGACTTAACCGGAGTTTCTCCTGTTATTGATTTCATCCCCACAGTATTTTGCATACTTGAGAATCTCATCAATAGGCTTCGCTTGCCAATATAATTTTTGTTCTTTGATCATTTGTGATATTTCCACTTTAGTCCTGACACAAAATGATTTATAAAATATGTCATGACTTTATTAACAATGTTCTCCAACCCACTTTACTTTTTGAATACCTGCAAAAGATGCTCATAATATACATATACTGATTCATCTTTGTTTTGGATTGTTCTGTCTATTTTTGTCCAATCTGTTTCTTTTAGGGGTACTTTCCTTTTCAAATAAGTTATTACCTAGCTATACTTTTTCATCCCATCATCTGACGGGGCTCCTGTCTTTGGATCTCTAGGATATTCGTCATTGGACCAATCTATCGTAATTTTTCATTCTGTCCACAAATCTGCAGGGACAACTATGTCAAACAAACCATCTAAATCTTTTTGCAACACTTTTGAAACTTTCACTTTTGACTTGCCTGTATGATTCTATGGGTTTTTCTCTAAGTTTTTGGAAATCATTTGTGAATTATCAAATATCCTGTCGGGACCATAGGACATGTACATAACCTCCTCCTGGGACTTCTCTCATTGATTGGGCACAATCTTTCAACCTTTTCTGTGTCTTTCATTAAATACTCATATGTGGTTCTAGTTGCCTGAGCTTCCTCCTTTTTCTTTGTCCATCTAGCTTTCCATCTGTCTAAATCTCCCCATTTTTTCAATAATGACAATAATTGTTTTATTTGCAATTTTCGTCCTGACACATTCATGTTTTCTAAATCTTTGTTAGAAAATTCAGCTCTGTAAGGTTTCTGAAATACTTTAGATTTACCTATGTCAATTCCCATGTCAGAGGCCAAATTCATTAAGAACTCATGAAATATTTTTGTAATCATGAAATATTTTTGTATTTCAAGTGATACTTCTACATATGAATAACAACTCCTCTTCACTGAATGTGTTTAGTCTTTCTAATCCATCGAACTGTGGTATCCTGGTGCACTCAATAATTAGGACAAGTATTCCAACTGTAAACAAGTTTAGGGTAGGCGCCACATCCGACGCACATAGTCAAGCCGTGCCTTCAATAATGGTCAACGTAGAGTGTGAAGGGGAACTTCTCACAAGAGTGTGCGCTCAGGTATACTGGAAACCATGTGGTTTTTTAACATTTCAACAGCAAGTTCATGTGGAGTAATCAAATCATAATCCAGAAGTTCTTATGAAATTTATTTCAATGTTTTCATTCACCTTGCCTTGAAATCAATTAGTGACTTGATCAATTAATGTAGTTTTCAAATACCCAATGCATTTCGGGTCTATAGCAAGGACCCTTCATCAGGGGTCTGTGGAAAAACAATAATACAGGACCAAAATAATTATTCGCTCCCATAAAGTCTTTTCAACAGTAATATCAGCTTGTGACCAGCATGAAACAACAACTAATAAGTGCAGCAAACCTGAAGGCAAATTTGTGCTGAGAACGGAAACGTGCTGGAATTAAAACAGGAAAAGTGAGAGGTTGGGAAGTGAACTGCCTCATGCCATAAACCCGAAAATATGCAGAAACGGAAAAACAAGCTAAAAAAATCTCAAACGAAAACAAAGGAGACATATATACGAAAGACCTTCACAAGGAAACCAATTAGTTACGTGTCTAAAACCACGGAAATAGACCCACCACCGAGGTGTAACGCTATCAAAAGCAAACCGGGAGACTTACATTGGAGCTGGATGCGAATCGTCTCAGTATCAGCGTGTAACAAACATCGAGGACGTTTGGTGAAATAAAATCAAATGGGACCGCGGTTCTAGCATGTGACGTGCAGCGTAAGTCACGTGATCGGGACAGTGAACAATACTGAAAACTAAAAACAGACACGAAAGTAAACAAAAGCAATACCGGAATGAAGCGATAGAAAAAGGCAAGTGATAAGAATGACATAGGGTGAATAGGAGTAAACTGAATGAACAGAGGCATAAAAAGAAAAGCTAATCACAACGGACATACTAGATATTGATCAAACAATTATAGAGCATTAGAATAACAACTAACATGTCTGAAATAAACTAATACATTAAATTAACTGCTAGATCAAAATGATCGGACTCAGAACAGTTTGAATCACCAATGCGGATTAGAGAAAACAAGCGTATTCAATCCTATCATTCATCCCCACTGGTTGGAGAGAGTTAAGTTTTTTAATCCAAAAATACTCTGCTTGTAGTCTCTGTTTAACAGGATCCATGTCTCTGCATTGTGGAATAGCCTCCAGGACCGCTAGTAAAAGCACATACGCAAGCTTACCCTAGATACTAGAAATGTCGTGTAATGCAATTGTTAATTATACAAACATGTTGATTAATAAGTTACATGTTATTTCGAGAGGGCTGAATACAAGCAAGTTTCTATATATGAAACCTTGCTCCATCAAATCTCAATGGCACGCTCAACTAATTTCCTTTTTCCGGGATCCCACTCACGTCATCCTCCACCCTTCCTTGGCTACATTTTAATACTATCAAAGTGTTTTAGATAAGTGTCTTAGATAAATAAATAATGTGTGGTATGTATCAAATAGAGAGTAATTAGCCTTGGCAGTGCATCTGTTTCCTGACCTTCTAACTTACACCTATTTTATACTACAGTTCTTTGCTTCCACCCAAATACATATTCATTCCCATGTTATCTGCTTGTAATGCTACACATTACCATACATCATTCCTTTGACCCCTTCTATGCTCATGACGGAATGGTTCCGTCATGAGCACAAGTGCTAGTGTACTCATGAGGGAAACATTCTGTCATTAGCACATGCTCAGGAAAACCATCTGCTGCAGACAGCAGAGGGGTTTCCCTTTTTTTTTTGCCTGGGAAGAAAAAAGTGTTTTTTCAGCTAAATTGTAGGTTTGCAGGGCATTCTGGGTAGAAAAACGTTTGAGATCCACACAAGCCATACCTCTCTGGACACCCCGGGTGTCTTGTCTTCAGAAATGTGTGGGTTTCTTAGGTTTACCAAGAAGGCCAACGAGCCCGGGGCCAAAAACCCAGGTGACTCCACTTGCAAAACCAGGTTGTTTTGTGATAGGTAATTTTGATGTCTCCTCAATACGTTTTGGGCCCTTGCCTGTCACGGGTACTTGACCCACCCATGCGAGTGAGGTATCATTTTTATCGGGAGACCTGGGGCAATACTGAGTGGTAAGAAATTTGTGGATCCACGTAGATTCCAGAGCTTTCCCACGCAATTTTTTTTTTAAAAAGTGATTTTTCTCAGCTACATTTGAGGTTTGCAGGAGATTCTGGGGAGGAAAACATTGGGGTACCCACGCAAGCCATACCTCTCTGTACTCCCCCGGCTGTCTACTTTTCAGAAATGTGTGGGTTTGGTAGTTTTCCAAGATGGAGGACGAGCCAGGGCCAAAAACCCAGGTGACCCAGCTTGCAAAACCAGGTTTAGGCCCTTGCCTGTCGCGGGTACTTGACCCACCCACGCGAGTGAGGTATCATTTTTATAGAGAGACCTGGGAGAATGTTGGGTGGTAGGAAATTTGTGGATGCACGTAGATTCCAGAACTTTCCACCACAGAAATGTAAGGAAAATGTGGGGTTTATTTTTACAATTTTTTACGCTTGTAAGGGATTCTGGGTAACAGAACCTATTGAGAGCTTTAAAAAGGGTATAGGTTTGCCAGGTTTCCCTCGGTATCAGCAGAGCTAGGGTTCCAAAATGACAGCTAGGCACTTTGCAAAAAAAGGGTCATTTTTCACAGTGAAAATGTAGCGTGTCCATGTTGCGTTTTGCACCGTTTCCTGTGGCGGGCACTGGGTCTACCCACACAGTGAGGTACCATTTTTCTCGGAACACTTTGGGAAAAGCGGGGTGGGTGGAATTTTTTTGATCCACGTAGATTCCTGATCTTTCCACCACAGGAATGTGAGGAAAATGTGTTTTTTACAATCATTTAGGTGTGCAAGGGATTCTGGGTAACAGAACTCAGTGAGATCCAGTCAAGTCACCCCATCCTGAATTTCCCTGGGTGTCTAGTTTTAAAAAATGTACAGGTTTTCTAGGTTTCCCTAGACGCCGGCACAGTTAGGGTTAAAAAACTACAGCTAGGCACATGGCAAAAAAAGGGTAATTTTTCACTGTGAAAATGTGGTGTGTCCGCATTGCGTTTTGCGTCATTTCCTGTTGCGGGCACTAGGCCTAACCACACAAGTGTGGTACAACTTTTCTTTGAAGACTTTGGGAAATGCAGGTGGGTGGAATTTTGTGGATCCACACAGATTCCAGAACTTTCCACCACAGAAATATGAGGAAAATGTGTTTTTCTAACCAATTTTTTAGGTGTGCAAGGGTTTCAAGGTAACAGAACCTGATAAGAGCCAGTCAAGTCACTGCATCCTGTATTCCCCTGGGTGTCTAGTTTTGAAAAAGGTACAAGATTTCTCGGTGTCCCTAGGTTTCGGCAAAGCTAGGGTTCAAAAGCTACAGCTAGGCACTTTGCAAAGAAAGGGCCATTTTTCACTGTGAAAATGTGGTGTCTCCACGTTGCGTTTTGCGCCGTTTCCTGTTGCGGGCACTTGGCCTACCCACTCAAGTGAGGTACCATTTTTCTTGGAAGACTTTGAGGAATGCGATGTGGGTGAAATTTTGTGGATCCACGCAGATTCCAGAACTTTCCACCATCGAAAAGTGAGGAAAATGGTTTTGTTTCTCCAATTATTTAGGTTTGCAAGGGATTCTGGGTTAACAGAACCTAGCAAGAGCCAGTCAAGTCACCCTATCCTCGATTTCCCTGCATGTCCAGTTTTCAAAAGTGTATAGGTTGGCTAGGTTTCCCTAGGTTCTGACAGAGCTAGGGTTCAAAAACTACAGCTATGCACTTTGCAAAAAAAGGGTCATTTTTCACTGTGAAAATGTGGTGTGTCCACATTGCGTTTTGTGCAATTTCCTACCGCGGGCATTCGGCCTACCCACAAAAGTGAGGTACCATATTTTTGTAAGACTTTGGGAAATTTGGGGTGGGTAAAATTGTGTGGAACCACACTGATTCCAGAACTTTCCACCAAAGAACTGTGAGAAAAATGTGTTTTTTTTGGACAATTTTTTAAGTTTGCAAGGGATTTCGGGTAACAGAACCTGGCGAGAACCAGTCAAGACACCCCATCCTGAGTTCCCCTGGATGTCTAGTTTTCGGAAATGTATAATTTTGTTTCATTTCCCTAGGTGCCGGCAGAGCTATGGCTAAAAAACTACAGCTAGGCACTTTGCAAAGAAAGGGTCTTTTTTCAATGTGAAAATGTGGTGTGTCCACGTTGAGTTTTGCGCACTTTCCTGTCGTGGTCACTAGGCCTACCCGCACAAATGACATAACATTTTTTCGGAAGACTTTGGGGAACGCTAGGTGTGTGGAATTTTGTAGATCCATGCAGATTCCAGAACTTTCTACCACAGAAATGTGAGGCAAATATTTTTGGGGGGACAATTTTTTAGGTTTGCAAAGGATTCTGGGTAACAGAACCTAGTGAGAGCGAGTCAAGTCACCCCATCTTGGATGTCATTGTGTGTCTAGTTTTCAAAAAGTTACAGGTTTGCTAGGTTTCCCTAGGTTCCGGCAGAGCTAGGGGTAAAAAACTACAGCTAGGCACATTGCAAAAAGAGGGTAATTTTTCACTGTGAAAATGTGGTGTGTCCACATTGCGTTTTGTGTCATTTCCTGGTGCGGGCACTAGGACTACCCACACAAGTGTGGTACCACTTTTCTTGGAAAACTTTGGGAAACGCAGGTGGGTGGAATTTTGTGGATCCAAGCAGATTCCAGAACTTTCCACCACAGAAATATAAGAAAAATGTGTTTTTTTAATCAATTTTTTAGGTGTGCAAGGGATTCTAGGTAACAGAACCTGATGACAGCCAGTCAAATCACTGCAACCTGTATTCCCCTGGGTGTCTAGTATATACGTATAGGTTTGCTAGGTTTCCCTAGGTGCCGGCAGAGCTAGGGTTAAAAAACTACAGCTAGGCACTTTGCAAATATAGGGTCAATTTTCACTGTGAAAATATGGTGTGTCCACGTTGCGTTTTGGGGCGTTTCCTGTCACGGGCACTAGACCTACCCACACAAGTGAGGTACCATTTTTCTCGTAAGACTTTGGGGAACGTGGCGTGGGTAGAGTTTTGTGGATCCACACAGATTACAGAAATTTCCACCACAGAAATTTGAGGACAATGTGTTTTTTTTACAATCTTTTAGTTTTGTAAGGGATTCTGGGTAACAGAACCTGGTGAAAGCCAGTACAGTCACCCCATTCTAGATTCCCTCTGGTGTCTTGTTTTAAAAAATGTATAGGTTTGCTAGGTGTACCTAGGTGCCAGCAGAGCTAGTGTTCAAAAACTACAGCTAGGAACTTTGCAAAAAAAGGGTAATTTTTTATTGTGAAAATGTGGTGTGTCCACATTGCGTTTTGTGTCATTTCCTGTTGCAGGCACTAGGACTACCCACACAAGTGTGGTAGCACTTTTCTTGGAAGACTTTGGGAAACGCAGGTGGGTGGCATTTTGTGGATCCAAGCAGATTCCAGAACTTTCCACCACAGAAATATGAGGAAAATGTGTTTTTTTAATAAATTTTTTAGGTGTGCAAGGAATTCTAGGTAACAGAACCTGATGACAGCCAGTCAAGTCACCGCATCCTGTATTCCCCAGGGTGTCTAGTATATATGTATAGGTTTGCTAGGTTTCCCTAGGTGCCGACAGAGCTAGGGTTAAAAATCGACAGCTAGGCACTTTGCAAAAATAGGGTCATATTTCACTGTGAAAATATGGTGTGTCCACGTTGCGTTTTGGGGTGTTTCCTGTCACGGGCACTTGGCCTACCCACACAAGTGAGGTACCACTTTTCTCTGAAGACTTTGGGGAACGTGGGGTGGGTAGAATTTTGTGGATCCACGAAGATTACAGAAATGTCCACCACAGAAATGTGAGGACAATGTGTTTTTTTTACAATCTTTTAGGTTTGTAAGGGATTCTGGGTAACAGAACCTGGTGAAAGCCAGTCCAGTCACCCTATTATGGATTCCCTCTGGTGTCTTGTTTTAAAAAAATGATAGGTTTGCTAGGTTTCCCTAGGTGCCAGCAGAGCTAGTGTTCAAAAACTACAGCTAGGAACTTTGCAAAAAAAGGGTAATTTTTCATTGTGAAAATGTGGTGTGTCCACATTGCGGTTTGAGACATTTCCTGTTATGGGCACTAGGCCTACCCACACAAGTGAGGCACCATTTTTATAAGGAGACTTAGTGTAATACAGAATTGTAGAGCAACTGGAATTACCTATTGACTTTCGATGCATTTCTTTCTTCCAAATGAAAGCCAATGTGTAAAAAATAAGTCATTTTGACAAATGACCTATAATTCCCATGCTAGTGTGGGTATTCCCAATTTCGCCAATGTGAAAATACCTACTGTTTCTAAACTCTATAATTTGTTCCAATGTAAGAAATACATAGGTGTCTTTCATACCGATTTTTCCATGTAAACATTTTTCCAGCATAATTGCTATATACCTGGTACATAAAAAAAACAATGGCAAGTCGCTGCTCAGTTATTTGCTCTTGGTTCGTCAGGTTCTTAGTGAACCTACAAGTATTATAAATCCCCACAACCAGAAATGTCCAGCGGAACGTTGACACAAATGGCTGTTTTTTCAACTAATTTTCAATTTTTCCTATATGCAACCGTTAGTTTCTATAAGGAAACCTTGAAGGATCTAAACAAATGACCCCTTGCTGACTTCAGAATTTTGTCTACTTTTCTAAAATGTATAGCTTTCCAGGATCCATTATTGCTTTTCATACCCATTTCTAACATTAAATTGAAAGAGGTTGAAAGCACAAAAAATAGCAAAAATAGGCTATGTCCCAGAAAAATGCCTAAACTGTGGGAAATATTTTGGTTTTCTGACAAAAGTCTGCTTGTCCTTGAAAGCTGGGAAGATGGTGATTTCATCACCACAACCCCTTTTTTGATTCCATTTGTAGGTAAAAACAAGACACTTTCATCTGTAGTCCTTTTTTCTCCCCCCAAAAAACTTTTGCTGTATGTTGTCTAATTTCTGGGTCCCCTCCAGGGGAATACACAAACCCTGGGTATATTAAAAGTCCCCATGATGGGGGAAAAAGAAGACCCAAATTTGGCATGGATACCTTATGTGGGCAAAAAGTTATGGGGGCCTAAGCGCGAACGACCCCAAATTGCCAAAAAAAAGGATTAGCACCGTGGCGGGGCGGGGAGGAGGGGGGGGGGGGACCAAAGGCCTAGCAGCAAAAGGTTAAAATAAGACCTATTAATATTACAAATGCATGTTCAAATAATAGTCAGACAATAAGAAAAATTGCTTGCACTATATCTCCCTCTTTGAGCACTTTTTCAACACTCCATAACATCTTTACAAGCAGCACATCTGAACTTCCCCAGCAAGTGATCAGAAATTCCACAGTCACTTGTGACAGCATGAATTCTGTGTGAAAGTCTGCCTGAAGTCTTTTTCTGCAGATTATTTGTGTCTCACTGAAGAGCTGCGACTCTCCCTGAGTCTGCTTTGGTTTGCTGATAAGTGTAATTCCCTTCACTGAGCCTCTCTTGAAAATGGTGCCTATGTTTAGTCACAGAAAGTCAGATATCTCTTTAAAACTGTGCCCTGCCTTCCATGACTTTTTTCTAGAACGACTTCAAAGATCCACTCCATGGAGTGATGTAAACACTTGAGCTAAATTGAAAACTTTCCAGGTGGTAAAGAAATACAATCATATGAATTTTGGATACTCTTTGTCATATTTTACATGACAAAGATTTTGATGGTTCTGCTGGTCCTGTTTTTTTTAAAAGCCAAACCAGATATTTGCCTCGCTTCCTGCTGACCCGCCCTACTAATCCGTAGGTTCGCCCACCTCTACTAAAACTGCATGAGCATGATCAGTTGCTGAACACTAATGCAACTCATTAGCAGTCTCAAAGAGGGCATGCACCATGTCCACACTCTTTACCTTGAATTCACAACGTGCAATGTGCAGTGCCAGTCAGTGCAGGGCGTTGTAAGCCAATGGTGAAGATACAAAGCTTGTAACTCAGAAAAACAGGGGCATATTACCAACAACTAGCGATAATTTTTGTCTCTAACTTGTTTAGAGACAAAAATTATCGCCGCACATCGGCGATTTTTATCGCAGATAAACCTTGCTATTAACAAGGTTTATCGCAAATGCGATAAAAAACGGCCGAAATGCATGAATATCGCTGAAAAGTCAGCGATATTCATGCATTATCGAGCAAATGCTCTTAGCCATGTTATCCACCTCCCATTGGATAACATGGCTAAGAACTGCTCAGGGCAGGTGTTAGCTTTTGGAGATATTCCCGCTTAGCGCGAATATCTCCAAAAGTTGGTAATAGGAGATAGCGATGTTAGCGACTGTTTTCAGTCTCTAACATCTTGGCACGCCCACTTTGCATCTCATTAGTGATAAATATCACTGACATGCAAAGTGGGGCCCAAGATGGTCGCTATCTCCTACTAGCTGTCGCTAACTGGTGTT
Source organism: Lissotriton vulgaris (assembly GCF_964263255.1). Taxonomy (NCBI): domain Eukaryota; kingdom Metazoa; phylum Chordata; class Amphibia; order Caudata; family Salamandridae; genus Lissotriton; species Lissotriton vulgaris. The sequence continues at coordinate 1,499,121,234 of NC_141691.1, read as the reverse complement.
AGCGACAGCTTGGTAATAGGGAGATAATTTTATCTCCGCTTTCTTGGCTTTTAAAGCCAAAAAAGCGGAGATAAACCCCCTTGATAATATGCCCCACACAGTTATTTACATCCTGTGTCGTGCCAACCTTAGACTTGTATTAAGGAGAAAAAGCATGTGATGGAGGAGTGATAAAGCATGGGATTTCACGAAGTGAAGTCCAGACACATCAGGAAGCAATGTCTTGCCTGGGGCGTAAAGTGGCTTCAACTATTCATAGCATTTCGCTAAATACATGCTTTGTTTCCAGTGAAAGGGGTTGTTTGAAATCCATCAATTGAAGCATGCGAACTCTTAGAAGACAGTCAACAGCAGAATGTGTTCGGACCGAGTCACCTCTCGTACTTGAAAAAAAAAATCATAATGGTGTGGTAATCTTTGCACAGCCAGCAGTACACCACAAGGCCACATCTTTGGAGCGACTTTGTAAAAATGATCTAGAGCATAAGCCTTTCTGGAGCTTGCTGTTCCCATATATCCACCAAGACCTCTAGTAAGGGGGTTATCAATATCATTCAACGAAATTACATTTTGTTGTAGCTACTGCAGTTTTTTAAAATGATTGAAGCAAGGGAATGTGCATGGTTTGTCGTTATCTGGGGGTGTAATAATTTGACCATTTTACCTGCAACAGAGATAAAAGTCTACCAGGAATGGGAGCTGTGGTGTTTTCAAAGTTAGACCAGTGTTCCACCACTGCTGAGTTTTTTCCGATAGATGCACCTGCACGAAGGAAAGGTTTCCAGGGAGCAGTGACATGGTGAAACGCAACACTGTATGCGTTTCATGTGTGAGTGATTAGTGGAAGAGGCCACTGCACAACACACGACGTGAGGTCCCCTCAATGATTTGTAACATGAAGTGGCGAAATACGTAATATTCGCACTGCATGTCACATCCGATGTGACTTGACTGTTTTTTATACGTATGTGTCCCTAGCGGAGTGGCCATTCAGAGGGAGTGCTTGGTGTAGTGAGCCACCCGGACCTCACCCGCATGTAGTCCTTGAACATCCTCGGCCAGGCGTGGACAAAGGCTATATATTAAAGGGGCAGAGACCACATGGGGGTCTTCATACCCATACATTAATACTGTGTCTGCGTGATCTGCAAGGTACGCAACATGGGCCTATTGTGCAGGGGCAGGATCCAGTCAGTGCCCCCTGAAACAGTGGTGATGACGGCGACTTACCTCCCACGCTTCTATGCCCTCTAGGGTCTGGTGACGTTTCTTCATGCCTGTGTGCCCCTCCCACCCCAGCAAGGTGCTGCTGCCGAATTCCGCTCCTCGGAAGACCCGGGTGCAGGATTCATACCACGGCAGGCCATAAATGTAGGTTGTAGTGCACACAGTGAAGCCTAGTGGTCAGTCCACATAATTTAAAGAACGCCCATTAGATAAAATCAGGCAAAACAGGGACAGTCAGATATCCACTCTGCTCTTCATGCACCACTATGGCTGATAAAGCTAATCCAGCGCCTCCAGGGGTACAACCTCAGCAACAATTCAATCCACAGCATGCCTTAGTGGGGGTGTTTCAGCCATTCAAGGTTGGTTCTGCAATACTTCTTTTATTGGTTTTCTTCGAAGCTGGTCACATGTACATCTGTCCCCATATCCGTCCTGGTCAATCTGCCGTCCTTCCTGTCCCTAGCCGGATGTAGTGTCCGGTGACCTGGTCACCTCCCTCATGACCCACAGGGTCCTAGTGTCCTACGTCCTGTCGCCTTATCTGTCGGGTCACAACATCTCCCCCTTTGCTGCAAACAAATGTTCATGGTACAGTTTTACGAGAGAGAGAGAGAGAGAGAGAGAGAGAGAGAGAGAGAGAGAGAGAGAGAGAGAGAGAGAGAGTGAGAGAGATCGGGTCGACCCGTCTCCCCAGTCTCTGGCTCCTACGTTTCATCATTTAGTCTTTTTGTCCTCTCGCATTCTTCTCTTGGTCGCTGTTCTCTGCCATCAGCTTTTGCTTCTGTTTGTCGGTTGTCCTCCTTCTGCTCTCCTCTTGCCAGCCTCTCTTTGTCTGCTTCTAGCTCCTTGTCATGTGCCCCGTGGCGCGGGCCGGCTGGCGCCATCTCCGCAAGTACCTCTCTTTCTCCTGCCACCCTTCGTGGTGTTTGTTCCTTCCGTGATTCTTTTTCGTTCTCTTCCTCTTTCTCCGGATCCTGCATCTCCTCTTCGCTTGTGCTCAGTGTGTCTTTCTTTTTTTTCGTGTCATACGTCATCATTATGAGACCCATTGCTTGGGCGGTGCTGTTGCTCAGCAGGCAAGGTCCTGGAACATCGCCCTTCAGCACATGGATGTCCTCTTTGTTCTTTTTATCTTGGTTCATCAGTTCCTCCGTGAACTTTCCCAGGTTTGTTACCTGTTTCTTTGACCCCCAGGTGAAAACCTCAACCCTTGATGCTCTCAGGGTCGGTTTGGCTTCTCCCCCACTCAGTTCTGTGTGATAGTTGTTTGTCACGTGGTGTGCGTTTTCGATTTCCACGTTCTTCCCTCTTTCCGCTTCCTTGGCATGTGTCGTTGCTCTCGCTTCTGCTCTCGCCAGTGACAGGATGTTCTCCATTGAGGTCAGCTCTTTTAGAATCTTCGCCCTGAATCCTGTGTCACAACAGCCTTCAATGATCCGTAGCCTTATTGCTTGTTCGTTGTCAAATTTGTCGAACTCACAATGTGTCACCAGTTTTCTCAGCCTTGTCGCAAAGTCATCTGGCGTTTCGTCCACTTGTTGACACGCAACAGTAAATGCGTATCGTTCTACGTCAACATTCCGTTGTAGATCAAGGTTGGCAGTTAGGCATTTCTTTAGTTTCTCACATGTCTTTGTTTCTTCGGCTGGCGTTTCGTCCACTTGTTGACACGCAATAGTGAATGCGTATCGTTCTACGTCAACATTCCGCTGTAGATCAAATTTGGCCGTTAGGCATTTCTTTAGTTTCTCATATGTCTCTGTTTCTTCGGTTGGCAGTGTCACCAGAAGTTCTTCGATGTCATCCCCTGCTAGGTTCAGCAGTAACCCTAATTTCTTTCCATCTGTTACATCTGTCACTTCCATATATCTTTCAAACCGTCTGATCCATTTCTGCGCTTTGGGTCTGCCATTCTTGTCTTCTTGCTTTTATATGTCTTCTTTTCTCTTTTTGTTCTGTCGCTTCTTTGTGTGTTGTTCTGTGTTTCCTTTTGTTTTCTCTCCTTTTGTATTCTTCTTTTTCCCTCACTTTGCCTTTGCGGGGTTTCTTTTTCCTCTTTTCTTTCTTTCTTTCTCTTTGTCTTCTTTTCTCTTTTTGTTCCTTTTATTTCTTCTTTTTATTCCTTTGCTTCATTTTATTTAGCTTTTTCTGGGCTTTCTTAGTCCTTTTTCCTTTATTCTGGATCTTTTCTGCTTTCCTTTGTCTTTACCTTCTTTATTCTTTTACTGTCTGTTTTTCCTCTTTTCTTTCTTTCTTTCTTCTTTTCTCTTTTTGTCTTTCTTTGACTTTTTTTTCTTTATTCCTTTTTTGATTATTGTCACTCTTTTTCTTCTTTTTCTTCCTTTATTTTCCTTTATTTATCCTCTTTTGGGCTTTCCTAGTCCCTTTTTCTCTTTGTTCTTGTCTTTTTCCTTGTCTTTTTCCTTCTTTTCTTTCTTGCCTGGCCTTAAAATGGCCGCCCTGTTTGTTCCTATGGTCTTTCTTTGTATTGTCCTGTTCCCCAAAATGTCCGCCGCTCTTATTGCGAGATTTCACAATCGAAATCTCGCTCGCCTGACTTAGAAATGGCCGCTTCCCAGATCTCGCTTCTGATTGGCCCAGCCGCCTGCCCTTAAGATGGCCGCTGAGACTCTCGCAAGAGCTAGCGCCTCAATTTCGATCGCACGCTTCCTTTCGCGCTCACCGCACTTTGTTGGTAGTCTCCTCAGAAGCGGTCTGGTGGGCTTCGATGTCGCTCGTTTCTCCTTTTTCTTCTCCAAATCCAGGGTGGGTACATGGTTGTTCCTGATGGCGCCGCCAATCAGTACGCGTCGACGTACGCGTCGGCTCATTTCACCCTCGTCGCCAGTTGTCATGTTCCGCAGTGTGTGTCAGTCAGCATACCAGACTCAGGACACAGGTTGGTTCTGCAATACTTCTTTTATTGGTTTTCTTCGGAGCTGGTCACATGTACATCTGTCCCCATATCCATCCTGGTCAATCTGCCGTCCTTTCTGTCCCTAGCCGGATGTGGTGTCCGGTGACCTGGTCACCTCTCTCATGACCCAGAGGGTCCTAGTGTCCTACGTCCTGTCGCCTTATCTGTCGGGTCACGACACACATTGACCCAGCGACCGCATCTCCCTGCTGGAAGACCTGGATCAGATGGCTAGAGAATTATGTTGTTGCAATCCATGAAACGGACGGAGCTGTCAAACGCTCCCTACTGCTTCACTATGCTGGCGAAGAAATCTACAAATTATTTGAAACCTGCTGAACACTGGCCTTGCCACAGAGTTTGAAACTGCAATCAGGGTGCTCAACGCTCACTTCGACCTGCAGTTGCATTACCAACTGTAAGCGTTTTAAACTCTGCCAGGCCCGCCAACGGGAGGATGAGTTGATTGACGAATTCTATGTGTGTCTGCGCAAGCTGGTGAGCACCTGCACAGTGGATGATCAGTTAAAAGAAATAAGTGCTCAAATCATCCATTGATGCTGCAAGAAAACCCTAAGAGGGCTCATTCTGAGACAACCCAACGTCAGCCTGGATGACATCTTCGTGCTGGCATGCTCCTATGACCTGTCCACAGCAAGGGCCAATGAGACCTAACCATCACCCAAGCCCTGGAGAAGGCCCTGCCTATCAAGACAGAATAAGCAGATGCTGTCCATACGAAGAGCAAGACCGACCCATCCAAAACTCGAAGTCCCCTGTAGGTGAAGTCCTGCTGTGACTTCTGCGGCCGCAAAGAAGACCCACCAAATGACTGCCCTGCACAAGGCAGCACATGGTCCATCTGTGGGAAGAGTAACCACTTTACATCTGCCTGTCTGGGTGATGGGCAGAGAAGCAACTCCGGAAGAGGACGGCCATTGTCCAGGGTGGTGGAGCAACTATCCCAGAATGATCCGTCTGGCCCGACTACACCAGGCCCCTGCAAAGACAAGGTCATCAGCTGGAATATGCATCCCAAGATGAAGAAGAAGAAGAAAAGGCATGCTTCATCCCCTTTGCAAATGACCAGAAAAGCCATTGAGAAACCAAACCCACATGTGTACTTTACAACTCCGATTCCGAAGTCAAGGCCCTATCAACACAGGATTGTCAGTGAACGTTAAGCGAGTTCCAAAGTACAACTGCCTCCGGCACCAACCAAGGCTCACACCGTTGCATACCAAGATTTTCGCATACGGAAACCAATCATCTGTGCCTCTACAATGATGCATGACCATGCAGGTGCAGTTCAATGGCCCAGAATTCACAACGGTGTTCCACGTAGTGTACAAGGAGGCCAACATGCTCGTCATATCGCTTAAGTACGGAGTTTCCTCAGAATTGAGTCTGCTTTATTCCAAGCCTAGCAACCCTAGCTGAAACCCTAAGAGCTTTGACTAAGGCGGACGCCAGCTAGTCATGGGGGCAAAAAGAGTAAGAAGTGGTCCAGAAGGTCAAGGATGCTCTTCTGAGCAAAACCACAATGGCCTACTTTGATCCAAAGGCAGCAACATAACTACTTGTGGATGCAAGCCAGGTAGTGCTGAGAGCAGTACTTATCCAGGAGGTTGAACCTGGTAAGTGGGCCTTGCTAGTGTATGCTAGCAAAGCACTGACCTCCACAGAGAAACACTATGCCCAAATCAAAAGAAAAGCCCTGGCAATAAAGTGGGCCTGCAGGCATTTTCACCTGCGTGGCATGTTTTTGACATCACAGACCACCAATCTCTGGTCCATTTATTCCGAGGCTCAGCTCCGCATACTTCCCCAAGGATAAAAAGATGGGCCATCCTCCAAATTAGGAACGCATTGCTCGCAGTTTTCCCTAAAGGTATGGTCCGCCCTGATTCCTCCCCTCAGGAGGACAGGATCCTAGATGGTGACTTGCCAGAAAAAGCCATATCCCTCATTTACAAGAAGCTTACTAACAACATGACCGATCCCCCGACTGCCTGAGAGGTAAATGGGACCATGATGTCTCTGGTTTGGAGGATGAGGAGTTGCCATCTCCTCCAGGCTCCGATTGGTCCAGCTAAAAATCCTCCATAGGACATATTTGTCCGGACCCTCATTAGTCCATACGTGCTTCGCCCAAGACAGTGGCTGTGCACGACAATGCGGGCAAGCGGGCACCTTCATCCATACACTCTGGGAATGTGTGACAATTAAGAAATTCTGGGAGGGGGTGGTTCTCATGATGGAGGAAGTATAAGGGCATCGGATACAGTGCAACATCAAATTGATTTTGTTGAACATATGGGACCCCACTGATCTTACAGCCAAGGAGAGGATCTGGGTTTCTTTGTGTTTCATGGTGGCCAAGAGGAATATCACACGATTGCGGAGGGCTCCGAACCCTTGCGTATTGCTGACTGGACCAGGCATTTGGATTGGTGTATGGTGACAGAGGTACCTATTTAAGTTTCATGGGGATGCTCGAACAATTGGCCTTGGAACACCTTCCAGGGGGAGATATGTGTAATACGGGGGAGTTGAGATGATATTGTTACTAATGTTGGATAATGTGGTATTCCCGAGGACAAACATATTGTACTGTGGTAAAGGGGTTTTTGATGTCTTATCGCACTGTGTGTTACGGATTACCTGTGAAATGCTGTATCCTAATTGCCTACATGCCAAAATCTTTCAATAAAAAGAGGTTTTTAAAAAAAGATGGGCCATCCAACTACAGCATGGAAGGGATATAGAGAATGGTTCCAAAAACCCAGCAGGCATGTTCTCCCATCACTCCTTCCAATGGACAGCCAGGACACATACTACTCCAAGGCTACAGAGGAATGTGTCCACGCAGTCTTACAGGCAGCCTGCCCTCGGGTGATCAGCCTAAGTGAAGTCAAAGAAGCTATGAAATGGGATGCAGTAATGTGGAAAGTTATGGCAGCATTACAAAAGTGTTCCTGGTAGGACTGTCTTTGATTTGCCAATTATTGGTCTGGTTGGAGAAGGAAAAATGAAATTTGGAGGGTACATGTTAAATTCAGCACCACTTAAGATGGAATCTGGATAAGAGGGAGCCGGCTGTTGAGCCCTGTGGAACTACAACGCCAAGTGATGCTGCTACCCCACGGAGGGCACCAAGGTGCCATGAGGACCAAATCCTGTATACATGAAAAGGTGTGGTTCTACGGCTTCAAGGCCATAGTGGACAAAGTTGTGCAGTAGTGTCTATTATACCAAATCGCAGGTTCACCAGAAATGCCTGCTCCCATCATCACTGAGGCATTGGGCACCAGGCCCCGGTAAAAGATCAGTCTTGATTTTGGAAGTTTCTTGGATGTGAGGACCACGATGGTCATGATTGGTAGTTACTCCAAGTATCCTGTCATTGAAGTAATTGACTCAACTGCCTTCAAAAAAGTGGTGCCCATTGTGGAAATAAATAGGCTGCCCTTTTAGGGATCAGAATTCAGAGACCTCCTCACCCGCGTTAAGATATGTCAGCGTTGGATCACTACTCAGTGGTGGCAGGCAAATGGGAACTTTGACAGAATCAAGCACACTCTGATTTTAACACTTAGAACCGCAGTTGTGGAAAGAATCAACCCTGAACTCAGACCCAACACTTCCTCCGTGAATACCACGGTACACCACACTGCACCACTCAGCAGGACCCATGAACTCTAATGTTCAACAGACGGTGGAGTGACACCATTCCCGCTCATCCAAGGTAGCTCCCACAGCCCTATGATCCTCAAGAGACGTCTGATAGGCTAAGGCAGAGCAATGTACTGGGGATGCCCAGACGTGGGTCCCAGGCACTCCACACCACTGGAGTCAAGCTAGCCGGGCTGATGAGAGGTGTTACCTCGAAACCGGTCCGGTCCTCGGATGCTTGATTCCGTTCTGGGAAGGACATGGCTTTTGTAGTTCGGACTGGACTGTTCCCATGGGGCACAGGGTCAGAGCTGATTTGCATATCGCCATTGTCTAACCCAGGGTGGTGTGGAGTGCAAAAAAACGATGGATTAGGACCCAGATCTTTTGACTGGGTTGAATGTGTGACATTGATCCTCATTCGGTCCATCACCTGTTGTTTTTGCAAACTCGCTATAAGTGTACTGGGGATGCCCAGACGTGGGTCCCAGGCACTCCACACCACTGGAGTCAAGCTAGCCGGGCTGATGAGAGGTGTTACCTCGAAACCGGTCCGGTCCCCGGATGCTTGATTCCGTTCTGGGAAGGACATGGCTTTTGTAGTTCGGACTGGACTGTTCACATGGGGCACAGGGTCAGGGCTGATTTGCATATCGCCATTGTCTAACCCAGGGTGGTGTGGAGTGCAAAAAAACGATGGATTAGGACCCAGATCTTTTGACTGGGTTGAATGTGTGACATTGATCCTCATTCGGTCCATCACCTGTTGTTTTTGCAAACTCGCTATAAGTGTACTGGGGATGCCCAGACGTGGGTCCCAGGCACTCCACACCACTGGAGTCAAGCTAGCCGGGCTGATGAGAGGTGTTACCTCGAAACCGGTCCGGTCCTCGGATGCTTGATTCCGTTCTGGGAAAGACATGGCTTTTGTAGTTCGGACTGGACTGTTCCCATGGGGCACAGGGTCAGAGCTGATTTGCATATCGCCATTGTCTAACCCAGGGTGGTGTGGAGTGCAAAAAAACGATGGATTAGGACCCAGATCTTTTGACTGGGTTGAATGTGTGACATTGATCCTCATTCGGTCCATCACCTGTTGTTTTTGCAAACTCGCTATAAGTGTACTGGGGATGCCCAGACGTGGGTCCCAGGCACTCCACACCACTGGAGTCAAGCTAGCCCGGCTGATGAGAGGTGTTACCTCGAAACCGGTCCGGTCCTCGGATGCTTGATTCCGTTCTGGGAAGGACATGGCTTTTGTAGTTCGGACTGGACTGTTCCCATGGGGCACAGGGTCAGAGCTGATTTGCATATCGCCATTGTCTAACCCAGGGTGGTGTGGAGTGCAAAAAAACGATGGATTAGGACCCAGATCTTTTGACTGGGTTGAATGTGTGACATTGATCCTCATTCGGTCCATCACCTGTTGTTTTTGCAAACTCGCTATAAGTGTACTGGGGATGCCCAGACGTGGGTCCCAGGCACTCCACATCACTGGAGTCAAGCTAGTCGGGCTGATGAGAGGTGTTACCTCGAAACCGGTCCGGTCCTCGGATGCTTGATTCCGTTCTGGGAAGGACATGGCTTTTGTAGTTCGGACTGGACTGTTCCCATGGGGCACAGGGTCAGAGCTGATTTGCATATCGCCATTGTCTAACCCAGGGTGGTGTGGAGTGCAAAAAAACGATGGATTAGGACCCAGATCTTTTGACTGGGTTGAATGTGTGACATTGATCCTCATTCGGTCCATCACCTGTTGTTTTTGCAAACTCGCTATAAGTGTACTGGGGATGCCCAGACGTGGGTCCCAGGCACTCCACACCACTGGAGTCAAGCTAGCCGGGCTGATGAGAGGTGTTACCTCGAAACCGGTCCGGTCCTCGGATGCTTGATTCCGTTCTGGGAAGGACATGGCTTTTGTAGTTCGGACTGGACTGTTCCCATGGGGCACAGGGTCAGAGCTGATTTGCATATCGCCATTGTCTAACCCAGGGTGGTGTGGAGTGCAAAAAAACGATGGATTAGGACCCAGATCTTTTGACTGGGTTGAATGTGTGACATTGATCCTCATTCGGTCCATCACCTGTTGTTTTTGCAAACTCGCTATAAGTGTACTGGGGATGCCCAGACGTGGGTCCCAGGCACTCCACACCACTGGAGTCAAGCTAGCCGGGCTGATGAGAGGTGTTACCTCGAAACCGGTCCGGTCCTCGGATGCTTGATTCCGTTCTGGGAAGGACATGGCTTTTGTAGTTCGGACTGGACTGTTCCCATGGGGCACAGGGTCAGAGCTGATTTGCATATCGCCATTGTCTAACCCAGGGTGGTGTGGAGTGCAAAAAAACGATGGATTAGGAACCAGATCTTTTGACTGGGTTGAATGTGTGACATTGATCCTCATTCGGTCCATCACCTGTTGTTTTTGCAAACTCGCTATAAGTGTACTGGGGATGCCCAGACGTGGGTCCCAGGCACTCCACACCACTGGAGTCAAGCTAGCCGGGCTGATGAGAGGTGTTACCTCGAAACCGGTCTGGTCCTCGGATGCTTGATTCCGTTCTGGGAAGGACATGGCTTTTGTAGTTCGGACTGGACTGTTCCCATGGGGCACAGGGTCAGAGCTGATTTGCATATCGCCATTGTCTAACCCAGGGTGGTGTGGAGTGCAAAAAAACGATGGATTAGGACCCAGATCTTTTGACTGGGTTGAATGTGTGACATTGATCCTCATTCGGTCCATCACCTGTTGTTTTTGCAAACTCGCTATAAGTGTACTGGGGATGCCCAGACGTGGGTCCCAGGCACTCCACACCACTGGAGTCAAGCTAGCCGGGCTGATGAGAGGTGTTACCTCGAAACCGGTCCGGTCCTCGGATGCTTGATTCCGTTCTGGGAAGGACATGGCTTTTGTAGTTCGGACTGGACTGTTCCCATGGGGCACAGGGTCAGAGCTGATTTGCATATCGCCATTGTCTAACCCAGGGTGGTGTGGAGTGCAAAAAAACGATGGATTAGGACCCAGATCTTTTGACTGGGTTGAATGTGTGACATTGATCCTCATTCGGTCCATCACCTGTTGTTTTTGCAAACTCGCTATAAGTGTACTGGGGATGTCCAGAAGTGGGTCCCAGGCACTCCACACCACTGGAGTCAAGCTAGCCGGGCTGATGAGAGGTGTTACCTCGAAACCGGTCCGGTCCTCGGATGCTTGATTCCGTTCTGGGAAGGACATGGCTTTTGTAGTTCGGACTGGACTGTTCCCATGGGGCACAGGGTCAGAGCTGATTTGCATATCGCCATTGTCTAACCCAGGGTGGTGTGGAGTGCAAAAAAACGATGGATTAGGACCCAGATCTTTTGACTGGGTTGAATGTGTGACATTGATCCTCATTCGGTCCATCACCTGTTGTTTTTGCAAACTCGCTATAAGTGTACTGGGGATGCCCAGACGTGGGTCCCAGGCACTCCACACCACTGGAGTCAAGCTAGCTGGGCTGATGAGAGGTGTTACCTCGAAACCGGTCCGGTCCTCGGATGCTTGATTCCGTTCTGGGAAGGACATGGCTTTTGTAGTTCGGACTGGACTGTTCCCATGGGGCACAGGGTCAGAGCTGATTTGCATATCGCCATTGTCTAACCCAGGGTGGTGTGGAGTGCAAAAAAACGATGGATTAGGACCCAGATCTTTTGACTGGGTTGAATGTGTGACATTGATCCTCATTCAGTCCATCACCTGTTGTTTTTGCAAACTCGCTATAAGTGTACTGGGGATGCGCAGACGTGGGTCCCAGGCACTCCACACCACTGGAGTCAAGCTAGCCGGGCTGATGAGAGGTGTTACCTCGAAACCGGTCCGGTCCTCGGATGCTTGATTCCGTTCTGGGAAGGACATGGCTTTTGTAGTTCGGACTGGACTGTTCCCATGGGGCACAGGGTCAGAGCTGATTTGCATATCGCCATTGTCTAACCCAGGGTGGTGTGGAGTGCAAAAAAACGATGGATTAGGACCCAGATCTTTTGACTGGGTTGAATGTGTGACATTGATCCTCATTCGGTCCATCACCTGTTGTTTTTGCAAACTCGCTATAAGTGTACTGGGGATGCCCAGACGTGGGTCCCAGGCACTCCACACCACTGGAGTCAAGCTAGCCGGGCTGATGAGAGGTGTTACCTCGAAACCGGTCCGGTCCTCGGATGCTTGATTCCGTTCTGGGAAGGACATGGCTTTTGTAGTTCGGACTGGACTGTTCCCATGGGGCACAGGGTCAGAGCTGATTTGCATATCGCCATTGTCTAACCCAGGGTGGTGTGGAGTGCAAAAAAACGATGGATTAGGACCCAGATCTTTTGACTGGGTTGAATGTGTGACATTGATCCTCATTCGGTCCATCACCTGTTGTTTTTGCAAACTCGCTATAAGTGTACTGGGGATGCCCAGACGTGGGTCCCAGGCACTCCACACCACTGGAGTCAAGCTAGCCGGGCTGATGAGAGGTGTTACCTCGAAACCGGTCCGGTCCTCGGATGCTTGATTCCGTTCTGGGAAGGACATGGCTTTTGTAGTTCGGACTGGACTGTTCCCATGGGGCACAGGGTCAGAGCTGATTTGCATATCGCCATTGTCTAACCCAGGGTGGTGTGGAGTGCAAAAAAACGATGGATTAGGACCCAGATCTTTTGACTGGGTTGAATGTGTGACATTGATCCTCATTCGGTCCATCACCTGTTGTTTTTGCAAACTCGCTATAAGTGTACTGGGGATGCCCAGACGTGGGTCCCAGGCACTCCACACCACTGGAGTCAAGCTAGCCGGGCTGATGAGAGGTGTTACCTCGAAACCGGTCCGGTCCTCGGATGCTTGATTCCGTTCTGGGAAGGACATGGCTTTTGTAGTTCGGACTGGACTGTTCCCATGGGGCACAGGGTCAGAGCTGATTTGCATATCGCCATTGTCTAACCCAGGGTGGTGTGGAGTGCAAAAAAACGATGGATTAGGACCCAGATCTTTTGACTGGGTTGAATGTGTGACATTGATCCTCATTCGGTCCATCACCTGTTGTTTTTGCAAACTCGCTATAAGTGTACTGGGGATGCCCAGACGTGGGTCCCAGGCACTCCACACCACTGGAGTCAAGCTAGCCGGGCTGATGAGAGGTGTTACCTCGAAACCGGTCCGGTCCTCGGATGCTTGATTCCGTTCTGGGAAGGACATGGCTTTTGTAGTTCGGACTGGACTGTTCCCATGGGGCACAGGGTCAGAGCTGATTTGCATATCGCCATTGTCTAACCCAGGGTGGTGTGGAGTGCAAAAAAACGATGGATTAGGACCCAGATCTTTTGACTGGGTTGAATGTGTGACATTGATCCTCATTCGTTCCATCACCTGTTGTTTTTGCAAACTCGCTATAAGTGTACTGGGGATGCCCAGACGTGGGTCCCAGGCACTCCACACCACTGGAGTCAAGCTAGCCGGGCTGATGAGAGGTGTTACCTCGAAACCAGTCCGGTCCTCGGATGCTTGATTCCGTTCTGGGAAGGACATGGCTTTTGTAGTTCGGACTGGACTGTTCCCATGGGGCACAGGGTCAGAGCTGATTTGCATATCGCCATTGTCTAACCCAGGGTGGTGTGGAGTGCAAAAAAACGATGGATTAGGACCCAGATCTTTTGACTGGGTTGAATGTGTGACATTGATCCTCATTCGGTCCATCACCTGTTGTTTTTGCAAACTCGCTATAAGTGTACTGGGGATGCGCAGACGTGGGTCCCAGGCACTCCACACCACTGGAGTCAAGCTAGCCGGGCTGATGAGAGGTGTTACCTCGAAACCGGTCCGGTCCTCGGATGCTTGATTCCGTTCTGGGAAGGACATGGCTTTTGTAGTTCGGACTGGACTGTTCCCATGGGTCACAGGGTCAGAGCTGATTTGCATATCGCCATTGTCTAACCCAGGGTGGTGTGGAGTGCAAAAAAACGATGGATTAGGACCCAGATCTTTTGACTGGGTTGAATGTGTGACATTGATCCTCATTCGGTCCATCACCTGTTGTTTTTGCAAACTCGCTATAAGTGTACTGGGGATGCGCAGACGTGGGTCCCAGGCACTCCACACCACTGGAGTCAAGCTAGCCGGGCTGATGAGAGGTGTTACCTCGAAACCGGTCCGGTCCTCGGATGCTTGATTCCGTTCTGGGAAGGACATGGCTTTTGTAGTTCGGACTGGACTGTTCCCATGGGGCACAGGGTCAGAGCTGATTTGCATATCGCCATTGTCTAACCCAGGGTGGTGTGGAGTGCAAAAAAACGATGGATTAGGACCCAGATCTTTTGACTGGGTTGAATGTGTGACATTGATCCTCATTCGGTCCATCACCTGTTGTTTTTGCAAACTCGCTATAAGTGTACTGGGGATGCCCAGACGTGGGTCCCAGGCACTCCACACCACTGGAGTCAAGCTAGTCGGGCTGATGAGAGGTGTTACCTCGAAACCGGTCCGGTCCTCGGATGCTTGATTCCGTTCTGGGAAGGACATGGCTTTTGTAGTTCGGACTGGACTGTTCCCATGGGGCACAGGGTCAGAGCTGATTTGCATATCGCCATTGTCTAACCCAGGGTGGTGTGGAGTGCAAAAAAACGATGGATTAGGACCCAGATCTTTTGACTGGGTTGAATGTGTGACATTGATCCTCATTCGGTCCATCACCTGTTGTTTTTGCAAACTCGCTATAAGTGTACTGGGGATGCCCAGACGTGGGTCCCAGGCACTCCACACCACTGGAGTCAAGCTAGCCGGGCTGATGAGAGGTGTTACCTCGAAACCGGTCCGGTCCTCGGATGCTTGATTCCGTTCTGGGAAGGACATGGCTTTTGTAGTTCGGACTGGACTGTTCCCATGGGGCACAGGGTCAGAGCTGATTTGCATATCGCCATTGTCTAACCCAGGGTGGTGTGGAGTGCAAAAAAACGATGGATTAGGACCCAGATCTTTTGACTGGGTTGAATGTGTGACATTGATCCTCATTCGGTCATCACCTGTTGTTTTTGCAAACATGCGTCGGGCAGCAAGACATTTGATTCAACCAGGAGACAAGGTCCTCATCAGAGATCGCATGCCGGTGTAGGAAGTCCAAACACCCTATGAACCAGGAGTGTGACAGTGCAGAAGCGAAGAGAGTCAATGGGACAATGATGACTGTGACCAAAGGAGGTGATACTGTAGCCAGAAACATTTCATTTATTTATTTATTTATTCAATTTCTTGTATAGCGCAAGAATCGACCCCGTACGGGGTATCTCCGTGCTTTGCTCGCAAGATGTAGAGGGAGGGGATATTGCAGATGAGCTGTAAAGTAGTAGGCTGATAGTTCAGTTAATTATTCTTCTAGGAACAGGTTGTTTTTTAATTTTTTTCTGAAGGTGGAGTGGTTGGAAATTTGTCTGATGCTGAAGGGTAAGTTGTTCCATAGGGTCGGCCCCACCAAGGAGAAGGCTCGGCCACCCTGTCTGGTTTTTTTTACAAGAGGGGTTTTTATCAGCAGTTGGTTGCTTGATCGTAGGGATCTGTCTGGTTTGTAGAGGTGTAGTTTTTGAGTCAGATAGTTGGGGGCATTCCCGAATAGGCGTTTGTGGACAGTGCAACAAATTTTAAATTTGACGTGTTGTCGTATCGGTAACCAGTGAAGTTCTCTCAGCAGGGGCTTGGAGGGGTTTCTTGGAGGGGCATTCAGAATCAGTCTTGCCGCTGTGTTCTGGACTACCTGTAGGCGGTTTATGGCATCCTCGTTGGCTTGTATCAGGAGCCCGTTGCAGTAGTCTAGTCTACTTATCACCATGGTCTGCACAAGGGTCTTCCTATAATTGTCTGGTAGATAAGGGAAGACTCGTCTTAACAGACCAATGGTGTGGAAGCATGCCCCAGCGATTGCATTCACATGTTCCTTTAGGGTCAAATTTTGATCTAACTTTACCCCCAGATTCTTTACTGTCGATTTTGGAGAGGGTACTGGTCCTAGGTCCAGGGGCCACCAGTCAGGGGACCAAAGTATAGATGCTTTTCCAAAGAGCATTACTTCCGTCTTCCCAACGTTGCATTGGAGACAGTTGGAAGCCATCCAATTAGAGACAGCCCTCATGCCTTCAGCAAAATTTTCCCTAACATTAGAGTTGAGGGAGTGGAAAGGGTAGAGGAGTTGGGTGTCGTCAGCGTACGACACCGGAGTGAATCCGTATTTTCTCACAATCTCAGCAAGGGGGGCCACGTACACATTGAACAATGTGGGGCTTAGGCATGAGCCCTGTGGCACCCCCTTCATGAGCACCCTTGAGGAGGAATGATAGGGTCCCAAGCTGACGGATTGTGAGCGCCCGGACAGAAAACTCTCCAACCAAGAAAGGGCCTGTCCTCCAATGCCCACTCCCTTTAGACGGCTCACTAGAATCTTGTGGGACACAGTATCAAAGGCGGCCGACAGGTCTAACAGCACCAGAATCATTGAGCCTCCTCTATCCTGTGACATCTTGATGTTATCGGTCACGGAGAGGAGTGCAGATTCGGTGCTGTAGTTGGGCCTGAACCCAGATTGAGAGTGGTCCAGGCCCCCTGTTGCCTTTATGAAACTGGACAAGTGGGTGTTAACATGTTTCTCGGCCAGAAAAGTTGGTACCTGCTTTCAGCAGGCGACTGACGCAGATGATACAGTGGAGGTCAATTGGCCTGAAATAGAAGGACCAAGTGAAACGCTCTCTAATGAAGAGAGATGAAATCCAATGACTGAAAGTGACAAGTCAGATGAAGACACTCAAGACACCTAAGCTGCTGGAAGGATGCCAAATCACAACACTAACAAAATTATCTTAGGCCTAATCATCGACCGAGTCAGCAGCTCAGATAGTTTGTGTGTAAAATGTGATGTTGATGATATCCATGACGGAGTTGGGAAGGGATGTAGTGTGTCACCTGGACTAACCCGGGCAGACCCTTACCCAGAAGTAGTCCTTACAGCATGGCCGAAGGCTATATAATAAAGAGGGAAAGACCGCATAGGAACTTTATGCTCATACACTTTAGTGTGTTTGTGTGATCTGTGGTCTGAGGTGATGCAACGTGGGTCTATTGGGCAGGGGCACAATCCAGTTGATGCCCCCTGTGAGACGTTGGCCTGATATACAGTGCTCACTATTCTAGTGATCACTGTGTATCATACCAAACGACCCTTATTGATGATTTGTTGTAAGTCAACCTTATAGACCAGCTATCCTAGTAGCGTGGACAAAAGAAGTCTTTAGGCTAAACTCTAGAGGGCGTGTTAAGCCAGCTGTTTTACCGTCACATATACCCCTTGAACACCAAGTGAAAGGACACCACACAAGTTGTTATGAAAATAAAGGATATTTATTTATAACAAATTTACCCTGAACTCTTTATGAGTCAGGGAGCTAAGCACAATACAAAACTCTTACGTAAATACTTCAAGTTGCACAATTTACACAAATGCCCGAGGGGCACGAAAAACCATATACTCTAAAAGTGGAATGTGAAATACTAGCAGGTAAGTAACAAGATCCAGAGGCTTCAGGATCGCTAGGACTACACTATTAAACACTAAGGTTAGGAGCAGGAGGCCTAGGGAGATCGGGTGCAGAGTGTGCACTCTCACGCGGGATGTGGGACAGAGTCTATGGAGCCTAGTATTTCTAAAGTTACTGTTATCGGACGAATCCGACTAGGTAGACTAAAGACGACAAAGGATCTGGACACTTGGATAGTGAACCTGCGTTGGAGCACCGAAATTCTCGGGTTACCTAGCCCAGAGGCTGCGGCTGCAAAGGGTTCAAAAGACGTCGGGAATCCTCATTGTAGTCTATGGAGCCTGAAAGAAGAAGTTGCTGGCAGGAGACCAGTAAAGATGTTCGATGTGATCCAAGCCTGGATCGGTGATGGAGACGACCTGAAAGCAGAGGGGACTCAGTTCTTAATCACTAGCCAGTGATTGTGTGGGCACCAGGATGGCCCCGGATGAAGTCACCTCGACCAGGTGAGTGGGCGACGCTGGACTCTGCATTCACATGGGCTAGGAGGCATTGTCGGCGACCAGGCTGGAGGTGCGGGATATCCCACGAAGGTGTCTGCTGTCGGCGATGCTGGTCCCAGGATTGGGGCAACAAACCTTGGCAAAGGCAAGCCCACCCGGTGGAGGCTAGATGGCGTCTGGAGTGGACCAGGAGGGTCCGGGGTGCTCCTCTTTTGAAAGGGAGCAAGGGCCAGTCTGTAGCAACCAGACCAGTGGTGTAATCGTCGTGGTACGTCATCAGGAGGGCCACTAGCCAGCAGGCAAGTGACCGGACAATGCGGTGAGCAGCAAAGAGCAGAAGGGCCCCACGCAGATCTCGTGGATGCTGGGGGCTGGACTTCGGTGCTGGAGCTGCTCAGGGTTGGGGCTTCTCAAACCCCAGAGCACTCACTCGAGGATCCCTCGGTGGTCGTGCTGGTTATGCGTTGTGCAGTTTCTGAAGATAGCCGGTCCCTCAGGTCTCGTCACACCCACGAATCTCAGCTGGGCTGATGATGCAGGTAGAGGTCAGAGATGCCAGGGAATCTGGGTCTCGTCGAGCTGGGCAGTCTTGATCCGGAGGATGGACGTGCAGCAAACCGCGATGCTTAGATGGTGCCTGCGGGTGCAGGGTGGCTACTCCTTAGCCACAAGGGAAAGTCCTCAAAGAAAGTCAAGAGTTCCTTTCGTAGAAAGTCGTTCAAGATTCAGGATGATCTAATTTGGGAAGGGGGCCCGCTCCTACCTTTATTCTAAGAAAAGGGGATGGCAGGCGACTAGGTCCTGCCCATGGGTGGGACCAGGAGGGGGGTGGTTACACCCCTCTCCCTTGTCCGGACTTTCCCCAGCTCAGGGGCTGGTGTGCCCCTGGAACTGGTTTGAGCCAGGATATGCACAGTGAGCACCGGGGTGCCACTTGCAGTGACCTTCCTCTCAGCCCTGCCTACCTGGGATACACAAAACCCTGTCTGGGATGGTGCTAGCACCGCCCCTGACAGGAAACCCTTTATGCAAGCTCTCCTCGCTGGAAGGACTCCCAGCAGCAGGAGGTCAGACTTGTGTCTGTGGTGGCAGCATCCATTTTGTGATGCTGAGGCTCGAGTTAACTTTAACCAGGGTTCACAGTTACATACATGTCGTGTCCCTCAAGAAGGGTGGAATGCTAACCCCGTCGCCAGAATTGGCGAGGGGTTAGTATTCCAATTCGTATGACACCTTACTCGACATGTTTTGATAAAGCAATACCAAAATTGGCAAATAACCACGAGGATTATAATGCACTTTAGAGTATATGGTACGCGTTATCATGGAACAGCTATTAGGACTTGGTTCCGCAAGCTGCAGACGGGCTCAGCTCATGCCAGAGCACCATCTCACATAATTCCAAGCACTCTGCCTTCAAGATTGTTAAGGCCTGCCATAGGAGTGACTGATAGGAATACATGTGTCCATTTTAGGGTTAGATATAGAGATACTATATCTAAAGCAAAGGGTGAATACACCACCTTGCCCCAGCTGTCGTGCAGCCAGTTGTGTCAGATTTGGATGGCCAGCCAGGGGTGGCATAATACATGCTTCAGCACCTGGTAGGCCCTGGGTACACCTAGGTCCTGGGTACCTAAGGTACACTGCACAGGGACTGATAAGGTGACTCAGTATCCAATTGGGTATGCACCTAAGGTACATGGAATCCATTTTACAGAGAAAGCAGTAGGCCTGGGGCCCTGAATAGCAGGGTCCCAGGTCAACTAAGTCGAAAAAACAGCAAAACACCAGGCAAAAAGTTGGGGGTAACCATAGTCAGATATCCACCTTCCTACATAACCCCCCCCCCCCCCCAAACGAAAGGAGATAAGGCTATCCTTGACCAGGTAAGCCTATATTGCCTGAGTGACCATATGAGGTGGTATATGCACTGGCATGGTTACCTCCTATCTCATGGTCCACTAAGCAATCCCTCACCCTAAGGGTGTCTGAGGGTCTCCACCATAGGGAATCTCTACCTGTGGTGTGTTTTGGCAAAGTAAAAGGCTGGTGCTGGGATGGAGTACTGAAGTGAGACTCCACTAATGTTGGGCTCAACTTCCTCCAATCACTATCCACCATATGTGCCTTTCTTTCCAGGACTGAGTTGCTGTGAGCTCTCAGGGTCAACCTCTGGCTACCTAAAGCTGGAGGCTGGGTCCCCCCGTTTGGCTTACTGGAGGGACAGATCAGGTTTGGGGCCCTCAGGTCCCAGGTTTGGCCGTGCCCAACAGTGTCCATCTGTGGGAGGTCCCTAGCTAATTTTAAGGGGGATCCCTCAGGAGTCTGTTTTATTTTCACTTGGCTAGATCTGCTAGCTTCAGTGACCCTAATCTGCTGATTGGGGAGTTCTTGTGGACAGGGGGCCCTTTGGGGTCCACCACTGACCTCCCTGACCTCTACAGCCCTGGGCTGACTGAGGCAGGGTAGAGAGGGGCAGGTTACCTGCTCCAGACTGGGTCCCACCTTGGAAGGGTCCACTGACATCAGGGGCTCTGCGAGGCTAGACCTGACTACCTCTGGGGCAGTTCCTTCACAAGGGGTCAGATCAGTTCCCTGAGGAGGCTGATCCTTTCCTAGAGTCTGGTGGGAGGGAGATTTCTCTTCCTCCTCAATGCTCTCTGTCTGAGTGGAGTGAATCATAGTTTCAGGCTTCACAACACTATTATCTGTCTGAGTTTGAGCTGTGGCCATCACAACTCCACCAACCTTTTCAGGAAGGGACTCAGTTTGGGTATGGGCTGTGACCATCACAGCCTTGCCAACCTGTTCAGGGAGGACATCTTGGACTGGGGCTGTGGCTATCACTGCCCCACTAACCTTACCATGGAGGTTTACCATTTTAAAATGGGTTTCTTGCTCTACCTCAACCCAGGCTGAGTTCTCTAAATCATTCCCCAGTAGGCAATCTACAGGCAAGTTTGATGACACTGCCACTCTCTTGGGGCCAGTGACACCTCCCCAGCTGAGATTGACCACTGCTATTTGATGATCTCTCTGCACTCCATCAATGTTGGTCACCTGGTATGTGGCTCCAGGTATAAGTTGCCTTGAGGGGACTAGGCTCTCAGTCACCATGGTGATGCTAGCCCCTATATCTCTATAGGCCTCAACTTTTGAACCATTGATGAGGGGCTCCCGTCTGTTCTTGTCCAAAGTGTTGGGACAAGCTGTGAAGTTGGCAAACCCCATGCCAGTCTCACAGACAAGAGTATCTAAATCAGGGGACCTGGTTAGGCCAGAGTCCCCAGGAACTCCCACAGTAAATGCACCCAGATTCTTGGGGGCACTCCCACCACCTGGGGGATTACTACTAGTAGTAACAGGAGGCTGGGAAGTTTTACTTGGGGGTATGTTCTCCTTATTGTTGTTGGCCCTTGGGCAACTGCTGTCAGTTTTGTAATGGCCTACCTGTTTGCAGGTATGACAATAAGGTTTATTTTGGGTATTGGAAGGAGTCTGGGACCCACCCTTTTCAGAGGATTTTTGGGGCCCTGATGTGGTTTGATCAGAAGATTTATTCCCACCCTTCTCTTGAGGCTTGGTTGATTCTTTCTTTTGGTCACAACCCTGGTTCTTAGGCCTAATCCTGGTTCTGACCAATTTGTCTGCCCTCTTACCCAATTCTTGTGGAGAGGTCAGATCAGAGTCTACCAGGTGCTGGTGTAATAACTGGTTCTGACAATTATTTAAGACTTGCTCTCTCATAATAAGATTATACAATCCTGTGAAGTCAGTAACTTTACTACCCAATAGCCAGCCTTCTAGAGCCTTAGTGGCACAATCAACAAAGTCAGCCCAATCCTGAGACTGAGTTTTCTCTGTAACC
This sequence comes from Lissotriton vulgaris, assembly GCF_964263255.1. Classification (NCBI taxonomy): domain Eukaryota; kingdom Metazoa; phylum Chordata; class Amphibia; order Caudata; family Salamandridae; genus Lissotriton; species Lissotriton vulgaris. The sequence continues at coordinate 1,499,099,510 of NC_141691.1, read as the reverse complement.
TGTACTGCTCAGTTGTTAAGCCAAACCCATCAACCAGTGTATTCTTCAGGACTTGGTAATTGTTAGCATCCTCAGCTCTAGTAGTGAGGAGCGTATCTCTACCTTTACCTTCAAAGGAGAGCCACAGTATAGCTGCCCACTGACTTTGGGGGATGCACTGGACAGTGCAGGCCCTCTCCAAAGCAGTCATCCATTTGTGGATGTCATCCCCTTGTTTAAAGGGGGGCACTATTTTACTCAGGTGTCTAGTATCAAAACTCCTGTCTTTATTTCTAGGGATAATGCTACAACCAGTGGGGTCTGCCCCACTCAATTTCTGCTCTCTGGCAAAGGCAAGTCTCTCTTGGCAAGGGCAAGTTCTTCCCTCTCAATCCTCAGATTGACCTCCCTCATCTTGGCTTCATGCTCTCTTCTCTGAGGGGATGTCATCCCTCTGTGAGAAGATGCCTGAGAGCCATTGGTATGAATGGATCTGTTAGAGCCTCTGGAGAGAGACCTAACTCGTCCACTCCCAATGTTAAGCCTGCCTGAGAGTGGGCCTGTGGGACCCCCAAGTCCATTTTCATGCCTGCTTAAGTTGGTCCTGGTGAGCCTTCTGACTACTACCTGACCTTTGTCTGCCTCATCCCCTGACAACTCCTGTTCCTCTTCCTCCTCTTCACTTTCTGTTCCATTGAGGTTGAGGTCAGGGTCCCCAAGGTTTCACTCTAAGGGGGGCATGCTCCCATCTGGATTAGAAGGGCCTGTGTTAGAAGCCCTCCTGGCATCATAAGTCTCTAAGAGACCTATCAGAAAAGGAGTGGTAGGGTTAGAACCCTGTTTTAGCTTCCTGGAGGTACACAGTTGTCTCATCTCCTGGAAGCTAAGAGCTGCATATCTTGACATGACCTGTGGAGGGTCAATGACCACTAGGGGAGTCTGTGAAGATTCTCCTTGGTCAGACATGCTTTCTAGTGAGGTGCAAGTGGTGCACTTACCTACACTATGGGTTTACCTACTGATCCCTTGCTAAGAGTTGTAGTCAGGGTGTGCTAAGCCCTGTTACACTACAACAGCTGGTTCAGTAGACCTCAGAGTATTCTAAGCTAAGTTATATGTACCTGGGTACTCATGTGATCTTTCAAATGATATTCATAGGATACGTGCGAGGTAAAACACCACCAAGCTCAAATCCCAACCGCTGCACACCAATGTGAGAAGTTGGCCTGATATATAGTGCTCAGTATTCTAGTGATCACTGTGTATCATACCAAACGACCCTTATTGATGATTGGTTGTAAGTCAACCTTATAGACCAGCTATCCTAGTAGCGTGGACAAAAGCAGTCTTTAGGCTAAACTCTAGAGGGCGTGTTAAGCCAGCTGTTTTACCGTCACATATACCCCTTGAACACCAAGTGAAAGGACACCACACAAGTTGTTATGAAAATAAAGGATATTTATTTATAACAAATCTACCCTGAACTCTTTATGAGTCAGGGAGCTAAGCACAATACAAAACTCTTACGAAAATACTTCAAGTTGCACAATTTACACAAATGCCCGAGGGGCACGAAAAACCATATACTCTAAAAATGGAATGCGAAATACTAGCAGGTAAGTAACAAGATCCAGAGGCTTCAGGATCGCTAGGACTACACTACTAAACACTAAGGTTAGGAGCAGGAGGCCTAGGGAGATCGGGTGCAGAGTGTGCACTCTCACGCGGGTTGCGGGACAGAGTCAATAGAGGCTAGTATTTCTAAAGTTACTGTTATCGGACGAATCCGACTAGGTAGACTAAAAACGACAAAGGATCTGGACACTTGGATAGTGAACCTGCGTTGGAGCACCAAAATTCTCGGGTTACCTAGCCCAGGGGCTGCGGCTGCATAGGGTTCAAAAGACGTCAGGAATCCTGGTTGTAGTCTATGGAGCCTGAAAGAAGAAGTTGCTGGCAGGCGACCAGTGAAGATGTTCGATGTGATCCAAGCCTGGATCGGTGATGGAGACGACCTGAAAGCAGAGGGGACTCAGTTCTTAATCACTAGCCAGTGATTGTGTGGGCACCAGGATGGCACCAGATGAAGTCACCTCGACCAGGTGAGTGGGCGACGCTGGACTCTGCAGTCACACGGGCTAGGAGGCGTTGTCGGCGACCAGGCTGGAGGTGCGAGCTGTCCCACGAAGGTGTCTGCTGTCGGCGATGCTGGTCCCAGGATTGGGGCAACAAACCTTGGCAAAGGCAAGCCCACGCGGTGGAGTCAAGATGGCATCTGGAGTGGACCAGGAGGGTCCGGGGTGCTCCTCTTTTGGAAGGGAGCAAGGGCCAGTCTGGAGCTACCAGACCAGCGGTGTAATCGTCGAGGTGCGTCGTCAGGAGGGCCACTAGCCAGCAGGCAAGTGACCGGACAATGCGGTGAGCAGCAAAGAGCAGAAGGGCCCCACGCAGATCTCGTGGATGCTGGGGGGCTGGACTTCGGTGCTGGAGCTGCTCAGGGTTGGGGCTTCTAAAACCCCAGAGCACTCACTCGAGGATCCCTCAGCGGTCGTGCTGGTTAAGTGTCGTGCAGTTTCTGAAGACAGCCGGTCCCTCAGGTCTCGTCACACCCACGAATCTCAGCTGGGCTGATGATGCAGGTAGAGGTCAGAGATGCCAGGGAATCCAGGTCTCGTCGAGCTGGGCAGTCTTGATCCGGAGGATGGACGTGCAGCAAACCGCGATGCTTAGATGGTGCCTGCGGGTGCAGGGTGGCTACTCCTTAGCCACAAGGGAGAGTCCTCAAAGAAAGTCAAGAGTTCCTTTCGTAGAAAGTCGTTCAAGATTCAGTATGATCTAATTTGGGAAGGGGGCCCACTCCTACCTTTATTCTAAGAAAAGGGGCAGGCACGCGACTAGGTCCTGCCCATGGGTGGGACCAGGAGGGGGGTGGTTACACCCCTCTCCCTTGTCCGGACTTTCCCCAGCTCAGGGGCTGGTGTGCCCCTTGAACTGGTTTGAGCCGGCATATGCACAGTGAGCACCGGGGTGCCACTTGCCGTCACCTTCCTCTCAGCCCTGCCTACCTGGGATACACAAAACCCTGTCTGGGATGGTGCTAATACCGCCCCTGACAGGAAACCCTTTGTCCAAGCTCTCCTCGCTGGAAGGACTCCCAGCAGCAGGAGGTCAGACTTGTGTCTGTGGTGGCAGCATCCATTTTGTGATGCTGAGGCTCGAGTTAACTTTAACCGGGGTTCACAGTTACATACATGTCGTGTCCCTCTAGAAGGGTGGAATGCTAACCCTGTCGCCAGAATTGGCGAGGGGTTAGTATTCCAATTCATATGACACCTTACTCGACATGTTTTGATAAAGCGATACCAAAGTTGGCAAATAACCGCGAGGATTATAATGCACTTAAGAGTATATGGTACGCGTTATCATGGAACAGCTATTAGGACTTGGTTTCGCAAGCTGCAGACGGGCTCAGCTCATGCCAGAGCACCATCTCACATAATTCCAAGCACTCTGCCTTCAGGATTGTTAAGGCCTGCCATAGTAGTGACTGATAGGAATACATGTGTCCATTTTAGGGTTAGATATATAAATATACTATATCTAAAGCAAAGGGTGATTACACCACCTTGCCCCAGCTGTCGTGCAGCCAGTTGTGTCAGATTTGGAAGGCCAGCAGGGGTGGCATAATACATGATTCAGCCCCTGGTAGGCCCTGGGTTCACCTAGGCCCTGGGTACCTAAGGTACACTGTACAGGGACTGATAAGGTGACTCAGTATCCAATTGGGTATGCACCTAAGGTACATGGAATCCATTTTACAGAGAGAGCAGTAGACCTGGGGCCCTGAATAGCAGGGTCCCAGGTCAACTAAGTCGAAAAACCAGCAAAACACCAGGCAAAAAGTTGGGGGTAACCATAGTCAGATATCCACCTTCCTACACCCCCTGCAGCACTTAGCATGATGTGCTCTAGCAAGTTTATTGCAGAATGATACAGAAATTGTGAGATGGAGTGTCACTATGCCATAAGGTTCTCCGTGTGGTGAATCCTCCTGTTAGCAATATGATTTTAGATTTTACCAGAACCAAGCATGCAGATGGCCAATAGTGTGGCGCTGGTTGTATGAAAAGATTATTTGCAATGCATAGCAATGGGTCAACCAGGTACTTTCATTCAACAATGGTATGGTAGAGCTCTGAGATTTGCTGTACGTGCTGTTTAAGGAGTATACCTTTAAAATGGAATGTATTCTCGGTGTAATAGTACAGTTGATTGTTTATCTATATAGGTTACCTAATTTGTGGTAATTGAAGCTGGTGGGAGGTAAGAGGAGGATGCCCTGACAAAGGGGAGTGTCAATGTGATAACCCAGGCAGCTATTCCAGAGGATGAATGGGACTGTGGAAATGAGTACAATGAGGCTAATCAGGAGTGGTGACTGAATGAAAATCTGTCATCCTGGAAAGAACATGGTAGGTAAGGCGTTATAACATTATTTTGAAGTAAGGTATGAGATGTCATACTAGTAGGTAAGTAAATATTTATTGTTTGATTATTTGAAATCATTACAATGTGCATGTGCAAAAATACAATATAAAAGCAAATGATCATATCCATGTTGCCTCATAGGGAACCAGCAAGTAAGCTCAAACTTTGGAGGGTGGTACCCACTAAAAGTAATTGAACGAAAAAATGGATGAATAACAATCCAATCCAAAACATAAAGTGCTGGTGTTTATTGTATGTGCACCATCAGAATTCATGATTGTCCCATATTTTAGATTTACTGAAGAAAAAAGGTGCTTCAAATTGCGCTCACTTAGTCAGTGGTATACTGGTGCGGTGCAATTGAGTGGCTCAAGTAGATTGCTCGCTAATGTGGTCTGGACCCACCTACTAAACGTCCCAGCAGAGGAGCAGCCCTTCCTGCCGTGCACTCTGCATTGATTGAGTTTTCGACAGTATTGGGGCATGTTGGTATGCAAAGAGTTGCAATGTGCATATTTAAAAGAAGTATTAAGACCAGATGCTAAACCCCATCTATCTGCCGAATAGGAAAGAATAGACACTCATAACCAAAGTCTAACTGACCACCACCGCTTTGTGAAAGGAGTCCGGTGGGGGACCGCCTTGAATTAAATTATTAATGAATTCCAAGAGTTCCTTACGCAATGTTCCTCAAATTTTTTAAGAATTCAATGGGTAGGCCTTCCTCATCATTGGCTTTGCCATTGGGGAAAGACTCTATCACTTCATCTAATTCTGATAATGTGAAATCCTGTGTGAGGTAGTTCTTACCCTCAGTATCTATTTTAGGTATTTCCAATGGCTGATGAAAATCCGTGATAGAGTCAGATGTGGTCCCCGCAGTTGCTTGATATATCCCCTCATAGTGTTTTAAAAACAGCTCGCCAATGGCAGTGGTGGTCTTAACTTGAGTTTTAGTGATGGGGTCTGTTAACTGATCTATTCTATTACGAACCTGCTTTTCTTTAGATTGCCAGGCCAGAAGCTTTCCTGTATACTCACTCTCCTCATAAATTTTTTGTGACTGAAAATTACTATTTGTCCCGCCTAGATCATAATAAAAATCCTTCATCTTGCGCTTCGCCTCATGAAGTTTGTGACCAGAGATCTTGGATCTGACCCTATAATGCTCTTGGGTAGCCTGCGACAGTTCAGTTTGAAGTTTGATTTTCTCCTCCCGTCTTGCCTTAAGCTTGGGAATCTCTTTAGATGTAATTATTCCACGTAAAGTGGCTTTAAATGCATCCCAGATTATGTTAAAAGGGGATGTACCTCTATTCTGTGTAAAAAATTGCTCGATCTTTTCATTAATATCAGTGCACCATTGTTGGTCAAGGAGGTTCCGTTTGTTAAAAAACCATCTACTTGTAGATCTTGCTTCATAATTCCCCAATTTGACCTCCATGCAAAGAGCCGCGTGATCCAAAAAAGCGTTGGGTAGGTAAGCGTAGTTGTATAATTCTAGGTCATTAGAGGATAAGAAAAAATCCAGCCTTGACGCAGAATTATATTTTGCTGAATGACATGTGTACTCATGCTTGGTGGGATTTAAATTACGCCAGTGGTCAGTAACATCAAGATCTGTCTTACAGCTTTGAACAGCTAAGGAGACTTGGGGTTTATTCTGTCGGCGGTCTTTCTTGGAAGAGTCCAATCGAGGGTTTTGTAGTAGGTTAAAATCACCCCCCAAAATATTAGCCCAGAGAGACCGGTTAATGCCTACTTAACCTGTAAAATAGCTTGTGGGTCATCCAAAATTGGTGCGTAAATTGTGGCAAGGATAACGTTGACATTGTTTAATTTACCGTGTGCGACTGCCCATCTGCCTTTAGGATCTATGCACGTTCCTTCAAGGTTAAAACCTACATGTCTTCCTATTAGCATGGAAACTCCTCTCTGGGCCATCCCGGTAGGAGCAGATATGTTATAGCCCGCCCAGTTTTTAAAGAGTTTAGCTGATTCTGCCTGATCTTTGTGGTGGGTTTCCTGCAAATAGATGACATCAGGTATCAGATTTTTTAACCAGCACTCAATAGCGTTCCTTTTATGAATGTTATTCAGGCCATTAACATTTAGCGAAATAAATTTCACCATGTCATTTGATGTTCAAGATATTGGACGTAGCCCTCAATTAAAGTGCAAGTGTGCAGAATGAGCAAATATACAAACAGCAGCAACAACATAAATAACTGATAAATAATACAAATATATGGCAATAAAGAACAATAGTAGCAGATATTTATGGAAATTTTCATGAAAAATCTAAATTTCAATGTGCAAATATGCAAGCGAGCAGCAAAAGTGTAAAGTGCTATTTGAGGAGACCTTATATGTATAAATAAATAAATAAATAAATAGACCGTATAGATATATCATATCATCAAATAGAAAAATAGAATACCATTGTCTGTGCAAATGTGCAAATAAGCAGCCAAATAGTACAAAAATAGCAGCTCGGACTTGAAAGTTTAGATGTTCAAGATATTGGACGTAGCCCCCTGTTAAAGAGCAAGTGTGCAGAATGAGCAAATGTACAAGCAGCAGCAACAACATAGATAAATGATAAATAATATAAATATATAACAATGAAGAGCAATAGCAGCAGATATTCATAGAGATTTTCATGAAAAATCAAAATTTCAATGTGCAAATATGCAAGCGAGCGGCAAAAGTGTAAAGTGATATATGAGGAGACATATCATTCATTGTGCAAGACATGGAGATAGATGACGCATTATAAAATCTTATCTTATATGTAAAAATAGACCGTATAGATATATAATAACATCTGATACAAATAGAATACCCTTGTCTGTGCAAATATGCAAATAAGCAGACAAATAATACAAAAATAGCAGTTCGGACTTGAAAGTTTAGAACACCTCCTAGTGCAAAATAGGCAGCTGTGCTTATAGGGTCTTGTCAACTTATCATTATCCAAAATAAGCAAAAGTGACATGTGCGAGAAATCGATGAATAACCTTGCTCATACCGTAATCATGAAAGTATGAAAAAATATATTGCATTTGAACTCTCTTTTTTCCCCCTTGCGACACCCCCCTTCCCTCCCCCCTTGAGTGGACGGAGACCCAAGTGTCCCACTTCCGTCCTTCTCTGTTGTCTCTTCTTTTTGGCTGCCATCTCATTGCATCCTTGTGTGCTTCCTGTTTCCAACAAGTATCCACCATGCATTAGTGGTAGTATCAGCAAAATTCATCAACTTGATTTGTTATCCCCCGAGGCCGTGAAGAAGTGTCTGGGCTTCATGTAGGGCCGTGAATATAAAGAATTTTCCTTTAGCCAAAACTTTAAGTTTTGATTGCTGCACTATCATGGCTTGGGCTCCCTTGCTCTTCAAGGAGTCTATGAGCTTCTCTGCGTCTGTGAGCAGATGCAGCCGACATGTCATGTCACCAAAAATCCTGAAATTATTCGCCCCCTCTACATTGAAAGTTCTTTTAGAAAATGCGGTATTTAGGATTTTTTCTTTAACCCTAAAGTCTGAAAAGTTGAGGAGGATTGTACAGGGTATTTCAAAATAATAGGTTTATGTGCATGGACTCTGTGCGCCCTTGTTTTAGTCAAGGCACCTTGTAGCTCAGGCATGGCTTTTTTCAATAAAGAATCTGACCAGCTAATTACATCCTTAACTTCTAGCCCCTCTGGTATGCCTACTAGCTGTAAATTCGATCTCCTATTGTAATTCTCAAGGTCCTGGAGCTTTTCCTCAAAATGGGATTTCTCTCTATTAGTCTCCGCAAGATTTTTCTGGATTGTAGTCAGCGAGTCCTCTAGAGATGATATCCGAACTTCGGCTTCAGAGACCCTCGGAGGAATGTTTCCAAGGCACTCCTCCATCTTCGTGAGCCTGCTGTGCAAAAGTGATATTTCCTGAGCCTGAGATAATTTGAAATCTCTTAGTTCTTGGAGAATGGTAACTAAGATATCTTCCATCGTATTTGCTTTTGAAGCACTCGGGAGAGCAAGCAAGACGTCATCCTGGGAGGTCAAGAAGGCCTCTAAACTCAGGGCTTGACTTGGAGCTGTCGTAGTTTGCTTGTTGCTTGGGGCTGAACTAGAGCTTGCGCTTGTGTTCAGCGACAGCAGGGGGTGCAAGGGAGGGGCTGCATCTGAAGAGATCGTGGCAGAAACCATTGGTGTGGGTAATGCTGCTACTCCTTCTAGCCTTGTTGCCCCTGCGATGTTTGGCACCAGAGTCTTCTATGGTGACTTTTGCGTTGTGGGACTGCTTGCTTTCCCTACCTTGTTGGAGACCACCTGTTCTGAAGTGACACCTGTGCCCCCTTTTTTTTGTTCTCCCCTCGTGTAGGAGTGCTCGGACAGTGTCTTGTTGACCGACATTTTTTTCGAGAACCTTAGCTGCATAAGGTAAGCCCGAGATCGGACAATAGTTTTTATACTCGGTGGGCTCTAACGTTGTCTTTTTCAAAATGTGCCTATCACACGCGGTCTACCAGGCCACAGGGTAGACCCCTGATTCCAGAACTTGGTTAATCAGGGGGGAAAGTATCTCGCTGATCTTCTCAGAGGCCAAGTACATATTAGCAGGGGCAGGGGTCATTGGATGACCCAGACTTTATAAATTATAGGTGATTCACTACATCATCATCAGAAAGTGGTTTAAAACAGGTTAACCTAGACTGCACTGTCTCCACCACATAGGGAGATTGATTGTTAAGTACCAGAACATTTAATGGATTGACAAGGCTATTATATATAACTTGCACCTTGTTCTGAAAGAAGGTAGCAAGCTGTTCACAAAAAGCCTGGTCAGGTTTAAACAAAGTAGCCTGCTGTGGTTTAGCTAAAAAGTAACTGATTTAAAAAGTCCTTTGGCTGAGTTTCCTGCCTCTTGATTCTTTGCCGTAAAATGTGCCTGTTTTTGCTTCCAGAATAGCCACCTTATACTGTTTCAGAGCCCCATTGTAAGCATCTTTGCTCTCCTTGCTGTAGTCTACACTCAAACCTTCTGCATTCCACCTTTAGCCCTTTTAGTTCAGGGACATACCAGGGGGTTACCAGCTGACGCCTCTTGGCCATTCCAGTATGTTCTGGGGCAACGCAGTTAGCCGCTTTCACAATCCACTCTTTAAACTAAGAGGTTGCCACCTTGTTGTCACTATCTAGTATCAGAGGAGAGTGATTGAGAGCGTCTTCTAAGTCCCTACCTTTTACTTTGTTCCAGCGTTGGAACGTGACCCTAGTTGCTTTAAAAAAGGGACACTTCTTGAGAGCCCTGACCATGGCCTCAAAGAAAACTGACGTATGGTCTGTCCAAGGGAGTGACTCAATTCTAGCCAATGTAATGTCAGGGTTGTTAGAAAAAAGCCCATCCAGGGTCTGCCCACCTCGATGTAGGCGCCGACAATCGCTGGCTAAGGCAATACACCGCCAAGTGTTCTAGGAGTCCGGCAGTCTCAGAATCTGTGCTAAGCTCCAAATGATAGTTGAAGTCTCCAAGTATTGTGAAAAATTCAGAGTCTGTGCATGATTCCATAAAAGACAGGAGAGCCTGTGAAAAAGCAGCACTGGGATCCGGCGGCCCATACACCAATAGGCCCTGAAACTTGAAAGAGTCTTTGAGCTTTGCGCAAAAACACATTGCTTCAGCCGGAAAGTCCCCCACTCCTTCCACTTGAACCTTCAAAAAGTCTTCGTACATGATTGCTATTCCCCCCCCTTATTTCCTTGTCTGTCTTGGTTACAAAATGCATAGCCAGGTGGCAGGGCAATATTCCATTCCGGGACTGAGGTGTCGTCCGTCCACGTCACTGTTAAGAAGACTATGTCTGGGTTATGCGACTTCAATAACATTTCTAATTCATATTTATGCTTAACAACAGAGAATGCATTACGAAGTATGCAATGGAGGCTGTTTTTCCCTGTAACCACAGAGCCAGACATCGGCTCTTGATTCCTAAAGGCGGGTGGTGTATAGTCCCTCATCAAAAATTCTGCCCAACTCTCCCCCTCTCTCCCTCAACTTCCCCCCCCCCCCCCCAACTTGCATGATGTTGTTGTCAAATCCCACCTTCAACCGGTAGGAACAGTTTGTGCAGAGGGACATTCCCCTCTTACCTTCTATAGATAAATGTCACTGCAACAGTCACCACGGAGCTTCAACAGTGCATCTCTCGCGCCAGCGTGGTTTTTAACATCTAGGTGGGTGGGAGGTCTTGAACGCTGACCCGGGTGTAGGTGGGCCCGCTCTTACAGATGGGCACTGCGGGTCGGCTAGGGACAAATTACCACAAGTGTATGAGTGAAAGCCAGCAAGTTTAAAACACAAGCATTACAACACAAATTCAGTTTAAAATACAATCTGTGCACTAGCAGCAAGTAGCAGCCTTCAAAACAGGGCTCACAAGCCCCAGCGTAACACACTGTGTAAAAAGGTATCTGACCTCATGAAACTTAATGCTGTATACAGTCACAAACTTGCTCTGCTGAATGATTCAGAGCTCCAAAACAGAGACTAAATCCAAAGGTAAAAAGCATGACCAGGTGAGCCCACCAAAAATATTCAACCAGCAAGAGGACTTCTCTTAGCACACATTTTGAATTTCTACATGTCTGAGCTTTTTCTACCAAAACCAATAGCTTCAGCAGTACCTCATCCAAGGCCTCTCTGAATGTGTGAGGACTTCCTTCATCACAGCCTGTTGCCTTGCCCCACTTGAAAAAGTTTGACTTCCAGAAAAAGTCCCACGGTAAAAGTTCCAACCAAGCCAAAGTTGGTTGCAGTATAGGACCGTGTCTCCATTGTGAATTGCCTGAAATTGTGCATTGGTCACAAGCTATCACAACTGTTGACTACCAATGGCATTTTTATCTTCTTGGTATAAAGCCACATTCAGTCACCCTTGGCAGCACACAATCACCTTGTTAGAAGCCACATCACCTTTTACCTCCCTGGAAATTATCATCAGATCCATCAGTGCTCCAAATTGTGGAATGACTCTTTCTTTCCTGTCTCAACTCCTGGACATTCCCCCCTCATCACATCAACTTTTGGAGGACCTCTTGTCCATACTGCAAGTAGCCAAAGAGAATGTGCCAGCATCAGGGATTGCAAAATCACAGTTATACCTGTTATTTCCTGGTCCTAAAAAAGAATGAAGGCCTGAGCCACATTCTAAATCTTTGTCCCCTGAACTTCTTCCTCTGGAAGGACAAGTTCAAAATGCTTACCCTGGTCTAAATTATGCCTTGACAACTATTTTCCCATCCCTCTCTTGCAATCCCTCAGGTGTTACCTGCAGTTTGAGGCAGGCCAAGAGCACCTTCAGGTCTTGGTGCTCCCCTTTAGCCTTACCAGCACCTCAAGTGTCCGAAAGGAGATGGTGGGAGTCACAGCCCATCTAAAAAGGTGGTAAATACCAGTTGTTCCCTACCTCAACAACTAGTTGATAAAGGCAGACTCACCTAAAGCAGTCGTAAACCACCTCCAAACAATGGCTGACATCACTGGGTCTTTTCAATCAATGTGCGTAGTCACACCTGACTCCATCACAATAGCTCCTCTTCATTGGAACCTTCCAGGATATTGCGATTTTCCAAGCATTTCTTCCACTTTAATTACTTCAGGACATTTGAGCTGCAATGCTAATGTTCCAACCCTTAACTTGTGTCTCAGTGAAAGAGACTCTTAAGCTTCTTAGTCACTTTAATCCTGCTTATTGCCTGGTGGCACATCTACGTCCTTACGTGGGGTTTAAAGTCCCAATAGACCACATCAAGGTAACGTTTTGGATTCCATCCAGATGTCGGAAGAGACTGCAAAAGATCTGCATTGTTGAGTGCTCAACTGCAATTGGACCGGTGGCAGACCCCTCTCCCTACCCCACCCAGAACCAACAGTTGTGACGGATGTTTCACTGTTGGGTTGGGGAAGTGATCTGAGAGAGGTGGAGATCAGAGGACTTTGGACCTCAAAGGAGATCTGTCTCCATATCATGTGTCTACTCTCTATATTTTCCAATCTCTCTCATGAACTCAAGTCTGTCTATAAGGATTTTGTAGGTTCTTGCACAGATGGCTCTCCCTTTCAGTTGGGAACAACTCACACTTCACTGCATTGAATTTGAACATCTTCTCTGCTCCCCTGAAGGTAGACATAAGCCATAAAGTTCACTGTGATGACTAATAACAGAGGTAACTACAAGGTCCATCTTCTCCTCATTGAGGTTGTTCCTCCTCTTGAGCAAGCATGACAACATCCTAGAGGCGTTATAAGGTGTCAGTGTCTGTGCCAAGAAGTAAAGTAACATAGTCCAAGGGGAAGAGGGCAGAGTCAAGGTTGTGGACTGTATTTATGTGCTTTCAGGATAAGGGGTTGTTGGTGTGTGATTTAGACTAGGTGAATGCTATGTCACTACACCTGTCTATACTTCACTGAGGAAATGTTGAGTTATAGGTGAAAATCGAATGACATTCATAAAGTGACTGGTATTAACTGCACAGCTGCAAACTCTAATCTAAGAGACTCCAAACCCTTGTGTAAAGAGTACAGAATAGTGGAATATTCATCATGAATGAATATCTATTACCATAACTCTTTAAGTCAGTTTGTATGTTCATTGGTAGATCTGTTTCCTAGGAAGTATAGAGACAATGTCTTACAAATTAACTTCAAACATTCGAGTAAGTGATGTTTGCAGTTTACTACAAATCAGCATCACACAAGGAGTACGCACCATATCTTCAATACAATCTCAGTTGTTTATCAGCCCCATAGTTACATGTCCAATTGTTTAGTGATGATTTGTAGGTATGTTGCTGTTAGTTCCTCCTGGATGATCGCAAGGGACATGTGTTTCATCCTTTATAGGACTTTTTCAAAGGCTAGGTCCTAGTAGAATGTTTCCGGTCACTAAGTAATGGTTACTCATGCTAAATTTGAAGCGGAGAGATGAGATATCTTGGCCAATAGACCTTGTCAATTAATTCTCACTCACACTGAAATTTGTGACAGCAAAGCTGCTAGTTGTACCATCCTAAGCATGTAAGTAGATAATAAATAACAGCTCCCAAGTCCATGATATATGCACTGAAGATGTGAACCTCTAATAGTGGTAGGAACCGTGATAAGTCCTTGGTACACTTGTCTTCACTACAGGCGTGTTGCGTTACCAATGCTGCATCTGAATCATGTGTGAACAAATGAAAGGGGCTGGAGACTCATCAATCCTCCCACTGAGTAGATATTTACACCTAGAAATGGTGAATATAAGTCAGATGAAAATCTCCACCATGTGGAGACAGAAATTTATATGTCCAGATATCGCCACACACAGATTTTCATTAGTGAATTGGGCTCTAAGATGTTAAGGCACACATTATCATCTCTGCAATGTTTCTGAGCATTATGGACCCCATTTTGGTTGATTCTGCATTTCAAATGGAAATGTAGTGAAGTATTAACTTATTTCTTAGTTTTACTTGTTCGCACACTCTTCATCATATATGCTCAGTGTTTATGGAGTGATGCCATTGATGATGTCATTGGCGATGTAGTGTCATATGAGATCTAATCAGTGACGTCATAAATGGCGTTGTGGGAAAATGGGTTCCAACCTGTTTAGCCCCCTGTTACTTTTGCTTTATGGACTAACTGGTTTTTAGACCTCTGCTATGAATGAGTCTCACTAAAAAAGTCTCACTCACTATGAACTTCGAAAAAAAACTGAGCATTTTTGCACACACATAAATAGAATAAGTGAGTAGGCCTACTGCCCCATTCCGCAAGGCACCTGTTCACAGGTAGCTTGTCGCAGAAGGAATCCTTCAAATAATGCTGCTGATTTGTGAACGCTTTACAATATGAGTGGGCATTAATGTGATGAGTATGTACATCTGTAGTGCTTTACTGAAAAGTGTGTGTGCTTCATTGTAGTGTACATTGTAGGTGAAATATGCATCAAAGTACAGTTTAACCATAAAATATCAAATACAATAAGGCAGCTGTGGTGGCACACCGGACTCCTGTATCCCATACAATTAAATATAAACCAAAACAATAAACTGCCCATGTGTCATTCATCTCCTGCCCACATACACAGAGAACGTTTAGCATACAAAGTAAAATTAAAAATCTTTTTATTGTTCCTTTAGACAAATAAACATATTACACATAACATGCAGAACAGGCTGTTTTGTGTGTTATCATGATTTGCCTAAAGGAACAATAAAAAGATTTTTAACTTGACTATGCAGCTTCAATCTATTCTTGTGTCTCACTGGACTTTGACTTGGTGGTCAAAATCGAAAGAAAGGTAAGTGAATGAGATCACCCAATAGACAGTATTTGTTAGAAAGTTACCTCTCCAACGTAATGATAATTTTATAAGGGATAGAGGTGTAGTGCGCAGTCTTTTTGTATTTGTTATTTTCTATAACTGTACTAGTGGTTTCACCAGCACTTATAGCCTTTACCCTACAGAAGTTGTCATACTAAAAAATGACAAAGGTTGATGACAACAACGAGGAGTCAGCTAAAGACTTGCTTAACCTTAGTATCATAACAACATGGACTAGCAAATCTGCTGTGCCACCAACCATTGACAGTCTTTCATGTTATTTTGTCAAATTAAAGAAGCCAAAGAAACAAGAACTCTCAGTGCACCCCACACCCCATTGCCCCCCCTGGGAAATCCCCTTCCAACACCTAGGCGATACAATCCACTTTTCGCGACCCCTCTGTCCCAAAGTGAGAAAACACATGAAGTTAAATAGAGAAAAGAAACAGCCTATCAATTTCATAATGAAAATTATATCTAATATCTATTCTTGGTACTCCCCAGGAAAACCCCCATCCATATTATGTAATCTGACAACTCATCCCTCCATCTGTGATAATAAAGTGGCGACTTCTTCTGGATTACTGATGTTATACATCTTATTTTGCCACATTATATTTAACATCGCTGGGAACTTCATCTGAACATTGAGCTCCCTTACTTGGTAGCTCACTCATCCTAGATCCCAGCTGCCACTGCCTCTGAGTCATCCTTTAACTTAGATCTGATTGTTTTTGATAACTAAAGTCATCATGTCTCAAAGAACCTTCCTTCAGAGCACGTCCCAACACCAGCTCCATTATATCATATGTAATAAAGTTTGACAAAATCTTTCTAGGCATCTTCCGATCCGTATTCAACTTTAATGGGTCTCTGTGTACTCTTTATATTTCCTTCTCCAAATCAATTTTTGGTCTGGCCTTCAAAATTAATTCTCTCAGAAGCCTACATATAAAAGCCTTATTATCCCCTTTCTCAGCCCCTTCCAGAATTTTAAGGACTCTCAAGTTGTTACGTCTGATTTGTGTTTCCAGCCTCTCTACATCATCCTGCAACAATCTATTCTGTAATTTTAGCATCTCGCTAAATGCAAGCCCGTCTGCAGCCGGAGCACGCCCAGCGCCAGAACACCTAGCCGTTCTGGGTCCAAAATCCTCACTAGAGACCAGCTATTGGCGCTAAGGAGAGGTGAGTGTTGCTCTCCTAAAGTATGCAGTATGGGGGAGGATTATGAAGAGTTTAAGTGTGTTGGCTGTGGTTTTCGGTTTTCCAAGGACCCACACTCTAACACTGCTGAGGCCGGTGTTAAGACAGAGGGCAAAGGGGAGGGTGAGATTGGAATTGCGGAGACTCCAATTAAAGGTTTAACTAACAGAACTAACAGCAACAATCTTCTGGGCTGCAAAGGGGGGATGAGTGGTGAACAGCTGCTTAGCACCTTCGACGCTCATGACAAGCTCAGCTCGTCATGAGGTACACCTCTCGTACACTCATGCCGAGCTGAGCTCGTCATGAACAATGGGAATCAATAATGTTCAGAACAGGAGGGGAATACCATCAGCATTAATGGTGTTAAATGCATATTGCTCAATACACGATCCGTGGGCAGACATAAGTATCAATTAGAATGCTTCCTTCAGGTCTTCGAGCCGAACCTGGTATTCCTGACTGAGATGTGGATCAACCAGGCCTCAGACCCAGACTGGAATATTGCCCTTCCGGCTGGATAGACTGTGGTTAGCCAAGATAGGATAGGAAGTACAGGAGGTACAATTGATCTACGATAACCTTCGGAACAATATGCAGGTAAATGAAAATGGCCTAAATATAACATTGGAGAATAAGACGTTGCATTGTAATTTTAACAGATTCAGCACGTATACGCCTACTGAAGTCAACAATATCCTGCTATCTACCAAATCAGGGTCCACGAAGGACCCATGCCCACCGGCCGTTATGCATCTGGTTTCTGGGTCTATAAGTAGACACTTAACTCCCATCCTAAACCAAGTAACTGAGTCAGGGAAAAAAGCCTGCATTAGACGAATTTTGAAAGAGCTGTCTCTTGATCCCTTGGAGGTCGAGAACTATTGACCTATCTTGTGTCTACTGATTGCAGCCAAAATTCTTGAAAGGTAGATAAACCAGGAGCTGACTGCATATCTAGATGTTAAAAATCTGCTGGACTCAAGTCAGCATTGTTTCCGGTCATGTTATTCGACAGAGACCAGCTTGTTTTTGGCAACAGAGGAGATTCGGAGACAGGTAGATGGGGGGAAGGCCCATCCTCATCCTCCTAGACCTATCAGCAGCATTCAACATCATGAATCAAACGGTGTTAGTGCAGCAGATGAAAGCAGTGGGGATGAGGGACTAAGCTCTGTCCCTCCCCTCTTCATTTTTATAGGCTTGGGAACAGACCATTCATTGGGAAAATCTACAATTTGAATCCTTCCCACTCCAGTGTGGAGTGCCACAGGGATCTGCACTGTCGCCAACTCTGTTTAATATCTACGTCACCCCACTCGCCAGTCTCATCAGACAGCATGGTTTCTCGTTTGTGTCATATGCAGATGAATCACAGATTGTCATCTCTGTATCTAAACAGTCTGAGTCCATGACCGCTAGTTTCCATGCTTGTCTGACTAACATCATGAACTGGATGAGTTCTAAATATCTTAAAATCAACATGGATAAGGCGGAGGTAATGGAGTTTGGCAATGGTCCGTCCCTGTAGAATCACACTTGGTGGCCGACAGAGGCTGGTGAATGTCCCGTTCCATCAGCTAAAACCAAGAATCTGGGTGCCATTTTTGATGAGCAACTTAGTTTTTCGGCCCAGATAAACTGTGTAACCTTCTCCTGTTTCTTTGTATTGAAGCTTCTTCATAAGGTGTTCGCCTTTATTCCCCAGAAGCTAAGAAAAACAGTGGTAGTGGCCCTAGTCCTATCCAGCGTAGATTATTGCAATGCACTATTTATAGGCATTGACAAGGCACAGAAGGCTTAATTGCAATCTATACGAAATGCCGCTGCGCTGCTATTATTAAATATCCAAAAATGTCACTCTACCTCTGCTGCCATCAGGTCGTTGCATTGGTTCCCTATACAGCAGCAAATGGAATTTAAAGCCTTGTGCTTGATTCACAAGACATTTTACTGTAGAGGGGCTGCTGACTTCTGTAAATTCTTCCACTGGTATACACCTACGAGAAGCCTCAGATCCCAGAAGAGTTTATCACACTGTGCAGTTAGGCTATGGAACCAACTACCCACCACTGGGAGACTTCAACCAAACAGTCTAAAGTTCAGGAAACTGTTAAAAACTTGGCTGTTCAGCCATGGTATAAAAGGGTCGGCATAGTTTGTTTGCAGTCCCTCTATTTTCTGACCCCCTAGTCGCAAGATGCCACGGCCTTCGAATGCTTTATAAATTCTATTCTATCTTATCCTATCCTATTTCTATATCCTTAGAACTCCCCTCCCAAAATTCCAGTACGCTGCGCGATATCATCCAACTTCTCCTCCGATACCCGCATTTGTCTTGGATCCCTTTTTGATTAGTCCCAGATATCTCAGATTTCATAAAGATATACCGCCTCAGATTCAGAATCATCCTTTCCATCTGATTTTCCACTTCGCCTGCGCCATGCGGGTTGTCATCAATTTGCCTTGGACTCTTGATTTCACGTATCCTACTGCTACCATGGGTTCACTCTATGCCTAAAGTTGGAGTAAGACTGGGGCTTCACTCCAAACTCAAATTTTCAAACTGCTCATCTCCGCTCTGTATGCGCTCTACCAGCAGGGAAAACTAGTTTTCAAGAGGCAGCAAAGATAACTGTGTCTGTATAGTGGTCTTATTCCCATTCCCCTGCGAAGTTGCCACCTGTTCCATTATCTTGAAGTACAACCTGAGGGAAGGTGAAGGTTTACCAGGTACCCGCACCTCCTTAGGGCCACAGCATTTAGGTCTCCCTCCAGATTTCACTGCATCTCTCTTTGGGGAAACCACAGCAACCTCCCTCGTTATCTGCTCCCGGTTCTCCCCCTTTTACCTTTACATTTAACCTCCGGAAAGGGCCATAACTGATAGCAGCTCCTGACTCGTGTTTCTTTATTTGCAGGTATGTTACCTACAATACTGTCTCCCTTCTCCGGAATATCTATTTCACTCTGCAAGTTAATGCCTGCTCCTGTGTCCTCAATGGCACTCTCTCCCCCCACCTTCCCCCTTTCTTGAGCTAGGTATGATGCCTTAGATGGAGGCTATATGTCCATCAGACTTAATGCCTCCTGAGTACACCCCTGTACCAGTAATCTGTTATTCTTCATGCTGCACCTCCTTTCAATCACTTCCATTGCTTTAGACTCCCCGAATTGTCCCCAACTTGCGTACTCCAACGCGTGGACTGCTCCTGCTCACTACCGCAGTTCCCAGTGCTTCTCCCCTCCAGTGGCCAGTGCCTGTGCTATCTCTGCCTCTGTCGACCAGGAAGCCTGCCAACACTATTGCTGCTTGTGTCTTCTGCCAGAGACCTGCCGCTCACCTGCCAGATCCGACGCTGTGCCTCTGAGTCCAACCCCAAAGAGACCAAGCCCGGGTGAGTCTTCCATTAATAATATGGGGGTTCTCAAGTTTTATTTCTCGTTCAATCCATTGTTCAATCCTCTGTTTTAGGCTGCCTTCCCTGCAAAATTCAGTCTACATCTTCTCTATGGTTGGGGAGCTCCCTCGACTGGCGTTAGCCTGCCACCATGTTTCCCCTCACCCTGCCTAAATTAGTCCTCTTTGTGCTATCTTTCGAAGGGTCTCAAATGGATTGAGAGGGGAAATAAAGATTTAATGCTAAAGAAGGTGAAGGTGAAGCGGTGCTAGAGAAATAAGAGTTTGGGAAAACTAAATTGAATATGGATAGGTTAAAAGTAGTCAACTTTCTAACATGGAATGTGAATGGGTTGAGAACTAGGAACGAAGTGTCCCGGGTTATGTAATTTTTAAAGAATAGTGAGGTGCAAATCATATTGCTGCAAGAGACCCATCTGGAAAGAAGCTAGTGTAGACAATGGTTTAGAAAGTTATGATGGGTCCAGGAGGTAGTGTATTCAGACCAGAGAGAGGAGCTTCAGAGGAGTGTCCATTAGCATTAGAAGTAATTCCGTTATAAGATTTGTTAAATACAAATCCGATCTTTCGGGTAGATGTTTAGTGGCTACCCTATTAATTCAAGGCAGGCCGTTGGTGTGTACTGTGTACTATGGGCCAAATAATGACAACTCAGAGGCCCTTCTAAAGCTTGAATCTTTTTTTTTTTTTTTCAAATTTTTGAAAACCTTTATTGCGCATGTAATAGAAAAACAAATACAGGCCTACAACCATCCGGCCGGCCACAATACTTTGAGCACAGGTGCTAGCAATACGGTCCCCCAACGGCATCAGATGATACAGCAACAATTAATAACAGTTACACTGGAAAAAGCATGTCGCCAGGGAGAAGGAGCAGTAAAGGTTAAATTTTAAAGTTTTTCCGATTAAATAGAAATCAATGAAGGATAGGTGCAAAGGAGATCCGAGTCCGTACAGTAATTCCCCACATGAGTAGGCAGCTGGAACAATAGCAGCAATTGCGTGAAGCACCCCATCAGAGTGGCAGTACAGTAGAAGAACAACTTGGACAACAGGAACCATGCGCGTACCACTCCCAGCGCCACCCACTCCCATCCAGCCCCTATCACAGACCCAGAAAAGAAAACAGTACAAGAAAGCGCAGAAAAGTGAGAAAAAAGGCCCATAGAAACTAAATAAGGAAAATGAAATCTACCCCCCCACCCTACACCAATGCGGAGGCTACGGCCTACCCCCCCGACAATGTGCCTGTCGCCCATTAAAGAACCCGAAATGTAGTTCAAGTAAAGGAAGAGAAGAAAGGAAAAGAGAAGAAAATAATAAAAATATAACTCTGAAATATAGAGAGTGAGAATAGGCCATCCTAATCTGCAACTCTCAAAAACTACAAGTGAAGCGGGAGGAGGAGCCAATCCAAACGTTCCCAGCCCCTCAGTCAAAAACACTATCTCCACACAATTTGCGACGACTGAAAAACAAATATTAATACGAAAGCAGTTGGGGAAAGACATTATATCGTGTATGACTTAAACAAGTGTGCAACATTTCCAATCCCGGTCCAACCAGCCAAGCAACCGACAGCATAAGAAGAACCTAGCCCTGACCCGACCTCGGACAGACCCCAAAATGAGGCGCATGAAGAAGGCCCGCCCCCACCAAGACAAAGAACCAAAAGACAATCACCCCGCCAGGAAGGGATAGAAAAGGGAAAACACAATATTACAGTCGCAACTCGAAATAGAAAAAAGAGCAGTGCACATAATAGCAATTGCAAACATGAAATGGGGGGTCATTGCATGTAGAACGCGACCATTATATCAACCAGTGTGCCAGTCCGGGTCTCAGCCAGCCAGTCAATCAGAACCAGTGAGAGAAACAGCATCAACCTTGTCCTGAACGTCGAAACCCCAGCAGGCTTGGCCACCGCTGTGAGCGCACTTCAGGCAGAACAAAGGAGGAAAATGGCCGCCCTCGGCATGGAAGAAACGGAAGAAGAAGAAGGGAGTGTCCCCAATCGGCAGCCAGAGAAGCGTACAAGGTGACGGGCTCTACTTTTTCCGCAGGATGGTTCACACTCCGATTGTGAAGAAAAGACGATGGCAGCATTCTCGTAGGCAAAGTCTCAATAGTCAGAGTGGAGGGATACTTTGTAGCTGCAGCCTCGTCAGTAGGGAAACACTCGACACTGTAGCCAGGGACATGGCCGTCCTCCGTGTGCACATGTTGCAACACTGTATCCATCTCGGGAGCAGTGAGAGGCAGCAAAGGGTCAGCCAGCCGTGATTGCCCCATGTCATGGGCAGCGCTGTCGATCTTCCGTGCCAGCTCTCGAGCATTCCTTCGCCATGTCGCCCGTAGATCTGCAAGTGCCACCAGGATGTCTCTATAAGTCAGGACACTCCGCGGTACTGGCCGGTCAGCTCTGCTCAACGACGCCCTCAGTGTAGCCTCAAGCCCCAGGACAGGCAGGGCAGCAAGTACTGGAGACAGGGGATCAGCCACTCTGTCGTTCCGATAGGCAGGCGCCATTACCACCCCTTCAGGCAGCCTACAATGGAGGGAGGTGGGGGCCGACTCCGTTACCTAATGAAGCAGGAGTTAGAACCACCCAAGGTAGCGCAGCTCACAGTCCGGGGGCTGCGCGAGTGAAAGCCCCCTCGCTGGCTGTTGGTGCAAGCGTCTCACGGCGGAGAAAGCGCTATAAGATGGAGTCCGCTCAGATGGCCCGTCTCGGAACAAAGAAAAGCGTCGCCTGCATAGTCCCAGCCCCACAATTAGACACTCCATCGTTAAATGGGGTCTCATCCCAGTAGAGAAAGCAAATCCGCTCGTCTCAGCAATCGGTCGCGCTCCGCTCAGGATCGGCCCTGCCACAGCCCTGCCACAGCTCGTTCCACCTCCCAGGTCCAGCAGCGTCAGGCGGGGAACATCGGAGCAGATCCCAGGGGCAGCGTCGGAGGTCGGCTAACTCCACGAGTCCTCCATCAAATCAGCCGAGAGAGACCTCAGGAGAACGCAGTCATCTCCAGCGCGTTCGTGGCTCCGTTTAAACTAGATACGATCGAGGATAATTATCAGGATTTTAAGGTGAAAAACAGACGGGTCGCGGAGCCGGGACTCACACGTCCGTCCCGTCCGCCATCTTGGCTCCTCCTAAAGCTTGAATCTTGTTTATTAGGGATAATGGCCCCAATAGTATTGGGAGGGGATTTCAATTTATTTATGAATAAGGAATTAAACCGAACATCAAAAGTTAAACATATCAGTCCCCCAAAAATATTTTTACAGACTGAAGTGTATGATGATGGAATTTAACCTGATTGATATATGGCTTAGTAATAGGGTAGATGTTAGAGAGTTTACCTTTTACAGTAAGAAGAATAGGCCTCACTCCCGCATAGATTATTTCATTTTAGATCAGGAGCTGTATGGGGAAGTGGAAGAGGTAATTCATATTCCAGCGATCCTGTTGGATCATTCCGCAGTAGTCATGTCACTGAGGTTTCATCAAAAAGAAGAGCTGAGACAGTGGACGGTGGATAGGACTATATTATTGGACGAGGGTGTGGTTCGTGACCTAGGGGAAAACTCTGCTGATTACTTTCAAGTTAACATGAGATCGTCAAAAAGGCAAACAGTTTGGGATGCTTTTAAAGCATATTTAAAGGGGGTTACCCAGGCTATAATGGTGGGGAAAAGGTGGTTGGTGAAGCAGGAAGATGAGAACAGAATTTGAGAGATTAAGGTAAAAAAGAAGGAGATTTACAGAAGGCATTGATGGATGGTTTGGAAAGTGTGCAGGCACTTAGAAAAGATCTGGAGAGGTTGCAGGCAGAATTCCAGGCACAGCTAAATAAAAAGCTACTCGATAGATGAAAAGTGAGTAAGCTTCAAGAAATGTAGTGTGTTGCTTGCCTGGGAGGTCAAATCAGACAGGTCCAGTAATACAATAAGGGACTTAATTAGTAGGGAGTCAGAGATGTATTATTTGCTAACACAGATATATGCAGAGAAGCCTGAAGTTTTATGAGTGATCTCTATAGTGAAGATATACAACCGGGCCGGGAAGGTATAAAGGATTGGTTACGAATGACGACACTTCCACAATTAACTAATGAACAGAAGAACATTTTAGAGGGAGAGATTACCGATGAAGAGTTTAGAGCGCAGTGTAGGAAAATGGCAAGGGGAAAGGCAGCTGGACCAGATGTCTCGGAGTTTAGGCCTTTTTATGCATTATGGATATAGTAGTTCCAGTATTAAAAATCCTATTTAATGAGATATATATTGATGGGGAAATAGTTCCCAGTTCCTGGTCAGAGGCTACGGTTACTTTAATTTTAAAACTGAATAAGTTCCCGCAGAAAGTGGATTCTTATAGACCAATATCCCTCCTAAATACGGACTATAAGATTTTTTCTGGAATTATAGCATCACATGTAGCCAAGGTTATAAAAAAGGTTATCCACCCCGATCAAAGAGTCTTATACCAGGGAGGCAGCTAAATGAACTAATATTCCAGTTGATGGGAGTTGTAGATATGGCGCAGGCCTGGAATTTACCTCTAACTATAATAGCAGTAGATGCAGCTAAGGCTTTCGACCTGGTGCATTGGATATATTTGTGGGAGAGATTAAGTAGCTTTGGTTTTTCACAAAATGTGGTAAGGGCTGTTCAAAATCTGTATGATTGCCCTAGGCAAAGGTGTTTGTAAACGGAGAACTGTGGGATTGGTTCAGCATTTAAAGAGGAACAAGATAGGGCTGCCACCTGTCTCTGATACTCTTTAATCTGTATATAGAGCCTTTAGCTACCTTGATAAGGGGAAATTCCACCATTCTCCCTTTAAAATCTTATGGGTTTGAAGTTAAATTGGCTCAATATGCAGATGATCTGATTCTGTTCACTAGTAATCCGCCGGATGCAATTCCCAACTTGATGTGGAAGGTGGAGAATTTCGGCCTAATCTTGGTGTACAAAGTGAATACAGGAAAAACTGAGATAATGAAATGGAACCAGAGTCTGAAGAGTCAGGGGGCCAAAACGTAAATATGTTATCCATTCCATTTGAAATCTTTATTTCGACCAATGAGATCATAAAAGATATACATACATTGCAATCACAAAAATGTATACAATATCTCAAAAGTGTAATTTTTAAAATTGATCTTTGCGGTCTAAATTAAATTATCTAAAATCAGTTACCATCTAAATTTTAAAAGAACATAATTAAGAATCCGCGTCCAGTTTGAGAAAGCGTGAACGTGCCAACCACATTGCAGTTAAATACTTCGCCATTGCAAACACTATCTGTGGGGAAAGATCAGTTTTCAGGATTCTGTATGCAGGTAAAAAGTTTCTAAAACCCATATTTTTAAGGAGGGGAATAAGCCAGTACTTCCTAATTTTTTGATAAGGCTCGCTGAAAAATACCACATGTAATTCATTTTCGTGGGTGTGCGCACATGCCGGGCAACACTCAATGATCGGGGGCGAAGACCATGAACTTGTAAACGACCTTAAAGTTAGGGTGCCAAACCTCCACTGCAAAAAGAGTTTCCTGGCAAGGGCTGGGGTCATACCATCCAAAACACATTCAAACGAGTAATGGTCTTTGTTTTGGATAAATACATTTGTCAGAGAGCCCACCCGCATCTCATTCACGGCAGCAATCAGCTTTAGGTTGTAATAAGCCTTTGATAGTTCTTTCCGTGAGATCTTGATGCTTGCTTTTGCCGGATCAGTCCAAAGTTCAGGTAAGCCAAGGGTCTCAAGCGACCTTTTTATATAAGTTAGCCATGGAATAGAGCTAGCGTTTGGCATATTTAAGAACTCCTGCAGCTCAGTCCTGTATTTAATTAGATCCATGCTGCTCCAGAGTCGTCGCCAGAACGTTAATGGCTTGTATCCCAGTTCATCTGCCATTGGCATGATGTCTAGATCGAGTCTCAAAGGAAGCAATGGGGTGCTTGTGGGAAGAGCTACCATCTGCCTGATAAATTTGTTTTCTGTGGACATTAGTTTTTGTGCAGTAGTATGGCCCCACAGTTCTGCCCCGTATGTGACTGCCCCCCCCCTACCTGTGCTTTATAAATTTGGATAATTGGACCGAGTGGGCGGAATGTAAAGTTCTTAACATCCTTGAGATGCCACCCGCTAACTGCACAAGTTTAATGTTCGCTTTGGTCTTGTGTGTTTCCCAGGTCATTTTCTCGTTTAGGGTTACCCCCAGGTACTCAAACGTTGAGACCCTCTCTAAGTGGACTGAATCAAGCATAGGATTGGGGCGTGTTGAGAGAGTGGGGTTTAAGATCATGTATTTTGTTTTTAATGCGTTGATCTCGAGTCCCCTTTCCGTGCAAAATTCGAGAAAACCATCCAATACCCTTTGGATTCCCATGGGGGATTTCGATAGCAGCAGTGTATCATCCGCAAACATATTAGCGGGAACCCTGCTGCCATCTAGTTTAGGAGCATCAGTATCTGCAATTCTGGACAGGTGGGCGATTACCCCGTTCACAAAGAGGCAGAACATGGTCGGTGCAAGCACGCAGCCCTGTCTTACCCCTCTGTCAACGGGGAATCTGTCTGTAAGGTCCCCGTTCCTGCCACACCTGACTTGTCAAAATATTGTGATGTATTTTAACCCTTTCCATGCGGCCGCGATTCCCCTGGTGTGCTGTAAACAACACGAACAGGGGCGGGCCGTGACAAACCCCAGCCGTCATCAGCACACGAGCACCGTAGTGCATGACGGCTGGGGTTCGTCATCGGCATGGAAGGGGTTAATTAATATGGATGGGATTTCTACTGGGACACCCACATCTGCCAAGACACTCCATAGTTTTGGTCTTGGGACCAAATCGAAGGCGGCTCGCAAGTCCACAAACACAGTGTACAAGCTGCCACCCTCGATTCGGGCAGTCCTCCAATAAATAAGATTTAAACTGAATATTTGGTATGTCGTGGATATCCCCCTTCTAAAACCTGCCTGATATGGGCTCAGAATAGCACATTCCTCCAACCAGCTCTGAAGCCGGTCTGGTATAAGCCTCCCAAAAAGCTTCTGGGACACATCTATGAGGCTGATGGGCCTGTAATTGGATAGGAGCAGAGGCGAGCCCTTCCTAAATATAGGAACAACCTCTGCTCCCAGCCAAGTACAAGGCACATCCATGCCCCCCAGAACTGCATTAAACAGTAGCAGCAGATAGGGGGCCCATACATCTGGTTCCTGTTTAAACAGATCACCTGGAAGACCATCCAAGCCTGGCGCTTTGCCGAGTGGTAGGCCCGCAATCGCATCTCTAACCTCCTTTTCTGTAAAAAAGTCTGAATAGTTTGTGAGAAGTCGGGGCGAATGACATTTTACCCCATTTTCCTCTGTGTAAAGGGACTGGAAGTGTTCCTGCCAGACACTTGGTGCGATATTTGGCTCTATTGCTGGTACTAAATCTGCAGACCCTGTGTTAACAATGCACCAGTACTTCCGGGAGTCCCTAATGGCCAGTAAACTAGAGAGTTCCTCCCATTTATTCTGGTCCCATTCCATCTTGGCACTATTGACCATTTTCTTGTATGCCCGCCTTCTGGTCTGTATCTCTAGTCTACTTTTACCCTTTCTAATGGAAGAGAGAAGATCCCCCTTTGCCTTACGACATGTGGCATTATACCATGTGGGACGGTGGTGACCAGTACCTCTAATATGGATCTTGGAGAAGAGATCTATCGCTAAGGTCCTAACAAGTTCCTCATGTAACAGTGTTTTGTAGGTTTCCCTTGAGGTTGGTTCCCCACTGAGGAGTCCAACTTTTTCTAGTGTCGTAATTATTCTCATATAGAGGCTAGATAATTTTTCCCTATTGATAGCCAATTTTTCCCACCTCACTCTCTTTCTATTGTTCTCGAGAAGTAGGTTTGGGTTAGGATTTACCACCACCAAGGCATGGTCCCTGCCCTCCTTGGTGGGAGCGGTATAGTCCAATTCTAGGGCGTTGTGGTCACTATCTGATCTGACCAACACCCTAAAATCAATAATGTACTGCCACGAGGACAGTTGGACTAGGACGTAGTCTATTCTTGACTCCCTGCCCACTCTAATAAAGGTAAATTTACTGGTATTGTCTGATTTGGTGTGACCATTGCACGCCCTGAGTCCATATTTAATGGTTAGGGCGGTAATCTGTAGAGCAAGTGGGGTCCATGCTCTAGGTGGGGGGCTACCATTGGAGGGACTGACCATCTAGCATCCTCTTCTATTGAACAGCCATCCCAGAGGCCAGCCAAAGGCTCAAAGTGTGAATTAAAATCCCCTCCCACCATGATTGGGATCCCCGTGGGTAGTTCATTGAGGAAAACTGATAGTTCCTCAATAGTTGCAGATTCTCGTG
This sequence comes from Lissotriton vulgaris, assembly GCF_964263255.1. NCBI lineage: Eukaryota > Metazoa > Chordata > Amphibia > Caudata > Salamandridae > Lissotriton > Lissotriton vulgaris. The sequence continues at coordinate 1,499,071,668 of NC_141691.1, read as the reverse complement.
CTATGTTTACTGGTCTGGAGTAAACGTTTATCAGGACGAGTCTACGGGAGTTTGTCCAATCGAGCTGCACAGCTAAAATATCTTCTGTGGTCAGCGGAAGTCGAGAGGCCTGACATCCCAAATGGGTTGCCCCCATATTGCAAGGCCACCAGAAGGGCGTCCCTTACCCCCCCCCTCCCATTTAGCCAAGGTGTAAAATGCTCACACAGGTTTCTTGCAAGAGACAAATGTCTTTAAATGAAATCCAATCCGGTTGATCCCACTTGTTTCCCAGGCCTGCCACATTCCATGAAAGAATTTTCAGGAAGGGTGGCCTGTGGTTTACAGATGGTACTGGAGGGGATGCAGATGGTACTGGAGGGGGAGCGTGGTCATTTAAATTTGGTTTGGGCAGTGTTGGTGTACTCATAACTCCCAGTATTACTCCTACTTCCCTATGAATGTTAGGGTGGTTAGTGGGGGGTCTTAGTTAGTTCATTTATATGGTTCATTTCTCCATTCTGGCTGGTCTCTATCATTACTTTTTTTTTCGGGGCTACAGGGTGTGATGGTTCCAGTAATACCCTCTCTATGGCACTGGTGGTATTCCTTGCCATGAGACCTCACCTGTCAATCCACCATTTCTAGTTCCCTATATCTATTAAAAGTGGGGAAGTAGATTGGATGGTGGACTCTAGGGCGATATTCTGTTCTGTTTCTTCCACCCCAGCCGCCTCCCCTCCCATGATACGTTTCCCACCTCTCTTTCTCCAGAATTGGTGTGAAGATAGGTTGTTGTTGGATTCTGGGGTGGTTAAAGTTCTCCCACTACGGTTCCACCCTACCCCCCTCTCAGGGATGGTGCCCCATCTCTTCCACTCCCCTTCATAATTCAGTGGTGGATAAAAGAAGGAAAGGGGTAAGGACTTGAGGTTGCTCCTCTGATCATCCAGGTGCCATCCACAGATATAGGCGACAGTCTTGGGATCTCTAAAATTTATCAAAACACAATCCCCATCAATGGTTTTCTTTGAGCTGCCTACCCATGGGACCCTTCTAACCATCAGGACCTCACTAGTAATACCCTGGGGTAAAGGTCTATATGTGGATAACCAGCTTACCACCTTGTTTTTCAGGGAAGCTGTTGATTCTCTAAAGGTGGTTATCAGCTCCGGGACCCCTGCTAAGATTACTGTGTAGGGGCTAGCCCCCGGAGGTAAATGCACAGCTCTGGACTTTTTAGAATTCCTAGGTCACTCGAGTGTTGGTGATCTTTGTTTTTGTGAGTCATTAGGAACTTGCGCATTGTCCTTGATGTTTTTCGGGGTTGGGCAGTGGGGGGAGGTGCGGTGGTTGTTGGTTCGTAGGAGTATTAGGATTGTGTATCTTGGCCTTGGGTAGACTTTTCGTAGTTGGAGGAGGAATAGATTTTGGCTTTTGTGCGACAGGAACTACCCTGTTGTCTTTTCCAGGGTTTGTCAAAAGGTCCCTTTTGTTCTTTATCTCTATGCCCCCTCTGCCACCCCCGCTATATGCTTTTAGACTGTCAGCTAATTGGACAGCCGATTTTTCTATGAATACCAGCGTGGCTTCCATCTTAATTAGCCGTGCTTCTAGAGGGCTTAGTAAAGTTCTAATGAGAGTGCCTATATCTGCTAGTGTAATATCCTCACTAGAGGTGTCGAGGGGGTGCTCTATTGCCTCTATGAGCAGTACATCAGGAGGGGTTATCTCTGATGTATCAATGGCCTTGGTTTTTGTACTGGTTCGGCCAGATCTGTTAGATTCGGGGATGGGGTTTAGTTTGGGAGTTTCAGTCTTCCTTTTACCTTTGTTTTGGATGTTTGTTTTCCTTTTGGGAATAGCCCTTTCCCTTACCTCCTGCAAAGAGATATTGGCTGTACCTTTGTCATTGGTTACCTCTGGGACAAGGGCTACGGCAGTTAATGGTGCGGGGTGAGATTGAATTAGTGGCAGATTTAACATGCTCATATCCACATAATCACTAAGGTCCTTTGCAATGCTAAATGAAGTCGTACTTGATATATCTGGGATCACAGGAGAATCGAGAAGACCAACTGTTTCGTTATTGGATTCGACATTGTCAATAGTTGGTATGTGACTGTCTCTGTTGGCAGGGGACTTTGCATGTGCCAGAGGTCCCATAGAAGATCTCCTTGCCCAATCTAGCTCTTGGGAGATGCGCCTCTCAAGGACCATGATTTCGTCAATCAATTGTGAGCCGACCGTAGCAAAATAGTTTTCCAACGTACATTTAGCAGCCCCCACTGCCGCCGAAGTACTTTTACTCCGGGTTTCTCTTGTGGTCATCCGGAGCGAAATTTGGTACAATCTTTAGAGGAAAGGTGACCAGGTACTCAATTGGGCCACAGCAAGATGGGTGGCCCGGTCCCGGTCTCTGCCGTCCTCGAACGGCCTCAAACGGCCCGCTCTTTGCCCGGGCTACGCCCCGTGCTCCGTCCCGCGCGCGTCCCGCGTCGCGGAATGAGCTGAATAGTTTTGATCCTCCAAGGCGAGTGGGCGTAACCGCTGTGGGAAGAGGCTGCAGGTGTGTCCTGTCCCTGCCTCGCAGTCCCGCAGCGGTGCAAGCAGGGAGAGCGGCACGCCCGTGGAGCTGGAGCCACGCCTGGTGAAATCCGAAGGTGAGCCTCCAATGGAAAACAGTAATCCGCCCGGTTGTTCAGCAGTGAGTGGCACCCGCGGAGCGGGTGCCGCGAAAAGTTATAGGCAAGCAGGAAGGCGTAGTCGCTGCGGGAAGAGGCTGCAGGTGTGTCCTGTCCCTGCCTCACAGACCCGCAGCGGTGCAAGCAGGGAGAGCGGCATGCACGTGGAGCGGGAGCCGTGCCTGGTAAAATCCGAAGGTGAGCCTAGAATGGAAAACAGTAATCCGCCCGGTTGTTCAGCAGTGAGTGGCACCGCAAAAATTTATAGGCAAGCAGGAGGGTGTAGCCTCTGCGGGAAGAGGCTGCAGGTGTGTCCTGTCCCTGCCTCGCAGTCCCGCAGCGGTGCAAGCAGGGAGAGCGGCATGCCCGTGGAGCGGGAGCCGCGCCTGTTGAAATCCAAAGGTGAGCCTCCAATGGAAAACAGTAATCCCTCCGGTTGTTCAGCAGTGAGTGGCACCCGCGGAGCAGGTTCCGCGAAAAGTTATAGGCAAGCAGGAAGGCGTAGTCGCTGCTAGAAGAGGCTGCAGGTGTGTCCTGTCCCTGCCTCGCAGACCCGCAGCGGTGCAAGCAGGGAGAGCGGCAAGCACGTGGAGCGGGAGCCGCGCCTGGTGAAATCCGAAGGTGAGCCTAGAATGGAAAACAGTAATCCGCCCGGTTGTTCAGCAGTGAGTGGCACCGCGAAAAGTTATAGGCAAGCTGGAGGGCGTAGCCGCTAAGGGAAGAGGCTGCAGGTGTGTCCTGTCCCTGCCTCGCAGTCCCGCAGCGGTGCAAGCAGGGAGAGCGGCAAGCCCGTGGAGCGGGAGCCGCGCCTGGTGAAATCCAAAGGTGAGCCTCCAATGGAAAACAGTAATCCGCCCGGTTGTTCAGCAGTGAGTGGTACCCACGGAGCGGGTGACGCAAAAAGTTATAGGCAAGCAGGAGGGCGTAGCCGCTGCGGGAAGAGGCTGCAGGTGTGTCCTGTCCCTGCCTCGCAGTCCCGCAGAGGTGCAAGCAGGAAGAGCGGCACGCCCGTTGAGCGGGAGCCACGCCTGGTGAAATCCGAAGGTGAGCCTCCAATGGAAAACAGTAATCCACCCGGTTGTTCAGCAGTGAGTGGCACCCGCAGAGCGGGTGCCGTGAAAAGTTATAGGCAAGCAGGAGGGCGTAGCCACTGCGGGAGGAGGCTCCAGGTGTGTCCTGTCCCTGCCTCACAGTCCCGCAGCGGTGCAAGCAGGGAGAGCGGAACGCCCATGGAGCGGGAGCTGCGCCTGGTGAAATCCGAAGGTGAGCCTCCAATGGAAAACAGTAATCCGCCCGGTTGTTCAGCAGTGAGTGGCACCCGCGGAGCGGGTGCCGCGAAAAGTTATAGGCAAGCAGGTGGGCGTAGCCGCTGCGGGAAGAGGCTGCAGGTGTGTCCTGTCCCTGCCTTGCAGTCCCGCAGCGGTGCAAGCAGGGAGAGCGGCACGTCCGTGGAGCGGGAGCCGCGCCTGGTGAAATCCGAAGGTGAGCCTCCAATGGAAAACAGTAATCCGCCCGGTTGTTCAGCAGTGAGTGGCACCCGCGGAGTGGGTGCCGCGAAAAGTTATAGGCAAGCAGGAGGGCGTAGCCGCTGTGGGGACAGGCTGCAGGTGTGTCCTGTTCCTGCCTCGCAGTCCCGTAGCGGTGCAAGCAGGGAGAGCAGCACGCCCGTGGAGCGGGAGCCGCGCCTGGTGAAATCCGAAGGTGAGCCTCCTATTGAAAACAGTAATCTGCCCGGTTGTTCAGCAGTGAGTGGCACCCGCGGAGCGGGTGCCGCGAAAAGTTATGGGTAAGCAGGAAGGCGTAGTCGCTGCGGGAAGAGGCTGCAGGTGTGTCCTGTCCCTGCCTCGCAGTCCCGCAGTGGTGCAAGCAGGGAGAGCGGCACGCCCGTGGAGCAGGAGCCGCGCCTGTTGAAATCCGAAGGTGAGCCTCCAATGGAAAACAGTAATCCGCCCGGTTGTTCAGCAGTGAGTGGCACCTACGGAGCGGGTGCCGCGAAAAGCTATAGGCAAGCAGGAGGGCGTAGCCGCTGCGAGAAGAGGCTGCAGGTGTGTCCTTTCCCTGCCTCGCAGTCCCGCAGTGGTGCAAGCAGGGAGAGTGGCACGCCCATGGAGCGGGAGCCGCGCCTGGTGAAATCCAAAGGTGAGCCTCCAATGGAAAATAGTAATCCGCCCAGTTGTTCAGCAGTGAGTGGCACTCGTGGAGCGGGTGCCGTGAAAAGGTATAGGCAAGCAGGAGGGCGTAGCCGCTGCGGGAAGAGGCTGCAGGTGTGTCCTGTCCCTGCCTCGCAGTACCGCAGCGGTGCAAGCAGGGAGAGCGGCATGCCCATGGAGCGGGAGCCACGCCTGGTGAAATCCGAAGGTGAGCCTCCAATGGAAAACAGTAATCCGCCCGGTTGTTCAGCAGTGAGTGGCATTTACGGAGTGGGTGCCGCGAAAAGTTATAGGCAAGCAGGAGGGCGTAGCCGCTGCGGGAAGAGGCTGCATGTGTGTCCTTTGCCTGCCTCGCAGTCCCACAGCTGTGCAAGCAGGGAGAGTGGCACGCCCGTGGAGCGGGAGTCGCGCCTGGTGAAATCCGAAGGTGAGCCTTCATTGGAAAACAGTAATCCGCCCGGTTGTTTAGCAGTGAGTGGCAACCGCGGAGCGGGTGCCGCGAAAAGTTATAGGCAAGCAGGAAGGCATAGCCGCTGCGGGAAGAGGTTGCAGGTGTGTCCTGTCCCTGCCTCGCAGTCCCACAGCGGTGCAAGCAGGGACAGTGGCACGCCCGTGGAGCGGGAGCCGTGCCTGGTGAAATCCGAAGGTGAGCCTTCATTGGAAAACACTAATCCGCCCGGTTGTTCAGCAGTGAGTGGCAACCGCGGAGTGGGTGCCGCGAAAAGTTATAGGCAAGCAGGAAGGCGTAGCCGCTGCGGGAAGAGGTTGCAGGTGTGTCCTGTCCCTGCCTCGCAGTTCCGCAGCGGTGCAAGCAGGGAGAGCGGCACGCCCGTGGAGCGGGAGCCGCGCCTGGTGAAATCCGAAGGTGAGCCTCCAATGGAAAACAGTAATCCGCCTGGTTGTTCAGCAGTGAATGGCACCCGCGGAGCGGGTGCCGCGAAAAGTTATAGGCAAGCAGGAGGGCATAGCCGCTGCGGTAAGAGGCTGCTGGTGTGTCCTGTCCCTGCCTCGCAGTTCCGCAGTGGTTCAAGCAGGGAGAGCGGCAAGCCCGTGGAGCGGGAGCCGCGCCGGGTAAAATCTGAAGGTGAGCCTCCAATGGAAAACAGTAATCCGCCCGGTTGTTCGGGTGCCGCGAAAAGTCATGGGCAAGCAGGAGGGCATAGCTGCTGTGGGCAGAGGCTGCAGGTGTGTCCTGTCCTGCCTCGCAGTCCCGCAGCTGTGCAAGCAGGGAGAGCGGCACGCCCGTGGAGCGGGAGCCGCGCCAGGTGAAATCCGAAGGGGAGCCTCCAATGGAAAACAGTAATCCGCCCGGTTTAAATATGTAGACCCACAATTTTTCAAAAAGGTGAGAGTGAAGAATCTGAGGTCCGCTTTAAGAACTTAGATGTATGTGCGGAAAAGATTGGAAGTTCCGTATTTCTCACCATGGACCCTGATTTGAAAATCTCCAGGTACCCCGGAATGTCTGAGGGATCAACTTAGTCAGCCCTTAAAATCGGGGAGCATATGCTATTGGGCAGATATTAAAATGGGCTCTAATATAGTGAACTGGGAGGTGCTAAGTAATTGCACCAAGGGACAATTAACAATGTTTAAGGAACTATCAATTATGTTCTTGGTGGTCAACACAAGATTGGGCACAAGAGGAGGAGGAGTCGAAATTTGATCAGGTGATGAGAACTGATCAATGGAAAAAGGAAATTTCCTTTTGGTATTGGGCCTTCCTGGAGACAGATGAGAAGATCGAAATAAAAGTTTTAAATCTATGAGGTAAAGAGTTCGGTGATGAAGACTTGAAGCAAATGTGGCATGATTCATATGGTATGTTACGAACAGTGGTAACCCTGCATCTCTTAAACTTAATCATTTGTTCACCACCTATCAGGTCTATTGGTCCCCAGCAAAGCTGTCCAAGGTTATGGGAAATACCTATAACTGTCCAAGATGTATGCTCGCGGCAGCAGATGACATACACTTGTTTATGCAATGCCCAAAAATTGTAGTTTACTGGTCCTCAGTGTGTGATTTTAGTGATGATATACTTGGGAAACAGATCAAGGTAAGCCCTTGCCTCATATTCTTTAGACTAAACCCAGAGGAAGAAGTACCGATTAATACGGTCAGTTCCAAGTTTTCGTTCTATGCAATCTTGTTGGCAAGGCATGAGATCTGTAGGCTATGGACATCTGAAAGTCCCCCATCCTTCACTGAGTGTATTAAGAGTATTATATATACAAGTGAGTCCGATATGGCTTGCAACCTAAGAAGTAAAGATAAGATTTGGGCTCCATTGGTAGAGTGGAAAGAGAAGGAAAGTGGGTCCAATGATTAAGCCAAACATGCTATTGGTCATGGGCACTCCTATTCCCCTAGGGAGCTAGTAAGCAAAGGAGATAAAAGTGGAAACAGCAGTATTCTTGTGGGGTACTATTCTCCCCCCTCTTTCTTTTTTTTTCCCCGTTGGCTCCGGTGGGACTAGAGTACAATTTAGCAAGAGAAATGGCGTAGTTGGGACACTGAAAAAACACAAGAACTCTATAAATGGTGGGATGTTATTTCATTTAAAAAAAGCTTTAGTGAATAAAAATGTGCCTAGGGGCATATGCAGCATTACTTTCCCATGTTTGCAGACTTGAATGAAGATCTCATGCGGAAAGAAAATGGGAGAAACCTAGATTTGAGAGCAGCAAACTAGAACAGGAAATGTCAGCAATGAATCGCAAAGAGCCCACCGATAAAAACTGAAGGATCTGAAAAGGAGAGCGCAAGAAACATCGGGATGTGGCAAAACAAAGGAAATTGGACAAGATACATAGAGATGAAAAAGATTACTGAGATGGTTGAATTTTAGATTTGTCTGATGTTTCGACAATATTTTAGTCTCTTGAAGTGTCATAAGTGGCAAAAATATTAGTCAAATGAGGGAAAGCAAGAAAATAGCTCTGATATTCCATCGATTGATGAACCAACACCGACTACAAGTGAACATCTGGATTGACATTCTTGTGGATAATCCTATTTTTAGAAGAGATACAATGTTTCTGGATTGTAACAAATCAAGGACTAGAAAACATAAAACCAGGAGGAGGAGTGGAGAAAAAAAGAACACACCAATTGAACAGCAGGGGTACCTACCAAAAATCAAATAACGAACAGATGAAACAACCTCCCAATGGAAACATGTTAGTTGTAGCTGCAGAGCTCCCCCATCAGATATCCTCTGTTGTCCATGTGCAGCCACTTATCACCTCATCAAAGCAGTTTGGCTAAGCCTGTTAAAGGTTAGCCAATCAGAAGAGGCTTGATTTTAGCTCATAGAAAAGAAAGTTCTATAACTTCTTTTCTTTATTGGTTATGATAGGTTCAACATTGCCAGTCTTTTAAGTCCTTGAAATATTATTGTAGCTCACTCCAGTCATTGGTTACACTGTATTCCATTATTCCCATGTTAGCCTATGGAGCTGCAAAGCTACAATGGGGAAAAACAAAATCAATAGTTTTTCCCTCGCCAGGGCATATAAAACATCTTTTTAAATGTCTCCGCCTATTTTTGCATGGCACCCTAACCTGGGGGCACCTAGCGGTGACCTTAGCGATGACTTACATGTAAAAATAAGGTAGTAAGTGGCCACATGCATCAAAGTAAGGTTTTGTGATTCCTTATTTGCAATTTTTAGGGAATCGCAAATAAGGAATCGCAAAATGGGATGCATGATTTAAATCGCATAATATTTGCGATTCTATAAAAATCACAATTTTTACCAAATCGCAAATATTATGCGAATTCTAATTTGCGATTTCGCAATACCCATTGATTCCTATGGGCCAAAAGGCCCAAAGGAATCAATGGGAAGGCATTGACATTTTGCGAATTTCAATTAGCGATTCGCAAAATGTTAATGCATTCCATGGGTGCGGGGGGGGGGTCCAGAGGACCCCCCCGGCACCCCTGAAATTTATTTTGAAGTGCATGTTTCACACACACATGTCCTAAGGACATGTGTATCTTTAACATGACAGTGTTTTAAAATGCAATTTTGAGCATTTTAATACATTTTCGCAAATTACCACGAGGTTCAGCCTCGTGGTAATTTGCACCCCCTAATTGCGAATTCGCAATTTGAAACACAATCATGCATTGCTTTTAAGGAATCGCAAATTTGCGATTCCTTAAAAGCAATCGCATTTTTTGAAATCATTAAAAATAGCGAATTTCACAAAAATGCATGATGCATCCCAAAAACTTATTTAGGAATCGCAAATGGCCGAATTTACCGATTCGCACCGTTTGCACTTCCTAAATAGGTTGATGCATGTGGCCGTTAGTGTTTTGGAAATACCTTTAAATCCAACTTTGAATCTGCATGTCATTTTAATTTAAAAGCAGCTTGCAAAGTGGGGCTGACTTCTAAAATGACAGCATGCAACATAGCAATGCACACTTAAGTGCCTCAAAGCTGCGGGGCCTCTAAGCCTACACGCACTACCAGATACTTGGGACTTACAGGTAGGTTGTCAGTGGCAATTGTGATTACAACTAATAACCATATACATTTTAAATTAGACCACTCGCTCTGGGCCTGGTTAGCTTAAATCCAGTGGCAAAGTGGGTCCCTTGTTAACATTGCCACTGGATTCAAGCTAGCCTGGCTGATAATGGCTGATTAGCCAGAAACCGGTCCCTGGATGCGTGTTTCCGGTCCAGGGAAGACATGGCTTAGCAGTTCGAGCTGGAGTGTTCCCATGAGGCACAGGGTCAGACTGATTTGCATATGGCCATGTCTGAACTGGGTTGGAGGAGTGAGCTAAAGAATTATGATGGATTAAACCCAGAAGAGTTGACAGGGGGTGAGTGCTGAAATGTTCAACATTCCGTCCATCTTCCCCTTTGGTTTTGCCTTTGTTCGCCCTAAGTTGGCACGGGATGCCCAGACGTGGGTCCCTTGCTAACTTTGCCACTCGATTCAAGCTAGCCTGGCTGATGACGGCGGCTTAGCCATAAACTGATCCTAGGATGCTCATTTCCAGTCCAGGGAAGACATGGCTTGGTAATTCCGGCTGGACTCTTCCCATAAGGCACATGGTCAGACTGATTTGCATATGGCCATGTCTGAACTGGGTTGGCGGAGTGAGCTAAAGAATGATGATGGATTAAACCAAGATCAGTTGACTGGGGGTGAGTGCTTGCAGTGTTTAACACTCTGTCCATCATCCCCTTTGGTTTTACTCTCAGAGTGTACCCACCCAGCCCCAATACACTAAACTCTGTCTGGGGGGTGGTCACACCTCCCGGGGACAGGATGCCTATTGTGTTACCTTCCTCTGCTCGAGCTTGGCTCAGCAGCAGGAGAGCAGAATTGTGTCTGTGGCTGGCAGCATCCAGTTTGTGCTGCCCAGGTCGAGAAAGCTGGTACCGGGCAGACTGGTATTTAAGTGTAGTGATTTAAATAGATATAGTGAACCTATATCTGTAGTAAGTGGTGCAAGCACCCGCTTACACAGTCTGCTGTAGCAGGCTGGTCGTGTGAATTTGGATGGCCTCTCAGGGGTGGCATAATAGATGCTTCAGTCCCTGGGAGGCCTTTTGGGTACCTATGCCCTGGGTACATGGTGTACCATATACTAGGGACTGACAAGGATACCCCAGAATCCAATCTAGAGAGTACCTAAAGTACATGCAAAACAATTTAAGAGAGAAAGCAGATAGATTGGGGTCCTGGATAGCAGGATCCCAGTCAGACTAGTCCAAAAACAGTGTGACATCAGCAAAAAGTGGGGGTAACAATAAGAAGCAGATACTACTTTCCTACAGTATACTTATTTGGTTATCCCTCATCTTTCTGTTGGAGGCCATCTTTAATTGTAAAATACTTCCTAAGTTCCAATTTTTGATACATTTGAAGATGTCCACTCTTGTTTGTCCATCATTGAAGTTGCTTTTGCGGCAAAATGATAATCCTAACAATAGAATCTGGATTTCTGTTTTACTGAGGATGACTTCTGACAGGTTAATTACTGTATTCTCATTTTCCAATATTTTTGACTCCATTGCTGCTTTTTGTTTTTCCTATTTTTCCGTCTTTCTCTTCCCCTTGTGTTTCTCCTTTTTCTTGTGTTCTTGGAGGATTCGGCGGCTGTAGTCTCCTTTCCAGACTTGAAAAATCCAGCTCTTCCGCCAGAGTAAGTCTCCCCTTATCCATACTTGCATTAGTTATCGCTGTTCCTCCACCCTCTGATTCTGTCTCACTTTTTAAGGAGATCAGGTCCGAGGAGGAAGCTGATTCATTTGTTTCTCTCATGACTGTTTTGCGGACGTTGAGACCTGCTGGGTTTGCCTTCACAAATCGTGGGTGTTTCACATTATCAAATTTTCGTACAAATGTAAATATCTAGCTGGTTTCGTAGTCAATTCTATCCCGATCAAATTTGAAAGTCTTACTTATTTGGATGGTATCTCTGTGTGTCTTCAGATGTGCCCTGATTTCATTTCTTATCTGTGTGATAGTTTCCTGATTTTCACATTTATCCAGATCACCATTTAATTTATCCGTTTCCTTAATCAATTCATCGTGGTCAATTTGTCCATACTTTATTAACATTTTCACCAATCTAATGGATTCGTCTAGATTGCTTTCTCCCCATTCAGTTAGCATTTTGGGGTTTGGTTTGTCAAGGCTTGGTGCGAGCATGATCCTGAGTCCTCGAGGCACTCTCCCTGCTTCCTCATATTTCTGAAGCGACTTTTGCTCCCTCCACTGTGTAATTTCAGTGCGCATTTTTTTCTCTAAATTCTACAGTAAGATTTTGCTGTCATTGTCTTTATTGGCAACGCATGGTCCGCCTCTAGTACTGTCTTCCATTGTCGGATAATTTGAACTTATTTTTTTAATTAAGTAACAGCAACATCTACGCATTTCAACAGCTGCCTGCTGTTTTGTTCATGATGTATGGCGCCATTTTCCCAGCACTTATAAATAAAAACACATCAATATGTCATAAACAGAAACATAGGACACAAAAAACAGTACTGTTCAATGCTGGTTGTTTCAGACATTGTATGGGTGCCATTTTTACACATGTCTTTTAGCGATAGTCTCACATTTTTTGTTTACAGATTTCACTCATTTTGGTGTAGGTGCTGATTTTAACAACTTTTTAAAGCATATTTCATGACTACTTTACACTTTATCACTTTACTGTACATAGTTCATAACGATATGCATGCTTTTTTACTCGCCTCTCATGTATGATGGTTACCCCATACCAAGATAATTCTCTGAATGGTACTTAAGCTAGGAATTTTTTTCCCATTCATTGGAATTCTTCTAATGTGAACATAATTTTTTTTCATTAAGGTGCAAGTGCTTTTACTGTTTGGTATTTTAAACAATTCTAATATTCTTCAAAATATGTCATGGTAAACAATGTATACATATTAAAATTAATTTACATAAAACATTATAATAGACATGTGCAACATTATTTCCTTTTATAATTATATATATTCACTGAAAACCAAAGGTTATAAAGAAATTTGAGTTAGCTAGTTCAGCTACCTATAACTACAGCTAACTATACCTCAGCTCCTGCAATGCACTGCTTATTACCTCATATATTACATCACTCATGTCATGGCCAGTTACATCACTGCTGACATCACTGATGGCATCTCAAATGACATACCTGATGACATCATCCAGTGAGTGTTTTTCAAAAGTGAAGGTGTGTTAAATATATATACCAAGGTGTATTGATGAATCAGTGGGTGTATGAGTGCCTGTATGGATGATTCAGTGTGTGCATGACTGACCTTATAAGTGAGTGAATGTATTTGTGAGTGACTAGGTTGGGTTAATGTCTCTATCAGTCTGTCAGTTGGTGTATGAGTGGCTTTATGGGTTGGTGAGTGGGTATGTGAGTGGCTGTATGGCTGATTGATTGGTTATCTGAGTACCCGTATGGGTGTATGAGTATCTGGTGGGTGGGTGAGGAGATGTGTGACTGCATGCATGGATGAGTGGCTTGGTGAATCAGTGGCTGTGTTGGTTAGTCAGTGTATCTGTAAGGGGTTGTTTGGGTGACTAAGTGTGTGTGTGGCTGTGTCAGTGAGTGAATGGTTGGGTCAGTAGTATATGGGTGAGTAACTGCATATGTTAAAGGCAGTATAGGTGAGTGTTGGAGTTTATGAGTGACTGTATTTGTGAGTGAGTGATTGTGAGAGTGGCTGTATAGGTGAGTGTGTGTTTGTGTCAGTGACTATATAGGTGAGTGAGTATGTGTTTGTATTTGTATGAATAGGTGAATGGGTATGTGTATAATTGTGTAGGTGAGTAAGTATCTGTGTGATTCACCCTACGGGTGAGTGAGCAGTTGTGTGAGTTGCTCTATGGGTAACTGACAGTGTATACATGGCTGTATGAGTGCATGAGTGGATACATCAGTAGCTATATTAGTGAGTGAGTTGGTGTATGGGTGACTGAGTGGATGTGTGTATAGACCTAGGAATCAATCAGTAAGTGTGTGTGCAATGGTTTTGAGAAAGGTAGTGTGAAATTTGGAGTGGATGTATGAAAGGAGTAAGTGCAAAACAAACAAATCCTTGAGGGCCATCTTACAATGTATTACTAAATCAAACAAACCCATCTAAATATTATTTGTATATAAAATGAAAAAAAGAAAATGTTCAAATAGTCATGTTCTTGAAAAGCATGCTGATAATCCCCAAGTGGTTATTATTGCTGATAACATTGATTGTAATGTTTGGAATACTACAAGAGTTATAGCGAACACAAATATGCATAGTTTTTTTTGAACTTCCAGTGCTCTTAACCGCACGTTAGTAATGAATATCATAATGATATCCTTTTTGTTCAAAATAAATTTGAGTTGCAACAGTGAGTAATTAAAGACTACCATCAACATCGTAGAGTAAAAAATAAGCAGCATGTTACAAAAAGCCTGTAGTCTTACAATACATAATTAAGATGATGACAACACTAGGGGCCAGGAGCTCTAAACATTCACACTCCAGTGGGCTGCAGCCTGATCAGGCCTGGGTTGTATTTAAAATACCAATTTATGCATTGGTATTCTAATCTAATTATGTTTGGAAGCATTGACGTGATTAAAAAATATTTGGAATCTAACAGCCTGTCGCTCTTTTTTCCGCCCTCTGTCAATGACCCAAGTTGGATAGCTCTTCCCAGGGTACCCTTTGCACCGCTGTCTTCTGAAAATCATACAGCTGGCATCTGATGTTGTGGTGGAGGATCTTACCTATATGTGTAATATGGTTATTAAGATGGGTTACTTCCCCAGCTACTGGAAAGAAGCTATTGTGATCCTTTTACTGAAGTAACCCAACCTTGATGCAACAGTTCTTAAGAACATTCAACCTATTTGTGGCTGCCCACTCCAGCGAGGATTTTAGAAATATATTTGAATCTTCATATCATGGAGTACTTTGAGAGACAGGAGCTTTTGGATCCCTCTCAGCCAGGTATCAGAAGTGCACAGTACGGAATCTGCCTATGTGGCAGCAATGGACTACATAAGATCTGTGGTGGATACTGGGGAGGCAGCTGTTCTGATCATGTTTGACGTGTCTGCTGCTTTTAAAAATCTCTCCCCCTACTTTTCTAACATCGCCCCTCACTCAGTTGGGTTTCAAGGCTAAAGTGCTCAGTCTGCTGAAGTCCTTTCTGGTTTGTGGACGTCAGATGGTTAGATGTGGGCAGTCTACTGCACCCTCCTCAGTGGGGTTCCTCTTGGTTCTCAATTAAGCTGTTTGATCTGTATGTCTAGTAACTAGCCAAATTGTTTCGGTGTTTTGGTTTTTGGGAGTTGTCTTATGCTAACACGCCACAAATTATTGTTACCATCACAGATGTCTCCTCAGTCTCTGCTAGGTTAAGGCCTTGTTGTTAAAAATCAGCCGGTAGATGAGGGACAACTTCTTAAAACTGAATGCAGCTAAAACTGAGGTTTTGGCACTGTCCACTCAGTTTGGATTTCTATGTGGTGACTGGTAGATCTTGATCATCTTCCATATCCAGTCATCTCTGCCAAGATTCTTGGGGTGATCTTCGATGATCAGCTTGTCCTTGATAAACATGTTACCGTTACCACCAGTTCTTGCTTTCTAGTACTAAATCTTCTAAACTCCCCTCTGGTGTTCCTCAGGATTCTTCATTTAGCCCCAGCCTCAGTAATCTGTATTGCTCATCACTAGCCAAATGATTCACTATTTTGGTTTTTGAGTGTTATTTTACGTTGATGACACACAGATTATTGTGGATGTATAACATTATAATACACGCCTTTACCATGAACATAGATAGGATTTCATTGTGGGGCTCATTATGATGTTGGGCGGAAAGCGTCCTACTGACAGTTGGAATCTCCTCGTCCGCATCGGAGCCCTTCTGGACGAACTGGTCAGTTTACATTCCGATCACCTGATTTCGATGTCTGCGGTCGGAGTTCAATTTGCGCGGTCATTCCAAATCGGTTCAGAGCGACTCATGAAGTATTTGAGTCATTCGGAACTGCATCGTACACCCCTATCGACAGTGCTTCTGCCCGTGAGATTACGATGTGGATTTCCAACAGCCTTTCCGCATCAGCCTGTTGGACATGGAAAGGCTGTTGGAAAGTGACTTTGGGGACTCCTGGCAGGGCCCCCTTGTCCCAAGGCCTACTGTTGATGGCTGAGGGGGTGCCAAAGAGACCCCCCTGTAAAACCCTGCACTGTGTGGCAGGCACAGTGGGGTGCCTGCAACATAGGGGCAGGGTTTTCTACAAACACCCCATTTCCCCAAAGGAGCCTGTGTTATAGCCAGTCGGTGTCGGGCAGAGGCTTTCCATTGGACATCGTAATGAGCTCCTGTATGTATAATTTCCACGCATACAATAATCAATCATACTTTTACTAGGCAAAACTTTACAACCCATTTTTTTTTATAAAAAGAGTAGCTATGGATATAAATTCAAACATGTTACAAAATATGTATATTGATAACACGCATGTATCACAGATATATTTTTGTAACTTTTTGGTGCAAAAAACATTGTGTACAGCACATCACCACGCAACACAGCACAATACAAAGCAACACATTGCAAGTCAAAGAAATACTTTCCAAAACCTACATGTATTGTATTCAACATTAGATTAGCACACAACACAAAACATCGCACCAGTATACAAATTCCAAATAGATCTTTGAAAAATCAACTCAACACAATGCAAAATATGTCAACCCGTGAAAAATATATTGTTTCCATGCCCAAACATAAATAAAATGCAGCAACACATCTCAACATGGTAGAAACATTATAAAGAGTCCTTAAGCAGTATTAACATATGAAACTCCATCTTTCTTTAATTTCTACGTATTCGAAAACTCTTGTTCCCAACCAAGATGTCCATTGCATTCTGTAAAGAAGGTAAAAAACGTGTTATTTTTCACAACAAAACTAATTATAACTTTAGTCACAATTCAAATCAGGAAAAAAAGTACTTTCCAACAATTATTCTACTTTTAATTATGGAAGACTATAAAAACATATAAAAACTGGTGTTAACTATTTTTTAAAGAGTGGTACATTGCCATTTGACATGACCACATTTACCATAGATACCGGGAGAGTGAATCAGGGCTATTTCAAAACACTGCTGTCTACCTAACCAAGTACATATATCCTAAACATTTTACACACTCGCAAATTGCTTAAAAAGCACAAAAACTCATAATTAAAACAGTGTTTTTCCATTTCAGACATTGTAAAGTTTATAACCACTTTTAGGTCTTGATGGATCGAGCACCGTGGATTTTTGGGCAGTCTTCCCGCCCGCTGGCTTGGCTATCTGCCTGCTCCATTTAGATGTTATCAGGTCCATAGATGAAAGACCGCCACGGTCCGGCTGTCACAACAGAAAATCTCAACCGCATTGATGGCGGAATAGGTAAAAGTGGCTGTCCGAGGGAGGACCAGCCCAATCACAATGTTCCTTCCCACTGATGTGACTGTGGCAGTAAAACCTCCCCTTGAGTTGGAGGAATGGAAGGGATATAAGGCAGAAGCTCACCTTTTCTCACTTTCATACTACCTATTCCGCCTGTATCCAATCTTCCAAATCCTGCAGCTGCTTCTTGATGACAAACAAATCCAACCCATTGTGGACTCAATCGACACTAAGGTTCCCTTTTACCTGTTACCTATTGACTTGTCTGTTAACATGTGCATAGCACGTGTGCATTTATACATCTCTTACAATCAATAAAACACCAATGTGCAATGCATATGTCTGTAATGTTGATGTTCAAGAAATTTAAGGAAACCCACCTGTCTGATCACATTGTATGTATAAATATGGTTCCAATCAATTTATCGGAGGCATCTCACTGATTTTTAATTTTACAGCTCAGTTGTCGCCACAAAACCTCGACTCTTAATCCCGTAGGCTAGCCTAAGGGATCCGATAAATTGAGAAAATAAAGAAGTCATTTGAGATACATCAAAGGATTATTGTTGAGCTGCTCCTGTAACCTATAAGAAATTCATATGCATCATATTAAAACAGTGAAGGTTTGCAGCCAACAACATCTTCCATATATAAAAGATCATCAACGGATAAAGTTACCTGGGAACGTTCTTCCGTATACAAGCTGATAAAACGAAGTCATAATCGAAGTCATGATCTGTCTCAAATTTGCTACCAGGATATCCATACAGAGTTTATAATTTTCTTGGGAAAGATCATCTGTTCTGCTAGAGGTCCTGAGGAAGGTGGTCTCATCCCACCGAAACGCGTCGACCTTGCGTAAATTGATCACACAACAACTTGTGACCCCTCAGACACAGAATAAAGAATGAATGTAGAGTGTATGAGAGAGTATGCATGAGGTAATCGTGAGAGTATATTAGATTCTTATCTCTATATGGTATTTGTATTTTATTGCTTAAATGATGAATTATATGTCTTTTTTTGTAAAATGATTATTATGAACTTAAAAAAATATTGCAAAAAATAAGAATATTTTTTTGTTGTTGACTTGTCTGTTAACATGTGCATGATGCATTTATACATCTCTTACAATCAATAAAACACCAATGTGCAATGCATATGTCTGTAATGTTGATGTTCAAGATCGTCAACGGATAAAGTTACCTGGGAATGATCTTCCGTATACAAGAAGTATGCAGGCCTTTGTTGAAAGTATAAAAGTTGTAATTTGCAGAATTATTTAGGTCATGAGGGAATATTGTTCTGTGATGTAATTGTGTTCCTCTCTTTCCCTGACCTTGAAAGTACATTTAGAGGGGGTCCCATATTCATGTAGATGCACTTAGCAAAGTAAACATGAAATTATCAGGAGCAATACCTGCCATCATGTTAAATGAAAATAAGTATTTCACATTTTACTCAGAAACAGTACTAAGAATCTAAAAATCACTAAATAAACATTATGTGAGGATTAATTTGGTGAAATCTAAAGTATGGAGTTATTAGACAAAATAATCAAGATAAATGGAAGTCCATAAAGTGAAAAACTATGCACTTTTGAGCAGTAGCACAAAGTTTGACTCCAAATACTCTGCCAAAGTGAACCTACTCAGGAAGGGCCAGCTAGTGGGCACACCAGGCACCTCCAAGATCTTACATGGGAAGTGGTGGTTTGGGAGGGGTGCCCTTGGGCTTGGTGGAGTGGGGAGGTTGGGAGGGGTGCTCTTCTGTTTGGTAGGTGTGGGCTCGGATGTGGAAAAGGTGGATTTGCATTTGGTAGGAGTGGGTTGGGTTGTGGAAGGCGTAGTATGGTGTTTGCTGGTGGGATTGGGGTTTGACAGTGTATAGCACAAGGGTAAAAAGGACATCTTTAATGGGAAAATGGGTAGGGTGTTCAGCAGGGAATTGGGTTTGGGAGGTAAAGGGAGTATCAGTGTCTGAAATGCATATGCCTGTTGAAGGTGCAGTTGCTTGTTGGTCTGGTGTATGTCATGCACATTTGGGTGTGTCTGGCGTCATAAGTGTCTATTGTTTGGATGAGTGTTGGCTTTTGAGTTTTGTGAGTGTGAATTTTAATTTGTGGGTGTGGATGGGTGTGCAGGAGAGGTGCGTGCTGTGTTTGTTGTGAATGTGGGTGTGGTGGTGGCTGCAGTGTCTGTGGGTATGCTGGTGGTGGGGTGCTTCATGTGTGTGTTTTAGTAACTGTGGTGCCTGTGGTTGTGCTGGTGGTGGGGTGGTGCATGCATGTTTGGATTTGCTTCTGTGTATATTGTGATGTTTATGTTCTTGTGGGGGTGTGCTGCTTGTGCCTGTGTGATTAGGTGTGTGCAAAAAGTATTGTGGCCCTTCTAGCCAATCTGCACTCAATGGCCTCTCCCTCAGTCTGTTTCTCTCAGAACGCTGCCTGTACTCACCCTCTTCTGACCAGTATGGGTGTGCGTCAAGGATGTATTGTTGCCCCCTTTTTATTTACCTTGTTTAAAAATTGACTTTAGTCTGTGTTGTCATAAGCTGAGGGGTATTGCTGATAGGTAGGTGACAGATTCCTCCATGTGCTATTATATGTGGACGATGCAGTTTTTGTGGCTGGGACCTGCTCCTGGGTAGGTATGTGTCTTTCATGGGGGACCTTGATCTGGCAGTTAATTTCTCAAAGTCACATATGATGGTTGAGGGCCCCCAAGGCAACTAAGAGCAAGACCTTTAAGGTCGCTAATTTTACCTTGGGCAAAATTAAGGCGTTCCCTTTTCTGGGTGTCCTATTTGATGCTAATATTTGTTGGAAACCTCTGGTGGTTTCTCAGATCTATGCTGGAGTCTTTTACTTTAGCCCAGAGGGTTGTCTCTAGGGTGCCAAGGGACCTGTTAAAAATGTATCAGGCTAAGTGCATCTCCCAGCTATGATAGGGTACATAGGTACCGGGGTATGCCAAGATGGACCATATCCAATCGACCGAAAATAACTTTCTTCACAAATTGGTACAGGTACCATACTCTACTCCAGCTTTCTCTCTGTACAGGTGGAGCTTGGGCTTGTCCACATGTCTGATTTGATATTCCTTAGTCAGCTCCTGTGTTAGATTAAGATTTGGAGCAGGGAGGAACTGTCGCTAAATGTAATTATTTAGCGGATTGTTTGGCTCTTGATTGGTCATACAAAATATCCTGGGTTGGCATATTTCCTTCAGCAGCTCCATAGGGAAAACTCACCCCAACCTGTATCACTTCCTGGTAAATTTGAAGCAAGAACAAAGTTTCCAGGAAATGAGATTGGTGCAATAACTTTTAAGTAGTCTAAATAATCCTCATATATCCAAAAAAGAGATGTCTGAAAGACTATTGGCAAAGATCCATCAATTTCCATTGAAGAGAGCATCAGGCTACCAAGACAATATTGCGTAGATATATATTTTTAAGTTAATACTCAAGTATTAAAATGAATATCTGTGTGTGAATACAGTTCCCATCCCATTACCTCTATATCCTGTGCAGCCTGCCTCTTAAGCTGGATATTACACACATCTTATACTACTTACATCAACTAATACCCCTCAAATTACTTTACTGTTTTACCAAAATAAAAATTAGCATTTTTTTACATTTTTCTGGGGGAATTAAAAAACTAATTTGGTTTCCTACATGTAGTTGTCTTCTTTCTTCAACTCTATGGTAAAAAATTTGCAGACCATTCAGAATGCCACGGCTAGACATCTGTTCAACATCTCGAGAAGATCAAGTGTAAGACAGCATCTTCGAGATCACAGAGTGCATTTCAGAGCTCTCACACTGGCCCACAGAGCTCTGCATGGTCTTGGACCAAGGTGCCTTAAAAAGTGCTTTGCTTTCTATGCTCCCAGCAGGTTTCTGCGCTCAGCCACCGAACGCCAGATGGTGATTCCCAGATTCCGTAGGATGCGGCTTGGAGGTCAGTCTCTCTCCATGAAAACAGCCACTGCATGGAACTCTCTCCCCTTGGATTTACGATATATTCAGGACTCTAGGTTGTTTAAAAACAACTTAAAACTTTCCTCTTTAACCAGTTGCTTTAATCTCCTTGCTCCTCAGGTTATGATAACTTTGCGTGCCTGGATACTCACAAGTAATTGTGCGCGATATAAAACTACTATAACATAACATAACATAACATAACATAACTCTCTGTGATATTTCATAAAACTTGTCACCAAGAATTCCAAATAATCCAACAATCTACAGAGAAATAAACAAATCCAGATAAAACTCTTTTCAAAATTTCCTTAAAAGATTCCATTCCTAAACCATCCACAAATAAGATAATACAAAAAATCTAATTCTCAAAAACCTTTCTTGGAAAAAAAACGTCAAAAAAGCATCCAGTTCCCAAAATAAAATCCAAAACAAAACTTCAGCTGAAATCCATTCAGGAATCACAATTGTTTTCTTCTAAAATGGAAGACTGACAAAATAAAAGTATGACAAAAAAATTACATATGTTGCTTTTATTTCTACTTAGGTTTAAAAAAGTAATATACATGTTCTTTCTCACATTTTTTTAAACCAAAGTAGGAAAAAAAGCATTGTCCCAATGTGTGAATGTGAATATATCCTGGATGGACATGTAAAAGTGGTTAAAACAACAATAACATATAATGTTTCAAAACTTAACATTTATCTGCCTCTCTCCATCTCTACATAAAAAAATGTAGGCACCAATATGTTTAAAAATGTAAATAACTTTTTTCTTACCTAATCTCACAGCTCCTCCTTGCATCCAATCTTGCCTACGACACTCCCCGACTGTAGAAATAGATGCAGAACTGTGTACATAAGACCAAAAAGTAAAAACAAAAAAAGGACTATTTCTCCCTTCGCAGTTTAAGAAAACCCACGGAAAAAAGTAAAAAAAATTAAAATCTATATGTTTTGCTCAGCTTAAAATATGTTTAATTTTTTTTTAAACAAGTTTAAATAGAATCTATTTTTTAAAGGTTTTTCTAAAGATTTTAATAATAATCCTAATAAATATTCTTATAAATTGGTATTTTTCTTATAATTAGAATAACATTTTTTCAAACTGTTTTTGTACTTTTACAAACTAAAGTTAATGTTTCACTATTTAATTAAAATATTCATCAGTTCCTCTTTCAAAATAAAAATGCATGCGCCTAAATGTGCTATACATTTTTTTAATTCATACTCAGGTATTAAAATTAATAACTAAGGGCCTGATTACGATGCCAGTCGGATTGGCTTCCGCAGTCCTGTAGGAGGTGGTCTGACTCCAACAGCCTTTCTCTGAATGCTGAGATGGCAGTAAGGGATCTCAAACCGCCGTCCGCATTATGATGTGGGTTTTCCGCCCAAACGTGGCAGTCCAATCGCCTGCCTAATGTCGTCGGAAATTATGGATTTGGTGTGCATACCAAATCAAGTTTCTACCTGACAGTATCTGGCGTGGAGCCCTTTCTCGAGGTCCCCACTACACCGCAATAGCTGAACCCTAAAGACTATGACCCTGTGGGTGCCGGAAAGCAGGTAAGTCGTAGGTGGCATGTATTCTCATTGCCTGGACTGCGCTTAGATCACCACACTCCAGCAATGGGGTACATGGTGCACAAGGCATATTCTCACATGTCATGCATGTGAGTACATATCATGTTTCTTGTGATTTTGCATGAACTTGCAGCAACATTTTTGGTGGTATGTGCACCGCTGTAGATGAGACTGCAGCAGTAGCAGAAGATGCATCGTAATACGGTGTGGGACCCGTACCACTACCGCAGTAATTGGATGGACGGTCCAACCAACATTGTAATCAAGCCCTAAGTGCTAATATACCTCCCCAACTCATTACTCCTATATCCCTTGCATACTCCTTCCTAAGTTGTATTTGGATAGTTTTAAAATATTTTTCACAAATTATTTTCTAAAAATATACACCCTAATATTGAGCAAATTAAATAATTAACACTCAGGTATTACAGTTGCTACCTGAGTATAAATACACTTTCCTAACCATTACCCCTATATCACTTGCATTCTGTCCCTAAAACGTTATACTTTGATATTCTCAAATTAGTTTGAAACTTAAAAAGAAAAAAAACTATTAATAGAAAAATAACAATGTAATACTCAGGTATTACTTATGATACATAAGTATTAATACACTTCCCTATCCATATATTCCTTGCATCTCATTCCTAAATCTTTATTTCTATATTTTCAAATTAATTTACAGAAATTGTTTTAAAAATATGCAACCCACTATAAAATGAATACAAAATAAATACTAATCTTCTATAGTTGATACCTGAGAATTAATACACTTTGCGATCTAAAACTCCCTTTCATCGCATCCTTCATTTTAAAAAAAAAATGTTTCAATTGATTTTACAGAAATAATTTCAAAAATATAAACCCTATTAATAGATGTATTAAAAATTAGTACTAAGGTATTACAGTTAGTACCTAAGTATGAATACACTTCCCGACGCAATACTTCTGTAACCCCTAAATCCTGTTCCTAAAACTTTATTTAAATAGGTTTTCATAATATTTAAAAAAGAAATTCCAAAAAGGACATCCTATTATTAAATAAATATAAAATGAATGCTCAGATCTTACAGTTGATACTTGAATATTAATAGACTTCTTCATCTTCATCTTTTGGTTTTTGGGTGTTATTTTATGCTGATGACACACAGATTATTGTTCCTGTATGACATTGCAACACATGCCTTTACCAGGCATATACCATTACCAGACTCGTTTTACTGTGCATATCTTTACCATGAACATAGATAAGATTACATTTTATGTATAGTTACCATGCATATCGTCAACATGCATATCTTTACCGTACAAACCTTTACAACCCATTTTTTAACATAAAGAAGAGTAAGGATAAATATGAATTAAACATGTGACACAATATGTACATTGATAATACATATATAATCAGAGAAATATTTTTTTATGCAAATATAAATGATATGTAGAGAATCTCAATGCTAAACAGCACAATACAAACAAGACATTGCAAGTTAACACAATACATCCAGAACACTACCTACAGTTCTTTAACATTATGGGCCTGGTTATGTTGTCGGGGCAGACTGCCACCGACAGGCCATCAGTGGCGTTCTGCCGAACAGACAGCCCTTGGGTCCGACAGCGCATTTCAATGCATGGCGGTTTTCATGAATTGCAATCAGTGGGGCTCTGAGAAAAGACTTATGCAGCTTGGGAGTGGGGGTAATAATCCTTTATTGAGGAAAAATAGTGTTCAGAAAAGAAATAACAGTCTATTGACAATTTTCTCTTCTCTTCTCTGTTTCCTTTTCTCAGGGTTTTCTATGAGAGTCCATTGGATGATGTGTTCCTGGCCCCTGGCCAACAACCTCCATCGGAGAGAAGAAAGGCTCAGGTAAGTGTTTCTGGATTTTATTTAACAGTTTATTATGTAGGGGAGGGTGTGGGGGACCACCAATACCAAACTGAAGAAAAAAAAGGCAACTTGTGAAAAAAAAGTGAGAAGGATGGGAATAGTGTCAAGGGTTAAATAGGAAGGTGCAATCATGAAAGCAAATATTGGGTACGCTCTCAAAAATATTTCTTTTCTACTTTGCGTCCTTTCCCTTGTCCTCCTTGACCCGCCTGACCTCTGTCTATTTCTTCCCGCAAGTATCCCGGTAGGCGCCCAGGCATCTGTGAGAGCCACGACCCTCTGGGGCCGTGGCAGGACTCTTCGACTCAGCTCTGGGATGGCTGAACTCTTTTACCTGCTTCGCCCAGCCCGACACTCATTCTCCGCTTGCCGTCTTTCTTTATCCCCACCGGGAACTCTTCCTGTAGGGAAAACACCTCTGCTCCTCTGCTCGCTTGCATCTTCCGCTCCGCCTCCCGTACGTCCTCTCGTCCCCTTTCCTCCTCCTAAGCCACATGACCTCCCACGTGGGTTGCAATAGAGCTACCCTTAAAGGGCCTGCAGTCGTTGTTCTCGTCTCCTGTGCTGATTGAAGGCATGTCAGCCACCGTATTTCATATGGGCTGCATATGAAGGAGGGGGGAGAAATAAGGCGAGACAAAGTGTTTCTATTCTGTTTGTGGCATCCCCTCAACCTGGCTAATGACTTCCTGACAGCAGTGGAACTATTATTGGTCAAGGAGAAGACCATCACCTCTGTCAGGATCTCAGATCCTGGCATAATATTGTAATCTGGCGCTATATTACAGTGCAATACAATGCAAAACTACGTAGCAGTGAACAAATTCCATATACATCTTTTAAACATCAATAAAACATAATGCAAAATGTGTCAACTCTTCAAAATTATAATGGTTGCATTCCCAAACATAATAAAATGCAACAAAACATCTAAACACGATAGAAACACTATATAGAGTAGTTAATCGATATAAACATCTGAAACTCCATAATTCTTTCAGATGTATATAGTCTAAAATCCATGTGGGCAACCAATATGTCTGTCACATTCTGTGAAGAAAGTAAAAAAATGATTTTCACTAATAAAAATGATGACAACTTTTGTCATGATTTAAATAATTGATTATTGAATACCCTTTAACCTCATAGATGCTATTAAACATCTCTCCCCAGTGCTGCGCTGTCCATTGGAACTAGTGCTGAATGGACGTCCAATGGTCGTGCGCAGCACTGGGGAGGTAGTGCTGCCGTCGGCCAATGCACCGAGGCAGCACTTAAGGGGTTAACTCCATGGCTGCTAGAGCAATTCCCGCTGGGTGCTGAAATATTCAGAAACCCATGCTCCATGACGAGCTCAGCTCGTTATGAGTGTATGAGAGGTGTACATCATGACGAGCTGAGCTCGTCATGAGCGTCGAAGGTGTTAAAAACATATAAAAGCAGGCGTCCACCATTTTGTAGTCAGTGGTACACTAACCTCTGAAATGACCACATGCACCAGAGACACCAGAAGAGTGAATCCGTGCCATTTAAAAACACTGCTGTCTACCTAACCAAGTAAGCATAACCTAAACCTTTAACTCACTCCAAAATTGCTTACAATAGCACAAAAGCTTACAATTTTATGAAAGTGTTTTATTCTTTTTCCTTTTTCAGACATTGTGAATTTTACAACCAGACAAAGCTTGTGAAGGTTTTCAAATTCTATATTAGTGTAAGTTAAAAGAAATACTTTTTTGTTATGAAAAAATTGACAGTAATATTTAAATAAATGAAAGCATGTAATCTACTCAGAGAAGGTGCTGGGCAGTGTTGGGGGGTAAACATTACTATTCTAACTTTGCCAAGAACTTACCTCAGGGAAGGTCCTGGACAGCAAATGGGGGGAAAATTACTATTCTAACCCGGCAAGTTCTTACTTTAGGGTAGGTGCTGGACAGAGGCTTGGGTGAAATATTACTATTCTAATTCTGCCAATTATGTACCTTGCGGAAGGTGCTAAACATCAACTGGGTGGCAAAATTACTATTCTAAGTATGTGAATTACTTACCTCAGAGGAGGTGCTGGAGAGCCACTGTGATGGCAAAGTTACTATTCTAACTC
This sequence comes from Lissotriton vulgaris, assembly GCF_964263255.1. Classification (NCBI taxonomy): domain Eukaryota; kingdom Metazoa; phylum Chordata; class Amphibia; order Caudata; family Salamandridae; genus Lissotriton; species Lissotriton vulgaris. The sequence continues at coordinate 1,499,045,315 of NC_141691.1, read as the reverse complement.
CGACAAGTAATTATCTCTTTTTTTCTTAGAGCATAAAAATAAACTACAAAGCATCTAAAGAGTGAACAATTACTCCAAATAAAAAAGAAAGATAGAAAAATAATCATTCATCACTTAAAGAAAATCACATACAAAAAAGTAAGTAATTTAAAACTCAGCTCTAAATACAAAGAAGTCAGAAAGACAAGAGAAACAGAAAATAGTTATAACTTTAGGTAGATATCATAAAAACCAGAGAACAGCAGGCCTGAAACCTCTTCCATCCAACAAATATGATCTAGAATTTTTGGACTACAAACAAACAAGAAATAAATGTCCAGGTTATATATTTTACAATAAATTTAAATTAACAATAATAAAGATGTTCTTTTCACATAACACAAAACTAAAAATATTCAGGCTAAGTCAAGAATTACTTTAGTCGGTCTACATGAGATAATAAAATATCATGTTAAAATGAAACATACATTACATAAATTATCAGGCTACAATTATGATAATAAAAAAAGAGACACATAAAAAGAAGTACTAATTAAAAGGCAGTAACTTTTGATATAAAAAACCATTGGGGTAACTCATACTATGCGTATTTTCTCAGTCAATTAATAATCTTTTCAAAGCAGTAAAAACATGATAATAACCAAAGCATTAACATGATAAAGTGCATTGCATATGTTTATCTAGAATACAATAGAATGACACAGGACCTCGCATGCGAGCAATGTAAAGGTGTCTTTGAGATTAATAGCTGTGATACTGATAAGGGGGTGCTGTTGTTTGGCATAATTTATTGCACATATTACTATCCCTGATTATTTAATGTTATCACATGTTAGCTTTAGTAGAGTGTGCTTGTGCCGTGTCAGTGACCTGGTCAAAGAGGTAATCATTGAGCTGTAATATGCTCATACATTCAGAACTATTCCGAAACAGGGGCCCACAAACTATGTTTAGCCAAGGAACCCTAAAACCCTTGCCATGTCCATGGCAGGACATCTATTTGCTGAGGAGTCGATGGGAACATGTAAGAGTGTGTCTTACCGTCAGTTGTGTCCAAGACGAAGTCGGTTTTGGACATCATCAATCAGGAACAGCAGTGGCAGAATGTGTAGAGTTGGCTCCATGACGGCACAGGATCTGTGAAGCTGAGTACAGGTGAGTTTCACTCTTATATCCCTCCCTCTCCACCAGCTCAGATATGGAGGATTGACCTCCACAGTCACGTTGGAGGGAAGGCACATCATGATTGGGCCAGTGGTAATACACCTTCTCAAAGATGTATTTATTTATCCCTCCACTGCCGTGGTGAAGATTTTCCGGTGGCGGTGTTAATGCAGTGGTCTTTTATCTATTAAACTGCATGTTTCGTAATAGGGCAGTCGGACTGCCAACTGGGCGGTTTTGATTCCGACGTCTTTTTGACGGCGGTCCCCTTACAGCGAACTTATAATCAGGTCCTTCGTTTTCTCTCTTTTAATAGAGTAAATTAACAAACAAAAGAATTCTCAGCACACTGCATTAGTTAACAGTATTGTTTCATTTATATTAGCAAATTCAATTTCAGTGAAGATAATTAACCACAGTATTATTTGATTACACTCATATATTTTTTTATTTTTTCCTACAGATCATTTAAAATGGAAATCTCAAGGCATGGCAGCTACATAAAATCTAAACGGGGAAATAGACTGTTAAAGTATGGTGGCTACATTTATTGTAAGGAGAGATTACCTGAGCCAAGGAGTTATTGGAGGGGTGCTGAGCATTCTTTAACCCATTGCAAATGAAGAGCGGTTACACTTGGTGACAGTGGAAAGATTCACAGAGCATAAACTCTCAGCCCCTATAATTGAAATTGAATTTAGAGGACATATACAACTAATAAAAATACAAGCAGCCACCTGCAATGAACACTGTGGCGCAGTTTTGTGGGAGATAGCCCAGAACATCCCCATGCACATTGCCAATAGTATGCCCTCAATTCATAATTTATGGATAATGGTTCAAAGACAAAAACAGGTGAGTAATCCACAAAGAGTAATTCCTCAATCCTATTTGGACATTAATATTTCCCCTTAATTTACTCTTTCTTTTAGTAACAAACATTTTCTACTCAATGATAATGAGAACCCTCTAAAACAAATGCTAATCTTTAGTACAGTTCATAACATAGCATTCCTGAAGAATAGTGAAATTTGGATGATGGATGAAACTTTTAAATCAACTCCCCATACATTCACCTAAATGTACACTGTATGCCAACATTAATAGCACTACTATCCCATTAGTTTAAAGTTTGCTGCATGACAAACAGTCCTCAAATTACACTTAATATGTATCAGTAATGAAATCTAGAAGAGTGAATAAAAGTCCTCGAAAAATTATAATTTACTTCGAATTAGAAATGATTAATACAATTACTCAAAATGTATTCTTACACACAAATTCAAAGATGCTATTTTCACCGTTCCGAGATGAAAAATAAAAAATAAATCATTAAAATAGGATTATATGTCAAAGAGTAAAAAAAGTAGCTTTGTGTTTTGAACTTCGATGATATATTTCTTACATTATTTTTTAAATTAAAACTCAGGCATTCAAATTAATACCTTAGAGTTAGTACACTTCCCCACTTATTACCCCTATATACCTTGCATTGCACCAGTCAAACTGGATAGTGCAAACTTCCTACACTACTAACACCAACTAATAACCTCTAAAATTACTTGCCTGTTTTGACCACATAAACAACTTAAATTGCTTATTTGTACATAATTTTTTGGGGAAATTATGGTTTGCTTTTCTACTAGTAGTTGTCTATCCCTCCTAGCCGCACCGGGAAAAATGCTGGAGAAAGTAATACAACGCCAACTGAGTAAATTTGTGGAAACCAGCAACATCCTCCATGAAACTCAGTCTGGGTTCCGGCCCGGTTTCAGCACTGAAACCGCGCTCTTAGAGGTAGCCGAGTCAGTGAGGTGGTCGTTGGATGCAGGTAGTTCAGCTATGCTGGTACTCCTGGATCTATCGGCCGCCTTCGACACGGTGGACCATGCCAGATTACTCAGTCGACTGGCAGAGACAGGCATTCAAGACCACGCGCTGAGCTGGATTAATTCCTATCTATCCCAGAGAACGCAGAAGGTGGCACTCGGGACAATTTCTTCCACACCAAAAATCCTCAATTGTGGAGTCCCGCAGGGCTCGGCCCTCAGCCCTCTCTTATTTAATATCTACCTGGCCCCCCTTTTCACGCTAATTGCCAACTGGGGTGTTAAGGCAATTTCATATGCCGACGACACCCAGTTGGTATTCCCCTACACGGAAATGACTCAGGAATCTTTTGCAAATTTTAAAGGCTGTCTCCAGGACATTGCACACTGGATGAATACCAACAAATTAAAATTAAACGCCAACAAAACCGAGGTCATTTTCTTTGGTAAAGGCCCTGTCCCCGCCCCAGAGCTATGGTGGCCGGTGGAAATGGGTCCCTCACCCTTGCCCAGTCACTCGGCCAAAAATCTTGGAGTGAGATGGGATGATAAGATGTCTTTCTCTGCCCATATCCAGCAAGTGGCCGGCTGCTGCCTAAGTAAATTGAGAAACCTTCATAAATTTCTCAAACTCCTTCCCGAGAGTTGCAGAAAGATGGTAGTCCATGCAACTGTCACTTCACGACTGGACTACGCAAATGGTCTTTACCTGGGCCTCCCTAAATTCTTAATCCATAAACTGCAGGTGGTTCAGAATGCGGCTGCGAGGCTGTTACTGCAAATTCCATTCAAACAGTCGGTCTCTCCGCATCTTCGAACCCTGCATTGGCTCCCTGTCGCCAACCGGATAAAATTCAAAGCCCTGACACTCGCGTTCAGATCTTTGCATGGGTCCTGCCCTCCTTACCTAAGAAAACGCCTTCCTAGGTATACACAACATCGTGCATTACGGTCGAATGACCGTATCCTGCTGGATGTACCACGAGCAAAAAAGGCACGCCTTGGTGGTCGCACCTTTTCAGCAAATGTTTCTACGCTATGGAACTCCCTACCGCAAGCAATCCAGCAGGCCCCTGCTGAACCCTGCTTTAAGAAGCTGCTAAAAACGTGGCTTTTCTCCCAGCCTCGATAGGTCTTCCCCTCCCGCCCCTGGACCTCTGTGGTACGTTCCTACAGCGCCGGGACACCTCCTTGTGAGGTAGCTGTTCGCGCTCTACAAATCACATTATTATTGTCTTCTTTCTTCTACTTTTGGTGATATTTTATAAAACCCATCACAAAGAGCCCCAAATAATCCAACTATACAAGGAGATAGATTCCAGATTAAGCCCTTTTCGAAATTTTTTGTAGAAAAAACCCATTTCCAACGTTCCCTACTTAGGCCATCCACAAATTAGATAATACAAACAATCAAACTCCCAAAAATCTTTTGCTGTAAAAAAATGTTAAAAAAGCATCCAAATTCCAAAACGAAATCCAATACAAAAATCTATCCAAAATACATCCAGGAATCCTGAGTTTTTTCTTAAAGAGCATGGACTTTTTCTCCAAAAATGAAAGATCGAAAATAACAAGACGCAAAAAAATTACAAGTGTTGTTTTTATTTCTATATAGGTTTAAAAAGTTGTATCAATGATTTTTTTCCACATTTTTTAAACCTAAGTTCAAATAAACCAACCATCCCAATGTGTTCAAAGAACCCAACCCGAATGGGGATGTGAAAGTCGTTAAAACAACAATAATATACATAATTGATGGTAATTTTGCACTATTTACAAAAAATATTTATCTGCTTTTATACACATGTTCCTCTTTGAAATGAATTATGTGTGTGTGTCTAAATATGGTATATATTTTTGTAAATAATACTCTGCCATTAAAATAAATACCTGGATGTTAATACACTTCTTCCCTCATTACCCTTTATCTCTTGCATTCACCTCTTAAGCTGTATTTTGACATTTATAAACTAATTTTCCCAAAAATATTTTTAAAATGTAAACCCTACTATTAAGTAAATGTGAAATTGATACAAATGTATTGCCGTTGCAACTTAAAAATATATGCACTTCCCACCCAATACCCCTATATTCCTTGCAGAACAACCCTAAAATTTTATTTTGATATTCTTAAATTAATTTTTTAAATATTAAACCTAGTATTAGATAAATGAAAAAGTAATACTCCATAGTTATAGTTGATAGTTGAGTATTAATACACTTCCCCACCAATAACTCCTATATCCCTTGCATCCCATCCCTAAACTTTATTTTTTTATTTTCAAATTAAATTAAAGAAATTATTTTAAAAATATTTAACTTACTAATCAGTGAATACAAAATGAATACTCAGCTAGTACAGTTGATATCTGAGTATTAATGCACTTCCACACCCATATGCAAAACCCCTATAACCCTTGCGTCCCATCCCTCAATTTTTACTTTTTTTTAGATGTTTCAATAGATTTGTAAAAAGTATATTGGAAAATTTTAAATCTACCATAAAATGGATCAAAATTAATACTCAGATATTACATTTAATACCTAGGCACTTGACTACGAGTTTGGCGATACGACCGTCAGAATGATGTGTCCTCAAATGACTCAGCTGAGCCGATGATCTACTGGCCACCTATTTATGAATTGTGCTATCTGAAACGCCAACTGCAGCAAGGCCGCTCCTACCGCCAGGACAACGGTGGTCTGCAATTTTGGCGTTGCGACCAAAAATGCCGTCAGGTCTGCGGTCCACCCGCTGATTGTATTAAGATGACACTGTCATACTCGCGTTTCCCCAGCAGCGGTTAACAAATGGCGGTTACCCAACAGCGAAAAAAATACAACACAACAGTGACCATTGAATGGCTATAAAAACTATACAGCTGATGTGTTTTGGCAAATGCAATGGTATTGTCAAAGTCAGTACCTCGACGGATGTACTGGTGAAGTCGATGCCGTGCAGGTACTGGGGTGCATGCTCACTTGCATTCACCTCATGGCCCAGAGGCAATAGGGAGCCCTGTAGGGCCCCCTTTCTTTCCTCTCTGCCATGATTTTCACGGAAGTGAAATCGCTATGAAAACTCTGGCAGAGAGGGAACTTGTAATATGATTGGCGGGACTACAGCAGTGCCACCAAGTATATTGCGGCCTCAAGACCACCATGCCACCACTAGGGATATCTGATCTCTGGCAGTTGCAGCAGTGGAATGGCAGTCTGACAGCCCAAATCGTAATAGTGTGGTCGGACCACCCTTGCAGCGGTGGCTAAACCACCACTACAGTGCCCCCGCAAGTCTGGCGTTCCCCGGACCACCAGACTCGTAATCAGGCCCTCAGTGTTTTCCCTTTCATGTACTCGATAACATTTATTTTCTCATCATGCCTGGCAAAAAAACACCTTTCACTGACCTAAAGTTCACAATCACGGTGGACAAAACCATTAGAGTAGAGCCCAATCTTTTTGGTTCCCAATTCCAGCATATTTCTCTCAGTAGAGAAACTGAAATGTGGGCCAGGATAGTCAACAGAGTGAATGCTCTTGGTACCACCCTGCGCACACAGAATGACATTAGGTGGAGGTGGAAGGACCTCAAGCTGAGAGTACCAGTAACAATCACTACTTGGAGACTCAGGACTGGCAGTTGACCTGCAACTGCACTATTACAATTATTTCCATGGGAGGAGAAGTACTAGGCCATCCTGCATTCTGAGAGCTTGACAGGAATAGTTGGGGGAGTGGAGTCTGGTAATTTGAACTTCAATTACTGGCACTATATCATAATGTCCTGTTTGCCCTCCACTCTGCTTTTGATATTGTGTTCTCCATTTACTTTCTTAATATTCAATAATCAAAGTATCAGAGATGTTGTTTTTTCTGACAGTGTAAATGTGTTGCATATAAGAGCACATGTATCTAACTCCATGACATGTCACATGTTGTAAAGCTGTCTGTAAGTGCATTACCATAAAAATACCAACCCATGATATTAGTGGATAATTAAAAATATGGTCCATCCCAAATGCATGTTGCCAGCAGTTATGGTAAACTAACCATTTGTCAAGTATTGATAACGGGATTTTGAAGTGACTACATGAGGCCCTATCACTCCAACTCTAACCAAGGTGCTAGAATCCTTTTGCCTTTTCTCACTTGTCTGCAATGTTATTACTGATCTTTACTCATCATGCAGCTTACCATTTGTCAAGTGTTGATGAAGTGAGATTGAAGTGGCTATAACTACAATGAAGCCATCTCACCACAACTGTAAGCATGATGCTTAACTCATTTAACCCCCTTCTCACTTGTCTGCCATGTTGCTACTAATTTTTACTCATCATGGACTGTGCAATGGACAGACAATGATCCACTGAGATATACGTCTGACTACTTTGATTGTGTCCTGGTCTCATCAACGGAAGCTATCGATGGCATGAGTGACAATAAATGTGAGCAATGAAGGAAACTCCGCTAATTAGCAGTGGCAGTTGACCCCTTGACTCTGCAATTCTCACATGATGAACAGTACTGAATATACAACCAAGCTCGGTGTATGCCTTTATTAGGCACAACTAAGCTTTGAAATGCACAAATACACCTGTTGTGAATATACTGTGTTTATGGCAGAGTTTTGGAGATGTCATATCTATCCCTGAAGCCAAAATGCAATCATAGCTGCACATCTATCGAGCAGATGAAATCTACTAAATACATTAGTGAAATCCTCAGGTATACTTAAACAGTACTCTAGCAGAAAGAACTGCAATGGAACAGATCTTGTAACCGAATCTTTGAATAGCAGAATCTCTTACAGGTCTTTATGCATGATCCAAGGATTTAATGTTATTTTTAATAAATGTTTTTGTACTTCGGATTTCAACAGCTAAGTACCCTAGTATTTGCACACTTACCAGATCACATGTTCTGCAAATCCTGTTCCGCCGCAGCTGATGCTGATAAACCAGATATCTGTTTTCTAACATGGATGTTGTTACAAGCAGCAGCCCTTCCAGATATTTCATTAGCTTTTCCCTCAGATTAGATCAGATAAGACAAGATAGAGACAAAAGAAGAGGAGGGGGCATTGCAATAGCACACAGTAACAGAATAAAGATCAGCATAGTAGAATTGTTATTTGCAGATTGGATTAAAGCATGCATATTTAGAATGGAAACCAAATGTAAGGGCACCTGGAGAGGTGTCCTTGCGTACAAACCACCAGTCAAAGCAAGATTTAAGTAACAAACTGATAAAATACATTACCCCACATATCTTGGCAGCAGACAACTTCCTATTGGTCAGAGATTTTAACTGACATGCAGAACTAACATTTGACCCTGACACAACACGTCTAATCACAGACTTAAAGGCACTAGGTCTATATCAAAAGGTGATGGGACCCACACACATTGCGGCAAATTCCCCTTCTTCACTGGTTTGGTTGGACCACTGTGTTATTAAATTCTACTTACAGTTAAAAATCCCCCTTGAAAGTCAGGTCTCAACCCAAAAACCAAGTAGGCCTTGGAGAAAAATTGACTTAGCCTCCCTCACCTCACATTTCTGTCCTCCTGCACTAAAGGGTTATATTGGTCCGGATGCCGCCCTTGATGCCATTGAAAAAGCAATCTCACAAGCTTTGGTCACAATAGCTCCAGTCTCAAAACTCAATATAAAACTAAGCGCAAGAGTAAGATTGCCCCATGGTTCAGAGATTCTGTGAAAATAGAAAAGGCAGCATGCAGGAAAGCAGAGCATAAATGGAGATAATCAAAAACAAAGGAGAACAGACTATCCTACAAAAGAGCACACAGAAAATACCTAGATAACATTAAGCACACTAGGAACACCTTATCAACACAATCAACAAAACAGTCAACTCACATAGGGAATTATACAGAATCCTAAAGAAATTCACTAATCCCAAATCCTGTGAGGCATCTATTCGAGCATCACAGGACTTGGTAGAAAGCTGGATATCTTTTTCAAGGATAAAATAACCAAAATCTACAACACATTTTTCAAGGATATTGCACAAGAAAAGAAAGCAGAGCGCAGTAGGATAGAAACTGCCCATAAAGTGCTGTTGAAGGAGTTTACCACGGTAACTCAAGAAGACTTTAGGCTCATAGTAAACAGGGTGAGATCAGGATCCCTGGAAGATCCAGCCCCTCCTTATATTACGTGTACTCTGACTCCTGCATTTCTGCACAGTCTTACCGACCTACTCAATATATCACTAAATATGGTAGTAGTTCTGGCAAAAAGGAAATCAGAAAGGGTTAAACCTATTATTAAAAAACCAAGGTCAGACCGGAATGAATTAGGAAACTATAGACCAATCTCCTTACTCTAATATTTTGGGAAGGTAATGGAAACATTGGTGAATATATAACTCACAACATACTTAGAGAGTCAACATTTGCTCGATCATTCCCAGTCAGATTTCTGGGCTGGGCATAGCACTGCAACAACATTAGTGGAAGTAATAAACAACATCAGACTTTACCTTGATGAGGGATACTCAGCAGTGCTGGTCCTATTGATTTATCAGCCACCTTCCACACCATCTCCAATGTAATCCTAACAAAAAGGTTTGAACAGATTAGTGTCGGAGGGAAGGCCATCAGCTGGCTAAAAAACTTCCAGAAGGGAAGGACACACTCTGTACAACTAGAGACGCATGTATCAAGAACCATATTCTTTACCAAGGAAGTCCCTCAGGGATCAGGCTGAGCCTTATTCTTTTCAATGTATATGTTGCACCACTTGCACAAGTTATTCAATCATATGAATTTTATGTCTTCTCATATGCATATGACACACAGCTGGTTATAACCATAGGACCTAACCCACCAGATTCTAAAACAGGATTTAGATACTGTATGAATATCATCGCTAACTGGATGCAGAAGAACTGTTTACAACTTAATGCAAGTAAAACAGAGGAATTACTATTTGGGAAAGCACATGAATTTTGGTCAGATGACTAGAGGCCCAATTACCATTCCAAATGCAACAGTAAAGAATTTGCAAATAACAGTAAACAACAAATTGTCAATGAAGGACAATGTAAACAATATTTCAGGTACCTGTCTTAGCATCATGTGCACCCTACAGAACATATTTCAATGGATTCCATCAGGATCAAGAAAATCTCTAGTCAAGGCCCTATTATTAGTCGCCTGGACTATGGAAACATGTTAATGGCGTCCACGAATGAAGAACTAGATACTAGGCTCCAGGTAGTACAAATCACTGCAACACAGCTAGTACTCCATCTTTCCCCGCTATCAATGTCAGGCCTCATTTTAAGAAAACTGCACTAGTTACCAATAAGGAAACAAACGTTTCAAACTCCTACAATTAACACATAAATCTTTATATGGAACTAGTCCTCAGTACTTCCAAAGAAAACGTAATTGGTATGCTCCAAGAAGGAATCTACGATCCAGTGGAAAACACCTATAACTTTCCAATAGGACGCACACTGCCAGAAATGGCAGCAGAACATTTTCAGGCCTAGACCCCCAATACTGGAATCATTTTCCCATACAACTTTGGGCACCGACTGGATACACTTTTTAAGTTCAAAAGTAAGTTCCTTAAGGAGATAAAGATGTCAATACATAATATAATATAACAGTACATTTTCACCTAAAGCAAGGTAACTCTTAGGATCAAAAATATTTTGAAATATAAACCAAATAGACATACCCTCAAGAAAAGGGCAGAATAAACTAGCTAAATTGGATTGGCATATACAAAATGAAAATGTATTACATAAAAGAAGTGCAAAGCAACATTAGGAAAATCATGGAGGTTGAAGAACTTTTTGTTGGTCAGGATTCAGAGAAAAGGATCTTTTAGCACTAGCATCAATAAACAATGTAACAGGTAACCATAAGCTTATTCTTTTCGTGACCATATGACCGTAGATAGCAGAAGCCTTAGGGTTGGTGCAAAGCAGGGTGTGCAGTCTATTAACTGGGGAGAGAGTGGAGGAGGCAGGAGGTGCAAATTGAGCACAAGCGCTTAGAAGGGTTTGTCTCAAAATGCTATAATCAGATTGAAAGGACCAGGGCAGGCTAAAGAGTTCACTAAGTAGGGAAAAAGACAAAATGTCATTCTGCACAAACAAATGATTAAATCAAATTAGGCCTTTGTGTTTCCAAGGATTACAGTAAAAAGGTCTCCTCTGTATCAATACTAACTTATTATGTCAAATTGTGGATTTGAGAAAAGAGTCAAAGTCTGATGAAATTGATGGTGAATTCGAGCTAAAAATTGTACAAGTGTGTTTAAGTGTAGGGGTGGATAGCGATTGTGGCTTTCGAGAAAAAGAAATATATTCTTGAAAGGAAAAGGGGGATAAAAAAGACGTTCAAGTGTAGTTCATAAAGGACAGCCTTCTGAGGTATCAGCAAGCCATTTCGAGATCGACAAAGTAAAAATGACTTCTGATTAGTGGGAAAATCAGGAACATTAACCCCTCCTTCTGACTTAGGACGTATAAGTTTTGATAGTAACATGCATGATTTTCTATTATTCCACAAAAAAGAGTAAAGTATAGAGTTAATCTTTTTAAACAATTTTAATGGAATGGGAGTTGAGATGGTAGAAATTGTATACAGTATTATAGGAGCTATCATCATCTTTATGGTGTCTAGTTGGCCCAACCAAGATAGACATAGAGGAGTTAGTTCCAAGACCCTATGTATACACTTATTCATACACAAGGATATTGTGTCAAAAATGGAAGGTGTAAAATGTAAACCAGAATATTTGACGTGATTGGGACTCAAGGCGAAATTTGAAATGACAAAATCACCTTTAAAGCTATATTTAGTTAGAGGTAATATCTCAGATTTATATTTGTTCAACTTGTACCAAGAGAAAGAGGAAAAGAATTCAACTTCCTGTAAAAAGGCAGGGCTAGAGATCAGTGGTTTTGAAATAAATAAGAGTATGTCATCAGCATAAGCTGCAAGTGTGTTTTGGGAATTTTGCCCATGTATGTCTTGCTTTTGGCGTATTTTGGATTAAAAATGGTTCAAGGGCTAGATTGAAAAGAAAAGGGGACAAAGGGCAACCTTGGTGAACACCTCCACCTAAATCAAAGTATGAGGATGTAGCGCCGTTAGTACATACCGCCACACTTGGGCTTGAATAAAGGAGTGATATTAGAGATATGGTTTTGGGACAGAAACTGAACCATTTAAAAGTGTGAAAAAGGTAGGCCCACTCAGAGAAAAGGTCTATAAACCTGGATGTTCTAATTAAGGGCAATACCACTGTCGATATCTGTTGGAAATCTCACAACAGTGCCATAATACCCTCCCAGGGTAGTATGCTTGCGCTTAAAAAGCCCCAAATAACAATAATAATCTATTGAATGTCTACAACTATCTACTAAGCAATTGAACTCCAGGCAAATAGATGAAAATTCTAATCTCTATCTTTTGTGTTCCATTCTAGGTCCTCATTTACTTTGACACAAACAACGTGAATGGAGATACCTCACTTTCACCAATAATAATGTTCTCTATTTCTCAACAGGACGATCCACCACTATACCTGCACAGTGGTTAGAAACTGAACAGAGTTCCTCACCACCCTAGGATGAAACCTTCAGTGCTGACAACTCTCCTGAAGGGGTGGATGTGGAAGGATGTCCTGTCCATCTGGTCAGCATGTACAAATGCCAACAGTAAGCCCACTGTGCCCACAACAGCACCTCCAACAACACAGCCAACCACTGCAGTATCAACCTGAGCACCTAGCACAGTAGGTATCATCCTGTGCACCCCAGTCCTGCATTCTGAGCCGACTATCACCACTGCTGTCACAGAGTAACATAGACCCAGTTAGAAGGTGCAGTTTGTGCCAAGGGCAAAGGCCTGAGGGAGTAGGGGTAGTGGGAGGCTAAATGTGGGCCAGCAGAGTGAGCTCACTGGGGCTACAGGCACCCAGGCTGCCATCACCCAAGTCGTGGGAGTCTAACAGGACTTAAAAAATGTCATGGCCAGGTATTGATCGAAAACCAGGAAATTAAGCAACTGTAGTGGGATACATACCAGCAGGATGCTAGCATATACACCGAGGTGGCAGGCATACACATAGAGGTGGCTGGCATGAGCACCAACATGGCCTCCCTAATTGGGGTACTGTAGGATATCAACACTACCTCTGCAGGGATTTTTCTTCTGCCTTGACCCCTTCCTGTTGTCAATGAGCATCCAGGACGCCAACATCTATTGCAGCCACAGGCAGGGAGGCCCTGTCAGAGGAGGACACACCTGCGCATACCCCCTCTGGCAAAAAGAGGGGACTTCCACTAAAAAATTCAAAGGAGCTCAGGATGACAAGACACCCACTACCATCAGGAAGACACCTTGCCCTATGCTACATATTTACTTTGTGCACTATTCCTGCCCAATCTTCCATATCTGATGTGAGGATTTTGTTGGACTTTGGACTCCAAACAATTTAGACTCTACTAAAATGGTTTCATTCGCCCGAACTGATGACTTCCCTTTTTGTTTGCATTGTGAATTTTTCAGTTAATTTCTTGATCTTATTCTTGTTCACTTCATTAAAAACACATGTCACCAAATCATTGTCTCCTGTGGAATGTACTATCATGTGAACTTTTCTTTTATTTTTATTTTTTTATTTTTTATTGAGATGGATCTGAGTATCAAAAAAAAAAAGTACATAGATCAACAGGATAAAATCAGACATTGGAGTTACTATATAAACAATATACATCTTATAAATCTTCACAATCTTCACAATTAATTAATACATAGCATAAAACCAACTTAATTACACACAGTATTGTGTAGGAGAATCAATCAACAATTGCTCTAGATCTCCTTACTGTTATTCATCTGCTTTCTCTCCAATTTCTAAGAGGAGCCCAAATCTTCTCACCAAAGTCTTTCGACCTCTTTCCTTTAAAGCTGTATAGGCATTCCTCTATATTATGAATTCCCAGCAGCCTAGTTAACCACATATGAAAGGTGGGGGCTGCAGGATCTTTCCAGGCCGCCGCAATTAGAATTCTAAAAACAGCCATGGATAGGAAGATAAATTCTTCGGCCTCTTGTTCAAGTTTAAGATTTTCATCCTTGCCAATCAATACAGTAGTAGGGGATAGAGAAATCTGATGCTCTAGCAGCCCCGTTAAAAACCTTTCAATTTCTATCAAAACTGGCGTGAGATTTTGACAGGTGCAAAACATATGAGATAAATCTGCGGGGCCTTGGTCGCACCTAGGGCATCTATCATTTTCTCTTTTATCCCATTTAAACAGCTTGGCAGGGGTATAGTACAAATTAAACATCATCTTATAATGCTGTGCTTTTAAGTTTGTTGCTCTTAGTATTTTCTTGTTCAGTGCAAGAGCCTAATCAATATCTATATCTGGATCCCCAATCCTTTGCGCCCAAGCAGATTCCGTTTGTCCTATATCGTCTCCCACACCCTGTAAGAGATAGCTATACCCAATTTTAATCTTCTTGCTCCCAATCCTTACGTAATTCACAATTGGGTTTAGCTCCTGAATTGAAATCCTAGGTCTAAATGACTTCACTGTTTGCTCTAGTTGTCGATATAGAAAGCATTGGTTAGTAGGTATACCAAACTTTTGTTGAAGTAAGCCAAAATCCAATAATTCATCCTCACACATGACATCCCCCAGACATCTAATACCAGACACTTTCTATGTCCTGCTGTTTCTGTTCTGTCCGAGATGTGTAAAAGGGTTTGAGCTCTAAAGATCTACTGTACTATTAATCTTTGGGACCTTCAGAAATTTCAATATAGCCTTCCATGTTCCCCACGCACCTAACATTGCTTTGCTTTTGCTCCTTTTGAAATATCTAGAATTTATTTCTCGTGTTAGAAGCCCCAGAGCCCTTTCTCCCACTATTAATTCATAGATTGTGGGGATTCTATATGAACCAGTCGGCACCTCTATATCATCATATCTCAAAAGGTGATTCATTTGCATCATTAGACAGACCCAGTGATATAACCTCAGATTTGGTGCAGATAAACCCCCTCCCTCCAATGGTGCAGAGAGTCAAGTCAATGATCTCCGAATTTTACCATATTGCCACACAAATTGCGAAAAAACAGCTTCCATTTTTTTCAACAAACCCTCTTCAACTAGTAAAGGTATGGCACGAAATAAATACAATATTTTCGGAAACATTGACATTTTCAGTACATTCACCCTACCAATCAGGGATAGGTGTAAAACATCTATTCTTCTCAATTCTTTATCTATCAAGGTAATCAAGGGTAGATAATTTTCCTGTATGATTTTCCCCACATTTGCGTTAATTCTAACCCCAAGATATACCGCAGAATCCACATACCTTTGGTCAGCTTTATGAATGTTATTTGCACCAATTATTATTGTTTTTTCCTCATTGAGCTTATACCCAGAGCATGATCCGAACGCGTGTGCCAATTGGCTCAGTTCCAGCATTGCCGTTTGCGGATTAGTAGTGACTATTGCCAAATAATCTGCATACTCCAATAGTTTGGTGGTATACCCATTAGTTATAACAGGAGATATTTTATCAGAGGCAAGGATTCTCCTAATTAAGGGATCAATATAGAGTGCGAAAATTATCGGGGATCAGGGGCAGCCCTGACGAGTACCTCTTCTGATAACCACCTCTTCCGACTGCATACCCATCGTAGTAATTCTGGCTACAGGATCCATGTACATAGCCTTTATTGCTTTCCTGCATTTCTCTCCAAAGCCCCTTCTGGCCAAGACATCCCACATAAAATCCCAGACCACACGGTCGAACACCTTTTCGGCGTCTAAGAGAATCATGGCCATATCTCCCCCCCGTGGCAGCCATTGCGTCAAATAGCGAGATCGCCCGCGTCGTGTGTTCCGTGGTGCCTCTTCCTGGGACAAACCCATGCTGCCACGGTGAGACAAGTTGGTCAATAATTCTCCCTAACCTCTTAGCCCATACTTTAAAATAAAGTTTGGCATCCGAATTTATCAGCGAGATTTGCCGATATGAACCGGGATCCTCCTCTGGTTTTCCCTTTTTATGAAATATTACGATGTTAGTTTTTTTCCAAAAATCAGGGATCTTCCCAGAGCAGATTATACCATTAAATAAGTCTTCGAGCATGGGAAGAATTTCCTCCCCTAAAACCCTGTAGACTTCGATAGGTATGCCGTCTGGGCCTGCAGCTTTACCAGCAGCTAGTTCTTGTAATGCGGTCTTTATCTCCTCTGCTGTAATATCTAAGTCTAGCTGCTCCCTATCCTCCTCCTCTAACATTGGGCATGGTGGCCCATGCTCTTGACTAGCTGGTAAGTCCCCTGACTCCTGATCATACGATTTCTGATAACATTTCTGGAACACATCCATTATCATTATCGGATCCGTATGTTCTACCCCATTATACTTAATCTTATATATTTTATTTTTGTTAGCCTCTTGCCTAATGCGTAGCGCTAATGCTCTTCCAGCTTGTTCGCCTGTCTCATACCGCCTTGCTCGATATACTTGATATTCTCCAATCTCCTTTTGCGTGATCATTTTTAAGATATCACCCTTAATCATAGCCATACTTCTAGCAGTTTCACTGCCATCCTTGCCTGAGACTATTTCCTTTATGTGCCGTTTCTCTGACTCTAATGATGCCTTAAAGGATTCCCATACTCCATTCCTGGATGTACTATATCTATTCATCTCGAAAAATTCTTTCCCCCTCTGTTTAATATGTTTTACAAACCTTTCATCATTTAGAAGTTTCCGTTCAAATGTCCATCTTGTTGTTTTCCTCAGAGTATTAGGGACCTTATATGTCAATATCAAAGGGTTATGATCCGAGACTATTCTTGGAAGTTTAGTAATTCTGACTTTACTGAGTTCCCCCATTGAAACGAAAAAATAATCCAGTTTAGAATATTTCTGCGCCAGATGTGAGAAATATGTAAACCCTGGGTCACCAGGCACTTTTTCACCCCATACATCTACCAGACCATGCGACTGTATTAAAGAACCAAGAGCTCTATATATCTTGTGTTTGCGTCCTGTGTATTTCCCTCCCTGTCTCCAATCAGCCGAAATATTCATGTCCCCACATACTATCATGGGGGTACCCCAATTAGCCAGCTCTTCTTCTATTTTATCATATACCATAGGGTCATCTTCATTTGGGCCATAGATCACACCAAGTGTAATCCCGAGATTTAGTTCTACCAAGACCCATCTACCGGACCCATCGGTTTTAGTACGTTTCACCCCCCCAAATTACATTTAGCTAAAATAGCCACTCCTCTAATCATAGATGATTACGATGAACATCCTAGCATAGTATAGCCATGCATATTCAACAACTTCCTTTTAGCCCAGGGTAAATGGATTTCCTGTATACATAGTATATCTATATTATTGCATTTAGCAAAGTGACTCAGTCTCTGTCGTTTCATCCAGTCATTTAATCCCCCTACATTGATTGTACAGATCTTAATGTCTGACATTATTGATAAAGTTACTTCTCCTACAATGTCTGTTATCCATGAATCCACTACTAACCAAAATCACACCCATTTCCATCTCGAGGTTTGTCTCTTTTTTCTTCCACGCATTTGCCCCCCCCCCTTCCCCCTTCCATCCCCTCCCCCTCCCCCTGCTCCTGCCCACTCTCCCTCCCCTCACCCCATTCGGGTGACGGGCTCCACCCTCCCACCCACCTTTTTCAGAGGCGCTCAGACCCAAGGTCTGTGCACGTGATGGTTCGCTGTACTGATTGAGGAGATTTCACATTTAACCCATCTTTATTACCTATGACCCTGTAGTGCCCACCACCTTACACTATAAACACCAACCCGCACTGTGTTACTAATTAATTATTTTTTTTCCTTCTTTTTTTTTTTATTTTTTTTTTAAAACCTGAGTATGACAAAATATCACATTTGCTTATTGATTAAACTCATCTACTTATACAAAAAAATGTCTAAACCCCTTGTGAGATCAGATATTCTTTAGCCTTCACTTCGGAGGAAAAGTATAATGTTCTTCCATCTTTAATTATTTTCAGCTGTGCTGGGTTTATCAAGTATGCCTGCATACCCTTGTCCTGAAAAGGTTTTATCATCTGCCTAAGTCTCCAGCGTCTCTCCACCGTGACATGACAAAAGTAAGGGCGAACAAAGAAAGAGTAGCCATCTATATTCTTTTTTTTGCCCGGTCTCGCCCTCTCTGATATTGCCTGCCTCAAGTTAAAGTTACCCAAAAAAATTAAAATTGCTCTGGGCTTATCTCCCTCCTTGGCATTCTTGTTGATTTTAAAGGGGATGCGATGTGCCCTCTGAATCTCCTTAGCCCAATCCCATCCCTTCAGTTCTGTAAAGGCATGTTCAAATAGTTTAACCACAAAGGCTTTCATGTCTGTATCTTCTGATCCTTCGGGAATTCCCAAAATGCGCAAGTTGTTCTGTCGAGGTCTGTTCTCAAGCACCTCCAGTTTCCATTGCACATCTATTAGTTGCTCTCCCTGTGAATCTACCTTACTGGAGGCCGCAGCTGACTCAGCTTCCGTTGACACCACTCTTTCTTCCAAATTAGTAACCCGCTCTCCCAGATTAACACACACCTTAGTCAGCTTCCTCACCACTCCTTGCATTTTTCTAACTGCCGCCTGTGATTTGCGGATTTCCTGGCGTGCTTCTTCCCTGTGTGCGATTATTTCCTGGTGTATCACCTCCAGGAGAGACATTTGTGCTGATTCCCCACCTGGGCTTTCCAGCCTAGGGTTGGTCGTCGGGTGGTCCCCCTTTTGGCAATGTATTTTTGCTCCTGCCATGGATTTCACTGCAGTTATCGGGGGACTAAAATCGTCCTGCTCCAATTCACTGTCCGTAACTGACCCACTGGCCTCTTGTTCCAGGCTATCATCATCTTCCTCTGACCATTCCCCTCCTTCTGAAACTGAAAAGAAAGCTTCACTTGGGGCTTCTCTTTTATCACTTGTGTCTTCACCAGCCTCTTCCTCTAATACTGCTTTGAGCGCCAGGGGTATCATTGTGGTATTATCCTCAGCTTCTCTTGCTAGATCGGTTTCCCCTTTGCTGTCCTCCTCTGTAATTCTGGACATATCAGGCTGGGCAGATAAATCTGTTATACATTGGAGTGCCCCCCCTGTATCCTTGGGGCTCTCAACTGTCAGCCCTTCAGTGGTCTCATTATTAGTATCCTTTTCTTTTATGATTTTTTGAAAAATGTCTGATATCGGGGTGGTGCCCAGGTTGCCTTGGATGCCCTTACTAGCTCCTTGTTGTTGCACCATTCTTTTAACAGGGGAGACTTGTTTTTTTTTTCTTGCTGTTATCTAGCTCCCTATCTGCCATTAATTCCGCCTGTTCAGCTGCAGCCTTCCTTCTCGCGGCAGCTTTAGCGCTTGCACTAGTCTTGGGAGCCATGATTTCCCTCCTCCTTTCCTCGAGCCCAAACTGCTCCTTACCGTCTATTGTGCTGCCCCACTTGCTCTCTTCTGAGTCTGCAGTGATTTCCAGGGTGCTCCGTAGTCTTCTCCCGGTCCCTTGGTGTAAACACGTTTGCTGTCCTGAGTGTAGATTCGTATGCCGAGGTTCTCCTGGCCAGGGCTGTCTCCTCCGATGCAAGCTCCGTCCACTCCGTGAGCTCCGCGCCGTTTTTTTTTCGAATTCCGCTACCTCCGCGAGCTCTGTGAGCCGTCCCACACCTGACCCGCCTCTCAGCGAGAGCCTCCTCGCAGTCTGCAGCAACTCCAAAATCAGCCGCTTAAGCGGCCAACGGCAACAAAGTATCATTCGGCAGTGTCAGTTTCAGTTTCTTCTGCCGGGTCTTTCGTCTTCGGGCTTTCACTCCACTCCTTTCGTCTCCCTGCCTTTCTGAAGGCTCAGATATTCCGTGGCTCCGTGACTCTGTAGCTCTGCGGCTCCGTGGCGTGGGTCTACAGCGTCATACTGCTCCTATGGCATCTCCTCAGTCGTAATGCTTCTCGGCCGTCCTAAGCGGTCGCCATCTTGCCTCCGGACCGCGTTTACTTTCCTCATGTGAACTTTTCAATGTCAAAACTAGGGAATTCTTAAAGCATGGATATGTTGTATGTAACAATATTCAACTCTGGATCACTAAAATGGCACAACAACACATGGTTACAATGTTCTTGTCCAAGAACATCTTTATTCAATTGTTCAAATCATAGGCTGACATGATATCAGAAACATAGCAAATAAGAAATGGCTACATTCTTCTGTGTCAGTGAAGACATAATCAGTTGCAGCCTTCACAACATGGAAGGAGGAAATACATCTGACAAAATATTACACAATAGACAACAATGAATTAGGTCTACAACTTCATCTGGAGTCATATTGCCTACCTCAAAAAGGAATCCTGCATTTAATAAAGCAACACATGTCAGTACCACAGTTTCTGACCCCAGGGTTATTTCAATTCAGTGTTGCTTGCATTTGGCGGGATGTCACAAACAAATGTCAGTGATTTGCAACAAGCACTTTGGCCTATAAGGAGGATACACATCAACAGCTACATACAGTTCCTACAGAATGAGGATTTAGCCAATATGAAGGAAGTATAGCTGAATTGGGCACAAAACAACATTGTGTTAGAGCATACAATAACACTCAAATTGCATTAGGACCAACAAACCACAAAGAACAAGTCCAATGGAAGCCAGGTAACTTCCATCCTATCGCTGTGCAAGATGTTTTGGTATTTGCTTTTTAACTCTGTGACAGAAATTTCTAGGACCAATCCATGTCTGCTTGGTACATCTGAACAGCATCATATACCTCAAAGTTGGACAGTGGGCCACTGAGCACGGGTGTAGCACCTGTTTAAATAGTTCAACCAATATTTTTACAAAAGTTGTGTGAGCATAACCACTGTGTCCAGGTTCCGAAAGCACCCCCTGCCCAAGGGTGCTACCTTTAAACAGGAAAAACAAAGCAAACAATAGATCAGAACTGCACCATCTTTCTTAACATGTATGTAAGGAATCTTAAATGACCATGATATCCATTTGAACCGGTTAGTGCGAGAGAAGTTAATTGTTCCAACAGTTGGTTAATATTTTCTTTGTTTTCAATCGAAAGCCATCAGCCAACGCGTTTCGACCTATTCTAGTAGGACTTCTTCAGGGCTGAAATAAAAAAAAGATACAAACATAACCTTTACAATACTCAAGACATCTAATGACAATATTTAAAAATTCCCAACACATGTATACATATACACGTAAGATACATTAAAAGACAACAGTCCACATATAACCCTAATTTATACATTTAATATAAAAAATATATACTTTGTAATCCATCATATCACAACCAACTTCCAAATACTGCTAAACATGGAAGATTGTTACGAATAATGTCTACCACATAAATATCATACTCAATCTAGGAGGAATGAAGGGCATTATATAACCAGAGAGAAAAAGAAAACACGTACTCCTAAGCAAATTGATAATTCCACAATTAAGAAGAAGAGAGACCAGCACCAATAGAAAAACGAGAAAGAAGAAAAAGACTCCAAGAGACCAACCAGCCTGAAAACACCCGGAATGTAAAATGGCCCAAAAAATCATCAACACCAGGAAATGTCATCCCCATGATAAGGGAATTTGAATACAACATACCAATTATACATTTCTTGTAGTGCAAGCGAAAACGATCATCGGATGAATTATAACCAAGTATCCTCTGTGAATGATGTTTCTGCAATACTAATCAAATGAAGTATTCAGTAAACCGCTATATTCATACACTCTGAAGGGTGGTTTCAATAGGAACTGATGGCAGAAGCCTACCTCGACAACTTCAAATAACGATGCAATTTGATTTATCCATAATCAAACCCATAGGCGGCTTCTTCTGGGTCCCAGGGCAGTCCGGTATAATAAACGCAAAGACAGAAATGTGCAACGTGTACCAAAACAATTGGTTAATACAAGTGCCAGTGGATACTATCACCCCAGGCAATGGTCCTACAGGAGGAAAAAAGAGAATAAAATGTAGGGGGCGAAGGTCACTAGCTTGATAAGTGTAATCACAACAATGAAAATGTTTCCAACTCTGTGTGAGCAGTCTACCTCAATATACTTCATCACAGCGGTTAACACGAGAAAGAATGTGTAAATGTGCAGAATAAATAAATAAAAAGTAAATAAGTAACAAAATTGTAGAAAGGACAGTGTGCACAGCGGGCAACGGACAGCTGAAGGGTAACTCAACATGGGGGAATATTACATGCGTAGCAAATTTGCCAAATAGATATCCCATCTACAGTGCGGGCCACACGAGATGTAGATGGTTTCACACACCTCAATGAAATTGCCCCCTGTCTCAAATTCGACAGCAGTCATAAATCGCCTCTCACCCATGTTTAAAATGCTGCCATGTCTAGAATGTGGGTCGCATTGAATGCAGACAGTTAATAAATCCCAAGAAAGTACTCCCCATACCAAAGGGTCGGCAAAGGTAAATCGCCAAACCCATACTGGAACCACTGTCAAGCTAACTATTATAACTAATATAAGTGGCGCGCCGGGACGTGAATACACTTCTCCTCTCTACTTGCGCTTTGAAATATGCACACACCAGCATTTGTAATAGCCTCATATCCACCCCGTCAATATAAAATCCATTCCACAAACAGGTACCATGTCAAATAAACATACCACCCCACATTGTGACCAGACAGCCCTCACCCAGTCACAGCGCGTGTGCCACACCAGCGCTCAGAAAACATTAAAAAACGCGCTGCTCACAAATATCAAGACCACCTGCGAAAGTCACCCGAGTCATGCCTAACCTCAATCGATATTCGACCTACCTGCAATGCAGCGCATGGCAACGTCGTCCAATTCTCCACAATTTTACAAGAACAGAGCCCCCCTCATGCACTCCTATTTACACACGCCATTGTGCGGCGTGGGCAAGCGGTGACATCATATCCTCCCTGTCAGTGTAATAATCGGTGCCACAACGGGGCGCCATGTTGGATGAGTATATTAGCTCATCGTTAGAACAATGTTCCCCTGATATGGCACACTACATTTATAGGGCTCAAAATTCCGAATGTGATGATCTTTAAAAATAATTAAAATAGAAATCACATATTAAATATAAAAAACCCTCACAAAGGTCCCCCGCTGTAAAGATCTAAACCGCAATGATATCACCATATCGCAATTATCTGCCTGTACATACTCATGGTGATGTCATATCCTCCCTTTCAGTATAACAGTTGGTGCCGCAACGCAGTCATCATGTTAGATGAATATGTTGGTTCATCGTTTAAACAGTATTGTCCTGATATGTAACACTACATTTGTAGTGCTCAAGATTCCAAAAGCGATAATCTTTAGAATTCATTAGAATGGAAATCCTGTATTAAGTGTGAGAATTGTCGCATAGGTCCCCCGCTGTAATGCTCAAAAAGGCAATACTATCACCATATCGTAAGAGTATATGGACAAATTATCCTCCTGTACATACTATATAAAGGCTCAGAACAGTTATAGCGTATTAGATTGGAAGCACATTGTCTTGTAATGACCATGACCTACAGTAATATTATCATGGCACTCTGATAAATGAATTTTCAGTATCACAGTCTCATAATCCATGCCATATCCTGGGTAGAATACTGATAGCATCAAAAGACATTTGAACGGGCCAATGGCAGATACCCCACAGATGGCCAGAATGGCCTATTGCATGCTTTTAACACACTGAGTATCAATTTAATGGGGTGACTAATAGCTGGCTGGCATGATTAAATCCTTGAATGTCATAAGTAGAATGATTTATGTGCATTATCTAAACCATGTGATTCCAATTTTGTATATATATAACCCCAAAAGAGTATAGAATAAGAAAAAAAAAAGAAAAAGGAGAAAAAATGGAAAGAAGTTTAATAAAAAAAACTTTTTGGGGTTTCAAATAGATGTCAATTTGAACACATGCAAGCATCTCAGATTCAACATATGGTCTTTAAATACAGTCATCTATTGGATACTGTTTGATAAAAACAATTCCTGAAATTTCCCTATATTCATTTACTTTAGCTTTGGGCATATTATTACTTATAGTAATCCATCCAAGGAAACAGCAATTACCACAACCCTCAATTATATTGGTTGAGTTCTTATCATAAGTATAACAGAGTTCATGTCATAAGTGTAACAGCACATGAAGAGCCCTTCGTGTTGAGATGTTATAAATGGTAGTGCATTTCATCATCAGTATTGTGTCCCTTGTCGATACATCTCAAGCGGCAGATTCAAATGGCTTCCCTAGGTCTTAGTGCCAGTTCTCAATTCCCACCCCGTGGTTGCACTGGGATTTGGTCAATCCCAGGAAACCACACTCTACAGACACCGTCATATTTTTCCCCCATATGGTAGGTCATAGGATACCTCAAGTCATTGTGTTTAAGTGCCCGTATGTGTTCTTGGATACGAGTTTTGAAAGGCCTCACAGTACCACACACGTATATTTTGTTGCACTCACAACCCAGTATGTACACAACATATTTTGTGTTACAATTTATGAAGTGTTTGATATCATATTCCCTGTTGGTATTATAAGTACAATTCTTTATCTTGTCCTTTGCCAAGGCACATACATTACACGCATGACACTTGGAAAATCCACTTGGAGCAACAGGCAACCATGTATTCATCGAGGTCCTGTTAATGGAGCTAGGGCACAGCATATTCCTCAACGTCTTGTCTCTACGAAAGGTGACCTTGGGGTTTGAAGTTAACTGATCTCTCAAACTGGGTAGAGCACACAGTAGGCCCCAATGTTTTGTCAAAATAGTCAAAATTGTACTGCTGTTGTTTGTGTAGTGTGTAATAAAAGCCAGGTGGGGGTACATATCACAACTCTGAAAAAACCTAATGAAGATACCATAGTGAAGGAACCTAAAACAGACCAACACAGAGAAATTAGCTACGATAACATACATATGACACACATCACATTGTCAATTTCTATAGAACACAGTTCAAGACAATATTTAAAGCTGAGCAAAGCTACACTTATAATACAGGCAGATTTCCCCAGATATTTCAAAAACCATATATTCCTAGTATGCAGCATTAACATACTCCTCACAACTTCACTACAAGAGTTTCAAGAACAGTCAGAGTTATCACATCTCACACTATTCTTACACTCAGGAGAAGTAGTTTCAGAAGAAATATTGATGCAAGTCAGCTCCTTCCTCTTCACCACTATTTCACATCTTCATTTAGCAATTCAGGTTCCGCACTTGGTAGCTCTACATGACGTGCTTGTTGTGGATTACGCAGCAGGACATGGGGATCTTAAACACCTTCCCGGGCTAGCAGAGGAGGGCTCCCCCAATCTTATCTAGACATCTAAATTTGGCTTTCAGGAGCCCAAACACATGTTCCACTGGCCTCCGTGTTCCTCCATAAGGCTCAATGAAGCAGACTTCCGCTGGCATTGTAGGATTCCTCAGCGGTGCCAACAACCATGGCCGGTTGGGATATGCTGAGTCTCCTAGATGGAAGATATACAAAAGGGTAACAATTAGTAACACACTGTCAGATCATACTACCTGACATTACCCACACAGAGTTAGGACAGATCACACTTACGAACAAACCAGGCCCTCTCTGCAAGTAGTTGTGACATCAGGGGTATGGTGCTGTTCCACAGTATGAAGGAATCATTGGCAGATCCTGGGAACCTTGTACAAATGTTTGAGATGTACAAGTCCCGTAAGCAGACAACTTGCATGTTGATAGAATGGAAGTGCTTCCATTTGCAGTATACTTTCTCCCTGGCTTGAAGTGGTACTAAAACAATATGGGTCCCATAAATCGATCCAATCACGTGTGGGATGTGACCAAAAGCATAGAGATCCACCTTCACAGTGGCTAAATCCTCATGTCTGGGGAACAGGATGTAGCTGACCATTTGTCTCAAAAGAGCTGCTAGCATCTCTTGGAGTACATGACTGAACATACTTTGTGACATTCCAACTGAAATAGCGACAGTGAATTAAAATGAGCCTGTTGCCAAAAATGCAGTAGAGACATCAGTTTCACAAGTGGTGGGATTGATGTATGATGAGCGATGTGAGGTAGGAGGTGAGGCTCCAACTGATGCCTTAAGTACAGTATTGTTTGAAGATTCAAACAGAACTTCTGGATGACATGTCGCTCTTCCAATGTCCTTAGGTCTGGAAATGAGTGGTACACTGGAGTTCGAGGTCTCCTTCTTCTCCCAGGGTACCTATGTGAGGAATGCCACAAAAATGTAGTTTGCTCACTGTGTGCAGAGTAACATATGTGAAAATTAAGGCAAAAGTCATGTGTCTCAACATCAATGCTTCATGAAGCATTACACATTTTACATCAAAACTATCAAATCTTGAACTTTCACCAGCTATCCCCAAGGTTGCCTACACAGGAAGGTAACAGTACTGTGCACATCATCAATACTGAAATTGTAAATTGCCACTAGAGTGAGAGTAGCATATTATTTCAATTGAAAGACTGCTAACTGCAGTTCACAGTGCGCTATGCACATTTTGTCTATGTGCACAGTAATGCACCCGCAGATGTTTTGTGCTGGACATGACATGAGAATGGAGCATTTCAAATAT
This sequence comes from Lissotriton vulgaris, assembly GCF_964263255.1. NCBI lineage: Eukaryota > Metazoa > Chordata > Amphibia > Caudata > Salamandridae > Lissotriton > Lissotriton vulgaris. The sequence goes on along the minus strand of NC_141691.1, from coordinate 1,499,018,617 downwards.
AAAAGTGCTTGCCCTCATTTATAGTGGTGGTGACGTTCCTAGCTGTCACCAATACAGTTTTCCCAAGAGCTAACATGGCAGATGCCTGACCTCGCTAATAGGACATGTCGAACGTATGCCGGTGGCAGAAGTCGCCCAAGTGGTGGGCAGTCACATGCACAGTGGACACTGCCATAGGCTAATATTGGTGATAGTGATGGCTGTGACCCAATGAATGTATGCGCCGATGCGGATGACTGCATACGTGACGTACATGTACGCGGCGATTTGAAAAAATTCTCACTTGCCTCATGACACTGCTGCTATCAACACCTCCTCCATTTTAGCTGCAGTTTGCCACCTCTGGGAGAAATATTTGCAGGCACTCTAGGGGAGAGGGCCCGTCACTTTACTCCAGAGGAGCTGGATGCCCTGGTGGAAGTGGTTCTTCCTCTTTGTGCTCAGGTCTATGGATCACCAGAGAAACAGGTAGGTTTCTCAAATATATATTTAACTCCATTTCACTGCTTCCTTTCTATCCCTGTAGTCTACAATGAGCCTCTGAGTGTCAAAGTGTAAGCGATAAGATGATTGTATACATTTTCTGACCCTACATAGGGCACACATGTAATGGATTCTGGGGCCCGGAACTTTGTGGAGAGAAGGCCACCATTGGAATATGTGATAAGGGTGGTTTCCACTTGCATTATATGCATAGCTCCATGCAGGGATCAAGTTAATAGTAGCTACAATTAGTTCTAAAATCATATCATATAACAATTGCATTGTTACGTATAGGTTTTACACCATGGGCCATGTCTGTATACTGTTATAAGCATTTGAGGATGATGTTAGCCTTGTGTAATGTCCCACAGATCACTCATCCCACAAGAGACGTTGTTAAACAGTTGTCTGGGAGGTAGCCATACCTCACAGGCCTCTTCAGAGTTGCTCACAACTGCATGCTCACAAACAGAGATGGGCAGTACATTCACTTTTATGTATTGAATTGTTGAATATGTGAGGTTCATGTTGAATCAGAAGGCTCAGCCTGCAGAGATCAAGGCCTAACAATCAGTTGTGGGCAGTCTTGGCCCTGGCCCAGCTGTGGCAGGAGAACTGATGCACAGAGTAATGTCCCTGTAGACCTGCTGATCACTGGATGTTCCCAGAAAGTGTTATCTGTACAACTAGTAGCCCTGATGGCAGTTACGTGGATAATATAAGGAATAGTGACTGAGGTGACCCTCTGACCTGACACTTCTTTCCATTGACCAACAGTGTCAATGTGTGTCTGTCACTAATGACAGATCTCTTACATACACAAAGGTCTGTTGACACTCTTGCTTCCACTGTACAGGCCTGTTGCGCATCTGATACATGAACAGGGTAGATAGTGGGTTACTTCAGAATAGATTTTGAAATGTGAATCATCTACTTGGTTCCAATATTTCCTATCACACAACACAAAAAATGGGATGTTGAATGTTATTCTGACGTACTATACTATCCCAATAAGTAGTCCACATGTACACACATCCCCTACAGAAGTAGCCCTCAGTGACACACATACCAGCCCTTACATTTTGACCTTGGTCTTAGGATGTTGTGTATACTATGGTACTCACGTATATGGACCATATGCATCAATTCAATGGGCCTGGTGTCTGAACAATCATGCACAGGCAGTTTCCCATAAAGAAGGTCCAAAAGGTGTGCTGTGTGTCATGGTATGACACATCGCATTCAATGTAGGATGGCCATGGCCTACATGATGTTAGTGGGCTGCCTCAGTCAGTGTAGTTCATGACCAGGTTTGAGATTAGTCATCAGATGACCAAAAAAGTGTATATCCATGCTTTAGTTGTGCTTAGCATAACATAGACACATGTATTATGTTGACACTTGATGATTGTTTATGCTCAACAAAATGTGTATAAATTACAGTTATCCTCACATTTCCAGTTACAATCTGTTTCTATATCTACTGCATCCATACAGGTCAATGCGCATCAGAAGAAGGTCATTTGGAGAGCGATCACCCAGAAGGTGCAGACCCAGTGGGTCTTTAACTGGTATAGCGCCTACTGCCAAAAGAGGTGGGGAAGTCCTCCCAAAGTGGAAGGGGGAGTGCTGGACCACGACGCCACTGATGGCATGAATACTGGTGGTTTTATAGAAACAAGGGGAACCCAACGGATAGCTAAGGACCATGGGTATAACTTCGTTATAGGAAACAATGGCGCCTAGCTTATTCAACATATGTGCAATGCAGTATAGGAACACAATGGAAACTATACGATTTAGGATATCCTGACCCAGCCGGGAAAGGAATTTATTCTCAAGAAACAATGTCAAATATACAGTACAAAGATAACATGACACAAGCCTGTGCCGTACCGACAGAGGAAAAGAAAGATAGAGGTAGGGTGAAAAAGGGGGTGTTTTTCAGGCAAAGAAAGAGAGCAAGGACAGGGCACTGCAGAAAAATAAAAGATCAATAACAGTGTCGCCTGGAGTGGAATGTACACAAGCTTATTAGACAATAACGTGAGTGTCAACCCACTCTTGGGTGTCGACGTTTCGATCCCTATAGCTCAACTAGATGCATGGGATCATCATCAGGACTTATGCAATAACAAAACATGCCTGAATGAGATAAGCCTGTTTGGGAGAAAAAACAAGAAAGAAATTTTTAAAAAAATGTTTGTTACCACTAAGGAGTAGTTTGAGAGTTATCTGCCCACGTTGCAACACAGTCGAAATCGCAGTCCCTGTAAAAGAGGTAGATTTCCAACTAACGTGTCTGTCATTGTATCCCTAGCCTGGCGTTACTACTTCCGCCTTGATCTAGAAGTTAAAGAAACCTCCATTGTGAGGCTTCCCCTCCCACCACAGAGGTATGCACTAATTCTCCATTATAACCAACTTAACTAGTCCAACATAAGGACCCGTGTCCATTTAAAAAGAGAAATTATTTAGAATAATGCAATTTTGCACTATCACTGCACTCTCTTTAGACCAGTAGACGAACTGAAAAATCACTTTCACCACACAGTCCGTTAAACGCAGCAAGTTCACGCATGCCACTGCGATTCCGAATACTGTGACAATAGCAATGTTAAGCTCTTCTACCTGGCACAAACACCTTGCACTGGTTCACGCACTGCGATTTCGACTGTGTTACAACGTGGGCAGATAACTCTCAAACTACTCCTTAGTGGTAACAACATTTTTTTTTTAAATTTCTTTCTTGTTTTTTCTCCCAAACAGGCTTATCTCATTCAGGCATGTTTTGTTATTGCATAAGTCCTGATGATGATCCCATGCATCTAGTTGAGCTATAGGGATCGAAACGTCGACACCCAAGAGTGGGTTGACACTCACATTATTGTCTAATAAGCTTGTGTACATTCCACTCCAGGCGACACTGTTATTGATCTTTTATTTTTCTGCAGTGCCCTGTCCTTGCTCTCTTTCTTTGCCTGAAAAACACCCCCTTTTTCACCCTACCTCTATCTTTCTTTTCCTCTGTCGGTACGGCACAGGCTTGTGTCATGTTATCTTTGTACTGTATATTTGACATTGTTTCTTGAGAATAAATTCCTTTCCCGGCTGGGTCAGGATATCCTAAATCGTATAGTTTCCATTGTGTTCCTATACTGCATTGCACATATGTTGAATAAGCTAGGCGCCATTGTTTCCTATAACGAATACTGGTGGTGGCCTACCCGGACCGTGTTGGGCAGTCGAGGGCCCAACTGCATGTTATATTGCCAACTTTGAGTGTTACAGATATGCATTTCTTCAGCCATATTGGTGGCAGCCCATGTGGCACACACAAGGTGAGTCAATATTAGTGTACCTCTGGTAGTAGATACATGCTGCTGTGCTGTGCCTATTGTCTTTCTGACCTGGAACACAGCAGAGGGCTGTCCACATCCAATTTTTGTTCTCCTTTTGAGCAGACACCTGGCTAAGTGAAGTGAGTAATCATCTCATGGTCGTAGTAAATCTGGGTGAAAATTGTACAACACAGGCAACTTGTCTTCCTTGTGTGAGGAGTGATGTTCCTTCTCTACTGTTTCTCATGTGATGGTGGCCCAATTACATGTGGCATGGCATGACATGAAGTGCACAGTGCATGCTTTGACTGTACAACAGTTTCCATTAGTAAGTACAGGCTATACAGTGGAATCAGGGTGCAATCTTCATTGGTGACATCAGCAATAGTGCCTACATGTTGGCCAGTGTGCAATTGCCAGTTGTTGTTTCATTTGCGATAGCGTTTCAAAACACTCATTCACCGACTAGTGGCATGCATGAGGGAGTGATATGTAGAACTGTAGGATTCTACACTAATCCTTACAAGGCAATCGGAGAATGCATTACCAAAGAGTGGTGTGATGTGCCTCCCCATTGGGAGTGTAGTGATCCCACATCTTCATGTCATAGATAATCAGGGATAGCCAAAACCTCTAAATGTGTATTGGCTTGTGGATATACAATCTCTGACTGGTGTTATCACCGGTGCCAAGCAGGATTAGGGATGTTCATATGGCTGTATGGATTCTTGTGCTGTGTGGATTCTGCCTATCCATTTCCCAAATGTTTGGACATTAATGTTTTCAGGGAACTTTATATGGTACATGTGATATTTAGCTAAACTACATGTGTACAGCTTTCATTTGACTTTTCAGGTAGTAGACATATGGTGTGATTTTGAGTGCAAAGTGTCATCAGTGTGCGTTGAGCATTTGCATGTGACATAATGTCTGCAACAACACCAATTGGTGGTACATTGGTGTTCAACTTGAACTTCAGTACATCATAATGTGCTATGAGTAAAAGGTAGATTTGTTTAGCTCTGGCCCTTTTGTGAGCATTGTGTAAATCTCAAACTTGTATCCATCCTATTTGGTTACATTCATTTCATAACACACATGCCAAATTATGCAAGCTCGTCAAGTTTCCTTGTATGAACATGAGGATGGAGTGTAGACAACTCGAAAATTGCATTTGGGCATGTCTGGGGTTATGATATGTGTGAAACTAACAACTTGCAGGTTACGTAGCATGCATGCATGTGCTCATGCTAAATTTTAAGCCTTTACAGTGACTCATGAGATTGGTGTGATATGTGCAGATCATCAAAGTTTTCTGTTCATTTGTGAATCTCAGGTGTGGCAATGCAGTTAAAATAAACCCATGTTAAATGTCATTTCAGACCCATCCAGGACAATTTGAGGAGTTGGGGCCAATATCAGTGGGGAAACAGCTGGTCACAGCCGTTCCAGACTTGAGACATCAGATAGAAAGGGACTTAGTGACCAGGAGGGTGTGGGGAGTGCATCAGAGGACAGCAGCTCAAGCTCTTCCTTTTCTGAGTCATCCTCCAGTGGACACTCCTGAGTGGTGGCAGACCCCAAAGGATCATTACCACCTTGAACCTTGTCCACCCCACCTTGAACTTTGTCCACCCCCTTAGTTCCATCACCACCCTTTCTGTTGTGACCCAACATGTTGCCCAGACCTGATCCCCTAAGAGCGGGGCAATATCCTTCCCTCCAGGTACCTCAGTGCCTTCCCCCGTTAGACCCACTACCCCGAGTGAGGAGGCTATTGACCTCCTAAGGACCATCTCTGTGGGTTCGAATGCAGCCCTGAATGCCATACAGGAACAAGGCAACCAGCTAAACCAGATGGTTGCCTACCTGGAAGGCAGTCACACTGCAATATCTGACCTACAGAGATATCTTCAGGCTCTTGCCTCCTCCCTCACTGCAGCCCTCCACCCATCCCAACCTTCCACCCCACCTCCTGCCCCTTCCCTATCCAAATACCCTATTCCCATTCCAATCTCAAGCAAACACACATGTACACAAGAACACATTTCATCAGGCACAAGCATAAATCTTACAAAAAACTCAAACTTCATTGCACACAGCAGACACTCACCACCCCTACCATCCCCACCACCCTCAGAATACCTGTGGACAACACATCAACAGACACAGAGCCCCCCACAGCCACACCAATACCTTCAGAACACGTAGCTGCATAGATAGACCCCTCCATGGACACACCCCTGCCCGCAGACAACACTGCAACACACAGACCCCTCAACAGCCACAACCATACCCCCAGACAACACTGCAACAGACACAACCCCTCCACAGCCACAACCATACTCGCAGACAAAACTGCAACATACACAGACCCCTCCACAACACCCAGCACACCCATAGCACACACAGGCACAAAACGTGAAAGGACACCAGCACAGCACACAGTGCAGACAGCAGACATAGCTCACACGTCCACTCCCTCTTCCTCCCAACCCAAACTCCATCCCGAACATCCTACCTCTTTTCCCCATGCAGATGTCTTGTTTGGCCTTGCCCTTTGTCCTGTAAAAAGAGAGTCCTTCTCCTGAAGTCCCAATAACCTCCCCACCATCAAACCAATCCCTTCCACTCCTCTGAACCCAGCCCAAAAACAGAAAAAGCCCTCCCAAAGACAACCCCATCCCTTCCACTTCCCACTCCACCCCTGAGAAACAGGATCCCACCCCCTTGACCCCAGCCCAAAACCCCACAAACCCAAGAAGACCCCTCCAAAACTGCAATCCCATTCAATCACATTACCTTTTCATGTGGGTGATCAGTGAGAGTCCAATACAGAGTTGTGGTAGAGGTCTGTTTCACTTTAATGACGCATCCATACAGATGTTTGGTTGACATCAAAACAGGACCTGTGATGTGTACAATCAGAGTGTGTCACATTCACTATTGCATCTTGATTTGAGTTGAAGTTACAGGTTCTCATTGTAGTTGTAGTGCTTTCAATGTGGGCTTACTAAGACTTGACAAATGTTAACCTGCATGAAAAGTGACCATAAGTAGTGACATGGCAGAAAAGTGCATATGGAAAACAGAGTATAGAATCTTGGTTTGGGTTACAGTTACAGGTCCTTATGGTAGTTGTAGTGATTCCTATGTAGACTTACTAAGACTTGACAAATGGTAACCTGCATGATAACTTGTCATCAGTTGTGATTTGGCATACAAGTGAGAAAGGGCAAAAAGAGTGTGTCACAAATATTAATAGTTGTGATATTGACAAGGTGGTACTCTTGTGGAACACAATTTAATGCACACACCACTATCACTGAATCGGATTTGTAAACACTTGTCCATTTGTGTACATTGTGTGTGTGCAGTATGTGTTTTGGTCTGGGAGGACATCCTACAGATGTATTTTGATGTACATATGAATATTCTCTGATAGGGTACCAGCAAATATATTTTAACTAGGAACCACACTACCCTTGCCTGGTCCATTGCAGCGAAAAAAACACCACTGTGTCTGGGCCCCCAACAGCAAGGCTGAGCTACTAGCTACAATTAAGCAAAAAGAATGCCAATACTGTGTCTCTATTTCACTCGATGACCAAAAACCATACGAATTGTACACTATGGTTCATTGACAAGATTTGTCTGAATAAATCTCTTGTTTTATTTTTGAATCATATTTCTCAAAAGGTAATTTGGTTATTGTTTCACCACTTTAGTATAAAATACAAGAACTCCTATACAAAGGAACACAAATACAAAAGCACTTTTAGACAAATTCACAAATATACAACTTTTCATTCATTCAAATACAGTCATACCCTCTCATACATACACAACCATTAGCATATTCATATATATACACAGTGGAATTACAATATTCATAGTAAGACATAAAAAAATCACTTTTCTTCAATAAAGTTTTTGTTGAAAAAGTTTAGAATCAATCCCTTTGCTTAGATGGCACTAATTGTCCACACGTTTCGAACTCTCACTGGCTTGGGAGTTCTCATCAGGACATCAAGCTGTGAAGGAAAGGAAAACAAACCTTTCTTTAGGGAAAGAACTTAATTCATATCAACCTTGCTACATCCTCCACCACTCTAGCCTCCTTATCTTACCTCTAAATGTTCAATCTGAAATAGGAATATGGATTTACCCGACGGTAACAACAGAATATCCAGATTAATCTGTGCAAAAAGTAACAAGAGCCAATCAGCAACATGCAAACAGTGCCTTTGTCTGAATGAGCCTGTGCGTGACAGGAACTTACTTCCCATGAGATCGATTCTCGAAGGTTTTTTGGGGAGGGGCAGCCTGACCTGTGAACAAGGGAGGTGGATTTTTAATATACTGCACACCACTAAGCGACTGTTTCAATCACATTCTTTGAGCATGGAGCTTACTTGTCACTTGTAGCTGGCTGTCCTCGATGCGGGGGTCTCGTGGGTGGGTGTGCTCTGAAAGGGTATAGCATAATCAGTCTACCAGTCCGGTCATGAAATGGAACGATTTGATTAAGCAACGCTTGAGTTAACAAAAGACTCTTACCTATTTTAAAGGCATTTAAGTCGAACCGCTGCACCTAGGAGTACTATCTTCTCCTACACCGGGATCAATTCCTGCGTCTCCTATCCTCGTGTACTTCCGGTTTCGCAAAGGATCCTTGAAGTTGTGGTTTATTCACTGCATCTCCGTATTTAACTGTAATGGCATAACCTCATTACCATTAGCGTTATAGTTTCTTTACCACATCTCCCGATTTGACTAGAATTATTATTCCCACTCCAGTGAGTGCAACAGTAGGGAAAGCATTGGATAGCGTAGGGGTAAAAATTACTATCGCCACTCCAGTGAGTGTAACAGTAGAGAAAGCGTTGGATAGCGTAGGGGTAAAAATTACTATTCCCACTCCAGTGAGTGCAACAGTAGGGAAAGCGTTGGATAGCGTAGGGGTGAAAATTACTATTCCCACTCCAAAGAGTGCAACAGTTGGGAAAGCGTTGGATAGCGTAGGGGTAATAATTACTATTCACACTACAGTGAGTGCAACAGTAGGGAAAGCGTTGGATAGCGTAGGGGTAACAATTATTATTCCCACTCCAGTGGTGCAACAGAAGGGAAAGCGTTGGATAGCGTAGGGGTAAAAATTACTATTCCAACTCCAAAGAGTGCAATAGTAGGGAAAGCGTTGGATAGTGTAGGTGTAAAAATTACTATTCCCACTCCAAAGAGTGCAACAGTAGGGAAAGCGTTGGATAGCGTAGGGGTTAAAATTACTATTCCCACTCCAAAGAGTGCATCAGTAGAGAAAGCGTTGGATAGCGTAGAGGTAAAAATTATTATTCCCACTCTAGTGGGTGCAACAGTAGGGAAAGCGTTGGATAGCGTAGGTGTAAAAATTACTATTCCCACTCCAAAGAGTGCAACAGTAGGGAAAGCGTTGGATAGCATATGGGTTAAAATTACTATTCCCACTCCAAAGAGTGCATCAGTAGGGAAAGCGTTGGATAGCGTAGAGGTAAAAATTATTATTCCCACTCCAGTGGGTGCAACAGTAGGGAAAGCGTTGGATAGCGTAGGGGTAAAAATTACTATTCACACTCCAAAGAGTGCAACAGTAGGGAAAGCATTGGATAGCGTAGGTGTTAAAATTACTATTCCCACTCCAAAGAGTGCAACAGTAGGGAAAGCGTTGGATAGCGTAGGGGTAAAAATTACTATTCCCACTCCAAAGAGTGCAACAGTAGGGAAAGCATTGGATAGAGTAGGTGTTAAAATTACTATTCCCACTCCAAAGAGTGCAACAGTAGGGAAAGCGTTGGATAGCGTAGGGGTAAAAATTACTATTCCCACTCCAAAGAGTGCAACAGTAGGGAAAGCATTGGATAGCGAAGGGGTTAAAATTACTATTCCCACTCCAAAGAATGCAACAGTAGGGAAAGCGTTGGATAGCGTAGGGGTAAAAATTACTATTCCCACACCAGAGAGTGCAACAGTAGGGAAAGTAAATACTTTATATATTATTTAAAAAAATATAAATTAATATCTATACAAAATTAATTAAAAGTAAATCCCCATTTATTATAATATAATGATTAATCAATTAAAATTACAAATGAAAATTAATTATTACAATTAGTTACCTATTAATACAAATTAATTACAAATTAACAATTAATTAATTAACAATTAAAAATGAATTACCAATTTATTCAAATTAAATACAATTAAATAAATTGAATTATTTAATTAATTATGAATGAATTATTTCCCACCCTATTCCCCTATAAACCAACAACCCGCTACAGAAAATAAATTAATCAAATTAACATAATTAGCAATTAATCAATTAAATAACATTATTTGGTAATTAAAATTGAATTATTTACCCATAAAAAATTAATTAACAATTATTTCTAAATAAATACCAATAACATTTTTTACATACTTAATTAATTATAAATAAATTACTTCCCACCCAATTCCCCTACAAAACCACAACCCGCTACAGAAAATAAATTAGTAAAATTAACATAATGAACAATTAATCAATTAATAAAAATGAATTACCAATTAAAATTGTATTAATTACATAATATAAATTAATTAACAATGAATTAAAAATGAATACCAATAAATACAATTACATATTTATTTAATTATAATTAAATTACTTCCCACACTATTCCCCTATAAACCCACAACCCGCAACAGAATTAAATTACGCAAAAATTAAAAAAACAAAATTCATTATTAAAATAAATTATAACATAAATACACACTTTTCACACATATAATAACATAAAAAACACTATACAAAATTCGATATTATTAAAAATTTGATAATTTTAATAACCTATATTATATACTTCGATATTTTAACTTTCTATATTTTTAACATTCGATATTACATTACTTACCTCAAAAATGATATTTTCGATGTCTATATTCTGTCCATTCGATATTTTGTCCTTTCTATATTTTAAACTCGATATTATGTCCAGTCAATATTTTTTACTCAATATTTTGACTGTTTGCCATTTTTGTACTTACCTGTTTGTAGATTGGACTTTGATATTTTTGTTGTCGATATTTTGGAGTCGATATTTTAAATGCCTATATTTTTGTAGTCGATTTTATGTCAGTGATTTATTTGAATGAATGAAAACTATTCTATAGTATATTTGTGAATTTGTCTAAAAGCGCTTTTGTATTTGTGGTCATTTGTAAAGGAGGTCATGTATTTTATACTAAAGTGGTGAAACAATAACCAAATTACCTTTTGAGAAATATGATTCAAAAATAAAACAAGAGATTTATTCAGACAAATCTTGTCAATGAACCATAGTGTACAATTCGTATGGTTTTTAGTCATCGAGTGAAATAGAGACACAGTATTGGCATTCCTTTTGTTTAATTGGTCCCTTGCAGGGCATCATTTTGCTGAGGAGTCTATAGAAACTGGTAGCTGCATGACTCACCGCTGATTTCGTCCATGACAGAGTGGATTTTGGATGTGGTTGAGCAGGTACAGCAGTGGCAGGATGTGTATGATTGGCTCCATGGCAACACAAGACACGTTGAGGTGAGTAGAAGTTAAATTAATCCTTATATCCCTCCCTATCTGCCGTCTCAGCAGTGGTAGTTGGACTGCCACAGTCATGCCCAGCTATTAAGCAACTCATATTTGGGCCAGCAATCTGAGCTTCCCACACGCTCATTGGCCTATTCTGTGACCGCCGAGCTCGTATTTCGCTGGGGGTGTCTGCGGGACCGCGGTGGTGTTTCTTCCATATAACTGCATGTCTCGTAATACAGCGGTAGGACCACTGGGGTTTCGGCAGTTGCACTGCCACCGGAGGCACAGCAGTTCCCGCACCACCAAACTCATAATCAGGCCCATAGTCAACAAAATGCAAAGCAACAAATATGCACAGACATTTGGTTCACACATTACCACCACCATAAATCTACGTTATCTGAGTTCTTACCATTGCCTTCCCTTTCTGCACTGCCTGCTTGCACGTATCCCTTCTCGGTCATTCTCTCTTGGTATCCCCCGAGTTTCTCCCCGAGTAACTCTGTTGTCAATTCCAACGTCTGTCTACACTCATATTTAACAAAGTGCTTGAGATACAACCATTTCAGAGTCATTTCTGGTTTGTCAGAATGATGCACTGATGTCTCTTCATGCCACTAATGCCTTGGACACACAGCTTATGTTCTCTTTTCAAAGAGCCAAAGGGGAGATTAAAGCAGCTTTTAAGGACTGTCTAATCTCAGTGACAGAGTGGATGAAAAGAGTTTTTGGAAACTCAGCTCTAAAGAATCAGGGGCCTCATTTATGAAAGCCTTGCGCCACCAGTGCGTCACTTTTTCCCATGTTAAAAGTGACGCGCCGACGGCGCAAGGCCTTCATAAATAAGGCCCCAGATATCTTGCATTTTGGCGGACCCTCGTCTGCTTGGTTCATCACTTGGTGGCAAATGGAAATTGGAGAACTATCTACGGTGACTACCACAATTAGGAATTTTGGTATTTAATTTGATAGGGAATCACCTTTCTGGACTCAAGTCATGGGAGCAGTGAAAAACGAAACTTCAGGGACTCCACCTGCAAAGTACATGGAGGGGGCACGCTCCGGAACCAGTCAGGAGCTTTCAGGCCAGGGGCCCGCTGCCCCAAACACAGTGCCAGAGGGGCGCCTCTGGAGGTCGAGGCCCCCATGCACCGCAGGGCCTGTGGGGGCTATTGTCACACCACTGCCTGGGAGTCACTGCTCTATGTTCTGCATTTCTACGGTCACTGAAGAACGTTTTAAAACTTGTACCAGATGATGCATGCATTTTTCATGCTTTGATTATGACTAGCCTTAACTATGCCAACGCCTTGTATCTTGGACTGCCGGGTACCCTGGTTCGCTGCCTCCTGCGGCAACCATTATAATGTATGATATTCCAAAATGACAGTCGGTTAGCTACCAGTACAAAAAAACGCATCTGTTTTAAATGCCTGATGCTGATGTATAGAAAATATTATGAAAGGGAGCGGCAATATCAGAGGGTTAGACTGATTCACTATCGCCCTGAAAAAACACTTCGCTCCTCTGATCTTGATCTGCTTAATGCCCCCAGGGTATGGCGATAAGGAAAGGGATGGCGCTCGTTTAAGTTCTTCACCTCCAACTTCAAAGCAACCCACTGACTTCGCTTAGATCAGTACTTTCTACACAAATAAATACAAATAAAAAAAGTTAAAAACAGATGTAACACTCAGGCTAATCAGTATTTTTAGGTAACCTCTCTTACTGCAGCGCCAGAATGTGCTTCCGGGGCAGCGGTTGCGCTTTGTAAATATTATTTCATTTATTACTTCACTTGGAAAATGTACTGTTCGTGAAAACATACAGTGCTGGGTCACAAGCCATTCCATCTGCTTTAACATAGCATTATTTTATCTGCCTGACAGGTTTCAGAATGAATTAACGTGGAATTTGCACAGTGGAGTTCTGTGGAAGCACTCTACCCCAAACACCCTCACTTCAAATATAATTTGCTCATATCAATAGTTCATGTGTCTAGACCCATTATTCTCATCCCCTCCCGTCATATTTCTTTCTTTATGGTGTCCACGGTCTGTCTCAACAACGCTGTATTTTGTAGTGCCTGCTGGACCTTGCACTGGAACTTGACGTGCACCTTTGGTAAAACATGCATGTTGAGTACCATTGACCTATCAGAGATTGTGTCTTCACCTGAGGCCACTGCCAATGGGATGAGTGTGATTTTGCCCTTCTCTCCACTCATGGTTCTGATCCCCATATTTCTTGCGTACTGCTGTTCCTAATTTGTGTGTACAGAGACAGTTTGAACGGCTGATGCCAGCATTATACTAGTACTGAGTAGGAAGTGTGGGTCCATATGACTCTCATTCACTATGTGTGACATAAACGTGCACATCTAATACTTTTGTAAGACCGTTTTATGTGTGTGTGTGTGTGTTAAGATTACACTTCTGCTTGCTCTATACCTGTCATGTTTGGGGAGGAAGCTGGCTTAGCTAATCTTCATGTGACACCTGTTTGGTGTATTGTGAAATCATGTTCCCTGATGAATGGCGTGCCTGTTCTGTTTGTGTGTGTGTCTGTGTGTTTATGAGTTAAGTTTACTCTATAGCCTCCACTTTACATACTGCAATCCTCCTTGCTCTCTGCAATCCCATGTCCCTGTAAACACCCATGTAGTCTGAAATTCTTCCTTGTAACCTTTGCAACTCTGTGGCAGCCTGCACACCCGTAAGAAATTGGATCATTAGTTGAGAAATGTGAGAGCCCCACTCAAATAATAAATAATAATTCTTGTCAGGGTGAACCCAAAAAGTCACTGAATAAACCTGTGCAAAAATCTCTAGTAGTTTCACAAAAAAACATTCAGCCTTAACTTAGAGGCTATATGTAAAGTATTTATGCAGCACTCAAAAAGTAATAAAGTGAAAATTGATTACAAAAAAATCCCAAACCAGTTTAGAAAAATAGAGCACATGTTTAGAAATAAAATGCCATGAAAATTACACTTATCCAATAGGTAGAACCTGAGATGTGAATCGTTTAAGGCTCAAAATACTGCCAAGAAGCATTAAAAGTAAACTGCTGTCATCTGGTTGTGTTTCACAGGGACTAAGTCAAAAGTTGAAGCCTACTGTAATGGAGTGTGAATCGGATACAGGGACCTAGTTCGCCCCGGTGGAAAGTTTATCATCTAACTCAGTCCAGTTTTCACATGAAGAACACTTGTCAATGAGGTCTTCAGGGGTTGAGCTACAAGTTCGATCTAGAGAGGGCTCGTTGGAAGCGAGTTGCTGGAGTCTCAGGCCTCTGTGGTAACTTCATGTTGGTGGTGCGGCTGTTGTCAGTAAACTTGCGGCTGATAAGAAAGAAACTCTCTTCCATAAAGTGAGTAAACAATAAAAAACTTCATGTAATATACCATGGTATACTAAGTATGTGTTATATTTGTATGCAATGATTACAAAATCTATGTGGCGAGCACAATTAGGATACTACAAGGAAGAGTAACAAAAAATTTGAAAGGCGTAAATACAGGGGATGTACCATACCCCATCGCAGCACGCTCAGCTGCTTACTTACAAGAAGCACCTTGCACCAGTGGTGAGCCACTTTTAATATGGGAAAAAGTGATGCACTGGTGGTGCAAGGGGCTTGTAAATAAGCCCATCACTATCTTGCTAATTTAGAATATCATACTCACCATTTAAATTTTTTGACATTGAAGTAGTGGAGGCTGACCAACCTCACGGGGGGCAAACGGGAACTCATGTTGTTTCGCAACTTGGATAATGAGATTGGGAGTTGTGGAGATGGGATTCAATACAGATTATGAACTGCAATACTTCTTAGGAGAGGATTGAATGTATAACATAGCCTCCATTATGTTTTATGGATATATCAATTGTACTAGTCCATAATCACTGGTAGATGATCTGTAAGGTACAGGTTTTGATTATGTATTACATTGGATCTGCTTTGACTCTTGAATTAACTGTTAACTTCTATCACTGACAATCGGAGTGTAGACGTGAACATTTCCTCCGTTCTATGTTTTGTAATTTAATAGTGGCGTTTATGTTTATTTTGGAACTATACTTTTGCACTCTTAGGGACCCTTTTATGGAGTATTCTTTCGAACATCAAAAAATGTATATTTTATAAGACCCTATGACCGATGCTCAATTCTCGTGATGCACATAAGTGCTTGGTTAACATTGGCTTTACTCTCTATGGGCCGAATTAGGATGGCGGCCGGACAAGCATTCGACTGCCATTGCAGCGGGCTGGAAAACTGACAGGTATGTAGTCAGCAGTTCTAGCAGTTCTACCCGCCAAATTAAGATTCAACAGCTGTGTAGATGTTCGAATCCATTCCCTTTTCCATTGCAGCTTGTGCTGCAGCCCAGAAAAGGGATGCAGCACAAGCTGCAGTGGAAAAAGAGAATGTTTTGCTTATATTGTAATTAATATGATAATTTAGAAGGTTTATCATGTTAAATTTGATCTTCCTTATGATGTTGCTGTGATAGTATGCATTACAGCCTGTCAATCAGAGCTCACTCAAGACCATTGGTTTTAAATAGCTCACTACACTTTGCTTCGATCTGGAAGCGGCGGGCTAGGTTACTTCATCTTAATTTATTTAACATATAATAATAGCTTGCAGTTTAGAGTATGTTGAAGATTAGTTGACAATAATAGTTCACCATAGTATGTTCCCCTCTGAATGGGGGTATATTGCGTTATTTTTAAAGGCATACTCTTGTCTAGGATTGCACCTACGTGACACAAATAGCATTTAGTAGTGAGACTGGTTGTTAATTCAACCACGGTACTAAGGATTCGTCTGATGGTTAATCTCTCTTTTTATTTTAGCTTATTTTATGGGAGGTCACACCATTTAGAATCAGACTCAAGCTATTTGTTCAATGTTGGTTTGACGTATATTCCTGTCTACACTTAAAATGGTGCCCTCTCATAGAGATGTAGAGAGGTAGAGCACTGCAGGGATGGTCTGTTCTATACTATGTTGGTAGTTCCAAGACTTAAGTTTGAGGCTTCAGTAAATGCTGCGCACACACAATTGCATAAGTGAATGCCTCATACAGCCAAAATATTTTGGAGTTATGCTATAATGACTGCAGCAAGGACGTTGTGCTTTTTCAGTGAGACTTCAGATTGATGGATTATTTTACATGGTTTTCCCATTTTAGAATTCAAGACACAGGCACACCCTGAATAGTGCCTCAGTACACTCAAGTATATACAATTAGTGGGTGAGCTGTATCAGTGGCGGCTGGTGACATTTGAAAGTAGTGAGGCGTAAAAGTTCCAGCTGAATGACATTTGGAGAGTGAGTGTAGCGAATGAGGCTGACCGTTATAAGGGAGATGGGGGGGTTCTCCCCGGAAGACAATTTTGGAAAAAAAGTCGAGAAATTATGCATTTTCAAGCAAATTTGAGAGAGCAAGAAGGTTAAAAGGTAATTGTGAAAGTGTAGTTATGACATCAATAATTAGATTTAATATGATAATGACATAGATAGCTGCATATTCAGCATAACCACAGTTTAACCACAGTTTACCTCCCTAGTTATTGACACAACCTCTTGAGCTACCATGCTCCACACATCTAAGACGTAAAGCATGGCATATCAGAGTAAATGTGATCCTCATGTGATTGAGCGAGGCTAAGCATTCATTATCCATTGTAAGAAGCCCTTTTTCATTAATGCACTCCACAGTGCTGTTGTGCTTCTGCCAAGCTAAATTTAGCACTCCCTGTCAATCCTTATACCACTCATCAAGTGGCAATGTTGGTCAGTGCCAGACAATGTCTAAGGTCATAAAAATAAGAACAAAGAAGAGCAACAGGAATGAAAGTAATGGGGACCTGCACGTCGTGAGCCACTGTACAAAAACACACAGATGGGAGGGGAAGGGGAAGGTAGCAGATGTGGATTGAACTGCAGTGTCAGGCTCCGTGTCCTATACTCCTCGGGGCTGCAATGAAGGTCCTAAACCCGCACACCCACAACGACCCCGAAGTCTGATAATACAACACAGACCCCAGAATGGTTCCAAGAGTGCGGGAAAGGAAGGGGACAGCAGGGAGGGAGATCTGGAATGACAAAGACAGTTGTTTAGAAAAACATTCCCCCCCCCCCTTTGTTTCTTATAACATTAAAACTACTCGCTTCCTCCATGCTCGTATGAGTGGATTTCTAGACCCCTACCTGAAAGGAAGATAATATGATCTTTAAACACAGGAGCACAGGCACAGGGTAATACCAGGGGCTGTCACCAGCTAGAAGAAAATAAGGAATACCTTACTACACAGCTATATCTCCTGCTTGAGAGAAAGAGATGTATGCACCAAAGAACATTAATGACATACCACAATATATCTGTGTGCTAATCTTGGTCACACACTCCCTCTGATCATGTACCCCCTGTTGAGTCTCTCCTGATGAAAACAATGAAATAATGATGTGCAGATAAGGCAAATAAAAAAACGTGAGGTTTAAATCACCAAAGCGTATATTTCTCCTCCAACAGGAAAGGAACCAAACGCTAATTTAGCCAAGCCTGGAAATCCAAGTTGTTACACAGCTTACACACTGCCGCGTGTCTTCCAATTGCCAACAATGCGACACCCACTCGTTCACAGTCCAAGAGCGAGTGTCGTCAAGAACACAGTTCCTGTACTCACGATTTCCCTGTATTACTCTGCTTACCGACCAGGTCACCAAACACAGAAGGAATTATCGGCACCGTCCTTCCTTGCCGCCGGTACTAGTTCCTGTATCAGCGCGACGACGTCATCACGCTATTTTGCCGCTAGGGACCATGGGCAACGTAGTTCTCGGTCCTCGAGGCTTAGATATGCCACGCATCTCGCGGACAGCGGCACCGCATTGCGCTGATCCTGACAGTACATCCCCCCTCACAAGGGGTGCTGTCCAGCAGCTGGTTTGGATGGAAACCTAGAATGGAACCGAGCCACGAGCCGAGGCGCGTGAACCGAACCCACAGGTTCCCTGGAGTTTTCCTCAGAACCAAACCCCTTCCAAGCAATCAAATACTGCAAATGTCCCCTCACCCACCTGGAGTCAAGAATCCTGCGCACTTCATACTCCTGATCTTGCTGTACCCAAATAGGTAGTGGAGCCCAACGCACAGTGCCAATGAGGGTTTTAACAATGATACGTGAAAAACAGGATGTATTTTGAAGTGAGCAGGCAGACGCAACCTCACAGACACTGGAGATACTCTAGACACCACCCGATAGGGACCGATAAACCGTGGGATGAACACACTATATCTCCTAAACTTAATGTGTTTGGTGGACAACCATACAAGGTCCCCTTTCTTATACTCAGGGCACTGCCTACGATGTTTACCTGCCTGCGCTTTGTACCTCACTTTGGCTTGAGCTAAATTACTCCGCGTCGCCAGAAGTATTTGACGCATGCGTAATAATCGAGCCCGGACGTCTGGCAGCTTGACCGTATCGTTCGGGAGTACCAAGGGATTCACCCTAGGATGATAACCGTACGAACTGAAGAAAGGTGAGTGTTGCGTGGATGAATGCTGAGTTCTATTATAGGCCATTTCTGCCACCCACAGCCAATCCATCCAAGAGTCCGTATCGGCCTGCACATAGCACCGGAGATACTGTTTCAATGATTGATTTAACCTCTCCGTTTGGCCGTCCGTTTGGGGATGAAAGCTAGTGGACAAACATGAAGTGAAATGTAAAGCAGAACACCAAACCTTCCAGAAGTGAGCAGTAAATTGTGCAGCCCTATCCGACACTATCACCCTCGGGAGTCCGTGTAACTGTACCACATGCACTAATAGCAGCTGGGCTAAGCGACCTGCCGTTGGAACCTGATCACATGCGATAAAGTGTCCCATTTTTGTGAGATAGTCCACTACCACTAGGATGGTTGTCATGCCCTGGTCTTTAGGAAGTCCCACTATGAAATCAACTGAAAAGCTTTCCCAAGGCTCTCCAGGTGTGGGCAAAGGTTGCAAATATCCCTGTGGTTGTTGACGGTCCGACTTCATTCGAGCACACTGCATACAGTTTTTTCCCCATTGGCACAAATCGAGTCGTATAGAGGGCCACCAGAATTGTCTCAATGCCTTCTCAAGAGTCTTCACGTATCCCATGTGCCCTGCGCTAGGCGTCTTGTGACACCAAGAAAAGACAGTTCTTTGCAGTGATTTTGTGGGTACCAACACTTGCGTTCCTTTCATGGCCACTCCGTGTATCATTTTCCACTCTGGGTGATGACGAAGCCAAGTTCTCCACACACAGGACTGAATCCCAGTCTGTACAGCTTGCAGAAAGTCTTTAGATTGAGCAACACACACCACTTTCGTGGGATCAATGATGGAGCGATTCTGTGTTGTAGAATGCAGAACAGGATTTTCCTGCCTAGTCAGGGCGTCCGCTTTTTTGTTGTTGACTCCAGGTCTAAACGTAATCACAAACCGGAATTCTTCAAAAAATAATATCCAGCGTAGCTGTCGGGGAGTAAGATGACGAGCTGATTGCATAAACTGCAAATTGTGATGGTCTGTGTAGACAGTAACTACATGCAGAGCCCCCAGTAACCAATTTCTCCATTCTACAAAAGCATCTCGTATGGCCAGCAGCTCTTTCTCTGCCATTGTATAATTTATTTCGGCTGGAGTGAGTTTCCTTGACATAAATGCGATAGGATGCATGTTTCCGGTGTTTTCATTCCGTTGCGATAACACCGCTCCTAACGCCACTTCAGAGGCATCCGCCTCCACCAAGAAGGGTAGGTCAGGATTAGCATGAATTAGAACAGGGGCGCAAGTAAACGCATCCTTTAGTCCATCAAAGGCATCCTGCGCTTCGGTTCCCCATATAAACGGTACGTTATTCCTAGTTAGACGAGTAAGAGGAGTCACCAAAGCCGAAAACCCCCTTATGAAGCGCCTATAAAAATTGGCAAAACCAAGGAGGCACTGTATGTCTTTGATGTTACAGGGACGAGGCCTATTCTTGATAGCTTTCACTTTTCTTTCTGCCATCACCTGACCCGATGGCGTAAGCATCACCCCAAGAAATTCGACTGTGGTCACATGAAACTCGCATTTCGTGATTTTACAAAAAAGACGATGAAGAAGTAGGGCCTGTAACACCTGGCTCACGTGTGATGGATGTTCCTCCGTTGAGTCCGAGTACACCAATATATCGTCGATGTACACGACTACAAAACGGTCCAAAAACTCTCTCAGCACCTCATTCAGAAAATATTGGAAGGCTGCGGGGGCGTTACACAGCCCAAAGGGCATCACTAGATATTCGAATAGCCCATACCGCGTCTTGAATGTTGTCTTCCATTCATCCCCAGATCTTATTCGGACGAGTTGGTATGCGCCTCTCAAGTCCAGCTTGGTATACACCTTGGCGGATCTTACCTGTTCTAACAAAACAGGGATCAATGGTAATGGATATTGATTCTTGATGGTAATAGAATTCAAGGCACGGTAGTCGATACAGCATCTCTTGTCACCGTTGGCCTTAGGAACAAAAAATAAAGGCGACGATGCAGGAGATCTTGAAGGCCTTATATACCCTATAGCCAGATATTTATCCAAATATGCCCGTAGGTATTCATTCTCGGGCACCGTGAGAGCATAGAGTCTTCCATTAGGAATAACCGATCGAGGGGTAAGGTCAATCCGGCAATCATAGGGTCTATGTGGTGGTAGAGTTTCAGCTTGTGTATCACTGAACACCTTCTCAAATGTCTTATAACAGGAAGGCAATGCCACTTCCTTCTCCTCAGCTGTAGCAATACGATGTAAGGAGGCTAAGGCTCGGGACGGGTCTTCAGACATCAACAGACACTGCTCGTTGCAAAAATCAGACACAAAACTAATGGTTTGAGAAGTCCAGTGTATGTGTGGTTCATGCTTCTTAAGCCATGGAAGACCCAATATGATCCCATATTGCGGGGCCTGAATAATATTAAATGATAACATTTCCTGATGTAGCCCCTGATATACCAGCAGATATTCTGGCGTGTGGTATTTTATAGGCCCAGCTAACAATTTGCTACCATCCACTGCATATACCATTTCTGGTCTATTTTTGGTGATGAGTGGGATCCCTAGCCTTTCAGCTTCTGCATAGTCCATGAAGCAGCCGGTCGCCCCAGAGTCCACCATCGCATTCACTTCTTTTTCTTCTTTTCCCATGAACAGAGACATTACCAGGAATACATGGCTCCTCTCTTGATTACCGCCCGGTGCAATGGAAGGGATTATTATCCTACTTGAGGGGGCCCCTTCGTTCATCCTCAAGCATGGGAGTTTTCCGACGTCTTGTCAGACACTCCAACTGCTGCCTGTACGGTTTTATATTTTCCAGGTTTAGGCTTCACTGGGCACTCTCTCAAATAGTGACCTTTTTTGCCACAATACAGGCAAAGACCGTTTTTTCTCCGATATTCTTTTTCGCTAAACGATAAAGCTCTCACCGCTCCGATCTCCATGGCATCTTGGGCTGAAGCTGATTTTTCTCCCCCTCTGTCGTAAGCCATCACAGGCGTTTTTTTCTTAGGATCACTCCTCCGTTCTTTTATTCGATGATCCAGACGCAGTGCAAGTTCAATCAGCGCGGAGCAGGTACGGGGCTGTGGGTCAATATGCGCTAAGGCGTCTTTCATCTCATCATTCAATCCTTGGTAGAACAATGCAGATTGTTTAGCTTCTGGCCAATTGGTTTCTGCCACCAAGCGGCGGAAACTATTCAAATAAGTCACAAGTTCAGTGTTGCCCTGTTTTAGTACTAACAATTCTCTATCTGCTGAGAATGTCTCTGCCCGGCGGTCAAAAGCTTTTTCAAATTCCGCTCGGAACTCGTCCCAGTCATGGAGTAGTGGATCATCCCGTCTAACAACAGGAACCGCCCATTGTGCTGCTTCCCCCCCTAGATAGGATATTAGGAAAGCCACCCGAGCCTGGTTGGTTGCGAACATCTTTGGTTTGCACATAAAGTGCAACAACACTTGGGTCATGAACACCTGGACCTTTTAATTATCCCCATAAAACCTTTCTGGAGGGGCGAGTGGTATTTGTGTTGGCATTTCTACTACCAGAGAGGGGGGAGGTGTCGGACTGGCTCCTGCACTAAAAGGGTCCATCCACCCTTGCCCTCAATTGCGCAGTTTCAACTCGTGAAGCCGCCACCTCTCTATTGGAGGCCGCTAACTCCGTTTGTACTAACGCCAGAGCTGCCAATACATCATCTAATGTTGCCATTCCTAATTCAACACAGCCAAGAGGAGAACAGTATCCGTGGGCCGATAATTCAGTCAGGCTCCGTGTCCTATACTCCTTGGGGCTGCGATGAAGGTCCTAAACCCGCACACCCACAACGACCCCGAAGTCTGATATTACAACACAGACCCCAGAATGGTTCCAAGAGCGCGGGAAAGGAAGGGGACAGCAGGGAGGGAGATCTGGAATGACAAAGACAGTTGTTTAGAAAAACATCCCCCCCCCTTTGTTTCTTATAACATTAAAACTACTCGCTTCCTCTATGCTTGTATGAGTGGATTTCTAGACCCCTACCTGAAAAGGAAGATAATATGATCTTTAAACACAGGAGCACAGGCACAGGGTAATACCAGGGGCTGTCACCAGCTAGAAGAAAATAAGGAATACCTTACTACACAGCTATATCTCCTGATTGAGAGAAAGAGATGTATGCACCAAAGAACATTAATGACATACCACAATATATCTGTGTGCTAATCTTGGTCACACACTCCCTCTGATCATGTACCCCCTGTTGAGTCTCTCCTGATGAAAACAATGAAATAACGATGTGCAGATAAGGCAAATAAAATTACGTGAGGTTTAAATCATCAAATCACAGTTCCTTCCCTAAATAATAAAGGACAGTTCACACCTAGAACAGCATATTAGTCTTTGTACATATTGATGTAACCAGTAGGGACTTCGCCCAACGTTTTGAGCCCAAAAGCGTTAGCAATTTCCAACTGCTCGAGTAATTTAGTCTTAAACAAGCATACACATCAAACAGTTCACATCCAAATATCGTTTGGCACCAAGAATAGCGTTTCCCTCCTGCAATGAGAAAGCGTATCTTTCTCCTCCAACAGGAAAGGAACCAAACGCTAATTTAGCCAAGCCTGGAAATCCAAGTTGTTACACAGCTTACACACAGCTGCGTGTCTTCCAATTGCCAACAATGCGACACCCACTCGTTCACAGTCCAAGAGCGAGTGTCGTCAAGAACACAGTTTCTGTACTCACGATTTCCCCGTATTACTCTGCTTACCGACCAGGTCTCCAAACACAGAAGGAATTATCGGCACCGTCCTTCCTTGCCGCCGGTACTAGTTCCTGTATCAGCGCGACGACTTCATCATGCTATTTTGCCGCTAGGGACCATGGGCAACGTAGTTCTCGGTCCTCGGGGCTTGGATATGCCACGCATCTCGTGGACAGCGGCACCGCATTGCGCTGATCCTGACATGCAGCTGCCAGCACATATTTGAAAAAGTGCTATGAATGCACTACCTAGATGTCTGCCACTCCTAAAACTGCATCAAACTCTCCGACGTGGTGATTGCGGTTGGCAGGGGTGAAATTTTCTTTGGATCCATAAAAGAGAAAGCCTACACTGCCAAGAAGTCATTTGTGCTCTACCCTGGCAAGTAGGTACTCAAGAAAGTCCTTGCATTGGTGAACACAAGGGTAGTGCACAATTTCCCAGTTGCCCACCAATTCTAATTCAGACCAAGAAACATTTATGCCTTCCCTACCTATCTGTGCAAATTATTGAGCAATGGCACGGTGGTTAATCCTGAAAATGAAGCAAAGGCTGAGATTGGATTGGAATGTGGATTGGCTGGACATCTTTAGAATTGAAAATATAAGGTCAAAGGGCAACAGCTGAGTTTTACATACCAACTTTTTGTACGTTTAGCATTTCACTGACCAGTTACAGCATATAACGTTATTTTAATTCAAACAATGGATAAACATGTTTATTTGAGGTTTAATTCAGGAAAAAGCAAATACTCATAGGGAATACAGGTTTCTGTAAAGGGTGCAAAATATAAGCAGGAACAATGGTATGGGCGCAAATTTAGGATGGTGAGTGTAAAAATTCAGGACAAGGGGTCAAAATTCAGGACAGGAGGTTAAATTCAGGACAAAAATTCGGGGTAACAGGTATGCTTTGCAGACACATCAGTGGATGGCATGCAATATTGTATAAATAAATAGGCAAGGAACATAAGTACAAGTCACTACTCCTACCCGTCACCGCTCCTTCCCTGTCATTTCCCCTGCCCCGTCACCACTCCTGCCTGTTCACCGCTCCTACCCATTCACTGCTCCTACCCATTCACCACTCCTGCTCATGCCTAATCACTGCTTCTGCCCAATCACTGCTCCTGCCCAGTCACTTCTCCTGCCTCATCACTTCTCCTGCCCATCACTTCTCCTGCACCGCTACTTTTCCTGCCCGTCACTGCTCTTGCCCCATCACTGCTCATGCCCCATCACCGCTCCTACCCTGTCACCGCTACTGCCTGTCACCGCTCCTGCCCCATCTACCGCTCCTGCCCCATCCACCGCTCCTACCCATTCACTGCTCACACTGTCACTTCTTCTGCCCCGTCACTTCTCCTGCCCCGTCACTTCTCCTGCCCCGTCACTTCTCCTAACCCGTCCACTGCTCCTGCCCTGTTCACTGCTCCTGCCCCGTCCACTGCTTCTGCCCCATTCACTGCTCCTGCCCTGTTCACTGCTCCTCCCCCGTTCACCTCTCCTGCCCAGTTCACTGCTCCTATCCTTTCACCTCTCCCGCCCGGTTACAGCTCCTGCTCATGCCTAATCACCATTCCTGCCCTGTCCCTTCTCCTGCCCCATCACCTCTCCTGCCCCATCACCGCTCCTCCCCGGTCACCTCTCCTGCCCAGTCATCTCTCATTTCCTGTTGCCTTTCCTGCCCCATCACTGCTCCTGCCCATCACTTCTCCTGCCCCATCACCGGTCCTGCCCCATCACCTCTCCTGCCCCGTCACCGCTCCTGCCCCGTCCACCGCTCCTGCACCGTCCACTGCTCATACCCATTCACTGATCCTACACATTCACCGCTCCTGCCTCATCGCTTCTCCTGCCCCGTCACTTTTTCTGCCCTGTAACTTCTCCTGCCCTGTCACTTCTCCTGCCCCGTCACTGCTCCTGCCCCGTCACTGCTCCTGCCCCCTCACTGCTCCTGCCCCATCCACTGCTCCTGCCCCATCCACTGCTCCTGCCCCGTTTGCTGCTCCTGCCCCATTCACCGCTCCTGCCCGTTCACCGCTCCTGTCCTGTCACTGGTCCTGCTCCTGCTCATGCCTAATCAACACTCCAGCCCTCTCACTTCTACTGCCCCATCACCTCTCCTGTCCCTTCACTTCTCCTGCCCCGTCACCATTCCTGCCGGTCACCACTCTTGCCCAGTCACCATTCCTGCCCGTTCACTGCTCCTGCCGTTCACTGCTCCTGCCCAATCACCGCTCCGGCCCTGTCACTTCTTCTGCCCCGTCACTGCTCCTGCCCCGTCCACTGCTCCTGCCTCATTCACCTCTCCTGCCGAGTTCACTGCTCCTGTCCTTTCACCGTTCCCGCCCGGTTACCGCTCCTGCTCCTGCCAAATCACCATTTCTGCCCTGTCACTTCTCCTGCCCCATCACCTCTCCTGCCCCATCACCACTCCTGCCTGGTCACCCCTCCTCCCCGGTCACCTCTCCTGCCCAGTCATCTCTCATTTCCTGTTACCTCTCCTGCCCCTTCATTGCTCCTGCCCATCACTTCTCCTGCCCCATCACCGGTCCTGCCCCATCACCTCTCCTGCCCCGTCACCGCTCCTGCCCTGTCCACCGCTCCTGCATCGTCCACTGCTCATACCCATTCTCCGCTCCTACGCATTCACCGCTCCTGCCCCGTCACTTCTCCTGCCCCATCACATTTTCTGCCCTGTAACTTCTCCTGCCCCGTCACTTCTCCTGCCCCGTCACTGCTCCTGCCCCGTCACTGCTCCTGCCCCCTCACTGCTCCTGCCCCATCCACTGCTCCTGCCCCATCCACTGCTCCTTCCCCGTTCACTGCTCCTGCCCCATTCACCGCTCCTGCCCGTTCACCGCTCCTGTCCTGTCACTGGTCCCGCTCCTGCTCATGCCTAATCAACACTCCTGCCCTGTCACTTCTTCTGCCCCGTCACTGCTCCTGCCCCGTCCACTGCTCCTGCCCCTTTCACCTCTCCTGCCCAGTTCACTGCCCTTGTCCTTTCACCGCTCCCGCCCGGTTACCGCTCCTGCTCCTGCCAAATCACCATTTCTGCCCTGTCACTTCTCCTGCCCCATCACCTCTCCTGCCCCATCACCACTCCTGCCTGGTCACCGCTCCTCCCCGGTCACCTCTCCTGCCCAGTCATCTCTCATTTCCTGTTACCTCTCCCGCCCCTTCACTGCTCCTGCCCATCACTTCTCCTGCCCCATCACCGGTCCTGCCCCATCACCTCTCCTGACCCGTCACCGCTCCTGCCCTGTCCACCGCTCCTGCATCGTCCACTGCTCATACCCATTCTCCGCTCCTACGCATTCACCGCTCCTGCTCCGTCACTTCTCCTGCCCCGTCACATTTTCTGCCCTGTAACTTCTCCTGCCCCGTCACTTCTCCTGCCCCGTCAATGCTCCTGCCCCGTCACTGCTCCTGCCTCCTCACTGCTCCTGCCCCATCCACTGCTCCTGCCCCATCCACTGCTCCTGCTCCGTTCACTGCTCCTGCCCCATTCACCGCTCCTGCCCGTTCACCGCTCCTGCTCTGTCACTGGTCCCGATCCTGCTCATGCCTAATCAACACTCCTGCCCTGTCACTTCTCCTGCCCCGTCACTTTTTCTGCCCTGTAACTTCTTCTGCCTCATCACTTCTCCTGCCCCGTCACTGCTCCTGCCCCCTCACTGCTCCTGCCCCATCCACTGCTCCTGCCACGTTCACTGCTCCTGCCACGTTCACCGCTCCTGCCCGTTCACCGCTCCTGTCCTGTCACTGGTCCCGCTCCTGCTCATGCCTAATCAACACTCCAGCCCTGTCACTTCTCCTGTCGCATCACCTCTCCTGCCCCTTCACTTCTTCTGCCCGTCACCACTCCTGCCGGTCACCACTATTGCCCAGTCACCATTCCTGCCCGTTCACTGCTCCTGCCGTTCACTGCTCCTGCCCAATCACCACTCTGGCCCCGTCACTTCTTCTGCCCCGTCACTGATCCTGCCCCGTCCACTGCTCCTGCCCCATTCACTGTTCCTGCCCCGGTCACTGCACTTGCCCCATTCACCGCTCCTGTCCTGTTCACCTCTCCTGTCCTTTCACCGCTCACGCCCAGTTACTGCTCCTGCTCATGCCTAATCACCTTTCCTGTCCAGTCACTTCTCCTGCCCCGTCACCACTCCTGCCCGGTCACCTCTCCTGCTCAGTCACCTCTCCTTTCCTGTTACCTCTCCTGCCCGGTCACTGCTCCTGTTCCGTCACCCCTCCTGCCCTGACACCGTTCCTGCCCGTCACCACTCCTGCCCATTCACTGCTCCTGCCCCATCACCTCTCCTGCCCCGTGACCGCAACTGCCCCGTCCACCACTCCTGCACCGTCCACCGTTCCTACCCATAAAACTCTCCTTCCCATGTACCTCTCCTGCCCCGTCACCTCTCCTGCCCATCACCTCTCCTTCCCGTCACTGCTCCTGCCCGTCCACCGCTCCTGCACCGTCCACCGCTCCTACCCATTCACCCCTCCTACCCTTCACCGCTCCTGCCCCATCACTTTTCCTGCCCCGTCACTTCTCTTGCCCCGTCTCTGCTTCTGCCCCGTCACTGCTCCTGCCCCATCCACTGCTCCTGCCCCATCTACTGCTCCTGCCCCGTTCACTGCTCCTGCCCTGTTCACTGCTCCTGCCCCGTTCACTGCTCCTGCCCCGTTCACTGCTCCTGCCCCGTTCACTGCTCCTGCCCCATTCACAGCTCCTTCCCCGTTCACCGCTCCTGTCCTGTCACTGCTCCCGCTGCTGCTCATGCCTAATCACAACTCATGCCCTCTCACTTTTCCTGTCCCATCACCTCTCCTGCCCTGTCACCTCTCCTGCCCCTTCACTTCTTCCACCCCATCACCACTCCTATACGGTCACCACTCTTGCCCAGTCACAACTCCCGCCCGTTCACTGCTCCTGCCCGGCCAGCACACCTGCCCGATCACCGCTTCTGCCCTGTCATTTCTCCTGCCCCGTCACTGTTCCTGCCCCATCCACTCCTCCTGCCCTGTCCACTGCTCCTGCCCCATTCACTGCTCCTGCTCCATTCACCGCTCCTGTCCCGTTCAGCGCTCCTGTCCTTTCACCGCTCCCATCAGGCTACCGCTCCTGCTCATGCCTCATCACCACTCATGCCCGTCACTTCTCCTGCCCCATCACCTCTCCTGTCCCATCAACTCTCCTGCCCGGTCACTTCTCCTGCACTGTCACCACTCGTGCCCGGCCACCTCTCCTGCCCAGTCACCTCTCCTGCCCAGTCACCTCTCCTTTCCTGTTGCCTCTCCTGCCCCTTCACTGCTCCTGTACTGTCACCGCTCCTGCCCCGTCACCGCTCCTGCCCGTTCACTGCTCCTGCCCATTCACTGCTCCTGCGGTTCACCAGTCCTTCCCAGTCACCACTCCTGCCCGGTCACCACTCCTGCCCAGTCACCTCTCCTGCCCAGTCACCTTTACTTTCCTGTTGCCTCTCATGCCTGGCCACCTCTCCTGCCTGGTCACCTCTCCTGCCCGGTCACCTCTCCTTTCCTGTTGCCTCTCCTGCCTGGTCACTGCTCCTGCCTGGTCACCTCTCCTGCCTGGTCACTTCTCCTGCTCAGTCACCTCTCCTTTCCTGTTGCCTCTCCTGCCCCGTCACTGCTCCTGCCCCTTCACTTTTCATGCCCTGTCACTTTTCCTGCACCGTTCACTGCTCCTGCCCCGTCACCACTCCTGCCCGTTCAATGCTCCTGCCCAATCACTGCTCCTGCCCGGTCAGCACTCCTGCCCGATCACCGCTCCTGCCCCATTCACCGCTCCTGCCCGTTCACTGCTAGTGCCCGTTCACCGCTCCTACCCCAGTCACCGCTCCTACCCATTCACTTCTCCTGCCCCACCACTGCTCCTGTCTCGTCACTGTTCCTGCCCGTCACTTTTCCTGCCCCGTCAACGCTCCTGTCTGTCACTAGTCCTGTCATTCACTGCTCCTGTCCGGTCAGCACTCCTGCCCGATCACCACTCCTGTCCTGTCACTTCTCCTGCCCCATCACCTCTACTTCCCCGTCACCTATCCTGCCCCATCACTTCTACTGCCCGTCACAACTCCTGCCCGGTCACCACTCCTGCCGGGTCACCGATCCCACCCGTTCACCACTCCTGCCCGGTCACCACTCCTGCCCGTTCAGCACTCCTGCCCGTTCACTACTCCTGCCTGTTCATCGCTCCTGCCCAGTTACTGCTCCTGCACATGCCTAATCACTGCTCCTGCCCCGCCACTTCTCCTGCCCCATCACTTCTCCTGCCCCATCACCTCTCCTTTCCTGTCACCTCTCCTGTCCCGTCACCGCTCCTCACCCAACACCTCTCCTGCCCTGTCACTTTTCCTGCCCTGTCACTTCTCCTGCCCATTACTTCTCCTGCCCCGTCACCTCCCCTGCCCCGTCACCTCTCTTGCCCCGTCACATCTCCTGCCCCGTCACCTCTCCATCCCTGTTGCCTCTCCTTCCCTGTCACTTCTACCTGCCCCTTCACTTCTTCTGCCCTGTCATTTCTCCTGCCTCGTCACTTCTCCTGCCCCGTCACTTCTCCTGCCCTGTCACTTCTACTGCCCCGTCACTTCTCCTGCCCATTACTTCTCCCGCCCCATCACCTCTCCTTTCCTGTCTCCTCTTCTGTCCCTTCATTGCTCCTGCCCAGATTTCACATGGTGGCAAGTTCCCCACAGTACTCTGTCTGGGGAAAGCTCCTCTGTAATCACCAACTCAGCATGATATGCTAAAGGCAGAAGGCGGCGCATTGTCATTTGAAAGGGGATAATCAGCCTTAATCGGAATGACAATGGGCCTGCCCTCAGTCTGTGAGAGCTCAGGGTGGGGCTGCTGCAGCCTCTGGAGTTCAACAGAGAAGTGCAAGTCGCCCCTGAAAGCTGAAAGAAAAAGTTATTGTTTTTAAGTTGGACTATTCTTGCCGTCCAGGGATGCTATTTTGAATGAAAGAAGTAGGGGAATGGACTGAACCAATTTTTTTAAGTAGGGGCACGCCATGCCCTTCCGATCCCGCCCACTTCTTACACTGCACTCAACCCTTACCAAACCAAATGCACATCAAAGCACCAAGATTATTTTTTGGTAGTGAACGGTTGCTTTACAATTTGGCACAACATGTCACAAGTGCAGGATAGTGACCCACGCGATGAGCCTCGCACCAACATAGTAATAAAGAGCTAAACATTACATTATCCTCCTTCTTATAAATACACAGAAAAGAAACAACAACAAAAAATTAAATAAAAAAAAAACAAAAAAAAACAGATAAGACGAAATCACACAAAGGTAAAACCTTATCTATAGATTCTACAATATGAATTCAGGTTAAGCATAGTAACTTTTGTTTCACAAGGACAGAATTTCATGTACAACTTGAGTAGGAAAGAAAATAGGACCATACAACAATGAGATGGGGGCGGAGCGGGGAGCTCCTTGAGTGCCTAACTTCCGCCATCGTCATCGCAGTGAGCTGCACTTGATTGATTCCGCTCTCGTCGCCCCACGTTTTATTGGATCTGCACTGATTGGAATTCTGGTGCCTCCACCAGAGTTGGGCAGCGGGAGTGCACCCTGTCATCCTTGGCTGTCCCACCTGGGGACTGTGGGCGAATATCACCCGGATGCCCTGTCTGACTGTGGTCTGGTGGGCGCTTGGCGGAATGTGGCCCTGTCATGTGGGCGCTGTCTGGGGCCCCTGACTGCCAGCTGAGGCTGGGCTAGTACCCATGCTCCCGGGGGCTGTGTGACTTAGGGATCGGCCTGTAGTCACCCCTGGGTGAAGAGGCGACGTAACAGGACGAGGGGCATGCTCATTGGCTGGAATTGCATAGCTACGTGCTAGAGGAGTTGGTGGGAGCAGCAGCCCCCCGAGACGAATCCCTGGTGCTAGCTGTACAAAAACCGTTATATTTACCCTGGAACCTCTACAAGACAGAAAGGAAAGCAAAGTAAAACAAAACACTGTGGTCCAGATTTACAACCTCCTTGCGCACTTTCGCGTCCAAGGCCCCCCCGCCAAAATGCTTTAATAATAAAAGCGAGTTTAAATAAAGCATTTTAGAAATTATACAAAGGTTAAAAAGTATAGAAAAAGGCATGTTTACATAAACATGTGACGCACTAAAACAGTGCAAATGAGAACACCTGTCAACTGAAAAACGTGACTTAAAAGTGGGAGGAGGGAGGGAGTGTTTGTGTTAGCACTTCTATTCTACTTTATCTGAAAGCAAAAAAAGCCCATACATTTAAAAGAAATGATGGGGCAACACTTATTTAATGTAAACTTAAGAAACGGCTGCTGTTTGATAAAATAAAATAAATAAGGTCCAACGAGTGACACCAATGAATGAAAAATAAAAATGTGCAATTCACCCATATGATGAATATAAAAGACTCAATAAAAATATTTTGAAAACGTATGCATATTTTTAAATACCTTTACACTCAACAAACTCATAAGCAGACTACACACTTTAAGTTAAAAACACCCTACCACAACTAGTTTTTGAAACGCATTGTAAAAAAAAGTGAGTCTCAAAATGGACTACATACATGGTGAGTGTATCTTAACGTCACATAGAAAAAAAAGCCAATCAAAATTACCATGAGGAAGGTACATGTAACCTCACAACAGCCAATCAAATGTTTTTCAACATCTGCGCAAGGAAAGGGATTGGTCGCTAATACATCTTCTAACAATGCTTCACAACCAATCAAAAAGAGGTGTTGAAAGTATCTTTTTTTAACATACGAGCAAATCAGATAACCTTGCAAGTACACACATCAAGAGGCAATTATTAAAGATGACTTGCTTTTGCAAGACCCCAAAAGACTTCTTCTAGAATAACTACGAAATTCACTGCCAGATCCGATTTAATGATTATCCAGGCTGTTAAGCCTAAACACATCACAAATCATCTCTCATCACTTTCTCATCTTTAGTGTATTGTGTGAGGTGTGTCCCTATGCCTAGAGCCCCCGAAGGCCCTGGAAACTGCCACGCCCCAGGGCCAGGTCCTGCAGTGTCCTGTAGCCACACAACCCCCCTCCCAACATTTAAAAGCCCTGGGGGGTGGTGGTAAATTAATCGAGGCTCAATACGTTAGTACAACCATCTCCGCTTACGCTACCAGGAAAACACAACAACACTACATGGCCCAGATTTCCATTTTAGTGATTTCTTAGTTCCAGGTCTAGTTGTCAGATCGGCACATACACTCCCTCATGGCTGGTATACACCTACACCACACCCATCCAGCACATACATCACTAAACACATGACCCTACCTATAAAAAGACGGGGCGCACTTGCTGTACGCCATTTTAGAGTTGCTCCCATCGCAAGCGCTGTGATGGCCCTTCCTGGTGGTTCGCACGCTTCATGTAGGCCCAAACTACTGAACAAAGGGGCCCACTACCACGTGCATTGCCTCTTTGGTCACTGAGTTAGTGGTTCCCGAAGCACTGAGCGAGTGAAGAACCTGCGATGATGATGATGGGAGCACGAGTATGTCGTTAGCCATAGAGATATCATGATTCGGCACCATATGTGAGACTTATTAGTGGCAGAGAGGGACTGCATGATGTAGAAGGTGTTCTATCCATGAAAAGGTGAGCAGTGAGGCCTTGGTACGCATTGGAGGGAGTCGAAGGGCTGTAGCAGTCTGGGTACAAAAAAGCGACGCAGCGATTTAGAAAAACGCATACCTATATAGTGTATCAAATTACATGTATATATTTTTTTCCAATAGCAGGAATGTTTTTATAATCGCTCAAATGTCCGGAATATAAACTATACAAATTGTTCTTATAAATGTGAGAAGGAACATGTGAAAAAGGGCAATGTTATCCAACTCCACACTAAGATAGTATCAAATACCAATCATAACATCTTTCTTTTACTATCTTTTAGATGTAGAGCTTCAGAGTGCATTATGTCCCAGCATGTGGTGAAAAACACACTGGTGACAGAAAGTTGAGCTGCAAATATTCTTTGCAGTCACTCTGTCACTTCCTCTCTCCTTTGATAAAAAATATTACACACAATGTTAACTTCATTTTTATCTTACAGGTTGTGTTTCACAAATTGGCATCCCCCCAACACTTCTGAATCTCAATGTTTGAGGATTCTGCGATGATGCGTGGCCATCATAACAATTTCAGAGAAAGCTGCTTCGACACATGAGGGCGGAGCTAGCCGGCGTCGATGACGGACGCGTAAGAGCGAAGCTCCTCGCAATCACCCAACAAAATCCTTAAATAATCCTAATTAGGACGTGGCCTTCGAGAGAAACTGCGGGGATCTCCACCCCACACATCGATACCGCCCTGGTGAGACTTTCAGCGAGGAACGCGCCCGGTATCCGAGCTTTGTGGACTCCTACCGCAGGCGCGTGACTGGGCCCAGAAGCACCGGACTTTCCTACTTGGGGATCCGCACTGCGTCACCCGACGTGCGGCTGGGGAGGGGCCCGGCTCTCGGAGCTCGCCGGAACCCAAGACTCGATCACCCCGCTCTCGCCCCCGGACACAGGAGAGGCCAAAGGAGGGTCAACGCAGGAATTGACTGCGAGGAAGGTTCGAAGTAGCGACAGCCTCTCTGGGGCGCCGGGAAGGACACGTGGCGGAGCGGCCATTTCGCACCAGTCGCGCTTTGGGCCCGGAGGCCTCCCCGGGTGATTCTCAAGCGAGACCGAAAGCTGTGACAGAAACAAGAGACTGGCTGCGGGGAGTCCCTGCTTCGGGTCACAGTCTAGCCCTCGAACAATCTATAACGCCGCGAGGCGCGGAAGACTTCTTGGCCCTCCAAGCTTGGGGACGCGCAAGGCCTGCTCCATTGGCGGCTCAGACGCTTGGGGAGAGCCGCCCCACTCAGCGGACCACTCGTGGCCCTAACTGGTAGATCGGCGGACTGCGCGACCAGAGGAAGACAACAGGGGCACGCCAGACCTGTGCGACTACGGCCCCCACATCGGCAGTCATGGGAAAGGGGGACAGAACACAGACGAAGCTGTCCTTCGATCAGCGTCGGCAGAAAGAGCCGGAGCCAAAAGCACCACTCTCGACGCCTACCAGAGGAGAGCCGGGTGCCTCTCTCTGCGGAGAGATCAAGGAGATGCTAACCACAATGGAAAAGGGTCTCCAGGATGGTATGTCGGCCATTGGCACCAAAATCGACGCGCTGTCCTATCGGATGGACCGCATGACCGAGAGGATGGACAAGCATGCGGAGAGGCTAGACATGGCGGAGCGCCGCCTAACTGAGGCCGAGGAGGCGCAAACGGAGTGGGACGGTGACCGAAAGCAATTCAGTAGATTACTGCAGGTCATCCAGGACAAATCCGAGGACTTGGAGGCGCGCTCTCGGCGCTCCAACATCCGCATTACAGGGGTGGCGGAGACGACCCAAACGGGTAAAATGGAGCTGTTTGTCAAAAAACTCCTGGTGACACTTTTAGGAGAGAGCACCTTCTCGCCAATGTTCATCGTTGAACGCGCCCACCGCACTCTTGGTCCGCGTCCCCCCCCGGGCGCCAATCCCAGACCAATCATTGCGAAATTA
Organism: Lissotriton vulgaris; assembly: GCF_964263255.1. Classification (NCBI taxonomy): domain Eukaryota; kingdom Metazoa; phylum Chordata; class Amphibia; order Caudata; family Salamandridae; genus Lissotriton; species Lissotriton vulgaris. The sequence continues at coordinate 1,498,983,262 of NC_141691.1, read as the reverse complement.
CTTAATTACAGAGACAGGGATGCGGCCCTAAAAACAGCCCGGGAGAAAGGGAAATTACAGTACGAGGGAATGGACATTTCGCTGTACCCAGATTTCACCGCCAAAGTCCAGGAGGAAAGACGGCGCTTTGCCCCGCACAAGCAGCAGCTACGAGAACTTGGCTTGGACTACGCCATGCTGTACCCGGCAAGGCTCCGCATCAACAGGCAAGGACACTCTCACTTTTTCACTGACCCTAAGGAGCTACAAAAGTCCCTGAAGGTGTGGGCTAGGGAGCGACGTGGGAGCCCGGGGTCCGAGTCGGCGGAGGCAGGAGGCAACAACGACCTGGAGGAGCAGGATTGAACCTGAGAAGGAGCCTGCAGGCTGGGAAGGTGCACTAGTGAGACTATCCACATGGCGAACCCTCGGAGGAGCGGGTGACGCTCCTGGTGCTTCATTTGAACTCAGTCGGATGGACCCGGCACGCTATCCTGGGGTGAGATTTTTACATGATGGGCTGAACAATTTAGAGGGTGCCCTAGTTTGACATTTGTGCATGTGACAACCAGGAGAGAGCCGCCTTTATGCCGCGGAAACCAGCTGGGGGACACTCTTACGGGGCGGGGGGTGGGGGGGACCCCTGACACTTTGCCGATTAGGTGATTAATGGTCACTGTCACCACTTGTACGGGGGGTTTTGGTGACGGGGCAATTCAATGACACTGACTATTGGAGCCCGCAGGAGGCGGCCAGCAGCGGGACCTCTTAGGCTACCTCTGCCCTAGCGCTGTCAGCAGATACGACCCATAGTGGGTCTAGGTTGGGGATTTCATCGGGTTTCAGTATGGAGGGGGGGGGAGGGGGAGGAAACAGGGAACTCGGTCAGACCAGGTTGGGGTTGGTTGGCTGTGGGAGGGGGGGGACATGGGAGTTCAGGAATGGTGGGTTTGGGTAGAGGGGGACACAGTTGTACTCCGAACAATTGCTTTGCTGGTGGGTGCTTTGCTGTTGCTACATGTTCTGGGTAACTGGGGTGCTACGGTGCCGCAGAGGTGCTGCATAGATGGGACACTTGGGTCAATGGAGGCACAAATGGCGGTGGGACACACACCTCTCCACGATGTACGGGGGTTGGGATGTGTCGCCCCCTGCGCTGACGACGACCTAGCCATTACGGAGACACGATGGGCGACACTTGGGGCACTCGATAGGAAGCAATGCACTGACTATGGCTAATACACGACCGAGGAACTCGACTGAAACTACTGAGTCCCTCAAAGTACTGACATGGAACATCAGGGGCCTTAACGATTATCGTAAACTGCGCAGGGTCCTACACTACCTACAAAGACACCAAATAGACTTGGCCCTACTGCAGAAGACACATCTCCCTAATACTAGTAGGATACTCTCCCACAAGGGGCTCCAAGGAAACACTACACACGCGGGCTTCACCACGCATGCACGGGGGGTCCTCACATGGGTAAACCCGAGAGCCAGATTGCACCTCACATTACTGTGCGCTGACCCGGAGGGAAGGTTTGTGTTGAGCAGATGTGTGGGTAAGGGGCACGATTTCGTGGTCATGAATGTATACGGCCCCAACTATGACTCACCTGACTTTTATGCTGCTGTGGCTGGACGTTGTGCGGAGTTGAATTCCACCAAGATGTTATGGGTCGGAGATTTCAACTTGATCTTCGATACTGATCTGGACAGATCTGCGGGTCCGCCTAGACGTCTGGCAGCAGCGGCCTTGCAAATGCAGGCAGAGATGATTCGCCTGGGGCTGGTGGACGTCTGGGGGGAGAGGCACAGAGACAAGGGGGGCTACACCCACTACTCCGCTTACCACGATATCCACACCAGGATAGACTACTGGATGCCCACACATGCCCTTCTAGAGATGGTCCGAGGCTGTGAGGTGTTACCCCGCACGCTGTCCGACCACTCCCCGCTACTGTTGACACTTAGTTCCCCAAAACTAAGGATCCCGCCATTCACGTGGCGTTTCCCCCCGTATTCATTGCTGGACGAGACATTCCGGGGTGACCTAGGTGAGGAAATAGACAATTACTTTGAAACGAATATTGGATCGGTAGACAGTTTTCGCACGGTGTGGGAGGCGTTCAAAGTCTTCATTCGGGGGGTGGCCATGACTAAACACTCCGGCGTTCTGAAAACCATTAGACAGTGACTGACACACTTAGAGGGGCAAATTGCTGAAATAGAGAGGCAACAAGTGGCGGGCATAATAACTGAGGGAGCCGGGAACCGGCAGGAGCTTCTGAAGGAATTTCATGATGAGGCAGACAGAGAGGTCCGTCACCTGGGCAAGTATGCAACAGCACGTGTGTACGGGGAGGGGGAGCGACCTGGCTCACTCCTGGCCAAACTCATGAAAGGGGCCAGGAGACGACAAGTGGCCACAGAATTACAATCGGGTGCAGGTGACATGTTCACGGAGGAGGGGGAGATACTCTCTGAGTTCAGAAACTTTTATGCGGACTTGTATACCACCAAAATATCTGGGGTAGAAGACCAAATCGATCATTACTTAAGCTACATCAAAATGCCGTTCCTCGAGAACTGGCAGAGAGATTTCCTTAGATCCCCAATACAACAGGATGAGATCTCGGACGCTCTGGAAGGCATGAGGTCAGACAGTGCCCCCGGGGCGGACGGCTTGACCGTCAGTTTTTACAAAGCATTTAAAGATAAGCTTATACCACACCTATCATCACTATTCGATGATATCTGCGAGGAAGGCACCATGCCGCCCTCCATGAGAGAGGCCATCATCGTAACAATACTAAAACCGGGTAAGCCACACACTCAAGCAAGTTCTTACCGCCCACTGTCCCTCCTGAATGTGGATGCCAAGCTGTACGCAAAGGTGTTGGCAGCCCGACTGGCGATGGTCGCCCCTGAACTGGTAGCTCCAGAACAGGCCGGCTTTATTCCGTCACGTAACCTCACATACAACATACGAACGGTGATGGGGGCCATCCAGCATACCCGGCAGGACTCCAAGGCCATCGCGGTATTTCTCGATATGGAGAAAGCGTTTGATTCTGTGGAGTGGCCGTTTCTAAGCAGGGCCCTTAAGAAACTGGGCCTGGGCGACCTCTTTCTACAACTTCTGGGGGCGCTTTATTACAGGCCCACGGCCCAAATCCGCTTGGGCGACACTGTCTCGGAACCGTTTGAGATCAGCAGGGGCACAAGGCAGGGCTGTCCACTCTCCCCACTACTCTACGCCCTGGTGGCGGAACCCTTGGCCTGTGCAATCAGAGAGTACCACTCCTATGAGGCTATTAATTACCCCACTTACAAGATAGGGATATCCACTTACGCAGCTTCGGAGCCTTGTCCGGGCTGCGAGTGAACTGGCCCAAATCAGTGGCATTCCCCCTCACTCCTGTTGCCGCTCCCTTTGACATGGACTACCCGCTCCAATGGTCGACAGACCCGATACGGTACTTAGGAATCATGCTTCATACTGACCCTGATGTCATGATTAGAGATAATTATGGCGTGGCTTATAGTAAGCTGTCCGATGATGTTGAGCTTTGGTGCAAGCTACCATTATCCCTGATGGGACGAATCGCCATAATGAAAAGGGTGGTTCTCCCCCGGTTCCTGTTCCTCTTCAATAACATCCCAGTCGTGTTGTCTAAGACCTTCTTTGCCACCTTAACTAAACTCCTCATTCGCCTAGCCTGGGGTGGCAAGCAACCCAGAGTGAAATGGGAGACTCTCAAGCTGCCGTATGAACAGGGGGGACTAGCAGCGCCAGATATGGAACAATACTATAGAGTCGCGCAGGCGGCCCATCTCCACACGTGGATACACGGTAGTCTGGACATTCCACACGTGATATTGGAAAGGCTATTCGCGGACCCGGTCCCCCTTCCCGTGAGTGTCTGTGGCCCCATGGATCGCAGAGTGGGGACGTTAGACTCTCTGCTTACTACCAATCATGCATGGCACTCTCTGCTGCAGAGACAGGACAAAGTGCTGTTGTATGCGCCGAACATGCCTATCCAATGGGCGCTATGGCTCCCTACATTGGCGGAAGCGGGGGTCTGCAAGGCTCTCCGTGACCTTGGTGCCCACAAAATGGGAGATCTATTTGAGCATGGGACAGTCAAGACATGGGAGCAGCTAACTAAGGGAGGAGCACAACCTTCGCTGCTCCAGCGCTTCCAATTGCATAGAGTGCGGAGTGCATTCCAGGAACTACTGGGGCCTGACTTGCAGGAGCCACCGGAAGTCCCGGAGCTGGCATATGTTATCGCTGCGGAGGCACCCCAAAAGCTTATAACCAAACTCTACAAAATAGGACATGAACATACTGCGGCACACTACACCAAAGCGTGTTTGGCCTGGCAGGCCGACCTCAACATGCAGATCCATGACAACATGTGGGTTTACTGCTGTGCGGCCACCAGAAAAATTTCCCTAAACGGACGACATCGCCTGGTCCACTTCAAATACCTGCAACGTGTGTACTATTCGCCAGAGAGGCTGCATAGGTATGGGCTTCGCGACACCCCAGAATGCGAGAGATGCCACGCTCCCGTGGCTGACTTTCTGCATGTGGCCTGGGCGTGCCCTGGAGTGCAGCGCTTCTGGCATAGAGTGTTCGCCAAAATGAGTACAATAGTGGAGCTAGAGCTGACCATGGACCCCGCCCTAGCCCTTCTGGGATACACGAAGGCAGTACCTGTGGTGGTGAGGAAACTGTTGGGCATGGGCATGCTCCTAGCAAAGAGAGTGGTGGCAATGTGTTGGATGAGGGGCCCGCTCCCTGCGCTGAAAAGATGGTCCAACGACATGATGTATTGCAACACACAATCAGAACTATATGGCGAACTACTCCCTCCTAGGAGCAGGCCCAAGAACTTCTGGGCCCTGTACCAAACGTACTTGAATGCCCAAGACACTGATGAGGAACCCACAGTACGTGAGGGGGAGGGACAACCGGATACACTCGAAGGGGACCTACAACTAGAATAGCATTGCTGCGGCGAGGTCACGTCACTCCATGTACCCGAACTCGGGTGACGACAGTAAGGATGCGCCCACCCGTCCCGAGGCTTTGGGCGGGAGGAGCGGAGGGCGCAATACACGCACTAGCACATACCATCATACACAAGGAGTACTTACGGGGAAGTTGGGGGGGTGGAGTGGGTGTTCGGGGGGAGGGCGGGGGGGAGAAAAAGTTAAAAATGTATTGTTTTATATATGCCCTGTATGCTTTTTTTCTTTTTGCTTCTTATTTATATTACTGGGCGTAGGGTAGCTCAGATTACAGTGATGCCGGCCCGTGATGGGTTGTAGGCGTTCAGCTCTGTATGTATTGCATTCTGTGATCAAAAATAAAATAAAAAAATAAAAAAAAGCTGCTTTGACACATAGTGCACACTCTTTCAATCACGCCAATGACACAAGGTGAGCAAAGAAGCTTGTTTCCGAAACAACAACAAGTTATCAGTCAAAGGAGAAAGTGGGACTATACTATTACTAACTCTTTATACTATCTTTCAGATCACTAAATTGGAGGGTGCACTATGAACTACCACGTGCTTGGACACAACGGAGTCAAAGGGTGAGTTACGAGTATTTTCTCAAGTATTAACTGTTCCATCTCTAACTTTCTCTCTCCCACGTTTTAATGTCGTTTTTTCTCTCTTTCTCTTTCTCACTTTCTCTCACATCATTCCTCTTTCTCTTTTAAAGTTATGGTTGCTGCTGTCCACTCTGCCGTGCACAACCTTACCTAAGTACAAGTAGTGAACTCTATTTGCGACAGTGAAGCCTGCTTCGACACGTAGTGCACCCTCATTGAATCACGCCAATGGCACTAGGTGAGCAAAGAAGCTTTGTTTCCGAAACAATAACAAGTTATCTGTAAAAGGAGAGAGTGGGTAGTGCCCAGCACATTCATACGTAGAAATATACAATTACCTCCGAGCAGTGAGAATAGATAGGTTACAACAGTCTGACGAACAGATCTACAAGCTTCTTGCACCACTTTTGTGTCACTTTTAACATGGGAAAAGTAGCGGAAGGAGCTTGTAAATCTGCCTCTGACTTCTAAAAGACTTCTAAAGAAAAACACTCACCTCCAGACTCTGCGAGTCAATGAGATGCAACAGTCCCGGTACGCAGGGGCAGGTCTACAAGAAAGTACCTCAGCGTGGCACCATAAGCCCTTTGGCTGCACCACGCTAAGGCACTTTAGGAGCGTACAAATGCGACATATTTACAAGAATAGGTCGCATTCCTGTGCTTTCCCCACCGCTGGCGCACAAACAGTTGCCATAAGCCAGCGCAGGCACCCTTTTATCCATGGTGCAAGGATGGCTGCGCCAAGGGGAGATTATTTTTGTGCTAGAAGAGGCACCTTCCTGCACAAAAACAATCACTAAAGGCATTTTTCCTCTTTCAATGTGTGTGTAGAATGCAACACGCATCGAAAGAGGAAAAAAAACGTGGAGAAATGAAAACATTTGTCCTTGTTGTTCCTTGCTACACCACCTCTAGGGTTATGTAGCATTCAGATGCATCTCCATATTTACGATTTCTCATAAATCTGGACAATGTGTCTTATTCCATGGGTGTTGCTTGGGAACACCCACAGCAACACCCATGAAACGCCCCTTCACCGCAAAGTGCTGCGTGTGAAGGGGTCATATTTACAGGGAGAGGAAAAGTCATGCAGGGTGGCTTTTCCTCATAAATATGAAGAAATCCCCTGCGTCACCAGTGCCTCACAAAAAGTGACGTACTGGTGGCACAGGGAGCTTGTAAATCTGCCCTGCAATATCGACAACTCACCGCTATGCAGTGGGAGTGTATGTAATATACTACTTTGGAAGAAAAACAGAGCACAAACACCTCCTTACAGTGGAAGTTAAAAAAATACATTATCCTGAGTCACAAATAAATAAAGTGAAAATGTACGTGTGCAGTTGTATATACTATGCTATTACAAAGTCTATATTCTATCTTTCAGATCACTAAACTGGAGGGTGCACTATGAACTAGCATGTGCTTAGACACAAAACAGAGGCAAAAGGTGAGCTACGAATATTTTCTCCAGTATTAACAGCTCCATTTATAACTTTCTCACTCCCACGTTTTAATGCCGTTTTTTCTCTCTTTCACATCATTTCTCTTCCTCTTTTAAACTTATGGACGCTGCTGTCTACTCTGATGTGTAAAACCAAAGCTAAGTTTAAGTTGTGAATTCTGCTGGCCACAGTGTTTACACAAGGTAAGCAGAGCGGCCTAAATATGCAATACCTCCGATTAAATGCATTACAAATAAAAGAGCTTATTTACAAGCCCCTTGCGCCACTTTTGCGTTACTTTCAACACGTAAAAAGTAACACAAAAGTGGCGCAAGACTCTTGTAAATAAGCCCTAAGGAACATTGTCCAGCATAATGACTTGATATCTCACCTAATTCTGTCTCATTTCTGAATCATTTTAAAGACCTGTTGATCTGTAATTTAAATCTGACGCAGTAGGCACTTCCATAGAGACACCGCTTCAACACGGCCCTATAACACAAGTGAAATATAACAGGCACACTGCACACGTAAAATCCTAGTGTTACCTTGACTTGTAATGTTTGACCTCATTTACTCGCATCAATCTAATTTTAAACACTAATTTTCTTTTTTGTTTTGCAGATTACCTACCATACGTCTACTGGAGTCCACATCACATTTTGTTTGTTATATTGATTTATTAAAGTTATGTTTCCAGTTCTTTATTGTATTGTGATCTTTAAGTTATGTTTCCAGTTATTTATTGTTGGTTTAATTAAAGTTAATTTGAAAAAAAATATATACGTCTTTTTTTTGGGGGGGGTAGTGGTCCCCAATAGAAATTATATTTTTAATTTGAAGTATAATTCTGAGACTAACTATTTACCAGATCTGTACCAGAGTCTATAGCTACAACTAACGGTACCAATCCAAAACTTTAAGAGTACAACACCATTAGCAACATAATGTGGTGAATTTCTAACTTCTGTGCTCACGTAAGTGTTCCATGAATTGTTACTACGGTAACAGGCAGACAGCCGTTTGGGGGTAAGGTTGAAAGGTACTGGCTGTACAAAAACCATTATATTTACCCTGGATCCTCTACAAGACAGAAAGGAAAGCAAAGTAAAACAAAACACTATACCAGATTTACAACCCCCTTGGGCCACTTTCGTGTCCAAGGCTCCCGCCCCCTACAAAATTAAAAGTGTGTGGGCCTCAATGACGCCCCTCAAACCCCAGGAACAACCACCCCCCAGAGATTTCTGTATTGTGTGAGGGGGGCTGCGTGACCCTCCGACTGGTGCCCTCGAGAGCCCTGGAGACCTCCAAGCCCAGAGCCGGTTCCTGCAGTATCCCGGAGTGCCTACCCCTGGGACACTGCAGGAGCCGGCCCTAGGTGGTGGCGGTCCCCAGGTCCATCTTGGGCTCTAGGAGGGTGCCACGAGGCCCCCCTCCAACACTTTCAAGAAGCCCAGGGGGTGGCGGTCCCCGAGGTTGAAGGGACCTCAGAGCCCCCCTCAATTAATGTTTTAAAGCCCCTGGGAGTGGAGGTCTCCGGGGCTGGGGGGACCTAAGAGTAAAATGTATATGTAATTTGAACTTGGTGATAGGATAGCAGGGATCTGTTATTGATTATTTTTGTCTCTAGATATGAAATTAACTATTGTTCTTATATTGGATCTATGAATGTAGGTTGAGGAACAAGGCAACCTAGGTAGGTTGCCATGCCGATCCACGGCGAGATCATGTAATATGAAACGGCATGTTTCATAATGGTAGAGGGGCAATACAAATCTGCTATTTTGATTGAATAATGCGGTTTTATTTATGCTTATACTGTATCGATTGAACTTACAAGATGGTGCGCATGAATAATCAGTGAGCGCGAAGTCCCTCATCTGTTTTTATCGATGTATTGGTTTTTAAAAATGGTGCCGCGTAATGCGTAAAGTTTGACACAGAGGAAGGAAGTATCTCCCGAAACGCGTCTGTCTTGGCGTTAAATAAACCCGCTTTGCTATATACATTCCAGTGAGTGCTGTTTGTTTTCTCGAGAAAGGAGGAGAAGATGCTGGAGAAGGCATTTAATATCGCGGTTACGGCACCGCGAACACAGCACCCGTTTGTAGCAGTGACTCGCTGTTTTGGCATATCTTGGAGCGTGTATATATATATATATATATATATATATATATATATATATATATATATATATATATGTCTATAAAGTTAGGATGCAGACTCATATTATCACCAGCTTAAAAGGGTACAACATTGTCCAGTGATTTATGTTTTCACGATCTACTGGAATTAACCAGTCACTATATCATTGTATGGAATTGATTACGAGATATGTTTTTATGTATAATTATCAATTATATTGGTGTATACATATATGCTTTTACGCATTACATTGCATGTTCTAGTTTCAATGATAAATATCCACTGTGATAGTCTGTTTTCCTTATCAGTTTGGTCACATGACCATTTAGGGAGGAGGGCAGCAGGCGGGGCACTTAAGCAATTTAAATAGCACATAAATTCAGCTATACCCTGCATATGAACAAGGGCTGCAAAGCCCGAAACGCGTCATGGTTGGTTGGTTCATGAAAGAACTGAAAAAATAAAACTTACCTGGAAAGAAGCTGTGGTCTGTCTCCTGCTTCGCCGGTCCTGTGGGATTGGAGGTGGTATTGCGGAGTTCCTGCTGGACGACGCGTTTCGGCGTTAGCCTTTATCATATATATAATATATATATATTACCTACTGGAGGTAGATATAGTTAGAACCTAGTTTCCATAGGAAATCCACAACATTCTATTTGGATTAACTTTTTAAATTATAGTGATATCTAGAGACGAAGTACCGTACGCGTACAATTACGCGCACGAGCTGCATGCTGATTGGCTGTCAACTGTCTTTCAACACCCGAATAAGGAAGTGTTGGCAGCCATCTTGGTCCTTGGTAGAACCGAGTCACAAGAAAACAGGGAAACAAAGGTGAAACTGAAGAAAAGGGGGCAGGGCAGAAACACCCTGACCCCCCAGGCCGGCTCACGGGGTCCCACAAGGACCCCCAAGGCAAAAATGTTTTTTTGTTGAAAAAATCACGGGATACATGTATGGTACATGTACACTGCCGATTCCCCCCAAAAAATTGAGGCAGCACTCTGCAAACAAACCCCCTGGTGCGTTTGCAGAGGGGGAACTAATTCCCCTTGAATACTGGGGGTCGCTTGAGTCCAAGTGGTCCACCAACAACCTCCAGTATGCGTCAGGGGGCTGACACTTCAGAGACATGTACAGAGGACACGCCCCTTTTTACACCTCTCTGCAACGTAGCCCCCTGGCGCATACTGGAGGTTCCTGGTGGGCTAGTTGGCCCACAGGGAACCCCAGTATTCAAAGGGAATTAGTTCCCCCTCTGCAAATGCGCCAGGGGGCTGCCTTGTAGAGACTTGTAAAGAGGCCATGCCCCTTTTTACACCTCTCTGCAAGGCAGCCCCCTGCCGAATACTGGAGGTTCCTAACCCCTAGGCCTGCACAGAGGATCCCACAAGGACCCCCAAGGACCCCCAATTTATTAATTTTTTTAAATCCCGGGTTAGGCGCAGGGTACGCGTACCTTGCCGATCCCCAAAAAAACATTACGGCACCACTTTGCAAACGCGCCCCCTGGCACATTTGCAGAGGGGGAAATAAATCCCCTTGAATACTGGGGATCCCTGGGCGTCCATAGCCCACCAGGAACCTCTAGTATGCACTAGGGGGCTGCCTTGCAGAGACTTGTAAAGAGGCATCGCCCCTTTTTACACCTCTCTGCAACACAGCCCCCTGGCGCATACTGGAGGTTCCTGGTGGGCTAGTTGGCCCCATGGACCCCCAGTATTCAAGGGGAATTAGTTCCCCCTCTGCAAACGCGCCAGGGGGCTGCCTTGCAGAGACATGTAAAGAGGCCACACCCCTTTTAATACCTCTCTGCAAGGCAGGTGCATTTGCAGAGTGGTGCAATCTGTCACCTCAAGCCCTGCCCCCTCCATGCACCACTCTGCAAACGCGCCCCCTGGCACGTTTTCAGAGGGGGAAGTAATCTCCCTTGAATAATGGGGGTCCCTGGGGGCCAACTAGCTCACCAGGTACCTCCAGTAAGCGCCACAGAGCTGCTTTGCAGAGTGTTGTAAAAAGGGGCGTGGCCTCAGAACACCTCTCTGCAAAGCAGCCCCCTGGCGCATACTGGAGGTCCCTGCTGAGCTATATATATATATATATATATATATATATATATATATATATATATATATATATATATATCCAAATTGCTGCAAAAACGATCCTCGACCTGGCAACGCTGGTGTCGTTGGTAGCAGCAGCCGCCACACTAGATTAGAACCTGCTTCTCATCCACCTTCGATAGTTTGACACAGAAAACGGCACACCAGGAAAATCCAGCACAAATCCTTTATTGTGCACTTATAGAACAAGGACGACGCGTTTCGGCGTTAGCCTTTATCATATATATAATATATATATATTACCTACTGGAGGTAGATATAGTTAGAACCTAGTTTCCATAGGAAATCCACAACATTCTATTTGGATTAACTTTTTAAATTATAGTGATATCTAGAGACGAAGTACCGTACGCGTACAATTATGAGCACGAGCTGCATGCTGATTGGCTGTCAACTGTCTGTCAACACCCGAACCAGGAAGTGTTGGCAGCCATCTTGGTCCTTGGTAGAACCGAGTCACAAGAAAACAAAGAAACAAAGGTGAAAATGAAGAAAAGGGGGCAGGGCAGAAACACCCTGACCCCTAGGCCTGCTCAGGGGGTCCCACAAGGACCCCCAAGGCAAAAATATGTTTTTTTGTTGAAAAAATCACGGGATACATGTATGGTACATGTACACTGCCGATTCCCCCCAAAAAATGGAGGCAGCACTCTGCAAACAAACCCCCTGGTGCGTTTGCAGAGGGGGAACTAATTCCCCTTGAATACTGGGGGTCGCTTGAGTCCAAGTGGTCCACCAACAACCTCCAGTATGCGTCAGGGGGCTGACACTTCAGAGACATGTACAGAGGACAAGCCCCTTTTTACACCTCTCTGCAGCGTAGCCCCCTGGCGCATACTGGAGGTTCCTGGTGGGCTAGTTGGCCCACAGGGAACCCCAGTATTCAAAGGGAATTAGTTCCCCCTCTGCAAATGCGCCAGGGGGCTGCCTTGTAGAGACGTGTAAAGAGGCCATGCCCCTTTTTACACCTCTCTGCAAGGCAGCCCCCTGCCGAATACTGGAGGTTCCTAACCCCTAGGCCTGCACAGAGGATCCCACAAGGACCCCCAAGGACCCCCAATTTATGAATTTTTTTAAATCCCGGGATAGGCGCAGGGTACGCGTACCTTGCCGATCCCCAAAAAAACATTACGGCACCATTTTGCAAACGCGCCCCCTGGCACATTTGCAGAGGGGGAAATAAATCCCCTTGAATACTGGGGATCCCTGGGCCCACATAGCCCACCAGGAACCTCTAGTATGCACTAGGGGGCTGCCTTGCAGAGACTTGTAAAGAGGCATCGCCCCTTTTTACACCTTTCTGCAACACAGCCCCCTGGCACATACTGGAGGTTCCTGGTGGGCTAGTTGGCCCCATGGACCCCCAGTATTCAAGGGGAATTAGTTCCCCCTCTGCAAACGCGCCAGGGGGCTGCCTTGCAGAGACATGTAAAGAGGCCACACCCCTTTTAACACCTCTCTGCAAGGCAGGTGCATTTGCAGAGTGGTGCAATCTGTCACCTCAAACCCTGCCCCCTCCATGCACCACTCTGCAAACGCGCCCCCTGGCACGTTTTCAGAGGGGGAAGTAATCTCCCTTGAATAATGGGGGTCCCTGGGGGCCAACTAGCTCACCAGGTACCTCCAGTAAGCGCCACAGAGCTGCTTTGCAGAGTGTTGTAAAAAGGGGCGTGGCCTCAGAACACCTCTCTGCAAAGCAGCCCCCTGGCGCATACTGGAGGTCCCTGCTGGGCTAGTTGGCCCCCAGGGTCCACCAGTATGCAAGGGGAATTAGTTCCCCCTCTGCAAACGTGCCAGGGGGCTGCGTTGCAGAGAGGTGCAAAAAGGGGCGGGCCTCATTACACATCTCTGCAACGCAGACCCCTGGCGTATATTGGAGGTTCCTGGTGGGTTAGTTGGCCCCCAGGGACCCCAGTATGCAAGGGGAATTAGTTCTCCCTCTGCAAACGCGCCAGGGGGCTGCCTTGCAGAGAGGTGCAAAAGGGGCAGGCCTGATTGCACCTCTGTGCAGCGAAGCCCCCTGGCGCATACTGGAGGTTCCTGGTGGGCTAGTTGGCCCACAGGGACCCCCAGTATGCAAGGGGAGTTAGTTCCCCCTCTTCAAAGGCGCCAGGGGGCTGCGTTGCAGAGAGGTGTAATGAGGCCACGCCCCTTTTTACACCTCTCTGCAACGCAGCCCCCTGGCGCATACTGAAGGTTCCTGGTGGGCTAGTTAGCCTCCAGGGACCCCCAGTATGCATGGGGACTTAATCCCCCAACTTAGAACGGCTTCGGGGCGCGTTTGCACAGTAGTGAATGTAGGGGGCGGGGCTTGAGGTGATATGTGTGCAAACATGCCCTCTGGCGCGTTTTAAGTTGGGGAATTAATTCCTCTTCAATCCAGAGGTCCCCTAGGGGCCAACTAGTCCAACAGGTACCTCCATTAAGCGCCACAGAGCTGGATGCAGAGTGTTGTAAAAAGGGGGCTTGCCCTCTAAACACCTCTCTGCAACACAGCTCCCTGGCGCATACTGGAGGTACCTGGTGGGCTAGTTTGCTCACAGGGGACCTCATGATTGAAGAGGAATTAATTCCCCAATCTAAAACGCGCCACAGGGCGTGTTTTCACACATGTCACCTCAGGTCCCGCCCCTTGCTTCCCTATTTAGCACAATATTCCTCTAAAATCAGTGGAACTATAAATTCCGATTTACTCACCTGTTATCAGGAGAGACCTAAGTGCAGCATCATTCAGCCCACTACTAATCCTCAAAAGTAATTCTAACCATACTTACAGTAACTTGAATTTCCTTCCATAGGCTAACATTGACTCGTTTCACTTGGAAATTCTTCTAAGTGTGAAGTTTTGGAACTTAAAAAAATTCCTCAAATATCAGCCGAACTACAAATTCTAATTTACTCACCTGTTATCAGGAGAGACCTCGGTGCTGCATCTTTCAGCCCACTACTGATCCTGAAAAGTAATTCTAATCGTAGTTACAGTAACTTGAATTTCCATCCATAGGCTAACATTGGCTGGTTTCACTTGAAAATTCTTCTAAGTGTTGAGTTTTGGAACTTAAAAAAAATCTTCTAAAATCAACCGAGCTTTGAATTAGGATTTACTCACCTGTTATCAGGAGAGAACTCAGTGCTGCATCTTTCAGCCCACTACTGATCCTGAAAAGTAATTCTAACCATACTTACAGTAACTTGAATTTCCTTCCATAGGCTAAGATTGACTGGTTTCTTTCGGAAATTCTTTGAAGTGTGGAGTTTTGGAACTTTAAAAAATTCCTCTAAAAGCAGCCGAAAAAAATCTTCTAAAATCAACCGAGCTTTGAATTAGGATTTACTCACCTGTTATCAGGAGAGAACTCAGTGCTGCATCTTACAGCCCACTACTGATCCTGAAAAGTAATTCTAACCATACTTACAGTAACTTGAATTTCCTTCCATAGGCTAAGATTGACTGGTTTCTTTTGGAAATTCTTTGAAGTATGGAGTTTTGAAACTTAAAAAAATTCCTCTAAAAGCAGCCGAACTACGAATTCCGATTTACTCACCTGTTATCAGGAGAGACCTCAGTGCTGCATCTTTGAGCCCAGTACTGATCCTGAAAAGTAATTCTAACCATACTTACCAGGACCTTGAATTTCCGTCCATAGGAATCCATTGTCTGGTTTACACTAGAAAAGTTTCTGTGTCTATTTTCACAAACTAAAAATGTTCCTAAAAAATCACCTGTATGACTTAAACACATTCTTTCAACTGTTTACAGGAGATGCACCAGTGCTGGAACCAGGATCCACCACTGAGTAAGAAAAAGTAATGATAACACTACTTACCTGTTAAGTGAATTTCCTCCCATAAGATAACATCGGTGGTTCTATGTGAAAAAATGTCTAAGTGTCAACTTTTAAAATATTATTATTATTATTATTAGGGAGATTTGTAAAGCGCCTGGTGTACACCTACAGGCGTGTCCCCGCGCTATCAAAGCGGGGTAAGCAGTCAAAATACAATAATATTCCTTAGAAATCACTACTGTAACTAAAACACTTTTACTCTACAGTTTACAGGAGAAGTCCAAGGACTGAATCTAGGATCCAATCCTGTGGTTAGAAAAGTAATCCATTAAGTAACTACTTGCATTTAGCTAGAAAAACACATTAAGGTCAAAGTTACATTGTGTTTGAAATTGTGTTGCCCATTGCAACAACTGTAACTACTGTACTTAAAAGTCTATTGCCTATTTGAAAAGTATTTAAACTAAAGTAATTCATTCTGAGAAAGTATATTTTGTAATGTAATTTATAATGTAATTACAATGTAATTTAAAAAATAAAATATCTAAAAATAAATAGTTTAAAAAATTTAGTAAATCAGTAAAAAAATATATAACAATTAATACATTTAAAAATTGTCATTCACAAAACCTTCGAAATTCACTGAAAAAACCAAAGGTTTCAGGCCTGATATAGTTAGGATTTAGCATTTAAAAAACTTTTGAAATTCACTGAAAAAACTGTTGGTTTTAAGGGTGTTATAGTTAGCTGGACATTTCACTCGTACAAATCCATTGAAATTCCTCCGATATAGTTAGTTGTACTAACTATATCTCGCGCGCCCGCAATCAACTGCTGATGATGTCTTATATTACATCATTCATGACATGGTCAGTGACATCACTGATGACATCTCAAATGACATCACTGATGGTGGTTATTTAAATGCTAATTCCTAACTATATCAGGCCTGAAACCTATGTTTTTTTCAGTGAATATATATTTTATATATATATATATATATATATATATATATATATATATATATATATATATATATATATATTCACAGAAAAAACCATAGGTTATACTCCATATATAGTTAGGAATTTGCATTTACAAAACCTTGAAAATTCAATGAAAAAACCATTGGTTTTAGGCCATATATAGTTAGGGATTTGCATTTAGAAAACCTTATTTTACTCGCATAAAACCATTGAAATTCCATATATAGTTATAAGCGCTAACTATATATCGCGCACCCGCAATCCACTGCTGATGATGTCACATATTACATCATTCATGACATGGTTAGTGACATCACTGATGACATCACTGATGACATCTAAAATGACATCACTGATGACATCACTGATTACAACATCCAGTGACTGTATGTTTCTGTAAAGTTAAAATATGTTTTGCATATTGAAGAATGAGTAGATATATAAGTGTCTGGATGAAGGATTTAGTAGGTGCATGACTGACTGTATGAGTGAGTGATTAAATGTGTCTCACTGAGGGCATGAGTTAGTGACTAAACTGTCTTAATTTGTACATCATTATATCTGTTGTTCTACAAACTGCTGCATATGTTGATCAGTAGCTATATGAGTAACTGTATGGGTTATTGATTGGTTGTCCAAGTATTTGTATGGGAAACTGAGTGTGTGTGTATGGGTGGCTGGGAGGTGTGTGACTCTGTACATAGATGTGTGAGTAGTTGATTCACTATATGTATAGATTCAAAACTGCATGTGGAAACAGCTGTATGGGCGGTTGACTGTGCATGAGTGTATTAGTGAGTGAATGGATATCTCAGTGCTACATGTCAAATTAAGTACATATGTAAAACACAGTACATGTGAGAGTTGACATCTATAAATAACTGTGCATAAGAGCTAGTGAATGTGTGAGTGGCTGTATGGATCATTGTGAACATGTATCAGAGATTGTATAAGAGAGTAAAGTAAATATGTGTTAGTATATGTTTGAATAAGTAAGGTGTGTATAACTGTATAGTTGAGAAAATGGAGGTGCGATTGATTTTTGGCATAACTGACTAGGTGTGTGAGTAACTCCATGGATGAGTGACTGTCTGTTTACACTGATTGTATCTAAGGTTATATTAGAGTCTGAAGAGGTTCATGGTATTATCACATGAATGATATCATCAGTGATGTGATCAGTCATGTCAAATGAGATGTTATCAGTGATGTCATCAGTGATGTCATTTGAGATGTCATCAGTGATGTCATCAGTGATGTCACTAACCATGTCATGAATGATGTAATATGTGACATCATCAGCAGTGGATTGCGGGTGCGCGATATATAGTTAGCGCTTATAACTATATATGGAATTTCAATGGTTTTATGCGAGTAAAATAAGGTTTTCTAAATGCAAATCCCTAACTATATATGGCCTAAAACCAATGGTTTTTTCATTGAATTTTCAAGGTTTTGTAAATGCAAATTCCTAACTATATATGGAGTATAACCTATGGTTTTTTCTGTGAATTTCAATGGTTTTTTAATAGCAAACATCAAAAGCTGTCAAATGTCAAGTACGTGATAGGTAAAAACGTTTTCGTGTTTATGCACGCTGATGTGCTTTGAACGCTGCCCCCCCTCCCCACTCCCCTCTTTTCTCTTAGTAGTACTCTCTCTTTGCAGATAGTGAACGGTAGTTAACGCAGACCTTTACCCCTGTTGTAATCCGTCGTACCTGCTTGTCTCTCCATTTGATTGATTATTATCCAAGCATTTACTGTTTTACAATTGGTTCTCTTTGGATCATTCTCTATTTACAAACAAGCACAAAGTCACAATACTCTGTTTAGTCTTTGCAGATAGTGAAAAATCGTGTAAAAAAATAAAAGTAATCGAGCAAAATCAGTAGACCACTAATTCGATCTCTTTTTAACCTCGGTAAAATACAAACATTAGGAATAACCCTTCATGAGAAATACGAAAATAGTGAAATGAATTGAGCTCCACACCATGAGGGCTGCAAAACAGCTCGACTCCGCCACCCACACCGCCCAAAATAACGGCAAACCCTATGCAAATATTATAAATATACACAACACACCACCAAAGAAACAGAATAAAACATTTTATTAAATAACTATTTACATAACTATTTTATACTTTTTATTGCCCGATCCGGCTAGCTCAATCGATCGAGCATGAAACTCATGCACTGATAACAAGCGTTGAGAGTTTGTAGAATGATGGCTTCAGATTTTCCACATACGGTGTAGTGGCGCGAACTGGCAGGGGGCGTTTGGATTCTACCCCTTCTCCAAATAAGATTTTCATACGTGAATGTTCGTTCATGCTTTTTGTCCCTGAGTTGCTTCCATGTCACTGCCTTACATAAATGGCATAAGTCTTGGTTATTGAGTGCCATACTTCAGAATTCTAAGCAGTTCTTGTAACACTGTTTAAACCTTATTTGCACCTGCTGCAGCTTCACTATTCAAAGTAAGTGGGGTCCATTTGTGGACCTGACTGCATTAGAAAACAATGTGATACGGTGCCTCCCTAAACCGCTTGACGGAGGCCCCCGAGGGGCGGTGAGATGGCGCGGACTGAGAAGGGGCGCTTGGCTCCTGCCCCCTCCCCAAGTCGTGTTGCCCTGGTGAGGCCTGAGATCGCCCCCGGCATAGGCGGCCGGCTCCCGGGGTCCGGCGGAATTTTTTCCCTTTTGAAGAATCTTTCATTCTGGACCTTGTCCCACAATCCGTTTCACCTGAAGACACGCTGTCGTAGGGCGCCCCTTTACCGTTTTAGTTGCCATTCCGCCCGCTTTTGGTACTCTGTGCCTCTTCCGCCATTCAGCTGTTTACCGCTCGCTCTTGCGACTACAACGTCTCGCTCACCATGTAGTTGAGTTGCTCCCGCTCTTAAGATTTGACCGAACTTTTTGGACTGCTGAAAGCGGTGGAATTCCGACCGCTGGTTGGTGGAGACATTTTGACTATATTCTGCACCTGCATTGTCGCGTAATGCGTCATATGACGCGACGCGTTAGCGCACCCGGAAGTGCTCCGGTGCGCAAGGCGCAGCTTCCCGGAAACGATCCAGAGCGCGCCGCGCAGCGCGTAACGTAAGCATAACAGGTCATGTGACTTGTTAATAAAACTTTTCATTGGTTCATTTTACTTTTCTTTTCCTAATTATGTAAGACTAGGTCATGTGACCTAAAAATAACACTTTTCATTGGATTAAAACATTTTTTTTCCCCAAACGATGAAAGCCCCACCTTGTTTCTGGATGTTTCAGACTGAAGCTGGCGTCACCATGAGAGCACCACCATCTCGTAGCTCCGTCGTGGCCATTCCGCAAGCAATCATGGCAGCCGCTCCCCACCGGAAGCCTGCGGGAGTCGAGGGCCCCCAAGACTTTTGTACAATCTTCAAGGCTGAGGGGACGCTTTCGAGAATGGAACCCAAGCCCTGGCAGACAAGCGTCCGAGTTCCAAGGTGTCCCAGGGCCATTTTACTGGACCAGGCCCAAATCCGAAGAGCCGGCCGCCATTTTAAGAGTCCTGTGGCAGCCGCCTACCGCTGCACCGCAAGAGTGGGAACAACTCAACTACATGGTGAGCGAGACGCTGTAGCCGTAAGAGCGGGCGGTAAACAGCTGAATGGCGGATGAGGCACAGTGTAGCAAAAGCGGGCGGAATGGCGACTGAAACGATAAAGGGGCGCCCCACTACAGCAGACAAGCCTCCGCCATGTGCTTCAAAACTGCATATGTATCTCGTGATATCAAGGTTGGGCAACCAGTACAGAACAAGCAGTTACGAGTCCCATTTACACCGGCGCCATTTTGGGCGCGGCCGGGCAGGTCCAGGATCTACTGAAACATAAAAAATGAGGCTGACGTCTCTGAAGCAGTTCACGAACAGCAGGACATAGCAAATAAACATGAACTCTCTAAAGCTGTTAACTCACTGCAGAACAAAACAAGTGAACCTGAAACCTCTGGAATAATTGTCGCTCAAAAGAACAACACACAAAACTCTGTAGAGCCTGAAGAAAAAAAAACAGAAGGGCACTGTAGTTTCAGACACACTTAACACTAATGACGAAACAAAGATATCGTCTGTTTATAAAGCAGTTATCATCTTGACAGAATTGACAAAGAAGTGTACAGACACCAATGCATCAGCATTCTCGGAGATAACATCTTAAGGAACAAAGAAAGACCTGTTCACTCTTGACACCCCAGGTGCTGTGTATATTGCACTATAGTGCTGCATCGAGAAAACGGGCAACCCTATTGATGTGGATTTTTCATTATTGATTATTGTAAAGAAATGGCGACTCCCCCCTTTAGCAGATTAGCTAAATGTTTGCGTAATTTAGGCATAAAAGTTATATTATTGTTGTTGTTGTTGTTATCGTTATAGTTCTGGTTAATTTCAAAAAATGGTTAAATATATTTACAGTTTTTGTTGCGTTCGTTATATTTAAATATTAATAAAGTTTTAAAATGTAACTGTCTTGGAGTACTATATTTTTTAAAAAAATCGGGTGAATGGGGCCTTGAATCGGGTTATTGTCATGTGTGGGCTTTGCAAGTGTACTGCTACAAGATCGGACATTTCAAACTCAAATGCACATTCTTTTTCTTACCTTTCCGAAGCATGGAGCGCAATAGCAGGCAGAGAAAAGGTGATGCACGTGTTGAACACTGCCTGGCCTGCAAATTGCTGCCAGTGCCCCCCCGCCCGCTCCTGAAAGAGGACACACACACACCGCCGCCCCGAGTACTTCACAAATCTTTAAAAGACCATGCGCTTGTTCAATGGGAAGTGGATAACATGGCTAAGAGCATTTGCTAACTAATGCATGAATATCGCTGACTTTTCAGCGATATTCATGCATTGCGGCCGTTTTTTATCACATTTGCGATAAACCTTGCTAATAGCAAGGTTTATGTGCGATAAAATTCGCCGAAGTGCGGCGATAATTATTGTCTCTAAACAAGTTAGAGACAAAAATTACCGCTAGTTGTTGGAAATATGCCCCCGGGTTTTTCCTTGCAGGAATCGGGAAGCGAAAGACTAGCACTGAAATCAGTAGTCTCACACCTGAATCGGGAGGGTTGGCATGTCTGGATACTCTACAGCTGGAGCCATAAACTACATCCGCAGGGCTAGGTGATAGCCTAGGTCCGGCCTGGACAATCGGACACAGAGGAAGAGAAGTGTCAGAGGGTGCGGTAGTGAATAGGGTGAAAGGGAGGTGTCGAACGGGCACAGGGTGTGATTCTCAGAGAAGAGCAGCGCAGATGGGGGAAGTATATGGCCCATGCATGAGAGAGAGAGCGGGGGTGACCATTGCGTGGGGGAGATGCGTGCGAGGGTGGGGAGCCATGCTGAGAATCGACGGCGTGCAGAGAGTGGCCCTGGTCAAGGCATCTAAAATGGCTGCCGTGCACGACAAAATTGTGGCATTGGACAAAAACGCAAGATGGCGCAGACAATGTTTATCAATAAGGATTCATTTATAACAAAATATTTACTCGCAGTGACAAAATGGTGTTCAACACTTCCTGATTTCCATCGAATCGAACGTTAACAAACGTCACGCAGCAAAAAAAAAAGCTCACGCACAGAGCGGTTTTTAGCCATGTTATCCAATGGAAGGTGGATAACATGGCTAAGAGCATTTGCTGGATAATGCATGAATATCGCTGACTTTTCAGCGATATTCATGCATTGTGGCCGATGTGCGGCGATAATTTTTGTCTCTAAACAATTAAAACGAAGCACAAAATGGCGAATTCCCGTTTCGCTACCAGTTTGCGGCCCAGTTCGCGGCCCGTGAAGCGCTTCTACCGTGAAAAATCAATTTTTTTTTATTTTCCCCACGGGACCCTTTAATAACCCCAACAACATTCCTAGGGGGTCAAGAGGGGTATACCTTGCCCCCTTTCAATAAATTCCCCCTTCGTTTTTCACCTCTTCTTCTCTCTCGATCCTACCGAGAGATAAGATGGCGGCCGCTCCGGACTATTTAGAATGTTGACAGACACCGGAGAGCCAATCAGCTTTCTGTTATCCAATGGAAGGTGGATAACATGGCTAAGAGCATTTGCTGGATAATGCATGAATATCGCGGACTTTTCAACGATATTCATGCATTGTGGCCGATGTGCGGCGATAATTTTTGTCTCTAAACAATTAAAACGAAGCACAAAATGGCGAATTCCCGTTTCGCTACCAGTTTGCGGCCCAGTTCGCGGCCCGGGAAACGCTTCTACCGTGAAAAATAATTTTTTTTTTATTTTCCCCACGGGACCCTTTAATAACCCCAACAACAATCCTAGGGGGTCAAGAGGGGTATACCTTGCCCCCTTTCAATAAATTCCCCCTTCGTTTTTCACCTCTTCTTCTCTCTCGATCCTACCGAGAGATAAGATGGCGGCCGCTCCGGACTATTTAGAATGTTGACAGACACCGGAGAGCCAATCAGCTTTCTGTTATCCAATGGAAGGTGGATAACATGGCTAAGAGCATTTGCTGGATAATGCATGAATATCGCTGACTTTTCAACGATATTCATGCATTGTGGCCGATGTGCGGCGATAATTTTTGTCTCTAAACAATTAAAACGAAGCACAAAATGGCGAATTCCCGTTTCGCTACCAGTTTGCGGCCCAGTTCGCGGCCCGGGAAACGCTTCTACCGTGAAAAATATTTTTTTTTTTATTTTCCCCACGGGACCCTTTAATAACCCCAACAACAATCCTAGGGGGTCAAGAGGGGTATACCTTGCACCCTTTCAATAAATTCCCCCTTCGTTTTTCACCTCTTCTCTCTCGATCCTACCGAGAGATAAGATGGCAGCCGCTCCGGACTGTTTAGAATGTTGACAGACACCGGAGAGCCAATCAGCTTTCTGCGCGCAAAGTTCCGTTTCGCGAAAAGTAAGCGGACCGGATCGCTGCCCGGAGCGCTGTTACAGATATATATCTTGTTTTGAACGTTAATTTCTCAAAAACTACTGGAGCACATATATTGAGACCTAGCAAAGGCACATCGGGCTAACAGTCCCTACAATTTTGCCAAGTTTCGTGCAAATCCATTCAGCCGTTCGAGCTAAAAGTGAGTCCAACCGCCCTATGGAAAAATGAATGGGAAAAACGCGTTTTGGGACCCCCCTTTTTTCTCAGGCCCCCCTTGACGAAACCCCCCCAAATTTTTAGGGGCTGCTCAGAAACAAAATGTGCCATTTTCCTGAAAATTTCAGCCGATTCCGTCCACAAACGCCAAAGTTATTAGGCATAGAATTTTCAGAAATCCCATAGGGAAAAAATCCTAACTATATATACCTACTGGCGATAGCCAGTAGGTAATATATATATATATATATATATATATATATATATATATATATATATATATTACCTACTGGCAGTCGCCAGTAGGTATATATAGTTAGGATTTTTTCTCTATGGAACTTTTGAAAATTCTATGTCTAATAACTTTAGCGTTAGTGGACGGTATCGGCTGAAATTTTCAGGAAAATGGCACATTTAGTTTCTGATCAGCCCCTAAAAATTTGGGGGGGTTCGTCAAGGGGGGGCCGAGAAAAAAGGGGGGTCCCAAAACGCGTTTTTCCCATTCATTTTTCCATAGGGCGTTTGGCCTCACTTTTAGCTCGAACGGCTGAATGGATTTACACGAAACTTGGCAAAATTGTAGGGACTGTTAGCCCGATGTGCCTTTGCTGGGTCTCAATATATGTGCTCCAGTGGATTTTGAGAAATAAACGTTTTAAAAAACAGATATATCTGTGACAGCGTCCCGGATAGCGCTCCAGTTCGCGTACTTGTCGCGTA
Organism: Lissotriton vulgaris; assembly: GCF_964263255.1. Taxonomy (NCBI): domain Eukaryota; kingdom Metazoa; phylum Chordata; class Amphibia; order Caudata; family Salamandridae; genus Lissotriton; species Lissotriton vulgaris. The sequence continues at coordinate 1,498,959,293 of NC_141691.1, read as the reverse complement.
ACGGAGATTTGCGAAGCGAAGCTGATTGGCTCTCCGGTGTCTGTCAACATTCTAAACAGTCCGGAGCGGCCGCCATCTTGTCTCTTGGTAGGATCGAGAAAAAAGAGGAGGAGAAAAACGAAGGGGGAATTTAATGAAAGGGGGCAAGGTAGACCCCTCTTGACCCACTAGGAATGATGTTGGGGTTAATAAAGGGTCCCGTGGGAAAAAGAAAAAAAAATTGATTTTTCACGGTAGAAGCGCCATTTTGTATTTCGTTTGAATTAAATTACAGGGTATAAGGGGGTACGGGAGACGTATCCTGACCCTTTATGTTTTCTGAGGGTGGCTGAGGAGGCTCATATATGTTGATACATGTCTTCCAGCGGTTGCGCGTGAGCGTTTATTTTTTTTTTACTGCGTGACGTCTGTTAACGTTCGATTCGAAGGAAATCAGGAAGTGTTGACCGCCATTTTGTCACTGCGAGTAAATATTTTGTTAAAAAAAATTGTTATAAATTAATCCGTATTGATAAACATTGTCTGCGCCATCTTGCCTTTTTTCCAATGCCACAATTTTGTCGTGCACGGCAGCCATTTTAGATGTCTTGACCAGATTCATTCTCTGCACGTCGCCGATCCTCAGCATGGCTCCCCACCCTCGCAAGCATCTCCCCCACGCACTGGTCACCCCCACTCTCTCTCACATGCATGGGCCATAAATCTCCCCCCATCTGCGCTGTTCTTCCCTGAGAATCACACCCTGTGCCCGCCCGACACCACCCTTTCACCCTATTCACTACCGCACCCTCTGACACTCCTCTTCCTCTGTGTCTAATTGTGCAGGCCGGTCCTAGGCTATCACCTAGCCGTGCGGATGTAGTTTATGGCCCCAACTTTAAAGAATCACCCCTGTTCAAAGGAGTTACAGTAGATCAAGGCCCCCACCTCATGAGATCCGTCACAGCACACGCGTTCCTACTATCTGATAACCATCCTGTATTGTGATTGGGGAGGGGATTCTCACTGTGAGGGTGTGTGGGACCGAGCCTGAAGCGGAAGATTCCAGGGATGCCTCTTTGTACATCAAAGTTTTTATAATTATGTGTCACATTAAAAATATATAGCACTCCAACAAAGTAGTAGGATTATAAAACTTTAATAACTTATAAATATATACAACGCAACTAAAACAGTAAACACATTTAAAAAAAAATTTGAAAAAAGAAGCAACAATGGTCAGTAGCTGTCTTTTGTGCGAATAGTCCCAAGGCAGCACAACGTGCTGAGTTCTGGACGGCACCCAGGTGATGTCACCTGGGTGCCGCACTGGTTTTTGGTATCCTACAATGCTGCTCCGAAAAACGGCGTGGGGCGCCCCGGGGAGGGGGGGGGGAGGACTCGTCAGTAGCGGTCTGTTGTGCGAATAGTCCCAAGGCAGCAGAACGCGCTGAGATGTGGATGGCATCCAGGTGATGTCCAGTAAGTTGCCGCACTGGTTTTGGTATCCTACAATGCTGCTCCGAAAAACGGCGTGGGGCGCCCCGGGGGGGGGGGGGGGGAGGCGGCGTGAACGGGCCTCCCCAGGTGGAGGCTCGTCTGCTGTAGTGGGGCGCCCCTTTACCGTTTCAGTTGCCATTCCGCCCGCTTTTGGTACACTGTGCCAAAATCCGCCATTCAGCTGAGTTGCGCCCACTCTTGCGGTGCAGCGATAGGCGGCTGCCACAGGACTCTCAAAATGGCGGCAGGCTCTTCGGATTTGGGCCTGGTCCACTAAAATGGCCCTGGGACACCTTGGAACTCGGACGCTTGTCTGCTAGGGCTTGGGCCCCATTCTCGAAAGCGTCCCCTCAGCCTTCAAGATTCTACAAAAGTCATGGGGGCCCCCGACTCCCGCAGGCTTCCGGTGGGGAGCGGCTGTCATGATTGCTTGCGGAATGGCCACAACGGAGCTACGAGATGGTGGTGCTCTCATGCTGACGCCAGCTTCAGTCTGAAACATCCAGAAACACTGTAGACTATCAATTCGATGAGTTCCGGTGGAGCCCCAACGTGACCCGGTAGGGAGGAATTTGCCCTCCCCTTTTTTGAGTGATGGTTCTTGTTGCTTGTCCCCTCTGTTGTCATCTAACAGACCCTTTTTGGATTGCCGAGTGAGAAAAAGAAAGGTGGGGCTTTCATCGTTTGGGAAAAAAAAAAAAAAATTATCCAATGAAAAGTGTTATTTTTAGGTCATGTGATCAAGCCTTCCATCATTAGGAAACCAAAAGTAAAATGAACCAATGAAAAGTTTTAAAAACAAATCACATGACCTGTTATGCGGCTTTGGGCTATAAAAAGCCCAAAAAATCCGTTGGCCCGTGAGGCGGCGTCAGTAGCGGACCGATGTGCGAATAGGCCGAAGGCAGCACAATGCGCCGAGATCCGGATGGCACCGATGTGGTGTCCAGCAAGTTGCCGCACTGGTGTGGCCATCCTACAATGCTGCGCTGAAAGTCGCCGTGGGGTGCCCTGTTGGCCTGTGAGGTGGCGTCAGTAAGTGGGGGCTGTTTGAGGATCTGACTGCATTGGAAAGCAATTTGATGCGGTGCCTCGCCCCCAAGATGGAGGCTCCTCGGCTGCAGTGGGGCGCCCCGTGGTGTTTCACTCGCTATCCAGCTGAGTTGCGTCCGCACTTGAGGCTACAGTAGGCCGAAGGCAGCACAACGCGCCGAGATCTGGATGGCACCGAGGTGGTGTCCAGCAAGTTGCCGTATTGGTGTGGCCATCCTACAATGCTGCGGGGGGGGGAGGCGGCGCAAATGAGCCTCTCCCGCCTCTCCAGGTGGAGGCACTTCATCTGCAGTGGGGCGCCGTCTAGCTGAGTTTCGCCCGCTCTTGCTGCTACAGCGATAGGCGGCTGCAACAGGACTCTCAAAATGGCGGCCTGTTCTTTGGATTTGGGCCTGGTCCACTAAAATGGCCCTGGGACACCTTGGAACTCGGACGCTAGAATTTTTTTCCTTTCCTCCACATGCAAAAAAGGTAAATGCCCGGTATGTTACCTGCCTCATCTGCTACAATGTACTCTCCAGAGGAACCGAAAAAAAATATAGTTATGGTAATTATACCATGCATCGTCATATGGAGAGGTGGCACCCGATTAATTATAGTGCTGCCCAAATTCGAGATTTGGTGGATAACCCCTGACCTGCCAGTACATCCACCAATGAAGTGGCAGTGACAGCATCGATTTACAAAAAGGGGGTGGTGATGAACAGAGTGTCTGAGTTAAACAGACTACTCTTACCCAGTCCAAAGATCAGGGCTTGATCCATCACCGTTATTTATCTCACTGCCCCATCCCAGCATCAGAGGCAAGGGAAACAGTTCTAAATCTTCAGAAGAACTTTGGACAAATGAAAATGACATGTTTAACTTGCGGCAAATTAATTTCATGTGGAGAGAGGAGTGTTAGTCTAATCAATAGAGCTTATGAACATTATCATAGTCGATGGTTGGTGGAGACATTTTGACTATATCCTGGACCTGCTCGGCCTCGCCCAAAATGGCGCCGGTATAAATGGGACTCGTAACTCCTTGTTGTGTACTGGTTGCCCAACCTTGATATCACGAGATTCGTATGCAGTTTTGAAGCACATGGCGGGCGGGGACGAGAATTGATTGAACATTTCGACATCCCTATTGATATTAAGTTCTGATGTGTTATTGATTACTGTACTATTGAAAGTTCGAATTAACGTCACCCATGGTACTTGCTCGCAAATGTATATCTAGATAATTTTATTGTAACTGGCTTTTCGTATTTTAATTATAAAATGTACGTCCATCGATTCCGCAACTGTTAGACACCTTAGTTCTTGCAACCTAATGGCCCGCCCGTTACGTTCTTCTACAGTGTAAATTTCCCCTCATCATATACGATTCCAGTTTGCTCCGTGGCCGGCCCACGTGGTTATTGGCCCGTATTTGTATACTGACATTTTCACAATAAAGGTTTTTAAAACAAAACATGGTAGTAGTACTTACATTGGTAAAGTTTTGAATAATAGCCACTGTTTTCGAATCAGTAAAAGGCAAGTGAAATAAAGCAGTCCAATTACATGACGGTTAAAAGGTATAATACGCAGGAACGCAGTAAAGATAAATGGTCAAGGGCTGTTGTGTTTTCTACTCTTGCAACATAAAGTGATCAATAAGAATCTGATATTCATGCCTATCAGCGACTAAGACAGCAGGCCGAGCCTCTTTTGATCAACGGTTCCCTCATGGGACGAAGAAACGCCCTTTTTCTCGAAAAAGGAATATTTTACTTGCAGGACAGTTGTAAATTTCCCGGGAAAATACATTAGCCTGGAACATTGTTAGTGATAAACTGTAAATGCATCTGGGTCCTTTGCTTTACAAGTCAGAGTGAGAAAAAAAAAGGTGGGGCTTTCATCATTTGGGAAAAAAAAAATGTTCGAAAGCAATGAAAAGCGTTATTTTTAGGTCATATGACCAAGCCTTTCATCATTAGAATAACAAAAGTAAAATGAACCAATGAAAAGTTTTAATAACAAGTCACATGACCTGTTATGCTTACGTTACGCGCCGCGCTCTGGATCGCTTCCGGGAAGCTGCGCCTCGCGCACCGGAGCACTTCCGGGTGAGCTAACGCGACGCGTCATATGACGCATTACGCGACAACGTAGGTCCAGAATATAGTCAAAATGTCTCCACCAACCAGCGGTCGGAACACAACCCCTTTCAGTAGTCCAAAAAGTTCTGTAAAATGACAACAGAAGGGACAGGCAACAAGAACCATCACTCAAAAAAGGGGAGGGCAAGTTCTTTTCTACCGGGTCACGTTGGGGCTCCACCGGAACTGATCCAATTGGTAGTCTACAGTGTTTCTGGATGTTTCAGATTGAAGCTGGCGTCAGCATGGGAGCACCCCGTGGCTACGTCATGGCCATTCCGCGAGGAATCATGGCAGTCGCTCACCACCGGAAGTCTGCGGGAGTCGGGGGCCCCAGTGACTTTTGTAGAATCTTCAAGGCTGAGGGGACGCTTTTGGGAATGGGGTCCATGCCCTAGCAGTCAAGCGTCCGAGTTCCAAGGTGTCCCAGGGCCATTTTAGTAGGCCAGGCCTAAATCCGAAGAGCCGGCCGCCATTTTGAGAGTCCTGTGGCAGCCGCCTATCGCTGCACTGCAAGAGTGGGCGCAATTCAAGTGGATGGTGGGCGAGACGATGTAGCCGCAAGAGCGGGCGCAACTCAGCTGGTTGCATAAAGCGCTGGGGTGTACCTGAAAAACCTCCACCTGGGGAGGTGGGGGAGGCTCGTTCGCGCCACCTCTCCCTTCTAGTGCATCCCACGCCGTTTCCTGGCGCAGGAATATGTGATGGTCGGACTAGGGCACCGCAGGACGTGTCTTCAGGTCGAACGGATTGTGGGACAAGGTCCAGAATGGAAGAGTCACCAAAAGGCAAAAAGGTCCGCTTGACCCCGGGAGCCGGCCGCCTATGTCGGGGGCGATCTCAGGCCACACCAGGGCAACAAGACTTGGGGAGGGGGTCGGAGCCAAGCGCCCCCTCTGAGTTTGCGCCATCACACCGCCCCTCGGGGGCCTCCGTCAAGCGGTTTAGGGAGGCACCGCATCACATTGTTTTCAAATGCAGTCAGGTCCACAAACGGCCCCCACTTACTTTGAGAATAGTGAAGCTGCAGCAGGTGCAAATAAGCTTCAGACAGTGTTACAAGCGCTGCTCAGAACTCTGAACTATGGCACCCAACATCCAGGACTTATGCCATTTGTGCAAGGCAGTGACATCGAAGCAACTCAGGGACCAAAACCATGAACGTACACTCTTGCATGAAAATCTTACTATTGATGCTTGACTGAGGCCAAGGAGATCAGAGTGCATGAGTCTCATGCTCGATCGATTGAGCTAGCCGGATCGGGCAACAAAAAGTATAAAATAGTTATGTAAATAGTTATTTAATAAAATGTTTTACCCTGTTACTTTGCTGGTGTGTTGAATATATTTATAATATTTGCATGGGGTTTGTCGTTATTTTGGGTGGGGTGGGTGGCGGAGCCGAGCTGTCTTGCAGCCATCATGGTGTGGAGCTCAGTTCATCTCACTAGTTTCGTATTTCTCATGAGGGGTTGTTGTTAATGTTTCCATTTTAGCGAGGTCAAAAAGAGATCCCATTAGTGGCCTACTGATTTTGCTCGATTCCTTTTGTTTTTTTAAACGATTTTTCACTATCTGCAAAGACTAAACAGAGTATTGCGACTCTGTGCTTGTTTGTAAATAGAGAATGAACCAAAGAGAACCAATTCTAAAACAGTAAATGCTTGGATAACAATCAATCAAATGGAGAGAGAAGCAGGCACGACGGATTACAACGGGGGCAAAGGCCTGCGTCAACTACCCTTCACTATCTGCAGAGAGAGAGTACTCCTAAGAGAAAAGAGGGGGAGGGGGGGAGGGGGGGCAGCGTTCAAAGCACATCAGCGTGCATAAAGACGAAAATGTTTTTACCTATCACGTACTTGACATTTGACAGCTTTTGATATTTGCTATTAAAAAACCATTGAAATTCACTGAAAAAACCATAGGTTATAGACCATATATAGTTAGGGATTAGCATTTACAAAACCTTAATTTACTCGCACAAAACCATAGAAATTCGCATATATAGTTAGTTGCAATAATATAATAGGACTTTAGTAGTACTACCGTCAATCCAATCTCTCGTCTCTCCTAATACTCCATTATACTACCTCCAACCAAACGCCTATCTTACCTGTAATTTCTGTTTGCAAGTAGGGCTAGGCCCAGGGCTGGCTCCACGGGAAACAGCGAATAAGGTTGGCAATCCTGGGCGGATCAAATTTCCTCATAGCGGTGGTACTAGTGGTGTGACACAGTGGCAGTTGCATGCCTATGAAAAAAAAGAAAATGAAATCTGGTTTGTCCTCCTGAGCAATACAACGGTACAATAGAGAATATAGCAGGTGACAGAAGTACACTAGAACAGTGCCACATTGTAGCCTAACAAATGTTAAAGTATAACTAATTTGGTTGAAGTTCTTTGACATTAGCCATGGGTCTTTGTCAATCAGAGTAAGAATATATCCTCGGATTTCTTCACCAGCCTGTTGCTATCGCCTTATCCTCCCCAGCAAGTGTGTGGATTTATTGCTGTAATTTAGTCACACATCAATGAAAACCACACAGCCTGGGGGTAGAGGGTTAGGGTTTGAAAAATGGATGGGTACGGGGGGTTTTGGGAAAGGTTTTGGGAGACAAGAAAAAATAGCACAGCATGGACAAACAATTGTGAAAATAAAGAAATCTTTGGGTACAAACCTATCCATCAATCTTTGAAAGTGCATGCACTACTGGATGCATGTCAGTGAAAAGTAAGTAGTACTTTCGACAACTGTGGAAGAAAGAATGCGACAGTACAGGGCGTGTGTGGAATTATTGATAACTATCTTCAACATAAGGTCTCTGTTGCCAGATACCTGAGAGAGCCTTGCTGGTCACTATAAATCCATTCACAACACTCAATGGGGTTGGTCTGGAAGGTATAGTAGATAGAAAAGGAGAAATTGCTCTTTTTCTAGGTGTCCCCTCACTCACCAGGGTTGACACTTGGTGACATGCTTCATCATTGGGGCCTTCCCAGTCCTCTACGGGCTGGGGTGTGCTGCGACTTGCAAATTACGTAGGAGCACTTACAAATGACTATGTGTGGTGCAGAAGTGATAGTGGAGTGGACTAAGTGATGTGTTAAGGGATCAATTTAGAAGCAGAGAGAGATCCAAGAAATGCAGTCACAGTCAGAGAAAAAGACAAAGGATACTGTATCTGTATGTGTTGTTGTAGTTGTCCTGTTGAATTTGGTAAGTAAGTTGCCTGCAGAAAAAAAATCCTCTTATCAGCGGCACTCCTCCATTGCAGCCGACGCTTCGTCCATCGATGTTGGTCACCACCAGAAGACACCCTGTAAAAAAAGCACAGCATGGACAAACAATTGAACATAAAGAAATCTTTGGGTACAAACCTATCCATCAATCTTTGAAAGTGCATGCACTACTGGATGTATGTCAGTGAAAAGTAAGTAGTACTTTCGACAACTGTGGAAGAAAGAATGCGACAGTACAGGGCGTGTGTGGAATAAGCATGGGCGAATTTTGCGAATCTCGCGTTCGCGAATTTTGCGGATTTGCGAACTCGCAATCCGCAAAATCCGCGAATTCTCGCGAATTTGCGGATTTCTTTTTGTGTTCGCGCGGGTTTCTGCCAGTTCACAAGGGTTTTGTACAATTTCGCAAAACGCGAACTTACCTGTCGGGTCGCAAGTTTCGCGAACTTGTTGTTTCTACGTGTCCAGCCTGTTTGGGACACTCTTCTTCATCACTGCCACTCTCTGTCACCACTGCCACTCTCTGACTACTCATGCCACCCTCTGGCCCACCCATGCCACCCTCTGTTTCATCACAGCACCCTCTGGTTGTCCAGTCAGTGTACATTATTGTGGCAACGCAAGCACACCTTCCCTGCCTCAAGTGACCTGAATTAATTTGGGGCTGATTAATGTGTCACAGAATATTTTTTTAGCTGGCACCTGCTTCCTTAGTGCTTCCTGATTAGTGATCTTTTGCACTTGCTAAGTGCTTTCATTGTTGCAAAATTAGTTACAACACCTGCCCTGCCGCAACTGACAATAATGAAATAGGGGCTGATTAATGGATTTGAACCTCCAGCCTGGCTCCTGCTTGTCCCCCTTAGCTGTAATTCAGGACCTTTGTGGCATATGTGTAACTATTCTGAGGTTCAGAGCAGGGTCACATAATAGTTGCAACTGGCAACTGAACTCTGGAGGGGCCCCTCAGGAAGCACTACAGGAAATGGCTACTAATGATGAGCCTGAACTTTTGAACCTGGTAAGTAGTTTCAGTTTTGCTAAGATCGTATTTCTGCAATTTTGCGCTTATTCGCGGGGCGCGAAGTTGTACTGGGAAGCCGCGAACTCACGCGAACAGTGCGAGCAAGCCATGAAATCCGCTGCTCGCGGATTTCCGGATTTTGCGGGAGATTCGCGAATCTCGCGGATTGCGAATTTACCAAAAATCCGCAAAATCCGCGAGCGAAATGGATTTTCCGCCCATGCTTAGTGTGGAATTATTGATAACTATCTTCAACATAAGGTCTCTGTTGCCAGATACCTGAGAGAGCCTTGCTGGTCACTATAAATCCATTCACAACACTCAATGGGGTTGGTCTGGAAGGTATAGTAGATAGAAAAGGAGAAATTGCTCTTTTTCTAGGTGTCCCCTCACTCACCAGGGTTGCCCCTTGGTGACATGCTTCATCATTGGGGCCATCCCAGTCCTCTACGGGCTGGGGCGTGCTGCGACTTGTGAATTACGTAGGAGCACTTACAAATGACTATGTGTGGTGCAGATGTGATAGTGGAGTGGACTAAGTGATGTGTTAAGGGATCAATTTAGAAGCAGAGAGAGATCCAAGAAATGCAGTCACAGTCAGAGAAAAAGACAAAGGATACTGTATCTGTATGTTGTTGTAGTTGTCCTGTTGAATTTGGTAAGTAAGTTGCCTGCAGAAAAAAAATCCTCTTATTAGCGGCACTCCTCCATTGCAGCTGACGCTTCGTCCATCGATGTTGGTGACCAGAAGACACCCTGTCCACTGCCTGCCTGATGCTGAATTGTGGCTCGCTAATGAAAAGCCTGACTCCATCCTTTTTTCCCCATTGCACAGACTGAAACCCGGCCTGTAATTATTCAACGAAAAACAGGAAGTGATATAATATTACAACACCACTGATAAATAAATATAAGGTATGTAGGCTGTGGAGTGCAAAAAGTCACACTTTGATTTTCCATAGTAGACAGTACAATATTTTTGAAAGTGCGTACTCTGTCAGAATCACCTTTTGAAGGATAAATAAGTATGGGCAAATTAATGTAGCGGATCTTTCCCCTCAAGCTAGGTGTCCTGTAAACTGTGTTTTAGAACAAAATTAGATCTTCCCAGCAGTGCTCCCACCCAGACCCTTACTAAAGCCAGTCGCAAAAATGTAGAAGACCCCCAATCAAATCTCAAAAAACTAGGCCTAGCAGAAAACTGGTGACAAAACGTACTTTGAAAGTAAAAGTAGGCCCAAGTACCCCCTTACCTACCGTGGATTGCATTCAAACCACTTGCAAGCAACCAAGCAAAAGTATCCATAGCCAGCATCGCTCCAAGACTCGAAAACCCCCCCACCCAAACACATGCAATAGAAATACTGCTAACCCTAACGAACCCTAAGTTAAGAATAGTGGCAAAGGCTTTCTTTAACTATGCCAAATCCCCCCTTTCCCACCATGGATTTTCTTCAAATGACTTGCAACCAAAATTACACATTCTCACGAGTGCTCTAAGACCCCAGAACTCAGTTGCAAAAATCTAGAACACCCCGAAACACATGCAATCCTGCTGCTAGGGCTAACCCTAACGAACCCTAAGTTACAAAAAGTGCCAAAAGGCTTTTCCGCGAAGGATTTTGTCCCAACCACTTCTACCCGGTATTAGACCTTCCCAGGAATGCCCCAAGACCCGCCAACCCACCCGCCAAGAAGCATAACACCCCCAAACAGGCCAAAAGCAAAATCTCATACTTGCAATATTTCTCGGCCTTCGGTCCAAACGCGCTGCGTAGCTAGGCCATAAGTCGGGGTTGCCACCTCGGATTTCCTGAAAAGCAAATGCAATCAAGATTAGAGTGTCCCAGCAGTGCTCCCAGACCCCGAAACTCACCCACAAACACCAGGAAGCCCCCCAAACAGGCCCCCGAAAACGCTACATTGAGCAAAATGTCAGAAATAGCACCAAAAAAATCGGCCTGGATTTTGTCCCAAACACTTCTACCCGGTATTAGACCTTCCCAGGAATGCCCCAAGACCCGCCAACCCACCCGCCAAGAAGCATAACACCCCCAAACAGGCCAAAAGCAAAATCTCATACTTGCAATATTTCTCGGCCTTCGGTCCAAACGCGCTGCGTAGCTAGGCCATAAGTCGGGGTTGCCACCACGGATTACCTGAAAAGCAAATGCAATCAAGATTAGAGTGTCCCAGCAGTGCTCCCAGACCCCGAAACTCACCCACAAACACCAGGAAGCCCCCCAAACAGGCCCCCGAAAACGCTACATTGAGCAAAATGTCAGAAATAGCACAAAAAAAATCGGCCTGGATTTTGTCCCAACCACTTCTACCCAGTATTAGACCTTCCCAGGAATGCCCCAAGACCCGCCAACCCACCCGCCAAGAAGCATAACACCCCCAAACAGGCCAAAAGCAAAATCTCATACTTGCAATATTTCTCGGCCTTCGGTCCAAACGCGCTGCGTAGTTAGGCCATAAGTCGGGGTTGCCACCACGGATTTCCTGAAAAGCAAATGCAATCAAGATTAGAGTGTCCCAGCAGTGCTCCCAGACCCCGAAACTCACCCACAAACACCAGGAAGCCCCACAAACAGGCCCCCGAAAACGTTACATTGAGCAAAATGTCAGAAATAGCAACAAAAAAAATCGGCCTGGATTTTGTCCCAACCACTTCTACCCGGTATTAGACCTTCCCAGGAATGCCCCAAGACCCGCCAACCCACCCGCCAAGAAGCATAACACCCCCAAACATGCCAAAAGCAAAATCTCATACTTGCAATATTTCTCGGCCTTCGGTCCAAACGCGCTGCGTAGCTAGGCCATAAGTCGGGGTTGCCACCACGGATTTCCTGAAAAGCAAATGCAATCAAGATTAGAGTGTCCCAGCAGTGCTCCCAGACCCCGAAACTCACCCACAAACACCAGGAAGCCCCACAAACAGGCCCCCGAAAACGCTACATTGAGCAAAATGTCAGAAATAGCAAAAAAATAATCGGCCTGGATTTTGTCCCAACCACTTCTACCCGGTATTAGACCTTCCCAGGAATGCCCCAAGACCCGCCAACCCACCCGCCAAGAAGCATAACACCCCCAAACAGGCCAAAAGCAAAATCTCATACTTTCAATATTTCTCGGACTTCGGTCCAAGCGCGCTGCGTAGCTAGGCCATAAGTCGGGGTTGCCACCACGGATTTCCTGAAAAGCAAATGCAATCAAGATTAGAGTGTCCCAGCAGTGCTCCCAGACCCCGAAACTCACCCACAAACACCAGGAAGCCCCCCAAACAGGCCCCCGAAAACGCCACATTGAGCAAAATGTCAGAAATAGCACAAAAAAAATCGGCCTGGATTTTGTCCCAACCACTTCTACCCGGTATTAGACCTTCCCAGGAATGCCCCAAGACCCGCCAACCCACCCGCCAAGAAGCATAACACCCCCAAACAGGCCAAAAGCAAAATCTCATACTTGCAATATATCTCGGCCTTCGGTCCAAACGCGCTGCGTAGCTAGGCCATAAGTCGGGGTTGCCACCACGGATTTCCTGAAAAGCAAATGCAATCAAGATTAAAGTGTCCCAGCAGTGCTCCCAGACCCCGAAACTCACCCACAAACACCAGGAAGCCCCCCAAACAGGCCCCCGAAAACGCTACATTGAGCAAAATGTCAGAAATAGCAAAAAAAAAATCGGCCTGGATTTTGTCCCAAACACTTCTACCCGGTATTAGACCTTCCCAGGAATGCCCCAAGACCCGCCAACCCACCCGCCAAGAAGCATAACACTCGCAAACAGGCCAAAAGCAAAATCTCATACTTGCAATATTTCTCGGCCTTCGGTCCAAACGCGCTGCGTAGCTAGGCCATAAGTCGGGGTTGCCACCACGGATTACCTGAAAAGCAAATGCAATCAAGATTAGAGTGTCCCAGCAGTGCTCCCAGACCTCGAAACTCACCCACAAACACCAGGAAGCCCCCCAAACAGGCCCCCGAAAACGCTTCATTGAGCAAAATGTCAGAAATAGCAACAAAAAAATCGGCCTGGATTTTGTCCCAACCACTTCTACCCGGTATTAGACGATCCCAGGAATGCCCCAAGACCCGCCAACCCACCCGCCAAGAAGCATAACACCCCCAAACAGGCCAAAAGCAAAATCTCATACTTGCAATATTTCTCAGTCTTCGGTCCAATTGTGCTGCGTAGCTAGGCCATAAGTCGGGGTTGCCACCACGGATTTCCTGAAAAGCAAATGCAATCAAGATTAGAGTGTCCCAGCAGTGCTTCCAGACCCCGAAACTCACCCACAAACAGACGGAACTCCCCCTAAGAGCAACTCAAAGGCAAGCAAGTCAGCAAAAACACTAAAAAATGTGCGCCTCGGATTTGGTCCAAACCACTTTTATCCGGTATTAGAGCTTCCCAACAATGGTCCCAGAGCCGTCAACTCACCTGCAAAGAGGTAGAACAACACCCCCACAAGTGCTGAGTCTTTCTTCATTGGGCGTAAACCAGCCCTCTGGTTTGATGGAAATAGGAGTCTAAAGGAGGAGGATAGAGGAGCATGTTCTTCTGAACTTGTGAACCTGAGGAATGCAGACTGCGGCAACTTCAAATCAATTAGCAAACCAGTGAAGACAGTTCTGCTGATGGGCTTGTTTTTGTGATTATCTGATTAAAGTTTGAAATATATTAACTCTGCACAACAAAGAAAGACAGACACACAGGAATAAAAGTGAATAAGGACGAAAAAGAAAGTTATTGATTCGTTGTCTCATTTTCAGGGCTCGGTATCACGGTCCAGGAATGAGAATAAGGCTTCGTCATCATACTCTGCGAATTCAGGCAGGGTGAACTCAGTGTCACCTGACAGAGTAGAAATTCCCTCATCTATGTTGCTGCCCACCTCGTCTTCATCCGGCGCGCTTTTTCGTACTCTGAAATCTGGTGGTATGAGGTGCTGATTCATCTTGATCATTGTTAACCTCTCCACATTTTTGGGCGAGAGGCGGCTCCGTTTGGGAGTTACAATGCCACCAGCAGCACTGAAAACACGTTCAGAAGACACGCTTGCGAGTGGGCAAGACAAGTAGTTTAAAGCCAGGTTGGTGAGCTGTGGCCACAATTCTTTTTTCCCATGCCAATACGCCAATGGGTCAGAATTAACATAGACCTCTGTTGAGTCATTCAGATAGTCCTTCACCATCGACTCAAGGTCCTCATCCAAGGTTCCTCCACTTTGCTTAGCTCTTGCTGTGCCTCTGACCTTTTGAGAACCAAACCCACGCAGAGCTAGCCAATCCTCTTCAGCCTCCAATGTTTCTGTTGTGTCTGGTGCAGATGATCCGGTTGCCGGTGTCTTTAACGGCTGAGAGGTCACTTGTGCCACAGCCACAGGTGCAGAAGTGGATTGTTTTGACTGGGGATGGCCTGCTGATGTACTGCCATTTCCTTCAATTTTCAGCCGTTCTCTTTCAAACCTCTTGGCTGACAAGGCTAGCCAATGTTTGTACTTTGGAACATGTTCATCATCAAAAGGAAAGAATGCTTGGCCTGCCAGCGCCTTTTTGTAGCGTGGATCCAGAATAGTAGCACAAATATAATGCTCTTCTGAGTGGATCACTTTAAGACGTTCATCACCTTGTAGGAGCTCTAAAAATTTCTGAGCCAGAACAAAAGAGTCTTGGTTTTTTACATCTTTTTCAAACACAGAACACACCTCCTTCAGTTGGTCCTCCAGCATGTACAACAATGGGATAGCTTTTCCCAAATTACAGTCCTCCTTGCTGACTGCACGCGTGAAGAACTCAAAAGGACGGAGCATGCGTGTCAGGCTTTGAACTATGTTCCATTGCGCCGCACCCATCCTCAGGTCCTCTGTACCCTCTGTCAAGAAATATTGATCGAGTACCGTATACTGCTCATACAGACGCTCAAGCATGTAGAAGGTTGAGTTCCAACGTGTTACCACCTCCTGGATGAGTGCTTTCACTGGCATTTGACGTTGATATAGCAGGCTCCTGAGATGCTTCCGGGCCTTAAAAGAATGGCTGAAATGGTTGCACATTTTTCGGCAGGTGTCCAATACTCTGTACGCTGCACTGCCTTTATTACCCAAGAATTTTTGGACAACCAGGTTTATACAGTGCGCCAAACACGGCACTCTGAAATAGTCACCCTTCCTCATGGCCTTAACTATATTGGCGCCATTGTCCGTGGAAACATAACCAACCTGGCGTTTTAGTGGGGACAGCCGGTTAAGGACCTTTGTGTTAAAGACATCCAAAATGTTTTCTGCTGTGTGATGTTTCTCCAAACCAAACATGGCTAGTGTTGCATGTTTCCGAGCAGCTTTAAAAACAATGTCCGTGTCAACACCTGTGTTTAGCTTCGCTTTAGCCCCTGAAAAAGAGACCCAGTGTGCAGTGATGCACATGTAATCAGCGCCTGCGCCACTGGTCCACATGTCTGTTGTCAGATGTATAGTGTGAACAGCACTCTTCTGCAAAGCTGCCCCAATCACCTTCGGAACATCTTCATGTAGTGCTGGAACCGCAACTCGGGCAAAATAGAACCGGCTAGGAACCTTCCATTTAGGGCAGACCTCTGCCACTAATTCTAGAAAACCAACCCCTTCTACAAAAGAAAAAGGGAGAAGGTCCAGAGCTAGCATTTTAGCAAGCTTAGTGGTATACAGACGCATCAGTGGGTGGTTGCGTTCATATTGCGCTTCTGTAAACAACATCTTTTTAATATTGCCCTGGACCAAGGATTTACGGGATGATGATGATATCTTCGACCCAGTTACGCTCGCTGATGAACTTTTCCGCATTGATGTCTCACTCTCTCCCACACTCTTAGTGTGCCTCACATGGGGTGTGCTGCTGACAGGGGTACTGGGTGTAAGTGAAGTGTTTGAATCGTCTTCTTCCTCCTCGTCATCATCAGATGAAAAATCAACGTTTTCATTACGTGCAATTCCGGCTTCCTTGACCGCCTCTAGGTGCGGAAACCATTGGACAGGGTGCGCTCTCTTAAGATGACCTCTCTGGCCTCCGGTACCATAGTTGCTACCAAACTTACCACGACTAACTCGAAGCTTACAAATGGTACAAATGGCTACGTTTTCCATTTTTGGGCAAACACTAAAGAAGTCCCAAACTGGAGGCTTGAAATGTCTTTGGGGGGCGGAGGAGGCGGCGATACTGGTGGTGGTGGTCCTGCTGCTAATGCCAGATGAAGTGGAGGATGTGGATTGCCGAACTTCAGTACGTTTTGCACTTTCACCACCACGAAATGAGGTCGAGGTGGATGTAAGTCCCTTCTTGCGAGGAAGAAATATAGAAGCGGTAGGTGTTGGTGTACTAGTTAACGCCAATGATTGTGGTGTTTCTTCCATTGCCTCCTCGTCGACATCATCATCACGCTCAGCAGCTTCTCGGGATAGGGTCAAAATGTCTCTTTGCTGCATGCCCGCTGGGCCTGCAGTGACCTTTATGATGACTGGATCGTCGTCGTGAAGGGCTTCATCAGCAGCAGTATGCGTCACTTCTTGTTGAGCCTCATCACACTCCATAGGTATGAGTTTTTTTCGACGACCTTCCTTTTACGCTTAGGTATCTTTGTCAGATCATGGTGTGCCTCACTCTCAGACAGCCTTGGTGGTTCCCAATCTTCATCCCGATCATCAGAAGGAGGTGTGCTTGAAGAAGATGTAGACCTCACCCTTGATCTCTTCCTTGCTAGGGGTGTGGAAGACAATGAATGATCATCAGGAGGAGTGGCTTCCTCAAATGATACCTCGCCTTGATTCTCGATTTCCTGATGTGCCCCTACGTCGGGAGGAACAACTATTGTGGGCACTTGTGACCCTCCATGCACCTCTGCTTGCGCATCTCCTTGCGCTGCCTCTCCTTCCACATGCACTTGTGTTTGTCTTTGCACATGGTGTTGTTGTTGCGGCTGTGGTTGTTCAACACTTGTCAGATGACTTACAACAACCTGTGTTGATTCAGGGACATTGCTGCTACTTTCTTGCGATGAGCCAAGATCACTGGTCGATGGTGATTGGAGAAGTACACTGACTGCCTCTGAAGCACTCAAGGGCTTTGACTTAAGTTGGCGTGGTGGTGGAGGCACTGAACCCAATGGAGCGGGGGTGCTGCTCCCAGCTTGGTCCCCAGCAGATCCTGCTGCTGCAGGCGTACTTTTTTTTTTGCTCCCAAAAAACGTGGCGGTTGGCACACCAGCCTCCTTGGTAACTTGCTTCTTCTGCTCCTTACTAGCAACTTTCTTGCAAGAGGAGCTACGGAAACCTTTTTTTGGGGCCATCTTCTTCAGAGCAGGTCAGACAGCAGGCCGCAGTTGCACGAATTGTAGAGTTGTCTGAGGCCAGACGTGACGTCGCGTGACGTTATGCTGCACACACACACCGCTGCAGGACTTCTTCCTGGCACTGGTGGTTCTCTTGAGTCTTGTGCACCTAAAAACAATGGAAGACAGAGGAACATCAGTTCAGTTATACACCCCAAAAAAATCGAAAAAAAAACCCAGAAAAATCAGCACAATCCCATTCCATCCATGCCCTCCATGATGTTTAAGTTCAAGACAGCCCACAGAAAGACTAGGCCCATGCTAGACTCAAATACCCCTGGTGAAAAGGCCACAAGTACAGCCCCAAAAAACGAAAATCACTGAAAAATCAGCACAATCCCATTCCATCCATGCCCTCCATGATGTTTAAATTCAAGACAACCCACAGAAAGACTAGGCCCATGCAAGACTCACTACCCCTGGGCATAAAGGTTGAAAAGTAGGCAAAATGGTTGCAGGCCTAACAACAATGCCTGCATTCAAAATGGCCACTTGCCTCCCAGCACATGGCCAGGGCCTGTAGCAGCACTCAAAATGGCCCCCAGCGACATGGCCTGTCCCTCCCCATGAACACCCCAAAAAATCGAAAAACACTGCAAAATCAGCACAATCCCATTCCATCCATGCCCTCCATGATGTTTAAGTTCAAGACAGCCCACAGAAAGACTAGGCCCATGCTAGACTCAAATACCCCTGGTGAAAAGGCCACAAGTACAGCCCCAAAAAACGAAAATCACTGGAAAATCAGCACAATCCCATTCCATCCATGCCCTCCATGATGTTTATGTTCAAGACACCCCACAGAAAGACTAGGCCCATGCTAGACTCACATACCCCTGGTGAAAACGCCACAAGTACAGCCCCAAAAAACGAAAATCACTGCAAAATCAGCACAATCCCATTCCATCCATGCCCTCCATGATGTTTAAGTTCAAGACAGCCCACAGAAAGACTAGGCCCATGCTAGACTCAAATACCCCTGGTGAAAAGGCCACAAGTACAGCCCCAAAAAACGAAAATCACTGAAAAATCAGCACAATCCCATTCCATCCATGCCCTCCATGATGTTTAAGTTCAAGACACCCCACAGAAAGACAAGGCCCATGCTAGACTCAAATACCCCTGGTGAAAAGGCCACAAGTACAGCCCAAAAAAACGAAAATCACTGAAAAATCAGCACAATCCCATTCCATCCATGCCCTCCATGATGTTTAAATTCAAGACAACCCACAGAAAGACTAGGCCCATGCAAGACTCACTACCCCTGGGCATAAAGGTTGAAAAGTAGGCAAAATGGTTGCAGGCCTAACAACAATGCCTGCATTCAAAATGGCCACTTGCCTCCCAGCACATGGCCAGGGCCTGTAGCAGCACTCAAAATGGCCCCCAGCCACATGGCCTGTCCCTCCCCATGAACACCCCCAAAAATCGAAAAACACTGCGAAATCAGCACATTCTCATTCCATCCATGCCCTCCATGATGTTTAAGTTCAAGACAACCCACAGAAAGACTAGGCCCATGCTAGACTCAAATACCCCTGGTGAAAAGGCCACAAGTACAGCCCCAAAAAACGAAAATCACTGAAAAATCAGCACAATCCCATTCCATCCATGCGCTCCATGATGTTTAAGTTCAAGACACACCACAGAAAGACTAGGCCCATGCTAGACTCAAATACCCCTGGTGAAAAGGCCACAAGTACAGCCCCAAAAAACGAAAATCACTGAAAAATCAGCACAATCCCATTCCATCCATGCCCTCCATGATGTTTTAATTCAAGACAACCAACAGAAAGACTAGACCCATGCAAGACTCACTACCCCTGGGCATAAAGGTTGAAAAGTAGGCAAAATGGTTGCAGGCCTAACAACAATGGCTGCATTCAAAATGGCCACTTGCCTCCCAGCACATGGCCAGGGCCTGTAGCAGCACTCAAAATGGCCCTCAGCCACATGGCCTGTCCCTCCCCATGAACACCCCCAAAAATCGAAAAACAATGCAAAATCAGCACAATCCCATTCCATCCATGCCCTCCATGATGTTTAAGTTCAAGACAACCCACAGAAAGACTAGGCCCATGCTAGACTCAAATACCCCTGGTGAAAAGGCCACAAGTACAGCCCCAAAAAACGAAAATCACTGAAAAATCAGCACAATCCCATTCCATCCATGCCCTCCATGATGTTTAAGTTCAAGACACCCCACAGAAAGACTAGGCCCATGCTAGACTCAAATACCCCTGGTGAAAAGGCCACAAGTACAGCCCCAAAAAACGAAAATCACTGAAAAATCAGCACAATCCCAATCCATCCATGCCCTCCATGATGTTTAAATTCAAGACAACCCACAGAAAGACTAGGCCCATGCAAGACTCACTACCCCTGGGCATAAAGGTTGAAAAGTAGGCAAAATGGTTGCAGGCCTAACAACAAAGCCTGCATTCAAAATGGCCACTTGCCTCCCAGCACATGGCCAGGGCCTGTAGCAGCACTCAAAATGGCCCCCAGCCACATGGCCTGTCCCTCCCCATGAACACCCCCAAAAATCGAAAAACACTGCAAAATTAGCACAATCCCATTCCATCCATGCCCTCCATGATGTTTAAGTTCAAGACAGCCCACAGAAAGACTAGGCCCATGCTGGACTCAAATACTCCTGGTGAAAAGGCCACAAGTACAGCCCCAAAAAACGAAAATCACTGGAAAATCAGCACAATCCCATTCCATCCATGCCCTCCATGATGTTTAAGTTCAAGACACCCCACAGAAAGACTAGGCCCATGCTAGACTCACATACCCCTGGTGAAAAGGCCACAAATACAGCCCCAAAAAACGAAAATCACTGGAAAATCAGCACAATCCCATTCCATCCATGCCCTCCATGATGTTTAAGTTCAAGACAGCCCACAGAAAGACTAGGCCCATGCTAGACTCAAATACCCCTGGTGAAAAGGCCACAAGTACAGCCCCAAAAAACGAAAATCACCGAAAAATCAGCACAATCCCATTCCATCCATGCCCTCCATGATGTTTAAATTCAAGACAACCCACAGAAAGACTAGGCCCATGCAAGACTCACTACCCCTGGGCATAAAGGTTGAAAAGTAGGCAAAATGGTTGCAGGCCTAACAACAATGCCTGCATTCAAAATGGCCACTTGCCTCCCAGCACATGGCCAGGGCCTGTAGCAGCACTCAAAATGGCCCCCAGCCACATGGCCTGTCCCTCCCCATGAACACCCCCAAAAATCGAAAAACACTGCAAAATCAGCACAATCCCATTCCATCCATGCCCTCCATGATGTTTAAGTTCAAGACAGCCCACAGAAAGACTAGGCCCATGCTAGACTCAAATACCCCTGGTGAAAAGGCCACAAGTACAGCCCCAAAAAACGAAAATCACTGGAAAATCAGCGCAATCCCATTCCATCCATGCCCTCCATGATGTTTAAGTTCAAGACACCCCACAGAAAGACTAGGCCCATGCTAGACTCACATACCCCTGGTGAAAAGGCCACAAGTACAGCCCCAAAAAACGAAAATCACTGCAAAATCAGCACAATCCCATTCCATCCATGCCCTCCATGATGTTTAAGTTCAAGACAGCCCACAGAAAGACTAGGCCCATGCTAGACTCAAATACCCCTGGTGAAAAGGCCACAAGTACAGCCCCAAAAAACGAAAATCACTGAAAAATCAGCACAATCCCATTCCATCCATGCCCTCCATGATGTTTAAGTTCAAGACACCCCACAGAAAGACTAGGCCCATGCTAGACTCAAATACCCCTGGTGAAAAGGCCACAAGTACAGCCCCAAAAAACGAAAATCACCGAAAAATCAGCACAATCCCATTCCCTCCATGCCCTCCATGATGTTTAAATTCAAGACAACCCACAGAAAGACTAGGCCCATGCAAGACTCACTACCCCTGGGCATAAAGGTTGAAAAGTAGGCAAAATGGTTGCAGGCCTAACAACAATGCCTGCATTCAAAATGGCCACTTGCCTCCCAGCACATGGCCAGGGCCTGTAGCAGCACTCAAAATGGCCCCCAGCCACATGGCCTGTCCCTCCCCATGAACACCCCCAAAAATCGAAAAACACTGTAAAATCAGCACAATCCCATTCCATCCATGCCCTCCATGATGTTTAAGTTCAAGACAACCCACAGAAAGACTAGGCCCATGCTAGACTCAAATACCCCTGGTGAAAAGGCCACAGGTACAGCCCCAAAAAACTAAAATCACTGAAAAATCAGCACAATCCCATTCCATCCATGCCCTCCATGATGTTTAAGTTCAAGACACCCCACAGAAAGACTAGGCCCATGCTAGACTCAAATACCCCTGGTGAAAAGGCCACAAGTACAGCCCCAAAAAACGAAAATCACTGAAAAATCAGCACAATCCCATTCCATCCATGCCCTCCATGATGTTTAAATTCAAGACAACCCACAGAAAGACTAGGCCCATGCAAGACTCACTACCCCTGGGCATAAAGGTTGAAAAGTAGGCAAAATGGTTGCAGGCCTAATAACAATGCCTGCATTCAAAATGGCCACTTGCCTCCCAGCACATGGCCAGGGCCTGTAGCAGCACTCAAAATGGCCCCCAGCCACATGGCCTGTCCCTCCCCATGAACACCCCCAAAAATCGAAAAACACTGCAAAATCAGCACAATCCCATTCCATCCATGCCCTCCATGATGTTTAAGTTCAAGACAACCCACAGAAAGACTAGGCCCATGCTAGACTCAAATACCCCTGGTGAAAAGGCCACAAGTACAGCCCCAAAAAACGAAAATCACTGAAAAATCAGCACAATCCAATTCCATCCATGCCCTCCATGATGTTTAAGTTCAAGACACCCCACAGAAAGACTAGGCCCATGCTAGACTCACATACCCCTGGTGAAAAGGCCACAAGTACAGCCCCAAAAAACGAAAATCACTGCAAAATCAGCACAATCCCATTCCATCCATGCCCTCCATGATGTTTAAGTTCAAGACAGCCCACAGAAAGACTAGGCCCATGCTAGACTCAAATACCCCTGGTGAAAAGGCCACAAGTACAGCCCCAAAAAACGAAAATCACCGAAAAATCAGCACAATCCCATTCCCTCCATGCCCTCCATGATGTTTAAATTCAAGACAACCCACAGAAAGACTAGGCCCATGCAAGACTCACTACCCCTGGGCATAAAGGTTGAAAAGTAGGCAAAATGGTTGCAGGCCTAACAACAATGCCTGCATTCAAAATGGCCACTTGCCTCCCAGCACATGGCCAGGGCCTGTAGCAGCACTCAAAATGGCCCCCAGCCACATGGCCTGTCCCTCCCCATGAACACCCCCAAAAATCGAAAAACACTGTAAAATCAGCACAATCCCATTCCATCCATGCCCTCCATGATGTTTAAGTTCAAGACAACCCACAGAAAGACTAGGCCCATGCTAGACTCAAATACCCCTGGTGAAAAGGCCACAAGTACAGCCCCAAAAAACGAAAATCACTGAAAAATCAGCACAATCCCATTCCATCCATGCCCTCCATGATGTTTAAGTTCAAGACACCCCACAGAAAGACTAGGCCCATGCTAGACTCAAATACCCCTGGTGAAAAGGCCACAAGTACAGCCCCAAAAAACGAAAATCACTGAAAAATCAGCACAATCCCATTCCATCCATGCCCTCCATGATGTTTAAATTCAAGACAACCCACAGAAAGACTAGGCCCATGCAAGACTCACTACCCCTGGGCATAAAGGTTGAAAAGTAGGCAAAATGGTTGCAGGCCTAATAACAATGCCTGCATTCAAAATGGCCACTTGCCTCCCAGCACATGGCCAGGGCCTGTAGCAGCACTCAAAATGGCCCCCAGCCACATGGCCTGTCCCTCCCCATGAACACCCCCAAAAATCGAAAAACACTGCAAAATCAGCACAATCCCATTCCATCCATGCCCTCCATGATGTTTAAGTTCAAGACAACCCACAGAAAGACTAGGCCCATGCTAGACTCAAATACCCCTGGTGAAAAGGCCACAAGTACAGCCCCAAAAAACGAAAATCACTGAAAAATCAGCACAATCCAATTCCATCCATGCCCTCCATGATGTTTAAGTTCAAGACACCCCACAGAAAGACTAGGCCCATGCTAGACTCAAATACCGCTGGTGAAAAGGCCACAAATACAGCCCCAAAAAACGAAAATCACTGAAAAATCAGCACAATCCCAATCCATCCATGCCCTCCATGATGTTTAAATTCAAGACAACCCACAGAAAGACTAGGCCCATGCAAGACTCACTACCCCTGGGCATGAAGGTTGAAAAGTAGGCAAAATGGTTGCAGGCCTAACAACAAAGCCTGCATTCCAAAAGGCCACTTGCCTCCCAGCACATGGCCAGGGCCTGTAGCAGCACTCAAAATGGCCCCCAGCCACATGGCCTGTCCCTCCCCATGAACACCCCCAAAAATCGAAAAACACTGCAAAATCAGCACAATCCCATTCCATCCATGCCCTCCATGATGTTTAAGTTCAAGACAGCCCACAGAAAGACTAGGCCCATGCTAGACTCAAATACCCCTGGTGAAAAGGCCACAAGTACATCCCCAAAAAACGAAAATCACTGAAAAATCAGCACAATCCCAATCCATCCATGCCCTCCATGATGTTTAAATTCAAGACAACCCACAGAAAGACTAGGCCCATGCAAGACTCACTACCCCTGGGCATAAATAAAGGTTGAAAAGTAGGCAAAATGGTTGCAGGCCTAACAACAAAGCCTGCATTCAAAATGGCCCCTTGCCTCCCAGCACATGGCCAGGGCCTGCCTGTAGCAGCACTCAAAATGGCCCCCACCCACATGGCCTGTCCCCATGAACACCCCAAAAAATCGAAAAACCAAGAAGAATCAGCACAATTCCATGCCATCCAGGCCCTCCATGATGTTTAAGTTCAAGACACCCCACAGAAAGACTAGGCCCATGCTAGACTCAAATACCCCTGGTGAAAAGGCCACAAGTACAGCCCCAAAAAACGAAAATCACTGAAAAATCAGCACAATCCCATTCCATCAATGCCCTCCATGATGTTTAAGTTCAAGACAGCCCACAGAAAGACTAGGCCCATGCTGGACTCAAATACTCCTGGTGAAAAGGCCACAAGTACAGCCCCAAAAAACGAAAATCACTGGAAAATCAGCACAATCCCATTCCATCCATGCCCTCCATGATGTTTAAGTTCAAGACACCCCACAGAAAGACTAGGCCCATGCTAGACTCACATACCCCTGGTGAAAAGGCCACAAATACAGCCCCAAAAAACGAAAATCACTGGAAAATCAGCACAATCCCATTCCATCCATGCCCTCCATGATGTTTAAGTTCAAGACAGCCCACAGAAAGACTAGGCCCATGCTAGACTCAAATACCCCTGGTGAAAAGGCCACAAGTACAGCCCCAAAAAACGAAAATCACCGAAAAATCAGCACAATCCCATTCCATCCATGCCCTCCATGATGTTTAAATTCAAGACAACCCACAGAAAGACTAGGCCCATGCAAGACTCACTACCCCTGGGCATAAAGGTTGAAAAGTAGGCAAAATGGTTGCAGGCCTAACAACAATGCCTGCATTCAAAATGGCCACTTGCCTCCCAGCACATGGCCAGGGCCTGTAGCAGCACTCAAAATGGCCCCCAGCCACATGGCCTGTCCCTCCCCATGAACACCCCCAAAAATCGAAAAACACTGCAAAATCAGCACAATCCCATTCCATCCATGCCCTCCATGATGTTTAAGTTCAAGACAGCCCACAGAAAGACTAGGCCCATGCTAGACTCAAATACCCCTGGTGAAAAGGCCACAAGTACAGCCCCAAAAAACGAAAATCACTGGAAAATCAGCGCAATCCCATTCCATCCATGCCCTCCATGATGTTTAAGTTCAAGACACCCCACAGAAAGACTAGGCCCATGCTAGACTCACATACCCCTGGTGAAAAGGCCACAAGTACAGCCCCAAAAAACGAAAATCACTGCAAAATCAGCACAATCCCATTCCATCCATGCCCTCCATGATGTTTAAGTTCAAGACAGCCCACAGAAAGACTAGGCCCATGCTAGACTCAAATACCCCTGGTGAAAAGGCCACAAGTACAGCCCCAAAAAACGAAAATCACTGAAAAATCAGCACAATCCCATTCCATCCATGCCCTCCATGATGTTTAAGTTCAAGACACCCCACAGAAAGACTAGGCCCATGCTAGACTCAAATACCCCTGGTGAAAAGGCCACAAGTACAGCCCCAAAAAACGAAAATCACCGAAAAATCAGCACAATCCCATTCCCTCCATGCCCTCCATGATGTTTAAATTCAAGACAACCCACAGAAAGACTAGGCCCATGCAAGACTCACTACCCCTGGGCATAAAGGTTGAAAAGTAGGCAAAATGGTTGCAGGCCTAACAACAATGCCTGCATTCAAAATGGCCACTTGCCTCCCAGCACATGGCCAGGGCCTGTAGCAGCACTCAAAATGGCCCCCAGCCACATGGCCTGTCCCTCCCCATGAACACCCCCAAAAATCGAAAAACACTGTAAAATCAGCACAATCCCATTCCATCCATGCCCTCCATGATGTTTAAGTTCAAGACAACCCACAGAAAGACTAGGCCCATGCTAGACTCAAATACCCCTGGTGAAAAGGCCACAGGTACAGCCCCAAAAAACTAAAATCACTGAAAAATCAGCACAATCCCATTCCATCCATGCCCTCCATGATGTTTAAGTTCAAGACACCCCACAGAAAGACTAGGCCCATGCTAGACTCAAATACCCCTGGTGAAAAGGCCACAAGTACAGCCCCAAAAAACGAAAATCACTGAAAAATCAGCACAATCCCATTCCATCCATGCCCTCCATGATGTTTACATTCAAGACAACCCACAGAAAGACTAGGCCCATGCAAGACTCACTACCCCTGGGCATAAAGGTTGAAAAGTAGGCAAAATGGTTGCAGGCCTAATAACAATGCCTGCATTCAAAATGGCCACTTGCCTCCCAGCACATGGCCAGGGCCTGTAGCAGCACTCAAAATGGCCCCCAGCCACATGGCCTGTCCCTCCCCATGAACACCCCCAAAAATCGAAAAACACTGCAAAATCAGCACAATCCCATTCCATCCATGCCCTCCATGATGTTTAAGTTCAAGACAACCCACAGAAAGACTAGGCCCATGCTAGACTCAAATACCCCTGGTGAAAAGGCCACAAGTACAGCCCCAAAAAACGAAAATCACTGAAAAATCAGCACAATCCAATTCCATCCATGCCCTCCATGATGTTTAAGTTCAAGACACCCCACAGAAAGACTAGGCCCATGCTAGACTCACATACCCCTGGTGAAAAGGCCACAAGTACAGCCCCAAACAACGAAAATCACTGCAAAATCAGCACAATCCCATTCCATCCATGCCCTCCATGATGTTTAAGTTCAAGACAGCCCACAGAAAGACTAGGCCCATGCTAGACTCAAATACCCCTGGTGAAAAGGCCACAAGTACAGCCCCAAAAAACGAAAATCACTGAAAAATCAGCACAATCCCATTCCATCCATGCCCTCCATGATGTTTAAGTTCAAGACACCCCACAGAAAGACTAGGCCCATGCTAGACTCAAATACCCCTGGTGAAAAGGCCACAAGTACAGCCCCAAAAAACGAAAATCACCGAAAAATCAGCACAATCCCATTCCCTCCATGCCCTCCATGATGTTTAAATTCAAGACAACCCACAGAAAGACTAGGCCCATGCAAGACTCACTACCCCTGGGCATAAAGGTTGAAAAGTAGGCAAAATGGTTGCAGGCCTAACAACAATGCCTGCATTCAAAATGGCCACTTGCCTCCCAGCACATGGCCAGGGCCTGTAGCAGCACTCAAAATGGCCCCCAGCCACATGGCCTGTCCCTCCCCATGAACACCCCCAAAAATCGAAAAACACTGTAAAATCAGCACAATCCCATTCCATCCATGCCCTCCATGATGTTTAAGTTCAAGACAACCCACAGAAAGACTAGGCCCATGCTAGACTCAAATACCCCTGGTGAAAAGGCCACAAGTACAGCCCCAAAAAACGAAAATCACTGAAAAATCAGCACAATCCCATTCCATCCATGCCCTCCATGATGTTTAAGTTCAAGACACCCCACAGAAAGACTAGGCCCATGCTAGACTCAAATACCCCTGGTGAAAAGGCCACAAGTACAGCCCCAAAAAACGAAAATCACTGAAAAATCAGCACAATCCCATTCCATCCATGCCCTCCATGATGTTTAAATTCAAGACAACCCACAGAAAGACTAGGCCCATGCAAGACTCACTACCCCTGGGCATAACGGTTGAAAAGTAGGCAAAATGGTTGCAGGCCTAATAACAATGCCTGCATTCAAAATGGCCACTTGCCTCCCAGCACATGGCCAGGGCCTGTAGCAGCACTCAAAATGGCCCCCAGCCACATGGCCTGTCCCTCCCCATGAACACCCCCAAAAATCGAAAAACACTGCAAAATCAGCACAATCCCATTCCATCCATGCCCTCCATGATGTTTAAGTTCAAGACAACCCACAGAAAGACTAGGCCCATGCTAGACTCAAATACCCCTGGTGAAAAGGCCACAAGTACAGCCCCAAAAAACGAAAATCACTGAAAAATCAGCACAATCCAATTCCATCCATGCCCTCCATGATGTTTAAGTTCAAGACACCCCACAGAAAGACTAGGCCCATGCTAGACTCAAATACCGCTGGTGAAAAGGCCACAAATACAGCCCCAAAAAACGAAAATCACTGAAAAATCAGCACAATCCCAATCCATCCATGCCCTCCATGATGTTTAAATTCAAGACAACCCACAGAAAGACTAGGCCCATGCAAGACTCACTACCCCTGGGCATGAAGGTTGAAAAGTAGGCAAAATGGTTGCAGGCCTAACAACAAAGCCTGCATTCAAAATGGCCACTTGCCTCCCAGCACATGGCCAGGGCCTGTAGCAGCACTCAAAATGGCCCCCAGCCACATGGCCTGTCCCTCCCCATGAACACCCCCAAAAATCGAAAAACACTGCAAAATCAGCACAATCCCATTCCATCCATGCCCTCCATGATGTTTAAGTTCAAGACAGCCCACAGAAAGACTAGGCCCATGCTAGACTCAAATACCCCTGGTGAAAAGGCCACAAGTACAGCCCCAAAAAACGAAAATCACTGAAAAATCAGCACAATCCCATTCCATCCATGCCCTCCATGATGTTTAAGTTCAAGATACCCCACAGAAAGACTAGGCCCATGCTAGACTCAAATACCCCTGGTGAAAAGGCCACAAGTACAGCCCCAAAAAACGAAAATCACTGAAAAATCAGCACAATCCCAATCCATCCATGCCCTCCATGATGTTTAAGTTCAAGACAACCCACAGAAAGACTCAGTCCACCCACCACTGAGTACCCCTGGGCAAAAGGCCCCAAAACAGCCCAAAAATCGAAAATTCCAAAATTTTAGTTGCAGCAACTGTAATGCCCCAAACAAACTTACTTGTAAAATTTCTAATCCAACAGTGATCCAAAGAAAGTCAAAAAGGCCTCAAATCCAAATATCCAGCAGCATCCACAAAAAGTAATCCTTCCAGCTCCAGATCCAAATGAAAAGTGACCAGGAGATGGACAAAGCACTGGGAGGAGCCTGCTGGACAGGAACAGGAAGTTGAAGACTGTGGGGCACTTCCTGCCTCCCACCCCCCTCCCCCCCTTCCCAAAATGGACTCCTCGCTAAAAAAGTGCAGGCAAATGTCAACCTAAGGAGTTATTCAGATAAAAATCATCATTTCAAGAAGGTTTATGCTGCTTGCTGGTGGATTTCTTGTGCAGAATTGCAAATTTTATCTTTTCGCTTGTGCGAGATTGTTGCTGCTCGCCGCATCTCAAATCTCGCAATTGCAAAGTACCGCGAGACGTGATCTTGCCGTACTCGCGTTGACAAACTCTCGCTGTGCAAGTTGGCAAGCCGCGATGACGTAATCGCGCTCGCCAAATTCCCACGGGATCACACAGCAAGATCCAAAATGGCGCAGCACTCGCAAAATATCGAGAAAAACAACTCTGCAAACGATGATAAACGCCGCGCGCCGCAAAAATTGTATCACCAACGCCGCGCGCCGCAAAAAAAATCCGCTGCGTGCGAATTTGCGGATTTTGCGGGAAATTCGCAAATCTTGCGGATTGCGAATTTCCCGAAAATCCGCAAAATCCGCGAGCGTAATGGATTTTCCGCCCATGCTTAGTCCCGCACCCCGTAGCCGGCTCCCTTGTGGGCGTTTGAGGGCGGAGATTGTACAGGCCAGGGAAGTCTTTACTTCGGTGGAGGTGGCCGCAGCGCTACCTCCCGAAGACCGTGGCAGCAGGTGGCAGGCTTGCATCAGTTTATGGCCTCCGGGAACGTCGCCAGCTGTGGGATAAGGTGTGTCGGGCCATGCGTAGGGAGTCGGCGGTCCGGCGCACCGACCAGCAGGCGACAACCGGTGGTCGGACCTCCTTGACCTGGAGCAGGACCTGCTCCACCTGCTAGGTGTGGAGATCCCTGGCCTTGGTGAGTAGCTATTTAATAACTACTTTGTTTTCTTCTGCTCTGTGTTATATTGCTAATATATGTTTTTCCCGAAGAGCAAGAATGCTGCCTATTCAATTACATTGCAGGTAAATTAATGTTTAAATAGCTTCTGTCATTGCAAGTGCTCGCCTGCTCAGTGGCATTGCTACTATGCTTACTTGTGTGCAACCTTGTGCTCATTTGAGAGCAGAACTGGGTAATGCTGGAGAGACTAGAGACTCAAGTCTAGTCCTTCCTTTGTACTTCTGCTGCCACTAAGAAGAGATAGTGGTGGATTGATACGTTGAGTATATTATTTATGACTTGTTATTTAGAGTAGTAGGACATTTTTTAGTGGTCTGCAATCATGATGATGGACTGTGTCTGTCACGTCGCGTGCTGCTGAGTGCTGGCAGTCGTAGTAAAACCTTTTTGTTGTTGGTGTATTCAGTGATTTACATAACTTTCCTAGTAGACGGTCTGCAAATCCAGCAATACTGTACTATCCTCCTAGTTGACCAGATCAGATAGGTCAATACATGTAATGCAATTGTTGGTAATTTGTTTCCCCAAGATAATTCTAGATTGTGGTCAAAGATATCAAATATTTCAAAAAAACAATCATCCATGTTGTGTTTATTTCATGATCATCAGCACCTCCCAGGGGCAAGGAGACTACCACAACAGAGACTCCGGCGGAACACGGTGGGCAGCAGGATCGGTCCTCTGCAGGCTCTTCTGTTGGCCCCAGTAAGTTGTTCTATTGTTATATTAATACTTATACTTCACTAACTTTTACAGCTCCTATTCATTACAAACTGTTTCCTAATTCTATCTTTTACAAAATAGTCTTTGATCTTCTTCTAGACTGTTTCTACATTCTTATCCTGCCTCTACCATCACTCTCTGTGCTACTACTATTTACTATTATTATGAGTCGGTCTGTGTAGGTAGCTAAGCTTGCCCAGTCGGCAAATAGTGTTAAACAAAACTCTGATCCAGCAATAGCTCTAGGCACTGAGTGCAGTCCTCTGGGTTGCCCTTGCTGTCTATCCTGGTCTTCTTAATGTAAGTGCTTTGACAATTTCCAACAACAAAATGTCAATGTGTCCACCAAGAATAAGCTGGAAGTTTGCATTTTTGATTTGATAGGAGCACATACCATACCACTAGTGTTTCAGGGACTATGCTGCACATACAGAAGTATGGACAAGAGAAATAGGACATTGCTGATGATAGGTGCAGTTCGACTTTCCACATACCTCTGTCCGAACAGAAGTTGAACCCCCAATCCCCTGACCGACTCTCTAGTGTGTCTGACCAATGATTACGACCCAGAAGAACAGAAGAAGACTACCGCCGAATCCCGACCTATCAGAGTCATGGAAACATGCCTGCAAAGTGCAGTAGTTCAAACCCTTCCGCTCACTCACTCGTGAACAAAAACCACACAGTGTTTGTTGGTTTTAAAGTTTTATTTTCAAATACTAAATAAAAAAACGATTTCTTTATTTTTAATAGCGGAGTATTCCGAGCAAGCACTGGTGATAGATGACGTTAAAGTTTAAGCAACATTCCCTTGAATCAATATACTTCAACTTAACACATCAAATTATTAGAATAACTGTGCGGGAGCCCCCACCTTCATTAAAGTACTGAAAGTACTGCTGGTGAGGAGTAGGTGGTGAATTGTCTTGTTGATAGAAGGGCAATGGAATCTTCTTTCTGTAATTAGAAAAATGGTGCACGTAAAAAAGCAAGCATTCATCAGTTGTCCTAAAAAGTGTAGCATTTAATGGCTAACCATATAAAAGGTTAACGCCCTCCCCAAAACCATCAATTTTTTTCATTCCCAGTAATTAAAAATTGGTTATGTATTAACATTTTCTTCCATTACGAGCCGAAACAGGGGGTGGTGTATGGCATCTGAAAATATGACATGTTTTTTCTAGACGTCACAACATCAGGTGCGGCACCTAACACCACCAGTGCTGGGGCCAGCAGTTCGGAGGGGTCCTCTCCAGGGGGTGATGCGGCAGCGCCACAAGTGCCACTAGGAGGAGCTGTGGGGGATGGCTCAGCGGCAGCAGACGGTGGTAAGTTATTATACTCCTTACTTATTTACATTTTTGAGTAGGCTCGCAAAGGAGTGTATGATGTACTGTACACTAGTACAGGTACACTGTACTGTTAAGAACAGTTACTAATTTAGAACTACATTTTTGCCAATCACGGAGAAGACAGTCAACCTTGACTTAGTAATAGCATTTGAGGCGGTAGTTCTCAAGTAAGCAATGGCCCCCTCTATTTGACTTCAACTCAGCTGGGAAACTTTTATCGTGAAGCCAAGTCATATCAGATGAACTTGAGGGATGTGAAGAATGAAAATGGGAAGAAGGGTCAAAGGAAGGACAAGCAAGTCGTAACATTTATGACTGTAAAGAATGATTCATGTTTTTGAATGCAGGCAGAGGTGGCTGATAGGAAGGAATCAGATGCATGGCTGTTTGAGGAAAGGATGGTTGGAGGAGAAAGAAAAGATGACTGCCTGTGTGGGTGGATCAGAAAATGCATGTGTGGTGTGCATTGCAATATATATCATTTGGGTCAAACTCAAATGCAAGTCAAGACGGTGGTTTACCATATAAAATGAAAAGGGTGTTAGTTGGTTGTTGAGAGAAAAGTAAACTTGGTACAGTTGAGACATTTAGAAGAATGATAGACGTTTACTTTGGAAGCCTGGCTGGTATCTTCTTCTTCCTAATAGATAGCAGAGGTGTATATAGTAGAGCAGACGCTCAGTGGATGAACAGTGTTACTTTGAACAGCATGTCCCGCCAGAGTAGCACAGCTGAGGAAATCCAAATACTAGAAGTTTTGATTGTTCAGAAATACTCCCTTGACTAACAGTACAGTAGTTTACTTTGCAAGCACAGCATATATTGTGTATGCATTGTATAGTTGACATTATATCAAGTCAAGTCCCTTCCTCCGGCAATTATGGGTACCACATTCACTCCCTATGTTAATAATTTTATTTCAGCTGTGTCATGGGTGGACTATCGCTATTGTTCACTCAATCTATCAAAACAAAGCACCTAAAGTCATCCATCATATAAGCTAGGATCATGTGATGAGCAGGATATATGATCAGAAATTAATAATCTTCATTTTCCTTTTGTAGTAGTCAAGGCCCGGGGGGGCAGTGCGAAATATAAATTACATTCAGCAGTACCCCTTGATGAAAACCGAGTATGGTCAGTGCCACCCCTATAGAAAAGTAAGAGCTTCCTATCCCCACCTGCATGTACTGCTTAAAGATATGCAAGTCTGCGTCATCATGTCTTGTGTCTGTTTTTCCTGGGTGCAAGCTGAGTGAGCTGGCATTATTCCAGCTAACACAAGTTCACGTACAAGTAATTTCTTTTGCAAAACAAGAGAAAAACCGAAAAAGACTGTTGTAGTCTCTGACTCTCTAACTATGTAGTAGTGAGTCCATAGTGCCGCTAGTAAGATTCTTGAAACTCACACTAATGTCACAGGCCTACAAAGACAGTGGAAAGATACATGCCAACATGTTATACAGTGCTTTCAAGTTGCTAGTGCTACTGTGAGACAACTTTCTGTTGAATTATTTTGACTTAATGTTAAAGACTATTGGCTACAGTATTTTACTTTCTTTCTTCATATAGAGGCTCCGCAACAAAAAAAAGCTTACCCAGAAGGAGATGACTGTCCGGGCCAGGGCCTGTAAGCTGGAGGCCATTTGCGCTGAATATCAGCGGCTGTGGACTCGGTAGCAGGAGGAGGAAGAGGCGGCAACTACTGCATCCTCCTCCAGTTCCCCCGGGGCCACCAGCCAGCAGCCTCCAGCGAAACGGCGCCGTGGCCAGACAGCCTACTGCTGCCACCGCACAGCAGCAAAAAAAACAGCTCCCCCCCCAGAGCCTGGATGGCACCTCTGCGCCGCCTCCGAAAGAGAGTGGACTACCTGGAACGCTTGGCAGAGAAGTAACAGCGCCAGCTCTGGGAGCTCCGCAAAGAGCTGGGGGACCACCTCTCCACAGGACACCGCCGCAGGAAGTCACTGTCCCTTGCATCTTTTTTAAAGACCGTTGGGGGGGTGGGAATTGGGTGTTTGGGAAAGGGACTTGAAGAAGGACATTTGGACATTGGTTGGAGTTAGGGGAAATATATTCATTTATTTTACATACTTAAACATAGTATACCTGTTCACATTATTTTGTGTGGTGTTGGGTGGGGGTTACTGTACGTTTGGTTTCTTCAAACTTACCAGCATGAATTATCTAAATGTACAAAAATGTACAAAAGTGCAACTAACAGAGTTAGTGTATTCAATAGCCCTACTAAAACTTTACTAGTACTATTGTCAGTCTCTCCTCTCCTCTGAGCCCTAGCCCATTATTCTACCTCCCCAAAATGCTTATCTTACCTGTGATTCGTGTTTGAGAATAGGGCTAGGCACAGGGCTGGCTGCATGGCGATTAAGGTTGGGTGTTGACTTGAATACTGGATGGATGAAATATCATCGTTGTGCTGGTAGTACTAGTGGTCCACACTGGCAGTAGCACCATATAAAAAAAGGAAATTAAACATTAAGTGACCTGAGCGTGGCATTAGAAACAGTTCGATAGATAACACAGTAGAGAACAGTGCCATAAATTGTAGCCTAAGCAGTGCTAAAGTATTCAAAATATAAGTACTAGTTGCGTGGAGTATGGCTACCATAAGAAATAGTATTAATGCAAAGGACACAGCAATGTAAGCATTAAGCATTCGATTTGTCACATGTAGGAGGAGGATGTTGATGATCAATCCACGATGGAGCACATGAAATTCTGAATTTGAATGGTTTTTCTGTTGCTTTGACCTTATCCTCCCCAGCAAGTGTTGGAATTTATTGTAGTCATTTAGTCACACCTCAATGAAAAACCACACAGCCCGGGGAAAAGAGGGTTCGAGTTCGAAAATTGGATGGGAATGGGGGTTTTTGGGAAAGATTTGTGGAGAGAGGAAAAAAACACAGCATGGACAAACAACAAATGAAGAAAAGCAAATCTTTGTAATCGAAGATATCCATAAATCTTTTAAGGGACATAAAGGAAGTCCATTACTTCATGCATGAAGTTGTTCGCTAAATGGATGGTTAGGTTACTGAAAATTAGTACTTACTACAACTTACTAGTAACTATGAAGAAACAATTTGACAGTACAGGGCTGCAGTAATTATGCAATTTCACTTGCCTTTCTGCCCTCAGAGAGAATAAACACTTATTATTAGTACATTAAATTAGTTTTAAAAATAGCAAAGAAACAAATAGCTGGAGGGATGAATTTGAAGCAGAGAGCAACGAAACGCACAGTCACACTCGTAGAAGTTCAAATTCACAACAATAACATTTAAAAGATAAGGAGAAGTGAAGAGGGTATTGTACCTGTATGTTGTAGTTGTCCTGTTAAATTTGTGAAGTTGCATACATCCAGCCATTCCTCTTATTCGCAGTACTCCTCCATCCCATCTGATGCTCCGTCAATCAATCTTGGTGACCAGACACACTGTCCACTGCCTGCCGGATGCGGAATTGCGGATCGCTAATGGTAAGCCTGATTTAATCATTTGTTCCATGGCACAGGGTAAAAGCCGGCCTGTAATTGTTGATGGAAAACAGGAAGTGATATTAAAACACCACGAAGAAAAAAATATAAGGTACGTTGTGTAGTGCAAAAATAACACTTTCAGTTTCAGAGGTGACAGTATCATATACAAGCATCATTCCGAAAGTGCGTACCCTGAGTATCCATTTCAAGGATAGTAATTAGTAACTATGGGTAAATTTTGTGGATCTGCGGTCCAAGAAATCGCAAAAAAATCCATGAATTTGTGATAAATTGCAAATAAAATTGAGAATTTTTCCAGCTCTTTCTCTGGTCGGGAGCACAAAGCGCCGGGACACTCTCTTTGAGTAGCCGTTGCGCTATAAAAGTCCCATTTTAACATTAACATTAACATTAACATTAACATTTTCCCGCAAACTAGCAGATTTTGTTGTGATTTGCATTACTATTACCGGAGTACTTTCTAGTGGCTAGTCCTCGTTGGGTAAATGTATAGTGCTTTTCCTACACTACAGCTGCGTAAAGTGCCAGAAGAGTTGTCTCCAGTGACATCTGCATTAACGCATTACCGGCAATGTTAGCCTATGCGCCAAAATGCACCTCAGAAAAAGGGCCAAATTCCCCTTTCCCCTCAACCTACGACCAAACGGCTACTTTTACACAAAAATGAGACCTTCGCAGCCGAGCTCCCAGACCCCTAAACCCACTCCCAAAAATCTAGAACACCCCACAATACCCTCCCAAAAACGTGCAATCCTGCTACCTCGCAGAGGCCTAAGTTCAAATCGTGCCAAAACACACTCTGAAAGTAGGCCCAAAACACCCCTTTTCCACCATGGATTTTATTCAAACCACTTGCAATCAAAATTAGACCTTCCCAGCAGTGCTCCCAGACCCCTCAACCCACTCCCATTAATCTAGAACACCCCCAAACAACCCCCCTAAAAACATGCAATACTGCTATCCCCAAAGAGGCCTAAGTTAAAATTGTGCCAAAACAAACTCTGCAACTCAGCCCAAACCCCCCTTTTCCACAATGGATTTTCTTCAAACCACTTGCAATCAAAATTAGACCTTCCCAGCAGTGCTCCCAGACCCCTCAGTCCACTCCCAAAAATCTAGAACACCCCACATTACCCTCCCAAAAACATGCAATACTGCTACCTCACAGAGGCCTGGAGTTCGGATCGTGCCAAAACGCACTCTGAAAGTGGGCCCAAACACCCCTTTTGCACCATGGATTTTCTTTAAACCACTTGCAATCAAAATTAGACCTTCCCAGCAGTGCTCCCAGACCCCTCAACCCACTCCCAAGAATCTAGAACACCCCCAAACAGCCCTCCAAAAACATGCAATACTGCCATCCCCAAAGAGGCCTATGTTAAAATCGTGACAAAATGCTCTTGTAAATAGGCCCAAACCCCACTTTTCCACCATGGATTTTCTTCAAACCACTTTCATTCAAAATTAGACCTTCCCAGAAGAGCTCCAAGACCCATACACCCACTCCCAAAAATCTAGAATACCCCCAAACAGCCCCTCCAAAAACATACAATACTGCTAAAAAAACACCCCTTTTCCACCATGGATTTTCTTTAAACCACTTGCAATCAAAATTAGACCTTCCCACTGTGCCTCCCAAACCCCTCAACCCATCCCCAAAAATCTAGAACACCCCCAAACAGCCCCCCAAAAACATGCAATACTGCTAACCCCAAAGAGGCCTAAGTTAAAATTGGGTCAAAACTCTCTCTGCAACTAGGCCCAAACCCCCCTTTTCCACAATGGATTTTCTCCAACCCACTTGCAATCAAAATTAGACCTTCCCAGCAGTGCTCCCAGACCCCTCAACCCACTCCCACAAATCTAGAACACCCCCAAACAGCCCCCCAAAAGCATGCACTACTGCTATTCCCAAAGAGGTCTAAGTTAAAATCGTGCCAAAACACTGTCTGCAACTAGGCCCCAACCTCCCTTTTCCACCATGGATTTTCTTCAAACCACTTGCAATCAAAATTAGACCTTCCCAGCAGTGCTCCCAAACCCCTCAACCCGATTCCCAAAATGTAGAACACCCTCAAACAGCCCCCCAAAAGCATGCAATACTGCTAAAAAACACCCCTTTTCCACCATGGATTTTCTTCAAACCACTTGCAATCAAAATTAGACCTTCCCATCGTACCTCCCAAGCCCCTCAACCCATCCCAAAAAATCTCCAATACCCCGAAACAGCCCCCCAAAAACATGCAATACTGCTATTTTGCAAAGAGGCCTAAGTTAAAATTGTGCCAAAACGCTCTCTGCAACTTGGCTCAAACCCCCCTTTGCCACCATGGATTTTCTTCAAACCACTTGCAATCAAAATTATACCTTCCCAGAAGTGCTCCCAGGCCCCTCAACCCACTCCCAAAAATCTAGAACACCCCACATTACCCTCCCAAAAACATGCAATACCGCTACCTCGCAGAGGACTAAGTTCAAATCGTGCCAAAACGCACTCTGAAAGTAGGCCCAAAACACCCCTTTTCTACCATGGATTTTCTTCAAACCACTTGCAATCAAAATTAGACCTTCCCAGCAGTGCTCCCAGACCCGTCAACCCACTCCCAAAAACCTAGACACCCCCAAATAGCCCCCCAAACAAATGCAATACTGCTATCCCTCAAGAGCCTAAGTTAAAATCGTGCCAAAATGCACCTTGAAACTAGGCCCAAAACACCCCTTTTCCAACATGGATATTCCTAAAACCACTTGCGATCAAAATGAGACCTTCCCAGCAGTGCTCCCAAACCCCTAACCCCACCGCCAAAAATTTAGAACGCCCCCAAATAGCCCCACAAAAACATGCAATACTGCTATCCCCCAAGAGGCCTAAGTTAAAATCGTGCCAAAATGCACCTTGAAACTAGGCCCACCATGGATTTTCTTCAAACCACTTGCAAACAAAACTAGACATTCCCAACTCTCATCCCAGCTAAGTAAATCCACTAAGAACCACCTAAAACACACTCCAATCGCACCCTAAAAACACTCAATAATCGAAAACTATCATAGGCGCCTATGGCAGTGGTTTCCCTTCCTCAACGTAGCCTAAACACACCCTTCTCATCAATCGATTACTCCAAAATTTCCTACACAACCACCAATTGTCCCTCCCTAACACTCACAGAAGCCCCGTTCCCCTAGCTCAACTGGAACACCCTAAACACACTTCTCCTTGCACCCCCAAACTGCCCATTGGATAACATGGGAAATCGCGCCTTGAAAAAAGATTGCTGTTTTCAGCACTTCCACTACTTCGATCCTCTTGAAACTGACCAGGACACTTGTTCCAGCGATTCCCAAGAATCTCAGCAAGCAGAACAAATCAATCCACTGGAAGGTGTACGACTTTTCACCCAAACACACGTGCCCGCAAAACACCAAAAAAGGCCAAAATTCGGCCAATTCTGGACCAGAAAATGCCAAACCCCCCTAAAACCTTGCCAACAACATTATGAATGAGCCTGCATTGGGCCCTGAGCCCTAGACTCCGGGAACCCTACAAAATGTAACCCAAAAACCCTAGTAACCGCACTGAACCCCCAAAACAGCCCTTAACCCTAAAAAACGCCCAAATTCCATCAAACCTAGCCCTCAACCCTACACTGAGATGGCCTAAAAAAAAATATCCGCCTGCTTGCAAATTTGCGAATTTTCGGCAAATTCTCGAGATTCGCGGATTGCGAATTTGCCGCGGAAAATCCGCAAATTTTGCGAGCGGAACAGATTTTTGGCCCATGCTTGCTGCAGGGCCATGCAGATGGTCAAGGCAGGCACCACTGAGTGAAGCAACCTGATGCAGCATACCTAATCTCTTTGACAGAGACAGACAAAGCATATCTAAT
Source organism: Lissotriton vulgaris (assembly GCF_964263255.1). Taxonomy (NCBI): domain Eukaryota; kingdom Metazoa; phylum Chordata; class Amphibia; order Caudata; family Salamandridae; genus Lissotriton; species Lissotriton vulgaris. The sequence goes on along the minus strand of NC_141691.1, from coordinate 1,498,919,839 downwards.
TGAATGCAGCAAGCCACATAGCCCCAAAGTTGCATCAACTGCTGTCTGTACTCTTCTGGCATAGCAACACTACACTTCCTCAACCACTCCATATCATGACTAGACAGACATGCAGTTCTGCTGTAGTAGTTGTTGTAGACTGGTTTACACTCACAAATTGGCCCTAGTTCTTCCGTAAACTGACGATGAAGATCCATCCATCCCAGTGAGTGACTGTAAAGAAAAAAGATATATTATTTAACTTTGATCATCAAACCTCATCATCAATCATCATGGTATATTGGCAAACAGTGAGTTGAAGACATTTTGCATATTGGAAAATGCAACGTAGTGGCCCCTGCAGTTGAAGTACAATTTGAATTAAACAAGATAAGAAAAAGCAGAGTAGACTTGAGTTACCTTCAGTGTGTAAAAGATTAAATAATAACAGATGATATCAGATTCATTTCATGCACAACAAACAAACAGCAATTGCTTTCATCAGAGCCAGACAGCCGTTGCTGCCCACTGCATGCCATTTTCTCATTATTCATTACCTGTTCCACTTTTTGTCCGCATCTTCTCCTGAAAGTGAAGGCCCACAGGGCAGCCTCTCCTGTCAATTTCAGAAGTAACTGTCAGCAATCAGCATGTAGTCAGTAATTCCAGTACCACTTGAGGGTACTCGTCTACGAAGACAAAGTTTCTTGATTCTGCGTTATCCAGCCATCTGCCTTGAGGTAAATGGATAGGGGGAGTCTGGAGGAGGACGATGTGAGGAGCATGATTGAGTTGTCAACTTGTGAACCTCAGGAATGCAGACTGTGGCACCATCAAATTAATAAGGAAAGAACATAAAGACAGTGCTGCTGATGGACTTGTTGTGATTAGGTGATTAGAGTTTTGTTGTGGTAAAAGTTGCAACACAAAGAAAGACACACAGGAATAAAAGTGAATAAGGACGAAAAAAAGAAAGTCATTTTCAGGCCTCTGTGTCAGGGAAGTAGAGCTCATCCTCAAACTCTGTGAATTGAGACGGGAGTAGGTCAGCTAACAGAGAAGAACTTCCGTCACCTAAGTTGGTGTCCTCTTCTTCCTGCGTGCATTCATATATGTTCTAATCTGGTGGTATGAAGTGCTGATTCATCTTGATCATTGTTAACCTCTCCACATTTTTGGGCGAGAGGCGGGTCCTTTTTGAAGTTGTAATGGCACCAGCAGCACTGAAAACACGTTCAGAAGATACACTTGCGAGTGGGCAAGACAAATAATTTAGAGCCAGGTTGGTATCAGTCGCCGTGGAGGCCTTTTCCCATACCAATACAGCAATGGGTTCTGATTAACAAAGACCTCTGTTGGGTCATCCAGGTAGGCCTGCACCATCGACTCAAGGTTCTCCAGGGTTGCTCCACTTTGCGTACCATCTGTGGCCTATGCATCACTGGAACAAGCAAACCCTTGATGAGTTAGCAAATCGGCTTCCGACAATAATATGGCTGGGCCTGGTGCAGGTGAGGATGATGATATGGTTGCTGGTGTCATTAACAGCTGTGAGGGAAAGTGACTCGCTTCGGCCATAGATTCAGAAGTGGATCTTGACGCCGGATTGCCTGTTGATTCAGAAGTACTTCTGCCAGTTCCTTACATTTTCTGCCGCTCTTTTTCAAACCGAGTATCTGAGAGAGCTAGCCAATGTTTGTACTTTGAAACATCTGCTTCATTACAAGGAATGAATGCTATGCTGTCCACAGCCTTTTTGTACTGTGGATCCAGAATAGTGGCACAAATATAATGTTGTTCTGTATGTATTTTTTTAAGCCTTTCATTGTCAACTAGGCAGCTTAATAACCTCTCCGCCAATTGATATGCGTCTTGCTTTTCAGCATCATCTCGGAATGATGAAGACACCGCCTTCAGTTGGTGCTCTAGCATGCGCAACAATGGGATAGCTTTGCCAAAAGTACAGTCCTCCCCGCTGACTTCACGCGTGAAGACCTCAAAAGGACGAAGCATGTCTGTCAGGCTTTTAACTAGCTTCTATTCCTCCAACTCTAGCCACATGTCTTTCATAGAAGAACCCAGTCCATAGACATACTGATTGATTACCACCCACTAATCAGACAGACGCTCAAGCATGTAGAAGGTTGAGTTCCAACGTGTTACCACCTCTTGGATGAGTCCTCTGACTGGCAGTCTACGTTCATGTTGCATGTTCCTCAGCTGCTTCCGGGCCTTAAAAGAATGGCTGAAACGTGTGCAGATTCTTTGGCATGTGGTCAGTAACTTGCTGACTGTCTTTTCTTTTTTCAAGAAATCTTGCACAACAATGTTAATACTGTGCGGCAAACACGGCACTCTGAATAGTCACCCTCATGCATGGCCTTAACTACATTACTGCCATTATCCGTGGAAATATAATCAATCATGCGCTTTCCTGGATGCAGCCATTGGAAGACCTTACTGTTAAACTCCTCCAAAATGTTTTGTGCAGTATCAGATTTCTCCATGGCAAACATGGCTACTGTTGCATGTTTCTGAGTAGCGTGAAAAACTGTGTCCGGGTCAACACCTGCATTTATCTTGTCTCTAACCCCTGCAAAAGAGACCCAGTGTGTAGTGATGCACATGTAATCAAGGGCTTGGCAACTGGTTCACATGTCTGTTGTCAGGTGGATAGTGTGAACAGCACTCTTCAGCAAAGCTGCCCCAATCACCTCCAGCACATCTTGATGTAGTGCTGGAACTGCAACTCTGGCAAAATAGGACCGGCTAGGAACCTTCCATTTAGGGCAGACTGTTGCCACAAATTCTAAAAAACCCACCCCTTCCACGAAAGAAAAAAGGAAAAAGGTCCAGCTCTAGCATTTTAGCCAGCATTACGTTATACAGACGTGCCGTTGGGTGGTTGCGTTCAAATAGCGCCTCCGACCAAAACATGCTTCTAATGGTGGTCTGGACCGTTTTACCTGATGATGATGATGATGATGATGATGATGATGCAGACTTCTTCAAATCAGTTAGGCTCATTGATGTACTTTTTCGCATTAGTGTCTCTCCCAGACTCTTAGTGTGGCTCATACATGTTGATGGGATAGAGGGTGTGGGCGCCACCACTGCTGTGCTGCTGCCAGGGTACTGGGTGTACCAGAAAAAATGTCTGTCGCTTCATCACTTCCCCCCTGCCTGATCAGCCCCTCATCATCATCAAATGCAATATGAATGGATACATTTGGATTTGTTTTTCTTTTGTCTTCCCGGATCTTCCTTAGGCGTGCCTCCCACTGGATAGTGTGGTGTTTTTGGAGATGACCTCTCTGTCCTCCGGTACCATAGTTTGTACCAAGCTTACCCCGACTAACTGCTATTTTAAAAATCGAACAAATGACCATGTTTTCCGCCTTGTTGCTAACACTAAAGAAGTCCCAAACTGGGGACTGGAGATGTCTACTGGTGGTGGAGGTGCTACTTTCAGTTTCAATGCCTGATGAAGTGGAGGATGGGCATGGCTGAATTTGACTCTGTTGTGCACTTACAGCAGCACTACTTGAGGTAGTGGAGGTCGAGCTGGATGAAGGTCCCTGCCGGCCCTTCTGACGAGCAAATATGGAAGCTGTAGGCCGTGTTGGTGTAGTAGTAAACTGCGTTGGTGGCGGTACCAGTGCCCTGCCGCCCACATCCCGCTGAGCACCAATTCGGGATAAGGTCAAAATGTCTGTCTGCTGCATGCCTGCTGGGGCTGGAGTGACGACTGTGATGACTGGGTCGTCGTCAGACTGTTCATCAGTAGCAGAATAATACACCACTTCTTGTTCGTCGTCATCATCACCCATAATTGAAAGCCTTTCGTGAACCTTCCTTTTAGGCTTAGCTTGTCTGCTCTTGGCGTGCCTCCCTCTCAGACTGCATTGCTGGGTTCCAATCAACATCAAGATCATCAGAAGGAAGGGGGCTTGAAGAAGAACTTGTAGTAGCCCTCCTTGATTTTTTTCTTGCTGAGGATCTGCAAGACAATGGATCATCATCAGGAGGAGTGGCTTCCTTGGATGATACCTCCGCTTGAATCTTGATTTCCTGATGTGCCCCTACTTCTGGAGGAACAAGCAATGTGGGCAGTTGGGCCACTCCATGCGCCTCTAGTTGACCCTCTCCATGCGCCTCTCCATGCGCCTCTCCTTGCGCCTCTCCTTGCGCCTCTCCTTGCGCCTCTACTTGCGCCTCTCCTTGCGCTTCTCCTTGCGCCTCTCCTTGTGCCTCTACTTGCGTCTCTACCTGCACCTCTACTTGCACCTCTACTTGCGCCTCTACTTGCGCATGTACTTGCGCTTGTACTAGTTGCACCTGTGGTTGTCATTGCGGCTGTGGTTGTTGAACACTCATCAGATGAGTTACACCCGGCATTGATTGGATGCTACTTTCTTGCGATGAGCCAACATCACTGGTCAATGTTGATTGAGCAATTAAAGTGGCTCCAACTGCAGTACTCATGGGTTTGGACCTAACTCGGTGTGGTGGTACTGAGCCGAATGAAGCGAAGGTGCTGCTCCCAGGTTGGTCCCCGGCGGACACCACTGCTGCTGCAGGCGAAGTTTTTTTTTCTCCCAAAAAAGGTGTCTGTGGGCACACCAGTCTCCTTGGTAGGTGGTGCCACTTGCTTCTTCTGCTCCTTCTTACTGGTAGTGGCACTGGCAACTTTCTTCGTAGAGGTGCTACGGCCACCTTTCTTTGGGCCCATCTTCTTCAGATGTCAGAACAACAGGCCGCAGTTGCAGGAGTTGCAGAGTTGTCTGTGGCCATACGTGACGTCACGTGACGGTGTGCTGCACACGGCTGCAGGACTTCTTCCTGGCACTGATGATGAACGATGACTGATGTGATTCTCTTGTGCACCTAAAAGCAAAGGAAGCCAGAGGATCATCAGTTAAATAAATGTTGCATATGTGGTGCTTCAATTAATATTTGCAACTAGTCATTGAATTTATTATTATTACAACAACACACCCAAAAACAGAAAGACCCAAAATAAAAATTGCAATTCTAATCCAAAATGGATGTTTAAATTAATAGAAGAGAGACCACACAGAGAGAGTTGGTCCATGCACAACTGAGTACCCCTGGGGATAATGGATGAAAGCAAGACAAACTGGGTGAAGGCCTGAGCACACTGCCTGGCTTCAAAATGGCCCCTTGACCCCCAGCCACATGGCCAGGCCCTGCCTGGACCAGGCCCCAAAAAGTAAAAAAACACACCACAATCACCACAATCCAATGCCATCCATACCCTCAATGATGTTTAAATTCATAACACCCCACAGAAAGACTTGGTCCATGCTCCACTGAGTACCCCTGGGCATAATGGATGAAAGCAAGGCAAACTGGGTGAAGGCCTGAGCTCACTGCCTGGCTTCAAAATGGCCCCTTGCCCCCAGCCACATGGCCAGGCCCTGCCTGGACCAGGCCTCAAAATGGCCCCCACCCACATGGCCAGGCCCCAAGAACACCCCAAAAAGTCAGAAAACTCACCAAAATCACCACAATCTAATGCCATCCATGCCCTCAATGATGTTTAAATTCAAAACACCCCACAGAAAGACTTGATCCATGCTCCACTGAGAACCACTGGGCATAATGGATGAAAGCAAGGCAAACTGGGTGAAGGCCTGAGCACACTGCCTGGCATGAAAATGGCCCCTTGACCACGAGCCACATGGCCAGGCCCTGCCTGGACCAGACCTCAAAATGGCCCCCCCACCCACATTACCAGGCCCAAATAACACCCCATAAAGTCGACAAACACACCAAAATCACCACAATCTAATGCCATCCATGCCCTCAATGATGTTTAAATTCAAGACACCCCACAGAAAGACTTGGTCCATGCTCCACTGAGTACCCCTGGGCATAATGGATGAAAGCAAGGCAAACTGGGTGAAGGCCTGACCACACTGCCTGGCTTCAAAATGGCCCCTTGACCCCAGCCACCTGGCCAGACCCTGCCTGGACCAGGCCTCAAAATGGCCCCCACCCACATGGCCAGGCCCCAAGAACACCCCAAAAAGTCGAAAACACACCAAAATCACCACAATCCAATGCCATTCATGCCCTCAATGATGTTTAAATTCAAGACACCCCACAGAAAGACTTGGCCCATGCTCCACTGAGTACCCCTGGGCATTAAGGATGAAAGCAAGGCAAGCTGGGCGATGGCCTGAGCACACTGCCTGGCTTCAAAATGGCCCCTTGATCCCTAGCCACATGGCCAGGCCCTGCTTGGCCAGGCCGCAAAATGGCCCCCACCCGCAAGGCCAGGCCCCAAGAACACCCCAAAAAGTCGAAAAACACACCAAAATCACCACAATGCAATGCCATCCACGCCCTAAATGATGTTTACATTCAAGACACCCCACAGAAAGACTTGGTCCATGCACCCCTGAGTACCCCTGGGCATAATGGATGAAAGCAAGGCAAACTGGGTGAAGGCCTGATCACACTGCCTGGCTTCAAAATGGCCCCTTGACCCACAGCCACATGGCCAGGCCCTGCCTTGACCAGGCCTCAAAATGGCCCCCACCCACATGGCCAGGCCCCAATGGATGAAAGCAAGGCAAACTGGGTGAAGGCCTGAGCTCACTGCCTGGCTTCAAAATGGCCCCAGGCCCCAAGAACACCCCAAAAAGTCAGAAAACACACCAAAATCACCACAATCCAATGCCATCCATGCCCTCAATTATGTTTAAATTCAAGACACCCCACAGAAAGACTTGGTCCATGCACCACTCACTACCTCTGGGCCTACTGGCTAGTGAGGCTTTTCAGGCAACCCCAAAATTAAAAATTAAAGAAACTACATATAACAGTGAGCTAAATTCCATGACATAAATGAGATTTAAGTTCAACAAAACTCACAGAAACAGTTGTATCTTTCACCCATGACTAACCCTGGGACTACTGGATACTGTGGCTACCCAACAATATATTATTTTTAAAGTTGTGAAAAAGTTTTAAAATTGTAGTTGCAGCAACTGCAATGCCTCAAACAACACCAACTTACTTGTAAAATATCAAATCCAAAAGTGATCCAAACTCCAAAGTCCAAAATGTCCTCAAATACTAATATCCAGCAGCAGCCACAAAAAGTAATCCTTCCAGCTCTAGATCCAAGTGAAAAGTGACCAGGACATGGACAAAGCACTGGGAGGAGCCTGCTAGACAGGAACAGGAAGTTGGAGACTCCGGGGCACTTCCTTCCTCCCACCCACCCAAAAATGGACTCCTTGCACAAAAAAGTGCAGCCAAATGTCAATCTGAGGAGTTATTCTGATCAAAATCATCATTTTCAGAAGGTTTATGCTGCCTGTAGTGGATTTCTTGTGCAGAATTGCAAATTTTGCAAGTTCGGGAAAGCGAGCTGTTCAAATCTCCCACCGGAAGTCAGCTGCGCGCCGCATCTACGTGTTCGCAATTGTTTACTCCCGCGATGCGTGATCGCGGGCCCTTACTCACATTGTCAAACTCTCGCTGTCCAAGATGGTGGGCCGCGATGACGTACTTGCGGTCAAAAAACTCTCGCGCCATCACGCAGCAAGATCCAAAATGGCGCAGCACACGCAAACTGGGAGGAAAACAACTGGGCGAACTCAGAATCACGGTAAGTCGAAACCGTGTGCGCGATATTGTATTTTTAAAGCGCGACCAAGCAAAAAAATCCGCCAGCTTGCAAATTTGCAGATTTTTGGGCTAATTTGCAGGATTCGCAGACAGCGAAATTGACAAAAATCCTCAAATTCCGCAAACAGAACGGATTTTGCGCCCACACTTAGTGTAAATGGATGTTTTGTTTGGGTAAAATTGATTGTTTAACTGACTTATTAAGTGTATCTTAGTGAACACGTGTATTAGCGAGTAATGTTTAAATATGTAAATATCTGTATCAGTGTCTCACTTTGTGTATAAGTGGCTGCATGGGTTGGTGAGTAGCTACATGAGTGTCTATATGAATGACATTTGGCCGCTTTGTTCAGTGCCTGTTTGAATGAAGCGAATGGCAAATTTTTATCCCAAAGATCTGAAGAGCATGTCACCTCGAATGCTCGTAATAAAAATTTGTTTGCCTCTGAATTTTTATAAGTTTCCAACTCCTGCGATAGAAATTTATTAAGATTATTATCAGTTGCTTTCTTCTTAATCTGGCACCACACCTTGATGTATGAATAGAGTCTTCCCAGTGATTCGTTCAGTAAGCCGAATTCTAGGGGCATTTGCGCTGGAGAAGCAGAATTGGGAAGTCGAAGGACCCTTTTGTAAATTTTCGTTATTAAATTGTTTAAAAGGTCCGAATCCTTTTCATGCATAGCTACACTTGCATATGTCAGAGTGGGAAGGGCCTTATTCGCAATCACTGTTAATAGTGGTTTTAAGGATGGACCTTCCAATTTCTTCAACAGGGTGCTTAGCCCAAATATTAAGGCTCCTGCTCTTTGGGTCAGGTATTTTTTCTGGTCTTTTAAAACGAGCTTATCGTCGATATAGAATCCCAGGTATTTGTAATTTGATACCTTCTCCAACTGTTTTCCTTCTAGCCAGATCTTATGGTGTGTTAAAAGACGGTTGGTAATTAACATTGTTTTGGTTTTAGTTGCGTTTAGAGCCAGCTTGTTTGCAGTCAGGAAAACTGTGAGTTCTGTTAGTAACCTGGGTAGACCAACCTTCGTAGAGCTCATTAGGACGATATCATCAGCATATGCCAGATGAGTAAACTCTATGAGAATAATGAAAGAGACCGACAAATGCTAGCTGTTAGAACTAGAGAAAAAGAGTCTGCCACTCGTATTGAAAGTATTATGGATCCAGAGGTCGTTTTAGTCACTGTGGAAGGGGCTATAGCATTAGCTTTCCAGAAATGTTATCAAAACTTATACAATGAAAATATTAGAGATAATCATGGGGTTCAGGCTAAAATTCAAAGATATCTCAATGAAATTGAGTTAGGGGTATTATCATCGGAAGAGTTGGGTATGCTCGATGCCGAAATTAAAACTGATGCATTATGGTTGGCTATAGATTCTCTCCCAAGCGGCAAGGCTGTAGGGCCAGATTATTTACCTGGCAAATTTTACAAGATCTTTTGACTCCAGCTCACTCCCGTTATGCTTGAGATGTTTTGACTGGTTCAAAATGGCGATAAGCCTCCTGAATCTTGGCGGAGGGCTAGGATTGTTACATTTTTAAAGAAAGGCAAGATACCGTCGGATACTGGGTCCTGTAGACCAATCACATTAATCAATAGTGATATAAAAATATATTTAAAAATTCTTGCAAATCGGCTGGCAGGGGTGATTAAAAAGCTGGTTTCCCCGCAACAACATGGCTTTGTACCAGGCCGAGAAACTATTGAACATATACGCCATACAATCGCGCTGTTCGACTATACCAAGGTTACAGGAGACCCTATGGCTTTAATTCTGCTAGATGCGGAAAAAGCCTTCAATAGGGTATCCTGGCCTTTTTTATGGGCTACATTGAAGCATTATGGTCTTGGGGAGAAATATTTCCGAGCTATCCAGAGCATGTACATCCAACCAACAGCTCAAGTTTCAAGGATAGGGATTTAGTCGGCAACAATAAATATACTTAGAGGAACAAGACAGGGGTGTCCCTGCTCTCCATTATTGTTTGCGATTTACATCGATCCTTTAATCAAGAAAATTTGTAATGCTGCATTAATTTGTCTGGTCCATGCTAACGGTGGGGACACGAAAATCCTGGACTATGCCGATGATTTAGCCATCCTGACTGACTCCCCGCAGGTATCGTTGCAAGAAATCCAAATTTTAACATCTCAGTCTGGTGTGATATCTGACTACCATCTTAATGAAGCAAAAACTCAAATAATTTGCAATGACAAAATCAACTTGATGGACCCTCGCATAGTTAGTAAGTCTAAATATTTTGGGATAGAGATCAGCTCAAAACCCGAGGAGATAGTTGAGATCAATTTGAATCCCTTAATACATAAACTAGAAGTTGATGCTTGCCGAATTAATAACTTAAAGCTGACTTTGATGGGTAGATGTAACGTCATTAAAATGATTTTTCTCCCTAAGATTTTATATTGTCTTAGAGCTATCCTTTTGTTGATAGATCAAATCTGACCGGATTACGTCATGGAATTTATGGGCCGGTAAACGACCTAGAAGGGCTCTGAAATTCATGACTCTGCCCAGAGAGAGGTGGGGCTAGACAGTACCTAACTTTCAAGCATATAATTGGTTCATAACGCTGAGACAGATAGCTGATCTATTGGATATAGACATCGTGGATCGTTCAGATACTTTAATATATCATTTAATTTTTGGGGTAGAGGATGGGGGACTTAGGTTTAGACATATTGATTTTGCATATTTTAAACGGGTTAGGTTTAAGGTCCTGCTTGGTGCCTTTAAAGTCTGGATGACGGTTCGGTAAATGTTTGATATTGGTAGACTCCACATGTATTCTCCTTTTGCAAGGAATACTCTCTTCCCAGAAATTTTTCGGGATGCTCATTTTAAAGAGTGGTCAGCTCAAGGGGTTGGTGTTATAGGGGATATCATTTCTGATTCTGGGCTCATGACCATTGAAGCCATAAAGCAGAAATGTGGGATAGGGAATAGACAATTTTTAAAATGTTTACAGATTAGAGATTTTGTCTGCAAAAGAACTGTTACTTGGGCTCGTATTCGTTAGTGGAATCGATTAAGCATGGGCGTAAAATCTGTTCCGTTCGCGGATTTTCTGCAATTTCGCGGCCCGCAAATTTTGCGAAATTGCAGAAAAATCTGCGAAATCGCGTGCGGGCGGATTTTCAAAAACTGAAGTACATGAAGCACTTACAGGGTCACAGCAGGTGCCCAAGTTGAAGCTAATTTCTTTGTAACCATTTACAAAATGGTTACAAAGAAATTAACTTCAACTTGGGCACCAGCTGTAACCCTGTAAGTGCTTCCTGAGCGCCGCCTCCAGAGTTGTTGCCTACTTGCAACTATTCTCTGACCCTGCTCTGACCCTGGAAGCAGGATCAGAAAACAGTTACAAGTATGGCACAATGCTCCAGGCTGTCACAAAAATTAAACCACAACAGGAAGCACTTAAAGATAAGGAAGCAGGTGCCGGACTTGAAGCTCAAATTCAGAAACACATTAACCAGCCCCCAGTTGAGGCTACTCAGGTGTGCTTTCTCCCCATAATCTACAGTGGTGAACCAGAGGGTGCTGTGATGAACCAGAAGGTGCAGTTGTGAACCAGAGGGTGCTGTGATGAACCAGAGGGTGGCAGTGGTGAACCAGAGGGTGGCAGTGGTGAACTAGAGGGTGGCAGTGATGAACCTGAGGGTGGCAGTGGTGAACCAGAGGGTGGCAGTGATGAACCAGAGGGTGACAGTGATGAACCAGAGGGTGACAGTGATGAACCAGAGGGTGGCAGTAGTGAACCAGAGGGTGGCAGTGATGAACCAGAGGGTGGCAGTGGTGAAACAGAAGGTGACAGTGAAGAACCAGAGGGTGGCAGTGGTGAGCCGGAAGGTGGCAGTGATGAACCAGAGGGTGGCAGTGGTGAACCAGAGGGTGGCAGTGGTGAACCAGAGGGTGCTGTGATGAACCAGAGGGTGGCAGTGGTGACCCAGAGGGTGGCAGTGGTGAACTAGAGGGTGGCAGTGATGAATCAGAGGGTGGCAGTGATGAACCAGAGGGTGGCAGGGGTGAACCAGAGGGTGGAAGGGGTGAACCAGAGGGTGGCAGTGGTGAACCAGAGGGTGGCAGTGGTGACCCAAAGGGTGGCAGTGGTAAACCAGAGGGTGGTAGTGATGAACCAGAGGGTGACAGTGGTGAACCAGAGGGTGACAGTGGTAAACCAGAGGGTTCTGTGATGAACCAGATGGTGGCAGGGGTGAACCAGAGGGTGGCAGTGGTGAACCAAGTGGTGGCAGTGGTGAACCAGAGGGTGGCAATGGTGAACCAGAGGGTGCTGTGATGAACCAGAGGGTGGCAGTGGTGAACCAGAGGGTGGCAGTGGTGAACCAGAGGGTGGCAGTGATGAACCAGAGGGTGACAGTGATGAACCAGAGGTGGCAGTGGTGAACCAGAGGGTGGCAGTGATGAACCAGAGGGTAAAAGTGATGAACCAGAGGGTGGCAGTGGTAAACCAGAGGGTGGCAGTGATGAACCAGAGGGTGACAGTGATGAACCAGAGGGTGGCAGTGATGAACCAGGGGGTGGCAGTGGTGAACCAGAGGGTGCTGTGATGAACCAGAGGGGGCAGTGATAAGCCAGTAGGTGACAGTGATTAACCAGAGGGTGGCAGTGGTGAACCAGAGGGTGCTGTGATGAACCAGAGGGTGGCCGTGATGAACCATAGGGTGACAGTGATAAACCAGAGGGTGACATTGGTGAACCAGAGGTTGGCAGTGGTGAACTAGAGGGTTGCAGTGATGAACCAGAGGGTGGCACTGGTGAACCAGAGGGTGGCAGTGATGAACCAGAGGGTGGCACTGGTGAATTGCCCAGGAGCCCTGTGGGCGTGAGCCCCCGTGCTGCTGAGCTGCCCAGGGGCTTTGAGCCCACGTGCTACTGAACTGCCTTGGGGCCCAGTGGGTGTGAGCCCCCGTGCTGCTGAACTGCCCAGAGCCCTCTCAATGTGAAAATCATTTGTGCTAAAATGCCTGGGAGCCCTCTGGGTGTGAGCACACATTGTGCTAAGTGTCTCCCTGCCCCCAGTACATATATACCCGTACCGCACAGCACCATGATGCTCTTGCACCATGAAGTCTGGTGCCTGGATGCTCCTGATCCGTGTAGGTGGTACCACCGTCTGGTGCAGTCAAAATGTAAAGTCATAACTTGCTACACAGCACCAATAAACACGTGACCCCCTGGCACTGGTATGCGCATGTACCAGGCGTGGAGCACCCGCATGCCACTGCACCCTACTGCCCAGCGCCAGCATATGCCTGTACGGAGCAGTTTAGTATGAGATGGGACATTGTCCAGCAGCAGCAGCTGCATGCGCCTGAACCCACTGAGCAGGATCAGAATGGCTTTGTACCAACACGCGCAGCACAGCTATCTTGGACATCTGAAGGATTCTGGGGTCCTGTGCCAAACGTATTTTTGCATTCATGAGTTTCCCGAGCGCCATGTGACCAGGAGGCTGCTTTCTCCTCATCGGCTGCTCTGCTCGGTCTCTGACCCTTTATAAAGAAGATGCATGTAAACTCGCATAGAAGCCCCGCCCGTTTGGCCCCGTCCACCACACCCTAGCGGTATGAAACATCTTCCCGCCCGTCCCCACTATAATGGCCAGCTCACTCAAGTGACCTCTGCGCCTTTTGGCACACTGGCAAAGTTACAGGCACACGTGGTCACATATTTTTGCAAATGGCACAAAAATCTGCGAGTTTGCGGGAAAATTCGCGAACTCTGGGATTTCTGTTGCCACTTCGCACGAATTCGCGGACCGTGAATTCGCAAATTTCACCCATACTTAAAATCGATCAACGGGAACCAATCGACCAAATCCTCTATACATAAATTACTAAAAGCTAAGAGAAACGATGATTTAGCTAAACATTTTAATCAGTGGCAGGTTTGGGTACAAGCGGGACAAGGTGTCTGTGAGGATTCACTTGGGTATTGCCAATCTTCCGCTATTTCTGCTAACCTCCAGGTGCAATGTTTCAAGACTTGGTTTATTTTGTGTATAACCCCTTCTCAAATTATAAATGGGGAGGGTCTGTGCGGATAAATTGTTCTCGATGTTAGGAACTCGCAGCTGACAGTATTCACATGTTTGCCACTTGCCCCTCTTTGGTTCAATTGCTATAAAAAATAGAAGAGCGCCTGGGACAAGTTTTGTGTTATACTGTATCATTGACATCTCAGGTTATTATGCTGGGTGTCGCTGATCAAAACATTGCCGAACCTGAGTGGAAGTTGCTTTTTGTTGAAATGGCTATGTTGAGACTATGTCTAGCTACAGTTTGGTTGGAGCCGGATCCCCCGACTTTATACGTATGGTTTAGTAAATATCTAAGTGTATATAAATGGGAAATATCTGTATTTAAGGGAAAGAGGATAAAGGGCTTGTAGGGAGTGTGAACAGATTTGAGGATCCCTAACTTATTGGCTGAATTCAGAGCATTGATGTTCTTTTTTTCGATAGATTGAATTATGTATTTGTATTTTTGCTTTTTTCTTGAAAAGATCTATTTCTTGATAATTGTCCTCTTTGCCCTGTAAGGATCCATGTGGGGTGGGTGGGGGGTTGGGTGGGACATAAGTCTGAAAAATAGGACCTATGGCACGGCTGAATGTTAAGTTTATTATCTTTTCTTTTGTATGATTTTTACATATGTCATATCTCCTGATAAAAAAAAAAAATTAAATTAAATTTTTTATGTGTTACCAGTTTATTCCAATCAAGATGGCTTCAGGTGTGCCATATTTTTGTCATAAGTAAGACAGTAAATGCTCTAGTTGTTCTTAAGAACAATCTGGGACATTCTGTCATTGAGGTATACGTGGGCTACATCTGGATGATATTTGTGCTACATTTGGGCTCTTTTGTCTCTGGTGGCCATCTTGGGAGAATTATTTGTCATGAGGTTTCCTAATTTCCTCATTGACCACATTCTCCTTAGTATGAAATACTTCCAGGTTTTTACTTTGGTTCCATCAAGAAGGCATTCAGATGTGTCACACATTTGCCATAAATTCAGAATGCTAGCACTCAAGCTTCTCATTAGATCACTGTACTAAATCTACAGCTCACCAGGGAAGTCTGCTGCTGGTATTCAAAGTGCATGTTTCAGTCTGCATGTCAGTATTTTTTTATGAAATAGAAGAGGATTTGAGAAGATACTCAAAATGTGCCCTCATTTTTCTTTCTGCGGCACTAATCATACTTTCAATGGCAAAATGAACCCCCTCATTTTGTTCCTTTTTAAATTAAATGTTTTAAGAGTTACCACTTTATTCCAATCAGGATGGCTTCAGGTGTGCATTACATTGTCATAAGTAGGACTGTTAGCGCTCTAGTTGTTCTTTAGAACACTCTGGGAAGCTGCAGTAGAACACAATGGAATCAACTTGCCCTTGTTGGATGTACATGTTTTACTGAGAATGTTAGACTTCCTTCTCACATGACTGAGAAAGATAATGTGAATTTACAGAAAATGTTCTCTCAGTTTAGCCTATAGAACACCTTCCAAACCTCTGGAGAGCGGTATAGCTTTGTCCAGACACAAGGGAGCACACAGTACAAGTCAAAACAAAACCCTTTCAGGCATAGAGTGACGCATAAATTATGCAAAAAAGAAGGAGAGAACTTTTGGCAATTCTCAAGTTTAGGTGGAAAGCAGCTACTGTTAGAGCAATCTCAACACCAGCGACACTCTAGATCTGCTCACCTCAAATGTCTGTTTTTCTATCAAAGTCTTTAAGCATACGATTAGCACAGTGCCATCCACGCCAAGATAGAAAATGACAAAGCTATACCTCTCTGAAGAGCTCTAATTAGAGCAAAGCACTGTTTTAGGGGTTGCGAAGCTCACTTCAGGTTGGCTTGAGTTTATATTTTACCATTTCAAAGCTGTAATATTGTGCCTGGATTGATATATGGCTTTTGTCATTTTACAGCTCAGCAAGGACAGTACTGTGCTAGTCCTATGATTAAAGACTTTGCTGTAGAAATGGCAAAAGACTTTGTCCTTTGCTATCTCGGCGTGGATGGCACTGTGCTAATCGTATGCTTAAATACTTTGATAGTAAAACAGACATTTGAGGTGAGCAGATCTAGAGTGTCACTGGTGTTGAGAGTGCTCTACAGGAGCTGCTTTCCACCTAAACTTGAGAACTACCCAGAGTTCTCTCCATCTTTTTAGCATATATATATATATATCACGAAAATCCCGACCGCCTCTTGCTGCGGTCATGAACGGGCGCAGTCCTCCTCTCCATAAATGAATCAAATAATAAATATAAACGCCATTACACCAATACAGTGTCAGCAGTGCAGAAGTTTATTCTGTTGATGTTAGAGCAAGTGCCCTCCCTGACGCGTTTCGCTCCGCAGACGGAGCTTGGTCACATGACGCGTCAGGAGTAGGCAGAGCAATTTTATGGAAAATAAAAGCCCATGCGCCTAAAGAAACAAGACGCAAGGGTACACAATGAAGTAAAGCAAGCATTGAAGTGGGTATTTCGAACAGATTCAATGGCGAGATGGCACAACGAAAAGAAATTATGGCATAGTGCTCAAGAATACAAAATTGGAGTAATCATATACAATCTTAGATGATATAGCAAAATCCATTGATAGTGTTACATAGTAATGCTTATAAAGCATTAAAACATTATTATCAATAAAGTGCTAAAGTGCTGAATCACTATTGCATATAATACTGCACATATTAATGATGTGCTCAAATCAATTGCAAGTGCAAGAATCGATTGTAATAAAATGCATCACTCCCATTACATTTCAAATCTTACTTGGTCATCTATGTCATGCCTAAATCTCAATGCTTGATTGTGTAAAGTGCAAGTGCAAAAACGTGAAAGCAAAATCATATTTTAAATAAATAATACATTAAAATTCAGACGGTTAGAAACCCTTCTAG
Organism: Lissotriton vulgaris; assembly: GCF_964263255.1. Taxonomy (NCBI): domain Eukaryota; kingdom Metazoa; phylum Chordata; class Amphibia; order Caudata; family Salamandridae; genus Lissotriton; species Lissotriton vulgaris. The sequence continues at coordinate 1,498,903,212 of NC_141691.1, read as the reverse complement.
AACCTATAACATGGCATTTGTTATATTACATAAAGTATCCTCATGATTGTAAATTCATTATTATTTCATTTTAAAACAGACAATGTTAACATCAAAAAGCAGATAGTTCAAAGGATCAACGCACTTATATAAAATGGTTTAATTCATCAAGAGCATTCAAACCATTAGGTGATCTTGTATCGAGCAACAGAATAAAATATGCTTCCCTTTGCCTAAGTAGTTTTTCACGATCACCACCTCGTCCAGGATTAGGGACTAAGCACAATAAGGTGTACTTCAGATCTTTTAGTTTTTTATCGTGTACTGCCTTAAAGTGGCGAGCCACTGGGTAATTCATGTCAGAGTTCACTTATGCCCGTATATGCTGCAAAATTCGCTGATTGGCTGGCAGCTTTGTACTGCCAATATACGAAAGTGAGCATGTGCAGGTAAGTTGGTAGATCACAAAATCACTGCGACAAGTAAGATGTTCTTTTATTTGTATTGGTTTCTCACTAAAGGCTGATGTATATTGAGTGCCATTAACAGCAAAAGTGCATGCCCGGCACAAAGTGCATCTAAAAAAACCTGGTTTGGTAAGCCAGGAAGTTTTAGGGGGGAGCTCAGGTTGTGTTTTGTCCAAGGCATCTTTCATGGACGGGCCCTCCTGAAAGTAATGGCCGGTGCTTGGGTAACATGGGGCCTAAGATAACATCCGTTAACACAATCGGCCACTCTGACAGTTCTACAAGGAGAGTGCAGGACTGAATTTATAAGTGCTTCACTTTTAGGACAGTGAATGGATAAGCACATACTGCTGAAAGGGTCACTACAATACTGAAACAGCAGTGACAGAGTGTTTGGTGGAAGTGGAAGAATACAGACTGGGGAATTGAAGGTATAAAAGACAAGTTTGCAGGTGCATAAAAGACTGTATGCATAGTGTATAGGGGTTTGAAGCAGTCCATGCCCTAAGGCCTACTTTGCTGCATGAGTACTTGAGTACTGACTGAATGATTACAGTTCTGCAAGGAGAGTGCCTGACTGAATTTATAACTACTTCAGTTTTAGCACAGTGCATAGATAGGCGCATACTGCTGAATGGCTCACTACAATACTGAAACAGCAGTGACAGAGTGTTTGGTGGAAGTGTAAGGATACAGACTGGGGAATTGAACGTATAAAAGACATGTTTGAAGGTGCAAAGAAGACTGGATGCATAGTGTACAGGGGTTTGAAGCAGTGCATGCCCTAAGGCCTACTTTGCTGCATGAGTACTTGGGTACTGACTGAATGATTACAGTTCTGCAAGGAGAGTGCCTGACTGAATTTATAAGTGCTTCACTTTTCGCATAGTGAATGGATAAGCACATACTGCTGAAAGGGTCACTACAATAGTGAAATAGCAGTGACAGATTGCTTGGTGGAAGTGGAAGGATATATACAAGGGAATTGAAGGTATAAAAGACAAGTATGCAGATAGATAGATGACTACAAGCATAATGCATAGCGCTTTGAAACAGTTCATGCCCTACGGCCTACTTTGCTGCATGAGTACTTGGGTACTGACTGAATGATTACAGTTCTGCAAGGAGAGTGCCTGACTGAATTTATAAGTGCTTCACTTTAGCACAGTGAATGGATAAGCACATACTGCTGAAAGGGTCACTACAATACTGAATCTGCAGTGACAGAGTGTTTGGTGGAAGTGTAAGGATACATAATGGGGAATTGAAGGTATAAAAGACAAGTTTGCAGGTGCATAGAAGACTGCATGCATAGTGTATAGGGGTTTGAAGCAGTCCATGCCCTAAGGCCTACTTTACTGCATGAGTACTTAGGTACTGACTGAATGATTACAGTTCTGCAAGGAGAGTACCTGACTGAATGTATAACTGCTTCACTTTAAGCACAGTGCATAGATAAGCACATACTGCTAAATGTCTCACTACAATACTGAAACAGTAGTGACAGAGTGTTTGGTGGAAGTGTAAGGATACAGACTGGGGAATTGAAGGTATAAAATACAAGTTTGCAGGTGCATAGAAGACTGCATGCATAGTGTATGGGGGTTTGAAGCAGTCCATGCCCTAAGGCCTACTTTGCAGCATGAGTACTTGGGTAATGACTGAATGATTACAGTTCTGCAAGGAGAGTGCCTGACTGAATTGATAAATGCTTCACTTTTAGCACAGTGAATGGATAAGCACATACTGCTGAAAGGGTCACTACAATACTGAAACAACAGTGACAGACTGCTTGGGGGAAGTGGAAGGATATAGACTAGGGAATTGAAGGTATAAAAGAGAAGTGTGCATGTAGATAAAAGACTGCAAGCATAGTGCATAGCGCTTTGAAGCAGTTCATGCCCTAGGACCTACTTCGCTGCATGAGTACTTGGGTTCTGACTGAATGATTACAGTTCTGCAAGGAGAGTGCCTGACTGAATTTATAAGTTCTTAAGTTTTAGTGCAGTGAATGGATTAGAACAAACTGCTGAATGAGTCACTACAACAGTGCAACACCAGTGACAGACTGCTTGGTGGAAGTGTAAGGATATACACTCGGGAATTGAAGGTATAAAAGACAATTGTGCAGGTAGATAGAAGACTACAAGCATAATGCATAGCGCTTTGAAACACTTCATGCCCTAAGGCCTACTTCGCTGCATGAGTACTTGGGAACTGACTGAATGATTACAGTTCTGCAAGGACAGTGCCTGACTGAATTTATAAGTGCTTAACTTTTAGTGTAGTGAATGGATTACAACAAACTGCTGAATGAGTCACTACAACGGTGCAACAGCAGTGACAGACTGCTTGGTGGAAGTGTAAGGATATAGTCTAGGGAATTGAAGGTATAAAAGAGAAATGTGCAGGTAGATAAAAGACTACAAGCATAGTGCATAGCGCTTTGAAGCAGTTCATGCCCTAAGGGCTACTTCGCTGCATGAGTACTTGGGTACTGACTGAATTATTACAATTCTAGAATGACAGTGCCTGACTGAATTTATAAGTGCTTCACTTTTAGTGCAGTGAATGGATTAGAACAAACTGCTGAATGAGTCACTACAAGAGTGCAACACCAATGACAGGCTGTTTGGTGGAAGTGGAAGGATATATACTCGGGAATTGAAGGTATAAAAGACAAGTGTGCAGGTAGATAGAAGACTCCAAGCATATTGCATAGCGCTTTGAAGCACTTCATGCCCTAAGGCCTACTTCGCTGCATGAGTACTTGGGTACAGTCAGAATGATTACAGTTCTGCAAGCACAGTGCCTGACTGACTTTATAACTGCTTGAGTTTTAGTTCAATGAATGAATTAGAACAAACTGCTGAATGGGTCACTACAACAGTGCAACAGCAGTGACAGACTGCTTGGTCGATGTGTAAGGATATATACTCGGGAATTGAAGGTATAAAGGACAAGTATGCAGGTAGATCGAAGACTACAAACATATTGCATAGCGCAGTGAAGCACTTCATGCCCTAAGGCCTACTTCGCTGCATGAGTACTTGGGTAATGACTGAATGATTAAAGTTCTGCAAGGACAGTACCTGACTAAATCTATAAGTGCGTACGTTTAGTGCAGTGAATGGATTAGAACAAACTGCTGAATGAGTCACTACAACAGGGCAACACCAGTGACAGACTGCTTGGTGGAAGTGTAAGAATATATTCTTGGGAATTGAAGGTATAAAAGACAAGTGTGCAGGTAGATAGAAGACTACCAACATAGAGCATAGGGGTTTGAAGCAGTTCATGCCCTAAGGCCTACTTCGCTGCATGAGCACTTGGGTACTGACTGAATGATTACAGTTCTGTAAGGACCGTGCTTGACTGAATTTATAAGTGCTTGAGTTTTAGTGCAATGAACGAATTAGAACAAACTGCTGATGGGTCACTACAACAGTGCAACAGCCGTGACAGACTGCTTGATGGAAGTGTAAAGATATATACTCGGGAATTGAAGGTAGAAAAGACAAGTGTCAAGGTAGATAGAAGACTACAAGCATACTTCATAGTGCTTTATAGCAGTTCATGCCCTAAGACCTACTTCGCTGCATGAGTACTTGGGTACTTACTGAATGATTACAGTTCTGCAAGCACTGTAATTCTGACCGAATTTATAAGTGCTTGACTTTTACTGCAGTGAATGGATAAGGACATACTGCTAAATGGTTCAACAAAACTGACTCACAGTGTGATTCTAGACAAATAACAGTATTTCTTATTAATGGAATGTATAGATACTGACTGGGGAAATGTAGGCCCAAAACACAAGCGTAATGGTGATTACACTACTACTTGCATAGTACATAAACGTTTAAAGCACTGCCTGCCCCAAAGCCTGGCTCACTGCAACAGTACATGTACTTATATGTCTGCAAACACAGCAACAAACCAAATCATTCTCTCTCAATTTTCCCAAATAGACACTGATTCATAGTGTGATTCTAGACAAATAACAATATTTCTTATAAATGGAGTGTAGAGATACTGACTGGGGAAGTTTAGGGCAGAAACACAAATGTGAAGATGGTTACACTACTACTTCCATAGTGCATAGGAGTTTCAAGAAATGCATGCTCTAAAGACTGGCTCAGTGCAACAGTACATGTACTTATAAATCTGCAAACACATCAACCAACCAAATCATCCTCTCTCAAGTTTCTAAAATAGACACTAACCCACACTGTGATTCTAGACAAATAACAGTATCTCTTATAAATGGACTGTATAGATACTGACTGGAAAAAATGTAGGCCTGAAACACAAGTGTGAATTTGGTTACGCTACTACTTGCATATTGCAAAATGCTTCTCTCACAATGATTCCTAAATGCACACAGACTCACAATGTGATTCTAGACAAAAAATATCAGACCTTGCATTTTACCAAAAAACATTTACTAGTCTAGAAACGGTAAGGTGACTAAACACATTTTATATATATATTACTGCTGCATTTTACTATACAATCCTGACTCATTTTGCAAATACATAAGCAATCTCATGCATTATTGGCGCCAACATAACATAAAAAAGTGACACAATGGCAGCACAAAGAGGCGTAAGAGACTTTTACATATGCCACAGAGAGTTTGCAGTAGTGTATGTATATTGCCTGAAAAATTGTAGATTTGAAACACAAGCCTAATTCTAAACAAGCAACACTATTAACTACTCTAGAACTAAAAAAGTGACTGCACACATTCTACATTTTGTAGTACTGCACTTTACTGCACAAAGCTGACTCACCAAACACATTAACTTACCAAATGCTTTTATCACAATGGTTATCCAAATGCAGACAAACTCAGAATGTGATTCTACACACTTTAGAAGGATAAACACATTACTTTTACTAAAAACGAAATGCACCACATACATTCCCTTACAAGTTATCAACTCACCTTTCAAATTGATTTGTAGATTTAAAAGAATAACAGTCACACAGCAGATATTCTTATACAGAATCTCTCTACTTCAGTGTTCTTAGCAAAACCAGAAAATTGCACACTTTCCCTCTCAATCTACACATATATACATGTTAATAACAAATCAAATTGCTTCCCACATTAATTCAAAACCAAACACATATTTCTATTGGTTGAACATTTGAACCCTTTCCAACTGAAATAACTTTGAACCCTACCCCCAAATTCTTTTGTGCTGTTACCATACTAACAGATCATGCAAAACTCAACTGACCACAGAGGTCAAAAGTTCAGCACACTGCAACACTCCTCCTCAACAAGTTTAGACTCTGCATTGGTATTTACTTATAAGTATCAATAAAGAGAAAGGCTCTTGTTAGAATCAACCAACATCTAAACACATAAGCTTAATAGGTATCAGAAAAATATTTTTTTTTCTTGCTAAGGTACTCGTACGGGGCGTATTACAAACCTCGCAGCATACGTGGTACAGCAGCGCTCGATACCCGTACCCTAATTTAACCGTAAAAAACAAATATCACAAATTTTTATTATGCCTGAGGACTCCATCCCCCGGGACTCATACAAAACGTTGGGGACCGTGGGTGGAGCCCCAATTCCCCCACGGTCCTTGCCGGCTCACGGCATCCTGCAGGACCCGGCATTGCTTTTCTGCATGGGGAGCAGCTAACATGCTGCTCCCCATATAGAAAAGCAATATTCTTTGGTTTTTAGACCAGACAGCAAGTTTCCTGTTGTCTCTTCCAAAAACCAAAGCAGTTTGCTATGGGCTCCTGCCCTACCAAATCAAACTACCGTGTCCCAGGTGTAGGCACCCTGGGACACTGCAGGAGCCGGCCCTGGGGTTGGCGGTCCCCAGGGCCACAACAAGGCTTCAGGAGGGGGGCCACGTGACCCTCCTCCCAAAATGTAAAAGCCCTGGGGGTTGGTGGTCCCCAGGGCTGGGGGGTCCGTCACGGACCCCTCATTTTAAAAATGTAGTATCCCCGGGGAGGTGGTGGTCCCCAGGGCGTGTGGGGGGGCTTGACCCCCATATAACTTTCTTTTATTTAAAAAATAAGCCCCGGAGAGTGGGGGTCCCCGGGGCTGCAGGAGGGCTCACGGGCCCCCTATTATTATTTTAAAAAAAGTCCCAGGGGTGGCGGTCCCCGGGGCTGGGTGACCCCTCCAGCCCCCCACTATAATAAACCCTTTGCCACCGGGACTTGGCCCCCCGGGGTGGCGGTCCCCGGGGCTGGGGAGCCCCCACTACAATAAACACTTTGCCAACGGGACTTGGCCCCCCAGGGGCTAATTATCACGAAAGTGACATTCAGTTTTTTTTAATTCATTTGATACGTGTACGGTACGCTCATCACGAAATTAAAAATAAATCGCCTTGGGGGTCCTTATGGGACCCCTAGAGCATGCCTAGGGGGTCAGGAAGTCCTATGGCAAATAACAAAGTTTTCCTCTCAATCTACACACTCAATTTACACACATATACAAATAAATAACAAATCACATTTATTCCCACATTAGATCAGGAGGAAACACACATTTCTATTGCTTGAACATTTGAACCCTTTCCAACTGACAAAACTTTCAACCCTACCCCCATTCTGCCTTCTGCCTGTTACCATAGAAACACTTCAGGGAACACTTAACTGAGCACACAGGTCAAAAGTTCATCAAACAATGTTGCAAATTAAAAACAGCAAGTGTGCTTGACTTTTCAATATACTAGAAAGAAGTAACCTTCTTTTCTATCAGTGTTTGTTAACCAATAAATATCAGGCTTTAAAAAAACTGAAAATTGCACCCTAGTTTTCTGTGTAGAATATTTTCAAACAACCAATCATTTCTTTTCTTTTTTCAAAACTCCATCTTATCCACCATTTTAGAAAAATCATACTTTTCAAACTGCCATTTCATTGACAGAGACCATCTGAGTGCATCCAGACCTCTCTTCAAGATGCTTAGAGTGTGGATTGTGGGACACAGCTATATTTTCTGGAGCCAAAGGTACGCAGAACAGACAGGAAATCACAAAGACCTAGGTTTACCAAAGGTAGACATTAAATGATTTGGACAGAGCGGGTTAAACTTGCACCAATTGATGCCATCGGTGAAATCCTTTGTACATCTCCAACATCCTGACCTCATAATTGTGCACTATGTTGTGGCAATGACCTAGGCACTTTGACTGGGGTAGGTCTGGAAATGTTTATGAAGGACACCTTTACAGAACTGATGTCACTTTTCCTCCAAACTGCCTTTGTGTATTCTAACATATGCCAAAGACAGAAATGGAACTGGTCCAATCAATTTTGTCCACAGATTTGGAAATCTAGGAAACATGTGAATACATCTGTTTCTGCTTTTCTCCGAGACTATAGAATGGGGTCCATTGAAAACAACAATCTGCATTTCAGTATGCAAAGCATCTACAGGAGAGATGGTGTACATTTTACAGATGAAGGGAACAGAGTTGTCCTCATGAACTTTAGACTCAGTATAGGTACTTACTTGTAGGTACTAAAATGTCTCAATAAACACAAGGGCTCTTTTGTTGATAAATATCTGAAAAATATTTTTCTTTTTCTTGCTTAGGTACGCGTACGGGACGCCTTAGGAATCAGGCTTCATACGTTGTATGGTACGCGTACCGAACGCGTACACACCAGAAGTTATAAAAATATGAGGAGGGGGGTGGCTGCGTGCCCCCCCACCTAAGGCTTCTTTTAGCCCTCGGGTCCATCCTCCAAGGCTCTGCATCATTTAAAAAAAAGAAAATAGGGGGAGGAGGGCTGTTTGGCCCCCCTCCTGAGCAACTTCTGGTTCCGGGGACCCCATCCCCCGGGGCCAGCCTACCTCCTTTTTATTTCTTTAAAAAATATATATATTTGAGGAGGGGGCACGCGGCCCCCCTCCCCGGCCACTTCTTGCCCAAGGGACCCTATCCCCCGGGGCTGGCCCTCTCCGTTGGGGACTGTGGGGAGGTCCCCAATCCGCCCACGGTCCCTGCCAGCTCCCCGCTTCCTTCGGGAGCCAGCATTGCTTTTCTGCATGGGGGGCAGCTAACAAGCTGCTTTGGTTTTTGGAAGAGAGAGCAGGTTTTCTGCTCTCTCTTCCAAAAACCAAAGCAGTTTGCAATGGTAGGGCGGGAGCCGCGAGGCTTCCGCTCTACCACAGCAAACTATAGTGTCCCTGGGGTAGGTACCCCAGGACACTGTAGGAGCCGGCCCTAGGGGATGGTGGTCCCCAGGGCCACCACAAGGCTCTAGGAGGGAGGGCGCGCAACCCTCCTCCCAAAATTTAAAAGCCCCGGGGGTGGTGGTCCCTGGGGCTGGGTGGTCTATAACGGACACCCAATTCAAAAATATAGTACCCCAGGGAGGTGGCGGTCCCCGGGGCATGTGGGGGGCTTGACCCCACACACAACTTTTTTTTATTTAAAAAGAAACCCCGAGGGGGGCGGTCCCCGGGGTTGCGTGGAGCCGTGAGACCCCCCCCCGCAGAAATAATGTGAAAGCTCCTGGGGTGGCGGTCCCATTAATATTTTAAAAAAAGCCCCAGGGGTGGCGGTCGCCAGGGCTGTGGGGCCCCTCTGGGCCCTGCATTATTATTTAAAAAAAAGTCCCGGGGTGGCGGTCCCCGAGGCTGTGGGGCCCCTCTGGCCTCACTACATTAAACACTTTGCCCCGGAACTTGGCCCCCCATGGGCTGATTAATAATAAAGCAGGCTTCGTTTTTTTTCTTTCTTTTTCACGCAGTTCGCGTACCGTACACGTATCGCGCAATTTAAAAAACCCAACATTTTTTGGGCCTTGGGGGTCAATGTGCTTCTACCCTGCCCCCTTTGCCTCTTTTGCGCACTTGTTTTTCAGTTTTCTTGTACTTCGATTCCACGCTCTGTTCTAGGAGTGGAGCGGAGTGCCCCAACTTCTATGAAGAATTTTATGAAGATATATCACCCGGCGTCAAAGTTATTCCAAATAGAATGTTGCGGATTTCCTATGGAAACTAGGTCCTAACTATAACTACCTACTGCCAGTAGGTTATATATATATATATATATATATATATATATATATATATATATATATATATATATATATATATATATATATATATATATATATATATATATATTATATATATATGCAAAAGACACTTCCTAGTGTTCACCGCCTCACGGACGCCAAACCAGGACACGGACCACACGGCAAGTTTCGATTTTTCAAGTGCTTTTATTTCCTCACACCAACAGACATGACGCGTTTCGTCCGGTAAGCCCGGACTTGATCACACTTGATATATATATATTCCACGAAGATTTTCGCCGATCCAGGGCAAAAAAGACGAGCCACACCAGGTATGCAGGTAAAATTCCACTGGTTTATTGAGGCAAATAGTTATGACGCGTTTCAATCTTGGCTGAGATCTTGTGTGCCTTGAAAATTTCCGATAGCAAGCTGAAATGGGCAGAAAATGTAAGAGTTCATTTTTCAAGATTTGCTGAAAAATTGAGTATTGCAGAACTTAATTTGGTGGAGCATCTCAGTTTAAAAAATGATCTAAATGAAATATGTGCAGGGGAGGCTAGGCTCGTAGACTTACATTAGTTGGCAAGAAAGAGATCTACACTCTGCTGCATATCTACAACCCCCATGCACCATCAGAGCATCCCTTTTTTGCAGCTTTGATGGTGCACAGTGCAGGCCCATATCTACAAGGCCACGCAAAGCCACCCTGTATGGCCTTTAATTGCTTTGTAGACACAGTGTAAAGCCAAGCAGCGCACGTTGCAGCGTTGCCTTATATTGTGGCAGGGAGGTGTGCCATGGGTGTACTAATGGATTTTGACACTGCCCTAGATTTACAATATAGCATGAATCTGCAGCAGAGCCAACAACGTATGCCTCCCTGGAGCAGGCATAATGAGGAGAAATGTTTTCATTTTTTTCCTTTTTCTATGTATGCTGAATTCTGCTGCAGACATAGAAAGAGGAAAAAGCCTCCATTGATTGCTTTTTTTTGCAGGAAGGTGCAGACAACAATGCCAGCAACACAGATCCACTTGCACCATGGTACATAGATGTCTGCTTTAGTGCAGGTCTGCAACTTTAAGCTGGCGCAGGCTGAAACGACAGGAATGCACGGTATCTTGTAAACACAGTGCATTTATGTCCTTTCGAATTGGCATAGGGAAGTGCGGTAAATAGTCTTTCGGCACTGCCCTATGCCAATTCTTCTTAAATATGCTCCCCTATTCATAACAGTTAGAGTTAGCCAGTCCACATGTGCATGCTTTTATTGTAATTTCACACTGCTTTACATTTTTTGAATATAAGTGCTGATAATGTTCATGGTTTGTTGGACAGGGATGGGCGATGGACATGTGGATAACAAAGAATTTTATTTTATTTTTTACTTGGGGACATATATACAAGAGATTGGACCACCAGAACGTTACTTTTTCTGATGTTCCAGTGACACCATGCCCTGCTCCATATTTACAAAGTGGTGCTAAGCCTCTTTGTGTAGCTTAACACCACTTTGTAGATATGGTACCCTGTCATGCAGATATCTGTGTGAAAAAGCAATGAAATCGGTGTTGCTGTAAGTGTGCCACCACAACGTCCATTGCTTTTTGACGCTGCCCTAGATTTACACCGATGTGTAAATCTGAGGCAGTGCCAAAAACGCCATTCAAAATCAGGTGTTAGATTGGCGCAAAGAGGAGAAACACGTATTTTTACTTGTTTATTTCTTATTCTTTATGTGCTGCATTCTGCAGGACACATAGAAAGAACAAACCGACATTAAAGATTGTTTATGTGCAGGAAGGTGTGCCTTTCTGCACTTAAACAATCATTCCCTGCAACAGAGAGACACTTGCACTAAAGTGCAAGGGTGTCTGCATTGCAGGGATGATTCCTTCCAATGCAGCCACACTTGAACTATGGTGCAATTGTGTCTGTGTTGCAGGAAATCATCCCTACAATGCAGGCACTATTGCACAGGGATGTCTGTGTTGGCACTAGGCAGCTATTTTTAGCGCCCGTGAAAAGGAAAACACAGGGGTGCGCAGTATTATTGTAAATATGGTGCACTCCTGCATTTTTAACTGATGCAGTGCAGCTCTGCAAAATTGCTCGCAGCACCGCTCTGTTCCATTTCCTAGTAAATATGCCTCTCACTGCTTTCATTTTTTATCAGTGAGACGTTTAATTTAAATATCGATCTTTGTGAAGTATGACACGTGGCAATGACGAGAAGGAATGCGGCTGTTGTGTAGCATGGAATTTTTTGATGGAACCAGTTCGCTGGATAGCTTTTTAAGGGAAGTTCTTTTATAATGATGGTGTAAGTTTTTACTATTTTAATCTAATGTAGGTATATTTCTCTGGTTTTATAGATTACTAGCAGCCCGCCCCAGCGTTGCCTGGGGCAGAAAGGGGCTGGGGGCAGTACACCCGCTCCCGCCTGACCCCCTCCCGTCCCGCCGCCCGCCGCCAGCCACCCGCCGCCCGCCTCCCGCCTCGATTTCAATGACCATTTACTTTACCTGAGCTGCCGCTCCTTCCCGCGATCTTCACTTCACCGCCGCTCCTCTTCGCCATGACACGCCCGTGCTCCTCACTTCAACGCAGCTCCATGTCTCTACTCCTCGTCATCACGCACGTCGTCATCACGCACGTCGCGGCCAGCGCTACGTCACGGCCAGAGCAGCGTCGCGGCCGGCGCTACTTCCAGGGCACTACTTTTTTTTAAAAGTTATATTTTTAAATGTACGGTTTTTTTTATAGCCTATGTCCATCTGCACACCCTGACAATTTCTACAATGTATCGGGTGTGTGGATTAGCGCTGTGGTTCCCGAGTTTACCTGGCTCAAAGGTGTGTGTTCTCTCTTTATAATAGCAGTATAGATGATCTAAATAAAAAACATTTTTTTTTTACTACTGCTAGGGAAAAATACAATTTCTTACACCGACTTTAAACATTTTGCTTGAATTTCCAGGATAGGACTCTATCTTCATATTCATCATGAACACACAAAAGCTCAAGAGTTTGTGGGTGCTTAAATCAATTCGCAGTGTCACCGACCAGAATTCCCATAATACTAACCCAAAGCCTAAACTTGAGAATGTCGCACCGCAGTGGCACATTTTCTGCATTTATAAATATAAGCACACCTTCCAAATGTACAATTCTAGCAATCGTTAGTCTCTGAATAAAGATTTGGGTGTGAGGGCCATAAGTTGCTCATTTTGCGGACGAAGATGCACATAATTATTAGTGTGTTTTGGGTCTTTGAATATTAAACCTATTTTGTATTGCCAAAGTGAGTGTTAAAGGCAGTGAAATTCCAGCTCAAATAGTAGTTTTGTTTATCTTTTCTTCCAGTACCTTCATGGCAGGGACCAAGATTGTAAAACAATAATGTCACACACAGAAAACAAAGCATCTAGGGCCTGTTCTATCATTGGACAGGCTGCAAATAGTGAGTGGCAATTGTGCTGCAATATTTTCGGATTTGCCCAGTATTTTATGTCAGAACTGATGCACTAACCAGGTGCATCAAAAAATTTATATTCGTAGCGATTTGCGAAACCTGCTGCTTCATTAATATTAATGAGGCAAGTCGTATTTTGTGATGGCTTTTAAATCTGGACGGAGTGTCCCCTAGATGCAAAGGAACCATTTTTTTTTTTAATTGAAATGCTGCAAAGATATCCGGGGAAGCATGCAGTAGTCCTTTGGCCACTGTTTAATATCCCCAAGGCTGCCTAGCAAGGAATCCCAAGGGGAAGCTTCCCCTTTGCTATTTGGTTACCATTGTAGCTTGAGGGTCAGTTACTGATCAATGGTATGAAGCTATTTATACTTACCACTGCGACTTGCAAGGAGGAGGGGGGTGCTCCTTTTAAGCCCCCTCCTATATGTAATTTGTAATGGGTGCAAAACTCCTTTTGTGAGTTGAGTTAATGGGGGGATATGTACAAGTGCAGAGTGAGGCATTAGCCATCATGGCTTAACGACGCACTCCGCCACTTCTGAAATGCAGGGCTGCACCATATTTACAACAATGTAGTGCAGCCTTGCATTTCTTCCTGCGATGGCGCTACACTTAGCAATGTAGCGCCAACGCAGGTACGCTTGCAACATAGTGCAAGGGTGTCTGCGTGCAGGGAAGGATTGTTTATGTGTAGGAAGGTGTCCTTTCCTGCACATAAACAATCCTGAAAATCCATGTTGTCACTTTCATGTGTGCTGCTTCATGCAGCACACATGGAAGTCACAAAATTGAATTTTTTTCATAAGATTGTTTATGTACAGAAAGAGGGACCTTCTTCTACATAAACAATGCATGGCATTTTGCTTTTTCCAGCACACATGTAAAAATTAAAAACAAGGAGAAATAAAGCATTTCTCTTTGTTTCACCAACTCAAGACCAGCTTTCCCCTGGTCTTAATTTTGGCACTGCCTCCTTGGAGAACCGTAGCCTTAAGGCCCGGCGGCGCAGGGTACGCCTGAAATCCCCGGGATTCACCTGCCTTGTCAGAAACAGAGACACGGACTCTTCGTCTGGCGTAGAAGATTGTATTTATTAGCTGCAGCTAGTATAGTGGTCGTAGAAGTCATTGGAATAATGAGGTTCAAAAGAGACTGCCACTTAACTCGGTGGCGCACAGGTTTATATACGGTACAATACAATGCAAAATGCAATCACACAAGAGCACGAGACATAGGCAAATGTTATAGACAATGCTTTAAGTCCAAAGCAACTCAAGTTCCCGGTTATGTTTATCACTCGACCCCTTAAGCTAATTACGAACAAATCCACACAATTCGATTTACAAGTAGAGAAAACACAGCTGTATGTTTTAGAAGGACAGTCGTGAAACAGGAGAATGTATGAGACGTGTAGCCAAGGACAGCAGATAAGATAACTTAAAGGAGAGAATGGTGCGAACCAACAAATGGTCCGGACGAGGATTAACCAGCTCAGACAGGAATTAGTGTACTCGGCCAGACCCTGACACTTGTTAGCAAACATAGGCAATGAAGCCACCTGACACGTAAATGCAGAAATGACAAAAACATCGCATTCACCGCGCTGCCTGAGTGAGGGCAACACAAGATGGCAGCGACTACAAAATGGAGGCTGAGCACGAACAAATTTGTAATTTACTGAACCTCAGACCCTCCTTTTGCCATTACTCAGGCAAAAACAAACCAACTCATGCTAGTCTGAGTCAGAATCAGCATCGATGTTCATAAAACCCTCAAGCTGTTGCTGCATCATCATCCTAATATTCTCTGCCTTCTGAGTTACAGGTTATGGAACACATAAAGTAGCCAGTAAGCCACAAACTGCAGGACCACATTGGACACACAGACAACAAGAGAATATGATGGCCAAAATTGCTTCAAGGAACGTTAAGATCTTCCATCCCCAAGTTGACAATATTCCCCAAAACCATCCCATAAAAGACCAATCCCCTTCGTCCTGAAGAATCGACTCGGAGATGGTATGCAATTTGGAAATGGCTTGGTATATTGTCGGAGCATCATCTGGAATATAAATGCAGCAGCTAGATCTGATCAATCTACAGACACCTCCTCGGTCTGCTAAGATCACATCTAGCGCAATCCGATTCTGCAACGTCATAAGATGGTCAGCCTGAAGCTCTGCTGTAATGTTACCTATCGCACCTGCAGTAACATTAATAGTGTTCTCAACCACATGAACCAATGGCCTGATGCTTCTGCTGTTGACCATTGGGCCCCAAAAGGGAAGGAATCCTTTAAGGAAATCTCCTCCCTCTTGTCCTGCCGTGTCCTTGGCATCGAATATACCTCGGCTATATCTAACTCTGTGGTGGTCTGACAGAGCTGTATATGTACGGGGTAGAAGGAAAGCTACATACCAGGTTCAAGAAAAGTTAGAAGGGAGCCATGTATAAGCTCTGTCATTACAAACAAAATATGTTCCTTGAGACGGAACCAATGGAGGGAAATCAGGGGACGAGAAAATATATGTGTACAGACAACTCTGCTTGCTGTCAGTTTTCTTGCTGTTGACTTGGAGACAAAAATTACCTTATTGGGGTACAGTCCATACTGGAGAAGACTCAGCCTTTCTAGTTTTGTCACCAAGGCTAGAAACATAGTGGGTAACATTCCATCCTTCATAAGCTCTTTTCTCATCCAAGGGAATCTTGTTCTTCTCTACAATCTTAGCCATCACCACTATACCTTTATTCAAAGAGCTGTGGCTAAAATCCAAACCATTCCCAGAAGTGTTTGCAGGACTTCTAAGCCTGTTGTGGTATGTGGCCGAAAACATAGTCAAATAGGCCCAAGCTGAACCTTCATATGAGAAAGGAAGAACCAAATATGGGATTCCCTTTTGTGTATTGTGTGGCATACGTCCGCACACCCAACAGTCAGTCATATTAATAGCCAACTGATGTTGGGGTAACAACTGGACAAATGTGATATTCATATATTCGGCTCTCCTTATCTGCTCATGAGGAGGTAGAGTATGCATTTTATGTGAAAGGACAGAAAGACAAGAAGGGAAAGAAGTTGTAGAATTAACAACATTTCTCTGTTGCAGAACATGCACAATCCAACCTGTGCAGGCTAATAAAATACACAAAAACATAAAAACACACAAAGTTATACTCATGGCAATCTTCCTCAATCACTCAGCTACTCACTTCTGTATATCCTGAGGCACTAGCCACTTGCTAAAAGAACAAAAAAAAACAGGTTAAAGTCTGAGTCTCCTACCGTGACGCTGCGACGGAGACAGATGGCACATCTAATTCTAAATATCACCCAAAAAAACAAGGAGGCAAAAAGATACAAAAAAAATGTCTTTGGGTAATAAGGAAAAGTGTTCAAAGTGTTCAGTTCCTTTGGTCAACTCTCGGCCGTAGATTGTAGCATGTTTTGCTCCGCACGGTCTGGTCCTTAAACAGAGCCTCTGGATTGGTAGTGTCTTTTTGAAGATGCACAAGCACAGTGGCTTGAAGAATGTCCTCATCCACTTTCTCAGACTGAGTCCCATAAATTTGCGCATCACTGAAAGGCACAAAAACAAGGAATCGCTGCAGATTCAGATTCCCTTATGCCACTGCAGATCCACTGGTCGAAGGGTAATGGCAGTGGCACCTTTTTACAGTGCATGCCATGTATCCAATTCTTCTTCCCGACCACTTTCACAGCTGTGCGGGTGACGAGCAAAACTTGTCTAGGCGTAGACCAACGAGGCGCAAGTTCTTAGTCCGCTGAAAATTCTTGGTGCAGACCCAGTCACCGGGCAAAATGGTGTGACATGGGTCTGTGGAGGCCTCCGGGAAAGCACTTTGTACCTGTTGACGAATAATACTTAATTTAGCAGTCAAGTCATGCAAGTAGTCAGTTAACAAAGGATATGGTATGTCTAAATATTTCTTGGGACGGGAGACACCCCAAACATTAGCTGGGTGTCCGAAACCAACTACATATGGGCTAAGTCCCATACGAGAGTGTACAGTTGTTCTGGATGACAAAAGAGCCAGGGGCAAGGCGTCCGGCCAAGCAAGGCCCATACTGGCTTGCATCTTGGCTAGTTTAAGCTTGAGTGTACCATTATAACACTCAACCAAACCCACTGACTGTGGATGGTTTGCCGCATGAAACTTCTGTCTAATACCAAGACCAGAACACACTTTCTGCATAATTTGATCCACAAATTCACTTCCATTGTCACTCCAGACAATACGCGGCAAACCAAGCCAGGGAAAGAACTCTATAAGCAACACTTTACCAGTTGACAGAGCAGTGTTATCTTTCAAGGGGTAGGCCTCTATCCGATGGGAAAAGGCACATACGCCCACCAGAACATACTTAATGTTGTTGCATCGATCCATATGAATGTAATCGTTCTGCAACACCTCAAAAGGATATGACGGGGTTGCGAAATGACCTGCCGGAGTTGGGGTACCCTTTCCTGGGTTATGCAGTCAAACAATACAATGCTTAACCACATTCTCTGCATATTTCGGGATTCCTTCATTCTGCCACACAGGAGCCGAGAGCTTACATATGCCTTTCGCACTAATGTGAGCTGGACCATGAGCCATAGTCACAATCGGCAACACATAAGCGTCCGGTAATAACCATCGCTGATGGTCCGACAACTCAGATCAACAACCCATCGGGTCTAACATTCCCGTACTTTTTTCCACGTACTCAATTCCTTCTCAGTAGCCTCCCCCTGAATCGTTTTCATACTTTCAATCGTGTCTTCATACATTCCAATTTCCCTAACCCAGTTTGCAGGACCTGCCACATACATTCGGCTAGTGGTGTCTCTAGCTGTATTTTTGCTACCTCATCTCCAAACGCATTTCCACGACCCACATCATCTGTGACTTTCCTATGCGCGCTGCACTTTATGATCGCTATCTGTGCAGGTAAAGTAAGTGACTCAAGAAGATCAGTCACCAACTGACCATGCTGGATCTTTGTCCCGTGAGAGGTAGAGAATCCTCTCTCCCTCCATAATTTACCAAAGCTATGTGCAACGCCAAAAGCATACTGACTATCAGTGTACACATTCACTCTCTTTCCCTTTGACAACACACACGCTCTAGTCAAGGCTATCAATTCAGCTGCTTGAGCTGAGTTATGTCTGATACATGCCGTCTCAACAATTGTGCATAAGGTGGTGACAGCATAGGCAGAAGTAGTCTCCCCATTCGAAAGCTTGAAACAAGAACCGTCCACCCATAGGATCCCATCATGGTCCTTGAGCAGAATGTCCTTCAAATTAATCCTACACTTCGTTTTTTCTTCCGTTTGAAGAAAACAATCATGTTTTTCCTGAACGTCTTTATCATCTGGGAGTGGCAACAGTGTAGCTGGATTTAACGTGTTACATCTTTTGACATGCACATGACTCGCCAAAAGTGTCAGCTCGTATCCAGACAAACATGCACTC
The DNA here is from genome assembly GCF_964263255.1 of Lissotriton vulgaris. Classification (NCBI taxonomy): domain Eukaryota; kingdom Metazoa; phylum Chordata; class Amphibia; order Caudata; family Salamandridae; genus Lissotriton; species Lissotriton vulgaris. The sequence goes on along the minus strand of NC_141691.1, from coordinate 1,498,884,783 downwards.
GTAAGATGCTGTGTTCTTGTTCTGTTCAACAAGGTATCCACTCCATGCGGAACCATAACAATGAGTGTGTTATCCAACACTAATCCAGCAGACTGTCTAATAGAAATCGCCGCAGCTGCTGTAGCTCTGAGACAACTGGGCAAAGCTTTAGCTACTGGGTTTAGTGTAGCCGAGAAATAGGCACATGGCCTCTGCTTATCTCCAAATTGTTGTGTCAAGACTGACAATACGCAACCCTCTCTCTCGTGAACGTACAGTGTAAAGGACTTGCTATAATCTGGGGTACCCAACACTGGAGCAGAACACAAAGCAGTACGTAGATCAACAAAACTTTTCTGACACTCATCTGTCCAAGGGAGCAGATGGGGCGTATCTTTCAACGTAAGTGCCAACAATGGTTTAGCCAAAAGTGAAAAATTGGGAATCCATTGTCTACAATATGAAGTGATACCCAGAAAGGCACGCACTTCACTTTGCCTGGTAGGTACAGACATCTGTGAAATTGCCTGGATACGTTCTGGGGTCAATCGCCTTCCCTCCTTCGACAAGAGATGACCTAAATAGGTAACCTCTTGGCGGGCATATTGCAACTCAGAGGGAGACACCTTATGATGTAGAGCAGACAAATGATGCAACAACGCAACAGTCACACTCTTACACACATCTTCCATATCAGCAGCCACCAGCAAATCAGCCGCGTAGCTAGGGGGGAGCGGGGGGGGCGGTCCGCCTCAGGCGGCACCTTTTTTGAGGCGGCACTGACTGTCTGGACTGCAGGGAGGCCGAGCCGAGGCAACGGCCTCTGTGATACAGTCACAATAATAAACAATTGATAATAAACCCGGCCGTTACCCAGCCTGCAAGTTAGCACATACACTAGTCCTCCAGGGCCGTCAATCAGTGGTAGCGAGCGCGGCGCGCACGAGCGCCACCAATGACGGCCCTGGAGGACATTTTTGGCCAGCCTTCGCCGCACCGTAGCAGTGTGACGCGTTACGCGCTCACTGCCCCCTACGCTCGCTCACCCGCCCGCCCCTCGCTGTGTCTAGAAGTCGGAGTGCGCGCCACCATTCTGAAAGAAACCGCACCCAGACTCGTTTTGCACTCTATCGCGGCCCATTAGATTTGTATGTCAGTGTCTGGAGGTGTTTTGTTGCTCGTACTATCGCCCCTGGCAGAGCATCTTCAAGAGCCTGCATACCTATATAATACCCTGGCGCTGTGTACACAAGCTCTCTCTTTAGTCTTTAGATTAAAAGGCGGCTAATTGGAAATGTTGTAATAGTATGGGTAAATGATCCTGGAATCCCTGCTTTGAAAAGCACATGTGGTGATGTAAGTAGCTTTGCTTTTCATTAGTAATTTTTATTCAGGTAACACCAAACAACATCTGCTACTTTACAACTATCAGACTTCATTGCGCTGGCGAAGGTGCTATAGTAATCAGTGAGGAAGTCAACGGGAACGACTATTCTTTGTACATCCTTTTATAATGTAAATTCAGAACCTGAACTCGCATAAGGGAAAATAATCACACCTAACAAACCTAAATGATATGCTCAATTAATCTCCATTGTGGAAAACTGACTTTTAAATGTGTCTAAACTTTCTAAAAATGAAAAAAATCCACTTTGCAACACTGGTACTTTGGGAATAAAAAGAAAACACCTGGTCTTTGTTTAATGAATTTGCATGCATGAAAATAAGTGCTTTTTAATGCTGTTGTGTGCCATATTCTTTTTGCATTTTGTGCGCTTAGTTTATTTTTTGTAGTTTTTCTCTTACTTGCTTTTCTTCTTGCACTGACTGACAAAAACAACCTTTTCAGACGAGAGTTATTTATCATACTTAAAAGATTTATTTTTTTATACTTGCGGTGAAATCATACATTACATTTTCAAAGAAGTGATGGAGGTGAACATTTTCCCCAGTTCCAGCTAATAAGTTAAAGAACTGTGCTGTTTTAAGTTATTGTTCTTTTCTTCTAAAACTATTTGTTATTTCATGTATATATTGGTAAATAAAGTGATCCAGTCATAAGAGGCAAATTTCTTGGGCCAAGTCAAATGCAAGGTGCCCATGTTGGAAAGCTGGAGATTAAAAGATCTAGGGTTGATCATTGGGAAAAAAATCCCCTTTTCTAAGGTCTGTCTCCTAGGTAATGATATGGTGACTGGCACTTAGAGACAAAATCTTTGAAGTATGCATCCCATAAACACACCTGCTTTCTAAAGTGAGCTGATGCTGCTTTGTACTTCACAAGTCCGTTTTCACTATTCTCTTCCTGTTATTCACCTCTCTATATTACAAGTAGTTTATTTTAATGAATAAACTACTATGTCTAACCTCGAAAACACAACTGCAAGTTTATTTGCCTCTCATAAGTTATTTGCAATGTATGCGTGGTGTAAAATTACCTTTTAAAAAAATATAATTGATTTAAGTGCATGTCTCTGTTTGGACTTTAGACACATTATTTGTAAGACCTTAATGGATCTGGATCCACCAGTGGGCATTATCTGCAAATATGTTGTGTTGTATGTCCTTTACAAGATACTCTGCTTGTTTTCAGAATGATATTCTTTTATTGTCGAGACGAAAGTCCAAGATCACCCTTTGCTGTGCACTTAGACACAGATACTCTCCATTATTTTGCCCAAGCTTGTATCTTGTGAGTTTGGCCCCCTTGAACTCTTCACAGGCCTGAGAAAATGGTAACACTGATAGGTTTTCTGGGGGGTGAGTAGTAGCAGTATCAAGGAATGATGATCTCTGGCATCCACATATAAAATAAATTTCATACCTCACGGCAGATGGGACCTGTTGACAGAGACCTATTATTTCCACTAAAAACCATTTACTTAGAGAGCCTTTGGGTCAGTCCCCTGTTCATCTTTGATTGGCTATGCTGTCTATCTCCGTTATTAATGGCTTGTCACTCTATGTTTGTGTTTATTTTGCTCAGGAACATTTCACTCTCACAGTATTCTGATGGGATGTGGTGTACCCTTTCACTGCTAACCTGAGGTAACTCTATTGTTACCAATTCAAAAGGGACTATTTTACACCTGAAGGGTACACTCAATCAAGCCTTTATCACATAAATCCATTTTGTAAGCAAAGCCATCCTTTGTTCTTTTTTTCCTGTAGAAGACATTTTCTTCACTGTTTTATCATTGCTTGAGTGGAAACCTGAACTTAAGATGGACATGCTATTAGTCTGTCTACTTTCAGATTGTCACAATCTGAAGTGGGCACTGTAATCTAGCAAGACTTTGGATCCAATGGATGTTTACCTATGTCTATTTTATTATGTCTTTATACTTTTTCCATAGAACTTGTCTTTCTCCTATTTTAATGGCCCAGTGGGTTTGTGCATTTCTCTAGTTTTCTGCTGAACTCAAACCCTTAAAAATCATTGATTATGATCTGCAAAACATACTATTGTTAATTTAAAGGATGGTTAATGTACACAAATCCATACAAATCAGTGTATGTGTGCACTTCCAGATATTAGCAGCAATACTACGTGTCTCTCGGAGACTCAGACATTTTTCAAGTGCTCACCGTCCTTTTTCCCCAGCACCCCCCCCCCCAAGGGGCGGCAAACTGAGGGATAGCCCCGGGCGCCACAAGCTCTAGCTACGCCCCTGCAGCAAATCGTCCACATACTGAATAAGAGTAGCACCTGGAGGCAAAGAGAAAGCATCAAGTTGTGACTTAAGAGCTTTGCTTTAGATGGAGGGACTTTCACAATAACCTTAAGGTGCTCTTTTAAATCGGAAACTTCGGCCACCTAGAGAAAAACCAAAGATATCCCTACTTTCTTCAGCAATAGGAATACTAAAGAAAGCATTCTTAAGATCTATGACTGAAAACCAAGCTGCCGAAGCAGGAATCATCGTCAACAAAGCTGTAATGTCCGGGACAACAGGAAACGGTGGTACAACAATTTTATTGACTTCTCTAAGGTCAATAACAAATCGATAAACAGGAGGCTGTGAAGGATCAGTTCTCTTAAGAATCGGAAGAACAGGGCTGTTACAAACATTGCCTCTCGTTTCTTCAACCAAGCCCTTCTGAATAAAATCATCAACAATAGCCAAAAGTGCTCTCTCACCATCACTAGAGATACGATTCTGGGGAATGCGTGGCATTCTAACATTCTCTTTAACTGTGACAACATATGGTGGTATTGCAAGACGACCCACGTCAATTGGGCCTGTAGCCCAAAGACTTTCAGGAAGATAAAGCAACTCAGGTGGAAACTGGTCTCGGGACAAATACATAGAAGACGTCAACTTCTTCCCTAACGTAAGATGCACTCCAGAAGGAGAACAATACAATGTTGCATGTAGTAATTTCAACAAATCCAGACCCAGCAGGTTCTCGCCACAACCAGTTGTCAGAATAAGTGAAGCATCCAAATCATAAGGACCAATCGAAACAGGCAAGGGACAAGAAACCAGATTACGGACTGGGGCGCCAGAAAATCCTACAGACGTATTTATTAAGCCAGACAAAGGTGTCCCAGGGAGTTTAGAATGAATGATAGAACTTCTCATTGCACCAGTATCCAAAAGAAACTGTTCTAAAACACCCATAGAATTGACACCGACATACGGTCCATTTTGATCTACTGGAATCGACACAACTCCTTACTTCGTCCATGGCTGTCCTATTCAATATGAAAATCGTCAGCACTATCTTCAACACGATAATCGTCATTATAATACTGCGCAGACTGAACTCTCTGCTGATCAAATAAATTTGTAGTAGATGGAGGAAAAGAACGCTGCTCCTGAGAGGACACACACTCGTCCTCTACCTCTAGATCCTGACTGGAAATTACCGCAACCTTGTGGAGCAGACTTCCCATAATTACGCTTTAATAAAACCGGACAACTATTCTTGAAATGTCCCTCTTCCCTACAGTACGCACATTGATTAGGACCTAACAAAGGTCGCGGTACAAAAGACTCAGGCTTCTGGAACATCTTCTGAAACTGTGGAGGTTGAGAAAACTGAGGCTGTGCAGGACTGGAGGATAAGCCTGCTGCAAAATAACCTTCGTTTTCAAATCTTTATTTTTCTTCTCTTGTTTCTCCTTCTCCTCCTTATCTCTATTCTCATAATACTGTGCAGTGGCCAATATTTTACATGGGGAAGAGACAGCCCATGCGCTTTCAGAACTCTTTCATTTATTTGACAATTCGGGGAGCAAGTTATATACAAACATATCCACAAACAACCGCTGACCACCCTCTGAACTCAAATCCTGACCACTTTGGTCAATAAACGTCTCTTCAAAACGAGTGAAGAAATCTGAGACGCTTTCGTCTTTCTTTTGCTTGCATGCGGCTAGCTTATCCCAATTTACTCGCACCGCAGGCATCATTGTCTTCATCAATTCAATTATTCTGCCCGGTAAGGCCGTAATCATATCATCGGGTTTTGCACCACCCACTTGACCTGCATAGGCGGCTCTCAGAGCAGCCCAATCACCACCTAATTCAGCAACATGATTTTCCCTACGAATCTGCGCCCATAATGCTTGCGGAACAACATTTCCAAATAACATATCAATATCGGCCAAATTCATAGTACAGGCCTCAACTGTTTGAGACAATTCTTTATAATATCCAGCAGGATTTTTAGGGGGGTCCGGAAGAGTCTGTTTAAGCGCCAATACTTCAGACCTTTTCCAGGGTTCGTGGACCCATATTCGCTGGAAATGAGCAGGGACAGGAGGTGGACCAACCACCGCTTCTCTCCATATGGGAGGAACTTCACGGATAATTCTTAATGCCCTGTTTATTAACAGGATCAGCCTCGGAAAAAGTCAGGGATAAAAACATGGCTCGAAACGCAACAAGTTTATTCACCGCTTCTTCAACTCGTGGTCCTACAATAAAACCTTTATCAAAATCAGCTTGTAACTTCAATAGCTCCGAAGGAACTGTATCTAACTCCATATCTTCCCATCCTTTAATAAGAGTTTGACACATGACATTAAAAACGTATCTCTGCGAGGGCTCTACCCATTGATGGAAAGAACTCATAATGTCTTCTGTACTATATTCTAGTCCATTCTCAATACATTTACGCGAGGGAACCTAGAACTACTTTCTCGTCCGTAAGAGGAAGTTGACAACGAGATTGTCGTCTAGAGAAAGCTGGGGACAGATTCAAAGACCCAAGAAGAGGAGAAAAGAAGTTTGAGACAGCATCTGCTATTCTCCTATGTGAGGTAGGAGAATCCCTTAAGAGAATAGGAGGCATTACAAATGTAGAGGGCAACGGAGACTGAAACTTAGCCGACTGAGGAACAAGAGCAGGGGATTGTAGAGGAGGTGGGGGCAGAATTACAGGATGTAAAGACGGAGCAGAGGCAGGCAAAGGAGCATTAGTAGGCTGGGATGTACCATGTTACAACGCATACTATTACAACTACCTACCGTTACAACGCGACCATTACAACGCATACCATTACAACGCATAGCGCTTTGAGGTGCTGGATAGTGGTAAGTATAATTTACTATTCTAACTCCAGTCCCCGTGGACCCTAGGGAAGGTGTTGGATAGTAAATTATACTTATTCCCTATCCTAGAGCGCCCCCCAGCGCAATGCGTTGTAATGGTATGCGTTGTAAAAGTTGCGTTGTAATGGTAGTGCGGAGTAAAAGATGCGTTGTAACGGGTGTATACCGTAGGCTGAGCCGGTTGCTGAACAATCGGCAATTGAGCAACCACTGGTTGAGACATAAGAGGGGGTAACGGAGGTTCATTAGGATTTTGGGCATAGGGCGGAGGTGAATTCAATAAACAAGACATTAGGGAACCTTCTTCCAATTCCTTACTTTTATCTGGAGAGGAAGTAGGCAGCATCGGATAGCATCTATCTATCACCATGCAATGTTGTCTCTCCAGTATCTCATTCGCACCATCTACTTCATTATTTTTAAACTGCTGAGCAGCCTGTATAATTGACATGTCTTGCGCTTTCTTATCTCTTTTCGCTTGCTTAATTTCTTTCTGTTTGGCTTCCTTACGCCAAAGGCGAAAAGAGTCAAACATTGCCGGCCGGGCTTTTCTTCTAAACACAATCGTTTCCAAATTATCTAGTATGGCGGGGTCAAAACTACCATTTTGGGGCAATCTCAAAACTCCACTATTTTTCGTGTATCGGACCCATGTCTCGTTAAAGGTAATGGGACCAATACCATGTTTCGAATAGAGCTCATAAGTGGGAGTTCCAACTGGAGGAATCGGACATGAATCCTCCAATTGGGAATCCCTAGTACAACCTAAGCAACAAATCCTTTTAAACTTACTCAGTCCAGACTTCTCTAGACTGCTCACAATCAACAAGGGGTGTAAATCAATGAAACAGTACAAACATACTTACCCCTTGGCTTCGGTTATTGCAATACCCGAATAAAAACCCAAAAACAAGACTAAACAAAGTTTTGTGGGAGCGACCCACCAAATACTTAACTAAGGATCGTCATACACCAGCCAAGGTCCGTCTATCGTCTCGCTTTACCAAACATCATCAAAGGGTCCAAGGCAGGGTGACAGTCAGGGCAGCAGTCGTCAACAGCCGTCAGAAAGGAGTAGCCGCGCTGTAAAAGACCTTCGGTCCACTTTTGACATACAGGGGTCGATCACGTGGTGCGCTTCCTCTGGAGTTTTCTTGCGGGGCTCCTCATGACCCTCGGGCTCAACCGCTACCGCTGAAGTCGCCTCACGTTGGGCGCCAGTTGGAGAACCGTAGCCTTAAGGCCCGGCGGCGCAGGGTACGCCTGAAATCCCCGGGATTCACCTGCCTTGTCAGAAACAGAGACACGGACTCTTCGTCTGGCGCAGAAGATTGTATTTATTAGCTGCAGCTAGTGCAGTGGTCTTAGAAGTCGTTGGTTTAACGAGGTTCAAAAGAGACTGCCACTTAACTCCGTGGCGCACAGGTTTATATACGGTACAATACAATGCAAAATGCAATCACACAAGAGCATGAGACATAGGCAAATGGTATAGACAATGCTTTAAGTCCAAAGCAACTCAAGTTCCCGGTTATGTTTATCACTCAACCCCTTAAGCAAATTACAAACAAATCCACACAATTCGATTTACAAGTAGATAAAACACAGCTGTATGTTTAAGGACAGTCGTGAAACAGGAGAATGCATGAGACGTGTAGCGAAGGACAGCAGATAAGATAACTTAAAGGAGAGAATGGTGCAAACCAATAAATGGTCCGGACGGGGATTAACCAGCTCAGACAAGATTTAGTATACTCGGCCAGACCCTGACACTCGTTAGCAAACATAGGCAAAGAAGCCACCTGACACGTAAATGCTGAAACGACAAAAACATTGCGTTCACCGCGCTGCCTGACTACAAAATGGAGGCTGAGCACAAACGAATTATTAATTTACAGAACCTCATCCTATGTACGCTCCCTTGTACATAGGGGGAAAGCGTCAAACTCAATGGGTGTTGCGGTAGAACGCCCACCGCAATACCCACTGACCACCCCTCTCACGCTGACCATAGTGTGAAGGGGTGCCTTATGTACAAGGTAGCGTTAAGCCACGTTGAGTGGCTTAACACTGCCTTGTAAATAAGACTAAGCCCCTATGCCACCACAACATCGATAAAAGTGACGTTATGGTGACGATAGGGGCATGTACATATGCCCCTATGTATCTGAATCGTAAGAGGGGGTTTGTACATGGCAAAACACTCCTTTGCACTTTCAAAGTTGTGCTTTTGCGATTCGCAATCTTTTATTCTGCAAAATTGTCTCGCAGAGAGAGGCCCCTGCCCCCTAGTCAGATTACTATTAAAAAGCATGCATAATGGCAGAATGTTAGGTGCCATACAGGAAAAGCTGTACTGAATGCACTCATAACAGATTAGGATGCTTGAATAACGTCACACTGCCAATTAGACCCCACTCTGCATGTATTTTTGCATTGTATGAGTGCATTGCTTTTAAACTGTGATTTAAGCAGTGATCGTTATGTTTTGGCCTTTGAATGTGACTTTCGTGCCTAAGGAAATGAACTCTCGGCGGCCCGTGATCTACGCTGCTCATCCCAGACTAGAATTCAGAGGGTCTGATTGCCCTTTAAATACTGCAATAAGCTGCCGTTGCCCTCTGCTTCACCCCTCGGAGCTTAAACCAAATCACACGATCTTTTGATCTTGATCAATCGAACGCTAATTAAATTAATGCCTGTGAGGTGTAAAGTGTGACACCCATTCATAACCCTGAACACAATCATGCATTGATATTACCAACGCATTCATGAGCCTGCTAAGAGCCATGTTTAATCGTTTTAATCAAAACGTTTATTTTCTCTCTGACAAATGTTCAATATTATCACCTGTTTGCGATGGTAAAATTACACCGAGATTTTCTTTCTTTTCTAAACACATCTCCAGCTGTAATCTGCCGAAGTGAAGCTACGGGGACCATGATCTTTCATCACTTTTAGTACTAACTTGTTTTATACACGGCGCTTCATTTCTCATTTTCTGCCATTTCCAAGCACTGAGGTGTATGTTATTTACAGAATACAGTACATTTCACTAACATTAATCACTGTAGTCAGGTTTCGAAAATGTAAAGCGTTTGCTCAAAGTACCTGACCACCAGTAGTACAACTAACTATAATAACTTGTTTTTATATGACGTAAACTTTGGAAAAACTGAGCACAGTAAATTACGGTGTAATGGCTAACAACGGAATTTTACTCAATTTATAGAACTCTTCAGGGTGATAATAAGGTTCAGTCAGCCTTTACAGGATTCGAATCTCCGGCACGGCATATCACAGCAGACAGCCGCAACGACAACTTTACTCATTGTGCGACCTTGCCACTCCTTGCCACGTACAATAAACCACACATTTGTATTTCTACTTTACTTTGATATAAGGTATAGTGGGCCTCATTTATGAGGCTGTGCATCACTTTTACGCCGCCGGTGCGTCACTTTTTGTGACGCACCAGTGGCGTAAAAAATGCGCCTTGTTGCGCCATATTTACAAAGTGACGCTTCTAGGTAGAAGCGTCACTTTGTAAACCCCTGCGCCACATTATACCTGTGCCAGGTATAATGTATTCAAGGGGGTCGTATTGACACAAGGGGCCTCATTTATGAGGCCGTGCGTCAGTTTTGCGCCGCCGGTGCGTCACTTTTTGTGACGCACCAGCGGCGTACAAAATGCGCCTTGTTGCGCCATATTTAAAAAGTGACGCATCTAGGTAGATGCGTCACTTTTTAAACCTCTGCGCCACATTATACCTGCGTCAGGTATAATGTATGCAGAGGGGGCGTTCGCCCGCAAAAAGCCTCGTAATAGTGACGCAGTGAAATCTATGAGATTTCACTGCGTCACTTTTAGGAAGCTGTTGCGTCAAAATCTTGCGCCTGCCTCACAGCAGGCGTAAGACTAACGCAGGCCCTTTCACTTCGGTCTTGCCCCATGTGAAAGGAAGCATTGCTGGAGTTGCATCACTTTTGTGACACACTCTAGCAATGCGTCACTTTTGCGCTTACAGATACGTCAGAAATACTGACGTATCTGTAACTCCTTGCGACATGATGCGTCATACATTAAATATGACGCATCAGGAATGTCGCAAGGAGTGCGCACTGAGAAGTGACGCATCACTGCTTTCACGCAGCGATGCGTCATTTCTCATAAATGAGGCCCCGTTTTGTGATGTCTAGCGATATGACACTCCGGCTCAAAGAAAATTACAGAAATAATCTTCAAAATTATTAAAAAACATTAAACATCAATTTGCACAGTGCCAAAGAGACAACGAAAAGGAACATTGTTATATCATGGAGTTAAGTGAGTCTACTACTTATGACATACAAAACAGAAAAACAATGTAATTTTAAAAATAAATGTATGAATTCATACATTGAAATATAACAGTATCGGCGCTTCCTAGCAGGCAAGTATCCAAAGAACAGTATTATTACACATCATAGGATTATGCGATTCGTTCTTGCACAAAGAGAATGTTCTATAAGGTTAAAAATTCTATACCCTGAAGATATAGTTTAAAAAACACAAAGATAACAAAAAAAAGGTAAAAGCATGAATGAAAAAAATATTATGTAATAAATTAGAACCATATTTGTGGCAAGTCACGCAATGCTCATAGCAAGTCAGCCTGCTGCATTACACTGCGTAACAGGGAAAGGACAGGAATGTGATTTATTTAAGTCCAATACTGGTGTATTCTTGGCTTTCCACCTGCACTGCTCCCCTTTTGGATGCCAGCACTAATGCAGGTACCCTTGCACCATGGTGCAAGAGTGCCTGCATTGTAAGGAGGATTGTTATTGTGCAGGAGAGGGGCATCTTCCTGCACAAAAACAATCCTGTAAGGCATTTTTCCTCTTTCTATGTGTCCTGCAATAATGCAGCACACATAGAAAGAGGAAAAAACTATGGGAAATAAATATATTTGTCTTCGTTATGCCTCACCGGAGGCGTAGGTTTTGGCACATTCCTAAGTCTACCACTTCTGGTAAATCAGGGAATGTGTCAAAATCCATGGATGCTGTGTGGAAACACCCATGAAACTCCAAGGATAATGACTGCCAGGCGCAGAGCAATGCAATGCAGTGATTTGCGTTTCGCTGAATTAATTGAGATTTATGAAGCCACTAAGGGCCACATAAAGTGGCCTTGTGTGGCATCTTGAATCTCATTTTTAAGTTCCATCGCTCCTTCACCACATTGACGGTGCAAGAGGGACGCAATGGGGCTCATAAATATGCCCCTAGAGTATTAGTAGACGGGGGTGAGAACCCACCTCAAACAATATTCACATTCACTGTCAGAGTAAACAACTAAAGTCACTAAATAAAACTGTGCTTAACCCTCTGATAGCTTGGCACAAAGCCATCAGGCATAACTTTTGGAGTTTAAATTTATTTATTGGCATTTAAGAAAACAACAGCAGACAAGCCTGGTAGGTACCTGTACAGGAACAAACGTGCTGGAGTTTTAAGAACACTGAATCCCACGAGCAGTCAGGCTTAATTTAGAGGCAATGTTCAAAGTATTTATGCAGTACTCAAACAGTACTAAAGTGACAGCACAGTACAATCAATAAACAAAATAAGAACAAAACAACACAACATTTGAATTACCGCTTCGCTGCAGCCGGAATTCCCCCGCGGTGCTGAGGAATAGCACCAAAAAACACAAAGCGCAAACCATGGTTATCCGGTCACGCTAGATGGGTTTGAATTCAAAACTTAAGGCAGACCAAGATGGAACACTGGTCAGATCCTGGGACCAGATTCATCCTAGGGGAATGTTTACCTTCTGACTTGGAAATTTCCATAGGGAAAAGTCATTGATGGAACAAGCTGCAAGCTGGATCAGAAGCAGGGCTCATGACAGCAAATGCTGAAGAGTCTGTTCCTGGTGTGATTGTCGGAGAAGGAGGGAACTCTTTGAGCGGATGAAGTCAGAAGTCTCTCCTGGGAAGGCCTAAAACTTTATTGGCTGCTGTTCGGAGTTGGTTCTGATGAAGCCCTCTTCATTTAGAATTAGAAACTTTTATGGAAATCAGATCTCCTTCAGCAGACAAACCAGCAAGCTGAGGCCGACTGGCAATTCAATGTGGTTGGCTGCAGCTTTGATGGCAATCCCAGACTCTGTTGAATTTCTAGGCATAAAGTTGGCTACAGAATGTCTAAGACTCACTTTCTGCAGTTTGTAGACAAATGGATTATACTCTTACATCAGTCAAGAGTTAAGGACTTGCAGGCCACCACTTTGGATATAAGATTTACTCCAGTAAGGGCCAGAAGCAGGTTCCAAGGAGGTTTGAGCTGGACCTGGTTAAGTGGAGAGTTGGAAGCTTGTTGTGACCTTGAAGCTCAAAACATAGGTCAGCCAACTGACACTTAGAATATCTTCTGCTGTTCTGGGTTCAAGGCAAGTAGGTTTAATCTTCCCTCATGTTTCAGACAGCAGGGCAGTCCTTCTGATCTTCATAGTTCAAGGACTTTTACGAGGAGAGGTCTGTGGGGTCCACTTTTATGCCTAGTTCCAATGTGTGGGTGAATGGCAAGCCTTTGTCCATCCTCTAAAGCAGTTCTGGTGAGTTTCTCTACTCCCACTGGATTTAGTAGCAGCCTGACTAGAGTACAATGGTAGGCATCCTTTGAAGCTGATGAAGGGGCCAGACCATTTTATCACAGGAGAGGTCCACTCTTCTCCACTATCCTGAGGCCTGTGTTCACTGCCTGGGAGCAATACGCATCTCACCACATTGGGGCCATCAGGGGTCAGGTGACAGATGGACACTGACAGGAAAGGATTTTGGTTTTTGCAGGAAAATGACAACTTTTTGAAAGTGTAATTTCTGAAATATTTTTGCAAGGTAGGTGGTGAGTCGTAGGATAGTGGCAACCTAAAGGCAATTCACAAGTTTTAATCTCCAATGTGTTCCACAGCAACAGTGCTAGTGAGGTGCAGAGAACCACCCTACACTCTAACATGTAATCAATGACAACATAAGAGAATACAAAATATCCCCAGCACATGATAATATCAAAAAACAGTTAATATAGTACAGCAGTTCTCTTCATTGATTTCTTTCTTCTTCTTTTGTTCAGTTGTACAATTTTTTTGTCTAGGGTATACAGTTCTTGTTGCCTTAGCCAACATGGGTTTCATCGCATAAAAAGATAAATTGTCCTGCGACTTCCTCAGGGCTATATTCTCCAGTCCTAAGTTCCATATTGATATACATTATTCGACATTGTGGATAGTACAGGACTGAATTACAACCGACATTGAGGAACTTAAGACTGGAGGATATAGCGCTGAGGGAGTTGCAGGACAATTTTCCTTTTCATGCAGCGAAATACGTGTTGGCTAAGGCAATTGGGAACTGTAAAGCTAAGACAAAAGATTTGTACAACTGAACAAAAGAATAAAGAAATCAATGAAGAGAACTACTGTTATATATTAACAGTTTTTTGATATTAGCATGTGCTGGGGATATGTTGTATTCTGTTAATTTCTGAAATAGTAATATAAAATGTTACTTGGCAAGTAAGTCCTTATTATTTTGCTCACTGCTCCCAAACTTAAATTAAGCAATGTAAGTTGTTATAACGTAACCAAATGTAGTCCTATGTGAGAGCCATCCTTGCCACGGTGAAAAATGACTTTGTAGGCAGTTCACTGCTTGGGCATGTAAAACATTAAGTGCACATGTCCTACTTTTTAAATACCATTCACCCTGCCCTAAGGGCATATAGGATCTATCTTAGGGGTGGAATATAGGAATTAAAAAGGAAAGGTTAGGGCTGGCAAAAAGTTAATTTAGCAGTATTGAAATGGCAATGTAAAACTACACTGCCAGGATGCCGTGGTAGGTGTGGAGACATGCCTTACATTGCTACCTTAGTGGGTGGCACAATGATTTCCTCAGTCCACTGTTAGTAATTAATTTAGAGCCTTGGATACTTGTGGTACAATTTATTAGGGACTTAGAAGTCAATTAAATGTGCCACTTTGGGGTATACCAATTACAATATTTTGTATAGAGGTGAGCATAAGCACAGTACCACCAGATAGCAGCAATAAAGTGCACAGTCCTATTCCTGATAAAAACTGGTTCAGCGAAAGAAGAAAAAATGTGGGACAAAGCCACACAATGATGGTCATTTCCAACGCACTGGCGAAGAAAAGTATTGGTCAAACAGTCCTGGTACCAAAGTACATTTTTTTTATTTGGATGTGTACATGTGATCTGGCAAATTGTTACCACTCACAGTGCAAGAGAGTAAATGGCGGAAGTGTGTTGACACACTAGTCCATTCTCTATTTGAAGCAAAATGGGAATGACAGTTCAACAAACCAATGAAATAAAAGTGCTGAGCTGATCCAAAGCCCCTCTATAGGTGGGCAGAATTTGCATAGTCGCGCTACGCAAAGTTCAGCGAAACGGCAAAAGAACTCCTCATGCACGCAGAATTGAGCAAGCTCATGGAATACATTTTTGTGACATGAGCATCGTGCCAGAATTAATCCTGCCCAGCATATATTTATCCAAGAAGGTGCCACCATTTTGTGCAATACCTCTACTCAACCGGAGTACTATTGACTAATCAGTAAGTGCTACCTCGTTGGGTAAAAGTATAGTGCCTTTCCTACACTACAGCTGCGGGCCAGAAGAGTTGTCTCCAGTGACCATGTGTGTCTGTAACTTTGCCACCACGCTGAAAGGCGCCGGGGTCCCTTGAATGAGCTGTCCATAATAGTGGGGAAAGGGCGGGAAGATGTTGCATACCGCTGGTGTGTGCGGGGCGGGGGTTCTATGCGAGTTCACATGCCTCTTGTTTATAAAGGGTCAAAGACTAATCAGAGCAGCAGATGAGGAGAAAGAACCTCCTGGTCACAGGAACTACATGGGGATCGCGCTAGAAACTCATGGATGCAAAGACCTCCATCAAGATTTACAGCAAATTGTTGAAGGTAGATATGGGGAGAAAGCACACCTGCCTAGCCTCGACCGTGCTCACCAATTTTTTGTGCTGATTAATGAGTTACTGAATTTGAGCTTCAACTCGGTCAGCTGCTTTATTTATATCTGTAAGGGCTTCCTGTTGAGGTTTAAATTTTGTGACAGGAGCATCGTGCATGAATGAACCCTGCCCTGCATATTTATTCATCCAAGAAGATGCCACCATTTTGTGCAATAACTCTACTCACCATGCTCGCGAATTCCTCTACACTGCGGAATTTTCAGCAATTCCGCGAGGAACGCGGGATTGCTGGAATTCAACAAATTCCGGCAGCAGAGCGGAACTTGACGCCCACCCTTAATATGTGTTTGGGAAACATCCTTTTTAAGAAAGCCTTTACAACGAAAAGCCTTAACCACAAAACTGGCACCACGACTGAATCATTACTATGCATGTCTTTGCTTCGATTCATTCACTACTACAGAAGGCATCACAACGCAGGTCACTACAATGAAATTGCTAGTCTTCCCCACAAAATTCACGCAGGGATTTAATTCAGGATATTTTATAATACAAACATGATAAAACTCGGTGATGCAGCGCGCCTAAGGTCAATTGTTTTATTTATTTAATTACTTACCTTACTCCTGTCCGTCTTAAGTCGGACTCCACTACCCTCACCCACTCTAACCCTACCTCGCCCTGCCCCACCGCCCCGCAGCCCTCCCACGGCGCGCCGCCACTGATTATATTTTATAATCTCGATATTGAGACACACCTGTCGTTTTCACACAGCTGGCAGTTGTATAAAGAAACTGCACATACCCCAGGGGCATTAAAGAGTGCAGTATCTTATCAAAGGTTGGGAAATCAGCTTCATTTCGAACCTGTGAATATTTGAGGTTATGGCAGTACGTTTTGCCACAGCTGTGTGCTACTCCATTACCGTGTAAAAAGACTGCTCTGGAGGACAGTTCAGTTCATTCAAGTTACGTCCTTTTCTCCCAGCAAGCACCGCGCCCTTCAGGCTCTTGCAAGGAAGTGAATAAACGGTCAGGTCATAGAACCACCATTAAATGTTGATGACAAGGACTTGACGCAGGAAGACAATGTTTCATGGCCAAAAATACTTTACGCCTCGATAGAGTCGCACACAGCTGTGGTAATATTTGCAAGCATAACTGCGAATATTCACAAGTTGGTAATGAAAGCCGATTTTCCAACATCCAATAAGACACTGCGCACTGTAATGCCCATGGGGTATGAACAGTTACTTTCTTGAAGGTGGTTAAGCAGAGTGGCATATCACCAAATTGCTCACATGCAAGATGGTAAGTGAAAAGTATATTTTTTACATGGCTTTTGATTTTTTTTTGCTTTTAATTACAATTTGGCGTTGTAATGTAATCAAAGTAAAAGTATGACTTTCGTTGTTGCTGTATTTGAAAAGCTTCCTTATGTGACAGCACTATACAGTTACCGTAACATAACATAACATAACATAACATATATTGGGTTTTGACGAAGACATTAGAGTGGTCATGCCACCTTTATTGTTTCGCTTTTTTTGTAAAAGCCTTTGGTGTGAAGTCTTTCGTTGTCGCACCATACATCCATTAAATAAGGAAAGCTGACATTTGGTACTGAAAACATGATGCTGAACATGTGCCTTACATTGCAAAATACTTCAAGGAAGGGCCCAAGAACTGGAGACCAGACTGCCAAACACAAAGTAAAATAATAGCAATTCGCAATAACATTTCTTTCATCCAGTTCACCATTCATCGTATTTAATATTTTTTTTAACTACTTTGTTATGAAATTTTAATGTGTTTTTATTTTTACCCTTAGCTTACATTATCCTAAGATGTAAATATATTTATTATATTTTTAAATGACTTGAGATAGTACATGAAATTAATCAATACCAAAACAACAAAAATCTAATCAGTAGAAACAGAGATATGTAAGTTTAAAGATTTAAGTGACAATAGTGCCAAAAAGTCCAAAGCTCCTCTCTAGGCTATCTGGTCATGTAAGACTGGGAGAAAGTCACAAGTTCAGGTTGACCACAATGGAGCATGGGTCGTATAAAGGGACCAGGTTAGTCTCTCTGAAAAGTTACCTTCTCAGTACAGTGCAAAGTGTCCCATTGACAATAGACGGGGCTGCGGGGAGCAGGGAAGCATGTGGATGGTTGTTGTTGTAGCATGAAGAGCAGGCCGGGCGTCGCAGATGGTCGTTGCTGTAGGGCGAAGATCCTGTTGTCATTGTGGGTTGTTGGGCCGAGCTTCAAGCTGGCTCTTTCTGCGAGCAGTTGAAGGGTCAGGCTTTTGATATATCCAACTGGCCCATATGCGATAGTGAAAAGCCCCAAAACTTCAATTCAGCGTCACTTTGGCCACTATACGGGTCCAGTTCCTGAGAAGCACCACTTGTCAGTCAGTGGCTTCCTCCAGATGGAACTGGGTGATGGTTCAGGTGGTTGAGATCCAGTTATGTTCCTGCAGCTCTGAACTGGAGGCCAGCAGACTAGCCCTTGGAGTCACTCTGGGAGTCCTAGTTTCAGGTGCAGGTCTAGATTCCTCTGATTCAGGTAGGAGGGTATCATGGCAGCAATCCAGCAAGGCAACAATCCAGCAAGGCAGCAGTCCAGCAGGGTAGCAGGCACGCAGAATGGTAGTCCTTTCAGCAGCACAGAAGTCCTTCTTCCTGGCAAAGCTCCACAGGTCTAGAAGTGTACTGAAGGGTTGGTTTCTAAGGTCCAAAGTTTATACCAGATGCCTCCTTTAAAGTGGGAGAAGCTTCAAGAGGTTTCCTGCCTCCTCTGCCCTTCAGCGCACACCATCACTGTGTCGGTTTCAGGCTTGTGGACATGCGCAGACAGGCATGACAATGGTGTGCCATAGGAGTGCAAGTGATGCAACTGCGCTGCGCACAATTGTAAATAGGCCCGATGGGGAAGGAGGAGCAGCAATGAGGCTACGTAAAACACATTGATGCTGCACATTTGCTACAAGCAGTACATGTCAAAAAGGAATCACAAAGTCACACATATCACACACCAATGTACCAGTGAGCCTGCCAACACATCATGCAGAACAAACTATTGACTCATGTCTCTCTGCACTGCCACAGGTGATCAAGGATATGCACTCTACACTTGGATGATGACACACCTCCAAGCCCCAAACACACAGGCCCAGAGGCTGTACAATGCAGCCCACAAACGCACCAGGAGCATCATGGAACACACATTTGGCGTGTTGAAGTTACATTTCAGGTGCCTAGACATCACAGGTGGAAGGCTCCTCTACAGCCCAGACATTGTGTGGAAGATGATCGTTGCATGTTGTGTGTTGCACAACATATGTGTACGCACCAATGCCCCATTGATACAAGTGCCAGATGCACCCGACGATGATGATCAAGATGAGGCAGGTGGACCACACCCCACTGCAGCCGCAGCAGGAATAGCCTGTACGAACACCATCATTGAAAATGTCTTCACATGAGCACCTCACATTGTGACAGTCCTTAGCAATCATGGGACAGTAGAAAATGACCACAGGCACAGCATGTGCAAATAAATGCATTCCAAGACACATTCCCTGAGTGCATTTCACTCATCTGTACAAGCACATCACTCAGACAAGTGTAAGTGCGACATATAGTGCTAACAATTTCATAATTTGATGATTATTGGTGGATGACACCTCTGTACAGAGAAGTTGTTTAGGGTGTCACATATTCGAAATGTCAGTTCTGTGTGTCACAGATAGTACGGAATCCCACTCTTTGGCGTTTCACATGTGTCCCGAATCATTACATATAGTCTGTCATTTGTGACCTACAAGTGACAACAGAGCTTCTTTTGGGGCCAACTATGTACCACCATGATGCAGGGATGCACCCTGTGACTCAAGTCCCACAACATGAGCAACATGTACGTAAGGGGGAGTCACTGCCCCTACATTCGTCCATGCTTTCACACTTGATTGATCATAGACATTATACGTCTGTGTGCTGGAGGTGTTGATTGTCCCTCTGCAATGTGAAGGGTAGATGCAGTCTCACAGTGTGTTTCATGTATGTTTCCGCATTGGCGCAGTTTACATGCAGACTGCATGTCAACGTACATTGTGATTGTTTGTGAGGAGATGCCTATTTGATGTGGGACAATGGACATTTGTTCAACATCGCGGATGTGGGGTTACACTCGTACATTGTCATCTCACCATTTTTTTTCTCTGCTTTTATGGTGCATTTTCCTGCATGACGCAAGGGAATTGCAGGCCTGTTGCTGGTTATTGCTGATTTTTGTATTGCGGTTAGGGAGATCACCGCCTTTTTTGCATTTGTGTTTTGCATTTTTGCTGCGTCGCTTTGATTTTACCGCAGTCATTTGACACGTTATCGTGAGACTATCACATGGTACAGCCGTGTTGAAAATACAACATTAACACAGCGTTATTTTCCCGCAATAGACTGCGATGTGAAGGGTTACATTAAGCTAATTTTGCGATAATTATCACACATTCTTGAGAATATCCCCCTAGTCTTTGCCCAGGGTGCAAGGGTCGAATAGAAACAGAGGCACACTTGTTCCAATATATGAGGTTGCATTAAGGCTTCAACAAACATGCAATGATGAAATAACACTTTTTACTATATCCAAATGTTTACTATTTACTTTACATTGGAGTCATAAATGATGCCAGCAGATATAGGATTATAGGATATTTTATTCTTTTTAAGTAGTAAGGAAATGTTAGGGTCAGATTTTCTTTTTTCACAGATTATTGACTTTGGGTCAGCTCTGTTCTGCCAGTGGTCTGTCTCATTGCCATTTATACCCTGCTTCCATCCATAACAGCGTACTGCTTGGGGTAATGGTTTAGTCTGCATCAGTCATTGGCACTCTTGGATTTTGAATGATGACTTTTTTGCTAAAATGTGCATGTCCTACTTACAATGAGTATGCTTCAGTGTCAGGCTTGATTCGCCAGTTCTTTAGATTTGAAAGTTTATCTTTTATATGTTGACTTTTATCTCTTCATCTCTCATTTTTTCTTTCTTCTATTTTTCTTAAGAGATTGCTATCTCTCTGCAGGCAGTGCTAATAGCATGCTTGCTTGACACTCATTTCAACTGCAGTGTGCTGCATCACATTTTGACACTTCCTTGAAACCAGGAGACCATATGGAAGTTAGTTGTCCATAGTGTATCGTTGTTATACCATTCCAGGGTGGCCAACACATTGGATCTAACTTTTTTCTACTGCTATTATAATTTATCTTTTACATGGTGTTGAGTGTATGAGTGATTTATTGCATTTGTTTCAGAGGGCTATTGCAAGAAGGAGTCAGTGGATGGATGAATGGATACATGAGTGCAAAGATTAGTGACAGAATGCATGCACGATGACTTATTGAGTGTTTACACCCATCAATTACACAAACAACACTTTCATTCATAAGCCAGACCTATTGGTATTGCCAATACGTGTCTATTATAACTCCTACTATATGAAATCCTTCTCATTTGAACAAAAAGATGGTGTGTCTCAAACTCTTGTCAGGACAAAAACATTTTTCCTTGATGTTCATTATTTCTATGTTCTTTAATATAATCAACACTATTTTTAAATGTGTCAGTGTTTAGTAATTGGGTGTAAGTGCTCAGAAACATCAAAAACATGTAGAAACCAACGATACACCAGATAATCTAATTATATTTCGAACATATTACTATTTAGAAATAGAAGCTTTAAAAAAAAAAAAGAAAATATCTTCCTTTTAGATCATGTCACAGCAAAAGATGAGTATTTTTCCGAAGCTCAAAACATCTCACCCTCTTTGCTCCTCTCTCTGCCTCTATCCCCTTTCTCTCCCTTCACTCCTACCTTTCAACTAGTTGTGCTCTTGCCTTCCCACATCCCAGAACTCCACCCCCATTGTCTCCTCTCAGAAAGCCTTTCACCACCCAACGTCTCCTCTGGCCGCTAATAGTCTTCCTCCTGTGCATTGCTCTCTGGGTTTGTGCTTTACAAGTCCCACACATGCACAACAAACAAGTATATGACATGTTGAACAGTAAGGGAGTGTATATAGACTGGATGCTTAGTTATAACAATACAAAAACCAGGCAAATGCCATTTTTTTTATAATGCAGGCCTAGCCAATAAAATTACGTACTTCATTCCTAAGGTATTGGCTTAGACAGTTATGATGTTTTGCCTCTTTCACCAATGTTTTATAGGCCTTCACTAGGACCACAGGCATAGGTAGTGGATCAATCGACGCCATATGTTTACATGATGAGAAAACAGCTGCTTCTGCCTAAAACATATCAAGCATAAGCCCAGATAAAGTGAATGTAATAGAAATTAGGAATATCGTGTTCCGATTGAGTTGGAGAGCTGGGGATTGCAAGCAATTAATTTGTTTCTGTTAAGTCACATTACCAAATTAACAATGCAGTGAGAGAGTGGAATACCGCGAATGAAGAGGGCTGACTAAAATATGAGCAAACATATGGCCACCCTTCTCATCTGGAGAGAGAGTCCAGGGGAGATTAGGAGTCTCCATTTTAAGGTACAATATTTGACCAAAGTTTCCATCTAAGAAGTGATCTTGGAGGAAAGTAATGTCACTGGAAATGATGTTATGGAAAGAGAATCACAATATACATGAAACTGTGAGCAAGCCATTGCACGGTACAAGTCGATTTGTGGGTTAAGGCTTAATGCAGAATATCTTAGTTCATACAAGACCAAGACTCAGATACTCCAAGAACAAGCACTGGCAAAGCAATATAGGCCTGGTATTCCCTACTAGCCTTTAGTCCTGCTCAATACCTGCTTTGTTTTGCCACAGTTTCTGTAAAACTTTATTTTTAGGGGTTCTCATAGGCCATTACCAATAAAAAAGAGCAATGGCTAAAAGCAAAACAATGTGTATTCCTCTCAAAAAGCACACATTGCCAAATTTGCCTCTGAACGAAAGGGATGAGCACCTTGTGAAATAGCAGAATGCCATAACTCACAGTGATGCTAGCCAATGAGGTGATGTGTTTCTGACCCTATGCTCCATACTGCATGATGTAGTGCTCGGAGGATACATGTAAATGACACAACAACAGCTTAAGCAGGGTCAGCCTTCATCAGCAGGAGATCAGTAATAGCAAGGCGCCCTCTTCCTAACTCACCCTCACCTACCTAGACAGCACATATGTTTATTTTTGGGTATATAGCTAACAATAAATACAATGCATAAAACAACGCACGTTACGTTAATGATGAAAACATAACGCCTTCAATACAAAGTAAACGATATAACAAGTCAAAAGAATTAACACATACTTTAGATTGAATGAGACGCATTACCTTAAATATGAAATATAAAATGTAAGAACAAGCTGTTTTTATCCACACAGTTAGAGGAGGAAATGGCATAAAAATTGTAGGCGTCATGAAGTCTCTAGCAATATAAAAATATGACAGCTGATAATGTTTGAAGTGGAGAGGTAGCAAAATTGAAATAAGTTAGAACTAGAAGCTAAAACAGATTTTTAATATGTTGGGCCAAAGAATAAACACTGCATATTTGTTTTCAGAGTGTCATTAAAGCACCTGCAAACAGAGCCATCTGGTTTAATTCCTGGCCAGTTAGATAGGTCATCCATTAAAAACAAAACATTAATTTGAAACCGATATAACTTCACATTAGACCAAGAGTTAGAGCAATTCGGGCCTTTCTATTGGGTAAACCTGTAGATCTAACAGAAAATGCTCCCATTTCCCGTGTTTCTCTATCTACGTATCTGTCCTTTATGACTAGCAAACATGGCTCCAGACAGAGATCAGGTCTAGCCAGCATACAAAATGCCCTGTGCACAGATCTCAACTAAGGGCCTTCTCTAGGTGCATCGAGGTTTATTAAATTTTAATCGATAGACCTACTAAGGTAAATGCTCTAAATGTAACCATTTAGTTCAGGTATATAGTTTTACTATTGTCCAAAAACAGTTGGGTCATAAACATGTGACTTCATGCCAGTTCTAGAATTAAATTGCAAAAAAAAAGTCAGGATAATAATTGTTAAGGAACAGGTAGAAAAATCTTTTTCATAGAAGGAGGGAACAGTGTCCGCTATGAAATAAATGGGGAGGTGGGCATCAGGCTGCATTCTTGTCTGTCTCCCAGGCAGAAATCAATATGGTGGATGCGATTCGCTGAAGGTGGGGCCCCAAACATGGGGCCTCATTATTGGGTCTTGACATAGGTTAGGCATCATGATGTGCTGCCATGTGCCAAAGTGAAAGTGCATCCTGTCCTTTCTCCCGGCACTGATGATAAAATGTCGGCAGTCTAGCGCCAACCTAGGCCCCTTGGCACCATTGTGCAATGCAGAATATAGTATACAAACGGGTAGCCATTTATGAGGAGAAGAGTTGGTTAGTAAGTGTTCCAGAGCTTGCAGTGTGGAAGGGGGCACAGGCAGTGCTTTAAATGGAAAAAAATAAGTCCAGGTACTCACCAATATGGGATGTGGACTAGGAGGTGGGGCTTGGGAGCGGGATACTGGGGTGGGGCTACGGGCAGTGCTCTACATTTAATTTAATTGAGATTTAATTGGAATGCAGATGTGCAAAAAATATACTAAAGCATTTCTGGTATATTTTGAACATTCTTTCCCCTTCGCGCACAAAAAGGTACATTTAATATTACAGTAGGCTTCTTATGTTTCAACACCTTAATCACATATGACTTACACCAGATATTTTCCTTAATATTTTGGAAATGCTTAACTATGGTTAAACCTCTTGCCTCACTGCCACCTAGTAGAAATCACACAGCCCCTGCTAGACAGCACAGCTTTGCCTCAGAGCTCCTTACCTGCTGTAAAGTCTGATTTCTTCTTTCTGGACTTTGGCAAGCTGCTGAAAGCTCGAGCCAGGATGCCTGGCTCAGTTCCAGATCCTCTTGCAGCCTCAAGCCAAAAATTAACTGAACTTTAATGGTGCATTTGCCTGTCAACCAAACTCTTATCTCATGTGCAAAGAATAAAGGAAAAATAGCAACCTTTATTGTAATACACGAGAGAAAGATGGATATAGCCACCTAGAGACTGAATGTGATAGCAGAAACTCTGCGATTAATCCCAGCTTCTCCACATTTACAAATTGAGTGTTTTCACTCTTACCGAATATTAAAAATAGACTTATCGCCAATAATTGTTTTTGCGGTCACAAAATTCCTGGCCGCCATGTGGAATACTAGAAGAAAATATTTGGTAACTTGAGATGAAATCTAATCATGCAACTGTTGAGGTGATATAGGGGGTGAGGTGACCAGAGGTGACTTCGGCTGATTGGCCTTTGATTTTAGATAAATGGTTTTATTGAAAATGAATTGTATGGTTCCTGTACCTTTGTACTTTGTATCATTGTAATGTTTTATGATTAATTTTATTGTGTATACTTTTATGACATTTTTCTTGTCGAAATAAAGATGAAATGATGAATGATGAAATTGAGTGATCGTAGACATATATTTTATCCAACCAAGCCTCATTTTTCCTCATTAGCACATATGATAGTATTTTCAAATGCACAATTTCAGGATGGGTTCCTGTCAATCATTGTGTTAGATTTAATACATACACTATAATGTTGCTTCATTCACGAGAAGAAAATAGGCCATTTGCAATGTACACCTGGAAAGTGGCTTGCTTCCTATTTCACTAATGGCATTGTTCTCATGATGGGAGCGCAAACTCCTCTCAATGCTGTGATATAAGCTTATTCACCAAGGTGAATTTCTTCCACATGATAAAAATGCACTTTAATTTGAATGGTAATGCTTTCAAGGCTCGACTTATTCACAGGCTTTTGAGGCCAAGTCAGACTTAGTGGTTCGGGTCTGACTCGGCTCTTCTTGTTAATTTTTCTTCCCGGAGCCCTTCCATTAACCCAAGAGAAAACGGCTACCTCTAAAAAACAAAATACATTCCTGGAGCCTTCCATTAACCCAAGAGAAAACGGCTACCTCTAAAAAACAAAATACAATCATATTGAAACACTGTGGAGAAAGAAGATCTGCTCTGGAGAGAGAGGGACCTAGCACTTGCAACAAGCAAACCATTTTAAGTGCACTTCATGTGCAGTGTGGTAATGCAGGGCTTGTCATCCTTTCAACTATATATCTGCCATGCTGGACACTCCAGATAATACTTACTCATGCAAGAACACACACAGTTACATAGAAGCACTTGTGCATGCAGACATGCCATTCACTACATGTTTTAGAAACGCGTACATTCACTGGTGTCCACATTACTAAACCTTGATTCCTACCCACACTGCTACAGTCTCACTATAAACCCCTTCCTCCTCAACCTGGCTCCAAACAAGTGCTGATGTACTCTGCTATGCCACGCAAACGCAGGGAGATGGTGGACGGAGCGCTGAAACTTTTCATGACACTCATCCCCTGTCACAGATCTTGGTTGAATCCTTCAGTTGGCAGGGTATACTGGGGCCCTTGCTCACTTTGCCACCGGATTCAAGCTAGCCTGGCTGATGAGGGGTGTTACCCTGAAACCGGTCCCAGGATGCTTGATTCTGGTTCAGGAAAGACCTGGCTTGGCAGTTTGGATAGGACTCTTCCCATGAGGCACAGGGTCAAGACTGATTTGCATATAGATGTGTCTGAACAGAGATGGCGAAGTGAGCTAAAGAATGATGATGGATTCAGCCTAGATCTGTGACTAGGGGTAAGTATTCGAAAAGTTTCAGCACTCTGTCCATCATCTCCTTGTGTTTGCTTTGTTCGCCCTAAGTTGGAAGGGTATGCCCATGCATGGCCCCTTCCTCCCTTTGCCACTGGATTCAAGCTAACCTGACTGATGAGGGGTGTTACAATGAAACCGGTCCAAGGATGCTTGTTTCCGGTTCAGGGAAGACCTGGCTTGGCAGTTCGGGTAGGACTATTCCCATGAGGCACAGGGTCAAGACTGATTTGCATATAGCTGGGTCTGAACATAGATGGTGAAGTGAGCTAAAGAATGATGATGGATTCAACCCAGATCTGTGACTAGGGGTCAGTGTCTGAAAAGTTTCAGCACTCTGTCCATCATCTCCTTGTGTTTGGTTTTGTTCACCCTATGTAGACAGAGTATGCCCAGGCATGGGCCCTTGCTCACTTTGCCGTTGGATTCAAGCCAACCTGGCTGATGAGTGTTGTTACAATGAAACCAGTCCCAGGATGCTTGTTTCCGGTTCAGGGAAAACCTGGCTTGGCAGTCTGGGCTGGACTGTTCCAATGAGGAAAAGGGTCAAGACTGATTTGCATATAGCTGGTCTGAACTGAGGTAGCAAAGTGAGCTAAGGAACAATGATGGATTCAACCCAGATCTGTGACTTGGGTGAGTATCAGAAAAGTTTCAGCCCTCTGTCATCATCTCCTTGGGTTTACTTTGTTCACCCTAAATTGGCAGTGTATGCCCATACGTGGGTCCCTTGCTAACTTTGCCTCTGGATTCAAGCTAGCCTGCCTGATGAGGGGTGTTACCGCATAACCGGTCCCAGGTTGCTTGTTTCTGGTTCAGGGAAGACATGGCTTGGCAGTTCGGGCTGGACTGTTCCCATGAGGCACAGGGTCAAGACTGATTTGCATATAGCTGGGTCTGAACTGAGGTGGCTAAGTGAGCTAAAGAACAACGTTGGATTTCAACCCAGATCTGTGACTGGGGGTGAGTATCTGAAAAGTTTCAGCAGTCTGTCTATCATCTCCTTGTGTTTGCTTTGTTCACCCTAAGTTGGCTGGGTATGCCCAGATGTGGGTCCCTTGCTCACTTTGCCACTAGAATCAAGCTAGCCTGGCTGATGTGGGGTGTTACCCCAAAACCGGTCCCAGGATGCTTGTTTCCAGTTCAGCGAAGACCTGCCAAGACTGTTCCCACGAGGCACAGGGTCAAGACTGATTTGCATAGAGCTTAGTCTGAACTGAGGTGGCGAAGTGAGCTAAAGAATGATGATGGATTCAATCCAGATCTGTGACTGGGGGTGTCTGAAATGTTTCAGCACTCCATCCATCATTTCCTTGTGTTTGCGCTGTACTCTGCTGTGTCATAAGGAAGCCTTCTCTTAAATTACCTCTGAGTCATGAGACATGGCTTTTAGCAGGACTTGCTCACACACCTATTGCACTATTGATTCCACAGAGCCTGAGTGGAGCCTGTGTCAATACTCACAGTGTGACTCAGGCCCCTCTAAAACTCTCTGCCAGCTCTGAATGAATGCATATGGGCTGCTGCTCAATTAGCACACTGTAAGATTAGATTAGCACTCTTATATCAGAGAGCTTCACCAAAACAAAATAACCTGTCTTACGCGTTGCACTTCTTTTTGTACGTAACAATTTCACTGAGCTGGCCATTAACCCCATGAGTACCAGTACTCTCTTTAGACAAGGAAAAGTTCTGGTGCTTAAGTGCAGAAAATGTAGAAGTGCTGGTACTTAGTATCAGGAGTACTGGCCTATTTAAAGCACTGGGCCCGGGAATGTATTGTGTAGATCTCATCATATTGTGCAGAGCAGATAATAGAGAAGGGAGGAAGTGATGCGGGAGGAGGACATACCAGGTGGAGAAAAAAATTGGTCATTCAGATGGAGATCTTCACATTTAAGAAGATTTGGTCTGCAAGCCTGCCGACAAGTCCCTTCAACCATCATACCTGGGGGGGGAGGGGACGGGGGGGTCAAGCCGCAGACCAAGATGGCAGCGTTGCACTGAAGCTCAACCAGGCCGTACCGGCTACAACCATCTGTCTCTTAACTCAGCAACAGATAAGGCTGCTTGGTGCAACTGCTTGATACCAACTGCAATGGTGCATCGACACAGCTGCTTTGATCCAGTTTAGCTGCCATAAACGGGAACATATCAGCTCCGGTACAGCTGGGGGAGGAGCCTGCGTTTTCTGCCCTACACAGTGATAAATCGATCTGGGCCCTCTCCGGATGAATCCCAGATGCACAGCGTTCAGTCGACAGCGGAGGCTTTGTCGCCTACATCCTATCACGGTGAGTGCTTTGCTTGCAAGCCTTTCCCTCCTCCCACCTAGACCCGTCACTGCCATCGCCGTGTGCTCCCCTTTCGCGCTAGAGTAGATTGGGACACATGCGTGTTGCAATCGACGCTCCCGGAGGCCCCTGGGAGACATGGGTCCTCGGTGGAGCCAGATAGGCAGCCACCTCGCTGCACTGGTTGGGTCTACGGGAAGTGTGATGTGGCACTCGCGGGAAGTTGCACACACTAAGTCTGCTCAGCCCTCAGAGCCTGACTCTGTCATCAAACCCACCTCCCAGCTCAGAAAAACTTTTCTCAAACATGAGGTCTGCCGTCCATCACTATCATTGCCCCTAAATGCTGCTGGGGTCGTACTGACAACAACAGGCGGCCGGTGCTGTGTGGTGGCTATAAACTGCCATCAGACTTGGGGAAAGTGAAGCTTCTAACCACACAACAGCTCAGTTGGCACTGGAGAGTCTGGCTCTCTCCTCCAGGCACCCAACATGGGAATTCAGCGAGGAGGGTAACTCTGGGGCATTAATACTCCTGAGACTGTCTTCGACCTTGCTACTCTTGCACACACAGATCTGGCCTCTCAGTGGATAAACTCGGATCTCCAACACAATCAGTAGTACTGAGTGCATTTGTCTCTGTGGCCATACTGGTTTGTGGCTGTCTGTTGCACTCACTGGGCAGCACTTACCTTTGTTATTCACCCTTTGGCCTCCTGTGCTCATTCCCTTGCCACCGCGACTATTGAAAACCTACAGGAGCCGCCTGGGAGCGACAGGTGGTCCACTGTTTCGAGCCTCCACTCTCCTTCGATGCCCGCATGTAGGAAGACATGGAAGAAAAGACCCCAAGCAAGGCGTATTAACGTTTAGTAAACCTGTGGGAAAGGCCCAGGACTTCAGCTGCAACATGGTGGAGGGAGGCATCTATCTCGGCTGACGTTGCGGCCACTCAGGCTTTCTTACTGACAGAGTTAGGAGCCAGTTTTAGGTCCCTTGACAACAGGTTTGACTTATTGGATAAGCGTTTTGATGCAATGGGGGCTAAGCTGGACACACATGACCAAAGACTCGATGCAGCTAAGGGACATGTCTCGGACCTCGAGGATGGTGCAGCCAAGTTCACTAAATGGCTAGAATGCGTGGAGAAAATCTTGAAAGAGGTAGCAATCAAGAATGAAGATTTAGAAGCCTGCAGTCGCTGCAACAATCTTCGCTTTCTTGGGTCCCGGAGTCAACGAATACAGGGAGGATAGATCAAATTGTGGAAACAATGCTCTTAGACATTTTTGGTAAAGAGGTATTCACTCCGGGATTTGTGGTTGAACGAGCTCATCACTCGCTGGGCCAACCCTGGATACACGCCGAGGCCCATCAGCGCACACATTATGAACTTTCAAGACCGTGACACAGCTCTACATTTGGCCAGGGAGCGAGGGGAACTGACCTGGCAGGGCTCCACAATTGCACTCTATCCGGACTTTACAATTGTGGTCCAAGGAGGCTTGTCGGAAGTACTCCGGTGTTAAAGCCACGCTTCGAAACCTGGGCCTCCGGTATGGCATGCTATATACCCTGCCAGACTATGGGTGGACAACGAAAGACCCCGAATCTTTGACACTCCTACTGATGCCCAAGAATTTTTCAGATCCTACAAAAACTCTAGCAGTCAGCATAAGGACACGGCCGTAAGCGCTTCCCCACCAAACAGCGGCTCAGTTGCAAGCGTAGACATTTTCTCCCATGAGTAGCACACAGGACAAGCTCATATAACAGTTGAATAAGCTACTAAGCTGCCCTAAAAAAGTTGAACTAAATAATTATCATAGTTCAACACAGTTTTTCATAGCTGGGATCTGCCGGAGCGTTGCCTCCCCCCACATGCTGTTGCACTTTGGAAAAAACACAGATTGTAATGTATCGTCTTGTATATGTGCTGTTTTGGTTGGGATGTTTATATGATGCATTAGGTTATGGTACATCTGGGGTGGTTCCTTGAGCATTGGGGCGTGAGGATGGGTGGGGGTGGGGGGAGGGGATTGTTCACAAACTTTTTCTTATAATTGGATTACCAGTAGTTTGCATATGACTCAGATGTTTCTTGCCTTATCATACTGTTCAATAGTTTTGATGGCAACATTCCTTAAACTTCAGGATCACTCCAACCTGCTCAATAACCCTAGAAAAGACAAACAAGGTATGCATTACCTGCAAAGGCATCACATAGATATAGCATTTTTGCAGGAGGCACACCTCCCTAAGTCTGATATTACCCATTTTGAAGCCATCTGGTGACCACACCGTTTTCTTTCTAATTACAGCACATATGCTCGGTGCACAGCAATTTTGGTTCATAAGAGACTCCCCTTTTCACTACACAAGAGCCACTCAGATAGCAATGGATGCTACACTATTGTAGTTGGCAAATTGATGGGACATGTTGTTACATTAGTTTGCATATATGCCTCAAACATTGACTGTCCAGACTTCCTCCAAACACTACAATCCTCTGTCCAACGGGTGGGTATGGACTGCATTTTAATGGAGGGAGATTTCAATCTACTTATAAATCGGACTTTAAATTGCCCCTCCATATCTGCAGATGCTAAACCACGAGCTCGGCTGGCACTGGTGCTCAAATGTGATACATTACCACTTTTCGACATCTGGAGGAAAAGCAACCCTTCCGCGCCAGGCTACACTCACTACTTGGCCCAATATGATACGTGGACCTGTATAGATTATTGGCTGATCTCCCTGAAATTATCAACATTGCACAAAGCTATCACAATTCTCCCCAGAACATACTCAGATCACTCCCCTGCGATACTTACACTCCCCTGACTGGAAGGTCA
Source organism: Lissotriton vulgaris (assembly GCF_964263255.1). Lineage (NCBI taxonomy): Eukaryota > Metazoa > Chordata > Amphibia > Caudata > Salamandridae > Lissotriton > Lissotriton vulgaris. The sequence goes on along the minus strand of NC_141691.1, from coordinate 1,498,853,315 downwards.
GGAACGTCAGTGGAGATTCCATGGTAAGGCTTTAAATGACGATTTGTTCCACTCTGAGATCAGGGAGGCAATAGAAGAGTATTTTGAATTTAATACTGGTTCCGTTGACACATAGACAGTGTTCTGGGAAGCCGTTATTACCTACATTAGGGAAGTCACCATTGCAAAGCACTCTGGAGTGCTAAAGGACCTCAGAAAGACCATACTCAGGGTTGAACAAAAACTCACTGAAATTCACACCATACTGCTATGCTCCCCTGACACGGAGGGCCACAAACTACGACTGGCGTTTCTTGCTGAATTCCGCGAAGCTGCTGACAGGTAAACACATTTTCTCAGCAAGTATGCCATGGAACGTAGATATGGCGAAGGTGAGAGGCCGGGTCCTACTTTACCATGATGATTGAGGCCTCTATATGCTAAATCATACATCACTGAGCTTAAAACAGAATTGGGAGTCCTATTAACAGACACGACCGAGATCCGTGATGAATTTCTTGCATATTATGACTCCTTGTATATGTCCAAAATTGTGCAAAGAGCTACTGAAAAAGATAACCATTTTTCAGAGATTGCATTGGTATACTTGGACAAATATATGCAGGAGTTTATGGCTGAACCTTTTTCTACTGACAAAATCACCAGCACAATCAATGCAATAAATGGCTCCACGGCGCCTGGCCTGTCTGGCTTTACTGGTGATTTTTACAAGATATACAAAGACATACTGCCCCCCTTGCTCCTTGAGGTACATAATGAGGCTCTAGAATGTAAACAAATCCCACTCTCAGAGAAGGAGTGATTGGCTTGCTGCCCAATTTTGACAAGGATCCCTTGCTATGCGAGTCTTATAGGTAATTGTCACTGTTAAATCTAGATTATAAAATTCTGGGGAAAATAATCGCTTATAACTCGCCCAGTTAATGGACAGAATAATTTCCCAGGTTCAATCCGGTTTCGTACCACACCGATCTACCTCCTTGAATCTACGCATGCTGTTTGAAGTAAAATGCACAGAATTAACCCCTCAGTCCCAGCAACAGCAGTCCTATTGGACACAGAGCAAGCATTTGACTCCTTGGAATGACCCTTTTTACTATCTGTAATGTGCAGGTTGGTCATGCCATGGTGATTTATTGATCTTGTATCCCTTTTATACACTGCCCCCATGGTCAGGATCCACATAAATGGCACAGTATCTCGCTCCTTCACGTTAACACGAGGGTCCAGATAGGGTTGCTCCCTGTTGCCACTTTTTTTCATATTCGCCATGGATCCACTAGTCCGGCAGTTTCAAGAGCGCCACATGCATAGAGGAATCCAGTTTAGCACAGGGCCTCTGTTGGTGTCATTGTATGCAGATGATGTCATTGTATATGTTAGGGATCCGCAGACTAATTTAGATCCATTAATTAGAGAGATTATTAGATTTGGCAGATTCTCTGGCCTTGGATTAAACTGGCACAAGTCAGTGATATTCCCCCTAACAGCTGGTACAGAGAAGTGGGATTGCAAATTCCCTCTTCATTTGTGTTCTGACTCGGATACTTAGGGATTCACATCCGCTTGCACACTGCAGAAATCATTAAACTAAATTAGGGTAGGGCTGTACCCACACTTGAAATGCAGGTGGACAGGTGGCTGAGACTCCCACTTTTGATTGCAGGATGCACTGCTTTGATTAAAATGATTGTTCTGCCTACATTTCTGTATCTCTTCAATACTATTTTGATTCTAATCACAAATCAACTTTTCAAGACTCTACGCTTCCACCTCCTTCGATTGGCATGGGGGGGCAGAAGGCCCATGGACCGCTGGGAGGTAATGACTTTACCTCACAATAGCGGTGGGTTTGGGGTCCCTAACTTTCAGCTATACTACCTAGTAGCTCAGTGCAGTTATGCACACTCCTGGTTTCACCCAGATGCCAGGATCCCGTATTTGCGCCCGGATGCAGATTTGGTTTTACCCGACGCACTAAACTCAGTACTACCATTGGGCTTTCCACGAGACCTGAATGACATTCAAACCGTTTCCACCATGAGTTGAGCCAGGCAGAAACTAAAAAGAGTTTTTGGCCCCTAGACACTTTATTCTCCTGGGCTACCAAATCCCAATAAATGTTGGATACCCATCACAGGGGAAAAGATTGTTCAACGCAAGGCGTCCAAATTTGATTTACACACAGTTGGGGAGTTATACATTGATGGACAGATTTTTTATGTTTTGGACATGGTTATGTTTAGTGACGCCTTCTTTATGGATACATTCGTCCTCAGTTGTTTATGGTCCACAGTGAGAGCTTTGGACCCTAGATTCCCGCTGGAGCTTGAATCTTTGCTCCCCTATCTGTTGTTTTGGATAGCTTGAAAGGGGAACACTTAATCTCCAAACTGTACAGAACATGTGTTGACATAATCCCGACAAATTACTCCAAATGAAGGGCTTTCTGGGAGACAGATCTAGGACATCCCATTTCGGATGATCAATGGGCTGTCTGCAGTAGTCAAACCAAGGAGGTATCCCTGAACAGCTGTCGTAAGGTGATTCACTTTAAATTTCTACGGTGAGCGTACTTTACTCCTGAGTTAAACATTGTTCCTACCCCAGAGATTGCACTACAGGGTTAAGTGGCAAACATTCCTAAGACTAAGAAATTTACCAATATAGGGTTACTTTTTGCCAAAAGAGAAATTGCTATGAAATGGGGACGCAAAAATGTTATGACACTAAAGGAATGGCTCAACAGTTTAGCCTACTGTACACCAAACATGATTTATATTCCACTACGCTTCCCAGAGCATCCTGTCCCAGGGACATTTGGGGCCTGTTCAAACACTACACGTCATCAGCACAGTCACGCTCTACCACACAGCTTGAACGTGGGCTTGTACGGACTGGAGTAGGTTGAGATGGTACCAAATATATCAAACAGAAGTTCTTTTTAGTCACGTTTTCAATGTGATCATTATAGGGATGTAACTCAGTACTCAGGACCCGAAACAAAGACGGGCTGGAATGTTGCTTATATGCTTGCTGTTTTTATATGTGCCTTACAAACAGAATATCGTTGTGGTTAACGCCTGAGTGGACCTGGCAAGTTTTTCCTAATTGCTAATGTATTGTCATAATCATCCTACATATAAACCACCATTTAATGTAATGTTATATTGTTGAAACTGCTAAATAAAGTATAGAAAAAACTAAAATAGATAACATCATACTTGGGAAGCAAAGGATTTCTAGCAAGTGGTATGGCGGAAGCATAAAGATAATGAAGCTGGGCAGAGCACCATAGGCCATCCCAAGCCCATCGGGCTCAACTCACAGTGTCAATCTCGGCACACAGGGGGCTAAAAGGCTGTATAGTCCAGAGGCTGGAGGGCATGGGCCACCTGATTCGCTATCACCGCAGTGTGGTGCTGGAACCATGTGAGATGTGGTCAATATTGTATGTTTTGGTCTTGTGTGTAATACACTTATATGTGCATGTTAGGTGCAATAAGGGCACCTTGCTGGAAAGGTAATGTTTGTGTTTCCCATGCTACCCTCTGCTGTTTACCCGCCAGACGAGGGTGACTAGATTTGAGTGGAGTTGTTCCAAGAACTGTGTGGTGAGTGGGATATTAATTAATAAATAAATAAAGGAACTTAGGCAGGACAAACATTTTGGCAATGACGATCCTCCCTGCCATGGACAGAGGTAATCTGTCTCATATCCCTCCCACAATTCGCCTTCCAAAGCTCATCAATGTCTCTGCCAAGCCATGTTCCAAGTAAGAAATCCCACTGTAACAGGTATACAGCCTTGAACTGATGCAGTCCTGATGTGACGGAAAAGAGAGTGGGTTTTGACCAATTAATATGAATTCCGGAGTAGCCGCTGAATCAGACAACCTCTCGAATAGTAGGGGACAGGTTTGTTTGGGGTTCCTGGATGTAGAGTGTGATATTGTCCTCGTACATAGATACTAGCGTCCCCCTGACGTTAAAGTTCAGGCCCCTGCTGGCATGATGTTGGGGTAGTAGAATGGCTAGTGGCTCCACTGCAATTGCTAATAAGATTGGGGACAGAGGACGTTGAATGTTGTGGGTGAGGCGTAACGTAGGCTGATCAAGCATAGAAACAGAGGACTGATACCAAGCCGTGTGTATAGGCAGAATAGATATGGCCATTCTAGGGAATCTAACACCTTAGTAGTGTCTAATAGTAGTGTCAGAGGTTTCCTGGAGGGCTTCCTCTTCGTAGGCAGATAGTTTCTGCCTGAGGGAAGCAAGAGTTTGCCCATTTTTTACATCACAAAGAAGTCAAGCTCAAGAGTGTGTTATCCCTTTCTAGTGTGGTGAGCTACACGGGTATCACATGGAGTATCCCATCATTGTGGGCAATAAAAAAATCAATATAGCAGCACAGATGTTGTCTCAAAAGTTGACTTTACAGAGGGCATTTGGAGCAAATCTCCAGATGAAGGCCCGGGGGAGGATAGCAGGTGAGAATCTACAGCAAGACAGGAGCCTGGTCTGAAGGGTATGAGAGAGATGAGCGATGCTAGAAATGGGGGTCTCTAGTTGGCAGTGGTATGCACCCTGTCCAAGAAGGGACCCTTCCCTCTAGTCAGGGTAAGGGAGTTACACACCCAAGATAACCCCTGCTCACCCCCTTGGTAGCTTGGCACAGGCAGTCTGACCTATCCCACAGGCAATGAGTAAAGTATTTGTACATAATACACACATTAACACAGTGAAAACACTACAAATTAACACCACACCAGTTTAGAAAAATAAACAATATTTATCTCAACCAAACAAGACCAGAATAACAAACATCCAACATACAGAGTTCAAAATATCACTTTTTAAAGGTTTAGGTAATTCTGTCTGTAGAACTCCATGGATGGGGTGATTTTAGCACAAAGTGCCTTGGCTGCATCAAAATCCACAAGGAAAAAATAGCTGCAGAGGAGGGAAGTGTCGGAAAACACAGTGATGTGCTGGTTCTTAAGTCCCTGGGGAAGCAAGTTGAGAAGTGTTATGTCCGTTTCGGACTGTAAGAAGAAACGATCTGTCGAAATCCGAAGATAATTCTGTTTATTCGGGTGATGCAGTGGAAAACTTGGTGCACAGGTGTGATATCTGGAAATCCAGATGCCCTAGATTTCCAGGCACGCTGGACTCAGTCTGCGGTGGTTCTTCACGCTGTGAACAGGCGCTGCATCGATTTCCTCTGCTGCACTGCAATGGTTCCTGGACACTGCGCCTGCCCAGCAGTGCTGAGTCGAAAAAACAAGAACGCAACACAACAATTGCCAATACTGATGAACATTCACTCAAACTTTCATTCAAAGATTACATGACCTAATCGGTATGATCTGAAAATATTTTTTTATTTTCATTTGAATTGTTTTGATTTTGTTTTTTTAAAATCATCTCATCTTACAAAGTTCATTTTATTTTGGAATGTGCAACTTTTTTTTTAAGATGTTTAAACATACACTTTAATCACAAGAAAAAAATGACATACATATTCAATGACACAATACATTTTCACTACATACATACATCGCATTACAGAAAAATAACAAACCATATATATAGCTCAAGTTCTGTATAGGTTTTTTCAACCAATCACATTAACAACCAATACCTCTAGCTACCATCTCAATTGGTTGCTTTTTGTTTATTATCAGAGGTAATGACCAAATGGTGACCCTACTATGCTCCCTTTAGTTATTTTAACGGAACAAAGGTGAATGATTTGTGAGCAAACAGTGGTATTGCATCAACCTGAACACCTATTTGGCCAATGAAAAAGCTGTCTACGTGTTTGGAGCCCTCTAACATTTCTTTGATGGGTTCTCCTCAGGACACATTACACATGTAGAGTTGAGAATTAAAAAAAGTGAAGAAAACTATAATTTAGAAACTAATAACTATTCTCATGCATCCTCACCACACTCATACAGAGAATATGAAAAGAACACAACCCCCTTTTACCTCTTTCTTTTATGCGAGCTTCAGTATCCTTGCTTATAAGTCCACTGTTCACAGTACAGGGACTGTTGCTGCACAGGGCACCACTATAAACCAAACAAATTTCAAGAAAAGCATAACAGCTGCACTGTGCCCATTCCAGGGAGAGTACCATACTTGTGCATCTGCATCACTAAACACAGCCAACAGTCATTGTATTTTGTGGTGGTTGTTGGCCACCGTTTTATTACTCATTACATACGCCATATTTGTTCAACTCCCCCTGACACCTTCCTGGGGCGCGGGTCATAAATCATTATTATACATTATCGCAAATTAGGTATGTCTCAGTGTTATTTGGACATCATAAGTCAGGGGTCATAAATCATCAGGCACCGTAAATCATGCTGCCGCAACCTGCCATCATTTTGTTGTCATAAAACAATCTGCCTGATTATCATAAATCAGCAGCCATAAATCATAGTCATAAATCATTGGGATATCATAAGTCATTCTCTCACAAATCTGTCATCATTTCGTTGTCATAAATCATTCTGCTTGAGCATCATAAATCATCAGCCATAAATCATCGGTTCGCCATAAATCACTGGTTTGTCTTTTGCTCATTTGCATCTCCTAGGGTTGTAAATCACCCTGACAACTCTTAGATTGTTCTTTGTTGTTTTCAATTCCCCTTTGCGTGTGGGGATATCCTTTCCCCAGAGTTAGGCCCTAACTCGTTACCTTGCTAGTCTTGTTTGTGCCCTGTCATCTGGCAGGGGCTGGGCTGCAAGTGCCGTCTCCGTTTGCTACCCCAATTTTTGTCAGGCATACTCACCCAACAGTGAGGCATCCCAGAGTGGCCCTCCTTCTACACACCACCCTGTCGGTGTGTTACCGTAACCAAATCAATACACCTTTTGTTTCCGCCAGGGAGGCTTCTGTCTTCCTGCAGCTCCCCCAACCCTATGGCGTCCCTTTGTGCCTCCCGCTGCTCTTACTGCTGAGCCTGCCCATGCCGTTGTTCCGCTGGAGCGCTGGGATACCAACCTCTAGCTGTGTCTCCGGGAGGCTGATGTCTGGTAATCTCTGAAGGTAATCTTCCCCACAAACGCCATGGTGTGCTCTGCTCCATCCTTGCCCTTATGTAGTGGCACGCTTGTGTCCTGCTCGGAGTCTTACTCATTGTATCCTATCACCATGGGTCATAGGAAATCAAATAAAATCGGGAGATAGTCAGATACCACTCATGGAGGCAAGATACAACATACATTGCTTAAATAACATCATCTACCTCGCCCCTGTTCCTGGCAATTTCCCCCCGTAAGTACCCCTCCAAACCCAGTAATCCTGATTGGTGCTCGGCTGTCTGTACTACCGACTCCCCTGTACTTATTTCTTAGTCCTGGAGGAAGAGAAACCTAGATTACCCTGCCGGGGTGCAGGGAACCTATTTTTTAAGGCACGTACACCCCAGAGAAGTCTGGCAGCGACCAACAGGTAGTGATTGTTACTTAACTGCCTTTTTGAAACTATATTGCTTTCTCCTTCATCCGGCGATTTGGGGGATGTGTCACCTGCGCTGGTCTATCTGGGAGCATGGATGCTGCAGCTTTGTCTTTCACTCGCACTGTAATGTGCCCGAAAAATCACTTTCAAGTAGTAGCCATGGCCCTTGACCCCATACATCCACACATTCATTATAGTACCTTCATATTGTGCACATTCTTCACATCCTACATACTCAACTGTATTTAAAATAAAAATTGTTTACTATGGAAGGCTGAAATCCTACGTTTGCCCTGCTGGGGATGTGGGGAACATAGCCTATGTATTTGTAAAATGCGCTTGCCCCCAAGGTAATCTTGGCTATGAATAACAGATGTTTATTGTTACCCCAACCCCAAGGTACTGATTTGTTCGATCTCAGAAGGATGAACGATTGGGAAGTGAGGGCGATCCACCAGAATCCGAACCTGGGATCATTTGGTCAACCGCCGGCCCCTGTAGCAGCTGCCTTGATCGGCTCAACCTCCGGACTCCCATGTGGGGTCTCTGTCTAGCACCTATTCATACCTGGATCGCTTCCAATCATTCTTTAGATGCATACTGCCTACTCATATTTTTGCCCCCTTTAGAAGGGCCCCAATAGTAGATTACCAAGAGGCTGGCCGGCCCGGAGTGTGCCCAGCGACATAGGACCCGCACCATACCTGGTTGCCATCACCTTACCCTAGTTAAAACAGGAGCGGAGACAAGTTCCTTTTTTTTTGTTGATTATTTCGCACACAGCCAAGTTTAACTGACAATGCTTTTTTTTTAAAGAGTGCATTCTTTAGTAGCCTTATGAAAGAGCAAATTAGGCTTCAAGACAGAGCTAAGCTGTGGTTGTCACCCATGCTACACCACAGGAGAGAAAGTGCCAGTTCATAGATGGCAGGGGTAGCCAGAATGAGGCAATGGACTTGTTAACTAATAATGGGCTTTCCAAACATGCCTATCCCTTGCAGCTCCTTAAGCAACAGCAGGGATCAAAGATAGGTCCCGCCCAGACCTTCTCACAACTAAAGCCCATGTTCTCGCCATGTTATCAGTACCGTGTGGCCATAGCATACTTAACGTGGGCTTGCCAATCTGCCCTCTTCGGCCATATGTGATGCTACCACACTGCTTCATTTTTCTTGTTACTACATGTGCCGAGGGTGACTTTTCAAAGCGTGTATGGTGTGAACTTTTAGTTCACCGTTGTCCCCCCACGCTGTATCAGTCGCTTCTCTAGAACAGTGCGGGGGCTCTGCCCATTCCAACTCGTGCAATACTTGCTGGCACCCCACACATGGTCTGTTTTTTTGATCCGTGGTACACCACAGCACCAAATTCCTCTAGCCGTATGTAACGCCACCTCGTGGCAGTCATTTACCCTGTCTTATGCCACAGCATATTCACAGGTTTAACCTTCCCGCACCATTATTTCTCAGGTGTTTTTTTTTAGAACCAAGTGTGCATATTTTAATAAAGGCTACTTGCTCACCCTGACCTATCAGGAAATCTTGGTGCCCCCATGGGCAGTCAGAGCCCTACTGATATGCACTCCTTGTGCCTATCACAGATGGGCAGAGAGTAATAGCATGTGGGCTGGGGACGGGGGACTGTAGGCACGCAAGAAGACCAGTTAATCAGCTGTCCCAGGTCAAACAGGATTACTTTAGAAGCCATCCCAGAGTCATTGGACGATCATCCAACTACTCTAGACGTCGTTTTCATGCAATCAGACGTCATCAAGCTCTTAAAGTCATCAGCAGAGTTTAGAAACTTGAGCTCGCTGATTTGAAGATTACTTGAAAATGAGTATCTGATGCCTTCACAAGGTGTGATTAACCCTGATGGTTTCAGGATGACTTGAAAATGATTTTCTGATGACTTCACGGTGTGACTGTTCCTGATGATTTGAGGATGACTTGAAACTGATTCCCTGATTACATCACAAGATGCATTGCTACTGGTGGTTTTAGAATTTTTGAAAATTACAGTCAAATTACTTGACTAGCACCACAGTCTTCTAATTAAAAAGACTGGTTCATGATAATTTTAGGTTAATTTATTGATTGCTTCAGTTAAACGTTCAACATTTGACTTTATTTATTTTTAGAGACATTCAACCCTTTGGAAGATTTCAGAATCTGGATGCTGCACGTTAGTTGAGGGTCCGACCACTCCGCCAGCCTCACCATTCCGCTGCCTACATTGTACCACTGGCCTGGAAGAATGCTGTTTGGGACACATCAAGCCCAGAGGCAGCACTGACGTACACGGGGCACAAACACCGGCTGCAGCACAAGTGGGGGATGGTTCGATCCCTGGAGGCTGGGGAGAGTAACGCTTCGTTGACCCCAGCAAGCATGCCATTTCGATGTTCCACTAGACCTTGAAAATCATTGGCGCTGCTCCCCCAGCTCCCTGATGTGAAGGTGAGCTGCTCAAGAGGAGCGGCACCTTATACCTTTTGCTTTTAAATTTGTTACCTGTGCATAACTTGTGTATATTTTAAACTTCACTTGAACTTGCTGGGCCTACCTGTTCTTCTCCGGTCGGCGCCTCGTTCCACCGCGGCAAGTGCCGTTTGTTGTGGAGGGCCGTCACGACCTTGGGCACGCCCCCTGAGGGTGTTTTGCTTCACCAGAGGCGGGGACGGTGCCTATTTAGGCTAATTCACATCTTTCTGCGCAGCGGATGTGCTTCAATTACAAGGCGCTGGGCTGTCTGCGAAGTGTGCGCTCGTATTGCTTTTAAATTTGTTACCTGTGCATAACTTGTGTATATTTTAAACTTCACTTGAACTTGCTGGGCCTACCTGTTCTTCTCCCATCGGCTCCTCGTTCCACCTCGGCAAGTGCCGTTTGTTGTGGAGGGCGGTCACGACCTTGGGCACGCCCCCTGAGGGTGTTTTGCTTCGCCAGAGGCGGGGACGGTGCCTATTTAGGCTAATTCACATCTTCCCACGCAGCGGACGCGTGCGGCGGGCAGCCGGCGGGTCGCCAAAGGCGAACCCATCTGCGCCCGTCCGCGCTAGTCCGTCACCCGTTGCCGGAACCCCTGGCCGAGTTCTACAGCACATGGCTCCTTACGCCAGGAAGGAGTTACTGGCTCTCCGATGCGAGGCTGCATGTGCGACTCATGTATTGCACCCAGGCGCGCACTGCCTACGATGCTCACACTGTGGTTTCATGGCCACGGAAGTCCCACTGGCTTCACCACCTGGTAAGGTCATGAATTTAAAGGTACTGAGTCTGAACTGTAGGTCTCTAGTTCGGCATCATGAGGATGTCCATGACCTTTTTGTAGATCAATCTCCTGATCTACTATTTTTAACAGAAACATGGCTCACGAATGATTCCTCTGCTATTTTGACTCTGACACTACCTCCTGGCTATTTGATACAGACCCAGAATAGACCCAAGAAAAGAGGGGGTGGACTAGCTGTTATTTTTAAATCCATTTATTCCTGCTCGCTCTCTCCCATGAACATAGTTAACTATGAATGTGCCCTTTTTAAGATAAAGGTTTAAGACATCTTTACCCTCACAGGGCTCCTGATCTATCGTGCCCGGGCCCCGCAAACGCCTGCCAGGAATCTCTGTTTTCCTCTATTTCTACGCTAGCGCTGCAGTCTGCGAACTTCAGCATATTGGGGCATCTGAACCTCCATCTTGAGTGGTGTGAGTCCCCTGCTGTATGTGAGCTTCTGGGTGATCTTGAGGCCTGCCAACTCATTTAGCTAGTCAAAGGGTCATCTCACTTGGCTGGCCATCTGCTTGACCCGGTATTCTCAAACATTCCTGGTATCTCGGCCTCTATTCCTAGTCCCCTCAGTTGGTGGGATCATTTCTTGGTTCAAATTTTTATTAAGATCCCAGCCAGCACCAGGAAACAGTCCCTCCCGCCTCTCTGGAGGCACCCTTGGCACAAATTAGATGGTGCCCTGTTCGAGACTAGATTGAATAACTCCCGCCCAGATTGGCCAGAAGATCTGGAGCAAGCCAACATAGTTTACAGAGACTGGGTTAATTCGTCTCTTGACGACCTCATCCCCAAGAAACTGTCCAGGCCCAAGCGAGAGCAATCCCATCCTTGGTACTCCGTGGCATTGGCTGATTAGAAAAAGCAATGCAAGCTACTAGAGCATACCTGGAGGTGATCCTATGATCCCCTGGCGAAAGCCAACTTCAGATCAGCTACTAAAGCCTATCATAAACTTATAAAGAAAGTCAAGGCTAATTACAATACTGAACTGATCAGTTCTAGCACAAACCGATCCAAGACCACCTTCTCCTTAGTGAAGGACATGACTAAGTCACCGGGGGGATGTAACGGTACAATAACATCTGACCTACAATGTGAAGAGATTGGTGATTTTTTTGTCAGTAAAGTCCAAGGGATATATAACTCTTTTAAATCTGATAAGTCTGTTCAAATCTCAGATTCACCCGAACTCCCTCATTCCCTTCTTACCCTCCCTCCGATCTCACAGACCAATATGGAACTTTTGGCTGTAAAAGTTAAGTCTCGGTCCCCAGATGACCCTGTTAAACCTGAAATGTTCAATCTATTTCAAGATTCCATCCTGGCGGAGGGTCGGGAGCTGATTAAAAAATCCCTTCAGTCTTCCACCATCCCTAAATCGTGGAAACACGCTAAGGTTGTCCCTTTACTAAAAAACCCCACCTTAGATCCCTCCAGGCCTGAAAGCTTTAGACCCATCTTTTTGCTCCCCTACTTGGCCAAGTTGGCAGAAGCGCACGTGAATGACATCTTGACCAAATATTTGGAGAGCAATGGGATTCTAGATGAGTCACAAAACGGATTCCGGCCTAACAACAGCACGGAATCCGCCCTGTTGGCCGTCACAGAACAACTGAGGGTGACACAAGATCTGGGTGGCACGTCGGCTCTGGTCCTTTTGGATTTGAGTGCGGCGTTCGACACGGTCTCCCATAGGATTTTACTCAGAAGACTATGGGAGATCGTAGTCCGAGACGGAGCCCTGGATTGGTTCGCGTCTTTTCTATCAGACAGTTCCTTCCAGGTTCATGCTCCACCGTTCTCATCCAGCAGGTTTTCATTGAGTTGCGGTGTCCCGCAGGGGTCAGCACTCAGCCCCACGTTATTCAATGTATACGTCCACCCTCTGGCAGTGCTGGCCAGAGAACATAAGATCAAATTAACTTCTTACGCGGACGATACGCAGCTTATTTTTTCCTTTTCCAATGACATCTTAACGGATCAAGCCAAATTTCAAGATGATATTCTAGCCATCTCCAGTTGGATGACCACGAACTGCCTGCAGTTGAATTCATCAAAAACTAAGGTACTTCTGATTGGCAAGGAAACACACAAGTGGGATGATCACTGGTGGCCCTCCACCTTAGGCCCTACCCCCATCCCTAGGATGGAAGTAAAAACGTGGGCGTGACTATGGACGACTCACTTACCCTAGAGTCACATGCAAAAAGAGTGGCTGGTGTGTGCTATGGTCGCCTACAGTCGCTTAAACCTATTTTGGGCTTTTTCGATCGACCTGTACATCAGACAATTGTCCAAGCCCTTGTTCTATCACATATAGACTATTGTAACGTACTAATGTTGGGTTCCAACCGGACAGCTATCAACAGACTCCAAAGGGCCCAAAATGCAGTGTCCTGTATTTTGTTTGCTCTGCCCAAACATTGTCACACGTCTCACATTCTGCGGCGCTTACACTTGCTACCGGGGACACAACGCATTCAATTTAAGGCCCTTTGCCTACTTCATAAAATCCTCCATTGCTCTGGTCCCACAATCTTGCGGGGTTTGTGTTCCTCTTATGTTCCCACACGTGCCCTCCGTTCAGCGGATCTCCACCTTGCCTGTACCATTAAAATCCGAAGTAGCAAAGCGGGTGGCCGTTCCTTCAGGTATTTGGCTCCGAAACTGTGGAATTTGATCCCCCCAGAGGTGCGTGCTACAAACAACTACATGTCATTTAGAAAGCAAATTAAAACGTGGCTGTTTCCTTCTACCTAAGGTTTCTAAGTAACGCTACATGTCTTCTCCTGGGGCCAAGTTGCTTTGTTTCAAACTGTCTGCAAGCGCTGGGATGCCCCGTGGCTGGGGTAGCCATGCGCTATATAAGCTCTTTTAAAATTAACATTAACATATTTCCCTCCCCTTTCTCACTTCCCTTTGTTCTTGGAAGGGTGGAGATTGCCTCAGGCATGTTTCACCGCGCATCCTTTCCTGGCGGCGCAAAGCAGTGCCCACGAGATCCGTTCCTTTGTGGGCTCTGGTGGCCGTTATGGTGCCGACCCTCAAGGCCCCCTTCACGGTCTTTGCTAGGTTAGGCTGGTGAGCCATGTCACGTCTTTTGAGAATTAAAAAGTGTCTTTGATATTGTTAGACAGCTTACTTTTATAGGAAAATTGAGACTCCTGACTCCTCTCTCTCCCCTACGGAAATGATCATCAAATTTTGCTGATCTGTAAAAGGAACCAAATAAAAAAGGGGATTTTTTGTAATTAATCAACATGTTGCTCATGTAGGAAATCTGAAGAAAACCTTCTTTAGGAGCCAACTCATATAACAATCAAGGCTCATATCTTTGAACTTCAGATATTTGCTGTTCTAACGTGACTGGACTGCTTTGAATATAACGATGCACAATACGTGAATGGTGATACTATGGGGCAGATTTACTAGCCTCTTGTGCCTTTTTGGCATCACTTTTCCCATGAGAAAAGTGATGCAAAAGTGGCTCAAGGGGCTTGTAAATCTGCCCCTATGTATTTCAATGCCTTCTCTGGGCACACCCTTACTGAAAACGTGCTGTTCCCTATGCATACTTTGTTTCGAGAAATGGTTTCACAGTTCCTTTTAAATTGTGTCCCATGCTGAGGCCGTGCAGAGGGCCCTATACATATTCTAGGATGCAGCTCTCACCGTCAGATGTAAATAACATCGCCTTGCTGTATGCTTCTTTGCTACCGACACACTATTCCGTGTAACAACATCATTATTAAGAAACTGAGTGGCATTCTCTTTAAAGGTGGAATATTTGAGCCACACGAAGAGCTTTACGTGTGTTATGAACATCCGGCACTCGCCGTCAAAGTGCAAACTGTTCGAGTTATAATACAAGAAAATTATTCAGAAACCAACTTACTTCCACAGCCTATTTAGGCCCGTCAGGGTTTGGCATCCATCTGGTCTGAATTGGCTGGACTGTTTAAATACCGGTCAACTTCTGAGTCACAATGTTTTTTGAGTTGGAAAAACTGTGGAGCATATTACCAACAAGTTGCGATAATTATCGCAAAGCACTCTTAGCGCTGTTTTTCTTATTGCCGCCTATCTCTGGATTTCATCACCATGATAGCGCGGTATTATCAACTCTCATCTCAAAGGCGATAAGAAATCCAGCGATTGCGGCGAAAACACCCATTATCGCGAGAAATCCAGAGATAACTGAGCAGCCATAATAGAAAAGCTCGCTAATACAAGAGTGTGTACTTAACTATACAATCCACCTCCCATAGGCAATAAGTCTAAGTCAGGTTTTTTGCAGACGTTAGAATCATGCGATGATTAGGGCTTAGTGCACCTTTTGGTATCGCTTTGCTGTTCAGGGGCCACGTTGTTAATACCGTGATGTAGGTTTTGTGATCATTTCTCATGTTGTCTTAGGAGGGAACGCCTACTTTCCATCTCATTAGCAGTAGCTATCTCTGTCATGAGATGCGCTAAAAAATCGGCTACTAACATGCGCTAATGCATGTTAGCGATGCCTTGATAATATGGAGATTAAAAAATCGCTGCTTTTTCGGCGCTATATGCCAAAAAAGCAGTGATATATCTCTTGATAATATGCCCCAAAATTGAATCCTGCTTGCAACCGAAGTTACCTGCTCATTAACCTTGCTGCTGTGTATACTCAATTGGTTTCTTTTGTAAAACCAAAGAGCTTTCTAAGCTACGTGAAGTTCAAAGTAAGATTGCGTACTGTCTTCGTAATTCAATCCTTTCGACAAAATCAGCATATTTAAACCCAAGTCATTAGCTGCCCCAAGTGAAAAATGGATCATAATGAGACTTTTGCTTGTGAAGTGGTTTGGTGCGCGAAGCTCAAATCCATTATACAGAATTATTCATAATGTCACAGCTCCACTTGGCTTAAGGGTGATGTAGTTTGGATGAAAATGCTGATTTGTCAGTGAACAAAAAAACAAAAAAGTGGTTATAGAGTACGTCCAACAGTCGTTAGGTCTACTGCAAGAATCACATGTAGCATGCCACAGTACCAGTGTTGGTTGATACATTAGTTCCCATTTCTGATAAATGCACTGCACACTATAACTTGGGTTCCAAAGTTGGTGATGATGATTACTCCTGAGTTCCCAAGCATGAAAATCCATAACTAAAAATAAGCTTTAAAAGATATCATCTCACAAAAAGAGACATGTGTACATTGTAAAAACTGTCATGTGAAAAGGCACAGTGATTCATTGTATACTATCGATCATGTAGATCATTATTCTGTGTCTCAAGTAAAGATACATTTCAAAAAGCATTTTGACTTGGTCCCCTTATTGATGTGACTAACAAAATGTGTAGTGGTGGGGGGTAATCACAAATTATGTGGTTCAGAAAGTTTGTTCAGGCCATTATTTGCAGTATTGAACTTTACAATCAGAAACGCCTCTCGCTGGCTCAATTTCGGATCCAAATCTCTGTCTGTCATTTGGTTCAATGGATGAGATCACTGTCCACCTCGATTCAACCTCTGTGTGATTGCTCTCCATCCAGTGGTTGACCAGAGGTGCTGTAAATATCTTTGTACGAATCTGAGATTTGTGTGGGGGGATACTTTGTCATATTTCTTGATTGGTTTTGCTGATATACAGTTTATTACATAGACAAATTATCCCATACACAACATTTTTTGTTTTACAATTTGTGAATGTATTATATTTCTAGTTTTTTTGACTGGAAGAAAAGCAGATTTCCTTCTATCGTCTGGTTGCAGCAGACACAAGTCCCACACTTATGATGTCCTTGAATTGGGGGTAAGTTCAATATAGGCACATATTCATTTTGAGTGATGACTTTGGGAGGGCTGGAAGAGCTATTTGATTTGCCACACTTTTCTCCTTTTCAAATGCAAAAAGAGATTTCTTAAAAGAGTGATCAAATGCTAGTTTTGATGATTGCTTTTTTAAAATTGATACAAATTGATACGATTTTGTTCAGATTTTGGTTAATAATTCCTCACGTGGTGTCCACCAAGCTCTTTTCATCAACTTTTTCAAAAGTCGTTTTGGGTACCGACGGTCTTTCGATTTTGTAATCAAGTTGTTAGCACGGAGCTGGTAATCATTTTTCTCTGTCCTTAAAAACTGGCTATACAGAAGGCTGTCTATTAAACTGAAAGGATGATGGCTAGCATAGTGTAAGGCCTTATCTCTATCTGTTGGCTTTGTGTGCAGTGTTGTTTTTAGGACTCCTTCTGATGCTTAGACTTCTACGTTTAAGAATGTAATATGACTCTCATTGTGATGTAAGCTGAATTTGATGTCTGGTGTTCGTTCATTGAGCCAACTGCATCAGCATGTCTTCTGTTCCTGTCCATACAAAGAATATATCATCTATATCTCACCCACCCTGTGATGTTATGTGCAAATGGGTTGTTATTAGAGACATATCTTTCTACACATTTAGCAATATATAATACAGTAAATTCTGGAGCGAATGGACAACCCATCGCAGTTCCTTTGACTTGGAAATAAAAATCTTCACCAAACTTGAATGAATTTCTCTTTAAACAGAGTCTAGCTAAATCCATAATGAACTCAGTAGGCACTTGTTCTGGTTTGGTTCTTGAGCAGAGGAAGGATTCTATTGCTCCTATTACCTCCTCTTGAGAAATTTCTGTGTACAGAGACACTACATCGAATGTTACCAGTCTCTGTATGGTTTCTGTGAACTCAATCTCTTGGATAGCGTTGAGGAAATACATAGTATCTCTCAGATAAGGGGGAACTTTTTCCAAGAATGGGTTTAGGAAAAAGTCAACGTATTTCACTTTTGGTTCCAAAACGGAGTGACACCCCACGACTATCGGGTGGCCTAGTGGATGTTTATTGTCCTTTTGTATTTTGGGTAACAAGTACAAAATAGGAGTTGGAGGATATAGTTTTATCAAAAACGTAAATTCTTTTGGTCCCACGTAGTCCACGACCACACCAAATGTTATTAGTGCAGCTATTCCTCTTCAATTTCTCTTGCTGGATCACCCCAACGTTTCTTATATTGTTCCATGCTTTGAACCTATTTTAATTAAACAACAAGGGGTGGTGATGGACAGAGTTTCTGAATTAAGCAGAATACTCTCACCCAGTCAATAGATCAGGGCTAGATCCAACACCGTTTTTTAGCTCACTGCACCATCCCAGCTCAGAACCTGGCTATATGCAAATTAGTCTGGTCCTGTCCCAGTGCATGATAGGAACAGGGCAAACCAAACTACAAAGCCAATTCTTTCACTGGGAAGGAAACAAGCTTCCGGGGACCGGTGATGGATCAAGCCCTGATCTTTGGACTGGGTAAGAGTGGTCTGCTTAATTCAGACACTCTGTTCATCACCACCCCCTTTTCTGAATCGTTTTTGGCCACTATAGGTGTGGCAGGGTATACTCAGACATGAGTCCCTTTCTCACTGCTCCATCAGGATTCGAGCAAGCCGGGCCGAAGACGGCTGAAATGCCAGAAACCGGTCCCCGGTAGCTTGTCTCCTTTCTGGTGAAGAATTGGCTTGGTAGTTTAGTCTGCCCTGTTCCCATGATGCACTGGGCCAGGGACGGACTGATTTGCATATAGCCAGGTTCTGAGCTGGGATGGGGCAGTGAGATAAATAACGGTGATGGATCAAGCCCTGATCTTTGGACTGGTTAGAGTGGTCTGCTTAATTCAGACACTCTGTTCATCACCACCCCCTTTTCTGAATCGTTTTTGGCCACTATAGGTGTGGCAGGGTATACTCAGACATGAGTCCCTTTCTCACTGCTCCATCAGGATTCAAGCAAGCCGGGCCGAAGACGGCTGAAATGCCAGAAACCGGTCCCCGGTAGCTTGTCTCCTTTCTGGTGAAGAATTGGCTTGGTAGTTTAGTCTGCCCTGTTCCCATGATGCACTGGGCCAGGGACAGATTGATTTGCATATAGCCAGGTTCTGAGATGGGATGGGGCAGTGAGATAAATAACGGTGATGGATCAAGCCCTGATCTTTGGACTGGGTAAGAGTGGTCTGTTTAATTCAGACACTCTGTTCATCACCACCCCCTTTTCTGAATCGTTTTTGGCCACTATAGGTGTGGCAGGGTATACTCAGACATGAGTCCCTTTCTCACTGCTCCATCAGGATTCAAGCAAGCCGGGCCGAAGACGGCTGAAATGCCAGAAACCGGTCCCCGGTAGCTTGTCTCCTTTCTGGTGAAGAATTGGCTTGGTAGTTTAGTCTGCCCTGTTCCCATGATGCACTGGGCCAGGGACAGACTGATTTGCATATAGCCAGGTTCTGAGCTGGGATGGGGCAGTGAGATAAATAACGGTGATGGATCAAGCCCTGATCTTTGGACTGGGTAAGAGTGGTCTGCTTAATTCAGACACTCTGTTCATCACCACCCCCTTTTCTGAATCGTTGAACCTATTTTAGCGCCTCTTTTTGGTATTCTGACGGTGACCAGATGACAATGGCACCTCCTTTGTCAGCATGCTTTATTATTATTGAGAAGTCATTTTGCAAATTCTTTAAGGCAGCTCTTTCTCCTTTAGACAGGCTATACTTCACAAAGTCTTTTTTCTTTTCCATATAGCCTATAGATGACAAAACAATTTGCTCAAATATGAGACATTCCTTTGGTGGCTTATTAGTTGGAGGGCAGAAATCTGATTTATTTCTTAGACCTGTTACTTCCAAGCTCACTGAGCATTCATTTTGGGAAAAATACACTTTAGTTTTAATTTGCGGAAAAATTCAATTGTCTCCGCTTTCATTCTGATCAAGTCTATTTTTTTAGTCGGCACAAATGAAAGTCCTACTTGTCTATTGGATAAATTGAAAATGGGAGAGGTTTCTAAGTCTGGTGATACTGTTGCCTCGTCATCATTACGCATGGCTGGTTGACAAATCACGTTCGTCCTCTGGCCCTCTGCTGGCCTCTTCCTAAAAAATGTTGCTGCTGCTGTTGTTGATTATGTCCTTGTCTATTTTGGTTTCCACTGGTTTCACCAGAGTCTAATTCACCTGTTGAGGGAGAGGTGGTATCCGAAAAGGACATTAAATTGTGGCTTGATCTCGCAAAATAATCCGTAAGAAATGTCCTCGATTCCGGGCGTGAATGGAAATCAGGTTGCAAATAGGGGTTTGCGCTTTCCAACAAGAAGTTCTTTTTGTCCTTTTTAAATTGAGAGCTTTTTTGATTAATTGTAAAATTCTTAAATTCCAGCATCTCCTTCTCTACTTTGGTCAAGAGTGCCTTTGCGTCCGATATAGACTGATTGTCCTTTATTTCCTGTTCCACTGTTGCACGCAGTTGATCCTGTGATAGCCATTGAGCGGTTTCTATTGTGAGCACCATCAGATGTCTACTACATTTTGTGCCTATACAACTCTATCCTTTCTTTTAAGTTGCATCCTCAGTAAAGATAACTGGTATGTTCTGGATCTGTAATCTAACAGGCGCTGGAAGGGTGATGTGTCGTTTTTGCAGTCTTTTGCAGCAGGAACCACCTCAAAGGGCCCAGAACTGGAACAAGCACCACTTGGCAAGTCAGAGCTCCCAGCAGTGGAGTTCAGGGATGCTGCAGGTGAAATCTTGAAGATGGCCCTGAGACTTTCAACGGGAGTCAAGCACACACAAGCCCTTGGAGAACCTTGTAACAGCAGGATTTAAAAGCAAAGTCCAGTTCTTTCACTGCACACAGACAGAAGCAGCCACTGCAGGCCAACGCAGCAAAGCAACACATGTCAATGGTGTAATACTCCTCCTGACAGCTCTTCAGCTCTTCTTCTTGGCAGAGTCCTCAGTCCAGAAGTATTCTAAAAGCCCGGGGTTTTAGGTCTAATACTTATACCCCTTTTGGCCTTTGAAGTAGGCATACTTCAAAAGATAATTTTTGTAGTGCACAGATACTGTATCGCCCTGTCCTGGCTCCAGACACACTACAGGTGGGTGGAGACAGCATTGTGAGAGGCATACCCCTATTTATGTGTCAGTGATAACTCCTCCCAGCACACCTGCGCAGGAAGGGCCTTCAGCCTGGTAATGGGCAATCAAGATACGCAGGCCACCCCTCAGCTCCCTTCGTGTGACTGTCTAGTTTGACTCCCCAAACAGCCCACCTGTCAGTGCAAACCAGACGTGGATTCCACAGGCAGGCAGAGGCACTGGATGGTAAAGCGAGAAAAGGCCCACTTTCTAAAAGTGGCATTTTCAAACAAAATATTTACAAAATCACTGGGCCCCATTCACAGAATTAACTTAAGACAAAATCCTAAACTTAATACTTTTGGTATTCACAAAATGCACTTACTACTTTTGGTATTCACAGAATGCACTTACTACTTTTGGTATTCACAGAATGAATTTACGACTACCAGCTTTACGTCAGCACTCGAGCCGGAGATTCCGGCCCGGAGTCGGTGCTTCCAGCTTGGAGGCAGAGCTTCCATCCCGGAGGCGGAGCTTCTGGCTATGTGGCGGAACGTCCGGCCCGGAGGTGGGGATTTTGGACATGGCTAAATCTCCACCACCGGCCGGAATCCCCACCTCCAGACCGAAAGCTTCGCATCCAAGCAGGAAGCTCTGCCTCCAAGCCGGAATCACCGCCTCCGGGCCGGAATCTCCGGCCCGAGTGCGGACTTAAAGTTAGTAGTCGTAAATCCATTCTGTGAATACCAAAAGAAGTAAGTTTAGGATTTTGTCCTAACTTAATTCTGTGAATCAGGACCACTGTCATTAAAACATGTATTTTTCATTTCTGAGCTCAAAGTTCAGACTCCAAATCTCTAGCTCTTTCCAAATGAAAGTTACACTTGTAAGATGTAACAAGGCAGCTCCAATGATATCTTATTGGAGAGCTCATCCGTACAATAATGAAAAATCGAAATTGGCAGTATTTTACTATCAGGACATGTGAAAACACACCAGCACATGTCCTACCTTTCACATACACTGCACCCTGCCCATGGGGCTACCTTAGGGCTTACCATAGGGGTGCCTTACATGTAGGAAAAGGGAAGGTGGGTGTACTTACCATGTCGAAATAGCAGTACCAGACTGCACACAAGCTCTGCAATGGCAGGCCTGAGTTACTTTTACAGGCTGCTTGTGTGGGTGGCACAATCAGTGCTGCAGGACCACTAGTTTTATTTGATTTACAGGCCCTGGGCACACACAGTGCACAGTAGTAGCAACTTACCAGTAAATCAAATAAGCCAATCATGGATAACAAGTCATAATCATAATAATCATAGGGAGCGCTTGCATTTTAGAGTACACAAACCTGCAAAGATGAAGTCAGCACAGTTAAAAATACAGGAGGTAGAGACAAACAGACAGGGAAAATCATACCAAGGATGGCAGATCTAACAAGATGCATTTGTCGTACAGGTAAGGGCGACTCGGGTGAGCAGCCAGTAGTCAATTCTGAGCCAAGTGCCATGAGTAGTCTTGATGCAAGTGCCCTAAGCGCTGTCAGCATATTTTGATTGCCAAACATCTTGCAGGTGATTATGGTGCATTATTGTGTGAAGCTGGGTAGCTGTTCTGAGGTGAGGTTTTCAGGTAACATTTGAGCGGTTCACAGTGTGATCAAGGATGACATTGAAGTCCTGTCTCCAAAGAATGGCGGCATGGCCTATAGTGGCAATTAAACAACGAAGTTCCACCAAAAACTTCAGGCTGCCCATGTTAGGACCATGGACTAAGATTAAGTGATTAGGTGTGGGTGTAGTGAGTAATTGGCAATGCTATGCCTCCGCTCCCTATCGCACAGTGTGTGTCGCGTATGCCAGGGCAGTCACTTGTGGATGAGTATGGTGGTGCCCTGAGCATATTTGGAGTACAGAGATGCATGAGTCCGTGTTCTACCCAGCCTGAAGCTATAGGCAGTTGTTGGACTAAAATGGAATTTTGTAAGAAATTAGATTTCAATATGTTGTTTGGAAAAATCGGCATGCATTAGGTAGGCCTTCTGTCTATTGTTAAGCCCATAAATGTTCCAAGTCAGACCAAATAAGGTAGTCATCCCCTGTCCAAAGAGATAGTGTCAGTCGCGCCACTAGGAAGTGAGGGGGAAGGCATATGCTGGGAAACACATAGGTGAAGCAGGATGTACTGCCTGGTGTGAGGTATGTGAGGGACATCAAGAAAACAACAGCCACAACAAACGTTCAACCCACCATCCACTTCAACCCCATCCAACTGATTCAAATTCTTTACCCCCCGCTACCCCATAGATAAACAAAGTATGGTTCGGGCCCCATGCTGCCCTCTTGACCTTTACATGTGGCCCCAGCTTTACTTTACAAAGCACTAATACTCACAAAGATAATACATAAATGTCAAGCATTTATTCACAGTCAAACAGCTGTAAAAAAAAGAGCAAACACAAGGATATGCTGATGGAGCGCTGACACTCACCCCTAGTCAAAGATCTGTGTTGAATCCATCATTGTTCTTTAGCTCACTTTTCGACCCCAGTTCAGACCCAGCTATATGCAAATTTATCTTGACCCTGTTCCTCATGGGAACAGTCCAGCAAAAACTGTCAAGCCATGCCCTCCCTGGACCAGAAAGAAGCATCCTGGGACCGGTTTCGGGGTAACACCCCTCATCAGCCAGGCTAAATACAATTGCAAAGTTAGAAACGGACTCACTTCTGGGCATTCCCCCCAACTTAGGGCGACTGTTACTTGTCCAGGGTGGACCTGGCCTGGTAGTTTGGGCTGGACTCTTCCCATAGGGAGCAGGGTAAAGACTGATTCAGCAGGAGACCCAGAGCTCTTACAGTGGTTTGTTTATCACATTTGCATTTTGCCATCGAAAGCCAGTTGAGACTGCAGTTTCCCCAACATGTGGCATTGTAAGAGTGAATAGCCCGCTTGGTCCCACCTTGCCTCATGTCCCTCTCACCTGGGGTCAGGGAGCACGACCCCACCCAGCCACGAAGGCCTATCCAAGAAGTGGGCGGCAGAGATAACTGCATGCAAGTCTCTTAAGATCTTGGCACAGGCCTCATGGGGACAAGTAGGGCGCCCAAGTCTGTGAGAGGGCCTCTTTACATTACTTAGGAGTGAACACAAGCACCCCTATCTGCTTCGCTCATGCTTTGTTATTAAACATTTCAGCTCTTTAGGCCCTTGCCCCTTAGGACATCGAATATTATGTTTTGCATTTTAATCAGAGCTGACCTTGCTCATTGCATTATGTCTCGACCCCAGCCCCACCTTCCAATGTGGCTATTTACTCACTGGGGTTGTCCTATTGACTGCTCACCATCATACTAGATTGGCCACTTACTCTGTCATCTGCTCGGTTTTAGAGTATGCAATTCGACATAAGGGCTTATCTCCTTTTCAAACTTTTTTTGGGGATTCTGCTATAATGCCTTCAAGGTAAAACTATCTTTATCCTTCATGAAAATGCAAAACCTCACAATAAAATAAAAATTATTTAAAAGTAGTGCCAAAAAGCACAATGTGCAAACTGTGGATATATGGTCGCTCCAGACCGGGAAAAATTCACAAGTTCAGGCTGACCACGATGGATTGCGTGCATGCTACAGAGACCCAGTTAGGCATGCTGAAAAGTACCTTAAATCCTGGTTTGAATGGTATTGTGCAAATTTCCATGGAAGATGCGTCGGGAGCCTAAGCAGCGGTTCTGAGTTGCCGCAAGGCTGCAGTGCAAGGTCCTGCAATGGCGTCAAGGATCTAGTCGATGTGAGCTTGTAATGCATCGTGCATTCAGGGAGATGCGTTGGTTCTGAGGTGCTGCGAGGCTGCGATGCGAAATCCATCTTCATCATTGAGGGGGCAGTCGATGAGAGATGCAAGCGCCTGCACCACGGCTGTATCACGCCGAGGCTGTAACGTGCAGCGGCATTCCGATGAGGCAATGGGTTGCGATCGGATGTGGATCTTTGCAACAGTTCCGATCAGTCCCAGGCCAAGCTGCTGCTCCTCTTACACTCTTTTTTTCTGAGCGCTTTCTCCCGCTTTTCCCTAGTTTTTTTTACTGCTTTCTCTCTCCTGTACTCCTGTTTTTCTGAGTGCTTTCTCCTGCATTTGCCTCAATTTCTGAATACTTTCTCCTGCTTTTGCCTTGTTTTGTACTGCTTTCTCCTTCATTTCCACCATGTTTGAGTGCTTTGTCCTGCTTTTGCCTTGTTTTTTTCTTCCTCCTTCCCCTCCCCAGTTCTTCTAAGTGCCGTTTCCTGCTTTTCCCTTGTTTTTTACTGTTTCTACCAGTTTATTTCCTTATTCGCAGCTCCAGCTGTGGACTGCTCGGTCACACCCGCTGCCATCACCTAACGCTACCACACAACTGCAAACTCTGGTGAATGACAACTGCCTCGCAGACCTATGAAGGTGTTTGCATGGGTTAAGTGAGGAGGGTACATACATTACATGGACACATGGTGCATGGTCATGCAGAGATCATTGTCTTACTGCCCAAGATGTCATCACATGGACTACTGTGGTATTCCACCTACCCAGAACTCCCTAGGTGCTTCTTGAATTTGCCCTGCGGCAGGCTACCTCCCAAGAATTTACATGGAGACTGCCACGGGGGCACTTTGAGACTTTGACTTTTGTGCTAAGATCCGTACTGCTATTGTAGAATTCCTTGAATTAAACAAAGTCTCAATCTCCTCTCCAATGGTATTATGGGAGTCTTTTAAAATTGGCATTGGAGGTAGAATACTATGACTCTAAGTCCGCTGTTGCCATGGCAACTTTCAACGAAACACTTACTGAGTACAATGACGAGGTGACACAGAAAATCCATTTCCTAACTCACGATGTGGTAGCACACCAATAAGGTAAGGAGAGCGACTAGGTAGAATACTAGCTAATATGCTCTGCTGACGGTGAGACTCGTATTATGTAGTAGAATTGATGGATGACCAGCAAAGAATGCATTCCACGCACATTGACATGTTAAATATAATGACCTCCTTCTATGCCTGACTCTACCGAGCTACGGTGACCCCGGGCTCAGGGCAACTTACAGCATACCTAGATATGATACAGCAGCTCTGGCTTTATCGCTTACACTGTTTATTCCTAGACTCCCCCTTTACAGAGGTAGTAATATAGCAGATCATAAAAAGCCTACCTAGGGATAAGGCGCTTGGCCTATATGGCTCAAAGACCTCCTTTTACAAGGAATGCACTGCCCTGCTGATTCCTCATTAAAAAATCATGTTTGAGGCTTCCCTGTCATCAGGGGAACTATCCCATCACTCAGAGAGGCAGTAATTGTGACCATACTTAAACCTGATAAACCAGTGAACTGGTGCAACTCTTACCAGCCGGTCTCAGTGATAAATGTTGACAACAAAATATTATCAAATCTACTTGACAATCGTCTCCTTACGCTCCTACCTGACACATATTCCCAGATCAGTCAGCCTTTGTGCAAGGACAATCTACAGCACACAATTTGTGGACGCTATTCGCCATGCTTCACAGAATTGAACCCAGCCTGCCTGCCGCCTCTGCATTGTTGGATGCATTAAGGTGTTTGACTCGCTGGAGTGGCAGTAGTTATTCTTTCTTTTACGCCACCTGGGTTTTAGCTCAAAATGTGTGCACTTTATCTAGTTGTTGTATATAAATGTAAATTGATACTTGTATAGCGCACTACTCACCCGCAAGGGTCTCAAGGCGCTTGTACGAATACCGCTGTGGAACCCATCCTGGCTTTCCCTGTGAGGCGTCCACTCCTGGGCACTCCCAAGGTGGAGGCCAGGCATCCTTAGCGTTGTGGGGGCCGTTGTGGAGATTAAGCTAGCTATTGCCCAGAGTTGCAGAGTGGGACTCCATGATTGGAATAGGCACTGAGGCGAGAATTATCAGGTCTGTGGAATTTTGAGCCCAAGACCCACCGAGGTGGGGAATTGAACCCTGGTCCCGGGCCAGACCTCTGCATCAGGGTCTGCCGCTCTAACCATTGAGCCACACTTCTCCACTCGGACCTGTTTCCCATTTCACGTGGCACTTGTCAGGGCTTTCCCTTATCTCATTCTCTTCACAATCGCGATAGAGGCAGTGGAAGCTTGACTGAGGCAGCATCACGCTCAACTCAGGTTGAATTTTACCAAATTTCAATCTATGCATATGACATTGCAATTGACATACGGGACCCACAAACTAACCTTGATTACATTATATGAGAAGTCATACAATTTGGAGGCTATTCAGGTATCCACATAAACTGGGCTAAATCTACCCTTTTTCCACTTACAAACAAACAATACGTCCCAATGTGAATAGGAATTCCCCTTGGGATGGGCGCTCAAGGCGCTGCACCATTTAAGAGTTTGGCTGAATCGGGGCATAGAGAAACTCTGGTGGGTAAACTATGGGAAAGCAACGGCCTGGTTAGAGGAGAAAACCCAGACATGAAACACACTCCCACTGTCCCTGACAGGTCGATTAACAATATCTGAAATTATTGTTTTACCCAAATTTCTGTATCTATTTATCAATATTCCCATGCCGCTCACTTCTCACTTTTTCCAGCGCCTGCACTCCAACTTGATATCACATGCTAGAGCAGGCAAGCAACCGCAAATTGCGTGAGAAATACTTACAATCCCTTTTCAACAAAGGGGTCTCAATGCACCAGACATGTTATAGTATACACTACGCATGCAGGCTCAATATGTACTCTACTGGCTGTATCCTACAAGATTACAGCCACACACAGAAGAGGAGATGGATGGTGGCTCTCCCTGACCACTAAATACTGCGCTCTATCATACCTGCAAGACTCCACCAAAAGAAATAAATATAGAGGAGTGTCTCAAATGACCAGCACCGCAGTGCCAAACAAAAAGAGATATGTGCCTTGTCTAACCCATTAGTGCATAACCCAATGCTGCCTGCCTTACAAAAAGAGTGTGAGCAAGTAAGAGGAAATGATTTACCTATGCATACTTAAACCCTGATGGACACTTCATTCCCTCCCTTTTGCTCCTGACAACACTCTGCGACTCATATTGTTAGACACAATGCTCTATCAGCAGCTACGTGCCACATGAAAGGCTTCAAATGATACATACCCAGAGCCACCACCACAGTTGCATGTATTTGAAGATATGCTGACCACAGGCTCTAAAGCAGCTCTGCTGACCTGGTTCTCTCCCTCTAAAGCAGCTCTGATGACCTGGTTTCTCTAGCTCTGGAGCAGCTCTGCTGACCTGGTTCTCTGGCTCCAGAGCAGCTCTGCTGACCTGGTTCTATGGCTCTAAAGCAGCTCTGCTGACCTGGTTCTCTGTCTCTAGAGCAGCTCTGCTGACCTGGTTCTATGGCTCTAAAGCAGCTCTGCTGACCTGGTTCTCTGGCTCTAGAGCAGCTCTGCTGACCTGGTTCTCTGCCTCTAGAGCAGCTCTGCTGACCTGGTTCTATGGCTCTAAAGCAGCTCTGCTGACCTTGTTCTCTCCCTCTAAAGCATCTCTGATGACCTGGTTTCTCTAGCTCTAGACGTTACAGTTAGAAAGTAGCATTTAAAAAAGTTTTGAAATTCACAGAAAAAACCATTGGTTACACAGACGTTAGTTAGAAATTAGCATTTAAAAAACCTTTGAAATTCACAGAAAAAAACATAGGTTTCAGTGATGTCATCAGTGATGTCACTGACTATGGCTCTAAAGCAGCTCTGCTGACCTGCTTCTCTGGCTCTAAAGCAGCTCTGATGACCTGGTTTCTCTAGCTCTAGAGCAGCTCTGCCGACCTGGTTCTCTGGCTCTAAAGCAGCTCGGCTGACCTGGTTCTCTCCCTCTAAAGCAGCTTTGCTGACCTGGTTCTCTGGCTCTAGAGCAGCTCTGCTGACCTGGTTCTCTGGCTCTAAAGCAGCTCTGCTGACCAGGTTCTATGGCTCTAAAGCAGCTCTGCTGACCTGCTTTCTCTGGCTCTACAGCAACTCTGCTGACCTGATTCTCTGGCTCTAGAGCAGCTCTGCTGACCAGGTTCCTAGGCTCTAGAGCAGCTCTGCTGACCTGGTTCTCTGGCTCTAAAGCAGCTCTGCTGACCTGGTTCTATGGCTCTAAAGTAGCTCTGCTGACCTGTTTCTCTGGCTCTAGAGCAGCTCTGCTGACCTGGTTCTCTCCCTCTAAAGCAGCTCTGCTGATCTGGTTTCTCCGGCTCTAGAGAAGCTCTGCTGACCTGGTTCTCTGGCTCTAAAGCAGTTCTGCTGACCTGGTTCTCTCCCTCTAAAGCAGCTCTGCTGACTTGGTTTTTCTGGATCTACAACAGCTCTGCTGACCTGGTTCTCGGCCTCTAGAGCAACTCTTATGACCTGGGTCTCTGGTCCTAGAGCAGCTTTGCTGACCTGCTTCTTAGGCTCTACAGCAGCTTTGTTGACCGAGTTATCTGGCTCTAAAGCAGCTCTGCTGACCTGGTTCTGTGGCTCTAACGCAGTACTGCTGACCTGGTTCTCTGGCTCTAGAGCAGCTCTGCTGTCCTGGTCTCTTGGTTCTATAGCAGCTCTGCTGACCTGATTCTCTCCCTCTAAAGCAGCTCTGCTGACCTGGTTCTCTCGCTCTTAATCAGCTCTACTGACCTGCTTTCTCTGGCTTTACAGCAGCTATGCTGACCTGGTTCTCTGGCTCTAGAGCAGCTCTGCTGACCTGGTTCTTAGGCTCTTGAGCAGCTTTGCAAACCAATCACTAGATTGTATGATATAATGCAGGACAAAGCACCCATTCACATTCCAACATCCTGCGACATGTGGGAGCGAGATATAGACCCTCCTATTGCAGATGGACAATGGAAATATTGCTGTGAACAGACCGCTGCTTTCTCACACAAATATAGACTGCGACTTATCCATTTCAAAATCCTTCAGCAGTTGTACCATACATGACACAATTGCAGCACATGGGATTGTAACAGAGGCATGCTGCATAAGATGCCTGGCTCCTCAAGCCACTTTTCCACTTTTGTATAACCTCCGCCACTAGTCGAATTGACCTTTGTTCATTGACATGGAGAAGCGAAAAGGAGCAATACTCATATACATTAAGTACATATCAATAAAAATCATTACAGACATTAGTACAGTCAATAAAGAGAACCTATGTGAGTTAAAGGGTTTTATTTTCAATTCTTTCGTTTTTTAAAGTATTTATTCAATAAGTATAAATCTTCTAAGTTTAAGCCTTATAAGTTAATTTAATCCAATACTCGATATTTCAATATACCGAAGATTACTATATTAGTCAAAATAACAGTTAATATTGTAATTTTAGAGCATGCATGTTCCATTAAGTAATTCCCTAATCTAAGTTAAATTAGAATGGAATAGAATTAGGTGTCAGTTCACTTATCCAAAAACGGTTCTGATGAGAGAATAAGTGCATAAGTATAAATCATTAGCATATTAATTGCAGGAAAGATCAAGCTGGAAAGTATTTTCAGCTATAAATCAAACAACATTTAATGGATTCAGAATATAGGCTGACTGTCCCATGAAGAGAGATATATTCTGATGAAACTCAGAGGCAACTCTGAAGCAAATGCACGTGAGAGAAGCCCCCCTCCACTCTAGTAACACAAACAAATATAAACATACAACATTCCGAATTGTAATGAGTTTCTTTTTCTCCATACACAACACACAATAAGATTTTACCAAGCTCTTCGGAATAGGCCAACACACCATGTTCTCATTTCTGCACAATGGGCTACAGACGCTAGTCTTTGAAAAGATACATCCTCCACCTTTGACGGTTCAGATAGTTCTTCCCATGAATCATCCTTCTTATTTTCTCCTCTCCTCCTGGTGAGACCCTCACTATCAGTTGTCTAATACAAAACAAATGCCTGTTCACCAACTAATAGAAAGCTTCTGGAAAATTCCAATATCTGCATCAAAAAGAGAAACGCATCTTGTGCAAAACAACAGTTCAACAAGAAAACAGGCCTTTCAATGTTAACATGAAGTTTCTATTAATATCGCATTAGAAGTTAGACTAAGTTAAATCAGTCAGTGGCATAATGAAACTTGAGGGGGTCCCCATACAAAGTACATGAGGGCCCCCCTTCCTGACCCACCTCCTAGCACTTTTGCTGAGGGGGCCTGCCTGGAACAGGCCCCATCCCCCCCCCCCCCCAGCACCACCACCACCCTCCCGCCCTGCGAAGACTGTTGGGGCTTATATTACGCCACTCAAATCAACATTTGTTTATTTCACTAGTAGGCTTATGATATCTAGGTATGATTACCTTTTACACATTTTTTTACTCATTTTGCATGGTATTTGGCTTAGACTTTTGCACTGTTCCTCTTATGCGCGTTTTTATGTGCAGAAGGAAAAATCGCCTTAGCATATGCAAACAATCCAACAACCAATTGCGTTAAAACATGGGCTAATACTAAGCAGTTCTAATTGTAGGCTAGTTTGTTGTATAGAGAATGCTGCTCTTCCCATCGTCAGCACCACTTAATGGATACTTTTGGCTTGTATTACATGAACGATTTTCTCGACGCAATATCTCGTATATTGTTGTGCAGCAAATTATTGTCTGATGTTTTAGGTAATAGCTTCTTAACACCGCTGTGGTGAAAAGCTATGGCCCTAAAACATCTCACTATCAACTTTTTGATTTAAAAGTTATAATTACTATGTGAAATAAAAAAGCTTTGGCATGTTGAGTGAATAGCTTGTTGCTTGCTATTATTTAATAACACGGAACCTGTCAATAGACTATTGCCAACTAATATTTCCGAGTTCAAATCTATCGATTCGCCTTAAAAGTGACACAAAAATGAAAAGCCTGCTTAAACACAGGCGGAGTTCATGTTAAAATCAATGGGCGAAAGGACTTTCCCAGCCATCAATTACGATGAGCTTCAATAGGATGCGGGGGACCTCTGGCACCGCCGGAGCAGGGATTCCCACGTCTAATCAACTGAGGATACCGCTTAGCCACAAGATAAATGAGACAGATCAGCAGAAGTGACAGATCCTTTGGAGGTTTCTGGGCACAGTAACTAGATAGGGAAGCCTGTGGGCGGATTCTGATAGAACTGGATATGTTGTTTCACCTTAAGTGAATTGTGTTGAGAGGATCAGCAGGAATTCAATCATACTGTTTATACAAGCAATGCAGTTGAGCCCTTTTATGGAAAGCAGAGGGCTACGCAAAGACTCTCGAGTGGAAAGCAAACTTTGCTCTGCAGTTACACTTTCTGTGAGTATTCTGTTCATCCAACGTGTTTGTATTTATCCATCATACAAAAATACATGTGTACCTGTCTCAATAGGTGTGTTAGGATACATATTCAAAGTTAAAGTGAAAAATAAAGTCATTTCACTGAAGAAAAAAAAAAGGAAATGAGTCCTTAAAATCAAGATGTGATTTAGAATGACGATGTCAAATGCCCTGTCTAACTTCATGTTTTTGTACATGGCCAAGGAGGAGGAGGTTAACATCTCTTTGATATTCACAGAGTTTATCTACCATAGCATGACATAACTCTGTAAGCCAACAGTTCAGAGCGTATAATAGGTAAGTAGTGTAGAGCTCAACTTGTATAAAAATCAGAGGCCTCATTTACAAAGAATTGGTATAGCGCAGCGCCGCAAGTCAATTTGCTGCGCTACCCTATGCCAATTCAAAAGGTCAGGAATGCACCGCATTTACACCAGGCGCGGTTCGTCCATTGGGGCGTGGGGGAGTAGCCCCCCTTGCCCGAAGCCGCCAGGAGCTCCCTCAGCGTTTTTGAGTTAAGACTGTGACAATCATGTCAATGAACCAACATGACGTCAGACCGCCCTGCCTGGCGGTCTGGCGTCATGTTGATTGATTGACATGATTGTACAGGCGGCAACACAAGTGCGCATGAGTAGGGACGGAGGGTGAATTTTTACCCGTACCCACTCATGCGCACTTGTGTTTTTGCGACGTTGCGCATGCCCATTAGGAGCCCTAATGGGCGTGCTGCGGGCAAGAAGGTACCTGTGCCCCTGGCGCCAGGATTGCCCAGGGGCGCTGTGAGCCTGTGACGTGTGGGGAGCAGAGCCCAGAGGTGGCGCAGACCGGGGCCGGCAGCAAGGTAAGAGTGTGTGTTTTTCTTTTATTTTAAAATGTTTGGTGCGAGCGTGCGTGTATGCATGAATGTTTGATGGAGAGCGTTGCGAATGGATGTGTTCGTGTGTATGCGTGTGTGAATACATTTCTTTGAGTGTTGTGTACGTGGGTCGGGGGGGTCACCGCCGGCCTGAGTGGCCTAGAGCCCGCACTTGCAAATCAGTTTGCGCCCCACCACTTTAAAATGTCACCAGCCGCCCCTGATTTACACCATGGTCTTTCAGTCAGCGCCCGCACACAATTTGCAACTGAGCACCAACCAACACTGGCCCCCTTGCAACAACCACAGCGTTTTCATCCTTTTATTTGTACTACAGAATGCAGCACAAGTGGAAAGAGAGAAAAATGAGGAGCAATGTAAACATTTCTCCTTGTTACGCCTGCTGGGGGGGGGGGAGTGGGGGGTATGTTTTTGGCACTTTCCCAGGTTTAAGTGATGTTGTAAATCTAGGGCAGCATCACCTTCCATGGGTGTTGAGTGGGATCACCCACAGCAAAGCCTCCTTGACAGAGAAGCTCACTCCATATCTATGAGGCCTTACAAAGCCATACAGAGGGGCATAGCGTTGCCTCACAGATATGGCCTGCGTGGCCATATTGTCATAAATGGTGAAGCTCCGATGGCACAGGCCTCTTGTAAACGAGGGCCTAAGTTCCAGGATCTAACATTTTTCTAAGGAGGCTGCCACACACTCCATAACTGATTTTGTCAAAGATAACCACTGGTGCCTTCCACTTCCACCAGTACCAATCGCAGTGCTTAATATATAAAATGAATTTAAAAAATGGGTGTCAGGGCTCTTAGTATTTCAGACGAGTCCACTGCAGATGAGTCTTACTTGGCACTTTATACTGTAGGTTTAAGTCCTAGTTTAATCATTTTGTGGGTGTATTAAATAGAAAAGTGCTCCACTTACAAAGTCTGCAAAAAAATGCACACACCATGATATCATGTGAATGATTCTAATAAATACATGTAGTTTAAAAAAAATGCCAATGCCAATTACACAAACATTGGCACAAATTAAGAACTTCTGCATGGACACTGCCCAAATACCTTGATGCTCCCAATGTCCTTCCAGCAAGTTGCTTGGTTGAGTGGGTGAAGGAGTGCTTTAATTTTTAGCTTACAGTCCTGCATGCTTTGATGCTACTTGGTACATTAGTTTAATTCCTTACATAGTTGACAAAAATGAGCCAAAAGTGTACAATTGTGCCCCGGTGGAATACACTTTGGAAGATCTAACATGCTAGCCTCAATGGCAGCTGATGATATATGAAAGTAGTGGGGTGAATCACCTGACATTGATTGCATCAGGTGATCATAGCGTTGATCTTGTCTTCTTCAAAAGACGTTATAGAAAAGGGGGCTGTGTCCTGAGAACGTTTTGCGGTCACATAATTCATTAAATAGCACAACTTTCAGTTACGTTTGCTAAAAGGCCATGGGCTGTGAAATGAATCAAATGGTGTATTTAAATATTTTCATGGCTCTGTTTGATGGGAGAACAGGTTGGTTTCTGTGAAGAGGTGCATTATGCCCGTGTTTTGTTGAAGATTCCCTGATAGAGTGGCCCTAGTTGAAATCAAAGTTTAAACTATTATATATCTAATGTGATGAAATGAACCGCAATTGTGTAAAAAGAAATTCTGAAGTAATCCATGTTACTGGCACTCCGCCTTTCAGTGTCACGAGGAATCTCTCCTGTGTAATCTGAAACCACCACAAAGGCAGGAAAAACTAGTGCTCCTCAGCTCAAGTGGGTTGATGTTTGGGGGGTTGGGATTTGTGGCTAAAAACTGCCTTGGAAATGAACTCTTATCGAAGGATTTAAGCAGCTATGGCAAAGAATTCGGTTCTGACCCCATCTTCAGACTGAGTCTGCCCACTGAAGCTTTGAAAGAGTACCTGGGGAAGGCACCGGCTAAAAGGAGAGAAAGGAGGACAACAGACCCGGTATGGAGAGCTTCCACCTTCCAAATGGTTGTTGTAATCCAGTACTTGTATAGATTTGTCTCGGTCCTTCCAATCACGAAAATCGAGAAGCAAGTGGAACTTGAGGCTTATTAGTGTGTTTTATTATCAACCACACTTGTAAAGGATTAGCCAATATTATTTTGGGAAGTTTTATACAGAACAATCTCAACTCAAAGTTATTAGAGTGCTTTACATGAGGACCAGGGGCCGTATTACAGATGGTATCCCGGGACCCCAGCCGGCGTTTGCACCCACTTTGCTTCGCCCCCGGGGTCACTTTGGTATTATAGAAGGGGACGCAGACGCTTGTGCGTCCCCTTCTATAATACCGATAGCGACGGTGCACTCAAAGCGCCAGCGCTATCAACAGAGGGGGTTCCCTCCTTTGCAACGGGGCGTGTCATATGCAAATGAGGTAATTCCTTTGACTCTGCACCACCCCATATTACAGACCTGAGCACAGAGTCAAAGAAGCCCTCTGGAGGTGCACTGACAGTGCACCATTTAAATGGTGGTGCACTCTCAGTGCACCTCCTCAATGCAGTCGTCTGAAGGGGGTAAAGCGGGACCCATGGACCCCCCAGACATCCCCTTGCAAGCAGGTGCAGTCACTGACTGCACTCTCCTGCAAGGGGATCTCTAAACCCTTTTGAAAGTGCAGGCGGGTGCTGACTGCACTGCGAAAACACGGAGCGGCTGCTCCGAGTTTTCACATGAATGCGCTGCCCCCAGGGCAGCACACGTTTACAGCTGCCCTGGGTACAGCACATACACTATAATGGCGTGCATTATCACTGTTTGCACCTGTCGCACCTTTTGAAAAGTGTGTCGGGTGCAAACAGTGATAATGTGTATTACGTCCCCAGTTACATTACATGAGGACATATCCATTTTTGTAGGCACAGGGAGAATACATAATATGCCCAGAACAACAGGGTGTTGAGCTGAAGGTGAGACTCAAACTTGGGGGTATATTTATGAACCCCTTGCACCACCGTAGCGTTACTTTTTGTGATGCTCCATAGCTTTGAATGGCCTCATGGATATGGAGTCGGGCAAGGCAGCGCAAATCGCTGTGTTGCATTACTCTGTACTAGGGAGCCGTTTCTTGGATGTTGCCGGGGGTATTCCGAACCAGCACCCATGGGTTTTGAAGCTTCCCCCGATTTGAAAAATCATGTGATCCTGGAGATGTGTCAAAACCTTACTCTTCTCCAGGGGAGGTGCAACAAGGAGAAACACCTTTATTTCTCCTTGTTTTTCCTCTTTCCATGTGTGCTGCAGTGTGATGGCAAGCACCTGAGTCTCATGTAACTTACAAATATTCGTTGCCCATAAGCTGATTGTTGGCTCACTGGACGGATTGGGTTACCCTGTTCCACAGAGGCACAGAGGCTACAAGGGTTACGCCCATGCATTAATCCATTCACAAGCACAACCTTCTTACCTGCCACGTCTACCCAGCCATCCTCCTAATTCCTTTTCTGTGGCTAAATTGCTAGCTCATATTGTGGACCTCACGTAAGGTAAGAGCTGTGTCCTACACTGAACTGCGTTTAACTTTGTGTGTATGCATATTTTCTTTGAGGGTAATTTCCTGCATAGTGTGGTGTGTTTTTCCTACTGCATGTGTGGTATCTGACCTTCATGACCCCGATTCCAAACAGAATGAGTAGGCTTGTGTGCAGTGCTGCCTCTGGGCTTCAGATCTATTCATAGTTTAAGATGTAATGAAGTTTAAAACATTGACTGATCTTTAGGTTGCTTTACCTGGATTGATGGCTTCTGTTTCACCATCAGCAAGAGCGGTTCAAATGCACCTTTTTTTGCATACCCATTGTGTAAAAAACTAATTTATGCACTTATCTATTCCCATAAATAAACACAAACGTAGAAACCTAAAAGCACAAACAGAAACTGGGATAGTGGCACTACAAGAAGCATCCACCATTAAATACTTCTCCGAACATAGCAACGGCTGCTCCTCCGCTGGTAGGAGTGGTGAGTGCACACTCTCAAAGTGTGCATGACTGGTTGACCAGCCGTCTTGGCCCTGCCACAGCGCCATGCGCACTTAGCATTTTCCCCACCAGGCTACATTACAGCCTGGTGAGGAACATGCCCAGGCCCAAGTCCCTATTTGATCATCGAACCATGCATTTCAGAGTTGTGATTGGCTTAGGGGAACAAATCACAATGCTGCATTACAGTGTTGCAATTAGCTTAGGGGTGCCCAAGTATTTCCTGGTTCCGTACTTGAAGAGAAGAAAAGGAACAAAGGAGAGATGGTGACAGTGGAAAGGTAAGTGTTTTTTGTTTGTTGCTTTTTCTATTTCAACCCCCTCCCCCTCTCCACCTCCCCCCGTTCTCTGCCAGCTGACTGGAACAGAGCACTCCACATTTTACCCAGGCCTGGCAATAGTATACATTTTCTGTTTGGTCAAGACAATATAGTTATTACACACCACCAGTTACAGGTGTAAAATTATGCTTTATTAGGGCAGGTGGAACTTCACATTAGAAATACAAAATGTAACAACCATGCCTTACTGATAAAGACAACATAATCTAACACCACCACACCCAAATACTACCCCAAACTCCCCAATCAAGCACCAACATTATACATCCAACTCCCATCTAATCTAGGAAACCAAGATTCTTTCAAACACTCTAAAATCTTTCACCCCATCACTATGTGTTTGTCCTAAGCAATCTCAGCTTGACTTAATGTCGACCATTAAGTGCTCTTCACCTCTTCCCCCACTTCCAAACTTGGAATACACCCAACTGGTAAAACCCCACCCTCTCGGATGAGTGCAGGAAAACTGCTTTTTGTGGCAACCAGGAAAACCGTACATAGGGGCACTCCTGTCTCCCGCCCCTCCATCAGAAATACACAGAGGGTCCCTGAGTAGCTAAATATATTTTTTTGAAGAATACAGGAAAAGATACATGTAGCAAAATAGCATAAAGAATTCTCCAAATACCATAAGTCAGACCAGTTGAGTTTATGATTTATTAATCTTAAGTACAAAATGTTCATTTATTTTAAATGTTATAACATATATTATTGTGATATTTGAATTATCTATATATATATTCACGGAAAAAAAACATAGGTTTTACAGACGTTAGAGTTAGAAATTAGTGTTTAAAAAACCTTAGAAATTCACTGAAAAACCATAGGTTTCAGGGATTTTATAGTTAGCTGGACATTTCACTCATACAAAACCATAGAAATTACACTGTTATAGTTAGTTCAGCTAACTATAACTTGTACCCCCATAATGCACTGCTCATGTTGTCACATATTTCATCATTCATGGCATGGCCAGTGACATCACTGATGACATCATCCAGTGACTGTATGTTTCTGTAAAGTTCAAATATGTTTTAAATATATTCCAAGTTGTATTGAATAATGAGTGGCTGTATAAGTGTCTGGATGGAGGATTTACGAGGTGTGTGACTGATGTATAAGTGACTTATTAAACGTGTCTTACTGAATGCATGGGTTAGTGACTAAACTGTGTGAATGTCTATATCAGCGTGTCTGCTGTTGTGTAAGCTGGTACATGGGTTGGTCAGTAGCTACATGACAGTATATATGGGTGATTAATTGCTTGCCTGAGTATTTGTATGGGTGCCTGAGTGTGTGTGTGAGTGGGTTGGAGGTGTGTGACTCTGTGCGTAGATGTGTGACTAGTTGATTCACTGGGTTATGGGTTCAACAGTGCATTTGGAAACAGCTCTATGAGTGGGTGAGTGTGTGTGTGAGTACTTGTATGGGTGACTGAGTGTGTTTGTGAGTGGGTTGGAGGTGTTTGACTCTGTGCATTGATTTGTGACTAGTTGATTCACTGGGTGTATGGGTTCAACAGTGCATGTGGAAACAGCTCTATGATTGGGTGAGTGTGTGTATGGGTGTGTTGGTGAGTGAATGGAGGTCTCAGTAGTACATGTAAGTAGCTACATATGTAAAAGGCAGTTTATGTAAGTAATGGTGTATATAAATAACTATATGTGAAAGTGAGTGATTACAAGCGTGGCTGTATGGATGAGTGTGTACTTGTATCAGTGATTATTATATAAGAGAGTAAGTATGCGCTACTATCTGTATGAATTAGTGAGGAGGTGTGTATATAACTGTATAGGTGAGTAAATAGGAGTGTGATTGATTCTTTACACGACTGACTAGGTGTGTGAGTAACTCCATTAATGAATGGCAGTGTGTAAGTGTCTGAATAGGTGTATGAGTGCATATGATAGTGTAGTTTTGATGAGTGACTGCATGTATAAGTGATTACATGGGTGAATAAGTGGAAGTGTGTGTAGACCTAGGAATCAGTGAGTGGGTATGTAGTAACTAGTATTGGTGTGTTTATGGTTTCGAAAATGGTTATATTAGGGTGTGAAGAAGTGCATCACATTATCACGTTGATGATGTCATAAGAATGTCATCAGAGCCATTTGAGATGTCATCAGTGATGTCATCAATGATTTCATTGACCATGCCATGAATGATGTAATATGTGACGTCATGAGCAGTGCATTGCGGGGGGCGTGAGTTATAGTTAGCTTAACTAACTACAACAGTGGAATTTCAATGGTTTTGGATGAGTGAAATGTCGAGCTAACTATGACGTCCCTAAAACCTATGGATTTTTCAGTGAATTTCTAAGGTTCTATGAATGCTAATTTCTAACTACAATGTCCCTAAACATATAATGTTTTTTAAGAACATTTTAAAAAGACGTGTATACTTTTTGTAGTGAAAAACGAACTGTAACAGTAGTCTTTTATAACTTATAATTAGGGCTCCCGGTTTTATGATATTTATTTTTTGGGCATTTTCATCTGTATTTATTAATATATTTATTTTTTGCTAATTTTATCTGTATTTATCCATATATATTTTGAGTTTTGTGAAAAAATGTATCTGAAATGAGTATATTTCCACATTTATGTGTCTGATAAATATGCACTCATGCCCTAAGGACTGATTGTTTTCAGTGATATAAACACAGTCAGGTGATAAAATATGCACAACCTTGATAGTCAGATACTTGGGAATCTGGCTTGACAGTAAAATCTCCTTTGAGTACCATTCCAGGCGAGTGGCAGGCCTGTGTTTTGGTATCCTGAGGAGCATGAGGAAGACTCTTGATCTTCTTCCCACCACAGCCAGGAAAACCCTTGTCCATGCTCTCATTACATCCAGGCTGGACTATGGGAATGCCCTGTATCTGGGAGCTAATGTCAAGTGTATTACTAGATGACAGCGAATACAGAATGCAGCGGCCTGTCTGGTTTTGATGCTGCCTAAGAGAGCATCATCCAAGAAAGCACTAGAAGCACTGCACTGGCTACTGATTAAGGAACGGGTGTTGTTCAAAACCCTATCGATCAGTCATCACATTATGCATGGGAAAGGGCCTACCTATCTACTTAACCTGCTGACCCCTTATACTCCTTCGTGTCAATTGAGATCCAGTGGCGTGGGGCTGGTCAAGGTTCCCAAGATCAGAAGAGCTCGGATGGGAGGGTGCTCTTTCCATGTTCAGGCAGCCCAATACTGGAACAGACTCCCACCTAGCTTGCGGCTGGAGACCTCAGAATTGGTGTTTCGCAAACAACTGAAAACATACCTCTTCCCTTCCGGGTAGAGGGGGGTGGGCTCCTCTGTGGGGATAGAGTTAGAGATACTTGGTACTCTTAACTATTGCGAGACGTATCATAGCACGGGGATACACTGGCCTTAGTGTAACCAGGCGCTTTAAAAATGTCTTCTTATTATTATATTAAAATGTGCATGTTTTCTTATACGAGCATTTATATTGCTATTTAAGGCTCTTTACTAAAATTATTTTATTGTTTTAACCCTTTTACTTTTAGATTGACAGAGCTATTGGCCTGGTAGTCATGATTTACAGCATTTAGAATCGCTCACAAAATAACCCAATTTACAATTTTATCCACATTTTAAAATAAATACAGGCAGGAAAATAAATGGTTTTCTGTCTGTACGTATCTGTAAAAATCAGTAAAAACAGAAAACTGGGAGCCCTACTTATAATTTAACAATCTTTAAAACTTAATTAGCTGTAATTAACATATAAGTGTGGAAAAAGTGTGACACAGCAACTATGATACCTGACTTGGAACAACAGCGTTCACAGTTCGATTCCCGGCTCCAGCGGCATGTTAGCCCACCACTATGTCACTGTAGGCAACACCTTGCTTAATCTTCCTGACACCCCCGAGCACCGGCACACCTTTCCTGGGGTAGCTGTGCGCTTCACAAATGCTGGCATATTTTTTATTTACCTGCATAGTGTTGACAAATATTAGCACATTTTTTTTCTTTTTTTATGTGTTATATTTAGAATTACAGCATTTATTGGATGTTCTAGTCATGAGAATGGAAATGACACAGTTTGTCAGGTAACAATTTTTAAGCTGGCCAACATATGTACATATTAAGGACCTTATACGTGTCACAATCCAAATTGAAACCTTTAAGGGTTCACATTTTGTAACTTTTCCCAACGTGTACACAAGTTAAACAGTTAAAACGTGAGCACTTGTAAACTGTAAAACGTGACATCTAGATGGGCGGAGCCACATACTCCTTCCATAGACTACTTAATAACCAAAAAGTATATAAACCACACCCGTTGTTCGATTAGTTTAGTGCCCATTCTGTGATGCAGGTTCCCTTTTCCCTAGCGTTGGATTCTTTTTTTGCGGCAACAAAACATATTACAGAGTTGTATGTTTTTTGAATATGGCATAGTAGATATTTATAATACGTAGCTATTTCTCAATATTTAAACATTTGTATTTAGAAAAAAGTGTTATTGGTTGTTTTTGCCTTTTTCTGTACCGTCATCAGCTTATTTTCAGAAACAGACAGAATACAGCAAACATTGCTCCTATTCTGGCTCCTTGGAGCTCATATACTGTGACTTTGTATACTATAATATTGACACTGTACTTGACTTGAAGTCCCAGAGAAAAGAAGTTCTAAAATATTCACTGCTCAAAAGTATTTAGTTATTAATCTTGTGTTGTATTCATAACTTTATTTTCCTTTTCCTTTTTGTGTACCAACAGTGTCAATTTTTATATTGTAATAGAGTGTCATATTGTTACAGAAGTGGAATTGGAGATTTGTCTGCGTCAGGAGTAAACCATCTGAAATACAGCTTACTGACCTTTATAACTTACTTGATCAGATATTTTTTCAATGAGAATATTTTTCGAATTTGCAGTCTTAAAAAAGATAGTTTACATACATACTTTCTTACTTTAAACCTTTGATAAACCCTACATTTCTAAATGTTATTTTCTCATTTCTATTTTTCTCAGTTGTGGTTCCTAATCACCTTCTCCCTATAGAATATATAAGACCAGTACTGTTTATTAAGATAGTACTATCCTATATATTCTTAAAAGAGTACATGATTTGTTAGCGGAACACTGAGCGACCTCTAAGCACTATGAGAGAACGTTCCTGAATTCTACAGGATAGAAATTGCAAAAAAATTATAAAGCGTAAATTTCAATGTAATATGAAGTCATTTGTGTTTAACAGTTTTTTTACTTGCTCATTTGACCTCAGATGATGGAGGGAGTGTTTCTTGTACCACTTATTTTCTACTTTATCTAAAAGTAACACATGCCCTCTTATATTATCAAGAATATGGGGCAACACTTTTATAAACTATAGCAGAAAAAAAAGGAGGGTGTGGCCACGCTTAAGTGATATTTTATGAAATTTCATTTTTATTTGTCACTCATTTGATAAATACAGCATCAGTTTCTGAATAAAGTTTATTGTAATTGCTTAATAAAAACTATTTGAAACCTAGGCAGTAATTTTTGCTGTGCAACCACACCCCTGTCAGAAAAGTAAACACCAAATTATAAGTACATAGTGCTCCTGGGAAGTATCCCACCCGCAAACTTGATGAAAAGGAGACCGCAAGACCCTCTGTTAATATTCCGCCGTGATTTGTACACAAAATTATTTAAATAGTCCTTAAAATATATAAAAAACTATTTTTACAGTCACAATCCCTGTACACCACCTTGTGACCACTTTACAGAGTTAATAGTGTTCCTACCCTCCCCTCTACTACTTTTTTTTCTCGTACTCCTTTGAAGTGCGTCACAAAATGGCTGACAACAGTGAACATTTCCCACCCAATAATGAGCAAACTTGTACTCGG
Organism: Lissotriton vulgaris; assembly: GCF_964263255.1. Classification (NCBI taxonomy): domain Eukaryota; kingdom Metazoa; phylum Chordata; class Amphibia; order Caudata; family Salamandridae; genus Lissotriton; species Lissotriton vulgaris. The sequence continues at coordinate 1,498,810,217 of NC_141691.1, read as the reverse complement.
AACACTTTAGCCAATAAAATGTCCATGTTGTTCCGCAGAAGGGGAGGGAATGGCTGCCAACACTTCTACTTTTAATGCTTCACAGCCAATGAACATTAAGCTTGGGAAGGTCCTGCTTGGAACACGCTACCCAATGAGATGTCCCTAATACTCCACGGAGGAGGAAGGAATCGCTGACAACACTTCTACTTTCAATGGTTTACAGCCAATCCACATTAAGCTTGGGAAAGTCATCAAAATTGTATGAGCCTTCCAGGAGGCTACGTTCCAGCCAAGCAAAACTGATTCAGGTACCCCGATACAAACAGGTCAGGTGGGGGGGAGAACCTTTTTGTTACATGCAGCTACGGCTGTAACCTGCTCGCAATCGCAATCAAAATTAGCCCTTCCCTGCTTTCATTCAGGAAGCAGGTAAAAACCTGACTATTCACCTCCGGTTAGTTCCTGATCCTAACAGTACCATGGGCTCTATGCATCTACCTGGTGCCAAGACGCCTACGGGCATTCACGTGCTTTTTAAAACCTTAAACGAAATCAATCAATCAAATCAAATCCTTGGAACACATCAAATAATCAAATCTCCCTCCTACTCCGCAGAGGGGAAGTGAATGGCTGGCAACCCTTCTACTTTCAATGATTCGCAGCCAATGAACATTAAGCTTGGATATGTTCTCCTTTGAACCCGTCAGCCAATCAGATGTCCTTCCTACTCGGCAGAGGAGAAGGGAATGGCTGGCAACACTTCTACTTTCAATGGTTCGCACCCAATAAACATTATTCTCTGGAAAGTCCTCCTTAGAACATATGAGCCAATCAGATGTCCTTGCTACTCTGAGTAGGGAAAGGGAATGTCTGACAACACCTCTACTTTCAATAGTTCACAGCCAATGAACATTAAGCTTGTTGTTTGAACACCTCAGCCAATTAAACATTACATTTGTTCCGCGCACAGAGAGAGAACACGCCCTCCCACATAATTTTAAATTTCCTGTAACAAAGTGACACGATCGGTGATAAAAGTGAACACTGCATTATAAGTAAACATTACTCCGCATTATATTAAAGGAAGGCCTTAATACGGCACATTGTTGTTTTCCCGATATGATTTCCACAGCCTACTGAACTTTGCACCCCTGCCAACATGAGTGAAGCCCTGGGGCTGCGGTGGCCCGAGCAGGCCCCTTCAGCCCCAGCGGGACCCTGCTATTATTTTTTAAGAAATGCCCCGGGACCAAGGTCACCCGGGGGCATCAATAAAATAAAATGCGTGACCCCAGCCCAAATGAAAAAAATATATATGTTTTTTTAGCACTGGGGGTCCTTCTGCGACCCCCTGAGCAGGCCTAGGGGGTCAGGGTATAAAATAAAATGCGTGACCCCAGCCCAAATGAAAGAATATATATGTTTTTTTTAGCACTGGGGGTCCTTCTGCGACCACCTGAGCAGGCCTAGGGGGTCAGGGTGTTTCTACCCTGCCCCCTTCTTTTGTTTTATATCTATGTTTCTCTGTTTTATGGTGACTAGCATCTACAGAGTCACAAGATGGCTGCCAACACTTCCTGGTTTTGAGTGATGGCAGCCAATCACAGTGAAGCTCGTGCTCGGGAGTTAGGCTCCGCCCAGATATCAAAACTTTTATTTTTTTAATTTCTCAGAAATTAGTGAACAGATTTACACCATTTAAAAAATAGTTTGCTTTCTACTCCAAGGACCACCTTTTTGCCACATTTGGGGTAATTCCATTCAGTAGTTTCAGCTATAGCCTTGCCCAAAGTTTCCTATGGAAAATTGATTTGTTCACTCTTATTTTTTGAATTTCTCAAAAACTACTGAACGGATTAAAAAAAAACTTTGCTTTCTGAACCAAGCTCCACCTTTTTGCCAAATTTGGGGTCATTCCTTTCAGCAGTTCGGGCTTTAGCCCGTATCAAAATTTCCTATGCAAATTAACATGGGGAGAGCACGTTTTGGGACCACACTTTTTTCTCAGCCCCTGCTTGAAGAATCACCCCCAAACTATAAGGATAGGAGCTGACCTGGATAGACTTTGTTAGGAGAATATAGCAAAAATTCATCAAACGACGCCAAAGTTATTAGCAAATCAAAAAATGCTTTTCCTATTGAAACTAGGTTCTAACTATAACTACCTACGGGTGACCACCAGTAGGTAATATGTATTCCCAGTTATTCCCACTATTTACTTGTTGCCAAACATTCATAAGACACTCATGATCCCCCTGGCAGACCAATTGTCTCGTCGTGCAATATGTTGATTTATTTCTGGCACCTATTGCAAAGAACATGAGTTTGTGTATTAAGGATACTGGCGACTTTCTGCGAATTCTCAATGGAATTACGTGGAACGAAGAATACCTATTTGTTACAATTGACGCCGTATCACTCTACACGTCAATCAAACACGAGATTGGTCTAAATGCATGCTACTACTTCCTAAAACAACGCAACATCAGTGAGCTTCAACATACCCAGATGCTCATGAGTATGATCAAATTATGTCTCACCAACAATGTGTTCCTATTCCATCATCAGCTGTACAGGCAGGAATTCGGTACAGCCATGTGCATATCTTTTTCGCAGAACTACGCAAATATAACGATGGAATGGCGGGAAAAAACAATTGCATGGAACCCGGTAAACCAAATGGATCAAGAGAGGCTAATCCTATGGGTTCGTTACATTGATGATTTGTTTTTACTCTGGAACGGGACAAAAAATGATTTTAATCTGTACTACTCGAAACTCTGCAACAATAAATTGGGCTTAGAATTCACGTACGTGATCAACAAAAAAGAAATGTAATTCTTGGATCTTAAAGTATATATTGAAAACAATCAAATACACTCAACACTCTTTCGGAAGAAAACTGCGACAAACAGTATACTCCTTGGGACAAGTTTCCACCCTCAACCATTACTAGCAAGTAGGCGAATTTATTCGCATGAAAAAAAATTGCTCTAAGGAGTCAGATGCAGAAGAGAAAATACAGGATACAACAAAAAGTATGAGATCACGAGGGTATAGTGAAAGAACACTGGAAAAAAGCAAAAAACAAGCAGCACAGAAATCAAGAGCAGAAGTTTTGACCACTAAAATAAGGACAGAAGAAACACAAGGTCCGCCTCATTTTGTAACAACATACAGCAAAGAAAGTGACATCATAAAAACCAAAATAAAAAATGACTGGCACCTAATATCAGGGGATCCTGACATAGGCCAAGGACCAATGATGAGTTACAGAAAAACAACATCATTAATGGATCAACTAGTCAAAAGCCACTTCAAAGATAGCCAATTGGAAAAAAAAGAAAACTGGCTCACCAGCCAACAGAAAGGGTTTTGGAAGTGTAACGTGTGCAAGGCGTGCAAAATTGGCCAAAATAAAAGTACATTTGAAGAACCGAATGGCAAAGTAACAACTATTGAGGGAAAAATAACATGCTGCTCAACACATGTAGTATATATCGTTGAATGCAATTGTGGATCACAATATATTGGCAGTACAACATGTATATTGAAAAAAAGAATTCTAGAACATATCAGGGCAGTAAAAAATAAAGACATGTCCTATTCAACTGCCAAGCATATGGTAACCTGCCAAAAAAGTGACTGGAAAGCAATGACATACTTTGGAATACATGTGGTAAATTCAGATGAACGAGGAAGCAATAGACAAAGGAAATTAAAACAGATTGAATCACGTTTCATACTCAGACTTAAAACAAAAGAGCCCCGTGCGATGAACTTCGATGAGGAGCTTTATGTGCACCTGGACTAAAGAGAAGAGTAAAAAAAGCATCATGAACAGTACAACAGAAATAGAGATGAGCTCACAATAATGGGTACTAACCCAAAACAACGAGCAATCTCTTGTAAATAGGCCCAGTACTTTATGGATACTATATCACATAAATGAACATAATTGCAATGTGAAACTATAAAGTCCAATGAATAGCATACAATCTGCCAAAAATTGCTTAGGGCGTAAAAAAACTGCAGCGCAAAGATTTCTAAATGTAAAATGTAAAATCCAATGCAAAACAAAATTATGCTGCACAATGATTTAGTTAAAATCAATAACATTGCTTGTCACAATGATTGTAGAAAATGCACAAATGTATATAGTATTGAACTACTGATCCCATATTGCACCCTAACAGCGAAATGGGATAAAGTAAACACAAATGAAAACTCACTCACCGTGAACAAAGCCTAAGCTAGGCTGAAACGCGTCGGTCTGAGCTTGAAGTTAAATAAACAAAAAGAGTGACACATTCAAATCCTGAGTGCCGTTTCCTTGGTGTGCAAAAAAAATAATATATATATATATCTACATATATACACGCTCGCTCTCCACTTTCAATCAGAGCACTGACCGACGCGCTACATTGGTAGTACTATACATCAGCTCAAGATTAGAATCTTGGCGCATATGAGAGCAATTGACAAAGTTGATTCTGCCTATCCTGTCGCAAAACATTTTGCTGAGTACCATCAAAGCCACAGGAATAAATTGCAGTATTTTGGTTTAGACTTCATTCCCAACACTATCAGGGAAGGACATAGGCGGCAAAAGTTGCGACGCCTTGAATCAAGATATATTATAGATCTTATGTTAAAATCACCGAAGGGTCTGAATAGCGGATAAGAGTTGGCGGTACATTTGGGAAAATAGCGGTTGGGTACTCTAAGTTTGGTATTTGAGCATACAGAAGTAAGCGTAGATATGTAGATATGTATAGAGGTGTATATATGTACACAATTGTATTTGCACTTTGATTAGTGTCTGGAATTTAACTTGAACTACCATTTGAGGGAATACATAGAGGACTTTGACTACTGGGATCTGATGATTTGATGTGATTCACATTATTTAGCAATCTATTTGATTCTTTGATCTTTCGATTTTGACTTAGATTCGGACCTGTTTCTTTTCCTTTCCTTTTCTTTCCTTCTTATGGAATACAATTTAATATGATTGGGCGATGGACTGTAAATAGTATAACGAATGCACTGCATGATTTAACCATTTATGTTTGTAAGCCTGTAATGAACTGCCATATATTTGTACAGCCAACCACTTCAGGGAAGGGGCAATTTCCGATACACGGCTTGATAGAAACTGACAAACTGTTTGTTTGTTATTTGGTTGCGCACCTGATATAAAGAACTGTGACAGTAAGGAATCGTTTCCACTACTGTTCGGGTGGCGCGGAAACCCCTAATTTGGGTAGGTAGGGAAGCATGCCGATAAACCGCAAGATAAGCTGTGCACCTTGGGATAATGTGATGCGCCTATTGTGGGTTATAAAGCTAATATGTTTGCCATCTAGGATTGTGGATATGTGCCATGAATCTCGTAGTACATTTGGTGCAGGATTTGGAGCGTCACATATATCTACATATATATATATATATATATATATATATATATATATATATATATATATATATTTTTTTTTTTTTTTTTTTTTTTTTTTCGAATGCCATCTTGAGTGAAGGACTAACAAGGAAAGCGAAAGGGCTGTACGAACTGCGGGAGGACGCCGGAAGCTTCAGTCGGAGGACGCGGAGCGATCGACGGAGCACCGCTGGTGAGTCCATGCCCACAAAGAAATCCTGTTAAACTTTTGCACAAACACGCACAAAGTGAAATTTACTGAGTTACCCGCTTTTTAGAAATATCGAGTGATGTTTACGGATCGAGAGAGAGAGGAAGCAGCAGAGGGGCTATTTGTAAAAAGCAAACGCAATGTGAACACTGAACCGAAGGAAGCCTCTGGAAGCTCTGCAACAGACAACAATTTAAAAAGTTTATACAACAAATTGGAAAAAACGTATGAGAAAGATACTAGGAAGAGGTGGGAGTCGACCTCATTTCAGAGGTACATTGACTGTGACCGCATTCCGAGGGGTCTGCGTATCTACACAACACCCTCCTATGAACACCCGGATCCGCTATTGCTGCAAGAATGGGCGAAGGGAATGGTGAAAATCCTCATAAAGTACATCTGGAGGGACAGTGAGAAATTGCTGGAGCAAATTAAAGAGATAGAAGCCCTGATAGCTTTGGATAAAGATAGCAAACTGAAAGAAGAGTCACAACAACGCATGAAAAAAAGATTGGTGGACTATGAGGGCGTAATAAGACACAGAAAACAAACTAAGTTCTTACGGGATGAAGAGGACTATGAATCTGGCCAGATTCTAACGTTTGCAAAAAAATATGATATGCCAAGAAAGCATTTGATGTTCCAAAACCAGTTGATGCATCTTCACATGAGACATCAGAATCTGAGGTAGAGTTGGCAGAAGGAGAACAAAGTGGGAAAAGAAAGGAGAAAACTACACAGTCTGCAAAGACAGTAACTACTACTTTTTTCATAAATACTAACTTCTAGGAGAGGCGAAACAATGCGGATCCGCAAGAACCCATCCCCCGGAAAGAAGAAACGAAAAACCTGATGGGGAAAGAAGGGTCAGAGATTTCTCACCAGTTGGACGAAGGACAAGGAACAAACGGGCCAAAAATGGAATTAAGACAAGAAGAAGGGATTGAGAGTAAAAAAAAAAAAAACAGTAATCAACCTCTCAAGCAGACCGATTACATCGGAAAAAATTAAGGTTTTAGAATTGGGCCTTACATTCTGTCCCACCACGCAATTTAATTACACACAAGCCCGAATAGATTTATATAGATTCACCTGAAAGTTAAAGTTGCTCAAAATAAACACACTGCATCCGAAGAAATGACAAGAGGAAACCAATATGACAACTATGGAAGAAGGCGATGCACTCATTGGAACATAATTCAGTGCCTTAAAAGCAATGAGAGAACTGGAATTGAAAATGAGTAGCAGCCAACATGACTCTACATTGACAATTGACTTACTTGAAGAAATGGGAATCACTCAAAAGGGTGCAACAAGTACCCTAAAAAAATGGTCCCGCTTCATCCCACAGACGGCACATGATGACATTGATATGTTCCAAGACCTAGTCGCAGAAAAGCTCAGGAATATGCAGGCAAGAGGCCCAAATTTGACGAAAGAGAATCTGACAACACAACAAAAGAAAATCTTAAAAGACCTGGGTGATGATGACAACCTGGTAATAAAAGCCTCGGACAAAGGACGAAATGTTGTCATTAGGGATAAATTGACTTATTTGAAGGAAGCATGGAGACAACTATCTGACACTCAGTGCTACACTGTAACCACAAGAATTAACTATGAAAAGAGCATTCACGAATTTCATGTACTGGCCAAAAAATGGAGAGATAAAGGAATATTAAGGGAGGAAGACTTCAAATTTATCTATTGTGAGTCACCAGAATTACCCACCTTTTATCATCTCCCAAAAGTCCACAAAAGTGCAACAAATCCGCCGGGTAGGCCGATTGTTTCATCGAAGAATAGCCTAGTAGAGAACATTTCCATTTATATTGATTGTTTTTTGAAGTCATTAGTGGTTGACCTATGTTCCTATGTCAAGGACACTAAAGATTTTTTGAGAACTATAAACAACATTGAGTGGGAACCAGACATGCTACTATTGACCCTGGACATAACAAGCCTCTATACAAGAATAGAACACAGCAAGGGGATAGAGGCGGTGTAGTTTTTTCTAAAGAAAAGAGAACTGAAATATTTTGAACATAATGTTATGTTAATCGAGTGGATTACTTATTGCCTGGAGAATAATATTTTTCTATTCGGAGGTGAAATGTTTCAACAATGCCAGGGTACCGCAATGGGCACGTGCTTCACCCCCAGTTACGCAAACTTGCTTGTCGGCTGGTGGGAGAAGCACGTGGCCTGGGCGGGATAACGAAGTCTGGTTAAACAAGGTGATTCTGTGGTCAAGATACATTGACGACCTCTTCATAGTTTGAAGAGGGTCAATGGAGGAAGCCAGAGAATACATAGCTAACTTAAACAACAAGGAGGTCAACCTGAAATTTACTGAATGTCTAAGTAAAAATAGTGTGCCTTACCTAGATTTAATGGTGTTCATCAAAAACAACAAAATCAAGACAACACTGTATAGGAAGCCCACAGCGGGAAATAGTGTTCTGCACGCGAACAGCTTCCACCCCCAAAGTGTAATCAATAGAATCCCCGATGGGGAATTAATGAGACTGAGATGGAACTGTTCACTTGACGAAGACTTTAAAAATGAGAATACTAAAGCATTTGATCACTTTACTAAGAGAGGATACATGAGAGGAATCCTCCAGAAAGCCAGTGATAGAAATAAGCAGGTAGTGAGGGAAAACCTTATATCCACTACAAACGACACCAAGGAGATAGAAGGTGCAGGTCAAATAAGGATGAGTACTGAATATTCGACAGGGTCCACTAAGTTATTTCAGATATTCCAGAGAAATTGGAAAGCCTTGAGGCCAGACCATACCATAGGATCACTTATTCTAGAATTCCCCATGATCACTTACAGGAGAGGTCCAGCATTAAAAGATCAGTTGGTAAGAAGCCATTTTTCAAAAACAGCTAGAAAAATAGGACAAGGTCAATGGTTTCTATCCCTGTATGGCCTACAAGGCATGCAGGAATGGCACCAAAGTAAAAGAATTTGCAGTACCAGAAAATGAATAAAATCAATAAACTCATGAATTGTAATTTGGACTACACTGTGTACTGTCTCACATGTCCCTGCAATAAGAAATATGCTTTGAGTCCTATTAATCCCACCAAAAAAAGGATTTTGGAACATATGCGCGCTTTAAAAAAGTCATGATGCAGCATATCCTGTGGCGAGGCATTTCGAGAAGCAACACAAATCGAATGGCAATCTACTGAAATTTTTCTGTCTTGACCAGATCATCAAAAATGAAAGAGGAAGGGATAGAGTTAGAGCACTACGCAAACTCAAATCCCTCTACATTGTTGAGTTGCAAACCAAAGCCCTGCGGGGCCTGAATAACGATGAAGAGCTGTGGGTTCACATAGAGTAAAGGTAATTTAGTAATCCATATAGTGTAAACAATAACAAAAGGCCACCCTAAGTGATTGTGATCACAGTAGCCCATTCAGGGAACAATTATGCGAGGCGACCACCACAGATCATGGATGATGCAAGCACCCGACCGGGTGGAATCTTCCTAATTTGAGATGTCATCAGTGATGTCATGAGTGATGTCACTGACCATGTCATGAGTGATGTAATATGCGACGTCATCAGCAGTGCATTGCACGCGCAAGTTATAGTGAGTCCAACTAACTATAACGTGGGAATTTCAATGGTTTTATGCGAGTAAAATTTCCACTAACTATAATTGGCGTGAAACCTATGTTTTTTTCAGTGAATTTAATAGGTTTTTTAAATGCTAATTCCTAACTATAACTGGTGTGAAACCTATGGTTTTTTCTGTGAATATATATATATATATATATATATATATATATATATATATATATATATATATATATATATATATATGTAAAGAACTCCGCTGAATTCCAAAGCAACGCTTGGAAAAACATCGAAACCGGACCCATTAGGAAATTTGCAAATCTTTATTCTCTTATCCTTGTGCAGACACACACGCCGCCATGACGCGTTTCGGGAGATACACAGCAATATATAATATAATATATATAATATGTAATATTGGAATGCAAATATATATATATATATTACCTACTGGCGGTCGCCAGTAGGTATATATAGTTAGGATTTTTTATCTATGGAACTTTTGAAAATTCTATGTCTAATAACTTTGGCGTTTGTGAAGGGAATCGGCTAAAATTTTCAGGAAAATGGCACATTATGTTTCTGATCAGCCCCTGAAAATTTGGGGAGGGTTCGTCAAGGGGGGCCGAGAAAAAAGGGGGGTCCCAAAACGCGTTTTTCCCATGTTAATTTCCATAGGGCGTTTGGCCTCACTTTTAGCTCGAACGGCTGAATGGATTTGCACGAAACTTGGCAAAATTGTAGGGACTGTTAGCCCGATGTGCCTTTGCTAGGTCTAAATATATGTGCTCCAGTGGATTTTGAGAAAATAACGTTTAAAAAAACAGATATATCTGTGACAGCGTCCTAGATAGCGCTCTAGATCGCGTACTTTTCACGTAACGGAGCTTTGCGAAGCGAAGCTGATTGGCTCTCCGGTGTCTGTCAACATTCTAAACAGTCCGTAGCGGCCGCCATTTTGTCTCTCGGTAAGATCGAGAGACAAGAGGAGGCCAAAACGAAGGGGGAAATGAAGGAAAGGGGGCAAGGTAGACCCCTTCTGACCCCCTAGGATTGATGAGGGGGATATTAAAGTGCCCCGCGGGGCCAAAAAAAAAATTGTTTTTTTCGTGGGGTGCGCCCGGTTCGCGTACTGGAAGCGGTCTGGGGAGCGTAGTATAAGGAAACATGAATGATTGACGAACGAAATCATTCCTTAAAAACATTGTAGAAACAAAAGTATAACTACAGAACAAGTTTTAGTCCAGAAAAAGAGAGCCAATTTAAATGGAAAGGAAAGGCCCGTCAAAAAAGTTTGTGCTAGAGCAGGAGATAACTCTGTGCATGGCAGTAGAAGGGCAAATATTTTCAGGGACATTCGTAAGCGAATGTTCCGTAACAGGGTAATTGTCAATTTGGTAAAACAATTTAAAAAAGGTCAACAGAAAGTGTCATTTTATAAGAAAAAGAAAAATGTAGAGAAAATTATTGATCAGGCTTTCGAAATCAAGCGAAAGTTATTTATTTTGGTAATTAATAGAATTAGGAAACTAAACAAGGTAATCTATGTTTTCAAATCTAATAGTAGATGGAAGAGAGACGTTAATCGGAGTCATTTTTGTGAAGTTTTCTTAGGAGAATGGATGCATAGTTCAAATAGTGAGGCATTTTTTAATGAGGAGAGTTATTTTCAGGACAATGTTTTGGTGCATGCAGTTGACAGCAGTGGTCGAGCATATGAGGTAAAAGATGGTCATCCGGTTGAAAAAGAAATACTTGTGTCTGCAGATGCAGAAGAGGCGCTAAGTGATGAGGTTTTAGGGAGACGTCCTAAGGGACCAGTGTACACCTGGAAGTGTAGTTCTATTTGCAGTGTGCGACAGGATTCTATCAATTTGCTTTGTGATTTTATACGGACATTTCATAAGAAAAGTGTAAAGCAAAAAATAAAGTTGTTGCAAGAATTAGATCCTTGCAGAGTGAGACAAGGGACAGGTTTGCGTGGTCATTCACTGGCTTGTCTTTCTAGGAGAGTATGCCAGAGTGTATTTCATCATTTCAGGATGCTTGCAGTGCATCATAATAAAGTGAGGAAATTAGTTAGAATGTTGTATTATGCTAAGAGTCCAGCAATTATGCTTAAAAAATTAAGCAAAGCTCTTTTGCATGGTTCTGAAGTAGATGTGAAGAATATTTGTCAAGAAATTGGGTTCTGTTATTTTGCTGGTAAAGAGAACAATGTTGATATTGAACCACTAGAAGATGGTAATGTGGAAGACAGTCAACAGATTTTCAGTACAGATAAGTTTCACAAGGAAATATCCACGTTTATGGTGAAATCAAGTGAGAGGCCTAATTTCACTTGTGTGTGTTGTCGACGGACTTATTATAAGAATCAGAGTAAGTTAGTGGATATATATGCAAAGAGTGATATGGAAAACAATAGTGAATGGAAGGATTTTGCCACATACTTGATGGTAGAAAATTGTTTTGATTTGGGAGCAGACCAACGTATGTGTACTTATTGCTATAACAAATTAAACCAAAACCAGATGCCTGCTAGAGCGGTTTATAATAATCTGGATTTAGATGACATTCCTTATGAATAGAAGGATTTAAATACTTATGAATCTATTTTGATTCAAAGTGTCCATCCATTCCAGGCTATTGTACGAATGGAGCCAAAGACAGGGAAGTTGCCTCCATCAGATTTACAGAGAGGATTAAAGGGAAGGGTTGTTTATTTGCCTTTGGATTTGAAGAAAAACATTAATACAATTGGAGTAGAGAAAGTGGAAGAGGAACCTCTGGTTATCATAGTTAATGGTGTTCCTACAAAGAGTAAGAAAATCTGGCAAGATTTAGTGGATGTTAGGAGAGTTAAAAAGGCAACATTGTATTTGATAAAAAATAATAAGTACTACAAGAATGTATGTGTTGCAGAAGAGGAAGTAAGTGAAGAAGAGGATAGCGATTTGTGTCCTGGTCAAATTGAGAAAATAGAATCCTCTAAAAAGGAAGAAATATATGAACATTATAGTGTTCATCCTTTGCATTCCAAGGAAGTCATGGGGAATGCTATTGAGTTGTTTCAAATGAAACAAGCCAAAGGGCGTCCTATTAGTGTTTGGGAGGAAAGTTTGGAAGCTCGGTGTTTCCCACAGTTATTTCCCACAGGTCGAGGAGGACGTTATGATGAGCGACCTGTTCAGATTCCTGCTTCAGAATACCGGACTTTACGATTGTATACAGAAGATCCTAGGTTTCGATAATGCATTCCCTATTTATTTCATCTATTGTTTGAAAGTGATCTCTCTGGATTGTCTTATGCAGTGAACCACATCTTGAAAAGTGGTATACAACTGCGAAATATCTCGGCAAGGGACTTTATGGATAAAGTCAATGTGCAAGACAGTATTTTGGATTCTCACCTGATTAATCTCATGGCTTGTCAGCGTGGTACTAATGAGTATTGGTACCGCCGTCATGGTGACTTAAAATGTATGCTGAGGAACTTAGGAACTCCCACATGGTTCCTCACTCTCAGCTTTGCTGAGTATTGCTGGGAAGACTTACTTGAATTTCTACGAGAGGTAAATGGAAACATTCAAAATATTGAATTTAAGACACCTGGAGAACTGTGCTCTTTGGATCCTGTGAATGTTTGCAGGTACTTCAATCATAGATTTGAAGCTATGACGTCTTTCATCACGAACAAGAAAAATCCACCTCTTGGAGAGGTATTGGATTTCTTTTGGAGAAAGGAGCATCAAGCAAGAGGTGCTCCTCATGTACATATGCTACTATGGATCAAAGATGCACCTAAATTTGGAACAGATCCGGATGACTTAGTGATGAGTTTCATAGAACAGTATGCTACATGTGCTGTTCCAAAGACAAATGAAGACAAAAGTCTAAGAGAACAAGTTTTACGGTTTCAAAGCCATCGTTGTGGAAAGTACTGTCGTCGAAAATTCAGAAACAAGGACAAATACTACACCAAATGTCGTTTTTCATTTCCACGGTCGGTGATATCTAAAGGAAGAGTTAACAATTTGATGTCATCGCTGCGACATAATGTGACGAGGAAATCACCCAAAAACACATACAATTTGAAAAGAAACGAAGAGTCAAAGTACATCAACGACTACAACCCAGTGATTTTGTCCATGTGGAATGCTAACATAGATATACAGTTTGTGGCTGACAACTGTATGGCTGTTGCTCGGTATGTGACGTCTTACATCACTAAAAAAGAAAAGACAGAACTGAAGGATATGTGGGAGGATATTTCCCATGAAAAGAGCCTCAGTAAGAAGTTGTACAGTTTCAGTCTGAAGATGTTGTCGCATCGAGAAATTGGAGCTTATGAATGTTCTGACCGGTTATCTCCAGCAAGTCTCTATGCCAAATCTAGGAGTATCATTTGGGCGAGTCTTGGTCTTGCTGCAACGCGTAATCGAGTTCTGAAACCTGTACGGGAAATTGAGTATTTGGCGGAGAAGGAGCCAAACAGTACAGATATTTTGAAGAGCAACATGTTGGATACATATTATCCAAATAGAAGCAGTCACCTGGAGAATGCTTGTCTGTATGAAGTTCTTCAAAATTACGTTTTCAAGAGGAACATCAAAGAAGATATTGATAAAGGTGTGTATGCTGTAATTGGAAGTGAGGGATGTCTGGTCAAGCAAAAAAAATGTCAATTGATAAATCATCGAAAATTGGATTGCGAATCTCCCGAAAGAAAAGAGTTTTTCTATTTAGCTCTTTTGCAACTTTTCAAGCCTTGGCGTGCAGAAGAGGAACTGCTTGGAGATTTCCTCTGTTACGAAGACTCTTTCAATGCAGCCAAGGAGTCCATAGAATGTCCTGTTTTTCCAAAATATCTACAAATGTTGAATGCAGAAATTGTGCAGGAAGCAACAATTGCAGCCGAGATTGCTAGAGACAGTTCTCAGGACAGTCAGAGTTCTGTTTAATTGAGTCAGGATCCACTAGGAGAACCAGTTATTGAAAATGAAGCTGCTACTGCCATGATTGAAGTGGAAAGAGCCATGGCACATGCTCAGAAGGATGCGGTTAACTTAGAAGAATTGGAAAGACAACTTAACGTTGAGCAGAGGAAAATATATGTCGAAGTTACCAACCAAATTGAGCATGGATTAAGTCATGAGAAGAAAGAGTGCTCATGTACGTCGTTGAAGCCTGTCCGACTGTACGTGAGTGGAGAAGCAGGAACTGTAAAAAGTTTCCTTATTAAAGCAATTTCATGTTATATGCAGAAAAGGACTGATTCATCACTGTCTTGTGTTGTGACCCCTCCAACTGGACTGGCAGCTCATAACATTAAAGGGATTACTTTGCATCGGTTACTGATGCTGCCAGTGGAGCATGATAACAAATTACAATACCACAAGTTATCTGGAGATGCTTGTTGTGAAGTATCTCGAGTTTTGAAGAAGATGAAACTTCTTATAATTGACGAAGTAAGCATGGTTTCCAATCTCATGCTTGCTTTTGTGCATTTAAGAATGCAGGAAGTTCTTAAAACAGAGTATGATGTGTTATTCGGTGGCAAACACATCATTGTTTTTGGTGATCTTCTGCAGCTGACACCAGTGAAAGGACAACCAGTGTTTAAACTGCTTACACATGAAGATACCAAGAAGTGCCTAGGGAGCATTGGCAACGTTAACATGTGGTTAAACTTCAGTTATGCTGAGCTGCCTGAAAATATGCGTCAGGCGAAGGACGAAGATTACAAGAATATTCTACAAGATATTAAAATCGGGAGAGTGACTGAGCGTGGTAAACAAGCTTTACATGCACGCTTACTGTCAAATTTATATCCAGAAGAAGACGTTTTGCCAGAGGATATTTTTCAGAAAATTACTGTGAAGAAATCTGGAATATGTTTGATGCCAACTCTTGCAGAATGTTCCATCTTCAACAACAAAATGTTGAATTTAGAAAAACAAGAGATTGTAAAACTTGAAGCTATTGACAAAATAGAGCATATGGGAGCAACAATTATTTTGTCAGAGAATTTGAAATCTAAATTGGATTCATTAGAGACGACTATATCTAAAACTGCGGGTTTTGAAAAGACTTTGAATGTGTGTTTAAATTGCCGAATCATTTTGAGAAGGAATTTACATGTTGAAAGAGGTCTGGTAAATGGATCAATGGGTAATGTTGTTGATTTTGAGAAATACAGAAATAGAGATGGAATTGAATTTTTAAAAATTAAATTTGATGGCATTGAGGAAGTACAGCTAATTGGTCGTTGCTCTGCTAGGTTTTTGCTTGTTAAAGACTTATATGTTCGTCATAAGCAGTTTCCTGTTTGCTTGGCATATGCGGTGACAATTCATAAATGGCAAGGTTTAAGTGTAGACACTGCTTTAGTGAATATTGGCAGTTCTGTATTCAAAGAGGGTATGGCTTATGTAGCATTGTCACGAGTCAAAACTTTATCGGGTTTGTACTTGATTGACTGTGATGTCACAAACATTTGTGCAGATCTAGATTTTGTTAAGGAATACAATAGGTTAAGAAGAGAGTATGCGCCACATTTGCCTCAATATCCTTTGATTGAGAAACGTGTGGTAGGCCTGAAATGAATAAATATCAGTAATAGTAGGGAGGTTGTAGCAAAAAGAGCAAAAGTCGATGAACCCAAAAGTGGAAGCAGGAATAAAATGAATTCTGTTGAAAATGTTGTTGGTTTTAAATTTGAAAATAGTTCTGGTGTCAACTGCTATGCTAATGTAGTTGTTAATGTTCTCTTTTCACTAGAGACTTTCAAAGAACAGATTGTGATCAATTCGGAACAAAGTTTATGCTGTTTGTTGAATTCTGTGTTAGAGAAATGTAGTGCTGATAAAACGAGAGTAGAAAGTGTGTCTGAAATTCGTTTTCTGTTAGACGAATGTTCAGGTCAAACAGAATTCTCTGAAAATATTCAGCAGGATTGTCAGGAGTTTTTAATGTATATGCTTGATGTATTGCAAGATGAGGGTGTAGATGTAGATTATCTATTTGGCCTTTCTTATCAATGGCAGCATGACTGCGAGAACTGTAGGCTATCAAGTACTACTAGTGTAGACTCAGAAAGATTTATATATTTAACTTTGCCTGACAGTAAATCAGTATCCTTCAAAAAGGTAGTAAATGCAGCCGATCAAAACATGGAGTGCAGGCAATGTAAGTCTGGAATGCTGTTCACGTTAATTTTACGAAGTTATGGCCAGTATGTCATTTTAATGTTCCAACGATGTAGGCCTGATGGAACTAAATTGACAAATTTAATTAATAATTTTGTGGCTTCGCAGTTGTCAATATCAGGAAGGACTTTTAAAACTACTGCAATTATATATCATAACGGTCCTTCAACTAATTCAGGACATTACACAGCTTATTTGAAATCTGGAAACGGATGGTCATTCTGCAATGATTCTGTTTTAACTTTTAAAAAAAGATTGCCTTTCCACCTTCAAAATTCTTACCTGGTGTTCTTACAACCAAAATTTTAGGAAAGGAAGCTTGGGATTTGTTTAGAGGACTTTACAGAGGTTCTAATGGCTCCTACTATATATGGCCTTGTGGATAATTGTAGTACAGAGCGAAAACTATTTGTTTTTATAAGCAAAGTCAAGCAGCAGATCAAAAAAAGGAGTAGAGGAAATGTAAGTCTGCAATGCTGTCCACATTATTTTTGAAAACCTATGGATGAAACGTCATTTTACAATTTCAACTACATAAACTAGAAGAAAATAAGTTGTCCAGTCTAATTAAAAATGTTTTTGCTACACAGTCATCGATTTCAGGAAGAACATTTGCAACTGCAGTTATTACATAATATGCTGGTACTTTGACAACATCTGGATATTACACAGCTTATTTAAAATTTTAAAAATGGCTATTCTTTCAGCAAACATTACTAATTGAGTATGAAGCAATGTTGCCTTTTAACTTGATTTTTGAAGTCAGAATTTAGGGTAGGTAATTGGACTACAATGATTCTAGGTGTTGCTGTAACTTAGTGTGCTGTTTCAAATTGCTTTGTATGTCTCAGTTTTCTTAAAACAATTGAGTTTATCTTTCAGAAAGTGGCGGGCAGAAAATAGTAACAGCACAACTGAGTATAAGCTGTTCATAGGATATCCTTTGACGTCATAGAAAGTAAGTTACTTTGGAGAAGTTCCTATTTCTGCTTATTTATATTATTTGGGTTTTTTAAACACAATCATTTTGATTGTGGTTTTTTTTCCCCGCTGTTATATGATGAATACCTTCAACTCACTGTTTTCAGTGAAATTTGATTTTTTCTGATAACAGCAAAAATAAACCATTAAACATGTTTAATTAATTTTCTACTTTGAATTGTGATTTTGTAATATGTATATGGATTGGTGTGGCTCACTGATTAGAGGCGGTAGACCCAGAAGCAGAGGTCGGCCTGGGCCTTGGTCAGCGGACTTGATAATTTTTGCTTCGGTGCCTACTCCAACCATGGGTCCCACTCAGCAACTTTGGGTAATAGCTTGCTTAATCTCAACTAACAGCCCCATCAGCGCCGGGGATGCCTGGCATCACCTTGGGGATGCTCAGGAGGGTTTATCTCACATGGAAAGCCAGGATGGGTTCCCCAGCAAAATACAGCGCCGGGACGCTTCTTTGCTGGGTCAGCTGTACGCTTAACATTTACCATTCATTTTGTCTTATGCTCACTCTTTTTTTACCATCTTGTATTAATTTAAATTTTTTTGTTCTTTCTTACACAGATAAAAAGTATGAAAATGACAATACAGTACGGTAATGACAATTATAAGGTAAGTGTTTAGTACTTTTTACGTTACATGTCTATCAGATTTAACTTTTATTAGTTCCTCTGCTTCTTTTTTGTAACCCTTAGTTTCCTGTCTTTGCTGCTTCCTTTATTTCTTTTTCTATTACTTATTTATACTACTCTTTTCACTTCTTTTATCAGTTCCTCTTTCTACAGTAACTGTGTGTTATTCACCCTATTTTTCTTTGTTTTCACATTACTCTCTGTTTATTAATTCGTCTTTTTAAAAAAAAAAAAATTTTTTACTTCGCTCCCGGTTCGCGTACTCGGACGCTAATCGGGAAGCGTATCAATAGAAATAGAGGATGCTAGAGTGCTAAACATTCTAGCAATTTTTTTGGAAAAGGGAAGGTAGTTCTGAAAAGAACTTTTTTTTATTATTTTTGATGTTTTATATTTTTTTTGTTTTTTTTTGAGGAAGGAGAAACAAAAATGATTTACTTCAAAGGGCTCAACAGGAGCAACAAAAAAAAAAATACTTTCTGGGACGTTTTGGACATTGATGATTTTCAAATTATCTATTTATTAAAGTAATACTCATTTCTCCGCATGAAATTAATTTTCCACACTGTACACAAGTCGATCTCATCTGCCCAAAGTACTTTTGCAGATTTGGAATCGTTTCCCTTGCCTCTGACTCACTTATTGTAAAGTCATTGGTGGATGTTTTTGTCGGTCGGGGGTTATCCACCAAATCTCGAAGTTGCGCTCTAGAATAATTAAGAGGATGCCAAGTCTCCATGTGCCGATGCATGGTATGATTACCAAAGCTATATTTTTTTTCGGTCCCTCTCGAGAGTGTTTTTTTGCAGATGAGGCAGGTAACGTACCTAGCATTAACTTTCTTTTCATGAGAAGGAAAAGAAAAAAATTGCCAGATAAAATTCACTTTCACACGGGACTTTCTTGGCATTTCTTTCAGAAAGCCACTTGTCCCTTGCTCCTGTTCCTCGTCTTCCTCTTCTTCTTCTTCCTGGTCGAAGATGACCTGGCTAGTCGGTCCTGTCTTCTTTGGTGGTGGTGGAGGTGGTGGAGATCCACCAGCTGCAGCTAATAGAAATGCCATGTCTTAGCAAACAAAAACAGGTCTTTCTCTCATAAAAATGAAAGTCGGAGTGAGGAAAAAAGGTGGGACTTTCATCATTTGAGAAAACAAAATGTTCTAAACCAATGAAAAGTGTTTGTTTTACGTCATATGATCAAGCGTTCCATCATTAGGAAACTAAAAGTAAAATCAACCAATGAAAAGTTTTATTAACTAGTCACATGACCTGTTATGCTTACGTTCCGCGTTCCGCACCGCGCCTTAGATCGATTCCGGAGCTTTACGTTTCGCGCCTTTGTTCGCGTTCCAGAACGCTTCCGGGTGCGCTAACGCAGCACGTCATAAGGGGCATTACGTAGTAACGCGATATGTTGCGTTTAAGGGACGCGTCACGATGTGACTTTCTAACGCGGTATTTACACTAACGGAACGTTTACCGGTTCGCGGACCGGCAACGAAACAAGGAAAAATAATTTAAACTATAATATAAATTGAATTAAAAAAATATAATACAAATATATATAAAAAGTATTTGTGAATTAGAATAAAAAAATATATGTTACAGCTATAGATATTTGCTATTAAAAAACCATTGAAATTCACGGAAAAAACCATAGGTTTTAGGCCATATATAGTTAGGGATTAGCATTTACAAAACCTTAATATACTCGCACAAAACCATAGAAATTCGCATATATAGTTAGATGCAATAACTATATATCGCGCACCCGCAACCCACTGCTGATGATGTCACATATTACATCATTCATGACATGGTCAGTGACATCACTGATGACATCACTGATGACATCTCAAATGACATCTCAAATGACATCATTTATGACATGGTCAGTGACATCACTGATGACATCACTGATGACATCTCAAATGACATCACTGATAAAATCACTGATAACATCTCATTTGTCATTACTGATCACATCACTGATGATATCATTCATGTGATAATATGATCAACCTCTTCAGACTCTAATATAACCTTAGATACAATCAGTGTAAACAGACTCTCACAGACTGTCACTCATCCATGGAGTTACTCACACACCTAGTCAGTCATGCAAAGAATCAATCACACCTCCATTTCCTCAACTATACAGTTATACACACCTTACTTAATCAAACATATACTAACACATATTTACTCTCTTATACAATCCCTGATACAAGTTCACAATGATCCATACAGCCACTCACACATTCACTGGCTCTTATGCACAGTTATTTATATATGTCAACTCTTACATGTACTGTGTTTTACATATGTACTTACTTTGACATGTAGCACTGATAAATCCAATTACTCACCGATGCACTCATGCTGATAGTCAACCGCCCATACAGCTGTTTTCACATGCACTTTTGAACCCATACATCTACTGAATCAACTGCTCACACATCTATGCACAGAGTCACACACCTCCCAGCCACCCCACTCACACACTCACTCTCCCATACAAATATTTGGGCAACCAATCAATAACTTATATAGTTACTCATATACCTACTGATCAACACATGCAGCAGTTTACAGAACTACAGTAATAATGATGCACAAATTAAGACAGTTTAGTCACTAACCCATGCACTCAGTGAGACACATTTAATCACTCACTCACACAGTCAGTCATGCACCTACTAAATCCTTCATCCAAACACTTATACATCCACTCATTCTTCAATATGTAAGACATATTTTAACTTTACAGAAACATACAGTCACTGGATGTTGTCATTTGAGATGTCATCAGTGATGTCATTTGAGATGTCATCAGTGATGTCATCAGTGATGTCACTGACCATGTCATGAATGATGTAATATGTGACATCATCAGCAGTGGGTTGCGGGTGCGCGATATATAGTTATTGCATCTAACTATATATGCGAATTTCTATGGTTTTGTGCGAGTATATTAAGGTTTTGTAAATGTTAATCCCTAACTATATATGGCCTAAAACCTATGGTTTTTTCTGTGAATATATATATATATAAAATTTCTATGGCAAAATGAACCCCCTCATTTTGTTCCTTTTCAAATTAAATGTATTAAGTGTTACCACTTTATTGCAATCAAGATGACTTCAAGTGAGCCATACTTTTGTCATAAGTAAGACTGTTAGCGTTCTAGTTGTTCTTTAGAACACTCTGGGACATTCTGTCATTGGGCTATAGTTGGGCTACATCTGGCTGATATTTGGGCTACATTTGAGCTCTTTTGTCTCTGGTGGCCATCTTGGGAGACTGCATATCAGAATTTTTTAATGAAATATAAGAGGATTTGAGAAGTCACTCAAAATGTGCCCTGATTTTTCTTTCTTCAGCACTAATCATAATTTCTATGGCAAAATGAACCCCCTCATTTTTTTCCTTTGCAAATTAAATGTTTTAAGTGTTAACACTTTATTCCAATCAAGATGACTTCAGGTGTGCCATACTTTTGTCATAAGTAAGACTGTTAGCGCTCTAGTTGTTCTTTAGAACACTCTGGGACATTTTGTCATTGGGCTATAGTTGGGCTACATCTGGTTGATATTTGGGCTACATTTGGTTTTTTTTGTCTCTGGTGGCCATCTTTGGGCTACATTGGGCTATATTGGGCTACATGTGGGCTCTAACATATATATAGCCCCAAGTAGCCCAATATATATTTTTTCAAAATTATTTTCCTAAAAGCCACTGGAGCATATATCTTGAGACATAGCAAAGGCACATCGGGCTACCAGTCCCTACAATTTTGCCAAGTTTGGTGGAAATCCATTCAGCCGTTCGGGCTAAAAGTGAGGTCGACCGCCCTATGGAAATTAACATGTGGAAAACACGTTTTGGAACCCCCCTTTTATCTCGGCCCCCTCTTGACGAATCCCCCCCACACTTTCAGGGAAGGGCCAGAGCGCCGGGAGGCAAATTTGAGGAAATTTTCAGGCATATTCCTCAACCGGCGCCAAAGTTATTCCCAATAGAATGTTGAGATTTTGCATTGAAAAAAATCCTAACTATAACTACCTACTGGCGACTGCCAGTAGGTAATACATATATATATATTTCAACAAAGTTTGCTCGCGCAATGAGGACACCCACCTCACGATCATTTTCACCCTTTATTGTTCAAACCAGCAGCAGCATGCTAGAATGGGCCATTGCAAGCAAATTCTTTACGCCTTTCGCCATACGCGTTTTAGAAATGTTCCTTGTTCACTGGCTAGGCATGCTGGTGAGAGTGGAAGCAGCACGTAAAGTTCATTCAGGTGTTCATTTAAAGCAATAGTGGGTGGAAACTTGCTTTGCATCCTGGTTCTTGTAGTACAGGTAAGTGTCGTTTTCCTTTAGTAGGGGCCGCTTTTTCTTCTCCTCCATTGGTATTTTCCATCGGGTTGCTGCAAAGGACACAATCCGCCTGTTGCTTGTCTTGCGCTGAATTGAACAGGTTCGTGGTTCCCAATATCGCGCCCTTCCAACCAGGCACTGGGATATGCTGGGATAGCAGAGGGGTAGTCCTCCTGGCCAGAGCGGGCCACATTTTATTCCAACAAAGTTTGCTCGCGCAATGAGGACACCCACCCCACGATCATTTTCACCCTTTATTGTTCAAACCAACAGCAGCTTGCTAGAATGGGCCATTGCTAGCAAATTCTTTATGCCTTTCGCCATACGTGTTTCAGAAATGTTCCTTGTTCACTGGCTAGGCATGCTGGTGAGAGTGGAAGCAGCACGTAAAGTTCATTCAGGTGTTCATTTAAAGCCATAGTGGGCGGAAACTTGCTTTGCATCCTGGTTCTTGTAATGCAGGTAAGTGTTGTTTTCCTTTAGTAGGGGCCGCTTTATCTTCTCCTCCATTCGTATTTTCCATTGGGTTGCTGCAAAGGACACAATCCGCCTGTTGCTTGTCTTGCGCTGAATTGAACAGGTTCGTGGTTCCCAATATCGCGCCCTTCCAACCAGGCACAGGGATCTGCTGGGATAGCAGAGGGGTAGTCCTCGTGGCCGGAGCGGGCCACATTTTATTCCAACAAAGTTTGCTCGCGCAATGAGTACACCCACCCCACGATCATTTTCAACCTTTATTGTTGAAACCAGCAGCAGCATGCTAGAATGGGCCATTGCATGCAAATTCTTTACGCCTTTCGCCATACGCGTTTCAGAAATGTTCCTTGTTCACTGGCTAGGCATGCTGGTGAGAGTGGAAGCAGCACATAAAGTTCATTCAGGTGTTAATTTAAAGCTATAGTGGGCGGAAACTTGCTTTGCATCCTGGTTCTTGTAGTGCAGGTAAGTGTTGTTTTCCTTTAGTAGGGGCCGCTTTTTCTTCTCCTCCATTTGTATTTTCCATCGGGTTGCTGCCAAGGACACAATCCGCCTGTTGCTTGTCTTGCGCTGAATTGAACAGGTTCGTGGTTCCCAATATCGCGCCCTTCCAACCAGGCACAGGGATCTGCTGGGATAGCAGAGGGGTAGTCCTCGTGGCCAGAGCGGGCCACATTTTATTCCAACAAAGTTTGCTCGCGCAATGAGGACACCCACTCCACGATCATTTTCACCCTTTATTGTTCAAACCAGCAGCAGCATGCTAGAATGGGCCATTGCAAGCAAATTCTTTACGCCTTTCACCATACGCGTTTCAGAAATGTTCCTTGTTCACTGGCTAGGCATGCTGGTAAGAGTGGAAGTAGCACGTAATGTTCATTCAGGTGTTCATTTAAAGCCATAGTGGGCGGAAACTTGCTTTGCATCTTGGTTCTTGTAATGTAGGTAAGTGTTGTTTTCCTTTAGTAGGGGCCGCTTTTTCTTCTCCTCCATTCGTATTTTCCATCGGGTTGCTGGAAAGGACACAATCCACCTGTTGCTTGTCTTGCGCTGAATTGAACAGGTTCGAGGTTCCCAATATCGCGCCCTTCCAACCAGGCACTGGGATCTGCTTGGATAGCAGAGGGGTAGTCCTTGTGGCCAGAGTGGGCCACATTTTATTCCAACAAAGTTTGCTCGCGCAATGAGGACACCCACCCCACGATCATTTTCACCCTTTATTGTTCAAACCAGCAGCAGCATGCTAGACTGGGCCATTGCAAGCAAATTCTTTACGCCTTTTGCCATACACGTTTCAGAAATGTTCCTTGTTCACTGGCTAGGCATGCTGGTGAGAGTGGAAGCAGCACGTAAAGTTCATTCAGGTGTTCATTTAAAGCCATAGTGGGCGGAAACTTGATTCGCATCCTGGTTCTTGTAGTGCAGGTAAGTGTTGTTTTCCTTTAGTAGGGGCCGCTTTTACTTCTCCTCCATTCGTATTTTTCATCAGGTTGCTGCAAAGGACACAATCCGCCTGTTGCTTGTCTTGCGCTGAATTGAACAGGTTCGAGGTTCCCAATATCGCGCCCTTCCAACCAGGCACTGGGATCTGCTGGGATAGCAGAGGGGTAGTCATTGTGGGCAGAGTGGGTCACATTTTATTCCAACAAAGTTTGCTCGCGCAATGAGGACACCCACCCCACGATCATTTTCACCCTTTATTGTTCAAACCAGCAGCAACATGCTAGAATGGGCCATTGCTAGCAAATTCTTTACGCCTTTCGCCATACGCGTTTCAGAAATGTTCCTTGTTCACTGGCTAGGCATGCTGGTGAGAGTGGAAGCAGCACGTAAAGTTCATTCAGGTGTTCATTTAAAGCCATAGTGGGCGGAAACTTGATTCGCATCCTGGTTCTTGTATTGCAGGTAAGTGTTGTTTTCCTTTAGTAGGGGCCGCTTTTACTTCTCCTCCATTCGTATTTTTTATCGGGTTGCTGCAAAGGACACAATCCGCCTGTTGCTTGTCTTGCGCTGAATTGAACAGGTTCGAGGTTCCCAATATCGCGCCCTTCCAACCAGGCACTGGGATCTGCTGGGATAGCAGAGGGGTAGTCATTGTGGCCAGAGTGGGTCACATTTTATTCCAACAAAGTTTGCTCGCGCAATGAGGACACCCACCCCATGATCATTTTCACCCTTTATTGTTCAAACCAGCAGCAGAGTGCTAGAATGGGCCATTGCAAGCAAATTCTTTACGCCTTTCGCCATACACGTTTCAGAAATGTTCCTTGTTCACTGGCTAGGCATGCTGGTAAGAGTGGAAGCAGCACGTAAAGTTTATTCAGGTGTTCATTTAAAGCCATAGTGGGCGGAAACTTGCTTTGCATCCTGGTTCTTGTAGTGCAGGTAAGTGTGGTTTTCCTTTAGTAGGGGCCGCTATTTCTTCTCCTCCATTCGTATTTTCCATCGGGTTGCTGCAAAGTACATAATCCGCCTGTTGCTTGTCTTGCGCTGAATTGAACAGGTTCGAGGTTCCCAATATCGCGCCCTTCCAACCAGGCACTGGGATCTGCTGGGATAGCAGAGGGGTAGTGATTGTGGCCAGAGTGGGTCACATTTTATTCCAACAAAGTTTGCTCGCGCAATGAGGACACCCACCCCACGATCATTTTCACCCTTTATTGTTCAAACCAGCAGCAGCATGCTAGAATGGGCCATTGCATGCAAATTCTTTACGCCTTTCGCCATACGCGTTTCAGAAATGTTCCTTGTTCACTGGCTAGGCATGCTGGTGAGAGTGAAAGCAGCACGTAAAGTTCATTCAGGTGTTCATTTAAAGCCATAGTGGGCGGAAACTTGCTTTGCATCCTTGTTCTTGTAGTGCAGGTAAGTGTTGTTTTCCTTTAGTATGGGCCGCTATTTCTTCTCCTCCATTCGTATTTTTCATCGGGTTGCTGCAAAGGACACAATCCGCCTGTTGCTTGTTTTGTGCTGAATTGAACATGTTCGTGGTTCCCAATATCGCGCCCTTCCAACCAGGGACTGGGATCTGCTGGGATAGCAGAGGGGTAGTCCTCGTGGCCAGAGCGGGCCACATTTTATTCCAACAAAGTTTGCTCGCGCAATGAGGACACCCACCCCACGATCATTTTCACCCTTTATTGTTCAAACCAGCAGCAGCATGCTAGAATGGGCCTTTGCAAGCAAATTCTTCTTGCCTTTCGCCATACCTGTTTCAGAAATGTTCCTTGTTCACTGGCTAGGCATGCTGGTGAGAGTGGAAGCAGCACGTAAAGTTCATTCAGGTGTTCATTTAAAGCCATAGTGGGCAGAAACTTGCTTTGCATCCTGGTTCTTGTAATGCAGGTAAGTGTTGTTTTCCTTTAGTAGGGGCCGCTTTTTCTTCTCCTCCATTCGTATTTTCCATCGGGTGGCTGCAAAAGACACAATCCGCCTGTTGCTTGTCTTGCGCTGAATTGAACAGGCTCGTGGTTCCCAATATCGCGCCCTTCCAACCAGGCACAGGGATCTGCTGGGATAGCAGAGGGGTAGTCCTCGTGGCCAGAGCGGGCCACATTTTATTCCAACAAAGTTTGCTCGCGCAATGAGGACACCCACTCCACGATCATTTTCACCCTTTATTGTTCAAACCAGCAGCAGCATGCTAGAATGGGCCATTGCTTGCAAATTCTTTTCGCCTTTCGCCATACGCGTTTCAGAAATGTTCCTTGTTCACTGCCTAGGCATGCTGGTGAGAGTGGAAGCAGCACGAAAAGTTCATTCAGGTGTTCATTTAAAGCCATAGTGGGCGGAAACATGCTTTGCATCCTGGTTCTTGTAGTGCAGGTAAGTGTTGTTTTCCTTTAGTAGGGGCCGCTTTCTCTTCTCCATTCGTATTTTCTATCGGGTTGCTTCAAAGGACACAATCCACCTGTTGCTTGTCTTGCACTGAATTGAGCAGGTTCGTGGTTCCCAATATCGCGCCCTTCCAACCAGGCACTAGGATCTGCTGGGATAGCAGAGGGGCAGTCCTCCTGGCCAGAGCGGGCCACATTTTATTCCAACAAAGTTTGCTCACGCAATGAGGACACCCACCCCACGATCATTTTCACCCTTTATTGTTCAAAGCAGCAGCAGCATGCTAGAATGGGCCATTGCAAGCAAATTCTTTACGCCTTTCGCCATACGCGTTTCAGAAATGTTCCTTGTTCACTGGCTAGGCATGCTGCTGAGAGTGGAAGCAGCACGTAAAGTTCATTCAGGTGTTCATTTAAAGCCATTGTGGGCGGAAACTTGCTTTGCATCCTGGTTCTGGTAGTGCAGGTAAGTGTCGTTTTCCTTTAGTAGGGGCCTCTATTTCTTCTCCTCCATTCGTATTTTTCATCGGGTTGCTGCAAAGGACACAATCCGCCTGTTGCTTGTTTTGCGCTGAATTGAACAGGTTCGTGGTTACCAATATCGCGCCCTTCCAACCAGGCACTGGGATCTGCTGGGATAGCAGAGGGGTAGTCCTCGTGGCCAGAGCGGGCGACATTTTATTCCAACAAAGTTTGCTCGCGCAATGAGGACACCCACCCCACTATCATTTTCACCCTTTATTGTTCAAATCAGCAGCAGTATGCTAGAATGGGCCATTGCAAGCAAATTCTTTACGCCTTTCGCCATACGCGTTTCAGAAATGTTCCTTGTTCATTGGTTAGGCATGCTGGTGAGAGTGGAAGCAGCACGTAAAAGTTCATTCAGGTGTTCATTTAAAGCCATAGTGGGTGGAAACATGCTTTATATCCTGGTTTTTGTAGTGCAGGTAAGTGTTGTTTTCCTTTAGTAGGGGCCGCTTTCTCTTCTCCTCCATTCGTATTTTCTATCGGGTTGCTGCAAAGGACACAATCGCCTGTTGCTTGTCTTGCGCTGAATTGAACAGGTTCGTGGTTCCCAATATCGCGCCCTTCCAACCATGCACAGGGATCTGCTGGGATAGCAGAATGATAGTCCTCTTGGCCAGAGCGGGCCACATTTTATTCCAACAAAGTTTGCTCGCGCAATGAGGACACCCATCCCACGATCATTTTCACCCTTTATTGTTCGAACCAGCTGCAACATGCTAGAATGGGCCATTGCATGCAAATTCTTTGCGCCTTTCGCCATACGTGTTCCAGAAATGTTCCTTGTTCACTGGCTAGGCATGCTGGTGAGAGTGGAAGCAGCACGTAAAGTTCATTCAGGTGTTCATTTAAAGCCATAGTGGGCGGAAACTTGCTTTGCATCCTGGTTCTTGTAGTGCAGGTAAGTGTCGTTTTCCTTTAGTGGGGAACGCTTTTTCTTCTCCTCCATTCGTATTTTCCATCGGGTTGCTGCCAAGGACACAATCAGCCTGTTGCTTGTCTTGCCCTGAATTGAAAAGTTTCGAGGTTCCCAATATCGCGCCCTTCCAACCAGGCACTGGGATCTGCTGGGATAGCAGAGGGGTAGTCCTTGTGGCCAGAGTGGCCCACATTTTATTCCAACAAAGTTTGCTCGCGCAATGAGGACACCCACCCCATGATCATTTTCACCCTTTGTTGTTGAAACCAGCAGCAGCATGCTAGACTGGGCCATTGCAAGCAAATTCCTTACGCCTTTCGCCATACGCGTTTCAGAAATGTTACTTGTTCACTGGCTAGGCATGCTGGTGAGAGTGGAAGCAGCAGGTAAAGTTCATTCAGGTGTTCATTTAAAGCCATAGTTGGCGGAAACTTGCTTTGCATCCTGGTTCTTGTAGTGCAGGTAAGTGTTGTTTTCCTTTAGTAGGGGCCGCTTTTTCTTCTCCTCCATTCGTAATTTCCATTGGGTTGCTGCAAAGGACGCAATCCGCCTGTTGCTTCTCTTGCGCTGTATTGAACAGGTTTGTGGTTCCCAATATCGCGCCCTTCCAACCAGGCACTGGGATCTGCTGGGATAGCAGAGGGGTAGTCCTCGTGGCCAGAGCGGGCCACATTTTATTCCAACAAAATTTGCGCGCGCAATGAAGACACGGGACGCGTAGCGTAAGCGCGTCGGGTCATGTGACCTAAAAATAACACTTTTTATTGGTTCAGGACAGTTTTGGTTTCCAAATGATGAAAGCCCTGGTCATGTGACCTGAAAATAACACTTTTCATTGGTTTAGGACAGTTTTTTTTCCTAATGATGAAATCCCCCACCTTTTTTCCTCTTTCTCACTTTGTACTTTGAGTGAGGAAGACCTGTTTCCAGAGCTATTACTAATTTGTACTCAGAAATGGCGTCAGTAGCAGCCGCAGCAGGAGCATCTCAGCCACCACCACCACCACCACCACCAAGAGGACCACCACAACACCACAGTGGTGGAGATGAAGAATAGGAGGAGGAGGAGGAGGAGGAGAGGAGGAGGTTCCTGCCAGAAGATAATACCCCATATAGGCCAAAGCAGCACATTATCCGGGAGTTTTTTTCAATCCCAAAGGACCTCAAAAAAGTAAATGCACCAAGGGTTACTTGCCTAATCTGTGGCACTGAACTTTCAAGGGGGAACCCTAACAAAAAGTACCCTTTTGTCAATAACACCATGATTCGCCACATGCAACGCCGGCACCCTAGCAACTATGCTGGGGCAGAGGTCAGAGAACTGGCCAGAAACCCTCCCCAATCTTCACCCAGCACCTCCAAAAGTAAGCAACCCACTCCATCGGGTCCAGAGACAAGGGAGATGGTCCCAAACATACAACCCCAGTTCGGACAATACAAAATCAGTTGTATATTTTGTGGTAAAACAATTACCTATGGTGAGCAAAGCATAAAGCTCATCAACCGTGCTGGTGACAACCACAATTGCTCCAAAAAACTTTAATTTTTTCCTGATATCTTTTTGCTCCAGTTGAGCCGTTTACAATTCCCTGTTTTTTGTTTCTCCCCATAAAAATAACAAAAAAAATATAAAATTGTTCATAAAAGCCAAAAAAAGTACAAAATGTTCAAAAAAACAATTAAAAAAATATAAAACAACAAAAAGAAGAAAAAAACAGTTCTTTTTAGAACTACCTCCAATTTATAAAAAAAGGCTACATTTTTTAAAAACTCTGTCATTCTTTTTTCCCTATGGTACGCTCCCCGGTACGCTCCACCGGTGCGCGTACCGGGCGCTCCCCCCCACGCAAATGGGAAAAAAAAAAAAAAAAGATTTTGCCCCGTGGGGCCCTTTTATGGCCCCCACATCAAACCTAGGGGGTCAGGGGGAGGCTACTCTGCCCCCTTTTGGTCATTTCCCCCTTTGTTTTTGCCAGCTCTTGTGTCTCGATCCTACCGAGACACAAGATGGCGGCCACTCCGGACTGTTTGGAGTGTTGGCAGACACCCGAGAGCCAATCAGCTTTCCGCACGCGAACTCGTGTAGCGTGCTGGTACGCGCCCCGGTGCGCGTACCGGGGCGCGCTTATAGATATATATATTTTTTTGGACCTAAATTACTCAACATCCACTGGAGCACATATCTTGAGACATAGCAAAGGCACATCGGGCTACCAGTCCCTACAATTTTGCCAAGATTGGTGGAAATCCATTCAGCCGTTCGGGCTAAAAGTGAGTTCAACCGCCCTATGGAAATTAACATGGGGAAAACACGTTTTGGGACCCCCCTTTTATCTCGGCCCCCGCTTGACGAATCCCCCCCAAACTTTCCGGGAAGGAGCGGAGAAATTTTGAGGAAATTTTTAGGCAGATTCCTCCATCGGCGCCAAAGTTATTCCCAATAGAATGTTGCGAATTCCCTATACAAAATATTGCTAACTATAACTATCTACTGGCGACCGCCAGTAGGTAATATATATGTATATATACATATGTATATATATATATTTATATTTTCACTGAAAAAAACATAGGTTTAAGGCACGTTATGGTTAGGAATTAGCATTTAAAAAAGCTTAGAAATTCCCTGAAAAAACCATAAGTTTCACACATGTTATAGTTAGCTAGACATTTCACTCATACAAAACCATCACTGATAACATCATCCAGTGAATGTGTGTTTTTCTGAAATTTAAATATATTTTATATATGTATATCTAAAGATCGATGGAAGAATAAATGGGTATATGAGTGTCCAAATGGATGATTTTTTTGTTAAATTGATTGTATAACTGACTGATTAATTGTATCTTAGTGAATACATTGGTTAGTGAGTAATGTTTAAATATGTAAATATCTGTATCAGTCTCACACTTTGTGAATAAGTGGCTGCTTGGGTTGGTGAGTAGCTACATGAGTGTCTACATGGGGTTATTAGTTGCTTTTTTTAGTATCAGTAGGAGTGTCAGAGTGGCTGTATGGTTTGGTGGGGGATTTTACTTAGCGCATAGATGAATGTATGATTGACTCACTGTGTGGATGTGTTTTGAAGACAGCATGTCTGCAGGACTGTATGGGTGGATGAGTGTGTGTATAGGTGTGTTAGTGAGTGAATGACTGTCTCAATAGTGTCTTCACGAGAAAGTACATATGTTTTAAACTAGTATATGTGAGTATTGATGTATATTAGTGAGTATATATGAGAGTGAGAGATTGGAAGAGTTCCTGTATAAATAGGTATGTGTTTCTATAAGTGATTGTTTAAGAGAGTAAGTATGTGTAAGTTTCTATAGAAGTAAGTGTTGTGGTGTGTGTATAACTGTATATGCAAGTAAATGGATGTTTGATACTTTACATGTGTGACTATGTGTGTGAGTAACTCTATGTATGAGTGTAGGTGTGTAACGGGATGTATAGGTGTATGAGTACATATGATGAGTGAGTACATGTATGAGTGACTATATAGAACTGTTGGTGAATGAAGGGATGTGTATGTAGTATTTGGAATTACTGAATAGGTTGTTCTAACTAGTATTGGTATCTCCATTGTTTTGAAAATTTTAGTTTCTATTTTTCAATGTGTGTATCAAAGGTTATATTAGGGTGAGAGGAGGTCTGCCACTCGTTCACAAGGATGATGTCATCAGCGATGTCATCAGTGATGTCATTTTGAGATGTCATTAGTGATGTCATGAGTGATGTCACTGACCATGTCATGAGTGATGTAATATGTGACGTCATCAGCAGTGCATTGCAGGCGCGTGAGTTATAGTTAGCTGAACTAACTATAACGGGGAAATTTAAATGGTTTTGTCTGAGTGAAATGTCCAGCTAACTATAACATGTGTGAAACCTATGGTTTTTTTCAGTGAATTTCTAAGGTTTTTTAATTGCTAACTATAACGGGGAAATTTAAATGGTTTTGTATGAGTGAAATGTCCAGCTAACTATAACGTGCCTGAAACCTATGTTTTTTTCAGTGAATTTCAAAGGTTTTTAAATGCTAATTCCTAACTGTAACGTGGCTGAAACCTATGGTTTTTTAAGTGAATTTCCAAGGTTTTGTAAATGATAATTTTTAAATGTATTAATTGTTATATTTTTTTATACTAATTTACTACATTGTTTTAAAGTATTTATTTTTAGATATTTTATTTTTTAAATTACATTACATATTTTTAATATAAATTGAATTTTTTTTTTCGAAAATATTGAAATTGGAATATTTTTTTATTTAATATTTTTTTAATTCAAATATACTTGTCAATGTTAGCCTATGGAGGGAAATTCAAGTTACTGTAACTACAATTATAATTACTTTTCAGGATCAGTAGTTGCCTGAAAGATGCAGCACTGAGGTCTCTCCTGATAACAGGTGAGTAAATCGGAATTCATAGTTCGGCTGATTTTAGGGGACTTTTTTAAAGTTTAAAAACTCCACACTTAGAAAAATTTACAAGTGAAACCAGTCAATGTTAGCCTATGCAAGGACATTCAAGTTACTGTAAGTTTGGTTAGAATTACTTTCAGGATCAGTAGTGGGCTGAAAGATACAGCACTGAGGTCTCTCCTGATAACAGGTGAGTAAATCGGAATTCGTAGTTCGGCTGATTTTAAAGACATTTTTTAAAGTTCCAAAACTTCACACTTAGAAAAATGTACAAGTGAAACCAGTCAATGTTAGCCTATGGAAGGAAATTTAAGTTACTGTAAGTATGGTTAGAATTACTTTTCAGGATCAGTAGTGCGCTCAAACATGCAGCACTGATGTCTCTTGTGATAACAGGTGAGGTAATCAGAATTAGTAGTTTGGCTGATTTTACAGGAATATTTTGCTCAATAGTGAAGGAAGGGGGCGGGGCCTGAGGAAACATGTGTGCAAACACGCCCTGTGGCACGTTTTAGGTTAGGGAATTCATTCCTCTTCAATCTTGAGGTCCCCAGTGAGCCAACTAGCCCACCAGGTAACCCAAGTATGCGCCAGGGAGCAGTGTCGCAGAGAGGTGTTCAGAGGGCACGCCCCCTTTTTACAACACTCTGCAAAACAGCTCTGTGGCGCTTACTGGAGATACCTATTGGACTAGTTGCCCCCTAGGGGACCTCTGGATTGAAGAGGAATTAATTTCCCAACTTAAAACGCGCCACTGGGCATGTTTGCACTCACATCATCTCAAGCCCCGCCCCATACCTTCACCACTGTGCAAACGCGCCCTGTAGTGTGTTCTAAATTGGGGGATTAGGTCCCCTTGCATACTGGGGGTCCCTGGGGGCCAACTAGCCCACCAGGAACCTCCAGTATGTGCCAGGGGGCTGCGTTGCAGGGAGGTGAAAAAAGGGGCATGGCCTCAGAACACCTCTCTGCAACACAGCCCCCTGGCTCGTTTGTAGAGGGGGAACTAATTCCCCTTGCATACTGGGGGTCCCTGGGGGCCAACTATCCCACCAGGAACCTCCAGTATGCGCCAGGGGGCTGCGTTGCAGAGAGGTGTAATGAGGCTGCGCCCCTTTTTACACCTCTTTGCAACGCAGCCCCCTGATGCTTTTTCAGAGGGGGAACTAATTCCCCTTGCATACTGGGGTCCCTGGGGGCCAACTAGCCCACCAGCAACCTCCAGTATGCACCAGGGAGCTGCATTGCAGAGAGGTGTAAAAAGGGGCGTGGACTCATTACACCTCTCTGCAAGGGAGCCCCCTGGCCCATACTGGAGGCTCCTAGTGAGAGTTGAAAGGAGGGGGCGTGGCATCCTCCCGATCCCGTTAAAAAAATACTTTTAAGAAGGGGGGCTGTGTAACCCCCCTTCTTTTACTTTTTTTTTTGCCCTGGGGACCCCATCCCCCTGGGCCTGCCCCCAATTCTTTTTAAAAAAAATGTTTTACGGGAACGGGGCATGCCCAACTTTTATATATTTTTTAGGGGGGTTGGAGGGGGGGCTGCATAGCCCCACTCCTATGCCCCCTTACGGCCCCGGGGACCCCATCACCCGGGGCCTGCCAATTTTTTTTTCTTTTTTTTTCTTTTCAATGGTGGAAGGGGGCCGCATGGGCAACTTATGGCCCCGAGGACCCCATCCCCCGTGGCCTGCCCTCTCTGTTGGAGAACCTTGGGGGTTACCAAGCCCCCCTCGGTCCCTGCCGGCTCCCCGCATCCTGGGGAGCCGGCATTGCTTTTCTGCATGGGGAGCAGATAACATGATGCTCCCCATAAATAAAAACAATCCGCTTTGATTTTTGAAAGAGAGAGTAGGTTTCCTGCTCTCTCTTTCAAAAATCAAAGCAGTTTGTTGTGGTAGGGTGGGAGCCGCGAGGCTCCCGCCCTACCACAGCAAACAGCAGTGTCCAGGGGTAGGCACCTCGGGACACTGCAGGAGCCGGCCCTGGGGGGTGGCGGTCCCCAGGGCCATCAAGGGCTCCAGGAGGGGGGCCGCGCAGCCCCCCACCCACCTGTTAAAAGCCCTGGGGGTGGTGGACCCCAGGGCTGGGGGGTCCATCACAGACCCCCCTATTTTACATATTAAAGCCCCGGGGAGTTTGCGGTCTCCGGGGCGTGTGGGGAGGCTTGAGCCCCTCACACAGGTATAAAAAAATATATAATGTAAGCGAAGCCCCGGGGGTGGTGGTCCACAGGGCTTTGGGGGCCTTAATGTATTAAAGCCCCGGGGGTGGCGGTCCCCTGGGCTAGGGGGGCCTTAGAGGCCCCCCATCATGAATATCCGAGCCCCAGGGGGTTGCAGTCCCTGAGGCTGCGGGGAGGGCTGTGTGCCTCCGCTATTATAAATACTTTGCCCCAGGGAGTGGGGCTCCCTTGGGCAGTGTAGGGGGGATTTGGCCCCCCCACACCTTTTTTTGATTATGCCCCAGGGATTTGGTCCCCCCGGGGGCTAATTTGGAAAAAAACAGACCAGTTTTTTTTTATTCACGGGGTACGTGTACCTACACGTATCCCGCGATTTAAAAAATAAATAACATTATTGGCCTTGGGAAGTCCTTGTGGGACCCCCTGAGCAGGCCTAGGTGTTTTGCGCACTTGTTTCACTGCTTTCTTGTGCCTCGGTTCTACCGAGGCACAAGATGGCTGCCAACACTTCCTGGTTTGGAGTGTTGACAGCCAATTAGCATAAAGCTTGTGCACGGGAGTACAGAGTACAGTACAGAGTACGGTACTTCACATATAGATATATCTATGATTTGACTTTTCAATTTCTCAGGAACTATAATATATATAAAATATATAATATATATATATATATATATATATATTACCTACGTGTTTTCCCCATGCAATTTCCATAGGATCTTTAGCCAGGGCTACAGCCCGAACTGCTGAACGGAATTACACCAATTTGGCAAAAAGGTAGAGTTCGGTTCGCAGATCACGCTTTTTGTTAAATGGTGTAAATCCGTTCAGTATATATATACTACCTACTGGCGGTCGCCAGTAGGTACTTATATTTAGGACCTATTATCCATAGGAAATCAGCAACATTATATTCCCAATAGTTTTGGTGCTGATGGATGAATCTTTGCGAAATTTTCTAAACCTTTGGCCAGCTCTAGTCCGCGCCTACTCTGAAAGTTTTGGGGTGATTGGTCAAGTGGGGGCTGAGAAAAAAGGGGGGTCCCAAAACGTGTTTTCCCCATGCAAATTCCCGTAGGACCTTAAGCCACAGCTACAGCTCAAACGGCTGAACGGAATAACACCAAATTTGTCAAAGAGGTACTCCTCAGTTCCGACTTGTGCCTTTTGCTTATATGGTGTCAATCTGTTCAGTAGTTCCTGAGAAAATTACAGTTAAAGTCATTTATATATCTATGGGCGCAGTGGATCTGCGGAGTGTGCAGGGATTGTTTCCGTTCCATAAGCGCACAGTCCCGATCACGCGCTGAATGCTGATTCGTTGTCAAGTGGTTATAAACATTCTAAACCAGAAACTGTTGGTAGCCATTTTGTGCGTCGGTAGAAGTGAGGCTGAGGAAGTCAGTGGAATATGTGTGCAAAACAGGGAAAGGGGACAGGGTAGAAATAATTGTACCATGTAGACCTGCTTAGGGGGTCCCAGAAGGACCCCAAGGGCCCACATTTTTTATTTTTAAGCCCAGCAGGTGCATGTAAGGCGCGCGGACTGTGACAAAAAATAAATAAAATAAAACCAAAAATTAGTCCCCGGCGGTTAAATACCGGGGGCAAAATTATAAAATGTTATGTGGGACCCAGAGGGGCCTCCCAGCCCCGGAGATCCTCAACCACGGGGACCGTCACCACCGGGCTTAAAAAGAAAAAAATGGTGGGAGGAGGGGTCCAAGGTCCCCAAAGCCGCAAGGACCACCACCCCGTGGGTTTATGCATTTTGGGAGGGGGACTCTGTGGCCCCCCTCCTGGAGCACTGGAGGGCTCCATTACCCCCTGGGGCTTAAACAAATGGTGGGGGGCTGTAAGTCTCCAAAGCCCCAGATACCACCACTCCACGGGGCTTTATGTATTGTGGGAGGGCCGGTTCCTGCAGGGTCCCGGGGTGTCCATCCCGCCATCCCATAGCAAGGAAATCTGTTTTCTCTTTCAAAATGTAAATCAGATTGGTTTTCCTCATGTGGAGCTGCATGTTAGTAGCTCACCATTTGGAAAAGCAATGCTGGGTCCCAAACGCGTAGAAGTTGTGCACCAAAGGCAGTAGAGTCGTACACCCTACAGATTATGAGTCAATTATGAGTTTGTTTTGAAAAAAGTGCTTGCGAAGATAATCTTCCTGTTCTTCACGAGTGTAAATTCGTGAAAGCATTACTCAATATAAATCCTTTTAACCCATTTTCATTCTAGAAGATCAAGAGTATTCTCCTTTATTGCAAAGTATTTTCTTCTTGCGTCGAAAGGTTATTTATACTACATTTTTCAATCTTTACGAAATATTTGCATACTGAAAAAAATTAAATCCTCTGTTGAAAGTCATCCAAGTCCACTTGAAGAATCATGACGTTGAATGCAAATAAAATATACATTAACAATATGATCCTTCTGTGGAAATGAAAGATAAAGTAAAGATGGTTATATTGTTCCTAATCATTAACTTGCACGTAGTAATTCCTTAATTAACTTATAATGCTTGTAATAGTTCTTTCGTTAACTTCTTATTATATTCCAATTCAACTTAAATATACTACATTTTATAATCATTTAAATATTTTTGCTTTCTTTTTTAAAAATATCAAACATATACCCATATACATTATTTACCTCTGTTCGATCTTCTTTCCTTCATGCGTCGAAATTCATCCAACTCCTCTGGAGGAGATATAATGTTTTATGTATTTTTAAATATACATTAACAATATGGTCCCTCTGAGGAAATGAAAGAGATTCTCAAGATGCTTCCGCAGCCCGAATCCTTACCTTGCTCGTAGTTTCTTCGGTCATATTGATTCACTGAAACGAAACTAATCATCCCACGGGTGTGGTTTATATACTTTTCGGTTACTTAACAGTCTATGGGATCAATTTATTGCTCCTCCCACTTGTACGTCAAGGTTTTCAGTTGACATGAAACATGTTTATCCACTTTAAATGTAAGTTGGGGAGACTTAGTGCTGTGGTAATACCATTTGTGGCACACTGCATGTGATGGTTTGAATTTTACTTCATTAGAAGCATTTAATATTGATAAACGTTTTCATAACATTCTGCTGATAACTTCACCTTGAATTTTTTGGTGGTTACTATTGATGATTGTGCTTCGGGTGTTCATAGTGTAATGTTAATACATACCCCAGCACAACCCCTATACTTCACAAACACCACCACACTACCATAAACCCTAAAACACTACCCCTTGCATGAATCTCTACAGTACATAAACACCACTGCACTACCCTAAACCATAAAACACTATCCCTTACAGTACACGAACACCACTGCACTATCCTAAACCTTAAAACACTACCCCCAGCACGACCCCCTACACGCAGGGTACATTTTTCTCTCCTTGTAAATATGGAGGAGCCACCTGCGTGACCAGTACGTCACAAAAAGTGACGTACTGGTGGCGCAGAAAGCTTGCACAGCATACATTGTAGGAGAAAAATGCCTTCACTGATTGTTTTCATGCAGGAAGGTGTGTGTTCTTGCACAAAAACAAACTCCGCACACTACAGATATTGTTGCACCATGGTGCAAGGGTGCGTGTATCACCACATGCCTGTACTTTAAACAGCAGTGCAGAGGGAAGGACAGACATCCAACATATTTATGTACATATGTTGCATCTTTGTCCTTCGGAAGTAGCAAAGCATGCTGTAGCTAAAGAGCTTACAGTGTCATTCTACAGCACTTCCTTATAGTTCTGCAGTTATACATTCACCATATATGGCCAAGCTACCATCCCAGAAGTAGATGAATCCTCTACACAGGACTTGGACACCTTGGTCAACGAGATTTTTCCTGAAATGTATTTCATCCTGGATAACCATGTATCTAATACTTCTGATCATGATGTTACTGTTAATAACACCTTGTCTCAGGGGGTTGAAGAAGGAGATACCTCCAAACGAAAGAGGGTTTACAATAAGAAAGTTGGAAGGCTAAATCAGCTAAGTTACAACATAATACCTCCCCTCCTCCAACTGCAATAACTCAATTTTTTCCTCCTAACCTGCTTACTAACAATGCATCATCCGAAAGTTTGGGTGCCCCTATTTAAATTGATCTTATTTCCCCTAGAAGCTAAATTGGAGCGAATTGAACTTAGACTGTCAAATATAGAGAAAGCCACAGCTGCCATATTAGCAAATTCCAACAAGCCCGGTAACCCAACCACTACGTCAACTGTCATCACTATCCCTGGACTCCCTCCGGGGGGGGGGCAACCGCCCAACTAGCTAATGAGGCCCAAAAATCTACCTGTCAATCCTTAGGCCCACAATATTACCCCCTCTCTGCAAATGCCTGCACCCTTACCGTGTAATGTTATAGCCAATGGGTTAACTGATAATGGCCAAACTGGTTCTCCTGTTAAAGAGCTTAGAGTCCCTAGACCACGTCTGCCAGATCTTCCACCGGAAGCAAATCGCTTTATGGTAGTTTTAGCGGGAGCCCCTACCTTGGAAGTAGGGGAAGCCGAAACCTTTCGTGCCCTAAAAAGCAAGGTTATCAAGTGGCTCAATTGGAACAGACCCTTGCCGGCCCACCTCCACAATGAAATCATCATGGTTAGAAGGGTCCCTTGGCTGGGTAAAACTGTTAAGACCATAAATGGGGATTGCATAACGGTTAATTTTAGAGATCCTAGAACCGTTTCACATATTTGTGCGGGTTTTAATAGATCTTTTGACTCCACCATCCAGACCCTCCCACTGTCCTTCTTTTTCCCACCCAATTCTATGAACTATGGTAGAGGTAGAGATGACTGGACCAGGGTTGAGGGGAGGGGTAGACAAAGAAGATACGATGTAAGACCGGCCCCCTTACCCCCGACTGTCCCCTTTTGTG
This sequence comes from Lissotriton vulgaris, assembly GCF_964263255.1. NCBI lineage: Eukaryota > Metazoa > Chordata > Amphibia > Caudata > Salamandridae > Lissotriton > Lissotriton vulgaris. Next base: position 1,498,770,496 of record NC_141691.1, on the reverse strand, counting down.
ATTATAACTGGTTCAGTTGTCTGGATGGTGTTGATTGACTACCCCCAGCCACTGAGTCATCGTCAATGACACAAGTCTGTAAAGGTTTAACGGCCGAAGAGGTTGAGCAAAATGTAAACCCCCCGGTAGTGTGTTTGTCAATGGTCGGAGTCCCTACTGAACTATCCTCCCCTACTACCATTAATCCCTTAGAGCCACCACAGAATCTAGATCATTAGGTCACTCTCCCCCCACTGGTTCCACCGGTCAATTTAGAGGTGTCGCTATCAACTACTACCATTAATCCCTTAGAGCCACCACAGAATGTAGAATATGGGGTCATTCTCCCTCCACTGGTCTCACCGGTCAATCTAGAGGTCTCGCTATCAACCACAGTCTCCCCAAGCGACCCCGGGATTACAGAGCTAGCTCCCTATGTCCCTGGTTTCAAAATTATGAGCTGGAATATTGCCGGTTGGCGACAGAAGGTGTCGTCTCTTGGCTGGAGGGAATCCATTTCCAAGCTTGATATCCTTTGCTTACAAAAGACTTGATCTACGTCAGACATCTTTTCTGATGGCTTTGTATCTTACAACTGTTCAGCGCAAGAGTCTACTATGGGTAGGGCAAAAGGTGGGCACGTAATTTTAATGTCTGTTAACCTTCCAGTTCGTGTGAAATCCCATACTATAGTAGGACCCCACTCGCAAATACTTTGGTTGGAACAAAGAGGGGGTCGTGATACTCTGTTAATCAATCACTATAACAATACGTTTGACCCCACGAGTACCTGTGTTGTAAATCATCTTGAGACAGCTGTCAAGAAAATCTGTTGGAATATTTATAATCCTTATAACATTGTGTGGGGAGGGGATTTCAACATTCGAACCTGCCCCTATGCATTTACAAATGTATGTGGGTTTGATCGGGCTAATGGAATGGACCGGGCTCATTTTATCCATACACCTTACGGCGACTCCCTTAATACTCTTGCTTAATTTTGATTTGTTAATCCTTCAACCTGCTGCGGATAGAGATGGTAATATTGTGCCGACTTTTGTAGGGAGGAACTCAGCCTCTGTTATTGATCACCTGTTGATCTCGGTACATATTGCCCCACTCTGTGCTGTTCCTAATATTGTTGATTTTGGCCTCAGTGATCATAATGCCATTACTATGTTGACTACAATCTGGGGTCTGTGCCAACATCTAAGCATATGATTGTTGATGAAATTATCCCCTGTAGGCAAAATGGTATTCAGATCAAATGGTGAGGGGAAAACTCTGAAAAACTGTTGTGGAAAATTGTGGAAGCTGGGTCTGAAGAGTTACTCCGCTGTCTTGATGAGGATGCTACCCCAAGATGTATTATCGCCGAATTAGAAAAACTCGGCGATATTATTAAAAGGTCCCTCACCATTTCTAAGGTTAAATCATAGAGGGAAACTATAGGTTGGTTTGATAGAGCCTGCACAAATTCATTACTAGATGTAAAGAGGGCACTCTCAAGCCACCCTAGAGACAGAGAAGCTGTAATACTTCTTAGGGCATCCTATAAACTCCAGCTGACTCGTAGAAAACAGGAGCTTAGGGAGCAAGCGTGGGATAACCTGTCCAAAGCGGCAGAGCTGCGTGACAGTAAGTTATTTTGGAGTACTGTTAACAGCCCATTCCTCCAAAAGGAGGGATTCCCAGTCCTAACAGCTCAGGTCAGTGAGGATAACTGGGTCCAATACTTTACTGGAATTTTCGACCCGGCCAGGGAGGACAATGTTAGTTTAAGGGCCGCTATCATAGGTTCTAAACTACCCCTGGAGATTACACTTCTCGAAGTTGATAATGCAATTCGTAACAGTAAGGGGGGGAAGGCCCCAGGGCCGGACGGAGTCCCGGTCGACTTGTATAAAACTGATCTGGCGCTATGGAGTCCCCTCCTGACCCAGGTTTTTAATGCCTCCGTTAACGATAGTACACCTTCCACGTGGAGTGAATACATAATTTTGCCAATTTACAAGAAGGGAGGTAGAGGAGAGGAGAGGCCAAGAACTACCGCCCTATCTCCCTTCTGGATTAATTGCTGAAAATTATGAGTAGGGTCTTACTGTTACGTCTAGAGGAATGGGCTGAAGTTAACAATATCCTTGCGGACTCACAATTTGGTTTCTGGAAGGGTCTTGGTACTATTGAGGAGTGTATTAATCTAGATCTTGTCGTCGGGAAATACACTAAAGCTAAACAGGGGTCTCTATTCCTCTGCTTCGCAGACCTCTCTAGTGCCTTTGATCTGGTGGATCATATTCTTTTGTGGTCCACCCTACTTGAAATGGGAGCTCCTGCAGCAATTATCCACTTCCTGGTCGGACTATACAGCAAACTGTCAGCACAGATTCGCTTTGGCCAAGCGGGGGAATGCACGAAGAAGATCAAGGTCACATCTGGTATCAGGCAAGGTTGTGTTTTAGCCCCACTACTTTTCTCCCTTTTTATAAATGCCATTGAATCCGACCTGAAGAAGGTCCAAGCAGATACCCCTCAAGTGGAGGGCCAAGCAATCCCGGTACTGCTTTATGCAGACAATACTGTCTTACTTTCGAGAACCCCAATTGGTCTGCAAAAATAATGAACCATTTTTATGATTTCATCATGGGGAGGAAATTAAAGATCAATAATTTTAAACTTTTATCATGGTTTGTGGGAAAAAGGTGAAACAGCTTAAACCGTTCCATTTTAAGGAACATAGAATAGAGGTTGTGAACAAATTATGCTATCTAGGTATAACCTTTAGTAATAGTGGGTCGTGGGCCCCAGAACTACATAACATCAAGGCCAAGATGGATAAGGGGTCCGGAGGAGTCTTCTGCTTTGCTTCTAAACTAGACAGTCATAGAATCCCTGATATGTTAAATATCTACCGGCACAGATGTGCTTCAGTTGCTCTTTATGGTTCGGAAGTGTGGGGACACTGGAACCAGGGAGACCTGCAAGTAGCTGAAAATACTTTCTTAAAGAGGCTCCTCTGTCTCCCACCTTTGGCATCCACCAAACTGATTCATAAAGAGGTGGGGTTGGAATACCTGACCGACCTAACAGGATTGAGACCCCTTATGATCTGGAGGTCAATTTGGGCCAAGGACGAAACCGGCTTCACTAGGCGAATAATACAAGACTGTCTGGGCCTGGACAAAGTCCGCCAGATCCCCTGGTTAAAATATGTATTAACATCCTACAAAGAAATGTTTGACCTGGATGTTTTCAGTGACCCTGCATGTGCAATCAATATATCTAAACAGGAGGTCAAAAGTGTTTTTTGGGGGGTCAAATCCAATATGCGCAATGTTCAATGTGGTCATTTTACTACTCATGTATTTTATAAATCTCTTAATGTGGAATGTTATGGCATGCCTATGTATTTAAAAGCAATTACCAAACAGTCACATCAGTTTGTTCTTACAAGGTTGAGATTAGGCATTGTCCATAACTTGGTGGCATTCCCCCGGATGAAAAACTATTCTCTAACACCCTGCCCGTGTGATGGAACCACCAAACAGAGCACGCTGCACTTTATGCTAATTTGCCCCCTGTATTTGCAACTCTGTATTTTTTATCTCAAACCTCTTTTTAAGAAATACTCTGTGTTTACAGTTGCATATGCTATGAGCCTCTTATTTGCACTTGATAGCACTGATATCTGCTTTTTCACGGCAACCTTTATTCTAAAATCTATATCCATCAGGAAAAGTTTGGAATTCTAACTATGCCTTTTGTGTGGTATTGCTGCTATGCCTATTGTATTCCTCCGAATCGAATTGTCTTAAATCTCGTTTATACTGTAACCCTTTTTTTAACAATCTTCATGTGTTGTTTTTACTATTCTGTATGCTTTTATGATTGTTTATTCAATAATCGAATAAATCTTATGAACTGAAACTGAACTGACAAATGCATTCTTTACTCAATTATGCAGTATGTATACATTTATGTAAACTTTCACAAACTAGCATATACATTTAACTCTTTCTTTAACCAGAGTAGTTATTCTGAAAAAAACTTTTTTTTGTTATTTGTACTTTTATAGATATTTATTTTATTTTTAGAACTTTTTTGTTTTTCTTGTTTTTTTAAAGAAAAAAAAAAGTCTACAGGATCAACAAAACCATGAACTTTGAGGGAATAAAAAAAAACTAGCATTGATGGTTATCAATTGCTCTGCAAACTAGGTCTACTGATTGCTCCCCATAACAAATTAAATGATTGCACTTCACGCAGTGCATTCTAACTTTCATGAATTGGAGACGTATATCTGGTCGTGATGTTGAAGGTAATGCTGCAGAGGTACTTGGTATTGCCGGTGGTGGAGGTATATTTTGGCGCAGTCTTCTACATTCTTCGTGAGCATAGTTGACAGGATGCATGGATTGGAGGTGCTTGCGCATACTAGCAGTGCCACAGGAGTATTTCTTGTTTGGATCTGCTCTGGACAGTACTTCCTAACAAATCTTGCATGTTACTTTGGTGGCATTACATTTCATTTGCTTCCCCGGAAAAGTAAAAAATTTCCATACAATGGATGTGTATCTTTTGTCAGGGTGAGGTTCTGGTACAAATTGTTGAGTAACAAAATCATCGGAATCAGATGATTCTTGAATTGGTGTAGCCATTTTTTAATTGAAAAAAGAAGTTCAGGTTTCCAATGAAAAAAAAGTGACCTTCTTTTCAGGATAGGTCTTCTCGTAAGGAAGGTCTAAGAAGAGACATTGAAATGGGTGGGGTTCTTGAATAGTTAGAACACTAAGTGTTATAAACCAATGAAATCTCATTTTTTTGGTCAAATGGGATCCACGTTGGGTGCGTACACACAGCAGACATCTAGCGCGACTTCTCCAAATTGCATTTAAAAGTAATAAAAGTTTATTAAAACTTAATATTTATATTAAATACATATATATATATATCTTTTTTTATATCGAAAAATTTCACCGAAGTCGTGCACTCACCGCGTTGAACACGTACATGACGTCATGCGAAAGCGCTCGTGCACGGTGTTGCGTGATACGTATATGTTGCGTATGTGCTTCAAGTCACATAGCAATCGCGCATGGAAATATGTACCCATCGCATACCCTACACGCATCCTACAGACAAAAATGTAAAATGGCGGCTAAGTTCTGCGCAGCTATCAAGAGTGGTACGATTTGGGTGCAGGACTGCTAAAAAAATTGGAAAAAAACTGAAAATATTATAAAAATATTTTTAAAAATATAAAAAATATATATATTGCATTTTTTACAAAAAAAGATATATTAAAAATGTGTAATGTAATCTTAAAAATAAGATATCTAAAAATGAATATATTTAAAATACATTTGTAAATCAGTATCAAAGAAACAAATATAACAATAAATAGATTTAACAAATGTTATGGAATAAATCTTTCAAAATCACTGAAAAAAACCGTGGGTTTCAGGCAGGTTATACTTTGGAATCATCATTTAAAAAACCTTTGAAATTCACTGAAAAAAACATAGGTTTCAAGCAGGTTATAGTTAGGAATTATCATTTTTAAAAACCATTGAAATTCACTGAAAAAACCATAGGTTTCAAGCAGGTTATAGTTAGGAACCATCATTTAAAAAACCTTAAAAATTCACTGGAAAAACCATGGGTTTTAGGGATGTTATAGTTAGCTGGACATTTCATTCATACAAAACCCCTCCGTTTTAGTTAGTTGTACTAACTGTAACTCTCGCGCCTGCAATCAACTGGTGATGATGTCCCATATTACATCATTCATGACATGGTCAGTGACATCACTGATGACATCACTGATGACATCTCAAATTACATCACTGATGACATCACTGATGACATCATCCACTTGACAATCAGATACACTTCATCATACACTACTATAATCTTCCATCACTCACTGTAAAATACAGAGTACCATATTTTAATCCATTGACACACCAATGCAAGTATCTAAAAACCCACTCAGCCATTGCGAGATCTACACAAACATGTAATCAATTACATATAGATTCACTCATACAAGCTGTCAATGATCAATAGAACACTATCAAATCTACTTATACACCCAAATTGACATTACACACCAGCACACATCATATTTACTTATGCAGTCATCCTACTCACTTATGCAAACAATGGACCATACTTACATTTACTCAGCTACACACTTATACAAACACCACTTAATGTATTCATATAGATAGTAACTCATACTTAGTGTGTTATAAAATCACTATTACAAGTATACAGTTATCCATACAGTCAATAATGCAATCAATTAGTCTTATGTATACTTATTTATATACAACAAATGTCCCATGCACTGTCTTCATTTTTGTCCTCATTTTTCTTTATCTCTCCCCACGTTTATTTTTATCCTTATTTATATTGCTGTACATTTGCCTATACATCTAAGTTTCTAGGCCTCCTTTTATCGCATCCACTTCCTCTTTTCTGTCTTTTCTCACAAGTTGCTGCTGCCTTGGTTTCTAATATACACACACTTCATTGGGGTTGGTTGATCCTTTTTAAACACTAGCACTTAGGTCTTCCCACTTCTTAATCTCCCTAGCCTGCCATATTAAGTTCATTATTGCCATGCATGTCATACTTCAGACCGGTTGTTGTGAAGATTGTTGTGAGCCCCCTTTCATGTGCCAAGTTCTACTGAATATGTTCTGAGTGGATGGCTGGTTTCCACCGACCTAAAAACACAAACAGCATCCTGATGAAGGTTGTTGACATGGAATTGTAATTTCCGAAATGCGTGTCGGTGCATCTCTGTCCATTTGCTTGAATAAATGTTATAGTAGCATTTTCATTACTGTATTATAACTGTTATTACAATGAGTAATAATTTTTAGAACTTTATGATTTTCCATGTTGTGGATGTTTATTATGTGTATATTCTTCCATAGTTTCTATTGTGTTCTTTTTGCTCTAACTGTTATGTAGTCAGTTATTTGTCTATTTTTATTGTACCCACATGAAATACATGAATCAGTGGTCCGTAATGTGTGTGGTGCTCAGATCTAGTGTTGATTAATTTGAACTTTGTCGCGATATTCACTGTTTCTTCAAAAAAATCAGACTTAGAAACTTCTTCAGAGTCTCCTATGTCCCTACCATAGATAACAGATCAGGACTCAAGCTTCCATCTACTTTCACTCCTACCCTTGACATGTTAGGGCCAGAAGTCAGTATCTTTGAAAAAAACGTTTTTTACCAAAATATGTTGAAATTTGTGCCTAAACCTCCTTATAATATGAGTCTTAATGAATATAATGCCCTCATCAATCTACGTAAAAATCGCGAAGTTACTATTAAACCCTGTGACAAAGGTGGGGGTATTGTTGTTCTAGATACCACAGATGATAAGAATCAGATTCAAACGATGCTAGGTATTCCTGATCATTATTCTAAAATGAGCAACTTTCCTGAACAAAGGATCAAAAAAAAAAATCTTCATTTCACAGAAAGGGCTCTCAACAGAGGCACGATTTGTAAACAGGAATTTGCGTTTCTCAACAGACCTTACACAAATACCCCTATGTTATTCGGTGTTCATAAACCCCACAAAGATCCCATCAATCTTCTCTTTAGATCCATTGTGACTGCCATAGGATCCATAACAGAACCTTAGTCTAAATACGTAGATCATTTCTTAAAACCATTGGTGACTGCCCTACCAGCCTATGTCATTGACACAGGACACATGGGCCATATGTACAAGAACCAGTGAAAAATATTGCTAACGCTAGTTAGCGGCAAAAATGTTATCGCCGCGCACTGCCGCAAATTATCGCCACATTAGGGATGAATGTACAAGCTAATGCTACGTGGCGATAGTTTCTCATCTCAGTGGAAATTGTCAACGTTTACAACAGTGTCACAGCAATAAAATTCTTCCCTCTAATGTGAAAAAGTAGTGGCAGGCCATTCAACAGCCAGAACCTGCACGCACATTAACGTGATGCCACTTTTTTCACGTTAGTTCAGAACAGTGACTACAAAATGCCTGCAAAGTATCACAAACTGAGAATTTTCTTTTTTTTTTAAAGATCTATGGATGAAGCTGGACCCAGTACTGCAGGAGAAAACAAACCCACAAACAGCCAGGAGGACAAGCCAGAGAACCAGGAGAAGGGCAACGAGAAGAGGAAGTGGAAAACCAGGTTCAGCCAGCAGGAAAACTAGGTCCTGATTGCGGAGGTGACAGAAAAACAACAGAAGCTGTTTGTCAGCTCCACTGTGTCATTGGGGACAAAGAATGCAATATGGCAGTCCATCACAGCCAAGGTGAATGCTGTTGGAGAGTGAATGACTGCAAGAAGCGCTGGCATGATGCTAAGCTCAAGACCAAGGAGAAACTGGGCACCAATCGCAATGTAGCACTACAGACTGGAGGTGGGAGTCTAGCGCCAAGTGAGGAGCTGGATGCCTTGGAGGAACAGGTGTCCACAGTCATCTGTGAGGAGTTGGTGGTTAGAGTCCAGGGACAGGACACTGCTGAACATGACAAGCAAAATCAGCAACACGGTGAGTAACAACTGAACTAACTGCACCATTGTGCATGTTTGTCTGAGTTGTGCATACGGATGTGTATGTGCAGTAAGATCACCCTTCATGCACATAGAAAATCTGAAAATCAACTCAGACACCTTTGCACAATGGTGCATGTGTGGTGACATCGGTGGGGGCATGCTCACTTGTGCACATCATCTGTCGCAATCACAGTTCATCCTCATTTTGTCATCAAAGAGATGCAGCCCTGTGCAGACAATTGTATGTGTGTGGTGTTGAGGCAAGGGGGACATTTTACCAGCCTGCCACATCTCCAGGTAAAGTGCCCCTTTCCATGTTCATTAGATGCATCTCTGTGTGCACCAAGTGAGAAAACAAGAAGTGAGTCTGCATACCATGGACACATGCATTGTCACAACATAGTGATCAGGCAGCCTACTGTACAAAAGGTGCATATCCCGAAATGCACAAATTCAGCACAGTTGAAATAAAATGTCATGTCATACCACAAGCAGGGGGGACATGCCTTCAACAGTACAATGCATGGACTACGCATATCAGGAATGTTTCACCATGTTTTACTACATGTCTTGTCTGGGTACCATACTCACAGAAGTAAAAGAGTCCCTGTAAAGAAGTATCATAGGTCCGGTATGACACCAAGCAAGAATAGCAATTTAGCAACCACAATTCTCAAATAGCGAAATCGCACCATCACCCCTTAGCTCAAGAAGCATTCCTATACTCATGTGCAATACCGAAAACTGTAGCATACATTAGTCCTGGTGTGACTTGCCCATCACACATTTATGGGCATGGAAACAAGTATTTTTGGAAAGTCAACAGTGTCAGTGAACAAATATACAGTCAGGACAGTCATCATCTTCACAAAAACACTGGCAGCAACAATTCCAAAATAGAACAGCATGTGTCATTCATGTCAGCATCTGCATGCAATATTCAAAAACACATATCACCCTGCCAATCGCACATGATGTGATGTGGGGGAGGGGTGATAGGATCTGAGCAGCACCAATGAGTACTTTTGAATACACAGCCCTAAACTCCAGGCTGCCTACACACTACATGTGGTGTCAAGTTTAGGGTAACAGGTGTTGTAACTATCTGTTCAGTGGCAACAACAATAGAAAGTCAGGCTGCACTAGTCTCACAGCGGTTAAGCCAACAGGAGGGCAGCAAGCAATGCATGCAGGGAACACATGAATGATGACATGCCCACATGAGAAATCACAAGACCCAAAGCTAATTGTATATACATGTGCACTGCATTGAGAAGCACAAATGGAAAAAGAAATTGTGATGCTGTGGTGTTCTAATCTAGGACCCCGATCAAAATTGTGACCTTATGCCCCTATACGGCTATAATCCATCCATACCCCTATAATGGCATAAACGATCAAGAGCCATATTCCAGAAACTCGTCTCTGGCCTAAAGGATCAGAGCCATATTTCAGAATCTCGCCTCTGCAGCTCATTACAGTACATGACACAGCAGAAGCCACTATCTTAGATTCCTAGATTACACTCCGAGTTCTTCAACAAGATAAAACCCCCAGCAACCTGGGAAAGCCCCGCTTGCTATGTTTTGATTGGTAATAGAACTCTAATGAGCACTGTAAGAACGACCGGTTCTTGTGACATCTCTATTGACGTCTTATGTCCAAAAACTTACGTCAAGCAAGGCACCTTTCAGGTATAAATATTACCAACGTTGCCTTAAGCAAGAGCAATGGTGTGGAGAATACAGGTGCAGAACAGCTGTCCCTTGCAGAGCCCAGCAGATGGAAGCAGCCCACGGACGCTGCCCCTCCTCCTCCTTGATGCGCTGAGAGAGACGCTGTCTTTTCTCCTGCCGAGAAAATGTATTAATTAATTGTGGGTTTGTAATGCACTAGAATCGACTCCCGAAGGAGTATCTCTGCGCAGTAGACCGCTGGGGAACCCGTCCTGGTTTCCCTGTGAGATAGTCCCTACTGGGTATCTCCAAGGTGAAACCAGGCATCCCCAGCGTATGTGGGGGGCCGTTGTGGAGATGAGGCAAGCTAATGCCCAGAGTTGCCGAGTGTGATCCCTGGTTAGAGTAGGCACCGAGATGAGAATTATCGAGTCCGCTGACCCTGGACCACGACCCTGCCGCGTCGGGAATTGAACCCTGGTCCCGGGCCGTCCTCTGCTCCCGGGTCTGCCGCCTCTAACCAGTGAGCCACACTACTCCACAAATCCAGAAAATCCAGCTCCGGCGTTTCCAGCCTACCCTTGCGGGTAAACTGGGATATCGAGTCCTGGAAGGAGATACAAGACCTCCAACATTCTATTCCAGAGGTATGGTGTTGACTAAACCCTTAGAGAGAATTCTTGAAGTAAATCCTTGGCAAAACCAACTTAACTTACACTGCTACTTACTCCCTCCCAAGTATTAGGCTTAGGTCAGGTACACTGGGGTAGGCGTATTTAGAAGCACCAGTTGAGTACGTTAGCTAAATGTATATATGAATGTATATATTTTATTCATTTTAACCATTGTATGGCTAAGAAACCATATCAATGCTTTTACAGTTTTATTCCGCAATCCTCCTTTTACTGTACACACGTTTTATAATAACAAGTCTTGCAATTGTGGCAATTCATTTCTCTTGCATGAGAAGAAAGACTCTTATATAAATAATACCTTTTATTGAAAACGCCCGTCTCTCTATTCTCTGCATCTTGGTGAAAGTAATCTGCACAACTGACTGAGTAAAATAACTGTCTATTGTTTCACACGACTCTAGAGATTGACTCTTATTCTAAGGAGCAAAGTTGTCATGTTGAGGAAATAAAAATTTTACGTGGCCAATGTGTCCCCTGCATGTACCCCACGTTTAGTACATGTGCATGTTACCCATGCATTTTTCCCTCTCATGCCTGTAATAATAATGCCCCTGTATTTCTGTCCCACATTAGAATGTCAGTTACCAAGCCTTCCATGAAAGAAACATTAATTCTGTAATGAGGCCTATGTTGCCAATGTATTTGCATGGTACGCGTTTAAAAAGTCGAGATGAACCCGTTTTGTGGCTCAGCTTGAGCCTCAGGTTTCTTGCCTTCAGACACTCTGAAAGCTGCAGCTCAGCTATGTATCCCTGAACTTTCGCATACTTCTGGCCCAGCCCGGCCTGCCAAGACAGTATTTTGCACACAGTTATCTACTTGCTCCACAGAATCACATTCCTGCTTAGTGAAGAAGATAAACAGAACCCCGTCTGCAGAGATAGAGCCCAGCCTTTCTGTCTCCGTTTAAGTGATTTGCAGAGCTCGCATCCATAGAAAGCCCATGGCCCCCACGCAATGCACAAAGAAATATATGCACACACTGGCTCTTGATCATGAGCAACCTTTGCTCGAGCGACCTTTTACTTCAGATAATACATCCTCCTAACTCAAGATATCAGATAATACCAGACGTACAGGTCGTCCTGACACTGAAGGCTTCCCTACTAGATCGAAAGTCAGCTCCCCCCAGCTTCCCCCAGTTCCACGTTAATTGCACGTCATGACCAAGTTACGCACACATGTAGGGTAAAGGTTCCAACTGACCATGCAGACCCCCTCCATGTATCCACCCATCTATGACTCATCTATGACTCCTCAAGTGAACGCCCACGTGTACGCCTCTTACACGCCCATATGCTCTTATCTCTCTCTTTCTCTTGCTCCGCCTGGAGCGCTCCGCCTTCTCTATGCAATGTAATGTATGTTTAAATGTATAAATAATGTACTCTGTGAATAAAGTTCAGATGACGATCCTTCCTGAACCTTAGTGGTGATGGAACCCGATTCTCCCTTAACTCGAGTTACTGAAATGAAGCCCTTTTGAATCGGACACCACGGACTGTGCCTCTCATTATATGCATGACCCATTGTTTAAGTATAGAAATTCCGACAGGGTAATATTTTATTTACCACATGCGGTTGTTGGAAAACTGAATCCCTTCTTGTCTGTGCCAGGGAAGCTGATCACTTCCTATTCAGTCAAGAAAGTTTCCAGTGACCTCTGAGCTAGTTGGTACAAACCCAATTAAGTTTAGCATAGTCAGTAGAGACCTGGAAGACCGCACTTCTACGTCTATACTGCTGTTTATGTTATTCCAATGCGCAGGGCCTATAGGGAAAATAGGAACTACACTACATGGCGCCCAACGTTTGGTAAGGCGATAAAACTAACGCAAGACGTTAGAGTAACTCAGTCGTGCTTTTTCACACAGACCCTTTCTACCGTAAATACTCCAATAGACATCTGGGGTGGGTGAAAGGTTAAAATCCGCCCGAACTTAGTAGAAAGAGATTCCTATGTAAAGCTCTGGTTTATTCAACGTTGAAGGATACAGTGTTCCAAAATATTGTGCACCTAATCTTTGTTTCCTTGAAATCTGCTCTGCAAAAACTTGCATTTATAAAATGCCAGGAGAAGGCAGGAACAACGGAACCGTTGATGCCGCAGTAAATGCGACTCAGCAGGGTCCCGATGAAATTACTGAACCGGGTGCGATAATCATCCCGGTCAACATAAGAAAAACTATAACGTTAAAACTTATAGAAAACGGACTGACCACACAAGGTGGCACAGTCGTCTTCGTGATAGAGGCACACGAATATTGGCAGACAGAGGTATTCTATTCTTGGATAAAATTTCCAGCGGCAAACGCTGCAACACATGAGTTCCACTATTACAAAATAGGGGATCCACCGGAAGAGTACACTACTTTAGAGGAGATTGAAATCCCATTAAAATACCAAGAGCACCTGCTCTGGTTTAAAGGCGCCCTAAAACACAATGATCATATTACCAGGCTCGGTCCACTAGGTAGACCAGGAGCAACGTGGCCGGTTCTAGCCAGCTACACACCACATCCGTACATTGCAAAAATGTCGAAAGAAGAGCTGTTAGCACAGCTAAAAACATTAATTAAAATACATAGACAATTAGTCCATTATGTAATGCGGACTGCAACAGTCATGTCTTGGTAAAACACCCATAAAACGGGAACAAATTCCTTTCTGGTTAGCGCAGAAAATTACTCAAATAGAGGCAGTATTTCCGAATACTACCCCTATTGAGAAACACAGAATTCTGACCATCTGCCTTCCAATGGGGGTCGCACCACACGTGGAGGACTGTGACACTTGGGGTACAGTCTTTGCTTCCATTTACACAAAAACACATGGTGTTCCGTCAATGGCGGTAATACCAGATGTGCTAAAACAGATTCAGAATGAATACAGTCCAGAACGTGCTTTAACTCTTGGTATGAAATTACTGAAAGACTTCAAGCAGGTCTCGGCTATATTACTAGCCAATATAAAAGGAGAAGCAGCATCTGTGGTGATCCGCCAGAAATTGAAAGAAACAGATATAACAGATTAACCAATTGAGCTTGCCAGAATTATAGAAAAATGTTATGAAGAATTAGGCAGAGACAGCTTGGGTGGGAAACCAGTAAAGCCCCAACTGCTCGAAAATCCTGAAAAATTATTTATTAAAAATAATCAAAATACTCCTAAAAAAAGCTGGGATGGAAATAAACAATCCACTCCCAAGGAAAAAGTTTTCCAGTCCAGAGGAAGGTCTCCTCGACGGAGGGAAAGAACTCCGACTCGAGAACACCAATCTCCCCAGAGGGAGCCCTCTGAGAAAAGATATAACCTTAGAAATAGGGATAACTTGAAGAAGCCTGATAGATATCAAAGTATTGATACACATCCCTTCCGATCTTTTTCACAGAAATCGGAAAGAAGAGGACGGTTGGACCCAGGAGAGCACACCAAGTACAAAGACAAGGAACCTGCTCAAAGTAAAAAGTTACAATTTCCAAAGAAGAAGGTAGCCAGTATTAGAGTAATCGAACATGCCGAGAATACTGAGGACACAGTTGAAAAACGGGGAGTGGGCACACACAATGCTAGACAGTGCAGCAGAAATCACCATAGCTCGCAAGATCCTGATGAGTCATCTGGAGACCGTGGACACGAATGAATACATTCAAGTAGAAACTGCTGACACCAGAGTTAGCGAACCTCATAAGATATACGAAATAACACTGCGTATAGAGGGAGATAAGAGTAGGAAAATAAGGTGTCTATTTTGGGATAAACTCTCAAAAGGCTATGACATCCTGTTAGCTGAAAAAGATTTCCCCCCGGAGTTTGTCAGGGAGTGCCCTCGTGGTGAAGATATGATTATGCCTGCCTTCTCGAATCACATTCCGATTCACACTAAATATATATATGCAAGGAAATGGGCAGTAGCCCAGGCACCAGCATTATATAAAAACCATGTAGGATGGGATGAGGACTCTCCTCCTCACAAAATCCAGTTAAAAAGTCAACCGACTGCACAAAGGCAGTATCCAATTAAGCAAGAAGCTAAAAAAACAAGTCAGGGAGATTTTAGATCAACTTGAATACCAGGGGGTGATTGAAACATGCACCTCTCAAATGAATGAACAATCCTTTGTTTCCTGTCTCCAAACCAGACGATTCATATCGTCTAGTCTTGGACTACAGACACCTAAACTCATGTTGTAAAACATTCGCAGTACAAAATTCGCATAGTGCTGCACTAATGAATAACATAGTTCGAAAAAAATATAAAACAACATTAGACATATCTAATGGTTTCTTTTGTCAAAACATTGCACCAGAAAGCAGATACTTGACCGCTTTCTCAGTAATGGGGTCTCAGAAAAATTTCTGTAGGCTCCCACAGGGATTCAAGAACAGCCCAGGACTATTCTCAGCCAGAGTAACAGAGTTACTACAAATATATGATGATGAGGCATTATCTTACGTTGATGACATCTATCTCACAGACGACGACTTGGAGACTCACTTGAAAAGGGTGAATACCATAATACTTGGGTTTGCTGCAGGGGGTTACAAATTCAACTTTAAAAAGTCTCGAATTGCCCATCTTACAGCATTATTTTTAGGATACGAATTATCAAGTGAAGGAAAAAGTCTAGCGGACAACTTCTTAGAGAAGTGCGCTGTACTCCAAGCACCAAAAACGCTGAAGAACTTACAATCGATTCTAGGCTTCCTGAATTTCGGAAGAACTTACATTCTAAATTATGCGGAGAGGGTTAAACCTCTCTACGAACTAATTAAACCTGATTTTAAACCAATCAACTGGACTCAAAAACACACAGACATTTTGAGATCACTGCAAACAGACATGTTAGCAAAAACAAAATTAGATACACGTGACAATACACGAATCCTTGTAATCCGAGTCATCCCAGGAAGATGCGGATTCACGTACCTGACCTCTAATGAGGGAGAAATGGTACCAATAGCTTACAAATCACATTTGTACACCAAAGCTGAAATAAAATTCAGCTCGACGGAAAAAATTCTAACTGCAGTTCAGACTGCTGTAGCAAAAGAAAGGGCCCTAGCACAAGGTAAACAAATAATAATCATTACACCCATACCGGCTTTAGAAGCGGTAACTAAAGCAAGCATTCCTAATGCTAAAGCTTTTCATCCGAGATGGATCCAATGGGTTAATTCTCTTGCTGCAACAGACGTAGTGTACGAATTTGATCCTAACCTAAAGACACAGGAATTTTTACAATATGAATATCAATGTCCTCTGCCAATTGAAATCCTGCCTCTAGAAGAATACAGAAGTATCATACATACAGACAGATCAGCACAACCCGCAGTTGGGGGTAAACAAGCTTACAGTGCTGCGTTCGCAATTGTTAAAGGTCGTTGGCACAAAGGAAAATTTAGACCACTGGTCACTAAAACACAATCTCTAGGAGATTGTTCAGCTCAGCGAGCTGAACTGGTAGCATTTAAGATGGCACTAGAAAATACCGATCGCGAATTCCCCACACTTATAGTGTGCAATTCATATTATTGCGTACAATCTTATAATGAATACTTGCAGAATTGGGTGGAAAATGGTTTCAAAGATGCAAAAGATGGCACAATTAAGCATAAAATGCTTTGGGGACAAGTAGTTATTTTACAGAAAGAACTACAAAAGACTCACGTGATACACACTCTGAGTCATCAACATGATGGCGTTCACGTTGCAGGGAATTCATTGGCTGATGAAGCCGCGAAGGCAGCTGTGCAAACGGCTTCCGTAGCTGCGATTACTCGGTCACAAACAAAAATAGACAGCGACATTCTACAAGCTGTCAGTGCGTCAGTAAAAGATGATAAAAAAACACTCCCAAAAGGCTTTCCAGAAAAGTACTTATATTTAACAGATACAAATAATGTTCCTTTTGCTCGAATCCCTGGAGTGGGGGATAGAGTAATTCCAAACATGGAACACAGGTTAGGACTAATTAAAGCGGCACATGAAGGGCTTGCTTCTGCACACGCTGGTGTTTCCGCAACAATATCACTATTAAAACAGAGATATTGGTGGCCTCGCATGAGAATACAAACTAAGAAATATGTATTAGAATGCGAAATATGCCATAGAATGAAAGTATCAACAGTAAAACGACCAGCGCAGACACCCCTTCTCATCTCAGATAAACCATTAGCATGTGTTTACCTGGACCACTGTGGTCCCCTACAAAGGGACGGCAACTATAAATATATCATGGTCGCAGTGGATTCCGGTACGAGATTCATATGGATGTGGCCCCAGCGCTCGGCTGACGCCAAAACGGTTATAAAAGATCTGCGAGTCTTTATCGGCACATAAGCAATTGCCATGTTCCATTCTGACCAGGGTCCTACTTTCAGCTCTCGAGCTTATAAGGAGGCCATGGCCAGTATGGGTGTTGGGTTGCGATACTCTTGTCCATCACACCCTGAGGGGAACAGTGTAGTGGAAAGAAAAAACCGAGACATAAAGCAATCTATAACAGCGAAGGTATTAGGTTCGGGTGAAGGGTGGGCCAGACATTTAATAAGTGTCCAACTTAGTCTAAACAATTTGCGAAGAAATTCTCTAAAAGGTTTCAGCCCGTACAAACTATTGTTCGGAACTAGAATGCATGTTCATGACCTCAATAGTCAGGCATCAGTGGTAAAAGATAAGAATAAAGACTTTGACATCAAAGATCGTTTGGCTGTTTTACAGGACTTGAATAAAACAAGAAAATCCTTAAGCAACATAAAGTTAAAGCAACAGCCAACTACCACTGAAGAGGCACCACCAGCCCCAGCAAGACCTGTCTGTATTCCAAAGATTGGGGATCTAGTCAGAGAAAAAATAGCGGTCAAGAAGGAATTTGGGCCTTCTTACAGAAAAGCAGTACCTGTCTTGGCAATCAACGGAACAAGATCAGTAGTACTACCGCCTCTTGCTGGTAAAACGGAGAACAGAGTTGTATCAATCGACCTGGTAAAACCACAAGCATGTGGCCTATAATAAACAGTAGGCCCGGTGGACTCCCGAGAAACAACAGAATACCCAAATTTGCAACAATCCAAGAGGTTCAAACTGAAAGACTAATCACATTTGATAAACCTGCAGTGCACAGAGAGGGACTATGCAATAATGCCATGGAACTCGTGCCTCTTGAAACACAGATTGAAACAGTTCGTCATGAAACACCAGTCTACAATGATGTGGCATCAGAATGTGCTACCGAAAGACAAATTGAGAAAACAATTCCAACAATTGACAGAACTGCCTCTGGCTACTTCATCAACTTCGAAACCTTTTCTGAAGATCAAAACGACCCTGAAGTAACGCCGGAAAAAAAGACTTTTAAAGAAAAAGCAAGAGAACTCTTTCATCAAATCAAAGAAGTATATCTGGATGCACCATTGATTGAGCATTGGATTATCTCAGGGGTACTTATACTCCTACTATGCTTAATTTTAGTTTTAATTTTAGGAAAGTTTATTACAGTTCAATGGACACAGCAAGTCAGAACATCAACTTAGTTCTAAAACCACACAGATCATCCCACGTGAAGAAAAGAGAACTGTCACAGCCATTCCAATACCCGGGGGGTAGTATGGGACAAGACTGACTATGAAGTATATGGCCCGGTCGAAATCTTGAAATATCCTCACCAGTTCAAGGTTTCATTAAGTGACTTTGTAAAACCAAGTACATTTTCTGATGATTGGGATTTTGAAAGTATAAATAATATGATGCCGGATTTAGTGTTGTCAGCAAGATTTACAGGACATGATTATTTACAAGGTTCGTCTAATTTTGAGCAAATGTACTGCTTCTCACATTATGGTGATCATTACTTACATAAATCTGCACAACCTAGAAATGTTTTTAAATATAACCAATGGGAACATTGTGCTACTACACCTAAAAGTAGTTCTAAAACATTCTATGAGAAATTCCAGTACTTCTCAGGGTTTAACACAAGTGATGCAGAAACGTTTTATTATAAACTGTTGGATAAAACAGGGGCGGAAACTATGCTGACAAATACTAAATTGATATATTCTGAAGCATTTTATGAAAAAATTATGACATTTTGTTTTGATTTTTGGAAAAATAACATTGTTGTAGCATTGTTTCCGAATGGCCCTGGAGACTCCGTGACTCCCATTTGGCCTCGTTTGAATGTCTCTTCTATACGAATTGATACTTTAAGCAGAATGAAGTCTGTGCTTTTACAGACAACAGTGCCCATCACGTCATCAAAAGAGACGTATGATCTCCAAGTTGCAAGGACGGCTTCGGAGATACATGACCTTTTATCAACAAATTGCCCAGTGCATTTCACAGAAATGCTTAGCCAAATTACAAACATGTCAGATGCCAGAGGTATCTCAGGCATATTTAAGAGGATTTTTACGGGACTGTTAACACCATTCAAAGCAATTCTGGGAATCATTCCCAATTTTGTCCATTCAGTCTTTGGCGGCATACCCCTGATTTTGGGACTTGTAGCAGGCATTTTATTTTTGACCCTCCTGCTCCGATATGGCAAGCCAAAACACAGACATGACTCCGGCAGGGATGGAAGAAACGATCCTAGCAGTACGCTACCGGGACCGAATAACTAGAGTCCTTGGATTGGCCAGGCTGAGAGATCTAAACATGACCTGGTTTCTTTCATTCAGACCTATATGGCAGACCTGCATCTTACCTGTGCTTCGATGTATGCTATGCGGAGATGAATGCGTGTTGGACACCTGTCTTGCACTTCCATCAGCACTACCAATGGATATCGATACTTTGGTAAGTCCTGTAACGGCTCACGCATTGTGTTGTCCCCAGCGGCTACCAATCCTGATGACGGCATTCGTTGAGACTCCTGTGCTACGACTAGGTGGTGACAGTGGAGCGAGAAATAAAAGCAACATCACCCAGGTACAACCCTCTGTGAGCATTGCTGATCCAGACATCGATGATAGCAATCATTCTCACGCCTGCCGAGTTACAGCATTATCAAACTTGGTCGAACTGTCACCTGATTTTGTAGACCAATTCTTTGAGAGCCTGTCTGATATGATGTTCTCCCCAGAACAGAAACAATAATTTTTGAAAAGCATTCCGACACACAGCGTTCCCATGAACTCTGAATTCGGCCTTCAGTTTTGATCAACAAAAACTACTGAAAAGCGTTGGAACTCTATTCCCCGTTCACCAATTTTTTTTTATTTTTTTTATTGAACTATTTTTCAAAATATTTACCTTTTTTCTGCCACAAATTCTTTGCTTAAAGTAGGACTATTCATAAAGAACAGAACTTCTATTTTTAGTAAATCTAGAGACAAAATAACTTTACCTCAGCCTCTAGCACATTTTACAGCAATGCATTTATATGTGATGAAATTGTCTCGCCCTTCTTTTCTGTATAAAGAGATATTTCATGTGTAATTTTTTCGCAAAATCGTTCAACTGATTACGTATGCTATAATTTTTGAATGATTTCTATGCTTAAAGACGTACAGTACCTATATTTTCATATATTTCAGATACGCCATTTCAAATGCAAATATGTATTTTGGGGTGGGTAATGTTACACTTGCATCTTATTGCTTTAGTTTTTAGTAATTTGATGGACATAAAATCGTGGAGTGGGTGTTGTGTTCTAATCTAGGACCCCGATAAATATTGTGACCTTATGCCCCTATACGGCTATAATCCATCCATACCCCTATAATGGCATAAACGATCAAGAGCCATATTTCAGAAACTCGTCTCTTGCCTAAACGATCAGAGCCATATTTCAGAATCTCGCCTCTGCAGCTCATTACAGTACATGACACAGCAGAAGCCACTATCTTAGATTCCCAGATTACACTCCGAGTTCTTCAACAAGATAAAACCCCCAGCAACCTGGGAAAGCCCCGCTTGCTATGTTTTGATTAGTAATAGAACTCTAATGAGCACTGTAAGAACGACCGGTTCTTGTGACATCTTTATTGACTTCTTATGTCCAAAAACTTACGTCAAACAAGGCACCTTTCAGGTATAAATATTACCAACGTTGCCTTAAGCAATAGCGATGGTGTTGTGAATACAGGAGCAGAACAGCTGTCCCTTGCAGAGCCCAGCAGATGCAAGCAGCCCAAGTACGCTGCCCCTCCTCCTCCTTGACGCGCTGAGAGAGATGCTGTCTTTTCTCCTGCCGAGAAAATCCAGCTCCGGCGTTTCCAGCCTACCCTTGCGGGTAAACTGGGATATCGAGTCTTGGAAGGAGATACAAGACCTCCAACATTCTATTCCAGAGGTATGGTGTTGACTAAACCCTTAGAGAGAATTCTTGAAGCAAATCCTTGGCAAAACCAACTTAACTTACACTGCTACTTACTCCCTCCCAAGTATTAGGCTTAGGTCAGGTACACTGGGGTAGGCGTATTTAGAAGCACCAGTTGAGTACGTTAGCTAAATGTATATATGAATGTATATATTTTATTCATTTTAACCATTGTATGGCTAAGAAACCATATCAATGCTTTTACAATATTATTTTGCAATCCTCCTTTTACTGTACGCACTTTTTATAATAACAAGTCTTGCAATTGTGGCAATTCATTTCTCTTGCATGAGAAGAAAGACTGTTCAATAAATAATACCTTTGATTGAAAACGCCTGTCTCTCTATTCTCTGCATCTTGGTAAAAGTAATCTGCACAACTGACTGAGTAAAATAACTGTCTATTGTTTCACACGACTCTAGAGATTGACTCTTATTCTAAGGAGCAAAGTTGTCATGTTTATGCGGTTGTTGGAAAACTGAATCCCTTCTTGTCTGTGCCAGGGAAGCTGATCACTTCCTATTCAGTCAAGAAAGTTTTCAGTGACCTCTGAGCTAGTTGGTACAAACCCAATTAAGTTTAGCATAGTCAGTAGAGACCTGGAAGACCGCACTTCTACGTCTATACTGCTGTTTATGTTATTCCAATGCGCAGGGCCTATAGGGAAAATAGGAACTACACTACAATGCAAAATGATGCATTTCTCCTTGTTTTGCCATCCCAAAAACAGTTTATACCTGGACTTAAACTTTTGCACAGCCTCCCATTTACGTCACCCTTATACATAGAGGCCAGCGTATAAATGATTTGGAGTTGCGGTGGAATGGCCACTGCAACATCCAGTGTCCAACCCTTGCACGCTAAGCATAACGTGAATGGGATCCTTATGTACAAGGCAAAGTAAAAGACACATTTAGTGGCTTAACGCTGCCTTGTACATAAGGCCCAGCCCTAATTGCCACTGCAACGTCAATATAGGTTATTGGTGCAATAGGGCCTTGTACATATGCCTTTTACATATGCACAAATTAATCTACATTGTCATGATATAGGCTTGTACACCAACACAATTCATGATCATACTTTAAACACACATGCAAATGCATCTCCCCTTTATGTTGCAGAGGGAGGAACATCACCTCCAGTACAGCAGCCTGACCATCTCTTCAATGTTGAAGAGGAAGCCCTAGCAACCATCGACCAGAACACACTCCAACATCTGCTCGGCTCATTTAGCAGCCCATCTCTTGAAGTAGGGCCATCCAGCAGTGTTGTGGAAGCTACGGCCTCTCTAAAGGCAGATACAGTTGAACACCACAGACACATTGTTGGTATCTTTCATGTGCTGTATCAAGGTTTGGCACAGATGAATGCTGCTGCTCTGCTTCAACATCTACATCTCCGCTCCCTAATGTGTCAGTGCCTCACAGTGCCGCTGACAATCTACCACCACGCACACCGGAGGCACATGACACATCAGAGGATGAAGATGTTGAGGATTTAGCAATATTGCTAAGAAGAAAGCGGTAGAATTCATCAAAGCCAAATGTTCCGTTTTGCCTTGGATCTGTGCTTAGCATCATGCCAGGGAACATCATCTACCAATGTCCTCTGCTACACACTGTGACACTAACCTTGGATGCCAATATGGACTGCCATGATTTGTGTTGTGCCCAGAGACACTGCAATAAGCCTGCTGACTGAACTCTGCTTCTTCCTCTGGACATGTTCCACACAAAGGACTCTGTCAGGCCTTCCACTGGGGACATCTATGGAATGTGGGGCTTGTTTGACCAAGTGCTGTGGCACCAAAGCCAAAGCACATGCTAATTAAAACGTAACATTTACACAGATGCGTGTTTATCATGACCATTCAGGTATAGAAGTCTCCAATAATGTTTGATCAGTGAATCCATCCAAATATACACTGAGTGACACATGATAAATGTTCATGTTAAACTGTCTCACAGATAGGTAGTGAGATGACTGAACATGTGAGATCTAGCCATGGCCTCATTGATCAAATATGACCTTCTAGCAATATCCCAACATTGCCCTCCTAACATGATGGCAATAGGCATTTGTGGAAATAGGTCTAAGTCTGTTGCATGACACAAGTAGTGTCCCCAATTAGCATTGATAACAAGTCTCACTTCGCAGATCTACTCACACTCTACGGTGTGGACAAAGCTTGTTGTGATGGGGTCATTGCATGTCATATCCCAAGATAGAGCACATCACATACACATAGATGACTATTAGTTATGGTGTCTCAGGGATTCTGCTCCTACACCGAACTGTGCACAGAGACCCAGGAACTCACTGAATTGGGGTGTACCAAGAAACTCACCTTAGTGCCTAGAAACCCTAACCAGCTAGCATGAGTGTCACATTAGCTCTTCGTCCTATAGCAAAGGAACCAATGATTAGACAACTCAGAACATGCGACTTAGGTTATACTCAGCAATGGTGGGAAGTAAGAACACTCTTTCCTTATACTGTCATACCAGTCCAAAACAGGAGTAAAAAAGAGACATGGGAAAGGTTAAAATATTTATTTTAACGACGTGCTATAAGATGCAGTATTTTTGCTAACATAGGCAGACATATGATTAGAAATAATATGATCAGCATTGTTACAATTCCATAAAACACAAAAGGATAAATCATATTACAATGATGGTGAAAAAAGGTCTTATAGCTCCTAGTGTATCACCCTCCCTACCTAGAAAGTATGTTTTATAAAATATAGAAGGTCTCTTAGGCTTGTTTGGGGGACCCCATACCTCCAAGATCAGCAGGTGTAAATCATATCAGGATCTGCAAAAGCTCTCTTTGGAAAAACGGGCTTCTTCAAAGTCTCTGAAATCATGCTTACAGTGCATTATTAAAGGCACCAGAATCATGTTGGCTGCAGCTGCATGTATGTTATGGTTAAAACGTGAGCTGATCAGTTCAAGATCAGATCAATATAGTTTGGAATGAAGTCAAAAGGCCAGAACTTTCTACTTTAAAAAAGTGTGCCAAGCCTTTGGTCGAAGAGGCATTAAAGATAGTGTGAATCCACACCCCAAAATGCAGGGGGAGATCTGTGTTTAGTAAGGCATGTACCTCAGTACGAGTATTAGCCAAACAAACGCCAGCCGACGCGTGTTTTGTCAAAGGACAATGCCTATGACTCTTCAGGGCTTGAGAGCGTCGGTATCACTCTTACCAACTTGTCGGCTGGCGTTTGTCTCTTTTAAGATCATCCACACGTAGAAAAATCTTCAAGATAAATATCAGGTGTCGACTACAGTTACTACCAATCACTTTATTTATTGTTGATAATCATATGTGTGCCAGGTTCTTGTGTTTCACTATGTACGGTATCCCTGCCAGCATACCACAACAATCTTCATTATTTAATAATAAGTAACTACCGTTTGCTAACAACGTGAAAGTGGGTGTAATAGACGGGGCTGGTGTACCTTTTCGAATACAGGCCAAATTCAGTGCTTCTAGGTTACATGAGCCGTGCAATTGTATATTCCCACAGACCAATGAGTGATTGGGTGGGAAATGCAATCTTCACCTTTTAAATAAGCTTCTTTCCCCTCCCTCAGACACCTGTAGGTGAAAGGAAGAGACCAAACCTCATGGAGGTACGCGCTACCCAATATTTCATATCTGCCCATGGCATAGTGTTTCATGCATGCTTCAGATTTAAACAGCGGGAAAGGTAGCGTTATTAACCCATGAATAAGCCAAACAGCTGAATTTATCTCGGCCACAGAAAATGGTAGGGGTTCTAACTTTTCAATATGTAAATTGAAAATATAGCATCTTTCATCGACATGAATTGTTGTTTAACAGTCAGGTTAAATGGTAAAAACAGTGAAGAAGTGTTCATATAGTCCCAAGACACTTTCCCAGCCTTCAATGTTTGTAAAGTCCATGCAAACTGCATAATAGAACACAATTGATTTTGACCATGGTACAAAACTGAGACTTCATCTTGCACAATATCAACAACAGAAGAAACAATATTATCTAAAGTGTAAATTCTGGAAGAATGTGTGTTAATGCTATTATCTACGACTGCAAGCACTTTTTCTAAATTGGCTTGATCAATAGCTCTTAACCTAGAAGCAGCTTCAATTTGGGACAGTTATCAAACTTCGTTGTATACAGCATAAATCCATCTTTTGGATCTGCCTGCTACAGGACTTTTCACAAAGTCATTCAAGTCAACATTGTCAGTTAATTTAGACAAATGGAGCTTAACGGACGCCAAAGTGGAATGTTTGAGCCAACTCTGACATAGCTTGCCTACTGAATAGGTAGTGACAGAGTGGTCACTCTCAAAACGGGGATCGACCCTAACTTGTGTACATCCAGGGGCTAAAAACAGAAAACGATGCTGGCATGAATCTGCACTTTTTTGCCATCACACCCAGCCTTGGGGATGCAAACTGGAAACGTTAAAGGACGAATTGTGTAACAGAGTTTGTAAATCACTAAGGGACCTACTGGTGTGATTATTCCAATTGGAGTATTCTCCCAAATCAGGAAGAGAGGGAGCATTTAATTTTTTTAGGCGTAGCCAATCCAAATCAAGTGGTTTGAGAAATGGTCGAATTCAGAAACAACATATGGTTCAGGATGCGAAATGCACAATGCAAAGCCTCAGTGCTTTGAACTTGCCATTTTTTAGAACCCCAAATAGATTTAAGATCAATAGTATCTTTCCACAGCTCATAGCCCCCTACTGCCAATTGCTCAATAAAGGACTTCAAATACAATAGTTTTGTGTGGGTGAGTCTAATCTTGGAAGAGGACTTCTCTGTCATCTTAAAATAAAATGTGTCAGGATTTGATTGGTTAAAATCAGTAAAGTAGGAAAACTTTTACAAAAGAGTTTTGGAGCTGCCCTCAATAGGAGCGGGACAATGTTCCTATTGTGTGTGGTTGACCACATTTCTAAATGTGTTTGCCTTATGCAGAAACTGATTGCCATAATGTTGGTAACAAAACAAATCAGCATAATTCCCAGAATCTAAGTACAAATCTTCAGCATCAAAGGCAGCATAATATTTCAAATCAGAAAATAGAGCCTCTACGGCTTGGACGTCCCAATCATCAGAGCAAATACTTTGTTTAACCACATCCCCCATTGAAACACGAAGTACATTAGGAACATTAATAACTTCTGTGGGCTCGTGTATCTGAAATTTGACAGCATCCCATACAATCCTATCTAAAACAGGCCTAGCGGTGATATTCACGGAAGTCTGGACCCTCTTCATTCTGTGTTATGAGGAGTGGGGTGCCAAAGATCCATCATTTAGTCTAATTGTAGTTCTTTCTTTAACATAGTGTCCATTTACAAGACGGAAAAAATACACCACAATGGACATGAAAAAAAAAAATTGAAAAAGCACCAGCCAAATGTAAGTCCATGGGGGAATTAAAACATGTTTTTTTAAACCAAACAGCAAAAATCGAAACCTTTGAGGGGGACTTCAATGTGGTAAAGCTAGTGTCAAATGAGAAACGTGATTGATTAGCCACACAGGTCTCTAAATCAGGCATGGATAAATCTGTGGGATAAGTGTACTCAGTATCATCAAGAGGATCACCAGCTGGTGGATTCAATAATGGATTGTAACTGTAGTCCTCTCGATGGCAACATCAGGTCCGGCAGCAGGTGTCGGAACCAAAAGAGAGTTTCACAGCATAGCTGGACAAGAGACCACAGGTGTCATACTAAGAAGAATGGTCCACTCTGTGTAGTTTGACATTGTCAATGGAGATGTACCTGTTTTCTTTGCAACCAGGAAGTGGAGGGCAAATGACTGTTCCTGTACCCAGCACACTAACACAAGAACTGCAGCACGATATGAGGGGACAAATTCCTTCTTGTTCTCGACCTTCTCCAACTTAGGGTAGCCAGCCAACTACCGGAATCTGCAACGCAGCATCAAATATGGAGCGCAAGTGTTCCTTTGTAAGACTATCATGGGTCTTTTGTAGATTCTGGAAAACAGTACAATGTTCATCTTCGTCAAAGGGAGCGAAAAGACGTCGCTTGGTCTAGAACCTCTAGGCTCAGAGCAAACATTTTGATACCAAAGAGCATTTCGTATGGGGTTTGTCCACCCAGAGACCTTCTAGGGAGATTATTTAGTGCACCCTGAACGCTATTGAGGTGGGCTAGCCAGTTCGGGCCTGTACCTTATACCCTAGCTGTCAAGGATTGCTGTAAGTCACGGTTCATTCGCTCCACAACACTATTGCCCTTAGGCCGATATGAAGACAAAAATTTGTCTTGGACCCCCAATGAACGCATGGCATCCTTGTATGCCTTAGAGGCAGACGCCGGACCCTGGTCTGAATGGAAGATACCCGATGCAAAAATCCCCACAAAGACACGCAAATCCCGTACGACAGTTCGAGGATCAGCACTCCTTCGGGGCCACACCCACACAAAGCGCGTGCAAGAATCAACTGCAACTAAGATGTACTTATACGCAGTATCGGAGGTGAAAGGACCGCAATGAACTAAGTAAACACATCCATGGAGTTTATTAGATATGTACAACTGTGTCTGGGGCGGGCCTGCAGCAGTAGAAGGTTTAATCAGCTGGTAAATGTCACAATGAAGGACATAATCACGTGTCTGTGTGTACAATCCACACCACCAGTAATGCTGTTGTAGGAGAGATACAGTAGCTGACACGCCGGCATGAGCTGAGGCCAGGCCCTCGTGAGCCGCTCTAATCAAAGACTGTCTGCGGTCCGCGTTGGTAATCAACCTGTCACCAACGTTGTTAATTCTCACATAAGTAACTTTATCAGGGCTTAAAAGATAAGAGTATTTAGAAGGGAAACCTTTCGGTAATTACCTCCCTTCTCTTTTGCGGTAATAGCTGCCAAGATGTCATCATCAATCTTACTTTTGGAACATGTAACAGCTGCTACTGAATATACTGCAACTGCTGTCTTGGCCGCTTCATTGGCAAGACTGTTGCCAACAAAGTGAACTCCAACACACTGGTGACCAAGAGTAGGAATTACAGACAGGTGTGGGAGCTGTTCTTTAAGTTCAGCCACTAGAACCCAGATCATTTATTGTTTTATTGTCAGACCTTTGGAGTCACGATAGTCATTTTGAGTCCAAAAGAATAAAGTGTCATTGTTGATTGAACACAGTAGTAAGAGTCACTTACGACAAGAGTAGTAACACTAGGATCTGCGTACTCCAATGCAAGCATCAGAGCACAAAGAACAGCCAAATGGGCGGGACAGTCCCCTAATGTCTGTGTATGTAAGACATCGGACTTGAATTCACGATCCACCATAGTACCAACCACTATTGCGCAGGCCGAAGAATAGGCTTGTCTTGAAACCATAGCAGGTTGTGCTGAACCGTCAGTGTAAATGATACAATTCATCTGCAAAAACTCCTGAGTCTGCAAAGAGGGATCAAAAATGAATGTGACATCCGGAGATGTCAAGGACCTGGCCCTTTGTATCCACCGTGGGTGCAAAGCCTTTGAATTTGGTACACTGTCTTTCATCACTGCCTCCAGGGCAGGATACGGAGTAACAACCAAAATGCGTTTCCCCCGCGACAGTGCACGTTCCTTAAGAATCACCAGTTGCACTGCTGTCAAACTTTTTCAACAGTGGAAAACCGCAGCTGAGCCGAAGTGTACAAGTGTGACTTGAAAGCGATAGGGACTGTGTCACCCTCATTAAAAGTCAGGTATGTGAAACCCACCACCCCAGGTACTATTCTTATCTCCAGGTTGGTGTGGTAATCACGAGTCAACAAGAATTTAGATTCAAGCAGATCAGCCTGCAAAGATTGCAAGATGACTGAATGTGCAGGCAGCCAGCAAGATTTGGAGAAAGTAGGTTGTACCAAAGCGTAAAGAGGCTGGTACGCTGGGCATAATCAGGAATGTAATTACGGCCGAAATTCAAAAAGCCCAGTAAAGACTGTAGTTTTTTCAGTGTTGAGGGAGTACGCCGCTGTGGGCATTTCTCCAGGAAGTGAGGTGCCAAACCTCGACCTTCATTGTTGAACTCGTGGCCCAGGAAAAACACTGTGTACTCTGCAATGTGACTTTTTGAAAAGGTGAATTTACAGCCAAAGTCCGCAAAATGGCAAATTATGCGACTAACGCGACACAGATGCGGCGATAACTCCTCGTATGTGAGATAAATGTCATCCACATACAAACATGTATCTGGGTCAAGTCCCTCCCAAAGAGAGACTATGCGGGCGGCAAAGACACCTAGACTGTTTTATAGCCCATAGCCAAACGTCGGAATTGGTGCTGTTTGCCACCACTGTTAAAAGCTATCCATTGACTATTAATAGAGGACTGATTGTGGGCAAAGAAGCCATTGGATATGTCAATCGTGGTTTTAAACCTTTTACGCACAAGACTATCCACAATAGTAGAACTGTGAGTGTTTTGTACCGCGCACGTACGACAATGGGAGTTTAAGTGCTAGTAATCCAATCCCAAATGGTACAAGCCATCAGGCTGAGTCACAGTAAAAAGAGGGTTATTCATGAGAGACACACATGTTTCAATCACACCTTGATTTTCTAATTGCTCAAGGATTTCTGCCACGGGAGCTTTCGCTTCACGTTGCATGGGTATTGGGGTTGAGGCTGTGGCATAGACTGCAATGGTATCTCATGTCTGGGGTAAAACTTGTCTCATGCACAGTGAGTATGGTACAAATCCGGTGCATGCCCCTTTAGTCCAATCTTTTGCAAAATGCAGAGCCTGCTCCTTCGGCACTGTGTGTTTAAAACTAGGGAGGATCACCTCCTCCCCTTGCGGAGCTGCTAAAACAAAAGAGCGAGGAGAACGTTGATCAGGAACCTGAAAACGATCAGTTGACTTAATAGTAGCGCGGTCATGAAATTCATAAGTGCGCTCTTTAGACGCAGGTATTGGTGAAGCAGACGGGACCCCAGTTTCTGTTGCCTTTTCCCCTGTTTTTTATTCTTATTCCAATTCTTTTTTGGAACAGGGGGGCGATCACCAGTGTCAGACTTCGCCACCTGAGTTTGCTTTTGCTTCTGTGTGGCAAAAGGCTTAACATCCACACTATTATGGTCTTATATGCCGCCATAGTCATTTTCGGTAACTGACTGGGTTTATCTCATCGGGGACATCGCGCAAAGCATTAGACACCTGGAAGCTTACTCCATCTCCCTTAACATTAGCAAGGACCGTGTTTGTCCTGAACATGCTTAATGGCGGAGGGAAGGAAAGCTATGGATGGAGTGCCAAAGCACATAGCAAAGACTGCCGCAAAAATCATACCCCAAGTATCACAATCAGTCACTTTCAGCACTAAGTCTTTCTGCAAACTAATAGTTAGAATCCTGTGTTTTTCAACAGGACTCGAGTTAGGAAACACTGCTTCAAGCTGGTCAAATTTCTTAGCAAGCTAAAAAGGCATATCATCCTTTTCCTGGGGGTGCTTGCCCCAAAGCGAATTAACCATGACAGGATTAATCTTGATCCCAACTGGTCCAACTGGATGCACCCCACCACTCCAGGTGCCCTGCCCTGGATGTTGTGGGTCACATATTGAAATAGAGCCTGATGCACTCTAACCAAAGAGGTATAGAGCACAAGCAACTCTTCAATAGTGACTAGGTTATAATTACTATGCAGCGTGTAACCGGCCACAACCGGCCACGTGGCTCCGGGAATGGACAAAGGGCCCAACAGAACTGCTGTTAGAGATTGGGGGAGAGCGCCATCAAACCAAACGTGATGCCGCTGATCATTAATAGGGATCTCCAGAGTCCTATATGGGGTGTAGTGTAGAGGCACAGTTGTGGGAGTATAAACGTGAAACAGACCAGAATAGCGTCAATAGCAGGAAAGGTCACCCATGAGTAAAAAAGTTCAAAAGGGTATGCTGCCTCAGCACTCACCACAAAAACAACCGCTAAGCCATCAACTGTGACGCCAAACCACAGCAAATGATTGCGGGTGGCCACTCGACTATGTTGCGAGATGTTGACCGGAACACTTATCAGATCACTCAGCAATTTTGTTACATTTAGAACTCAGAAATAACCTCTCAGAGAGGCGTTGGACTCTAAATCTGTCTCATCTTTCTGACCTGTCAGTTGTCGAGAATATAATAAATCAAACAAAAGAGTTTTTTCTTTTTAATCTCGACACAGCTCCGTTAAACAAGGTTTGGGACACATATAAGGCATTTCTTGGAGGCATGCTGATTAGTCACAATGCAATAGAAAATAAGAAAAGGAAAAGAGAACTCTCCTCTTTAGAAGAGCAGATAAAATCAATTCAAGGGAAGCTTACTCAAACCTCAGAGGCCAAAACGAAGTCCCTACTAGAAGTAGAACTTGTTAAGGCTAAAGTTAATCTTGCTGATTTTTTAGAACTTAGAATAAAAAGAGATGGGAGGCAAGCAGATTGGCAAGTTATGAATATAGGGAGGGTAGTAGTAAACCTTTGGCCTGGAAGGCCAAAGTAGATAGAACTAGGAACAATAATACAGATATGAAAAATCAGGATACGGGTGACATAATCACTGAAGATAGAGCCATAGAGCGGGAATTTGTCAGTTTTTCTCAGGACCTTTATACAGAGGACATATCTCTTAATAAAGACCAGATAGATGCGTTTTTTAGAGATATAGATATTCCCCTGCTATCTGACAAAAATAAAGAGGATTTAGGAGCTACCATAAACCTGGAAGAAGTTTACAGTGTAATCAGAGGTTTGAAAAAGGACAAGGCGCCCGGCCCGGATGCCATCCCCAATGAGATTTACATTTTGCTGAGGGAAGTCTTACCTCCGATTTTGTTGGACCTCTTCAACTCTATATATATTTTAAAACAAGTTACCCCACCCTTCTTGGGATCTGGCAGACATTACCATTTTACTGAAACCCAATAAAAACCCTAGAGTATGTGAATCATCCTGACCAATATCGCTGCTTAACAGCGACTATAAAATCTACACGCATATCCTTAATAAAAGGTTGGAGTGAATGGTTGGCTCAATTATTCACAAGGATCAGAAGGGTTTTATGAAGGGGGGTGCATTTAGAGGACTTGACGCATGACTTAATTGGAGCTATTGACTTAGCTATGGAGTACAAAAAACCCTTGTCTATAATAACATGTGACGCAGTGAAAGCCATTGATAGGGTTAGCAGGCCCTAATTCAGCGTTTTAATATGGGGGAGTAGTCGGGTCAGCAATCAAGACGTTGTACAGAAATCTGACGGCCCGGGTACTGGTAAATGTGTCTCTTTCTGAGATAGTACGAATAGATAGAGGATCTAGACAGGGCTGCCAACTTTCCCCTATTCTCTTTGATTTATACATTGAGCCACTCGCATTTAAATTCAGATCATGTAAAGATATAAGTCGATTCTCATGTAATAATTGGGAGAAAAAGATAGGTCTCTATTCCGATGACCTGATGATCCTAACAACCCACATTGACCCAGTAATTTCTATTATTTGAGAAAAGTTAGATAATTTCAGTAAATTATCTGGATATGCGGTAAACCCCTCCAAAAAAGAGATCATGCAGTGGAATATGACCTGAAAAACGCACCTTATTAAGAATAAGATAAAATACTTGGGGATCGCACTGGTCCATAATTCAGACATGGTGGCAAAAGTGAATTTTGACTCAGTAACATCTAAAATTAAAAAACAATTGTTAGAATTTAAACCTGACTGGATCAAGAAAGTTCAAGGTCTCTTTAATAATTTTATTTGGGGAAAAAAGGCCGAAAATCGCATGGAGGAAATGCAGGGAGAAAAAGGAAAATGGGGGCATAGCAAGCCCAGACCTCCTATACTATCTGAGAGTGTTTCACTTGAAAAAATATCGACAGTTATTAAAGGATTCAAACAATATCACCCTTTTATTCCGTGCCCTGACATATGGTTCACCAGATATATCTAATCACTTTCTTAATAAGTTCGGAGACCCTAAATGTTTTGAAAAAGTCCAATTAAAGACTCTTAAAAGTGCATGTGAAATGTGTTATCACATCAGTAAGATCCTTCAGCTTCCAAATTACAGCCAGTACGCCCCAATATGGAATTCTCCTGGTACACCGGAGTGCCTGCAAGACGCTCTTGCAAACCTGATAAGGGAAAAGGGGATATGTAGATGGGGCCAGCTACTTGAAGGCACTCAACTAATATCCTGGCAGGACCATTAAGAAATTTCAGGAGGGGCAGTTTCTCGTTTCAAATATTGCCAGCTATTATGCTGGGTTAAAACTGTGAGTCAGGCGGGAAGCCAAAACAAACTTTATGAGGCTAAAATAGCTTTACGTCCGGGTCCCCAGAAAGAGGTTTCAGTATGGTACTGGGCAATGGTACATTCTCTAGAAGACCCCGCTACATGGCACACGGAGACATGGAGGAGGGATGTTTTATTGGAAGAACTATGCTCATGTGCATTTCACACAATCTAAACAAAGAAAGCATTCATGCTGTTCCTGCAGCCATGGCTGGGGGATGTGCAGCATTAGCCTCTTCTTCTCCGTCATCATCAGGATTGTCTGGTTGATACAGAACTTCTATCTATGGTGCATTGGTGCGGACACATATGATGTGCAGCACACAACATGCCACAATGATATTGCAGACTATTTCAGGGATGTACAGCAGTCTGCCGCCTTTGATGTTGAGGCACCCGAACCGTGACTTGAGTACACCAAATTTTCTCTCCACAATGGACCTTGTGCGTCCGAGTGCGACATTGTAATGTCTCTGTGCCTGGGTGTCTGTGACTATGAGGGGTGTCATCAGCCATGGAGATAGTGCATATCCTTGGTCACCTTTAACATGAAATGGTGAGATGCCTCCATTAGTATATGTGCATGCTGTGTTTGAAGTGTTCCTATTTTGTGTGTGTGATTTGTGCAACTTAGGTAAATTCTCTTTGCCATGTGTAGTTACAGACAATTGGCCAGCATCAATGCAAATTATATTACCTTACAGTTGCTTGTCCATCCCCCCTACACTATGTGATAGCACATCTGCATCCGTCCAAGACCCAGAAAAAACAGGCACCAGGTACCCCAGCTCTCATTACGTCTACCTCTATGACACAGCCGCCATCGTCACACTCAACCCCAGAAAGATGTACCACTGACAACAGGCCACAATGAACACAACCCATGGGCAGTTACCCTGCCGCTTGACCTTCACCACAACCAAGGCCACCAACACTGCCAACACACTAAGATGTATCCTCATCACCATGCACTCCCTGCACAGACACACCGTGGACATCTGGTACCTCCGGAACACACTATCGCTCAACATCGCCTTCTTTTTTGACATCTGGACCACAAACTGCTCTGCCCCTGACATCGCCCTCACAATCCCAGACAGATACAAGATCCAGAGGGAGGACTGACCCCACACCCAGCAGGATTCCTCACCATCGTGCATAAAAAATTCCCTCTGCCTCTCTACCTCCAGCAACACATTTTCCACCATGGAAGACATGCGCTTCCACGTCCAGCACATTCTACAGACCCCCCCAAACACATGGACAGCTTTGCCAAAACCATCAACAACCTCATCGCACCCCACGCCATCACCTCCATGAACCCCTTACTCATTGCAGACTGGACCTTCACCTCAACAACCCAGATGACGCCACATCCACTACCCTCTGGATGAAGAGCTCTCCAACATGTGAATGACACAACTCTTACCCACATTAACTGACAAGGCAGGACACACCCTCGACCCCTTCTTTGCAGGAGGAAACAGCGTACACTTCAGCCACACCACACAACAAACATGGACCAACCATCACTGCATACACTCCCTTTGCAACAAAACCAAGCCGGACGCACCTGCACATTGCGCCACACAAAGGAACTGGAGCTGAGTCACTGATGAGCAGATGTAATCAACCCTCAACTGCAACTCCCTTAACACTGCATTAGACACCAAATGCGCTGTCAGGGAATCCCACACATGGATCTCCAAATGCACAGACAAATTCACCCTGCCAGACAACTCCGACAGACAGCACAGCAGCAAATCTTCATATTTCACCAACAAACTCTAATATTCCTGACACACCTGCAGACCCATGGAGAAAAACAGAAAAAGCTGCAAGACGCATGTTAACTTCTGGACATACAAGAACACCACCACCAATGCATCAGTAGCACTGATAGGAGCTTCATCAATGTCATAATAGTTGCATACTCCACCAACTCCAAAGACCTCTTCAACGTCATCCATGAATTCACCAGGACCACCTGATAAGCCATGGGCAACAACATCTTGGACATGTCTCTGTCTGTGTTTCAAAGCAACCACAGCACCAGCACCACCCTACTTGCTGCCATAGACAACATCCAAACCCTCCTCGGTCAAGGCCACAATGCAGCCCTGATTCCACTTGACCTGTCTTCCACGCCCACTCCCACCACACACTAACAGGTAGGCTACATGACGTAGGCATGCATGGAACCACCCATGACTATATCCGATCATTCATCATCGGCAGAATACAAGGGATGAGACTTCCACCCTTCCTCTCTGAACCCAAAAATATTCACATGCGGTGTGCCCCAGGGATCATTGCTTAGGCCAACACTCTTCAGCATCCACATGGCCCCCTTCGCCACCATCGTCCAAAAGCACATACTCAGCATAGTATACTACACCGAGGTCACCCAGCTCATCCTCTCCCTCACCAAGGAGCCCACCATCACCAGACTCAACCTCCTTGAAGGAATGCAGGTAGTTGCAGACTGGATGGGCAACATCTGCATGAGACTCAACGCAGAGGGAACATGAGTTGTCATCCTTGGAAACACCCTAGCAGCATGTAACAGTGCCTGGTGGCACACTACCCTCGGCAGTCCCACAACACACATGGACAACGACAGAGACCTGGGCATCATACTCAAATCCTCCTTCTCCATGTACCAACAGGTCACCGCTGTCACATCAAGCTACTTCAACACCCTCCTCATCCTCTGTAAGAACTTCAAATAGACCCCCCCAAATCCAAGAATGCAGTCATTGATGCACTAATTCCTGTGAGACTGGGATACAGATGTACCCTCTACACCAGCATAAGACAGTCTATGCTCCACAAGCTTGTGACTATGCAGGACACTGCTACCATACTAGGGCTTGTGTTCACACTTTCCTCCTAGGTCCTGACCCACCGTCACACATACTTGGTTCCAACCTCTCCCAGCATTTGCAGCTGTGTGATGGAGGGGCAGGACTTTGAATGGAAGTTTGTCTACAAGGCTGCCCACAAGGCCCGCAGTCCCTTGGTTTCTTGTGTATGGTGGGTGGACGTATTTCAAGGCATGTTGTTTGACATTTGCTTAATGTGCTTTCTCACATGTGTGTGCTACATGATTGTGGACTTGTTCTGTGTGGTGTGATCAGTTAGTACTTTCCAAAAAGCAGTCCATTTTCTTATGTACCATTCTCAAACTGCTAGTTGATGATGGACTGGGGAAGATGTAGGAGTCATGCACACTACCTGGAAACTTGTGTACAATGTAGGTGAATAAGCACTGGTGGTCCACAATTGCCTGCACATTCATGGATTGTTTGTGCTTCCTATTCCAGTAAATGTGTGCAGTGTCCTCAGGAGGCACTAGTAGGATATGAGTGCAGTCAATTACCCCAAACACATGGAGAAAGACAGCAATGGCATAGAAGCCTTGTTTGGTGTCAAACTGTTCTAGAGCAGTGTAGGTGCTGTGGCGCCAGGCTGATGATGGCATCCAAGACATTTGGAAAGAACCTTCAAAAGGATGACTGGGAGAATCCCCCAACTCAGGCAGAAGTTGGTTGGAAGCTTCCTGCCGCCAACATGTGCAGCACTGTTAGAAGCGTTGTCTGCAGAGGGATGTTGTAGCAAAGCTGTGTTGGTGCCTGCAGCCTGGGAGCTATCTGTGTCAATATGCGGAGTATGAAGGACCTTTACAGCCTGTAGTGGGCTATCACATCCTCTGGTGTTAGGTCTATCACGGTGATGCGTTGACTGTAGACCCCTGCCTTCTTTGGAGATGCCTCTGTGGTGGTCCTGGGGGGGTAGTGGAGGTGTTGTTGTGGACTTCTTGGTGCTGCAAGCTGCTTGAGCAGTTCCTCCATGGCATCGGTGGGTTGTCAAATGTTGTTCTGGCCTACTCCCCCTTATATCCTGTTTTGTTATCTCCATTTTTAAGACCACCTTTTTTCTGGTCTCAGAACCAGCTGCTAAAGGACCCATTGTTCGTATCGCAAAGTGGGGTTAGCAGCCGTTTTTACACAGGTACACCTACCTTCCATCTCATTTTCGTTAGCTATCGCTAACAGAATTGGCGAACGGAAAAATGTACCATATCACCAGAATGCTGTGGCTAACCGTGGTTAGCAGCAACTTGTACATAGGGTGATAAAAAAAGTTGCTGTATCGTCAGAAAACTGACGCTACTGCGACGTTGACTCCATGTACATATGCCCAAAGATATCTAAAATAGAAGGGAAATCCTGTAATCCCAATACTGGTACCCTGGTCACGATGGACATTGAGGCTTTATACACCAATATTGCTCAGCTAGAAGCATTTGAAGCCGTCAAAGCGAGCCTAAAAAGAATTGAGACTCAGGACAACCATATGTTCATCCTACAATGTCTGGCCATTTTTCTCAAAGAGAACTACATTGAATTCAACAACAACATTTACAAACAGATTCAAGGAGTTAGCATGCGGGCAGACTGCGCCCCCAATGTAGCCAAAATCTATATTGGCATCTTTGAGGACAAATTCATTTTTGATGAAATAGCACCTTTCACTGAAAACATTCATCATTGGCAAATATACAGTAATGAATTTTTTTATATGGAAAGGAGAGGAAGAACAACTTACTGAATTCTTTCTTTGGATCAATCTGTGCGATCCACACATGAAGTTTATTCCCGAAACTAGTAAAGACAAAGTGGAATTCCTAGACATCTGGATTATCAATGAAAATAATACCATCCAAGTATCCCTGTATACTAAACCCTCAGCGAGGAACACATTACTCCATTATGACAGCTATCACCCTAAGTGTCAGAGAGATGGCATTCCATTTAGTTAGTTTCTACGGTTGCGCAGAAACTGCTCTAATATCAGGGATTATGACTATCATGCTGACAGCTCAAACAGAAGTTTCCCGCCAGAACATATCTTAAAAGACTCAAATCAAATTCAAATTCAAATTTCAAATGCTTTATTCGGTATATAAAATATAACCATATAGCATACAAAAAGGGATACAGATAATACATAATAAACCTTATTTTTAAAAAAACGATCGATTACCATACTAGGACAAGGACATGAACTAAGTCTCCACAAAATTAGATAAATGAAATCATTTTAGAGGACAAAGTTACGGTGTTTCGCTCAAGACATTTTACAAACAGTTAATTGCATTGTTACATTATTCCTTTAAATAAAGTGACT
Organism: Lissotriton vulgaris; assembly: GCF_964263255.1. Taxonomy (NCBI): domain Eukaryota; kingdom Metazoa; phylum Chordata; class Amphibia; order Caudata; family Salamandridae; genus Lissotriton; species Lissotriton vulgaris. Next base: position 1,498,731,726 of record NC_141691.1, on the reverse strand, counting down.
AAGTGCGTAATCCCAAAAGTTTATAAGATAAGATTAGACTAGCTCATATTTAGTTTTAGAGATATAGTTTCTAGTTAAATTCATGTAAAAATTATTAATAATATATAATAATTTCATCTAAATAAATAATCAATTGATTTAAAATACAAGTTAAAACCAATACAAACAACAATATACAAACTATTAAAATTACGGGAATCATGTTAATCTAGATCATTAAATGATCGATTTTCTGCTGGAAACGCATTTTAAAATGTAGGTGGCTACGTGGAAACATACATCCATGCTATTCAAATCGAACATTAACTGCAAGGCTTCTTTAGTAGTTCTTTTGTTATATTTTAAAAACAATGGCTTTAGGTATATTTTCCTATAAGAAATATAAAATTTACAGAAAAGCATAAAATGGCAACAGCTCTGTTTGGATATCCCGTCGCATGGGCACGGCAAAGTGCTACTCCTTCCAGTATGGGGGAAGGACACTAGGTGGTGCACGGTGCCTAGTCTCAGCCGGGTCAATGCAAAACGATGTGAACTTCTGGTGACGATTATCAAGTATTGTTGGACACCTTCTGTGATATTATGTTCATTGTACAAAGCGTATGTGTGTTGACTTGCATATCTGATAGCCCTAACCTTCTTTGAATTTTTCAGGAACAGATCTTTAAGCTCTTTTTTTAAAACCAGGACGCCCAGTTCTGGATTCAAGAATGGGTCGTGGTCAAAGACTGCCTGGAACCAAAACCAGATATGCCTAAACCAGGGGATACGCTTATGATGTTCTAATTTTAAACAATCTTTAAATACGGTTTGTGTGAATTCTGTTTCTGCTTTAGACCAAATGGATCTCCATAGGGAAAGGGGACGTAATGCGGCCAAATCTCCAATGTAGGCTAAACATACTTCCCTATGTATGATCTCTATGGAAGCGGATGCCGGGGTACATAACAAGCGGTTAAGGAAATGATTTTCCTGGTGTTGAAGCAGCTTACAGCTATTTGTATTATGTCCCCACACACCGGCCCCGTATAGTGCAGATGACAAACACCTCACAATGTAGATGTGGATCATTTCTTTTATTCTGCGTTCCCCAGTTTAGTTGCGAATCTAAAGATGCTGTTTGTGTTCCTCGACAATTTTAGCTGTACACACTCCTGTTCACTAGTCCAGCCCCCGTCCCCAGAAAAAGTTATCCCTAGGTAACAGAATTTCTTGACGGGTTCTAGCCTAACATTGTCTAAAAAGAAGGTCCTGTTTTGCTTGGTCTTTTTCCCACATGCCATTGTAAACGTTTTGCCCTTATTAATTACCTGTTTCCGTTTGACTATAAAACCAGAAAAGTTGTCAATGAGATGTTGCAGACCGTTTTGAGTACTCGATAAAAGTACTGCGTCATCTGCATAAAGCAGAATTGGAATGGGCTTACCATCAATACATGGTGCATCCACCGCGGTAGTTCTAAGTATCAAATCTATCTCATTGATAAACAATGAAAACAGAAGTGGTGCTAAAACGCATCCTTGCCTTATGCCTCTGTTAACTTTAAAATAAGGGGTGCATTCGCCGGCCGTCCCATAACTTACCTTGCATGTTAGTGTTTCATATAATCTGGCGAGAAAATATATGATTTCTTTAGGTGCTTCCATATCTATTAAAACAGACCATAAGAGTGAGTGTTCGACCAAATCAAAAGCAGAACTGAGATCGGCAAAACATAAAAAAGGCTTCCTTCCTTAACTGTTGTGTATTTATTAATAATGAGGTTGAGGTTGACGCATTGCTCCATCGTACCAATCCCCCTCCGGAATCCATACTGTACTGGTGATAAAATGGATTCCTCTTCTGCCCAGGTTTCCAGTCTGGCCAGGAGGACCCTGCTTAGTACTTTAATAGAAGAATCGAGGAGGGAGATGGGTCTGTAGTTGCATGCCTTTAGCCCTAGAACCCTTCTTAAAAAGTGGTACAATGATTGATTGGCCCCATGCCTGAGGAAGTTCAAATTCAATAGCAGCATTGAAAAAACATGTAAGGATGGGTGCCCATAGGTATTTTTCATGTTTATATAAGTCTATGGGCACACCATCCGGTCCAGGGGCCTTGCCAATGCTACTCTTCTCAAGTCCTGCCTGTACCTCTTTCAGGGAAATATATGGTCGGCCATTGGCCAGAGGTATCTAGAAACAAATCATCTGAATTAAAAACCTTGGAGTAATGTTCTATCCAATCTGTACAACTAACATTAGAAGTTACTGCAGGTATGGTGTCATTCTTTAGAAAAGGGCAATTAATTGTCTCCCATAATAATTTACTATTTTTTAAAGTTGCCGCCATATCTACATTTTCCCATGCCTCAGCTTGTAATTGTTTTTTCCTTATTGCTAACCTGGTTTTATAAACATGCCGCTTTTCCCTAATTTGTTCCGGGTCTCTTGGTTTGATTGACATCACGTGTTTTAATGAGGATAGAGCCTCTATACAGTCTTTGTCAAACCAGCCCGATTGTTTGGCTCTGTGTTTGCGATTCTTGCCAGTCAATAGGCCCTCTACAGTAGCGTGGATCTTATTGATCATGGGTAGCATAGTTACCGGGTTATACTCATCTTTAAGGCAATAGCTTATTTCCGTTCCACATTTATCATTTATTTCCGCTAATAGTTTGTAGGGGTTAATTTTTGCCCACTTGATTCTGGGGCCATTTGGTCTAGAGGCCATAATTTCTTGTGTCGGTGTTAGACCTGTCAGCCTTAGGGTGGTCTCCCCTACATTTTTGCCCTTTTTGCCTCCCATTTTGACCTTACATTTTGTTGGACTTAGGACTCTGGGCGCCTCACCACTGCTAAACAGTGCTGAGGTGCGGGTGCTCTCCCCTAAAAACCTTGTGAGGCTGGCATATCTGCCACAAGCCACTGCTACTGCAGTAAGGCTAATCCTCCATAGGCTAATATGGGGAACCTCTCCTTATGGGATAACTTCTGACAGGGACCTAATAAGTCTGTCATGTTTGGTCTTGTTGGACTCGGGGCGGGGAACCCTTTCCAATGATATATAGGGTTTGGGCATTACTACGCTAGGGATCCCACTTTTATAAAGTGGACCTTTTCCTGCCTACACTTAGATTAGGCTGCAGACTCCCCCCTCCCCTCTGCATACTGATAGCCTGCCTGGGTTGGGAGGTGGGAGTGGTGATTCACACCTTCTTCCCTGAGATGAGCTGTGATGGGCTGCCCACTGTAGCCTTAACGGCCTGTCTCTCGTCACTGTGACAGCTAGGTCAGGGAAGGCAGGGAACATACCAGAACTCCCTGGACTCTTCCAGAAGCCCCTGCCCCCAGACCCTTCCAGAGACTTCCACCACTTTCTAGCCCCTAGACTAAAAAGATATATAAGGGAGGGTCCTGGCCTCACATTCTTGTTACACCCTGGACTAAGAAGAAACTCTGCTGGAGTACAGACTGCTGCGCTGAGAGGATGGCCACTCTGCTGAGCTGACTGTTCCTAGGAACTGCTGCCCTGTGGTGCTTGAGCTGCCCTCCTGCCTGCTGATCTGGCCCTGCCAAGAGGAGACTGGAAATAACATCCCAGGAGTGTCTCCACAACATCCAGACGGACTCCCTCTGCACTTCTGAACAACCTCTGCACCCTGAACACCCCTAAACCATTGCAGCTGTTGGAAGACACTGACTGTGTTGCATAGCGCTGTGGGGACTTGAAGCGCTATGCCCCTGTGATTATCATTGCCGCCTGGGGCTCTTGAGGAACTACAGAAGCGCTGTGTGCCTGTCATCTGCACGTGGTTGGAAGCAGCGCTGTTTATGCCAACTCGCCGCCGGCGGCCGGAACTGAGGGAATCCTGTGAAGCTGCTCTTCAAATCACCCGCCCCCTGGAGCCGTGTGCGCGGGTGCATCACTGACTGGACCGCCGCAGCTCTGGGACCTGATTGTGCTGGGAGGGCCTCATTTGTACTGAGCAGCGCTGTGGCCAAGAGCACTGTGTGGCCGTGACCCGGGTGCCGTCGAAGGAGGCTCTGTCTTGGTGCTGACCGGGATTGCGGGGATATTTAAATTTGCCTCCTGAAATCACCGCCGTGGCCCGGGAGCTTCGGTAGCCCTGGGCGCGTCATCCCCAGCATCAGGAGACGCCGCGCTGGGATTGGGTACCCCCGGGGCGTTGCCCAGCAACGAGGGAGCGTCCCCAGCGAGAGCCGTGCTGTGATTGGTTCCCGCGGCCCAGGAGTCCCGTGGCGTCATCGGTGTACCGCGCGCCTATTGGTCCTGCTCCAAGGGCTTCCCCACGCAGCGGCCGGGGCAGGAAGAAGGAGCCTTCCTCGGAGATCGAGTGAGAAGGGCCTGTGCCGCGACCGCCCTCGCAGGTAACACTTCAGGGCTTAGTTACTGCGAGTGAGCGGGTTGTGGGAGGCTGGTTATTTCTGTTAATTGCGGGCCGGGCCGGTCAGACTAACATTCCGGTAGGGGGGGGGCTTTGCTGGAAACGGAACTGAGACTGCCAGCATGATTAAAAGCGGGACGGCCCTCCGTTAATAGCGGACCGGTTGGGAACTGTGCACGGGACTGCTGGAGTATATAAGTCACGACCTTGGAGGAACTGTTTTCTCGGAATAAAGAGTACTGACATCTCTTGACTGAGTATACAGACTCTTGTCCCTTTTTCCTTGCCTGATTGTGGATCTTGTTTAGAAACTGGGCCCATTGTATTATTGATCTTGCCTGGCAACTGAATTCATTTATACCATTGATTCGGGCTGGAAGCCAGACTTGGCTAATTATTGGTCTTGCCTGCAACTGCATTTACCTGATTATTGATCTCTCCTAATTCTTAGATAAAGATATTTATATTTTTATATATAAAACCGGTGTAGTGTCTTTTTCTTGTGTGCGTGTTTCACTGGGCACTGTTGGGGTGTTGCACAAATACTTTACACATTGCCTCTGGAGTTACGCCTTTGCTGCTGTGCGCCAAGCTACCAGGTCGGAAGCGGTGGTCCCTACTTGGACTAGGGTGCATACCCCTGCCAACTAGAGACCCCGGTTCTAACATTGGTGGCAGCGGTGGGATAGAACTTGTGCTTGTGTAACACCACGCAGTGACGCAGTATACACCACAACCCTACACCTGACTCCACTGAATTTTTGTCTACCCTCTCCAATTGGCATTTTTATTTTTTATTTAAATTCTCCCTGACTGGCTGCTCTTTTTAAAAGTCCTTTGGCCTAAGTCCCATTTGATTTTCTCTACGAACGTCTGAGGTCCTCCCTGGCAAGATGGAATTTGAGCTGGCCAACCTGGAAACTTACACGGCAACGCAGCTCAAGGAATTCTGCGAGGAGAAAAGGGTGCCCTTTAAGCGAGGCGCTAAGAAGACAGAGCTTCAGAAAGCCTTGAGGGCATGGGTAACGGCCCACCCAGAAGGAGATGGAGAAGGGGACGGGCAGGGAGCGGAGCAAGGGGCCACAGGAGAACTTGACCTACTGCCCTTGGTGGAAAATGGCAACTTGTTACCAGGTACAAGGGTACCTTCCAGGGCAGGCAGTAGTGTGTCAGTAAGGACCCTGTCCTCAGAGGAATTGGAGGACAGGAGAGAGGAGAGACAGTTTAAATTGGAACTCGCCAAATTGGAAAGGGAGCGGGAGAAAGAAAGGTGGGCCATGGAGGAGAGGAAACTTACCCATGAGTTCAACATGAAGGAACTGGAAATTCGAGCCCTACAAGCAGGGACGAACAGCATCAAGAGTGGTGGCAGCATACCTACGGAAGCTTCACGTGAGTCCAGGGTCTTTATGCCTAAAGATGTGATGGCCAGTTTTAAGGTGGGGGATAATATTGATAAGTGGTTAGCTGCCTGTGAGGTGTCCCTAAGAGCCCATGGGGTCCCAGAGAGTCACTGGGGGGGTGGTCTGTACAAGTACATACCTCCGGAAGTTAGGGACACACTCCTTAGCCTAGAAAAGGAAGACCAGACCAACTATTCTGTTATGAAAGAAGCATTGCTTAAGAGGTTCGGTCTTACCCCTGAGAGGTATAGGCAGAGGTTTAGGAATAGCCACAAACTTCCCACACAGAACTGGATAGATTTCCTGGACTACGCTAGTAAAGCTTTAGAGGGCTGGGTGCGGGGCAGCAATGTGCATGACTATGAAGGATTGTATAACTTGTTTTTAAGAGAGCACCTTCTAGAGAAATGTTTTCCAGAGCTGCGCCAACACCTGGTTGACCGCAAGTTGACAAATCCTAGGAAGCTTGCGGAGGAGGCGGACACCTGGGTCAGTACCAGGGTGTCCAACAAGGGTTCTGGGGGGGACTCCCAAAGGGGTGGTCAGGGTTCCCACCAGAAGAAAGAGGGGGGAGACAAAAAGAAAGAGTTCTCCAAAGGCCCCCAAAATAATTCACAAGAGAAAGGGTCTGGGTCCCAGCCCCAATCTGGCCACCAGAAGCCCACTTATCCTGACAAAGGTCAGCAGCCCAGAACTGTCCGGTGCTATGAGTGTGGTGAACTTGGACACTACAAGGGGGATCCCAAGTGTCGCAAGAGAGCACCACAGGCCACTGGAGGTAAAAACCCCGGGGTGGCTAGTGTAGCGCTTGGGGAGGAGCTGTCCCTAGATGATGGGAGTGAGGGGGCAGGGCTTGTCCTAGTGTCTCTGGGAGACAGTGAGATGGTCCCTAAGGTCCATGTGCCCTCAAATACTACCAAGTATAGGCAGTGGGTCACCCTCAATGGTCGGGGGGTGGAGGCCCTGAGGGACACAGGTGCCAGCATGACTATGGTAAGGAGTCAGCTGGTGTCCCCTGAGCAAATAATTCCCGAGGCGTTCCACCCAGTTGTGATGGCTGACAACAGGGGGGGTCACTATCCCATAGCGCAGGTTCCATTTGAGTGGGGAGGGGTTTCAGGCCTTTTAAGAGTTGCTGTGAGCCCTGCCATGCCAGTGGACTGTCTGTTAGGGAATGACCTGGAGCATACTGCCTGGAAGGAGGTAGAGCTCAAGGCGCATGTGGAGATGCTGGGGTTACCGGAGTGGATTTGTGCTACCACACGGTCTATGGCTGCCCGGAAAGGGAGTCAACCAGGGCTGGAGCCTGGGAAAATGGCCCAGTCAGCTGCTAGGAAGGGAGGAGCCCGAGGGCGAGGGAAGCCCGCCCCGGGGCAGTCACCCCGTGAGATGGATGGGGCACCTGAGGAGGTTGCGCCGGAGTCCACGGAGGGAGACGTTGCTCCCTTGGGGGACTTACCTACCCCTGCAGAGTGGCAGGTGGAAGGAGGGCCCACCAGGGAGGAGTTTTGTCAGGCACAGAAGGAGTGTCCTACCCTTGAGGGCATGAGGCGACAGGCCGAGGCCCAAGCAGCAGGCAATGCCTCCGTAAAGTATCATATTTACTGGGAGGATGGGCTCCTTTACAGTGAGCCCAAGGCTCCTGTGCATGGGTCATCAAGGGCCTTAGTGGTCCCCCAGTGCTACAGGGCCTTTCTTTTGGAATTGGCTCATGAGATCCCATTAGCGGGACACTTGGGCCAAGACAAGACCTTTGCTAGGCTTGTCCCACATTTTTATTGGCCGCAGATGAGGATCTCCTCAGATACATTCTGCAGGACCTGTCTGACCTGCCAAGCTAGTGGGAAAACAGGGGGTAAGCTGAAGGCTCCCCTGGAACCACTACCTGTCGTTAGTACCCCCTTTGAGAGGGTGGGTATCGACATTGTTGGGCCTATGGATCCACCGACTTTTTCTGGTCACAGGTTTATCCTGGTCCTGGTGGACCATGCCACCCGGTACCCAGAGGCTATTCCTCTGAGAACCATCACTGCACCTGCAGTGGCACGGGCCCTGATGGGGATTTTTACCAGAGTGGGTTTCCCCAAAGAGGTGGTGTCCGACAGGGGTACAAATTTTATGTCTGCCTACATGCAAGCCATGTGGAAGGAGTGTGGGGTTACTTATAAGTTCTCCACCCCTTACCACCCACAGACCAATGGTCTCGTGGAGAGATTTAACAAGACCCTAAAGGGCATGATCAGGAGTCTGCCTGAGGGCCTGAGGAAAAAGTGGGACATCCTCTTGCCCTGTTTGTTGTTTTCCTACAGGGAGGTACCGCAAAAGGGAGTGGGCTTCAGCCCCTTTGAGCTTTTGTATGGTCACCCTGTTAGGGGACCTCTCAGTTTAGTGAAGGATGGGTGGGAGAAGACTCCCAGGAGGCTTCCCCAAGATGTAGTGAGCTACATGCTGGCCTTCCGCAGCCAAATGGCTAAGTTGTGGAAGCAAGCTTCTGTCAACTTAGAGGCCAGCCAGGCGGTGATGAAGGAATGGTACGACCAGAATTCTCACCCCGTGGAGCTAGAACCTGGACAGAAGGTGTGGGTCATGGAGCCTGGAGAGCTTAGTGCCCTCCAGGATCGCTGGACTGGCCCTTATGAGGTATTGGAAAAGAAGGGTAAGGCCACTTACCTAGTGGACCTTAAGACCCCCAGGCAGCCCCACCGGGTGCTACACGCCAACCGCCTCAAACCCCACCATGAGAGGTCTGAGCTCACCTTACTGATGGTGACTGATGGGGCCGAGGAAGAGGAAAGTGAACCTCTCCCGGACCTCTTCGCTTCCAAAGAGAAGGATGGATCGGTGGAGGGAGTGGTCCTCTCCCCATCCTTGACTCCTGAGCAACAGAGGGACTGTCGCCAGGTTCTGGGGCAGTTCGCCTCAGTGTTTTCCCTTATCCCTGGGATCACCCACCTGTGTACCCATGATGTGGACACAGGAGACAGCCCCCCTGTCAAGTCCAAGTCTTACAGGCTGTCAGATAAGGTAAAGGCCAGCATCCAGAGTGAGGTCACTAAGATGCTGGAGTTGGGAGTGATAGAGCCCTCCAACAGCCCTTGGTCCAGTCCGGTGGTTCTGGTACCAAAAGCTGCCCCACCGGGCACCACACCAGAACTTAGGTTCTGTGTGGATTACAGGGGACTGAACTCTGTGACCAAGACTGATGCTCATCCTATCCCGAGGGCGGATGAGCTCATTGACCGGCTGGGGGCTGCCCGATACCTGAGTACCTTTGACCTCACGTCAGGGTACTGGCAGATAGCCCTAACAGATGGAGCTAAAGAGAGGTCCGCCTTTTCCACCCCAGAGGGCCACTACCAGTTTAGAGTGATGCCCTTTGGACTGAAAAACGCTCCTGCCACCTTCCAGCGGCTGGTGAACCGGGTCCTCTCCGGTTTAGAGGCCTTCTCTGCTGCCTACCTGGACGACATAGCTGTCTTCAGTAGCAGCTGGGAGGACCATTTGGGTCACCTCCAGGAAGTGCTTCAGGCTCTGCAGCAGGCAGGCCTGACTATCAAAGCTAGCAAATGCCAGATAGGGCAGGGGTCGGTAGTCTACCTAGGACATTTGGTAGGCGGGGGCAAGGTGCAGCCCCTACAGGCCAAGATAGAAACCATCCTGGCCTGGGAGCCTCCCAAAACACAGACTGAGGTCAGGGCATTCCTGGGCCTCACAGGTTACTACCGCAGGTTTGTCAAGGGCTATGGCACCATTGTGGCCCCCTTGACGGAGCTAACCTCTAAGAAACAACCTAGAAAAGTGATCTGGACAGAGGCTTGCCAAAAAGCCTTTGACTCTCTTAAGCAGGCCATGTGCACCGCTCCTGTGCTCAGGGCCCCCGACTTCTCCAAAGAGTTCATTGTCCAAACGGACGCCTCAGAGCATGGCATAGGGGCAGTACTTTCGCAACTCAATGAGGAGGGACGGGACCAACCAGTAGCCTTCATCTCCAGGAGGCTGCTCCCCCGAGAACAGCGGTGGAGCGCGATAGAGAGGGAAGCCTTTGCAGTGGTCTGGGCTGTAAAGAAGCTGAGGCCATATTTGTTTGGTTCCCACTTTCTGATTCAGACTGACCACCGGCCCCTCAGGTGGCTCATGCAAATGAGGGGCGAGAATCCCAAATTGTTGAGGTGGTCCATTTCCCTACAGGGGATGGACTTCAGGGTGGAACACAGACCCGGAGTAGACCACGCCAATGCTGACGGACTCTCTCGGTTTTTCCGCCTTAGTGATGAGAACTCCCTGGACGTTGGGTAGTTCTCCCCACTTTCAGCTGGGGGGGGACACGTGTTAGACCTGTCAGCCTTAGGGTGGTCTCCCCTACATTTTTGCCCTTTTTGCCTCCCATTTAGACCTTACATTTTGTTGGACTTAGGACTCTGGGCGCCTCACTACTGCTAAACAGTGCTGAGGTGCGGGTGCTCTCCCCTAAAAACCTTGTGAGGCTGGCATATCTGCCACAAGCCACTGCTACTGCAGTAAGGCTAATCCTCCATAGGCTAATATGGGGAACCTCTCCTTATGGGATAACTTCTGACAGGGACCTAATAAGTCTGTCATGTTTGGTCTTGTTGGACTCGGGGCGGGGAACCCTTTCCAATGATATATAGGGTTTGGGCATTACTACGCTAGGAATCCCACTTTTATAAAGTGGACCTTTTCCTGCCTACACTTAGATTAGGCTGCAGACTCCCCCCTCCCCTCTGCATACTGATAGCCTGCCTGGGTTGGGAGGTGGGAGTGGTGATTCACACCTTCTTCCCTGAGATGAGCTGTGATGGGCTGCCCACTGTAGCCTTAACGGCCTGTCTCTCGTCACTGTGACAGCTAGGTCAGGGAAGGCAGGGAACATACCAGAACTCCCTGGACTCTTCCAGAAGCCCCTGCCCCCAGACCCTTCCAGAGACTTCCACCACTTTCTAGCCCCTAGACTAAAAAGATATATAAGGGAGGGTCCTGGCCTCACATTCTTGTTACACCCTGGACTAAGAAGAAACTCTGCTGGAGTACAGACTGCTGCGCTGAGAGGATGGCCACTCTGCTGAGCTGACTGTTCCTAGGAACTGCTGCCCTGTGGTGCTTGAGCTGCCCTCCTGCCTGCTGATCTGGCCCTGCCAAGAGGAGACTGGAAATAACATCCCAGGAGTGTCTCCACAACATCCAGACGGACTCCCTCTGCACTTCTGAACAACCTCTGCACCCTGAACACCCCTAAACCATTGCAGCTGTTGGAAGACACTGACTGTGTTGCATAGCGCTGTGGGGACTTGAAGCGCTATGCCCCTGTGATTATCATTGCCGCCTGGGGCTCTTGAGGAACTACAGAAGCGCTGTGTGCCTGTCATCTGCACGTGGTTGGAAGCAGCGCTGTTTATGCCAACTCGCCGCCGGCGGCCGGAACTGAGGGAATCCTGTGAAGCTGCTCTTCAAATCACCCGCCCCCTGGAGCCGTGTGCGCGGGTGCATCACTGACTGGACCGCCGCAGCTCTGGGACCTGATTGTGCTGGGAGGGCCTCATTTGTACTGAGCAGCGCTGTGGCCAAGAGCACTGTGTGGCCGTGACCCGGGTGCCGTCGAAGGAGGCTCTGTCTTGGTGCTGACCGGGATTGCGGGGATATTTAAATTTGCCTCCTGAAATCACCGCCGTGGCCCGGGAGCTTCGGTAGCCCTGGGCGCGTCATCCCCAGCATCAGGAGACGCCGCGCTGGGATTGGGTACCCCCGGGGCGTTGCCCAGCAACGAGGGAGCGTCCCCAGCGAGAGCTGTGCTGTGATTGGTTCCCGCGGCCCAGGAGTCCCGTGGCGTCATCGGTGTACCGCGCGCCTATTGGTCCTGCTCCAAGGGCTTCCCCACGCAGCGGCCGGGGCAGGAAGAAGGAGCCTTCCTCGGAGATCGAGTGAGAAGGGCCTGTGCCGCGACCGCCCTCGCAGGTAACACTTCAGGGCTTAGTTACTGCGAGTGAGCGGGTTGTGGGAGGCTGGTTATTTCTGTTAATTGCGGGCCGGGCCGGTCAGACTAACATTCCGGTCGGGGGGGGGCTTTGCTGGAAACGGAACTGAGACTGCCAGCATGATTAAAAGCGGGACGGCCCTCCGTTAATAGCGGACCGGTTGGGAACTGTGCACGGGACTGCTGGAGTATATAAGTCACGACCTTGGAGGAACTGTTTTCCCGGAATAAAGAGTACTGACATCTCTTGACTGAGTATACAGACTCTTGTCCCTTTTTCCTTGCCTGATTGTGGATCTTGTTTAGAAACTGGGCCCATTGTATTATTGATCTTGCCTGGCAACTGAATTCATTTATACCATTGATTCGGGCTGGAAGCCAGACTTGGCTAATTATTGGTCTTGCCTGCAACTGCATTTACCTGATTATTGATCTCTCCTAATTCTTAGATAAAGATATTTATATTTTTATATATAAAACCGGTGTAGTGTCTTTTTCTTGTGTGCGTGTTTCACTGGGCACTGTTGGGGTGTTGCACAAATACTTTACACATTGCCTCTGGAGTTACGCCTTTGCTGCTCTGCGCCAAGCTACCAGGTCGGAAGCGGTGGTCCCTACTTGGACTAGGGTGCATACCCCTGCCAACTAGAGACCCCGGTTCTAACAGTCGGCTTACCATATATTTGGGTTTTAGGACCCCAGCCAAGTAAAGTTAGTGAGATACTGTTGTGATCACTCACAGCTTGCTCCTCTATCACTCGATAATAAAATATGATCAATATTGAAGTTAAAATTCGTGCCGTTAAATGTTGGACATCTGATGTCTCTCCTCTTTTTAGAGCAGTTCAGAAGTTCTAGATCTAGTTTGGCGGCCAAGCTATTCAAAGCCAACCCGTATTTATCATGCAAGAAATGATTGTGAATTATGGTACTTCTATCCTCTGGGTCTTAAGTGGTACCGCAGATCCCCTTTTGGGCATCTGCACAAACTTGCAAATTAAAATCCCCTGCCCAAAGAATAACAGGGCAATCTCTGTAGTTGGTGAGAAGATTGTCTATTGCTGTTTTTATTTCCTTTACCACAAAATCTCTATTTGCGTTAAAAATGTTGTTATAGAAGTTAACAATCATTACATCATTAGTTTGCTGGTGTTCAAGACACATTATTAAAGCATGAGGGCCAACATCTATGTGTTTACCTAGTTTGAATTCTGTGAGCCCAGTAGAGATCAGGATCAATAAGCCACCCTTTGCCCTACCAGCAACCGAGTCCTCGGCGTTTATATAAAAACATGTATAACCTTCAACAGTAATTTGATCTCTATACCATGTCTCTTGGAGACATATTATGTCATGCCCTTGGGAGATAAAATCGTTCCAGAATGGGGTATCAAATTTGCTATTAATACCTGCTATATTCCAGGTTATAAAGTTCAATCCTACTCCCGTTATGTATAGTGGTTGGTGGGATGGTGATAACCTATGGCTTCCTATATGTATAGTATCAATAGTAGGCATGTTAAGCAAACAATTTATAAAAAAAATACAGGTAACAGACATTTCAGTATGAAAAAACAGCTCATCAGTAATGGGATTAAAACACCAGGCTTTTCCTATGAGAAACAGCTTTTAGTAAAAAGGTAGCAGTAAAAAAACAGATATCCAAAGTATCAAGTGCAAATAACAGTTTCATTGCTTGGGCAGTAGTACACACAGAATATTTCTTAAAAACAGGTCTGAGATAAAAACGACGAAGGTGCATATAAAAAGGGCAAATAAGCATAAAGTGCAAAGTGTTTTGCATAGTGCGTCCATCACAGGGGCAGGGAGATTGGCTATAAATTTTCATCTTTGGAAAAGCCACTAAATTATGTACCATACCAAGTCTCAACCTAGTGAGAACAAACTGATGGGATTCCTTGGCGATAGTTTAAAGGTACATAGGCATGCCCCTGTCTTCCAACATATTAGAGTGGTAAAATACATGGGTTGACATGAGGCTACATTTAGCCCTGTGCAAGTTAGTTTTGGTCCCTAAAAAGACGATCTTAAGTTCCTTTTTTGGTACAGTAACAGCACTATGGGGGTCACTAACAATATCCAGGTTAAAAATTTCTCTATAAGAAGATGAAACGTAACTTAACCAGGGAATCTTACAGGCATTGTCCAAACAAAGACAATCTAGGATAATCCGCCTGGTAAAGTCAGTCTCATCCTTAACCCAGATTAACCTCCTGACCATTAAAGGTCTCATTCCCATTAGGTCTGTAAGATGATTCAAGCCCACCTCTTTATGGCTCAGTTCATTGGATGCCGAGGAAGGTAGACAAAGGAGTCTTTTAATGAACTGGTTCTCAGTGACTTGCAATTCCCTGTGGTTACAATAGCCCCATATGCCAGAACCATATAGAGCAATGGATACACATCTATGCCTATAGATATTTAACATGTCTGGTATACGGCGGCTACCCAACTTTGAGGAACTTTTGCTCCATCCTAGCATTCACATTTAAAATCTCAGGAGCCCAAAATCCTCTGTTATAAAAAGTTACACCAAGATAACAGAATCTGTCCACAACCTCTATTCTGTGGTTATTAAAATGAAACGGCTTGGTAAGTTTCATCCGTTTCCCACAGGCCATGATGTAAGTCTTGGAATTGTTGATTTTCAGTTTTCTCCCCTTAATAAAGTCAAAGAAATAGTTCATTAACTTTTGGAGCCCGTTTGGAGTACGAGAGAGTAGGACCGTATCATCGGCATATAGCAGGACCGGCACAGGATGATCACCAACCTGCGGGGAATCTGCCTGTACCCTCTTCAGTTCGGACTCCATGGAATTTATAAAAAGGGAGAAAAGCAATGGGGCCAGCACACAGTCTTGCCTTATGCCGGATTTAACCCTAATTTTCCCAGTGCATTCCCCTGCATGACCATAGCGAATCTGGGCTGATAGTTTGTTGTAAAGTCTAGCTAGGAAATATATAATTGCAGGGGGGGCTCCCATATCCAGTAGGGTGAACCATAACAGAGAATGGTCCACGAGATCAAATGCACTCGAGAGATCAGCGAAACAGAGAAATAAGGAACGCTGTTTCGCTTTAGTGTACTTCCCGATGAGGAGGTCGAGATTAATACACTGCTCTGTTGTCCCAAGGCCTTTGCGGAAGCCGTATTGAGATTCCGCTAGAATTTTATTATCCTCTACCCATTCCTCTAAACACTTCAGTAGGACCCTACTCATGATCTTAAGGGAGATAGGGCGGTAATTCTTAGCCTCTCCTCTATCTCCCTTCTTATAGATGGGTAGGATTATGGATTCACTCCAGGTAGGTGGTGTATTCTCACTGACTGAAGCATTGAACACCTGAGTTAGAAGTGGACTCCAAAGTGTCGGGTTGGATTTAAACAGGTCAACCGGGACCCCGTCAGGTCCCGGTGCCTTTCCCCCTTTGCTCTGACTAATGGCAGTTTCCACTTCTTGAAGGGTAATATCGAGGGATAGCTTCTCTTCAAACATGGGAGAGGGGGAACTAGCGCAATCCTCCCTGGTCCGATCGAAGATTTCAGAAAAGTGAGCAACCCAGTTTGCTTCACTAACCTGGGCTGACAATACGGGGAAGTCTTCTTTTACCAGAAAAGGGCTGTTGACAATGTTCCAGAAGAGCTTGCTATCATGCAATATGGCTGCTTTATCAAGAGCATCCCAGGCTTGCTCCCTTAGCTCTTGTTTTCTGCGGGTTAGGTGCATTTTATAAGTCTGTCTAAGGGATATAATACCCACCCTGTCCCTGGGTTGTTTAGTGAGTGCCTGCTTAAGTTCCCGGGAGGGATTTGGTACACATGCTATCAAACCAGCCAGCATTTTCCTTCTTAGTTAGGCCTTTGGTGATAGTAAGCGTTCTTTTTATAATTGTACCTAATTCCACAAAATCAGCTAGAATGCACTCAGGGGATGCCTCTGGATCCAAACATTAAAAAATTGCCACAGACCCTGCTTCTAAGATTTTAAGCTGCAGCCTCTCGGAGTTATCCATACACCACTTGATACGTATACCATTCTGTCTACAAGGGGTTACATCTTCAACTATTAAGCGTTGAGTGTTAGCTGGAGCCCCCCAAACAGAAATCACCATGGTAATAGCATTATGATCGCTACTTCCAAGGTCAACAACATTTGAAACAGTACAGAGTGGGACAAAATGTACAGAAACTAATAAATGATCGATAACAGAGGCCGAATTCAATCCTACAAAGGTTGGTAGGGGATTACCATCCGTGTCTGTGGCCGGGGGGTGTATCATAAGGTCCATGTTTAGCATCAAGGAATTGAGGGAATCACCATAGGGAGATGAATAAAGTGTGCCCGGTTTTCCCCATTATCCCCATCATACCCACAAGTCCTGGTGAATTAATGGGGACAGGTACGAATGTTAAAATCCCCTCCCCAGATGATATCGTAAGGTTTATGAATGCCTTTACAAATATTACTCATGGCTAAGCCCAACTCATCCACCACAGTGGTATTAGAAGCATCAAACAAATTGTTGTAATGATTTATCAGCATGATTATGTGGCCCCTGTTATGTTCCAGGATTAAAATTTGTGAATGGAGACCCACTGTCAGATGTAATTTCTTGCGTCAGGGAGATTTACTGAAAGTAAAATTACTAACCCCCCTTTGGCCCTGCCCATATTAGACCTTTGTGCCGGGTTGTTATAAGACACAAATCCATCGAGGATGATATCAGTGGTTACCCATGTCTCTTGTAGACATAAAACGTTGAAGTCAGAAAGGATTTCGCTCCATCCCAGGGACGACATTTGTCGACTCCAACCTGCAATATTCCAGCTGGCAAATTTGAGGCCAGGGATACAGGGGGCTGGTACACTGGTCTCGGGTACAATAGAGATAGAGGGCTTATTGGCAGCTAGGGAAACCATCGGGACAGGAAAATGGGCAGAGACAAGAGGGTTGGCTCCCTGAGGGGGTATGTGCACCAGAGTAGAAATGGAAGATGTTCCGGGTACTAAACATTGGCCCATGGCTGCAACTAGAGTATTATCAGCAGTTACAGTTCCATGGGGTAGTGTGTACCCCGGGGCAGTGGTAAGGGGCATTGCTGATGGAGAAGTGGATAATTAACCGATACCCGTTGTTACAACTAGATTATTACCAATAGTGGGAGGAGTGGGAACTGGAGCTGGGGGCAGTCAATCAACACCATCCAGCCCGTTGAGACAGTTGAAACGATTAAAATCATAGAAGGGGGTCTCAGGGGGCAGAAAAACCGGTCTTGCTTCATACCCATGAGGTCTACCCCTCCGCTCGACCCTCGTCCAGTTACCTCGGGCTTGGTCATGGTGCATGTGAATAGGGGGGAAAAAAAAGGACACTGGCAGTGTCTGAATGGTGGAATCGAGAGATCTATTTACCCAGCACATATGTGTAGAACTGTCCTAGGGTCTCGAAAACTCACCGTAATACAATCCCCTGTTATGGACTTTCTGGTTTTACCATTGCCAAGGTACCCTTCTCACCATAATAATTTCATTATTAAAGTGGGCCGGGAGGGGTCTATTCCAATTCAGCCATTTAATGACTCTACTTTTGAGTGAAAGAAAATTCTCACATTCTCCTGCCTCAAGGGGGGGGACACCAGCCATGACTACCATGAAGCGATTGGTCTCGGGGGGCAGGTCGGGTCTACGTGGTCTAGGAACAAACTTTCCGGGGGTTGGGGGAACTATATGGTCATTAGATATGGTCCCATTGGTAGCTGTCGTAGGGTGACCTACTGGTAGCAGAGGTGGAATAATAGAATTGCTACTTTGTATCGGGGCTGGGTTGCCCATAGGGGGTTGCAAAGAAGGGGCAGCAGCAGGAACCACTAGAGAGGGTCCTAAATTGGTTGGGGGAATTTGAGAATTAAGAGGGTTGGAGGGGGAGTTGGACTCAGATAGTCTAGCTAGAATAGCTGCCGAGGTTTTCTCGATGTTGGATAAATGGAGTTCTATATGTTCCAATTTAGACTCTAGGGGAAATAGGAAGGTTTTAAAAAGAGCTCCCAGGGTTTCTATGGTAAAATCCGAGTTATATAGGGGATATGATGAACTTGGTGTGGGGTTGAGGGTTTCATGTCGAAGTTTGGCGGATATGGATTTGCCTCCCGGTTTAGAATTATAGGGTCTTTTACATTTGGATGTGGCCCCCTCCTTCACCCCGTTTGAAATAGAATCACAAATAACAACTGGATCAGGGAGAGAGGGCGTATTAATATCAAGAACCAAATCAATTTTAGGGAGGATTTCATTAACCAATAAGTCCAGATCAGAAGACGCCAAATTATTCTCCACAGATTTTAAAGAAGAGTTCCTCGTGCCATTATTACAAGTCTCTTTATGCCGGTCCGGGGTTTTGGCACAGGCCAGGGTACCAAGGGAGGATCTTTTGTTGGTTATTAGTTCCTTAGATAAGCGCTTTTCCAGAGCGTCTATTTCGGTATCGATAAGGGTATTGGCTCTTACCAGAAATTTCTCCATACCTCCGGTGATAGCTGCTCCCCCTAAAGATGACTTGCTCCTAGTATCACGGCAGGACATCTCCCCACACTTAAGGATGTACAAGGGGGTGCAAAAATAAGGGGGGGGGGCCCGGTCCGGTCACGAACTGTCACGAACTGGCACAAACGGGCCCGCTCTTGGCCCGGTCTTCGCCCAGCGACGCTCCCGCGCAGCGGGTCACAGCAACCAATAAGTAGGGGCGGTGACAGGCTGTGGGCGGGGCAACAAGGAGAGCGGACCAGATGGTAGCAGTAGGTCAGGCAGGGACTCCTGGGAGATGGAGTCCCTGCTACGCTCGCAGCCCTGTTACACGCCACCAGCAGGAGCCCGCAGTTCACAACTCCCTCACGGCGTCCAATTACCTCAGTCTCAGGGCTCGGAGCGCGATGTGGCACCCGCAGAGCGGGTGCGGCGAGGTCCGAAAAATGCAGCGGCAGTCTCTCCCCGCAAGGCACAGTTCAATGGCACACCCATGAGGTAAATACAGCTGGCGATTTAAATTCCCTCCAGTGGACTGTGGGCGGGGCAACAAGGAGAGCAGACCAGATGGTAGCAGTAGGTCAGGCAGGGACTTCTGGGAGATGGAGTCCCTGCTACGTTCGCAGCCCTGTTACACGCCACCAGCAGGAGCCCGCAGTTCACAACTCCCTCACGGCGTCCAATTACCTCAGGCTCAGGGCTCGGAGCGCGATGCGGCACCTGCGGAGCGGGTGCGGCGAGGTCCGGAAAATGCAGCGGCAGTCTCTCCCCGCAAGGCACAGTCTTCAATGGCACACCCACGAGGTAAATACACCCGGCGATTTAAATTCCCTCCAGTGGGCTGTGGGCGGGGCAACAAGGAGAGCGGACCAGATGGTAGCAGTAGGTCAGGCAGGGACTCCTGGGAGATGGAGTCCCTGCTACGCTCGCAGCCCTAATACAGGCCACCAGCAGGAGCCTGCAGTTCACAACTCCCTCACGGCGTCCAATTACCTCAGGCTCAGGGCTCGGAGCGCGATGCGGCACCCGCGGAGCGCGATGCTGCACCCGCGGAGCGCTATGCGGCACCCGCGGAGCGGGTGCGGCGAGGTCCGGAAAATGCAGCGGCAGTCTCTCCCCGCAAGGCACAGTCTTCAATGGTTTTGATGAAACATTCGCCTCTGTACATAATGTTTTTTCCAGATCGCATAGGTTTTGGTCTTTCTCCAAATTAACAGGGGGGTCCGCATTCTGGGCTAGATCAATCATAATAGAACTTGTGTTAACTATTTTTCCCTCAACAGCATGCTGATAAAACATATCCACATCCTGCCCCTCTTCTTGGCCTTCCTCGTTGCCCACCTCCTGCCCATCATTTAAAGTTTCCATGATCGCTCCATGTTTGATGCCTCTCAGGGACATTTTATTGAGTCTACTAGTTATAGACGAATCAACATTACATGACAGTCAGTCTACCCCCTCTAAGTTTGAAAACGGCTCGAATCGGTTTGATAAGGGTAGGTGAAACATAGCCCTGTTGAAAGTGTTTGCTGCATATGGCTCCCTTCTATATGCATGGCGCGGATGGAAAGATGGGCCATGTCTTATACCAGGGTAGAAATAATTTAGGTCTAATGTTTGGATGTCCCCCTCTCTGCCGAACCTTGGTTCCCTGCGAATAAAATCAACCACCCAGGGGTCTTTAAAACTCACAATGACACCGTCACCTTCCAGGTCCTTGGTGGTGTTCCCTACCCAGTTTACTCTCCTAACATTAAGTATCTCTGTGTTGGAGAAGGGGGGGAGTGTTCTGTTGGTGTTGAGCCAGTAGATGAGTTTGTGCTTCAAGTCCTTATGTGTTTCCCGCTTCTCGGTTCCAATTCCACGTACTCCCACCATGATGATTGTGTACAGTATTGCTTCCGGTGGGAGATTTACACAGGGGGCTCGTTGGTAAATATGTTTGTTGTTCGTATCACCCTGTGCCTTTGGCAAGTTGTCTGTTTTATGAACACGTGACTCGGGTTGGTTCTTGGGCGTAACGCCTACTCTTGCGGCTGTGTTTCTGGCAGACCCCTTTAAGTTGGGATCTGGCGTACTTTTATTCGTCGTGGTTGTCACAGGTAGCGTAACCAAGGGTGTGTTGGTATTGGGTTTCATAGTAACGCTTTTAGTACTTAGGACGGTAGTTGGTTTTGTGGTGGTAGGATGTGGGACCTATGAGTTCTTTAAAACTGTTGTAATGGTATCTAATCTGGTTGTGTTACCAGAAACTAATTTTTCTAAGTGATCTAATTTAGAATTAATCTGTTTCGTCCTTTCAATTAGTGGTAACATTAGTGACCTAACCAGCTTTTCCATTTTCTCCATTAGCCTTGCTTCACTACACCCTTGCAGGACTGGGTGGGGGTTGTCATTAACTATTAGAGGTGAAGTGACAGGTGGCACAGGCTCTCGGGGTAACCTTTGTACTTTTTTGCAACTCTTTACTGCCACCTTCTTAGGTGGACTAACGCCTCTTTTCCTTTTACCTGGTGGGTCGGTAGTACTGATGGTACCAATATTCATGTTCTCTGGTAATTCTAAATTAACATGCACAGAGATCACAGGTGGGGAAGACAAAAATACTGGTGAATTAACAGTGCTAATATTGGTAGTCTCATGCATCTCTGTATTAGCATGTACAGAGATGGCGGGAGAAAATGGCTGCAATGATGAGGTGGGTAATATGGGTGATGAAACACAGGAGGCACGAGGTGTCAGACTGATAGGAGTAGAATTTAATAGGGAACATGCCTCGGTGCTATCGATTTCCCCTTGTGTGTGGCTGGATACTGGGCTCAGAGTGACTAGTGGAGTGGTGCCTTGGACAGGTTCAGGTGTAACAGATGTTCCTATCTTAGCAAGCGAGGAGCGTTTCCCGGTTAAAAGATCTAGCGACAGGTGCTTCTCCACTAGCGCTATCTCTTTCTCTATAACCACCTTTGCCCGTGTCAGGAATTGATCGATAGTACCAGTTGCTACCCCCCCAGTGGATGCAATAGTGACCTTGCGGTCCTTCCTAGGTGTCCGCACCATAATGCAACAAAGAAGTCAATAATGATACACAGAACCGTGTGTTAGATGGCGCAAATCTAAACACCAGTTTATGGGGTCCAATGTCCAACACGACAGGGGGGTGGCCCAGCCCTGCCTCCTCTAGCCTCTGAGGGCCTTAGAGGGCCCGCCCTTTGCCCGGGCTTCGCCCGGCGTCCCGCGATGCGGGTGACGCGCGCTTTAGTAGCACCTCCGGGGGCGGTGCATGGCGATGGCGACTCCTGCCGCAATGCAACAAGGGAAACGTAGTCCTCCACTCAGCGGCCGCAGGTGACCGGAGCGGTGGCGGGATGACTACGATGCGGATTTGTGGCAGCCCGGTGTTGCTGTAAGGAAGTTAATGCCCCAGCGATTTCCACAGACCAGGGAAGGGAGACACCCGCTCCGCCGTTGACTCGCTCTTTAGTAGCGCCTCCGGGGGCGGTGCCTGGCGATGGCGGCTCTTGCCGCAATGCAACAAGGGAAACGTAGTCCTCCACTCGGCGGCCGCAGGTGACAGGAGCGGCGGCGGGAGGACTACGATGCGGATTTGTGGCAGCCCGGTGTTGCTGTAAATAAGTTAATGCCCCAGCGATATCCACAGAGCAGGAAAGGGAGACACCCGCTCCGCCGGTGACGCGCGCTTTAGTAGCGCCTCCGGGGGCGGTGCCTGGCGATGGCGGCTCCTGTCGCAATGCAACAAGGGAAACGTAGTCCTCCACTCGGTGGCCGCAGGTGACAGGAGCGGCGGCGGGAGGACTACGATACAGATTTGTGGCAGCCCGGTGTTGCTGTAAATAAGTTAATGCCCCAGCGATATCCACAGAGCAGAGAAGAGAGACACCCGCTCCGCCGGTGACGCGCGCTTTAGTAGCGCCTCCGGGGGCGGTGCCTGGCGATGGCGGCTCCTGCCACAATGCAATAAGGGAAACGTAGTCCTCCACACGGTGGCCGCAGGTGACAGGAGCGGCGGTGGGAGGACTACGATGCGGATTTGTGGCAGCCCGGTGTTGCTGTAAATAAGTTAATGCCTCAGCGATATCCACAGAGCAGAGAAGGGAGACTCATCAGAGACTCATATAGAAGTGCCAAATATTTTAATAGGGATTCCCTTTTACAAGACAAATCCAAGAATGATGTCTACAAGTTAGTGGTTTACACAGCACTCGAACTTCAATAATACAATCAGACAAATCATTGGGTCGCAATGGCACATCCTTAATGCCGAAGAACAATTCACCAAACTCCCTAGACCAGTCTTTGCCTTTAGACGTAACAGGAACCTTAGAAACTCCTTAGTAAAAGTGACTTACAAAGAAGAGAGGAAGTACGTTAAAAAATCTATCATAGAATCTACACCCATCACAGAAGCCACAAGTGCGGTAATTGCCATGAGGGTAACAATGCCCTCACTAGCCATATTTTGGTTTGGGCAAAGAGGCAATTTAAACTTTCGGAGATGTCCAACTGCGGGACAGCCAACGTTGTATACTTGATTAAGGGCCCTTGAAACCTTGGCCATGTGGGGGAAACCAGTCTTGAACTTAGGGTTACATTTAGTGAGCATAAATCTACCATTAAAACAACCAAGTTGGAGACCCCTTAGGGAAACACCGATCTCATAAAAGACATACTGAGAAAGATATTAAATGGATCATTTTTAAAAAGATCAAATATCCCAAAGACAGTAACATTGATGGCCTGAAGAAAAAAAGAGAGGTTTAATGGATTTTTACCTTACATACAGCTAGCTACCTGTGGCCTCAATGAACTCCTTCCAAGGGAAAATGCCATAACATATTTATCCTTTTACTGGCCCGAATCCACTAAACTTTTGGATCAACTCACTTGCCCATTCGTGCCCTTCAAGCGAACTTATGTTTGTAGTTCTTGCCGTGTTATTCTGTGATCTTATTCTGTGAATTAATGTTCAGATTTTCTATGTGCTGACCACCAGATGGCACTCCCCTCCATGTAATTGTCCCATACGTTTTCATCTTTGCCTCACTTGACGTAGTGCTTGTCTGTATTTTATCGCTTATGTTGCTTCCCTCATTAGCTTGAAGCTTCCCCCCGATTTATCTTCTTATTTATTCATGTATTTATTGATGCCCAGACTTGCCAATTTAGCTTGATTTGGCTGAATAGCTCTTTTCTGAACGAGTGCTTCCACTATACCGGCTATATTTCTTTCATATGTGATCTTCATACCGGTCTAGTCTTTTGAGAAACTTGTCCGTCATCTTTGACACCTCACCTGATTGTCTCTTCTCTTGATTTAATTGGACATTTTAAGCAGCCGTTTCACTCCAGATATCTATCGGCTAAATCAAGGCCTTCTATGAGGCAAAATTGATCCTGTGTAATTTTGCCAGGTAGGATTTGGTGTTTCATTTTCCTTTCTTTTTAGGACCCTTTGGTGCCTATGTTATCTATCATCTATTCAGGTTCCTGTGCCTTCCTCAGTGGGCACCCTGTTTACCCCTGACTTAACCTCTGCGGTTATTTGTAGACTTGCAGCCATGCGTTTTCTTCATTTACCCACTGGGTCTCTTCCGTTTCTATCCGACAGACCTTTTTGGGTATCGTATCTTAGGACAGTGCCCCAAGTTGATTGTAGCTGGACAGCAGAAAGTCAGCCTCTATCTACCACCTTGGCTATTTGAGCCTCTTTGCTCTCCTTTATATGGAGTGCTCCCAGAGGCAAGTATCTCTGATCCTCTTTTGGAATCCCAGTGTTTCATTTGCTTTTCCCTCTTTCTAAACGCTTTTTTTTTTTTTTTTTGCTCTCTACACAGACGTTTTTCGATTGCGCAGTTGTAGTGGGAACCGTTTTAATTCAGACTCCTTTCTGAATCCGACATTGGCCAGAAGTTCCCTCCTTAGAAAAATGATGATTTTTACTCTATCCATGGTCAATTCCTGATAGTTTCGTCCTCATTTTTCCTTATCCTTTTTTCTTTATCTATGCTCACGTATATTTTTATCCTCCTTTATATTGCTGCACATTTGCCTATACATCTGAGTTTCTAGGCCTCCTTTTATCACATCCACTCCCTTTTTTCAGTCTATTCTCACTGGGTGCTGCTGCCTTGGCTCTTAATATACACACACTTCATTGAGGTTGGCTGATCCTTTTTAAACACTGGTACGTAGGTCCTCCCTCTTCTTGATATCCCTAGCCTGCTGTCTTTAGTTCATTAATGCCATGCTTTTCATATTTCAGACCAGTTGTTGTGTAGATTGTTGTGAGCCCCCTGTCATTTGCAAAGTTCTACCGAATATGTTCTGAGTGGATGGCTGCTTGCCCCCCCCCCCCTTCCCCCCCCCCCCCGCCCAAAAACACAGACAGCGCTCTGATGAAGGTTGTTTTCATGGAATTGTAACTTCCGAAATGAGCATTGGCGCATTTCTGTCCATATAATAAATATTATAGTAGCATTTTCATTACTGTAATATAACTATTATTACAATTATTAGAACTTTATGATTTTCCCTGTTGTGGATGTTTGTTATGTGTATATTCTTCCGTAATGTCTATGATATGCTTTTTGTTCTAACTGGTATGGAGTCGGTTATTTGTCTTCCTGTTTTACCCACGTGAAATACATGAATTGCTTATCCGATAGTGTGTGTGGTGCTCACAAACTGCATGTATATGTATCTTCACTGAAAAACCATAGGTTTCAGGAACGTTATAGTCAGACTACCATTTTCTAAATCATTGACACGCTAATACCAGTTACTACATAGGCACTCACTGATTGCTAGGTCTACACACACATCTACTCATTCATCATACATGCAGTCACTCATCAATACAACACTATCATATGCATTCATAAACCTTTACAGACAATCACACACTGCCACTCATCCATGCAGTTACTCACACACCTAGTCAGTCATGCTAAGAATCAATTATACTCCCATTTACTCACCTATATAAATATACACACACCACCTTACTTATTCATATGGATACTAACACAGACTTACTCTCATATATAATCAGTGACACAAGTACACACTCATCCATACAGTCAGTCTCACAATCACTGACTATCATGTAGAGTTATTTATATACTACAACGCTCAAATCACTGCCTTTTACATATCTAGTTACTTGGCAGGGCCGGACTGGGAACCACAACTGGCCCTGGCAAAGTGCTCGGCCGGCCCCCCTCCCCACTCGGAGGGGAGGGTGGCCGAGCACTTTGCCGGGGCCGATTTTCGGCGATTTTGCATCTATGCTGAAAAAACGGCCCTGTAGCAAAAACAGCCCCCAGGGGCCCAAAACCAGCCCCCACCTCTGCGGCGCACTGGGGGATTGCCCCCCATTCATTTTTATTTGACAAAACCAATACACAGAATTATTTTCACCCTGTGCACTTTATTACTATTATTTTGTTGGATCCCTCTCGCGCTCACAACGCGGTAGACCCGCCATCACACGACCTATTAGTAATGATGATTTTTGCACAACTCACGAATATAACTATTTCTTCACAACCTTCACATTTAAAGACAATGACTTTCTTAGATCGATCTAAGGTCAGCCTCACAATGGTATTAACATGAATACTCGACTGAGATACGACACCGCGGCCCTCCACGCACTCAACACCGGCCGACCACCCGCCTGCTACTGAACCACCCTGAAGCGCACACACAGACCCTTCACCTGCCAAGCCTGCAAATTCACCTGCCTCCGAACCTGCACCCAACCCTCCGGATCAGGTAACAACAAACACCTCAAGTGTATCCTGCTCAACACCCGCTCCGTCCACAAGCAAGCCTTCAAACTCTGGGACCTCCTCGACGCAACAGCGCCGGACGTCGCCTTCATCACGGAAACCTGGATGAATGCCTCCTCAGCCCCTGACATCGCCATAGCCATCCCGGATGGCTACAAGATCACCTGGAAGGACCACATCAACCAAATCAGAGGAGGAATTGCCATCATCTACAGGAACACCATCTGCGTTACAACCTGTTCCGAAGACATCCTCACTACTGCCGAACACCTACATTTCTAGATTCAGACCGACCCCAAAACCGCCCTCAGAGGAACCATCATCTAAAGACCCCCGGGCCCACGCACACAATTCTGTGAAGCCATCGCAGATTTCATCAGCCTCCATACCCTTGCCTCATCAAACTACATCCTCCTAGGGGACCTGAACTTCCACCTGGAGAACAACAATGACAACATCACCACCACCCTGCTCGACAACCTCGCCAACCTCGGACTCAAGCAACTGGTGAACACCCCCACACACTGCACTGGCCACACACTCGACCCCATCTTCTCTGCCACGTTACCTTCAACTACTCCTTCAGGCTACACTGGAACGACACAGCTGCATCCACTTCACCTTTAAGAAGACCACACCCCACCACAGCCTGCAACAGATCCCCCGCAGATGCTGGAGCAAAGTCACCACAGACCAGCTAACCACATCACTGAGCTAGAACCCACCAATCGACACTGCTGACACCAACGATGCAGCCAGGAACCTCACACAGTGGATCACCAACTGCGCCGACGCCCTTGCACCACTGGAGAACCCTCCAGGCAAGCACGGCAACAGAAAAGCTGCATGGTTCACCAACGACCTCAAAGAATCAAAGAAATCCTGCCGAACCCTCGAGAAAGCCTGGCGCCATGAACAGACGACAGAAAACCTGACAGCCCTCAAGAACGCCACTTGCAAACACCACCAGCTGAACCACACCACCAAAAGGACATCGTTCAAAGAGCTGCTGGACAACAACATACACAACAGCAAGGAACTGTTCAACATTGTAAAATAGCTCTCCAAACCTAGCACAAGCAAAAACGTCATCATACCATCATAAGACCTCTGCAACTCCCTCGCCACGTTCTTCCACCGCAAGATCGCCGATATACACGACAGCTTCGGTGCCCAGACCCCACCTCCAGCCACTGAACCAATGCCCCCTACCACCACCCTCAGCGCTTGGACTCCCATCAGCACTGAAGACACCACCCATGTGATGAACACCTTCCACTCCGGCTCTCCCTCCGACCCATGCCCTCACCACACCTTCAACAAAGCCTACACCATCATCGCATCCCAACTGAGGAACATCATTAACAGTTCCTTCACATCCGCCACCTTACCAGAGAGCTGGAAGCACTCAGAGATCAACGCCCTACTGAAGAAACCCACAGCGGACTCCAAGAACCTCAAGAACTTCAGCCCCATCTCTCTTCTCTGCAAAAATTATTGAGAAAACCATCAATAAACAGCTGACCGCATTCCTTGAGGGAAATGGCTCCCTCGACCAATCCCAGTCCGGATTTTGAGCCAACCACAGCACTGAGACCACCCTCATCGCAGCCACTGATGACATCAGGTCCCTGCTTGACAATGGCAAAACCACCGCTCTCATCCTCCTAGACCTCTCAGCCGCCTTTGATACTGTCTGCCATCACACCGTGATAAACCACCTCCACAGCGCTGGGATGCAAGGAAAGGCCCTGGACTGGATCACCTCGTTCCTCTCTGACAGAACCCAGAGAGTCCGCCTCCCTCCCTTCCGCTCAGCGGCCACCGTGATCATCTTCGGCATACCCCAAGGCTCTTCACTCAGCCCTACCCTCTTCAATATCTACATGAGCCCCCTCACCACCATCGCACGCAAACACAACCTCAACATTATCTCCTACGCCAACAACACCCAGCTGATACTCTCATTCACAAAAGACCCTGCCACCGTCAAAGTCAACCTCCAGGAAAGAATGAAAGACGTCGCGGAATGGATGAAGCTCAGCCGTCTGAAACTGAACTCAGACAAGACGGAGGCTACACAATTACCACTGCACTATCCTAAACCTTAAAACACTACCCCCAGCATGACCCCCTACACTACGCAAACACCACTGTACTACCCTAAACCCTAAAACACTACCCCAGCAGAAACCCACAAACACTACACAAACACCACTGCACTACCCTAAAGCCTAAATCTACCCCCAGCATGACCCTCTATACAACCCAAACACCACTGCACTACCCTAAAAATGAAAACAACCCCCAGCACGAACCCTACACTACCCAAACACCACTGCACTACCCTAAACCCTAAAACACTACCGCAGCACGACCCCCTATACTACACAAACACGACTGCACCACCCCAAACTCTGAATCTACCCCTACCATGACTCCCTACACTTCACAAACACCATGGCACTACCCTGAACCGTAAATCTATCCCATCACAAACCCCTATACTACACAAACACCGCTGCACTACCTTAAACCCTTAATCACTACCACCAGCACAACCCCTACACTAAACAAACACCACTGCATGACCCTAAAACACTACCCCCAGCACGGCCTCCCAAACTCCCCAAAGACCACTGCAATACCCTAAACCCTAAATCTAACCCCAGCACGAACCCCTACACTACCAAGACACCACTGCACTACCATAAACCCTAACACACCACCACATATACTACACAAACACCACTGCACTACCCTAAACACTAAAACACTACCCCTAGCATGACCCCCTACACAACACAAACACCACTGCACTACCCTAAACCCTAATACCACCCCAGCACAACCCCTATACTACCCAAACACCATTGCACTACCCTATACCTTAAATCTACCCCAGCTCTACCCTCTACGCTACCCAAACACCACTGCACTGCCCTAAAACACTACCCCAGCACGACCCCCTACACTGCACAAACACCACTGCACTACCCTAAACCCTAAATCTAGCCCCAGCACGACCCCCTACACTACACAAACACTACTGCACTACCCTAAACCCTAAAATACATCCCCAGCATGACTCCTATATTACACAAACACCACTGCATTTCCCTAAACCCTAAAACACTACCCCTGCACGACCCCTGCACTTCATAAAAACCACTGCACTACCCTAAACCCTAAATATAGCCCCAGCACGACCCCCTACACTACACAAACACAACTGCACTCTCCTAAACCCTAAAACATATCCCCAGCACGACTCCTATATTACACAAACACCACTGCATTTCCCTAAACCCTAAAACACTACCCCTGCACGAACCCCTACACTACCGAAACACCACTGCACTACCATAAACCCTAAAACACTACCCCATACACTACACAAACACCACTGCACTACCCTAAACCCTAAATCTACCCCAGCACGACCCACTACACTACCCATTCACCACTGCACTGCCCTAAACCCTAGAACACTACCCCAGCACTACCTCCTACACTACCCAAACACCATTGCACTACCCTAAACCTTAAATTCATCCCAGCACGACCCCTTACACTACCCAAACACCACTGCACTACCCTAAAAGACTACCTGAGCTCGACCCCCTGCATTACACAAACACCACTGTACTATCCTAAACTCTAAATCTACCCCAGCACAACCCCCTAAACTACACAAACACCATTGCACTACCCTAAACCCTAAAACACAACCCCCAGCATGACCCCCATTACACAAACACCACTGGACTTCCCAGAACCCTAAAACACTACCCCCTGCATGACCCCATACACTACACAAACACCACTGCACTACCCTAAACCCTAAATCAACCCCCAGCACAACCACCTGCACTACCCATTCACCACTGCGCTACCCTAAACCCTAAAACACTACCCCAGGCATGACTCCCTATACTACCCAAACACCGCTGCTCTACCCTAAACCCTAAAACACTACCTCCAGCATGACCCCCTTCACTACCCAAACACTACTGCGCTACCCTAAATCCTAAAACACTACCCCCGGCATGACCCCCTCCACTACCCAAACACCACTGCGCTAACCTAAACCCTAAAACAGTACCCCTGGCACGACCCCCTACACGACCCAAAATCCCACTTCTCTACCCTAAATCCTAATACACTACCCCTGGCACGACCCCCTTCAGTACCCAAACACCACTGCGCTACTCTACACCCTAAAACACTACCCCCAGCACAACCCCTACACTACACAAATGCCATTGCACTACCCTCAACCCTAAAACACAACCCCCAGCACGATCCCCACGTTACACAAACACCACTGCACTTCAGAGAACCCAAAAACACTACCCCCAGCACGGCCCCCTACACTTCTCAAACACAACTGCACTACCCTAAACCCTAAAACACTACCCCTGCATGACCCCATACAATACACAAACACCACTGCACAACATAAACCCTAAATCAACCCCCTGCACGACCATCTACACTACCCCTTCACCACTGCGCTACCCTAAACCCTAAAACACTACACCCGGCATGACCCCCTACACTACCCAAACACCACTGCTCTACCCTAAACCCTAAAACACTACCCCCAGCATGACCCCCTTCATTACCCAAACACTACTGCACTACCCTAAACCCTAAAACACTACCCCGGGAACAACCCCCTCCACTACCCAAACACCACTGTGCTAACCTAAACCCTAAAACACTACTCCTGGCACGACCTCCTCCACTACCTAAACACCACTGCCCTGTGGTGCGTTTTAAGTTGAGTAATTAATTACTCTTCAATCTTGAGGGTTCCTGAGGGGCCAACTAGCCGACCAGGTACCTCCAGTATGTTCCAGGGAGCTGCGTTGCAGAGAGGTGTTCCGATGCCACGCCCCTTTTTAAACCTCTCTGCAACGCAGCTCTGTTGCGCTTACTGGAGGTAGCTGGTGGGCTATTTGCACCCCAGGGACCCTCAGTCTTCAAGGGGAGTTAATCCCCCAACTTAAAACACGCTACGGGGTGCGTTTCCACAGTGGTGAAGGGTGGGGGTGGGGCCTGAGTTCACATGTGTGCAAACACACCCTGTTGCGCGATTTAAGTTGGGGAATTAATTCCTTGTCAATACTGAGGGTCCTTGGGGGGCAACTAGCCCACCAGGTACCTCCAGTAAGCGCCACAGAGCTGCGTTGCAGAGTGTTGTAAAAAGGGGCATGGCTTCTGAACACCTCTCTGTAATGCTGCCTCCTGGCGCATACTGGAGGTACCTGGTGGGAATTAATTCTCTAACTTAAAACATGCCACAGGGCGTTTTTTACAGACATATCACCTCAGGCTATGCCCCCTTCCTTCACCACTTTGCAAACGCTCCCTGTGGCATGTTTTAAGTTGGGGAATTAATTCTCTTAAGGTCCCTGAGGGCCAAATAGCCCAACAGGTATCTCCAGTATGCGCCAGGGAGCTGTGTTTCAGACAAGTGTTGAGATGCCACGACTCTTTTTACACCTCTGTGCAATGCAGCTCTCTGGCACTTATTGGAGGTACCTAGTGGGCTAGTTTGACCCTAGGGACCCTTAGGATTGAAGGGGACTTAATCTCTCAACTTAGAACTGTGACAGAGTGTGTTTACACAATGGTGAAGGGAGGGGACGGGGCCTGACGTGATGTGTGCAAAAACGTCCTGTGGCGCATTTTAAGTTGGGGATAAAATTCCACTTCAAACCTGAGGGACCGTGGGGGCCAAGTAGCCTACCAGGTGCTTCCAGGAAGCGCCAATGTGCTGCGTTACAGAGAGGTGTTGCAGGCCGTGCCCCTTTTTACATCTCTCTGCTACGCAGCTCTGTGGCACTTACTGGAAGTACTACGAATTCCGATTTACTTACCCGTTATCAGGAGAGAACTCAGTGCTGCATCTTTGAGCCCAGTACTGATCCTAAAAAGTAATTCTAACCATACTTACCAATAACTTGAATTTCCTTCCAGAGGCTAACATTGACTGGTTTCACTTGGAAATTCTTATAAGTGTGGAGTTTTCGAACTTTAAAATATTCACCTAAAATCATCCGAATTCTGATTTACTCACCTGTTATCAGGAGAGAACCCAGTGCTGCATCTTTTAGCCCAGCACTAAACCTGAAAAGTAATTCTAGCCATACTTACCAGTAACTTGTATTTCCTTCCATAGGAATCTATTGTCGGGTTTTCACCAGAAAGGTTTCTAAGTGTTGATTTTCACAAAATACAAATATTCCTTAAAAATCGCCTGTATGACTTAAACACATTCTTTCAACTGTCTATAGGAGATGAATCAGTGCTGGATCCTGTATCCACCACTAAGTAAGTAAAATTAGCGATAACACTACTTACCTTTTAAGTGAATTTTCTCCCATAGGATAACATTAGTAATTCTATGTGAAACATTTTCTAAGTGTCAACTTTTAAAATACAATAATATTCCTTAAAAATCACTACTGTAACCAACATGCTTTTACTCAACCGTTTACAGGAGATGTCCAAGGACTGAATCTAGGATCCAGTCCTGTGGTTAGAAAAGTAATCCATAAAATAACTAATTGCATTTAACTAGAAATTCACATTGAGCTCAATGTTGCATTGTATTTAAAATTGTGTTACACATTGCAGCAACTGTAAGTACTGTACTTAAAAGTCTTTTGTCTATTTCCAAAGTATTTAAACTAATATAATTAATTCTGAGAAGGTATATTTTGTAATGTAATGTATAATGTAATTATAATGTAATTAAAAAAATTAAATATCTAAAAATAAATAGTGTAAAAAATGTAGTAAATCAGTATCAAAAAAAATAAATATAACAATTAATACATTTAAAATTAATCGTTTACAAAACCTTTGAAATTCACTGAAAAAAACCATAGGTTTCAGACATGTTATAGTTAGGAATTATCATTTAAAAAACCTTCGAAATTCACTGAACAAACCGTAGGTTTGAGGCCTGATATAGTTAGGAATTAGCATTTAAAAAACCTTTGAAATTTACTGAAAAACCATGGGTTTTGGGGGTGATATAGTTAGGAATTAACATTTAAAAAACCATTAAAATTCACTGGAAAAAAACATAGGTTTTAGTGGTGTTATAGTTGCATGGACATTTCACTCGTACAAAAAGATTGAAATTCTTCCGATATAGTTAGTTGTACTAACTATAACTCATGCGCCCGCAATCCACTGCTGATGATGTCATATATTACATCATTCATTACATGTCCAGTGACATCACTGATGACATCGCTGATGACATCTCAAATGACATCATTGGTGACATCACTGATGACATTATCCACGTGACAATCTGATACATCTCATCATACACTAGTATAGCCATTCAACACTCATTATAAAATATGGAGTACCCTATTTGAAACCATTGTCACAACAATAGAACACTATTAAAAATACTTATACACCTACATCAACATTACACACCAGCACACATCATATTGACTTATGCAGTCATCCTACTCACTTATGCAAATAATTGATCATACTTATATTTACTCAGCTACACACTTATACAAACACCCATTTAATTATTCATATAGTAACTCAGATAGTAACTCATACTTAGTGTATTATAAAATCACTATTGCATTTATAAAGTTTTTGATACAGTCACTCATACAATCACTGAGTCTTATGGTCTTATGTATAGTTATTTATATACAACTGTCACATACACTGCCTTTTATATTTCTACTTTGTTGGACATGTATCAGTGAGAAATATATTTACTCATCACAACACCCAAAAAGACATTCACTCATCCAAACAACTGTTTTGACATACAGTCTTAACCTCATATACATACTAAATTAACTATTTACACATCTTTGGACAGTCACACACCTCCCACCCAACCACACACACATTCACTATCCCATACAAATACACACTTAACTAATTATTAAGTAATATAGACTTTCAAATAGGTGGTAACCAACTTATGTAGTAGTTAACGCAACAAGAGATAGAGTGATATAGATAGTCACACTGTTTAATCCCTATCCCATATATTTAGAGAACCACTTTAAATTAGTCACTTAGACAGTCAATCACAGTGCTACTAAATCCTCCATCCAGACACTTATACATCGACTCAGTCTTCAATGCAAATTACTATATATATAATACTTATTTAAATATTAAACC
Source organism: Lissotriton vulgaris (assembly GCF_964263255.1). NCBI lineage: Eukaryota > Metazoa > Chordata > Amphibia > Caudata > Salamandridae > Lissotriton > Lissotriton vulgaris. The sequence continues at coordinate 1,498,697,402 of NC_141691.1, read as the reverse complement.
AAACCACATTCACTGGATGAAGTCATCAGTGATGTCATTTGAGATGTTGCCATGCGTAATAATGTGATCTCTGACCTCATTCAGTCACATGTCTGTCTCATTTTAAGGACCTTCTGGACCGTAGCATAACATATTATTATTTAACCTTGTGTATTCTCGTGCACTCCAACTCCTCTGTACCACTAACAGTTGGTAGATCATACTTCAAAAACAAAGGATGCACTCAACTGGTGTTTTCTATTAAGTTTTAAATAAACCTATATGTACCTCCAGACGTTTCCACCATTAAATTATTTCTCCCTTTTCAGACACTGAATTGATTGAGCCAAAATGGGCGGAGCGGATGCTCACCCTGTGATGATGCCCTCGGCATTCTGATGCCTTCCATTGTGGTATCAAGACACCGTCCCCGACTGTAGACCTGCTCTTCTACCCTACAAAGATACCTCGGAGTTGGATCTTGCACCGGCATGTCGTTGGACACAACAGTGGTGTCAGGTGAGCAGTAAAGCCTTAGTGCGCAGGACCTACAACTGAGCACAGGACGGGGAAAGGTGCTGGGGTAAAGCATCCTAGGTGCACAGGTGCAGGCAAGCGATGTTCCCGTAGCTAATAATGTAATCTCTGGCCTCATTCATATGTTTCAAATTGAGGACTTGTTCGACCATACTCTTTCTCGCAGACCCCAGCGTACTAGACAAACGGGTGACAGGATGTAAACACTGAGTGCTGGATGCAGTAGGCCGACACTCTGTCTCCTCCTCCCTCCGTTCTTGTGACTGTCCCTCCCCTTTTCCCTTCCACCCACTCCCTCTCCCTCCCATTCTCACTATCTTCCTTTCATTGGGACTACCTTTCTTATCCTCTTCCACATGGCACACAAACTTATGTTTCATTTTTGTCAGTCAGTCAGTCAAAACAAACTTTATTTGGTTTGTTACAACCATAAAAGTACAATTTGCATCTTGTCTTACTAAACAAGAAAAGTAAAAGCAACAGAAAATACATAGCACGGCGGTATCGATAAACATATTATATCTTAATATACATATACATAACTATCATTTTTAAAATCGAGATGTTATCACAATTAATTTAAAAAACACTTCATTCACATCTATACATCATCTTCTTAATCATACAGCGCTATTTTAGGTTTAAAGCATTTTATTAAGATAGAAAAAACATGGGGGAGGGGAATAGGAGTTCAAGGTTACATACAGCACAGTAAAGGAAGAAGTGCATCTCAGGAGCGTTGGCAAGGAGTAGTCCGGTGGTCCAGAAGAAAAATGCAGCGAATGTAAGGCAAATAAGCAATCTGTGTGACCCTCGCATGCACCTCAACACCCCACCCAAGCCGAGCGCGGATAGCCATCAGCGACACATCAAGGCACCACCCAGTCCCTCCGATCCCCCCACCCCCTTAAGGAAAGAAAAAGAAAAAAACAACCCCCCAACTCCCCCGTCCAATGGCCCCGTACTAGGATAACCTGCCCCAATCAGCCCGCCCCCCATCCCCTCAGATCCTGTCCCCCATGCAGTCTAATCCGCCGGGGTCGTCGGCGGCGTCAGCCGAAGAAGTCGAAGGTATCTCGGGCAGGTGAGCTCCCGGAATTCCGTGGACAGTAATGCTAGGAAGGGTTGCCACAGCTCCTCAAATTGATCTACATCCCCAGCCACCGTGAGCGACATCTTCTCCATTCCCAACACCTGCCAGAGCCTATGCAACCAACCCGTAATGGAGGGGACAGTGGTGGTACGCCAGTGGACAAGAATGTTCTGGACCGCTGAGCCTAGCGCAATTGCAATCTGTCTACCCCTGCGGGACTTCAACGGATACATCAGGTCATTGGGAAGGCCTAGCAAAACATGCGCTGGGAAGCGCGGCAGCTCAATCTCAAAGTGCTTATCCACCTCATCCAAGACCTCCTTCCAATAAGCAGTCAGCACCGGGCAAGCCCAAAGAATGTGTGAGAGGGTACCCTCCTGTCCGCATCCCCGCCAGCACCCCTTGTCAGTGTGTCTATGCATTTCATACAGCCTCTCCGGGGTGTAGTACCAATAAGTAGACACCTTAGTGAAGGTCTCCGTAAGTCCCGTGTGATATGCCGAGTGCCGCGCCCGATATGCAATTTTGTCCCACTCCTTATGGCTGAGTGTCCTACCCAATTCTCTGTGCCAGCGCTCCCTCCCTGGGTTATAGTAGTGGAACGGCGGGGGCTGAAGGAATTTATACAAATCGGTAATCAGCTTGGCATCCGAGGACCGAGTCACCAACCACCGCTCATACGGTGTGATTTGGCGAGCAGCGGTATCGCGCACCTGGGGTTGGAGAGCCCAGTGGCGGACCTGCATATAGCGCAGTCTGTCCATCTCTGTCAGGCCGAATTCCTGCCGAAGTTGTTGAAAAGGAATCACGCCCTCCGGCCCGTAGATCTGGAAAAGCACCCTACAGCCCGCGCTCACCCAATGGGAGAAGGCCCCCGGCTCCATCCCTGGGGAGAAGTCCGGGTTACCCGCTATGGGAGTAAACGGCGAGGGGAAAGTGGTCAGGTCATGGGTCTCGCAAACTGCGTCCCACACCCTCAGGGGGACCCGCGTAACAAAAGAGGCGTAGAGATTAGCAGGACGATGCGCGCGGCGTAAGAACGGAACCTCCTGGAGGGTGCGGCCCGCCACCGCCTGGTCTTGAAAAAGCCAGTGTTTGTCAGACTCCCACCTGCTCCACTCCACCAAGTATCGTAGTTGCGCTGCCTGGAAATATTTACGGAGGTCTGAGATACCAAGACCCCCCGCCTCAGGAGCAAGCGTGGAGAGGACCCTCTTCATCCGTGGCTTGCGGCCTTGCCAAACAAAGCGGGAGATGTCAGCCTGCGTTTGTCGTATCCAACCCACAGGGGGCTGGAGAGGCAAAGCGCGAAAGAGGTACAGAATCTGGGGCAGCACCGTCATCTTAACCGCCGCGATGCGACCCAGCCAAGACAGAAGGCCCTTACTCCAGCGGCCAAGTTCCTCTTTGATCTTCCTACCGAGGGAAGTGTAATTGGCCGACACCATTTCAGGCAGTGTGGGCGCCAGTAGGATCCCCAGGTACGGCACCGTAGACGAGGACCACTGCATGGGGAAAAGGTGCTGAAGGTCCCTCCTGGTATCCGCCGCCAGGGACACATCCAACGCCACCGACTTGCTCATATTCATTTTGAAGCCGGCCACACGCGCAAAGGCGTCCAGTTCCTGGACGCAAGCAGGGAGCGATCTCCTGGGGTCGTCTAGTGTCAGCAGGACATTGTCCGCGTAGAGGCTGACCGTGTGGACATATTGGCCCATCTTTACCCCAATAGCATCAGGGTTGTTGCGGATCCTCTGAGCAAACGGCTCCATGTAGAGGGAAAACAGAAGCGGCGAGAGGGGGCAACGCTGTCTCGTACCGCGTTCGATGGCAAAACTTCCGGAGCTACATCCATTGACTCGCACCGACGCCGAAGGACGTTGGTAACAGTTGAAGACCATGGTGCGGAACTTCTCACCGATACCCAGTTTCCTAAGAACCAGTTCGAGGTACGGCCAATGAACTCTATCAAAGGCCTTCTCCGCATCAACTGATAGCAGCATCCGCTCCCCCGGGATCTGCGAGGCCTTCTCTAGTACATGCGTTACCCTCTTGGTGTTGTCAACCGTTTGTCTACCGGGTACGAAGCCAGCCTGGTCCGCCTCCACTAGTCCTGGTAGGTGTAGACCAAGCCTGGAGGCTAGGATCCCCGTATATAACTTGAGGTCGACGTTTAAGAGCGAGATAGGCCTATACGAGCCACACAAGGCCCGGTCTTTCCCGGGTTTCGGGATGACCGATACCGTTGCGTTCAGGAGGTCCGGTGGGATGGCGCCAGGCTCGGAGAATGAATTAAACAGTCGAGCCAGGATGGGGGCCACAGCGGCGCCGAAGGTCTTATAAAACAAGGATGTGTAGCCATCCGGGCCCGGGGCCTTACCATGCTTCAATCGCGCTATAGCGGAGACTACTTCCTCAACATGGATGTCCCTCTCCAGATGTTCCGCTTGGGCGGGATCCAGCACCGGGAGGGCCACTGACTCCAAATAGTCCTCGGCGTCTCGCGGCGAGGAGGGCTCCTCAGCATACAGTGCTTCGTAGAAGCAGCGAAAAGATTCCGCAACCTCTGTGTCACCAGAAACAGCAACCCCATCCGCGCCCATCAGTTCCTTCACGACACTACGCTGCTGTGCGACTCGGAGCCGGTGGGCTAGGAGCTTACCACACCTGTCCCCCCTGAGTAGAAGGCGTGCTTCAGGCGTAAAGCGGCATACTCCGCCCTATCAAGATCCAGTGCCGACAGGAGCTTCCTTGCCGCTTTCAACTGCCTCCAAACTCTCGGAGCCCCTGTGCGGCGATGGACCTGCTCAAGTCCCCGGACCCGCGCGGTCAGTTCGTCCCTTTTACGTTGCCGTTCCGTATTTTCGGCTGAGGAGATGGAAATAAATTCCCCCCGGAGGACCGCCTTCAAAGCCGCCCACTGCGTTGCTTGGGACGTGTCGGAGTTGCTATTGTGAGTTAGATAATCCTGCATGACCTCCCCTATGCGCTTCACAACAGACTTTTTATGTAAAAGGGTATCGCGAAGGCGCCATGTCCCCCGAGAGGGAGAGGCTACCGGCCACTTGAAAACACCGGAAACTGGCGCATGGTCGGACAGAGACAGGACCCCAATGTCCGCCGCTGTGGCGGCAACGCACATAGGCCCACTCACCAGGAGGTAATCCAGTCGCGAGTAGGTGCGGTGCGCATGGGAAAAGTCGGAGTAATCCCTGTCAGTGGGGTGCTTAGAGCGCCAGAGGTCGTGCAAATCCATCTCCACAATCCGATCCTTCACCGCGCGGGAAAGTTCCCCCGTCTGCGGGGAGCGTTGCGCCGACCTGTCCATAGCAGAGTCGAAAACGATGTTAAGGTCTTCCCCCAGGATGACATGGCGGTCGGGAGAGGCCGCGACGTCCACCAACACTGAGTCCAAGAAACGATCCTGGTGATCATTCGGGCTATAAAGTGAGCCAACCGTGAAAGCTATTCCCCCTAGGCGCATGCGATAAGCAAGGAGCCTCCCCTTCTGTTCGGCATACTTGTACAGAACCTCACCTCTAAAGGAGCTCACTAAAAGAATGGCTACACCTGCGGTCTTGGTCGCCGCCGAGGAGAAGAACTGAGTAGGGAACTTGGCAGAGCGCAGCCTATGGCAATCCCGGGACAGCAAATGAGTCTCCTGTAGGAGGCAAATATCCGCCTGTGTCCCCTCCAGCAATGATAGGATCGCCCTTCGCTTCACAGGGTTATTCAGACCCTTAACATTAAGGGTAACTACCTTTAAGGACGGCATTCCACCAGGGGACCAGAAACGCTATGCGGCAAGCAAGGGATCAGCGGGTGGGACACAAGGGGCAGGCGCGTGGGAAAGGCCAGGACAGGCCAAGCGTGGACATGGACAGCATCGGACGGGACCTCCCCAACAACACAACAACCCTTACATTCCCCCAAAACGTACCCATGGCAACTAGCCAAAAACAAACATAAACACCCCATTGTCTCAGTCAAGCCCCAAAACGGGCAAGTCCGTAGAAAGCAGCAAAGTGGACGTTCAGCCACTCACCTCCATCCGCTCCCCCCGACCCCCGGCCCCACACCCAGCAACGTGAAAGCTAAGAACATCTCCCCCCGGAGTGAAATTAGGCCGTCAAGGCCACGCCGTTGGAGTCGGCCAAGTCCCTGGCCGCCGCCCTCAAAGCATCGGCCATGTCCGCCCTGATAGTAGGGGAATCCGGACGCCCTGCACTCGCTGGCGACTGTCTCCTCATTGACCTCCGACGTCTCCGTCTCTCTGGGCGCCTCCACGTCGGTGTAGCTCCGTCCTCCTCTGTAGCCGTGAGCCCCAGGACCCCACAAATGTCTTGTAGGGAGCGCAGCTGGTGCAGCACCCCGTTCCACCTAAAGATCAGACGGAAAGGGTGTCCCCAGGAATAAGGCGTTTCGTGTTCGAGCAGAAAGTCAGTGGCAATCCTGAAGGACCTGCGCTTCTGCAGCGTGATGGCGGACAGGTCTTGGTAGAGCGCCACAGGTCGCCCCCTGAAAGTCAGAGGCTGCTTCTTCCGGGCCTCCGCCATGATGCGTTCCTTCAGCGGGAAGTCGGGCAAGAATGCCAGAATGTCCGGTGGAGGCGCCGTTGACTGGTGCTGCTGACCAACTCTATGCGCTCTGTCAATGCGGACAGGGAAGTCGGCATCCTCCCCCAGGATCTCTCGGAACAAGTCCTGCAGATAGGCCACCAAGTCGGCCCCCTCGTCCGCAGACGGGACACCACGCACACGGATGTTGTTCCGCCGGGACCTGTTCTCGAGGTCCTCAGAGTGGGCCTGGAGCTCAACACATTGCTCCCGGAGGCGGAGAACGTCCTGTTGGAGATGGACTATCTCTTCATCCCGGCGCTGGGCCGCCGTCTCTACTGTTTCGACTCGCTCTTCGAGGCCCTCCACCTCCCTGTGAACTTCATGGACCTCGCTGGCCACCTCCTTCTTCAGTGTTTGAAAGTCTTCCTTGAGGGAGCCAAACAGTTCCTCCATAAAGGACCTCGTGACCGGTGGTTCGCTCCCAGCCGCATCCACCGAGGCCCGGGAGGACCCCGGCGACGGCTGTGTTCTGTCCCGCAGCTGCTGGGCCCTGCCAAGCATCTCCGGCAGGGTACGGTCCCCCTTCCTCGAACCGCCTCTCCCGGTCATCGTAGTCGTAGCAGCGGACGAGCGGGCTCAGGTCCAGCCGCCTCAGGGATGCCCAGTCGTCGGTGAGCGCCAGATGTGGGGACCGCTCGGCAAGCAGGAGTGCTGCGTCACAGGCGACAAAATGGCGGACCAGTCCGGGCACTGCCAGTCGCGGTGCCCAACCAGGGCGGCGATCGGGGCCAGAGCAGGAGTTCCCCTTCAGCACGGCCCACAGGAAGTTAGTTTAGTAGCGGAGGTGACCGCAAGCACCCGCCAGCCAAGGGCACCAACGGAGGCCACCAACACCAGTCCTCCGAGGACAAAATGGCGGCAGGGCGGGGCCGGGAAAAGCGGTCCGGGCAGTCGACACCACCGGCGCCCCGGGATCACCACACTCAGGGAAGGTCCACCGCCGATGCCAAACAGTGTCACTGAAAGGCCCGAGCGGGCCGATCCCAGCGTCGAGGTCCCCGGTCGTCGGTCACAGGGCCGGGCCTACACAGCTCCGTGCGTCGCCGCCGCTAGTCGGGGGGCCAAGGCGCAAATCTTGAATGTAAAGTCCTCCGTGCCGCCAAGGCCCCTCTTGAAGGGCACCGTTATCCTCCGGCACGCGGCGGGTCCGATCCCCTCTGGATCGTCAGCTTTCAGCACCAGGCCCAGCCGAGGTGTCCGGACAGCGCTGCAGTTCGCTCCGCCTCCCAGGCTCTCCTCCGTTCTTCGATCTTTGACCAAACTTTTGAAGTGCTTCCTCCGAAGCGATCGGAGCCAAAGTGACAGCAATGTGCGCGCCAGGTACTCCGCCACACTCCTCTCACTCGCTGAGCATCAGCGGGGGGAGAGAAGCGCAAGAAAGGGGCTCGAGCTGAGCCGGGCCGGAGGAGCTACGGGAGGAAGTGTCCGCTCACCCCGCCATCTTGGCCACGCCCCTACAGCGCTATTTTAAACACTAATTGTTTCACATTATTTGATGTCAGGGACCTATATTATTAGATCTTACTCTGTGCAACTGAGGAATACCTTAACTTTTTTCATATATTTCCCCAAGGCACAGGCTATGTCTAAGTACTCCATTTCCATCAACAATTTTGCGGCTTGCATCCTATTTGTAATATTATAATTTTTAAAAATCGGACATAAAATTTCCTTCTGCAAATCTAAAAACCACATACAATCTAATAAAATGTGTATAATATTACAGGTAGTGCCTAAAGTGCAAGTGCAGAGCCCGTTACAACTTATCATTTGATTTCGGGCTCCATTATTCGCGTAACATGGGTTTATTCCGATTCTCATTTTTAGGACTTTCCGCCTTAAGTTATGACTTGGTAGCCGGTCCACATATGGAAAGTGCTGGTCAAGCTCCCAGGCAGATGTCATGTGGGCTACCGAGCTTTTTTGTGAGAGGTACACCCGGTCATAAGTGCGGGACATCTCGGTGCCTTGGAGCCTTAGTTCTCTCTTACCTATTATTATATGATCTTGTAGCGGGCAGACCTTCAGATCGAGCACCCTGTATGCATTCCTTATTGATGCTCTAGCCTCTTTTGCCCAGGGTAGGTCGCTCCTTGTAATTTCCTCTTTGGCCCACTGAGAGATTTTGAGGAGCTCATCAGTTCCCAATCGCTGCCAGAATCGTACATGGGCCATACAGGCGGTTATCGCCCACGAGGTAGTTCCCAACTCAAGTCTGGCCGCCTGTACCATAGAAGATTTGGGCAGTCCAAATAGGCTTTTTAATATATTTCCCTCCTCTCTATCCCAGGAGGTCTTACAGCTTAAGTAAATAACTTCGGCTCCATACAAGAATTGAGGGGGCACCATTGCTTGATAGGCTTTCAGGACCGGTCTGTCTGACATTTCTCCGTAAGTATTGTTAAATCTTTTTAAACCTTTCACGGAAGCCAATGCCCTCATTTTTAGTGCTTGTACATGAGTATGCCATTTCAGGGTACCAGAGAACCACATTCCCAGATATCTATAGTCCGCTACCCTCTCAAGTAATACTGTGCCCAGGTACCAAGAGAACTTTGTTTTCTTCCTGCCGAAACAGACAATTTTTGTTTTCTCCATATTTACTATGGGTTTTTGGTAGTACAGTATTCTTTGAATCAATTTAATTTTCTTTGGAGCCCAAACTCCGTCTGATCCATAATTACCAGATCATCAGCATAGAGAAGGCATGATATCTGGTTTCCTCCCAGTTTTGGGTTAGCCCCTCTAACCTCTCTCAACTTTTGAGGCAGGTCTGCTAAGAACAGGGAGAATAATAGGGGGGCAAGTACACAACCCTGCCTTAATCCGTTCCCAATTGGGATTCTCTTCGTCAATCCTCCCTCCTTATCCAGGATTATCTGTGCCCAGTTTTCTGTATGCAGTTCTTGGATTAGTGCTAGCAGGTCACCCTGTATTTCATAACCAACCAATGATGACCACAGCTGATCCCGGTCCACCAGGTCGAAAGCTGCATGGAAATCCACGAAAAAGGCAAATAATTTTCCCCCCTGATCGATCGACTTCCGTGCAATGGACCAAAGGGCAAAACAGTGGTCAACAGTTGAGTGGCCTTCTTTGAACCCTCCTTGTTCTGGCGGTACTATTTGTTTGTTGTCCGCCCAGTCCTTTAGTATACCCAAAATTACTTTTGAAAAGACCTTTTCGCCTATATCCAATAGGTTTATTAGGCGATCATTTTTTGGGGAGTTTACATCACCTTTCTTATGTATTGGCCTGACAATTGCCCTTTTCCAATTATCTGGGAACTTGCCTGAATTTAGGATCTCTTGAAACATATTAGAAAAAAACTCCGCCCACCAATCTATATTCGTTTTTATTATAATTGCAGGTAGATTATCAGGTCCAGCCGCCCGTGTTAGATTTAGTCTTTTTATTATACCTCTAATGGCATCTGGGGAGAAGTGTGCTTTAATTTCTTCCCTTATTCTAGGCCAATCCTTGGTCGTTGTCCCCTCCCTATCTGGCCATGTACCATAGATTTCTTTCAGATATGTCACCCACTTGACCTCTGGCACCGAGCAGTGTAGGGTTCCTGAGGCTTTCCCCGTACATTCCTGAATTAACTTCCAAAAGCCTCTCACATTCTTTTCTTCAATTGTCTCAAGTAAATTCCCCCAACATTTGTCCTTAAATGTCCTTTTTTATCTCTAATAGTGACCTTATATTTTATTTTTAGTTTCTTAAGTTCTATTACCGCTTCATCACTATAATATGCTCTTAGGTGTCTCTCCTGTTTTCTGATGCTGGCCTTGACCTTCCGACATTCATCATCGAACCAATGAGAGCTGCTACTGGGGTATGGTTTCACATTATTTACTACTTTACGGTTACCGTGTTTTAATTTTATCCTGAGGCATTCCACCATATCCCTTATTGTGTCCTCATACCATATTATGCCCTCCACTGGTGCTAGGCTATCTAAATTCACGGACAACTGGTGTGCACTCAGTTTTTTTATATATTCATCGGTAATTCTCGTGGTTAGTCGTTTAGGGTATTCCACCTCTACTGGAAGCACTTTTTGTCTATGAGGGGAACTGCGTACCTGGAGTTCTACCTGTAGAGGGTAGTGATCACTACCCTCAAGCCTAAGGATTTCAAATTGTTTAATTAGATAGAATTTCCACGCCTGAATGAATGCATAATCTATTGGGCACATTTGTTGTCCTATCTTAAAGGTACGATTCGCGGGCCGGTCTGCATCCTTCCTTCCATTTACGCAGACCATCCCTATGGCCCCCAGCAATTGCCCAAGCTCATCGTCTTGATTTGAAATTTCACAGCGGGGAAAAAGTGCGAGCTCTATTTTATATACTCCCAGCATATCCCTCAACCAGGGGTCCGTTTTAATAGGATTTAATCTATGATTGAAGTCCCCCAATATCATTAGCACATCTCTTGGATAGCAATCACATAGGTACTCCAGGTCTGATTTTAAACATTCTAGATCAGTCTTATATTCGTTTGATTTCCCTTTCTGAATGTACACATTTATAATGCATAGGTTTTCACCCCCAGCATATTGTTTACGGTACACACTCTACTACCCAACGCCCATTTGCACTTGAGTTTGAGGGGTTCCAAATCTTTGGCTATCCTTGTTGAGATCAGCGTCATCTGGCCACCGGAGGGTCTACCTGATTGGTTCCTTTTTGCTGGTTTTACGTGGTGAGGGGTTTCGTCGCACAGCCAAGTTTCCTGGAGGCATACAATATCATTTTTCTTCAAGATGTTTTTGAAATCTTCCTGTGACTTTATTCTGTTGTATCCATTTACATTCCAGGACACAAAGGCAAGGCTGTGCAAAGACCCTCTTCCTAATCAATGTTACTCATATAGCTGTCTTCCTCACCATTCATGTAGGCCATATCTCTATATCTATTCCCAGCAAGGACATCTTCCACGTCCCACCTCTGATCTTTTGGTTTTATCGTAACTTCAAGGGCATCTTTCTTGCCTCTCCCCAGGCTAATCATCTTTATTTGTCTTTCATCTAGTGCTGCGTGGTTCCTAAGGAAAGAGTTCCCTGTCTTATTCAGTAACACCTCTTCCCTTTTTACTATTCTGATCCCTTCCCAAAGCATCTCAGACTCTGCCTTTTCTATTGCATCTTTTATTAGGGCTGAGTGGAGTAAAACCTTGGTTATTTCCTCCCCCTTACTATTCGCCATAAACCCAACTTCTTTTAAATCTGCAGTACTGACATATCTTAGGCTGGGACACATTGCAAAAGATGTTAGGAGCTGTGAACGATTTAAAGGGTTTAATTTCCTTTTTCTTTTCCCCCCCCTTTTCCTGTCCTAATGGCTCTACAAACACCCAGTTATCTGTAGGGAGTTCTGGCTGTCGGTGTTGTAGTATTCCATCCGACATCTCTCACCTATTATGCCTGCTTACTTCTTCTTTGTCTCTGGCTCTAACCCCCTTCATCTGGCTTAGGTTTGTAGGTCCCCCATCTACTGGCGTGTCCATCCCCCAACCTACTGCTACACTCTCCTTTACCCCAGGTTGGGTCCTCCTGGTAGCCTTTTCACCCTTTCCCAATCTATTCCTTATTATCCTCTTTCTTGGATCGTCTGAGCTAGTGCTACTTGCTCCTGTTTCAGCAAAGTTTAGTTTCTTAATTCCTTGCCTTAGTTTCTTATCCTTTATCTTCTGGACTGGAGAGGCCCCCCTCCCTAGCTCCTGATGCTTTCCGGGGTTGCAGTTATCTGGGGCCTTTTTTCCCCTCCTTTGCTTTGTTGTTATTTGCTTTCTATAGCTCTTTCCCCCATACCTTTTTATTATCATTGGGCGATATGTATTCTGTGGGTGCATCCTCTGAATGATTACTCTCCCTTCTCGCTACATCCCCACTATCCACTATAATCTCTTCCTGGTCTTCTACTGGTCTTACTAAGGCAGGCATCAAGTTTTTGATCTGTACCAATTCTCCAATTATATCCTTGTATTGGTCACCTTGTCTTTTTATAATGTCGTTATTTAGGACTGAAACCTCTAAAATGCCATGCAAGGTCTTTTGGAGCATTAACATAACCTCAAGCATGGATAAGCTGGTGGATCCAGTCACCTCCAAATTGCATAAGGGCACATCTGTAGCATTTAGACCGATAGTAATTGGGCTCTTTAATCTTTGTTGTCCATTGAAACTATTTTCCCGCTCAGCAGAGTTCTCTTCACCCAAGTGGTTACTCCTGTCTATTTTATCCTCGTTCACCACCGCTGCTCCTGTGACCTGGGTGAATGGAGACTGCCACATCCTTGGTGAGGAAGACAGTCGAGGTTCCAATGGAATCTCAGCAATGTTGAAGTCTGACTGGTTCAGGGGTTCCAAGCTAGAGTCAGCAGAGTCTTCGATGGTTTGCGGGGTCTCTAATACACTTGTCTCCTTACATACTGACTCTCTCCCTTTAAAATGTTTCCCGATAAAATCCTTAATGGTTTTTGATACCGCCGACCCCCCATTTGCGCCAGCTGACCTAGAGGATACGGGTGCTGGCAAAGGAGTTAAATTCGGGGGTGAAGTTACTCCATTAGTCATTACTCTGCTGCCGGTTGGTGTTGCCATGTCTTTGTTTGCGTTCTCCAGACTTTTTGATACATTGGTCACATCCACCATTCCGGATTTGTTTCCTGCTTTTTTAGGGTTTTTCAGGACCTTACGTGTTTTTGTCTTCCTTAAGGCCATTTGTTCTCCAAATTCTTCTTTACTGCGTAACCGAGGGTACAAGGGAACTTTATTGCACTGGAAGGCTTCTGTCGCTTATGTATGAGCAACTACCCTCTCCCCCGGATAGCTTCCCTTAATTATTTAATTTAGGGCAAAATATTCAGGTTTTAAGAAGAATTGCCTCTTTCACTTACATCTGTTTCTGTGAGCCCACACTCCCTCCTCACCTCACCATACGAAATCCAGGCACCTCAGCAACTTCAATATCAGAATTCTCCTCTCCTGGTCATTTTAGTCATTTCTTCAGTCTTCTTCAGTCTTTTCTTCAGCCACCAACCGCCTTTTGATTGTGTGCTCTTAACGGGCTGATTCGGAATCAATTTAATTTGTCCACTCTCTTCCCCACGTTAATAACACTTTACTTGGCGCTTGCTGTGCTTAGTCTCAGTCGGCGCGCCGGAACCAGGGTCTGTGGGCCCCCCGGTGGGGGGTGCGGGCGCCGCGCCCCCTCTGTACCCTACTGCACAATTCAGTATTTGCCGCTTGGTACAAATGGGGGTTTTGTTACCGATTTGTAGCTGCGGCAGAGGGTGTGACAGGCGGCGGTTGCGGCGGCCGGTGATTCGCAGGCGTTCAAGGCGTTCCTGGCAATGCGCTTACTCGGTCAACCGGAAGCCGAGCGTCGAGCGCCGAGGAGTACCGAGGTGGGCGGTCCGGTGGGAGTGCTGCAGTCGGTCACTGAAACATTTTTGTCTTTCAGGTTCATATGCTGCTTCCGGAGAAGTCCCACCCACGTATTTCATGTTATACTGTTGATTGTTCTAATAAACTTGTGTTTCCATTTATTTGTGTTGTTTTAATATAGATTTTTTTTTTAATAAATAAGTGAGTGTATAGGTCTTCTCTTTCTGACAACACTTGTCTGTAGTTCAATGTGAAAATCCTCTGTTTATAGGAGGTTATGAGGGAAAACAGTTGTAATTTTGAAGTGCACCTACCAAATATAAACCGACAGACTATTACATAAATGAAGCCTGGGTAACTCTACAACTGCAAGGGTTCTACCCGTGTATCACTTTATAACACCATGAGTACTGCCTGTGTGATTACAGAACAAATAAGGCACTGCCTAGGACCACCCTGAATATTTAAGTAAAGCCCCGGAGGATTGCGATCCCCGGACTTCAGTTGGCCTCGAAGCCCCCCGAACAATTAGTAAACAATACCAGGGAAGGTGGCAATCCCCTAGGCTACAAAATGTCTCTGTGCGCTTCCACGCCTAATTTACATGTGACATTAAGATCCCCAGTCCTACAGAGACCCCAAAATATAATATTAGGATTAGCCATGGAACATTACCCACTAGGAGCCTCATTTAAATCAACGAGTGAGACCCCACTTACTTTTTTCTCCATTTTTACCATCTGGATCCGCTCTATTAAAGCGATACAAGGTTTTCCTCCTCTCGCCTTAAACAGACCCCCCAGGATATAGCGGCATGGATTAGCAAATTTAGCGGCACAAAAATGGAAATTTAGCGGCACAAATATGGAAATTTAGCGGCAATTTTGCGGCATTTTATTTGGCCATTTTTCCTACAACAAACACAGATATCTTGTTTTTTTTAGTTATTTAACAACATGAAGCTATGTATATTTGGTTTATTTACAATGTAGACACTTTGTTTCCCTCGAAAAGCAAAAGACTGCCCGCAAGATCGCAGACATCCACAGCTTCAACGCCACGACCGCCCCAACAAACACTGAGACCTCTGCCCCCACGACCACCACCAGCACCAACCACATACTCTCCTGGACCAACATCAACGACGACGACACCATCACGATCATGAACACCATCCACTCCGGATCTCCGTCAGACCCATGCCCACACCACATCTTCAAGAAAGCCAGCACAGCCATCACACCCCATCTCCGGAAAGTCATCAACATCTCCTTCAAGATAGCAACCTTCCTGGAGAGCCGGAAGCATGTTGAGATCAACGCCTTACTCAAGAAACCCAAGGCGGACCCCAAGGACCTCAAAAACTTCCGGCCCATCTCCCTGCTCCCGTTCCCGGTGAAGGTCATCGAGATGATCGTCAACAAACAACTGACCTGCTACCTCGAGCAGCAATCACAGCACTGCCCTCATCGCCGCCACCGATGACATCAGGACCCTACTAGACAATGGAGAAACAGCTTTGTATCCAGCTCCTGGAATTACTAAAAATGTTTGGTTTCATAAATCTGCTATGCAAAGTTACCATATGAATACCTTTTACCTTTGAAAGGGGTGTTTAATGCAGAAATTGGTGTTTCTTCTTCAACTGTTGGCAGTTTTTCCCACATTTTATGAGATCACATTTTGCAAGCTTTTACTTGCAAAGTGTGCTCAAGGAACTCGAGCTTCCAGCACCACTGTAACAAGACAGATCATAACACTGGATCCAGTACATGGGTGTGCTGATTAGAGCGTTTCATCATTGCATCTTCAGGATGCAAGTCTGCCCTGCTTGGAGAGATGGTGATACCCACACTCACAGAGGTAGCTTTGGGTGCGTAAGGTAACTTTGTGGATGTCAATTGAGGGTGGTTGAGGGTAGCACGCCTTTAGCACCCGTGGCAGCATCTGCTATCACTGGACTCTACTTCCCAACTCATATATGCAAATGTGTTATTTATTGCAGTAATAGATATTGCAGACAAGTGTGCAGGTTGATGTACAGGCTTGCATCGTATTCCTTACTCCATGCTTAATGTGATTTACTGTAGGTTGACATATGGCCTCACCTTCTATAACGAAGAACGATGATAAACCCCTTCACTCGTCACATAACAGATGCGTAATGACTGAGTAGGACAAATAATTAATTTCACCAAAAAATTACAGAGGCTTTAAACTCTGAAAGTGAAAGACAGTTTTATGAAGTAGCACAGCCACTGTGAATGTTTGGTAAAAAAGTATCCTCGTATAAAACAAGACTTAGCCTGCAAGAATACTATCGCCCTTATGCTTCTTATGGGGTGTGGTGCTAGATATATTTTATTTGGTGGGTGGGGATTAATGAATGCTTGTATCAGATGATGTGTAGGTGAAATGAAGAACACCAGGGCGCATCAGGAATGCGCAGCCCCCTAACTGTAGAGAAGCTGCTCCCCCAGGGGAGGTGTTTACAGCTCAGCAGAGTTAAAAACACTCAGCAGGGGCACAACACCCCCTGCATCAGGAGTGGCATGAGAAGTGGGGTCAGAAGCTCACTTCCAACCCCACTGCCAGGCAGGGCGCGGCTGCGAGGATATCTACCCCACATGCATCATCTTCCGAATGCCCCTCAAGTTATGCTCGCCACACACAGGAGGCAGAAACAAGGATAGCAGGGCTGAAATCGATATTGTGCTTCTTACCATCACAGCCTCAAGCCCTCCGGGCAGGAAACCCATCTGCAAACCAATTTCACCTCATACTCAACAACCTGGAGACAGCACCTGGCGCTAGCATTTACTCACCTGGGTGGGAACAACCGAATTGTGGGGATGTGCGGTATACCCAAGGAAGAAAGTGTAAGTAAAAGTCTGGGCACCTGGAGAGCAGATGAGGGAGTTGTGGGTGGGATACATCAGGTGTGTTCGTCGCCCACTGACAAGACAGGGTTCCGGGCATTTTGCTGCATGTTTGCAGCTTTGTGGGCCGACATACATAGCTGCCAAGGTTTCAGATTGCATATGTGTGACATTTTCATTATTTTACTATAAATATATGAGTGACATTCAACGACTATGAGTGACACTTTCTGGGGAGAAAAATCAAGCAATGACAACAAGGAAAACATATAAATATCAGAAATTACACCAATTTGAGCAACAAGAAACTTTAGGAATATCTTAAAACTGCTGTAAACCACTAGAAATGGAAGGGCAACAACGAAATAAAAAACAGTAACTCACAGCTAATTCTCATAAAATAGAGTTTTGAGAATAAGCGTGGCTCATATTCTTATGGGAAAACTGTCACTCAATAAAAGCTGCTCTTGCCCCAGCCCTCCATCATTCACCAGAGCTATCTTGACATTTGTGTTAGTTGCATGAAAACTCCTGGGCAAACGAAGAATTCAGCTCCACTAACGTTTGGTTTTAGCTTCATGTTATTTAAACAGATCTCATGATATATGTGCTTCTCTAATCACTGCAGCAAGGCTGACACAGAAAGTGTTTTTGGCCGGGACAGTATGGGTGGGGGGGCCATGGGCTGCAGCTACAGTGTGGTGATAGGGGCCTGACGCGCGGGCCTGCTTGGCCTTGTAACCTTCTGCAACAGGCCGTTTCAATCACGGTGCTCAGAAAAAGGCTTTTTATGTTTTCACTCGTTGCTGTCCGCCCGCTTCCAGATTCACCTTTACTCCCTTGCGCCATTAATTATTCAAGTCTTATGCCCCTAAATACGGTAAATAAATGTGCAGCCCAGCCCGTGGCCTTTAGCACTCAGAGCAAGCCACCACTGTATGAAGGGCCAGCCGCCACGACTTCTCTGGCCCCAGACCTCGATGCAGGAACCCGCGGGTGGCATGAAAGCCAGCTGCCGCACACAGAGTCGGCTGGGTGAGGTCCGGCGGACTCGCTCGGTATGCTGCATGGTACTCTGAGGCACCAACGAATCAGGGCACAACTACTAACAGTGTGAGTGAGCGAGCAGCACGCAACTCTTTAGCTGCCTAACCTCGGAGTTAATCCCACGAACAGGATTACAACCATTAGACCCCCAGGATATAGCGGCTTTTGTAAAAATGCCGCGATTTCTACTAAAGTGCCGATTTCGCGGGCACTTTGGTAAAAATCGCGGCATTTTTAAAAAAGTGCCGATTTCGCGGCAAATCGCGAAATCGCGAAATCACGATATCCTGGAGGGTCTGCTTAAACACCCACCAACAGGAGCAGACAGCAAAGCAACCTTCCTCTCCAGCACTGTGTACAAACTCCCCAAGGTTCCCCTCATGACAATGCTACATTCTAACATTACATACTTATATTCTAGTAGAATTGCATACTAATATTCTACAATGTCTTACATTGGAATACTACACAGAGCACATGACTTTACAGCAATGAGCTCATGGTTTCATCCAGGAGTCTTGGGACCAGTAGGGGTGAGTAGTTCACTTCCCACTCCCTGTATTATATAAATGCAAACTAACACTACTTCCACAGATATACTAGAGTGCCCAGAGCACATCACTTTACAGCAATGAGCTCCCGATTTAGGCTCATGGTTTAATCCTCGAGTCTTAAAACCAGTAGGAGAAAGTAATTTGCAACCCACTCCCTATATACTATAAATGCATACTAACACTACTTACACAGTTATAGTACAGCGGCTAGTATCCTGCAGCGCCCAGAGCCCATCACTTTACAGCAATCAGCTTGGTTTGATCCCCGAGTTTTCACACCAGTAGGTGTGAGTACTTCGCTTCCGGTATAGTATAAACACACGTTAGCGGTCAGTAGTCCGCTTCTCACTCTCTGTATAGTATAAACGCCTACTAACACTACTTGCATATGTATCCTACAGCACCCAGAGCCCATCCCTTTACAGCAATCATCTCGGTTTGATCCCCAAGTCTTCACACCAGTAGGCGTGAGTACTTTGCTTCCCGCTTCCAGTATAGTATAAACCCACGATAGCGGTCAGTAGTTCACTTCCCACTCCATGTATGGTATCAACGCCTACTAACATTTCTTGCACATGTATGCTATAAAGACCAGAGCACATCACTTTACTGCAATGAGCTCTCAGTTTAGGCTCTCGGTTTCATACCCGAGCGTAGCAGCATATCATCTCCGCAGTACCATGTCACTGTGAGCAACACGCACTTTCAGACCGGTAGGAATGACTACTGAGCTTCGCACTCCCCCACAGAGCTTACAGTGCTCCTACCCTCCTTTCCTACCTTTTTCACCTTTTTCCCCTTACTCGAACCGAATCACAAAATGGCGGCCAATACTTCCAAGTTGCAACTGCTCACAGCTCTCGCAACCAATAAGTAGCAAGCTTGTGCTCATCACGCCTCAGCTAATCAGATGGCAGAATTTCCAAATATCGATATCTGTAAATTTCGATATTTCTCAAAAAGTACCAAACAGATTTATACCAAGTAAACAAAAGTTTGCTTTCTAGACCAAGATCCTTCTCCCTGACAAATTTGGGTTAATTCCATTCACCAGTTCGACCTGTAGCCTTATCGAAAATTTCCTATGGAAATTAACATTGAGAAAACATATTTTAGGCCCCCCCTTTTTTCTCAGCCTTCCCCTGACAAATCACTCCCAATCTTTTGCCATAGGAGCTCATATGAACAAAGAATTAGTTTGGAGAATTTCATGAAGATTCATGAAACAACGCCAAAGTTATAAGCAAAACAAAAAATGCTCTCCCTATGGAAACTAGGTCCTAACTATAACTACATACTGGCCAGTAGGTCAATATATATATATATATATATTCACTGAAAAAACCATAGGTTATAGACCATATATAGTTAGGAATTCGCATTTACAAAACCTTATTTTACTCACACAAAACCATTGAAATTCCATATATAGTTAGTTGCACTAACTATATATCGCGCACCCGCAATCCACTGCCGATGATGTCACATATTACATCATTCATGACATGGTCAGTGACATCACTGATGACATCACTGATGACATCTCAAATGACATCACTGATGACATCACTGATGACAACATCCAGTGACTGTATGTTTCTGTAAAGTTAAAATATGTCTTACATATTGAAGAATGAGTGGATGTATAAGTGTCTGGATGAAGGATTTAGTAGGTGCATGACTGACTGTATGAGTGAGTGATTAAATGTGTCTCACTGAGTGCATGGGTTAGTGACTAAACTGTCTTAATTTGTGCATCATTATGTCTGTTGTTCTGTAAACTGTTGCATGTGTTGATAAGTAGCTATATGAGTAACTATATGATTGATTGATAGGCGATTTATATAAGCGCTACTTTGCCCAAAGGCGTCAAGGCGCAGAAGATGGAATATAATAGCCAGGTACTAAAATGGAAAAGGAGAAAAAAAAGTCTAAGAGTAGGCTTCAGTGAAGAGCAGGGTTTTGAGGCCCTTTCTGAAGAGCAGCAGGGAATCCTGGCCCCTGAGTTTCAAGGAGAGCTCGTTCCAAAGTCTGGGGGCAAGTGTGGAGAATGCCTTACCACCCCATCTAGCCATGGCAACTCGAGGAATGGACAACAGATACTGACCGGAGGAGCGTAGTGTCCTGCCTGGGGCATAGGACGACACTAAAGTCCTGATGCCCTCAGCGCCAGCACCGTGAAGAGCCTTGTGGGTGATGGTCAGGATTTTAAATTTAATTCTGGCATACACCGGGAGCCAGTGAAGGTTTCTCCTGATCCTGGTCCCGGAGGAGCGTCTGGGGGCGTTGACAACAAATCTTGCTACCGCGTTCTGGATAACCTGCAGGCGATGGAGAAGTTTAGCGCTGATGCCAAGGTAAAGAGCATTGCAGTAGTCCAGTCGCGAGGATAGAAGGGCAACTGCAACCTGTTTCCGGGCATCAGGAGAGAGGTAAAGAGTAAGTTTTCTCAGGATTCTCAGGACCCCACAGCAGGTTGCAACAGTTCTACTTACTTGCTTATCAAAAGCAAGTGAGGTGTCAAAAATGACTCCCAGGTTACGGGCAGAAAGGGAAGGCTGGGGACAGGATCCAAGAGTCTGGGGCCACCAATCATCTGACCAGATCTCCTTTTTTTCCCCGAAGATCAAGATCTCTGTTTTCTCCCCATTCAATTTAAGAAAATTCGAGGCCATCCAGCCTGCCACAGCTTCCATACAGTTTCGTAAATTTAGGGCCGTGGTCTCAACAGAGTGGGACAAGGAGACCATAATCTGGGTGTCGTCGGCATATGAGAGTACTTCCAGTCCAAAAGATCTTACCAGTCTAGCAAGTGGGGCCACGTAGATGTTAAACAATGTGGGGCTCAAAGCAGAGCCCTGTGGTACCCCACATTGCAAAGGCATGGCATTGGAAAGGAAGTCACCCAGTTTGACCCTTTGCTCCCGATGGTTAAGAAAAGAAGTGAAGAGGCTAAGAGCAGGCCCCTTCACCCCCGTCTCACTGAGGCGGGCGGCCAGAATGGTGGGGGACAGGGTGTCAAATGCTGCCGTAAGGTCGAGTAGGATCAGAAGAGTGGTCTGACCACTATCAACCTTGGCGCGGATATTATTGACCACCACTGTAAGGGCTGACTCTGTACTATGTGCCTTTCGAAAGCCATGCTGAGATGGATCAAGCAGGCAGGTCTTATCTAGAAAGGCGCTAAGATGGTGGTTGGGTTATTGATTGGTTGCCCAAGTATTTGTATGGCAGACTGAGTGTGTGTGTGGGTGGCTGGGAGGTGTATGACTCTGTGCATAGATGTGTGAGCAGTTGATTCACTAGATGTATGGTTTCAAAAGTGCATGTGGAAACAGCTGTATGGGCGGTTGACTGTGTGCATGAGTGTATTGGTGAGTGAATGGATATCTCAGTGCTACATGTCAAAGTAAGTACATATGTAAAACACAGTACATATGAGAGTTGACATATATAAATAACTGTGCATAAGAGCCAGTGAATGTGTGAGTGGCTGTATGGATCATTGTGAACTTGTATCAGGGATTGTATAAGAGAGTAAATATGTGTTAGTATATGTTTGAATAAGTAAAGTTTGTATAACTGTATAGTTGAGGAAATGGAGGTGTGATTGATTCTTTGCATGACTGACTAGGTGTGTGAGTAACTCCATGGATGAGTGACAGTCTGTGAGTGTCTGTTTACACTGATTGTATCCAAGGTTATATTAGAGTCTGAAGAGGTTCATCGTATTATCACATGAATGATATCATCAGTGATGTGATCAGTAATGTCAAATGAGATGTCATCAGTGATGTCATCAGTGATGTCATTTGAGATGTCATCAGTGATGTCATTTGAGATGTCATCATTGATGACATCAGTGATGTCACTGACCATGTCATGAATGATGTAATATGTGACATCATCAGCAGTGGATTGCGGGTGCGAGATATATAGTTAGTGCAACTAACTATATATGGAATTTCAATGGTTTTGTGTGAGTAAAATAAGGTTTTGTAAATGCGAATTCCTAACTATATATGGTATATAACCTATGTTTTTTTCAGTGAATTTTCAAGGTTTTGTAAATGCTAATTCCTAACTATATATGGTCTATAGCCTATGGTTTTTTCAGTGAATATATATATATATACATACATATATAAACATATATCATCTGTATATCTATATAAATACAAACATAAATGCATGCATACATATACTTATATGCATACAGATGCATGTTATTTACATGAAAGTTGAAAAAACACTAATAAAAGCAAAGCTAAAAAGCCACCTCATTACAAACAGAATGGCTTTAACTTAAACGAGGGCGAGATCTATTGCATTTTCAATGCTTGTTTACGTTGGTTCCATCAAGAAGGCATTCAGATGTGTCACACATTTGCCATAAATTCTGAATGTTAGCACTCTAGTTGCACATTAGATCACTGTAGTAAAGCTACTGCTCACCAGAGACGTCTGCTGCTGGTATTCAAAGTGCATGTTTCAGTCTGCATGTCAGAATTTTTTTAATGAAATAGAAGAGGATTTGAGAAGTCACTCAAAATGATCCCTAATTTTTATTTCTGAAGCACTAATCATACTTTCTACGGCAAAATTAACCCCCTCATGTTGTTCCTTTTTAAATTGAGTGTTTTCAGACTTACCACTTCATTCCAATCAAGATGGCTTCTGGTGTGCCATACTTTTGTCATAAGTAAGACTGTTAGCGCTCTAGTTGTTCTTTAGAACACTCTGGGACATTCTGTCATTGGGCTATACTTGGGGTACATCTGGGTGATATTTGGGCTACATTTAGGCTCTTTTGTCTCTGGTGGCCATCTTGGGAGACTGTATGTCAGAATTTTTTAATGAAATTGAAGAGGGTTTGAGAAGTCACTCAAAATGTGCCCTAATTTTTCTTTCTGCAGCACTAATCATAAATCATATGGCAAAATATACCCCCTCATTTTGTTCCTTTTTAAATTAAATGTTTTAAGAGTTACCACTTTATTCCAATCAAGATGGCTTCAGGTGTGCCATACCTTTGTAATAAGTAGGACTGTTAGCGCTCTAGTTGTTCTTTAGAACACTCTGGGACATTCTGTCATTGGGCTATACTTGGGCTACATCTGGGTGATATTTGGGCTACATTTGGGCTCTTTTGTCTCTGGTGGCCATTTTGGGAGACTGCATGTCAGAATTTTTTAATGAAATAGAAGAGGATTTGAAAAGTCACTCAAAATGTGCCCTAATTTTTCTTTCTGCAGCACTAATAATACCTTCTATTGCATAATATACCCCCTCATTTTGTTCCTTTTTAAATTACATGTTTTAAGGGTTACCACTTTATTCCCATCACGATGGCTCCAGGTGTGCTATACCTTTGTAATAAGTAGGACTGTTAGGGCTCTAGTTGTTCTTTAGAACACTCTGGGACATTCTGTCATTGGGCTATACTTGGGCTACATCTGGGTGATATTTGGGCTACATTTGGGCTCTTTTGTCTCTGGTGGCCATTTTGGGAGACTGCATGTCAGACTGTTTTAATGAAATAGAAAAGGATTTGAGAAGTCACTCAAAATGTGCCCTAATTTTTCATTCTGCAGCACTAATCATACTTTCTATGGCAAAATATACCCCCTCATGTTGTTTCTTTTTAAATTAAATGTTTTAAGAGTTACCACTTTATTCCAATCAAGATGGCTTCAGGTGTGCCATACCTTTGTAATAAGTAGGACTGTTAGCGCTCTAGTTGTTCTTTAGAACACTCTGGGACATTCTGTCATTGGGCTATACTTGGGCTACATCTGGGTGATATTTGGGCTACATTTGGGCTCTTTTGTCTCTGGTGGCCATTTTGGGAGACTGCATGTCAGAATGTTTTAATGAAATAGAAAATGATTTGAGAAGTCACTCAAAATGTGCCCTAATTTTTCATTCTGCAGCACTAATCATACTTTCTATGGCAAAATATACCCCCTCATGTTGTTTCTTTTTAAATTAAATGTTTTAAGAGTTACCACTTTATTCCAATCAAGATGGCTTCAGGTGTGCCATACCTTTGTAATAAGTAGGACTGTTAGCGCTCTAGTTGTTCTTTAGAACACTCTAGGAGGCTGCAGTAGAACACAAAGGAATCAACTGACAGTCTATGTCCTTGTTGGATGTACATGTTTTACTGAGAATGTCAGACTTCATTTTCACATGACTGAGAAAGATAATAAGATAATGTGATTTTACAGAAAATATGCTTTCAGTTTAGCTTATAGATCCCCTTCCAAACCACTGTGGGAAAATCATGAGATATTAGTTTTCTTTCAAACAATATTCATGATATCACAGCAGAAGGTTTTTTCACATGGTAAAATCACCTTAGAACCCACCACAATTCCTAAAACGAGTATGGTACCATCAACACATGATTTATAATGTAACTAAAGTCCTAAAACCCTCTATTAACTACAATGCTTTTTAATGAGGTGCTATCATGTATATTGATCCCAAGATGGCTGCCAACACTTCTTGGATGAAGTGCTGACAGCCAATCAGATCAGATGTGTGGTTAGGCTCCGCCCAGATATATATCTTTTTTTGAACCTAAATTACTCAAAATCCACTGGAGCACATATATTGAGACCTAGCAAAAGGCACATCGGGCTAACAGTCCCTACAATTTTGCCAAGTTTCGTGCAAATCCATTCAGCCGTTCGAGCTAAAAGTGAGGCCAACCGCCCTATGGAAATTAACATGGGAAAAACGCGTTTTGGGACCCCCCTTTTTTCTTGGCCCCCCCTTGATGAAACCCCACCAAATTGTCAGGGGCTGCTCAGAAACAAAATGTTCCATTTTCCTGAAAATTTAAGCCAATTCCGTCCACAAACGCCAAAGTTATTAGACATAGAATTTTCAAAAATCCCATAGAGAAAAAATCCTTTGTGTGTTACAGGATGGATAGGTGTATGAGTAGATGTGATGAGTGAGTAGATGTATGAGTGACTGTATAGGACAGTTGGTGAATGAGTGGATGTGTGTTTAGATCTTGGAATTACTAAATAGGTGTGTTGTCACTGGTATTGGTAAGTCCATTGTTTTGAAAATGTTAGTTTGTATTTTTGAGTGTGTGTATCAAAGGTTATATTAGGGTGAGAGGAGGTTTGCCACTCTATCACAAGGATGATGTCATCAGTGATGTCATGAATGATGTCACTGTCCATGTCATGAGTGATGTAATATGTGACGTCACCTGCAGTGAATTGCGGGCGCGCAAGTTATAGTTAGATGAAATAACTATAACAGGGGAATTTCTATGGTTTTGTACGAGTGAAAAGTCCAACTAACTATAACGACCCTGAAACCTATGGTTTTTTCAGTGAATTTCTAAGGTTTTTTAAATGCTAATTTCTAACTATAACGTGCCTGAAACCTATGTTTTTTTCAGTGAATTTCAAAGGTTTTTTAAATGCTAATTTCTAACTATTTTTTTATATCTTTTTATTAACATTTCCAAGACATATAATGCCAACAGTTAATAAAACATACAGACCGTTGCTGTACAACATCTATCATCCTGTTTTTAAATTATATTATGTGGTACAGTTAATACATACAGTTAGTCAACTTGACACGATTTCAGGTATTCAACCAAAAAGGTCCAATAATCTCTTGGTCTTGAGCCCGCAGGTAGTTCCTCCTCATACGTTAGCAGGGTGTCTTTACAGTACACGAGATCTCGGAGCCACTGTTTGATCTTCGGGGCTTGCCTACTACTCCAGCATATTGATACACGCCTTTTAGCTAGAAGCAATGCAACTGCACAAAATTTTCGCTTAGCGGCGCGCACATTGGGTACCAGGCCCAACAGACATGTGCGCACAGTGCAGTCTATTTATTTATTTGCGGGTTTGTATAGCGCTTGAATAAACTCCTGTAGGAGTATCTCCGCGCTAAAAGACAGCAGAAACATAGGTAAGGACAATGATAGTAATACAGCACCAGAACACACAAGTTGGCTGATATTTAAGTATCTCATGGCGTAACTAGTTGGACCTAAACAAGAAGGTTTTCAATTGGGGGCGTGGCTTGGAGCCGAGGGTAATGGCGGTGCCTGAGTGAGGCTCCGCGGCAGCTCCGGGGACTTTCTGGTCTTCTCATCATTATTTCCTGGATGGAGGCTGTTTTCTGACGTCGGAACATTTCCGCTTTGTTTCGCGACGCCGGTGATCTCTCCCACTTGCCTGAGGACGCAGGATTTGATCATAGCCTGTCGGCAGGTTTTTGAGGAGATTGCGGCTGTCATCTTCTGCCGGCTTACGCACCGAGTTGCTTCGCTGAGGTACGAGCGTTCAACTCCGTGTCTCATCTCCAGCGGCTGACACGCTCCATATATCTTTTTTTTCCGATGGCTACACGACGTCTGGAGCTCCCAATGTCACAGTACTTCACGCAGTGAGTTTAAGGAGATTTATTATTTATGCGCGGCCGCCATTTTATGCAAGCTGGCGTGCCGCGTTTCTTTCTGTCAAAACGGGACTATGCTACGCGGCTGTTACCTGCTATAAACCTAGCCCTAGTGATGCCCCCCTTATGCATCTCCTTCACTGCAGTAATTTAATTCTACACAGATCGCCTCCTCTGCATGTGTGGCAGATTGCTTACAGCTTCAGCTTTAATGCAACCACTACTTTGACCAGATCAACAACATTTTCTGTGCGCCCTTTGTGACAACCTGGCGCATTATCAACTAAAACGATCCTACACTTACAGGTACTTTTGTTGGTCATGCACTTTTTCTCCTATTGATGACTCTGGGTCCTCCAACGTGCCTTTTGGCGCTTTGTCATATTTGGGCTTCTTTGCAGCTCCTGAAGTGACTCTCTCTTGTCCACTCATTATGTTCTCTGAAGCATTGCTGCCTATTTGCCCTGCTGCAGTTTTTGGAGTGACTCTGTTTTGTTTCTAAGTGATACTACTGATGTCTCACGCAGTTTATCTCCAATATTTTTTCGCAACCTTGCTAGATCTGCTGTATTTAGTTTTTGCTGCTTTCACCTATATGGATACCGGAGTGAACAGAATCTTTGACTTTTTTTTTTTGCTTGATGATAAATCTCTGATTGGCAGCTTCACCTGTTTGTGGTTTTTCTCACGCCTTTTGAAGATACCTGCCTTATTCGAACCTCACGATTCACTGCCTGTGTCTCTGCATAGGGGTTGCTCCCCTCCCGCGTTTCGTGACTTTTTGAATTCACTGCGCAGGTCTCCTTCTGGCTACACACCCACTGATGGACTCCTTCATTTAACACAGTGGTTCTCTCAGACAACTGTTTGGAAGGCTTCTCACCCTACAGAGCGTTACCCCATCCTTTTGCGTGCATAGTAAGTGCTACGCAGTTTTTTCTTTTTTCATATGCTTATTTTATGGGGCGACTCAAGTCTATGTTGCGCTCACCTTCCTCATCAACCACAAAGGTGGCCTACGTGAAAAACTCCAAAGTATTTTCTGCTCTCTCCAAGCTAGAAGATTCTCTCACTTCCTCTGGTTCTGACACTGCTATGGATCACCTTCCGCCATCATTAGGAAAATCTACCACCAAGAGACTAAAAAAAGATCCCCCTTCACCACCCAAGCAGTCAACACCTGTTTCCATGGAACTCTTATTGGAGGAAATACGATCTTTCCACCCCTTTTTGGAAGAGATTGGAACTTTGCGTCCTTTCATGGAGAAAACTAATGTCAAGCTTCAAGCTCTTACTGACAGTTGGTCGCAAATTGAAACAAGAGTCTCTACGGTTGAACAGTCCGTTGCCTCCTTCCAAGAAACCAACACCAAAGTTGTTCATCTAACCTCACAGGTGGATAACCTCCAGAAGCAGGCGGAGGAGTTGGAAAACAGAAAAAGACGCAACAACCTTTGCATTTATGGCCTAGCAGAAGGTCTTCAGGGCGCAGACTCTATCACCTTTTTCAAGTCCTTTCTCCCTAAATTGCTTCGTTTGCCTGATTGTACAAATCTTTATATTCAACGCGCTCATCGTTAGGGTCGCCCACCTGCTTCCACCTCCTCATCTCAACGTCCACGAGGTGTTATTCTTTATTTCTTAGAGTATACCGATCTCTTGAAGGTTCTTACAGCTGCCAAGGCTTCTCCCAAACTGACATGGTCGGGTTCCTCTGTGTTCTTCGCTCAGGATTATGCAAAGGCGACTGTGAACCGCCGAAAGGTCTTTCTTGGCATGAGAGATGACCTTTGTTCCATGGGTGCTCGTTATGGCCTATATCATCCTTGTCTGTTCAAAGTCACCTACAACAACAAGACAACCACTTATGAATATCCAGAGAGACTACAAAGCTTCATAAATGCGCATAAAACCACCGCCATGGATTCCTCTGGTCCTTCCTCATCTCGCCCTGGCTGAATTGTCATCTTTAATTGTCATCTTGCTGGTTCTTACACTGCTCATGTTTGCTTATGTTTCTGTTTTCTCTTTTACATGTTATTTTCTTGAATGTTGCTCATTTTGGTTGCACAGTTGTTGTTGATTGTTGCTCTCTTTTTCATGTAGATTTGTAACTTCTTTCTTTCATCTCCCCTCTTTGCCATCGCAAGATCCCCTCCCCACTTGATGATGTCTCCCCGGCATGTCTGTTTCACGGTCTTTTTATAGGTTACAGTTTTTGTAAACCTTACTGTTTTTCCCCCTCTTTGTCTCCACAGGAACCCTTCTTTGTCCGATGACGTCGCCCCGGTTCCCTGCCCGGCTGACCTCAGTTGTGTTGCCTTACCTACCTGGCCCCTTCCCCCCTCGACTTCTTCTCGTATTCCTCTTCTGTAGGTATGTTTCCCTCACGTTTTTGGTACCTTCTTTGTTTTTTGTCCTTATCCTCTTCCCTTCCCCCATCAATCGATTTCCTTTTTTGCATAATGATGATGATTTTCTTTTTTTAGGTTGTATTTCCTATTATCTCATTTCTGCTAATTTATTTTCTTCACTTTCTCATTCATTCTTCTACAATGCCTTTCTTTCTTCTACTTCTTACTTCTTAATCTTGGGTCTTTTTCCTACTCATGCGTTTATTTTCCTTGCACATTGCTTTCTTCTTGTTCAATTCAATCTCTTCTTTCTTCCTATATTTCTGATAATTTCTTTCTTTTTTCCTGATTTACTCTTTTTTATTTATTGCATTTTGGACCTCTTAGTTCACCAATTTGTTGCTTTATTGTATAAACTATGTCTTTAAATATAGTCTCCTGGAATGTTAAGGGTATTAATTCCCCAATTAAACGGCAGCGCATCTTATCTCACCTAGCCAAATTAAATATTGACATTGTATTTCTTCAAGAAACTCACCTTTCTGATATAGAATCTGAGAAACTTAAGAGGGGTTGGGTGGGTGAAGTCTTCTACTCACAAGGTGATGGCAAGCGCAATGGTGTTGCTATTTTATGTCGCAGGTCGCTCCCTCTCATAGTCATCTCCCAAGACTCAGATGCTAATGGCAGATGGAATCATGTTAGACTATCGCTTAGAGGTGTTCCAATCTCCCTCCTTAATGTCTATGGTCCCACAAACGGTGAACCCCTTTTTTGGGCTGAGTTTTCTCCCCGCATTACCCAATTCATGGATGATAATGTCATCCTTGCGGGAGACTGTAATCACCCTCTTGACCCCTTTTTGGATAGGAAGTCTGATGCCACTTATATTCCCACAAAGCTGCATAAACTTTTTACTCAAGCTATTTCACAACATAAGCTTGTCGATTCCTGGCGTTTATGTAATCCGACTTTGCAAGAGTTTACTTTTTACTCACCCCATCACCGTTCCCAAGCACGACTTGATTATATTTTTGTTTCCCACGCACTTGCTCAACCGCTCAATGCGGCGGAGATTGGTCCAATTTAGCTCTCTGATCATGCCCCTGTAGGTGTTAGTTTTGAGTTTCTTTCCAAAATTGATGGTCCTAAACGATGGCGTTTTAATAACGCCCTCCTTCTAGATCCCAAGTTTTCTAATTCCTTCTCTATCTTTTTTGATGAATTTTTCCTTTTTAATGACGTCCCTCTCATCTCAAAACATACTCTCTGGGATGCTTTTAAAGCAGCTGCGCGCGACTTCATCATTAATTTTGTCGCTAAGAAACGTAAAACTGCTCGCCAATTCACTAAAACCCTCCTTCATGACATTAAGAGATTGGAACACGCCTATTTCACTTCAAATTCCTCAGATAGTCTGACATCTCTGGTCGCTGCTAAGATTACATTTAATGAAAAGTCTACTGAGGATGCCTCTTTATATCTGCTTAAATCCAGTGCCAAATTTTATGGTGGTAGGAATAAAGCTGGGAATATTCTTGCTAATTACTTAAAGGTCAAACACAATAAAGTGAATATTGAATCGGTTTATGACACTGATGCACGATTACAACATAAGGACGCTGACATTCTTGCTACTTTCTCCCATTTCTATGAGACCTTGTATACTTCTGACACCCAATCTTTTCCTCAGTCTCTTGCTCACTTTTTCTCTACCATTCAAACCTCTACATCTTTCCCTCTTGATCTTTCTTCCTTAGAATCTGATGTCTCACAAAAAGAATTGCTTACTGCCCTCCAACGTCTTAAGCTCAACAAAGCTCCTGGCCCTGATGGTTTTACTGTTGAGTTTTATCTTCCTTTTTCCAAACTACTGATTCCAAAACTTCATTCCCTTATTCACTGTTTTGCTGATTTAGGCTCTTCCTCTGGCACTTTTTTCGGATGCACACATTTGTTTAATACCTAAACCCGGGAAAGACGTCCAATATTGTAAACTACAGACCCACATCCTTAGTTAATATAGACTATAAAATCTTTGCCAAATCATTAGCGATTAGATTAGATCATTTGCTTCCTGACCTTCTAGGAGATGAACAATCAGGCTTTGTTAAAGGACGTTACATTACTGACAATACAAGACTTTTATTTAACATCTTAACAAAATCCTCCCATCTCCAACATCCTCTCGCGGCGATAGCCTTGGACGCTAAAAAAGTGTTTGATAGGGTTGAGTGGCCTTACCTCTTTCGTGCTCTTAATTGGTTTGGGTTTGGTCCTAAATTCACTTCCCTAATTTTGTTATTATACTCCCGTCCTCGAGCTGCAGTTTTGCTAATGGCCAAATTTCTCCTTATTTTGGCCTTGGTAGAGGTGTTCGTCAAGGATGCCCTCTTTCACCTTTTTTATTTAACCTGGCCCTAGAACCCTTTTTGTCTAGACTACGCCAAAATCCCAATATCCACGGCTTTCAGACTAAGGATCTTTCCATAAAACTCGCTGCTTATGCAGACAACATTTTACTTTTCATCTCGAACCCTGCCGTCTCGGTCCCCGTTTCTTGACAGAAGTACAGCACTATTCCTCAATTT
The DNA here is from genome assembly GCF_964263255.1 of Lissotriton vulgaris. Taxonomy (NCBI): domain Eukaryota; kingdom Metazoa; phylum Chordata; class Amphibia; order Caudata; family Salamandridae; genus Lissotriton; species Lissotriton vulgaris. Next base: position 1,498,665,908 of record NC_141691.1, on the reverse strand, counting down.
CTGGTTATAAACTTACCATGATAAATGCGAAATCTTGCCCTTGACAAAGCTCACCTTTAAGCCTGACTTCAGCGCCTCCAATTTCACCTGGAGCTCTTCCCATATCAAATGTTTAGGATTGCATATTACCCCCTCCATCCCTGATACTGTTTCCCTATGCTTAACCAAGTGTATCCAGAAATTATCTGACCTTACGGCTAAGTGGCACCCTCTTTACTTGTCTTGGTGGGGCTGATTAGACACTATCAAAATGATGCTCTCCCCTATTGTTCTTTATACCCTCTCCAATATTCCTATTTCTATTCCAGCTAAGTTTAAAAAAAAACAAATTCAGTCCTATCTTCCTTTTTATGGCATAATAATAACCCAGAATGTCCCTTGCTAGACTCATCCATCCTGCTTCCGAAGGTGGTGTTAATTTTCCGGATTTCCTGGCCTATCATAAGGCTTTCTTGTTGCGTCAATCCTCCTTTTGGCTGCAAGATCCTGACTCTCCTTGCCCATTGTGGACTAAGGTGGAACGCCTTTTTCTCTCCCCTTTCTCTTTTGCTGAGTGTATCTCCTTTTCACGCAAGCCCTCTTCAATTCTTACGCCTATTCATAAATTCACTCTCAAACTCCTCTTATCCTCTCATCCTCCTCCTCCTGTTTGTGTTGCTGATTTCCTTTCTTCCACTATTTGGCACAATAAATACCTTTTAATCCGAGGAAAGCCTATTTTCTGGAAATCTTGGAGAACCAAAGGTTTGCTTTGGATCTCGCAGTTATTCTCACAATCCACTTTCTTGCCCTTCCATACTCTTCGCTCCACGTTTGATTTACCTCTCTCTTCTGCTCCCCAATACCTCCTCCTTAAAGCCTCAGTCATGGAAGCTTATAATAAACTTCCCAAATCTCACCCCTCCTCCATCTCCCCTGATCCTACTACTCAACTCCATTATACTTTACAAACTCTCCCCAAAGCTTCTGTCATCTATAAACACTTTCATGCACACACTCTTCCCAGACCCAAATCCAAGGTGGAAGAGCATTGGGAGAATGATTTGTCCATATAATGGCCAACTTCTTTTTGGGATAAGATTTGGACAAAGGTTCGTAAAACTTCGAGAGCTGCATCTTTAACGCAATCTATATTTTTTTATCTATAATCGTTTGTTACACACTCCTTCCACTCTTCACAAACGTTTTCCTAACACACCAGATCCATGTTGGTCATGCTCTTCACCTAATGCTACTTTGTTTCACATGTTGTTTATCTGCAAGGAGGTACGCGCCTTGTGGTTACAAGTTTGGGCTCAAATTAATGTTATTTTTTCCACTAGTATTCCATTTTCCCATACCCAGATCTTTTGGGTAGTCTCTCCCCTTGTTGGAACCAGAATGATCTTAATGTTCGCATTGTTGATTTATTATTGGCTGTTGTATTTCAACAAATTACTATCAATTGGAAGTCTGCGTCCAATATCACTTTCAAAGCTTGGTGGTATAATGTTTGTCACAACCATAGACTTGATAATGCTTTTGTTTTTCCTGCTCAGTTGGCAGCTAAACGTGCTGAGTTATGGCTCCCTATTACGCTGTATTTAGATAATTGTACAACTCGCTCCTTTCGTCCACGACCTGCTCAGCATGAGGTTCCTAAACCCCCTTGATACCCTTTCTATTTCCTCATATTCTGCTAAACTGTTTAACTGCATAGTTCTACTTGCATTTGTTTCTATTGTATATTTATTATACCCTTTCTTTTTACTTCTTGTTACCCATGATTAGTCCATTATGTTTCGAATTGCTCATTTCAAATTGCATTGTTTTTAATTATCATCATATGTTTCCCCTTTCCTTCCCATCCCCTTATTGTTTTTCCTCATAATGCTTCGCTCCTATTTTGTATTATTACCTTGTATTACTTTTAATAAACTTATTTTTTGAACTGAAAAAGAAGGTTTTCAATTGCTTTCTAAAAGCAAAATGGTCGGAACACTGTCTTAGTTGGAGAGGAAGGCTGTTCCATAAGGTAGGACCCACCACTGACAAAGCCTTGCCACCCAGTCTGGTCCTACTGATCTTGGGTACCCTTAGCAGCAGCTGCTCGCTTGACCTAAGTGTACGTGTGGGGAAATATTGAACAAACTTATTAGCCAAATAGACAGGTCCTAAATCATGTAGTCCTTTGTGTACAATGCAGCAACCCTTAAATTTCACTCTTTGGCGGATGGATAACCAATGAAGTTTATCCAACAGAGGTTTAGAGGAAGATCTGGGGGGAGCATTGAGGACTAGACTGGCTGCTGTGTTTTGAACCACCTGCAGTCGGTCCAGCACCTCTTTGTTTGAGGACACCAGGAAACCATTACAGGAATCAAGTCGGCTGATCACTAGAGCCTGAACCATAGTCTTTCTAATGGAGTCCGGAAGGAGCAGGAATATCCTACGGAGGAGTCCCATCACATGAAAACAGGACCCCACCGTATCATTTCCATGTTGTTTCATGGTCAGCTCCGGCTCCAGACGTACCCCAAGGTTCTTGATTACTTGTTTTGGTTCGGGAACTGGTCCCAGATCTAGTGGCCACCAATCAGGGGACCATTGTATCTTGGCCTCACCGAAAAGCATCACCTCAGTCTTACCAACATTACACTGAAGAAAGTTGGAAGACATCCACTGGGATACTGCTTTCATCCCCTCGGAGAAAGATTGTATAGCCTCCGGGGTCAGTGATTTAAATGGAAAAAGCAGCTGGGTATCGTCAGCATAGGACACTAGACAGAGACCAAAAGCTCTTGTTTTATCTGCCAGGGGTGCCACATAGGCGTTAAAAAGAGTTGGGCTCAGGCACGAGCCCTGCGGCACCCCCTTGGTGATCTTAACCTCATCCGACCGAAAATCACCCATGGTGACACATTGGGTACGGTCGGAGAGAAAACTCTTTATCCAGTCCAGCGCCTTGCCACCCAGTCTATTCACAGTCAGTCGTTCGATCAAGATTTTATGAGAGATGGTATCGAACGCTGCCGATAAATCCAGCAGCACCAGGACCACGGAAATACCCCTGTCCTGGTACATACAGAGATCACAGTTATCGACAGCAGGGCCGTTTCAGTACTATATTTCGGCCTAAAACCTGACTGTGAAGGATCTAGGCTTCCCGATTGTTCCAGGAAGTTGGACAAATGCTTATTCGTATGCTTTTCAATGATTTTCCCCAGAAAAGGCAGCAGGGAGATGGGCCTAAGATTAGACATATTGGTCCATGGGATGGTGGTGTTCTTCCGAATAGGTCTAACTAGAGCCTTTTTCCACTCTCGTCGGACACGTCCCGTTTTTAATGAGAGGTTCACCAGGCTCTGAATGTCCGGACCAAGTACTCTCCCCACAGCTCCCATTGATCTTGCTGGTAATAGATCAGAAGGTCTCCCACTTTTGACGTTATCGATCAACATCTCTACCTCTGGCAGAGTGATATTAGGAAAGTCAAGAAATGTGTCAGAATTAGTAACAACTGCTTGCACCGGCATTTGAATATCCTGACTATTTATAGAAGGAATAGATGCCTCAATCTTCTCATAGATAGCTTCAATGTTATCGGTGAAAAAATTTGAGATGTCGTCACAAAGATGTTGGGACAACATGTCAGCACTTTCACATGCCACTGGTTTTAGAAAGGTGTTTACAATTTGAAATAGCACTTTCGGATCGTTACCTGCCGCCTCCAATTGTGAGGTAACATAGCTCTTACGTGCCAATCGGATGGCTTTATGGTAGATGTTTATTGCCATCTGGTAATTTATTTTATCCTCCTCCAAGTGCGAATTTCTCCAAACTTTCTCAAATTTCCTGGCGGTACGCTTAAGGCATCGCAGTTCTTCAGAAAACCAGACTTCCTGCTTTCTTGCAGGACGGCTTTTAAATATTTTAAGTGGGGCAATCTGCTCCACTGCGGTACGAGTGGCAGATTCATATTTAGATAGGGCAGAATCAATGTCTTCAGTGGTTTGGATATTTGGGGCAACATAGACCTTTTTAAAGGATTCCTCAGATATTTTGTGCAATTGCGTTCGCCTAACCGGGATCTGTGAAGGGCAGTTGGAAATATATCAATTTTCGGCATTGAAAACTCAAGAACAAAGTGATCTGTCCAGTTAGTCTGTTTGGGCTCATAGCATTTAATACCTGGAAAGTTGGAAAGAATCAAGTCTAAAGTGTGACCGGCCAGATGCGTAGGCCCACTATTACACTGTTTCAGTCCCAGCAGAGATACATCGGTCAAGAAAGATTGAACCTCCATGCTGTCTTTTATCTCGCTATGGATATTAAAATCTCCAAGTAATATAAAATCTTTATCTGCATCAACATACGGAGCGAGTGCTTCCACTAGCACACTAGAAACTTTTTTTATGGGGCCTGAGGGGCGATAGACTAATGCTCCCTTCCTGCTATGTTTGGCAGACGTACCCATCTTAAAAACCATCATTTCGAAAGCAGAGTTGCACCATTGATCTAGAACAGAAACAGCAATGCTGCCTCTATGTACGATCGCTAGTCCCCCTCCTGCTTTCTTGGATCGATCCAATCTGATGATTTTATACTCTTCCGTAATCCCAAGAGTAATAGCCGGGATGGAATGGGGTTTAAGCCAAGTCTCTGTGAGAAAGCACAGGTCAGGTTCATGTGTGGAAATGAGGTCCCAAACCTCAGTGTAGTGTTTGGGTAACGACCTTATATTACATAACAAGTTCTTCCCACCCTGAATGGTTTCAATGGGCATATTTGTAATATGTTGTTGGATTGGGTCGGTAGTCCTAGGGCATGTATCACTTACAGCTTGAAATTGGCATTGCCTGCATGAAAACGGCCCTTCGGGAGGGGGAAGTTCTTTTAACCCGCAGAATGTCCGAGGGTTAGTTTTTAAACACATCAGAGCCAGAGAGGAGTAACTCACTATGTGCACGTCTACCATAGCACTCAACATCTGCGTTACCCTCGTCCAATATTCCGCTACCCTTGAACAAACCCATGCTAGGTGTATAAAATCTGCTATTGCTGCACTGCAACGCTGACATTTCGAATCTGCATGTAGGCCATATCTATGGAGCCTAGCGGGTATATATTAGGTCTGGTGGAGATATTTATAATGTAACAACTTCAGGTTCCCATTAGGTGTTAACAAACCCGTCAACGAGCAGGTGCTGGCCCATTCTTCCACTGTCAGTGGATTATCCAAACTATCGTTCCATTTCTCTAGTGCCCTTTGTGTATTACCCACTATATCCTCTTGTAATGTAATACACAGTTTAGACACTATATGCTTGGCTGTGGGAGTGGCAATCAGAAGTTGTAATGATGACAGTTGTTGTGGTTCTTCTGGGTAAGATGTATATAATTTCTTTATCGCACCCTGCAGTCTATGATATGTGAATTTTAATAGCAATGTTTGATTTGTTATGAAGGAGAGGTCGTCAAGCGATTTAAATTGCCCATTATGGTATAGATTGCCCATTGTATCTATACCAACTTGTTGAAGCAACTTCATGCCCACCTCCTCTTGAGTAACTGATAGTTCTGGGTGATGATGTAATGACATTGCAGCAGTGTACAGCGGTAATTTGTGTGCTTTCTGCCCCAATATTCGGCAGGTGTTATTCCTTGTGTCTATGGTATTTATGTCTCGATTATGTAATGGTGGCCATATGTGCGTTATGATCGCTGTCAGTGTTATTGGAAGCGCGTCTCCTCTTCAATCACATCATGTGTTAGATAAGGGACCTCGGGATACCAAAAATGTGCATGTGTGCTTGCGCGCAGAGGTAATATAGCAAAAAGTCTGGTAACTTGAACCCACCTCTAGAATAAGGCAATGTGAGTGTGCGCATTTCAATCCGGGCCTGCATACCTACCCATATCAGTTGCAGAACCATGGTGTTAATCCTATGACACACCTCAGCGGGGGGCTTTATCGGAATGTTATTAAAAATATATAAAAATGTTGGTAGGATGACCATTTTCACAATTGCCAAACGATCAGCCAATGAGAGTGGCAAACAGATCCATCTTTTCATTTTATCTTCCAACGCACAAACCGCTCTGCCGTAATTTGTGCGTATAACTATTTCTGGGTTGCGATGATATCAGACTCCTAAGTATTTCACTGGCTCCGACTGCCACTCCAGTGGGTAATCTATGGAATGTGGGTGTATGGTATCAGTCAGTGGTATAGTCAAGGACTTGGACTAATTTATTTTAAGACCTGATTGCTGGCCAAATTTAATATATACTCTCAATAGAGGATTCAGAAGTTGTGCGGGATCACGGACATATAACATCATATCATCTGCATATAACAATATATGTAATGGCTTTTGTGGGAATTGAAGCGCTGAATAGTGGTGCCTTTGCGAGATTTTGCAAGCCAGAGGCTCAAGTGCTACTGAAAATAGTAGAGGGGACAGAGGAGAGCCTTTTTTTGTCCCTCTAGCAATGTGTATAGGATCCAATATATATTTATTAACTTTTACACGTGCTGTCGGGGCAGTGTATAGCACTTGCATCCATTGTAAAAAAGTAGGAGGCAATCCCATTAGGTGTATCACCGTGTGTAGGTACGGCCATTCAATATAATCAAATGCTTTAGCCGCATCCAATAAAACCGCAGCAGCTTTAGTATTAGGGAGTAAGTAATGTGATAGAGCAAATAAAGTTCTTGTGCTGTGAGATGTCGATCATGATGGAATGAATCCTGATTGATCGGGCAGTATTAGGTTGGGCATCAGCGGTTGTAGATGCGTAGCAAGCAATTTAGCTAGGATTTTTGTATCTACGTTTATTAGGGTCAGGGGCCAGTAGGAGTCAAAATATCCAGGACATTTATTTGGTTTCAAAAGAGCGATTATCATTACTTCTCTCAGCCTTGGTGGCAACATTTGTTTATCATGCGCATCTCCATACATCTAGACTTAGTATGGTGCTATCTGATAGACAAAAGCTGTATCAAATTTGCATGTGAAGCCGTCAGGGCCTGGCGCCTTTTCATTTGGCAATGATTTAATCAATCAATCAAGAGTATTTGTAAAGCGCGCTACTCACCCGCTAGGGTCTCAAGGCACTGGGGGGTGTGGGGGACTGCTACTGCTCGAAAAGCCAGGTCTTGATTTGCTTCCTGAATGAGAGATGGTCCTCGGTGAGTCGTAGGTGGGTGGGGAGGGTGTTCCAGGTTTGGCCACCAGGTCGGTGAAGGATCTTCCTCCGGTGGTGGTTTTGTGGATCCGTGGGACAGTGGTGAGGGCGAGGCTGGTGGAGCGGAGCTGGCGGGTTGGCGTGTAGAACATGAGGCGGTTGTTGAGGTATTCAGGGCCCAAGTCGTGGAGAGCCTTGTGTGCGTGAGTGAGGAGTCTGAACATGATCCTTTTGCTGACAGGGAGTGACTATGTCGGGGGATGTCCAAGACGAGTCGTGCTGAGACGTTCTAGATGCGCTGAAGTCTTTTCTGTAGTTTGGCGGTGGTCCCAGCATAGAGGGGGTTCCCGTAGTCCAGACGGCTGGTGACGAGGGCCTGGGTGACCATTTTCCTGGTACCAGTGGGGATCCAGCGGAAGATCTTACAGAGCATGCGGAGAGTGTTGAAGCAGGAGGAGGTAACAGCGTCAACTTGCTTGCTCGTGAGGGAGGAGTCAAGGATGAAGCCCAGGTTGCGTGCGTGGTCCGTGGGCTTGGGTGGGGGGCCCAGAGCAGGGGGCCACCAGGAGTCGTCCCAGGCGGAGATGGATGGACCGAGGATGAGGACTTCCGTCTTGTCTGAGTTCAGTTTCAGGCGGCTGAGCTTCATCCAGTCTGCGATGTCTTTCATTCCGTCCTGGAAGCTGGCTCTGGCGGAGGTGAGGGAGAGGATCAGTTGGGTATCGTCAGCGTAGGAGATGATGTTGAGGTTGTGCTTGCATGCGATGGCTGCGAGGGGGCTTATGTAGACGTTGAAGAGGGTGGGTGTAACAGAGTGACAGTACAGGACGACCCCGCATACATTAAAAAGACATTGCAGGAGATTGTTCCCCCTTCAACACCCCTCTTCTACCCTTCACAGAACGTCGAGACCACGGACAGCACGCCAGAGAGCGAGGAGAGACACTGGCCCTTTAACGAGGAGACAGCAGAGGAATGGGCAGAGCTGTATGGTGAGGCGGAGACGTCTTATACGGAGGAACGCCAGCACCAGGTGTGCTTGTTCAACCGGAGGGACGAAGACGTGTGGAGAGAAGCTGACGAGGAGCGGAGGAGTACGGACGTGGAGGCAGAAAGGAAGGAAGACTCGGAGTGTGAGGAAGCTGTGACCTCCAGAACGGGCGAAAAGCCAGGAGGCCAATGACTTCACGAGTCGCCCCGCCACACACCCAGGGGAGGTGTGTGGCTAACTCAGGTACGCAATACTATCCGGAACTGGGTGGGAAGTAAGGGCGGTTCGCCTAATCTATCCTGATCCCTCCTTGACCAGGTACTTCCATTAGTCCAAGGCAAATAGAGTTACATGGGTTAATGTGTCCTCACTCCCTTTCCCCTTCACGTATATATATGTAAAGCACCCCTCTCACGAAAGACTATTTCTGTCTGTTTAATCCGAGAGCCAAAACGGACCCAGACGTAAAGCCTTGACGGAGTCCGGAGGTGTTTCAACGACTCGACCCATCTGAACGTCATCACAGGAGGCCGAGTAGAAGTAGATCTCCATGACGGAATACGTCTTTAAGGAAGAAGTGTACTGACCACTTGTACAACACAATAAAACCCGTTAAAACTAAAACCCGCCTGTTGCCGATTCCTCTTGACCCCGTCACAGTGGGGCTGAGCGAGGAGCCTTGAGGTACGCCGCAGATGATCTTGATGGCTTCTGTGAGGAAGGGCGGGAGACTGACTCTTTGGGTTCTGTCGGAGAGGAAGGAGGTGATCCATTCCAGGGCCTTTCCTTGTATCCCGGCGTGGCGTAGGTGGGTTGTCAGGGTGCGGTGGCAGACCGTGTTGAACACAGCCGAAAGGTCGAGCAGGATGAGGGCGGCGGTTTCTCAGTTGTCCAGCAGGGTTCGGATATCGTCGGTGGCTGCGATGAGGGCGGTCTCGGTGCTGTGGATCGCTCGGAATCCGGACTGCGATGGGTCGAGGGAGCCATTAGTCTTCAGGAAGGCTGTCAGCTGTTTGTTGATGGTTTTCTCAATGACTTTTGCAGGGAAGGGGAGGAGCGAGATGGGGCAGAAGTTCTTGAGGTCTGAGGGGTCTGCGGTGGGTTTCTTCAGGAGGGCGCTGATCTCTGCGTGCTTCCAGCTCTCCGGGAAGGTGGCGATATGAAGGAGTTGTTGATGATGTCCCGAAGTTTGGGTGCGATGATGGAGTCGGCTTTGTTGAAGATGTGTTGTGGGCAAGGATCGGCTGGGGAGCCCAAGTGGATGGTGTTCATCATGTGGGTGGTATCTTCCGTGCTGACCTGAGTCCAGGCGCTCATGGAGGTGGTGTACGGGGTAGGTTCCATGGTGGGGTATGTGTTCTGAGCGCCGAAGCTGTTGTGTATGTCGACGATCTAACGGTGAAAAAAAGTGGCCAGAGAGTTGCAGAGGTCTTGAGAAGGCGTGATGTCGTTGTTGCTGGCGTTGGGGTTGGAGAGCTCTTTCACGAGGTTGAAGAGTTCCTTGCTGTTGTGGGTGTTGTTGTCCAGTCGTTTTCTGAAGGATGACCTTTTGGTGGTGTGGATCAGCTGGTGGTGTTTGCGGGTGGCGTTCTTGAGGGCTGTCATGTTGTCCATTGACTGGTTGTGGCGCCAGGCTTTCTCGAGGTCACGGCAGGATTTCTTGGAGTCTTTGAGATCATTGGTGAACCACACAACTTTCTTGCTGTTGAAGTTGCTGGGAGGGTTTTTCAGTGGAGCAAGGGTGCCTGCGCAGTCGGTGATTCACTGTGTGAGTTTGCGGGCTCCTTCGTTGGGGTCCGTGGTATTGGTGGGAGGGTTTAGGCGCAAGGAAGTGGTGAGTTGGTCGGTGGTGATCTTGCTCCAGCATCTTCGGGGGGTTTGTTGAGGGCGGTGGTGGGTCGTTGTTTCCTGAAGTTGAAGTGTACGCAGCTGTGGTCGGTCCAGTGGAGCTCGGTGGTGTGGCTGAAGGAGATTTGGTTGCTGGAGGAGAAGACAGGGTCGAGCGTGTGGCCGGCGTAATGGGTGCGGGTGTTGACCAGTTGCTTGAAACCGAGGTTGGCGAGGTTGTCTAGTAGGGCGGTGGTGTTGTTGTCCTGGTCGTACTCCTGGTGGAAATTGAGGTCTCCTAGGAGGATGTAGTCGGAGGAGGCAAGGGCGAGTGGGCTGATGAAGTCTGCGATGGCCTCGCTGAAGTGTGAGCGTGGTCCCGGGGGTCTGTAGATGAGGGTTCCTCTGAGAGTGGTCTTGGGGTCAGTGTGAATCTGGAAGTGCAGGTGCTCTGCGGTGGCGAGGGTGTCGTCGGTGTTGGTCGTGATGCGGATAGTGTTTCTGTTGGGCGATGGCGATGCCTCCTCCGGTCTGGTTGACGCGGTCCCTCCGTATGATCTTGTAGCCGTCCGGGATGGCAATGGCGATGTTGAGGGCTGAGGAGGCTTTCATCCAGGTTTCCGTGAAAAAGGCGATGTCTGGTGCCGTTTTGTCCAGGAGGTCCCCTAGTTCGACGGCGTGCCTGTGGATGGAGCAGGTGTTGAGCAGGATAACTTGACTTGACTTCATAACTTGAGTTACTTCCTCAAGAGTGACAGGTAATGATAGGCATTTTTTTTGTGCATCTGATAGCCACGCTATCGACACATCTGATAAGTATTCCATGATTTCATCTGGGTGGCAGTGGGTTGTGTGGTATATAAGTTGCCATATGTTGTCATGAACTCTCCCAATGTTCCCTGCGTATCATGTTGTAGTATCCCCTTGGTACTCTTGACCGCCCAGATAATTTGTGGTGTATGCCCCATGCATATTTTAGCCGCTAAGTTCTTAACAGGTCTACCCGCCTCCCCATAGGATCGCGCCACCTGCCTTTTTGCTACATATTTTAGCTCATCGTCTGCATATGTTTGATATTTCGTTAAGCCGGTCCTAATTTCCCCTAATATTTTATCGTTTTGTGTATATTCATATTCCTGCTCTAATGTACGCAATTTATCTTCCCGCATAGAGAGTTGTCTCCGTATATCTTTAAGGATATCAGTATTAGTGCTTATGCAGACCCCTCTAATTGTCGCATTGAAAGCCTTCCATAGTAGTCCCAGATCCTCAGTAGTTGGGGCATTTGGTTCAAAATATTCAGTGATAGCTTGACTTAAAGTGTCAGTGAATAGTGAGTCTAGTAATGCTTTTGCATTAAATCTCCAGATGTAAGGTGACTGCAAACAATGTGGCATCGTCAGTGATAGTAACACTGGATTATGATTGGATAATGTTCGAGGGAGGTGCATAACGGACTCTGTCCATAGTGATATGTCATCAGTGCCCAATCAGTAATCTATACGTGACCAGCTATTATGTGCTGCTGATGTGTGCGTTGCCTCCATGCATTCGGGATGTCGGGTTCTCCATATATCAGTAAGTCACATGTTAGCCATGACATCTTTCAATTTACTTAAGGCCCGTTTATGTGGTTCAACTGACGAGACTGACCTATCTAGCGCGTCATGCAGTGCTATATTAAAATCATTGCCCCAAATCAGCGGAATGTCTTGTAAATCTTGGAGTTTTCACCGCACTTTATCATAGAAGTCGGGGTCATCTATATTTGGGCCATACTCTTACTCCAGGGGGGTCCTCTCAGGACTCCTGTTATCATAACTGAGCGCCCCTCTACATCACTGATGACGTCATCTATACTGAAATGCAGCCCTTTTCTAATCAAAATGAGGACCCCCCTGGAGTAATAGGAAAAAGCGGAACCATGGATAGATTCCGCACATCTATGCCCGATGTTGTTCGTTGCATTAGGGGCAATGTGCGTTTCTTGCAGAAGAGCAATGTCCACCCTCAACCTGTCAAAGTATGCAACAATTTGACGAATCTTTTTTGGAATATTCAACACTCTGATGTTCCAAGGTAATACATTTAGATGTTTAGGTTGCAACTTGTCAGAGGCCAACATTAGTAGATGTTATCTTTACAGTATATTGTACTACCTGTAGCATGAATGTCTTGCGTGCTGTTTTGAACAGAAGTAAAAACATCACATACAGCAATATTACTCCGGATTTCAGCGATGTTTCACAAGTACATTGGTCTATAGAACAAAACCCAACTTCATCCCCACCACCCCCCTCCCACTTCAGCATCCCAACTATGCCAAAGACATATTTTGTCGGGGAGCACCTGCTGGGGGGGTCCACCAGGTACACACATCTGCATCCAACATAGTGGATGTGGCCAGGTATACATTAGCTACGGAGACTAAACGTGGTCTACTGTTTGTGGCCGGCAACAAGAATAATAAAAGTATACACTCTATGCATATAGTACATTATACCACAATTGTGCACCCAGCGCCTCCCAGAGGTCATAGCAATTAGGACATGAGATTCGGGGCTGGATCTAAACATGAACTCATACCCTCTTATGCTATGCACATATAGTTTACAAGACACACTATCTTGTAGGTGAAATCCACTGTCCCTCTATTGCCCGTATATAAAACCTTCCCAACTTTAGGTCAGTGCATACATTATATTAGCCTGTTTGCTCAGAGCCCCTATTCCAATTAACACAGTTCGAAGCAGTGCATTAGACATAATGCAAGTGGTCCTCTATCCAGTGTAGCATATACTTTCATTTGTAACCTTCAGTGATAGGTGCTAGAAACATTACACAAGCTCTTGTTACAGTTCAACCCAACACACTCTTGTTAGAATTTCGTAGTGACAGTGATGAGTGAAACCTTGATTGCCATCAAGCTATGTGGCCTGTATTGTTACTTGAGAATATCAATAAGTCACTTGTGAGAGAACATGTCACCCATCTACCTTACCAGCCTGTGAGTTCAGGGTCCTGTTACCTCCTACTCTGTTGATCAATGTTTATTCCGAGTCTTTGGCCTGGACATCACGTTTCTGTTCTCTGCGTCTGTGGTTGAGGTTCTTTAAAAATTCCTGCGCTGCTTTTGGTGTTTGTAGTATCGTGGAGTGTCCATCATGTGTCACTTTCAGGCGAGCTGGGTAAAGCATAGCGTATTCTTTTCCCATTGCACGCAGCAGCTTCTTCGCTGGGTTGTATTCCTTGCGTGCAAGTTGGACTGTTACAGTGAAGTCTGGGTAGAACTCCAGTGTGTTACCCTGGTAGTTTATGTCTCTTTCCTCTCGAGCCAGCCTCAGAATGATGTCACGGTCTCTTTAATTAAGAATACGGGTGACGATAGTCTGAGTTGTTGCACCAGGTTTCGGTCTTGGAGTTAGAGATCTATGCACTCCTTCGGCTATTAGAACCGCCGAAAAATGCTGCGCACCAAATATGCTTCGAATCATGTCCTCCACGTATGTCTCCATCTTTCCTGTGTTGGTGGCCGCAATTCGGATGTTATTGCCGCGGGATCTCGCTTCCAAATCCTCCGCTTTATTTTTAATAACATCCAAGAGTTTCTCCATTTCCGAGCATTTCTGGGTCGAGGCCATGGGATTCATCTTCCACTTCGGTAATCCTGCTTTCAGCCTCTACAAGACGTTCTCCATGCTTGTCCAACTTAGCCGACATGTTGTTGACTCGCTGTGCAATGGTGTCAAGTTTCCAATTCATGTCCTGCAAACTCTGCTGTATGGCCTGCAGCACGTGTTCCATGTTGTTGGTCGTCACCGTTTCGTTTTCCAGTACAGTGTCCGAGTGCAGAGTCGCTAATTTGGTGTGCCTCTTCGCCTCAAACTGCAGCTTGGTTTGCTGTTTTTCTGGCTTCCCCATTTTCACGCAAAGTGACACCACCAGCCCACAGGAGGAGCAGCCAATAGTATCTTGAGGTGCATAGATCCCTGTGTATGGCCCTGCAGAGGTAGCAGGTACGTGCACTACTTATTAGGTATCTTAGCCTCTTCGCAGAAGATAGGCTTAAGCAAAGCTCGCAGGCATCCGTCAGTGAAATTGATGCCACCACGTTAGTGAGGTACTAGTGCAGGGACAGTCCCCTGCCCCAAACGATTTACCCAGCAGGAGGCACCGTCACAGTTTTGCACTATGGCAGAAGGGATCCCTGAATTGCAGGAGCGCAGCGCGAAGGAACACACCCACAGACGTGAAGGCAGAAGCGTGTTAGTCAGCAGGGGCTATATCACATATTTCTCAGAAGTCTACCATAGAACAGCATGCTCAGCATGTGCAATCTGAAGAGATTGACGGTGGTAGCCTGTTGCGTGGTTAACAGTCAGCACGCTCCTCCGCTGGCCTCAGTATCGCATGTAGTGTGCCATGTTTTCGTATATCTCCGTGCCTCTCCCAGAATCGCGCAGCGGGAGTGTTGTTCACAGCACCGCATGAAGTTAAAAGTTGGCACACGGATTTGGCGTTGTCGACACTTGCTTCGGTATTTGTAGAGAGTTAAGCAGTGCCAATTGTTGGGGACTAGGTGCAGAGTATGTCGCCTCTTGATATCGGGGGCTACACATTCTCCACTGTCCACTAACGGTCACCGCCGTCAGTGTTAGCCGCCATCTTGCGCAGACTTTCTTCAGCCCGCATTTCAGATGTACGCACAGCTCTCAGTGGCCTTTCCAACATTTTCTGGTCTTCTAGACTGGGCAGCGCCACACGCTCTAAATATCCGACGATGTGACATGTATTTCACGCAGCTTTTCAACTCGCAGTCCCATACCTTATTCACTCGGCGCTAATTGTTCAACAAGGTCCCGCCATCTTGATCAGGCCACAGCCCATCCAGCATTCCTCTCTCATCATTTAGTTTAGTAGCATATCAGCAACGTTTCAGCCTCACATGCCGCTCAGTTCAGAGTCAAAGCATTCCGATGCTCATTACGGCCTTCATTTAATAATTTTGAATCCACTAGATGCCTATTTTGCAACACATTACGAACCTGGCCGGCAGAGCTTACTCAAAAGGCAGCCATTTCCCAGTGCGCCCTCGAGCGCCCCCCATTTTCTAATTATAACGTGCCTGAAACCTATGGTTTTTTCACTGAATTTCAAAGTTTTTTAAAATGCTAATTCATAACTATAGCGTGCCTGAAACCTATGGTTTTGTAAGTGAATTTCAATGTTTTTTTAAATGCTAGTTTCTAACTATGCCTACAGAGGTAGGACATGTGAAGAAAAGAAGCAATAGAAATGCAGAAAGAAGCAACAGAAATCCTCAAAGACAAAGAAAAAGTGCAGGAATAAGCAAGACATGTGCAAAAAAAAACAAAGAGAAGCAGAAAGATCCCTTGTTACAAAATCATCCTGTGCCCACACCTTTTTCAGACGGGTACTGGTGGCAACTGACTCTGACTAATCAGGTCTATGGCCAGTAGTATGCTAAAAGACACTTAGAATACAGTGAAAACACCTAAATACAATAGGGAACACTATGCGTTGGGGTACCCCTGTGATTAGCATGACCTCCTCTGTAAGCCCCTAGTACATAATAGGGCAGGAGGATTAAAACTACCTCCTAAAACATGCCACGGGGCGCGTTTGCACACTGGTGAAGGGAGGGGGGCCTAAGTGACATGTGTGCAAAACGCCCTATTGCACGTTTTAAGTTGGGGGATAAAGTCCCCTTGAATCCTGGGGGTCCCTGGAGGCCAACTAACCCACCAGGTATGTCCAGTAAGTGCCACAGAGTTGCATTGCAGAAAGGTGTAAAATGGGGCATAACCTCGGACCACCTCTCCCCAACGCAGCTCTGTAGTTCTTACTGGAGGAACATGGTGGGCTCACATGGATTCAAGGGAACTTAATTCCCCAACTTAAAACACATTCACAGGGCGTTATTGCACACATGTCACCTTCGGCCCGCCCCCTCCCTTCACCACTGTGCAAAGGTGCCCTATGGAACGTTTTAAGTTGGCCCCCAGGGACCCACAGGATTGAAGAGGAATTCATTTCCCAACTTAAATACGCGCCACAGGGCAGGTTTGCACACATGTCACCTCAGGCCCCGCCCCCTCCCTTTACCACTGTGCAAAAGCACCTCGTGGCACGTTTTAAGTTGGGGGATTAATTCCCCTTGAATCCTGAGGATCCCTGGGGTCCAACTAGCCCCCCAGGTACCTCCAGTAAGTGCCAAAGAGCTGCGTTGCAGAATGGTGTAAAAAGGGGCATGGCCTCTGAACACTTCTCTGCAACACAGCTCCCTGGCACATACTGGAGGTTCCTGTTGGGCTAGCTGGCCCCCAGGGACCCCCAGCATTCAAGGGTAATTAGTTCACCATCTTACAACGCGCCAGAGGGTGCGTTTGCAGAGTACTGCAGGGAGGGGGCTGTGTGGCCCCCTTCCTTTCCTATTTTATTTGCCCTGGCGACCCCATCCCCCAGGGCCTGACCCCTATTTTTTTTTCTAAATTGGAAGGGGGCCACGTGGAAGAGAGAGCAGGTTTCCTCCTCTCTCTTCCAAAAACCAAAAACCAAAGCAGAGTTTGCTATGCCCATAGCAAACAGTAGTGTCCTGGGAGTGGGCACCCCAAGACACCTCAGGAGCTGGCCCAGGTGGGTGACAGTCCCCAGGGCCACCCCTGAGCCCAGGAGGAGCCCCCTCCCAATATCTACACAGCCCTGGAGGTGTTGGTCCCCAGGGTTCGGGGACCCTAACCTACCCTCATATTTACATAAAAGTGCCCTGGGGAGGTGGTGGTCCCTGGGGTGTGTGGGGGACTTGAGCCCCCCCACACAGGTATTTATTTTTTAAAAAGAAGCTCTGGGGGTGATGGTCCCCGAGGCAGTAGAGGGCCGTGTGCCCCCGCACAATAATTATTCAAAGCCCCGGGGGTGGTGGTCCCCGGGGCTTGGGAGGCCTTTGATGTGTGCCCCGTAAATATTTATAGAAAGCCCCTTGGGTGGCGGTCCCCATGGCTGCTGGGGTCCCCCTTCACCCCCGCAAATATTTTTTGAGATGCCCCCAGGACTTGACCCAACCGGGGGCAAATTAATAATGAAGTGTGGGAGCCCGCACTTCATTTTTTAAATTTTCGCGTCCAGATCCGCAGAACTGCCGCGCATCTCGCGATTTAAAACACAACATGCCTTTTTTGTCCCTCGGGGCCTTAGTTTTTCCGTTTTCTTGTGCCTCGGAGATAGATATATATATGTATATATATATATTCACTGAAAAAACCATAGGTTTCACACACGTTATAGTTAGGAATTAGCATATAAAAAAAATACATAGAAATTCGCTGAAAAAAACACCATAGGTTTCACATGTTATAGTTAGCTGGACATTTCACCCATACAAAACCATTGAAATTCCCCCGTTATAGTTAGTTCAGCTAACTATAACTTGCGTGCCCGCAAAGCACTACTGATGACATCACATACTACATCACTCATGACATGGTCAGTGACATCATTGATGACATCTCAAATGACATCACTCATGACATCACTGATGACATCATCATTGTGTAAGAGGGCACACCTCCTGTCACCCTAATATAACCTTTAATACACACATTGAAAAATAGAAACTAACATTTTCAAAACAATGGAGATACCAATACTAGTTAGAACAACCTATTCAGTAATTCCAAAATCTACATACACATTCACTTATTCTTCAACAGTTCTATATAGTCAATCATGCATGTACTCACTCATCATATGTACTCATACACCTATACATCCTGTTACACATATCAACACTCATACATAGAGTTACTCACACATATACTCACACATGCAAATAGACTTTCAAACATCCATTTGCTTGCATATATAGCTATACAAACACCACTACACTTATTTGTACAAAAATGTACACATACTTACTCTCTTGAACAATCACTTTTAGAAACACATACTTAGTTATACAGGAACTCTTCCAATCTCTCACTCTCATATATACTCACTTATATACACCAATACTCACATACAGTAGTTGAAAACATATGTACTTACTCATAAAGACAGTATTGAGGCAGTCATTCTCTCACTAACACACCTATACACACACTTATCCACCCACACAGTTCTGCACACATGCTGTCTTCAAAACACATCTATGCGCTAAGAAATATCCCCCACCGAACCATATAGATACTCAGATACTCATACTGATACTCAAAAAGCCAACTAATAACCTATATAGACACTTATGTAGCCACTTACCAACCCATGCAGCCACTTATTCAAAAAATGTGTGAGACTGATACAGATATTTACATATTTAAACATTACTCACTAACCCATGTATTCACTAAGATACAATGAATCAGTCAGTTACACAATCAATTTTACAAAAAAAATCATCCATTTAGACACTTATATACCCATTTATTCTTCCATCGACCTTGAGATATACATATATAAAACATATTTAAATTTCAGAAAAACATACATTCACTGGATGATGTCATCAGTGATGTCATCAGTGATGTCATTTGAGATGTCATCAGTGATGTCATGAGTGATATCACTGGGGGGCGTGGCTTGGGCGCCGATGGCGATGGTCGCCTGAGAGCTCGGCTCCGGGACTGAGCCCATGATTATCCTGTAAATCGGAGGCTGCGGGGCACCCCGAACCCCGCATTCTGCTGAACGGACCGACGAAGACCTGCCAGGGCCCTTGATGTGGCTCGGACGAGTGGTGATCCGGCGTAAAACTGAAGTTTGCGGAGTTGCGGAGTGCGACCCAACATGGCGCCCGGACTTCATTGTCCCCCTAGCCGGATCCATTGAACTGGAGGAGCGTCGCCAGCAGCGTCTCGCCCCCGGCTTTGCCATCCCCTGCCGATTTGTGCACTAGATATCGGCCAGATCGGACTTTCTACAACGAGAATGCACTCGGTTGGGTGACTGGGCGGATGCCCACGTTATAGCGGATCCCGTGAGCGGACGTCTGGTGAACCAGGCGGTGGCCCCACTCACGACACCGCACCTAGCTACATTTTCCTGGCCAGTCCACTTCCATGGGAGGCGCGACACTCTGGCGCCACAAATCGTCCGGCGGAGTTGGTGACCCTCACCCCGGGACTTTAGCGGCTGTGCGGGCCTGCCCGACCTGGCGGCGGTTGTCTCCGCCCCCTTATCGGTGCCCTCGGACGCCGTGGTGGTGGCGCGAGCCCAAGCGGAGAAGTTCCCACAGGCCCTGGAGAAGGAGGTCTCCGATACTCGACTTGAGGTCCAGTAACCGGGAGGGTCGTGGTCGGCATCTGCACCCGGAGACGCCTGCTCCTGGACCATCACGGAGTGCCCCCGGCGACATGGGGAAACCTAGAGGAGCCAAGGGGACTACCCCAACCGCCTCAGACTCGGAGACCCAGGACAAAGAGGAACATGGGGACCCAAAGAGTTCTGGTGGTGCATCGATGCAACAGCAGTTCGACCGCGTCCTGGAGGCGATAGCGACCACGCGATCGGCCCTCCAACAGGACATTGCCCAGGTGGCGACGAGCCTTGGTCTCCTTAGAGCGGACCACGGCAAACTTTCGGACCGGGTCAAGGAAGTGGAGAGCTCGGTGAAAACCTTGGAGCCGGCGCAGCGAACCTTGGCTGCGACTATGAAGGATGCCTTATCCCGGATTGCGACCCTAGAGCAGAGAGCGGAAGATGCGGAAGGCCGCAACAGGAGGAACAACATCCGTGTGGTGGGCCTTCCGGAAAAGATCGAGGATGGCGACATGGTGGCATACTTGGAGGCCTGGCTCCGTGACACGGTGGCCCCGGAGGGGCTATCCTCCTTCTACACCTTGGA
Organism: Lissotriton vulgaris; assembly: GCF_964263255.1. Lineage (NCBI taxonomy): Eukaryota > Metazoa > Chordata > Amphibia > Caudata > Salamandridae > Lissotriton > Lissotriton vulgaris. Next base: position 1,498,646,061 of record NC_141691.1, on the reverse strand, counting down.
GCGTGCCCACAGAGTCCCGGCGCGGCCACCGCAGCAGGGACGTGCCCCGAGACCAGTGGTGGCGCGGTTATTGCACTTTCGGGACAGAGACTTCATCCTCAATGCCGCCAGACATAATGGTCCATTTAAAGTGGCGAACAGTCAGGTGAACATCTTCCCGGATTACACCTACGAAACTCAACGCAGGCGGTTCTCCTTCCTGGCGGTCAAGCGCGAGCTCAGGAGCGAGGGCATCCAGTACTCGCTACTCTATCCTGCTAGGCTCCGCATCATTGTCGATGACAAGACTCAATTCTTCGACACCCCGGAGGATGTCTGTGCCTGGCTCGAGCTTTACAGAGCAGGGAAAGATGGCTTCGGCTCCTCATCCCAACAGGCGGAGGAGCCGGAACAGAGACGGCGATCCAGGAGGATTAGGAATCGCCGCGGCCGCTCAGGGGGGCCCTCAACTGCAGAGACGTCGACGGAGCGGAGGGGAGTGCTGGAGGTGTTATCTGAGTTGTCTGGCGCACGGGACGGTGCCATTGAAGAGGAAGCGGACCCGGGTGACGAGGGGGCACCATCAGACTCCGAGGACTCAGTGACTGATAGCGCCCATACACCGGTGATCACACCGAAGTCGGTGGAAGACCTTCTGGATGGACAGGGGTAACGGGGTGAGCTACCTCATTTTGGGAGGGGGCCCGGCAGGGGGGAGGCGGTTGCCGTCAATTGATGCTGACAACGAGGGCGGGGAGGGTGGGGTGCCCCTGTTCTTGCCCCGAGGGTCTTTGGTACTGTTTTGGCCTTGTTTTAGTCCTGGTAGCCTGAGCGTCGAGGGCCCACTGCCTCCGCCCGGCCCGCACCTGGCCCTTAAGGCCTTCCTACGGTGGCGACCGCAGGATTAGTAGGGGTTATTGGGTTGTTGGAGGGCAAGGTTTGGATGGGATCTGGATGGTGCAGTTTGGGTCCTGTTCTGGGGAGGGTGGGTGGGGGTTTGGTTCGTTCTTGGGTTGTTTGGCTTTGGTTGGGGAAAATGGCCGCCATCAGTGCTGGGGTGAATGATGTACTTTTTTTTGTGTGGGGACCCGGATGGGGAGACTATGCGAGAACAATATGGGACAATGGCTGATGTCGCTAACTTGAAATGTGTTACTTGGAACGTAAGGGGGCTTCATACTATGTCCAGGCGCCACAAAGTCCACGCTTATTTAGTGCGTAGGGGAGTGCAAATGGCGCTGCTGCAGGAAACTCATCTGAACAAGGCGGAAGGGGCGGCGCTACAGCGTAGATGGAGGGGGCAGGTCTTCTACACATCGTACTCCGCGTATGCCAGGGGGGCGCTAATATGGGTTAGAGCTGGGGTCCCCTTCCAGGTCACGAAAACAGTGATAGATCCAGAGGGGCGTTACGTGGCCATTTCGGGCACTTTAGGAGGGAGGGACTTGAACGTTTGCTGTGTGTACGCTCCTAATATAGACCAGACTGCCTTCCTTTCCAGGTTATCGGGCTCGTTGGCCCACTTCTTCTCCGGGCCTCTTTTGCTCGGGGGAGATTTCAACTCGGTAGTGGACGTAGACACTGACCGCTCACACCCACCCCTTCCCGATTCTCTGGTTCGTCGCACGGCTAAGGGTCGTAAGGATTGGCAGACCCACTGGGGTCTGACGGATATCTGGAGGGCGCACCACCCCACATCTAGGGACTATTCATACTTCTCGAGCCTGCATGAGTTGCATGTCAGACTGGATGGATTTCTTGGCTCGCCCGAACTGGTTTCGGCAGCGGTTATGTTATGTGTTAGAACTATATTTCTTGAGCGCACGGCTACCCAGATCGGGTGTCCCGGCGCTTTGGCAGAGAGTCCTGAACACAACCAAGAAAAACCCAGCGGCAGAAACACTGTAGGCCCACTGGTTAGGCGGAGAAGAGGAGCGTCTTGAGCTCCTTTTTAAAGGCCAGAAGATTGTTAGCCTTGCGGAGTGACAAAGGGAGCTCATTCCACAAACTGGCCGCCATAAACTGGAAAGACCGGCCTCCCATCCGCACGCGTTTGATCACTGGTACCTCCACTTTAGCCAAGTCAGCAGATCTCAAACTCCTCCGGGGAACGTAGAAAGCAATCCGCTTCCTGAGGTAAGCTGGGCCAATGCAGTGGAGGGCTTTAAACGCCAACGTGAGGACCTTGAAACGAATTCTGCTAGGGATAGACAGCCAATGCAGCCTGCCGCGCAGTAGAGAGGCACTGGCTCTCCGTGGAAGGCCAAAGATGGCTCTGGCCGCCGAGTTTTGGACAACTTGCAATCTGGATACCAGATATTTAGGCAGACCAGAGAAAAGTGCGTTAGCGTAGTCTAAACGCGAACCCACAAGTGCTTGCACGATGTTCTTGCGATATTGAAGGGAAAGCAGTGGGAGAAATTTCCTCACCATCTTCAATATACCGAAACATTTCCCCGCCAGGCCCGTGATGTGGGGACGAAAAGAAAGACTGTCGTCAAATACCACACCCAGATTTTTTACTTGGGCAGATGGTTTCTCAGGGGGGAACATGTCGGAAGGCCACCATGATTTCCAGCCAGGGTCCTCAGCGCAGCCAAAAAAGAGCAACTCGGACTTATCCGAGTTACATTTCAGGTTCTGGTGCTGAAACCATGCAAAAACAGCACTCAGGCAGTCTCTGATTCTGTCGCCATTAAAAACCTCTCCCTTCCTGCAGGTAAACAGGAGCTGGGTGTCATCAGCATATGAGATGACCCGGGCTCCAAATGTCTCCGCGACCTTCGCCAAAGGGGCCACATAAATGTTAAATATGGTGGGGCTCAGGATGGATCCTTGAGGCACCCCCACCTCTAGCGAAGGCATTTCCGCGGAGAATGGAGGAGCCCAGATCACCTGCCGACGGTCGGTTAAGAAGGATTTAAACCAGTCCAACACCGTCCCCCGCAGACCTACCTCCCTGAGTCTTAGGAGGAGGCCGGCGTGTGGGACGGTGTCGAATGCCGCCGACAGGTCCAGCAAGACCAACATAGCCTTTCCCCCAAGATCAAGCGTTTCCCTGATGGCGTCGGTCACCTCCACAAGAGCTGTCTCCGTACTGTAATTGGCACGGAAACCAGATTGGGAGTCATGCAGCAGTTTGTTATTCTCTATAAAGGTGGTAAGAGTATGCTGAACATGTTTCTCCGCCACCTTCGCCAGAGCAGGGAGGAGGGAGATTGGTCTATAGTTGGCCCACTGTAAAGGGTCGAGCAGAGGTTTCTTAATGAGCGGGAGAATAAGAGCATGCTTCCATTCTTTAGGGACCACTCCAGAACTCAGAGACATGTTGAGCAAGGGGTTCAGCAAGTTGTTAATAGCTGGTGCCACCGAGCTCAGGCATTTAGCCGGACACGCATCCAAGGGGGATCCAGATTTCAACCGGGAAAGCAGCTCCAGAGAGGACTCGCAGGATAGCGGGGGGAACGTCGAAAGAGTGGGCGCCAGCTCTGCTGCAGCGGATGGAAGGGCCTTCAGATCACTTTCCACAGCTGCAGCCACTACCAGGGACCCCACCCGATCGAAAGAGTCCTGAATCCTACGGATCTTGTCCACAAAGAAGTCAGCAAGCTGCTTGATCCACTCCTCAGTATGGGAGTGAACCCTAGCGGCCGCCACCGGCTCTACGAATTCCTTCACAATTCGGAATAGTTCCCGGCTCGTGTTATCAGCCTGGTCTATTCTATGCTCGAAGTAGATCTTTTTAGCTTCGGCAATCTGTCTGTGATAAGATTTTATCGCACCCCTGTACTTCAGTTTCTCCTCAGGCGCATATCTGCGCCGCCAGAGCCTTTCAGATCTTTTGCAGTCCTGGCGCGCTTTTCGCAGAGTAGCGGTGAACCAAGGAGCGGAATCCTGGCAGGGGGCTGTCCTGACCGGTTTCCGAGGGGCAAGCTCCTCGAATCTTGTCCGAAGCCAGTCCTGGACTAGCGGCAGGTCGACTTCTAAGTTCCCAGTCGTAATGCAAGGATGTGCATGGAGTGCGTCAGCGAGCATATCAGCTGACACCAGGTGAAAGGCTCTAGCTTGACGAGACCCGTCCTTATGAGCTCTTTGACTCGTCTGGTGCTCAGCTAACAACACGAAATTAATTAAATAATGGTCGGACCATAGAACCGGCAAAGGGGAGGACACCTTAATTGGCACAGTGGAAAAGATTAAATCCGGTCCGATCTGAGTACTTGTCCAGAACCATTTCAGACCATAACCCCCTCCTGCTGGACCTTCGCTGGCTCCCCGGGGCGCCGGCGGTGCCCACCTGGAAGTTACGACCCGAGATTCTTGAGGACAGTGTTTTCAGGGCGGGCCTGGGGGACACGGTATCGGAATATTTTGCGTCCAACAGCGGCACCGCGAGTACAAGAGCGTTAGAGTGGGACGCTTTTAAGGTGGTGGTGAGGGGTTACTGCATCTCTAAAAAGGTGGGCATGAGGCGAGTTATCCTAGCTGACCTAGATGCAGCGGACCGGAAACTCCGCGAGCTGGAACTTCGCCGCCCCGGGCGCCCGGAATTACAGGTACACACGGCGGAGGCGAGGGAGAAGGTGGCGGCGGAGGTCGAACGGCTTCGCTGTTTTGACTACAAGGCCTATACGGTCCGGTCCATCGCGGAGGGGGACAGATCGAGCGCGTTGCTGGCGTGGCTGGCCAACCCCACGCGTCAGTCCTCATTGACGACAAGTATGCGTACGGCAGACGGAACCGAGGTATACACTCAACCGGAGATTCTCAGCTGCTTCCGGCATTATTACGAAAGTTTGTACCGCAGTCGCTCCGCCCGAGACCCTGACCGGCTTGATAATTATCTACGCCCGCTGGAGCTCCAAACAGTGGAGCAAGAAGTGGCGAAAGCCCTGGGGTCCGACATTGAATTGGGGGAGATCCGCGGTGCCATTAAACGGATGGCGAGAAATAAGACCCCGGGCCTGGACGGCCTGCCCGTGGAGTTTTATGCAGCTTATGCTGACCTCCTAGCCCCTAGGTTGTTGGTGGTCTACAGAGAGGCGAAGAGGCTGGGGCGGCTCCCGAGCTCGATGTGTGAGGCGCTGGTGGTTCCTCTCCTCAAACCAGGAAGGGACTCGTCCGACCCGGGGTCTTACCGTCCCTTATCGATGCTGACGGTGGACTATAAAATACTGAGCAGTATCTTGGCCTCGAGGCTGCTGGGACACATGAGTTCCCTGGTGCATGAGGACCAAGCAGGTTTTATCCCAAGGCGTAACACGACTATGAACATTCGCAGGTTGTTCCGTTTGCTAGGGGAGCCGTTTGTGGATGCCCCGTCCCCGGTTGTCTTGTCGGTGGACCTAGAGAAGGCTTTTGATAGCCTGGAGTGGGACTACCTTTGCACGGTGCTGCGGAGATTCGGCCTCGGTGAGGGCTTCATCAGATGGACCGCGGTTCTCTATGCCTCTGCATCGGCCAGGGTCCGGACGGGACCACTGATTTCCTCGCAATATCCGGTAGAACGAGGCACGAGGCAGGGGTGTTTGTTGTCCCCACTTCTCTTTGCGCTGGCGGTGGAACCACTCGCGCTGCACCTTCGATCGGGAGCCCACTATATGGGCCTGTGGACGCCTTCGGGCCCGCACTACGTTTCACTGTATGCAGACGATCTGTTGCTCTTCCTAGAGGACCCGCTCGACGCTTTACATGGAGCGGCGACGGCGCTCACGGAGTTTGGGGAGGTTTCGGGCCTCCGGGTGAATTGGTCTAAGACCTGTCTTTTCCCGGTTCGTAAGGGTGCCCCCGCCCCTACTTTAAGTGGGGAGATTAGATGGGAACCCGACTGCTTTAAGTACCTGGGGGTATTCGTCTATCACGACCCATCCGACCTCCTGGATGGGAACATTGCCCGCAGCACTCGAGCACTTCGAGGCTGCATGGACTTCTGGGCCACGCTGCCGCTCTCGGTGGCGGGACGGATCGCTCTGCTTAAAATGGTGGCGCTTCCCAGGCTCTTATATTATTTCCGGACACTACCGATATGGGTCCCACCGGCCACGTTTCGACTATTACGATCTATGGTGGTCGGATTCCTCTGGGGCTCGGGCCGCTGTCGGATGGCCCTCAAGACCCTGATGAGGCCGAAAGATGAGGGGGGGCTTGCGGTGCCAGACTTTGAAAAGTATTATCTGGCGGCGCAGCTCCAGACCTTCACCCAGGAGATCGCCCGGGAATTCCGGGGCCCGGAAGACAGAAGGGGGACGGGCATGGCCAGGCATGTTCTCTCCTTCATAGCGCTGCGACAACGTTTGGCCCTGCGGGATTTGTCGCTGGAGGAGCGGACCGTCCGCCAGTGTTGGAATCAAGCTCACGCCCGAGGCCATCTGAGAACACCGTATGCACCCGAAATACCTTTGGGGATGCTGACGGCCCTCCCCCATGGAGGCGATTGGTCACGATTGGCGGCCTGGGAGGACGCCGGCTTACAGCTAGTTGGGGATTTGTATGAGGACGGAGCGCTCTTGCCCTTCCATGATCTTATCGACCGCTTCGAGATCCCCCGTGGTGACTTCCTGTTGCACTCGGCCATTGTTCGAGCGATCCAGGCACACTGGAAGAGCGGGCAGGAGGAACCCGCCTTATCTCCGGTGTGCCAATACGTGATGATGTCTGCGGGCACGGTGAAGGCGGTCACTTGCCTTTACGGTAGATTGATCAAAGAAGGGTTGGCTCCTCTCACTACTTTGAGAAACCGCTGGGAGGAGGACATTGGCAGGGAGATCCCGGAGACGACCTGGTCCCAGTTGGTGCGGCGAGCCTGGAAGGGCACACGCCACGCCCGTTTTCAGCTGGTCCACTATTACGTTCTCCATAGAGCATATCTGACCCCAGTGAAAATTAAGCGATATTTTGCCACGAATTCGGCGGATTGCCCTAGGTGCCCAGCTCAGGAGGCGGACCTCCTCCACATGTTATGGGCCTGCCCGGGATTATCATCCTACTGGGTGGAAGTGGGGAAGACCCTGGAAGAGGTGACGGGGAGATCCTTATCATTTGATGCGGCGGTGGGACTCCTACACTGGTTCCCTCATACCCCCAAGAATAAACTTTCCAGCAAATTTATCGACCTAGGGCTCCTTCTTGCTAAGCGAGAGGTGACCAGGAACTGGAAGGCACGTGTTGGTCCGACCGGAAATCGATGGCACAGCGAGCTCTTGAAGTGGGCGGCGGGGGAGAGCACACTGAGATACCAACTGGCTTGGAGGCAGCGTAATGAGAAGGCGCAGGAAGCAGCTTTGGAGTGGGAAATGTTAGTGCAGGCCCTCAGGGATTATTGCGTCCCCAGCGACTCTGAAGGTGAAGAAGCGACTCGCCCCGAGTCCCATTAAACATTTGCACTATTAGTCCTGTTGCTTTCCCCGTGGGTCCCATAGCAGATCCTGTTGCGGTTGTTCCCAGGCGCTGATGGCGGGGTTGGGTGGGGTTTACTTTGGTTAGTAGTATTTTGAGGGTGGGGGTTTTTCTTTTGGGGTTTTATAGTCTTATTTGGAAAAGCAGATGACGGGCAGTGGATCATCCGGACCAGCTCTGACATCCTTCTGAGCCCCCATTGAATTTCGCCGCCCGACCCCAGGGATGTGGGCCGGATGGCTGTGTACGGAACTTACGGTGCGGGGACAGAGGGTTGTATTTCGTTGATATTGCTTGTGTTATAATGCTGGTCGATTTTGTAACGATTTACTAATTCCTGCAATAAAAATATATTTAAAAAAAAAAAAAAAAATGAGTGATATCACTGACCATGTTATGAGCGATGTAGTATGTAACGTCATCAGCAGTGCATTGCGGGCGCGTGAGTTATAGTTAGCTGAACTAACTATAACAGGGGAATTTCAATGGTTTTGTATGAGTGAAATTTCCAGCTAACTATAACATGTGTGAAACCTTTGGTTTTTTCAGTGAATTTCTAAGGTTTTTTAAATGCTAATTCCTAACTATAACGTGTGTTAAACATATCGTTTTTTCAGTGAATTTCAAAGGTTTTGTAAATGATCATTTTTAAAGGTATTAATTATTATATTTCTTTCTTTTTATACTAATTTCTTACATTTTTATTATCAATATTTATATTTATTTAATTTTTAAAATTATATTTCATATTCTTAATGTAAAATAATACCAAAACTAAATTCAAAAATATTTTTGTTATTATTTACATTTTTATTTCAATATATTAAAATTAAATTCTTTTTTTTGGGGGGTAATCGCACCGTACGCGTACGGTGATTGCACCATACTTTGTACGGTAAATCGTCTTCTGCATGTACCCGCGCACACATTACGGATACGCTTTGATGTTACGCGTCCCATCAATGCTTCACATGAAGTCATGTACTGTGACCCGTACGGCGCAAAAGTTTCTAATTGTTCAAAAACATACATTTAAGTATTTAATGTACATATTAAGGGAAGAAATTATCTGGGATAATCATGAGAATAGTTTTTTTAACTTTTAATAAGCGTATATTACTTTTAAAAGCAATTAAAAGCAATTACGCAAATTGCGGAGGTACGTCGTATGTACTCGCAGCTTAAGAGCACCGTAAGCGCACCTTAAGTGTGTGCAAAGCCATGTGACTTAAAAAGAAGAGATTTGATTGGTTCATAACACTTCCTATTCCAACTGTTGAAAGACCCCTCCTATTTTAATAATTCTACTTTGACTTTCTAAGAAGAAGCATCTCTTCTGTGAAGCATGTCAAATTAGAAGGAAGACAACCATGACAGCACCTATGGACTCGTCTTCCAGCCATTCCTCTGATGGAGAATTCATTGCAGAAGCACCTCAGAAGAAGAAAAAAGAGGCACTAATTTGGAAGTTTTTTACATTCTCTGAAGGGGAAAAAAATGTTAATGCTCCACTTGTATCCTGTTAAATATGCCAAACAACGCTTTCCAGGGGCAATCCCGCATACAAATACTCATTTGGCACTGCGAGTATGGTGCGGAACGTGAAGAACTTGCACCCTTACAACTGTGTGAGAGCTGAAACAAGGAGGTTGCAAGAAGACCCACCTGCTGCTGTACCAAGTACATCAAGTGTACCACCACCACCTTTGGGAAGCAGTCCACACCCACAGATCGAACCTGATTTCGGTGAACTTAAAATCCTTTGCAGTTATTGCGACAAACTTTTGTCCTGATAAACTGCAGGAAGCGGGAGCATCGCTGTCCTCGCATTAGTTTTTTTTCACATTCCATTTTGTTCCTGTTGGAAACTTTTTGGGTTCCAGTTCAATTTTTTGGTTTAAAAAAAAAAAAACTTGTTGAAAAAGTAAAAAAAAAAATAGAAAACTAAAAACACAAATAAAATCAGAAAGAACTATATTTCTATGTTAGTGTGTAAAAATTTGTCAGAATGAATGTGTAGTTCATAAATGAATGAATGAATTCATTACTAGTGTACAGTGAATGTGCAGAACTATAAGGAGTGTGCTACAGCATAAATCGTTAAGATGTTTAACTATAGTATACTGTAGTACCTCCAAAGCACTTGAATGTAAAATATCCATATAAATATGTTACAAGTATATGCTTCAATTTGCACTGCTGGTGAAACTGCTTGGGTGAATTTGTATGTGTTAGGAGTGGATTTACAACCCCCTTGTGCCTCTTTTACACATCTGTTGCGTCACTTTTGTGATGCAGCGGTGGTGCAAAAGATGTGCCATGGTGTGTGGTATCTACAATGTGATGCATATGGAAGGTGCATCTCATTGTAAAGCCCTGCGCCAGAAGGAGGCTTTCCTGCGCAGGGGGGAGGGTGTTCTGGCGCAGGAATGCCTCCTATAAGTGACTGAGTGAAATCTATAAGGTTTCATTCAGTCACTTTTAGGCTTATGCTGGGTCAAAACCCTGCATCTGCTTGAAACAGATGTAAGGATTGACACAGCATAATAAGCATATGGTCCCAAGAGCATTTCTGGAGCTGCGTTGCGCTTGCAACACAAGTCAAGCAATGCGCCACCTTCACAACACAAATACATCACATATCTGTGCCGTATTTGCCCCATAATACACCACATTGTAAATATGGTGCATCCATTGTGGTGATGTCACAGTGCACAATAATGTAGTGAATGAATTACTACACACTGATCAATGAGTCACAACAAAACTAAAACAGGAATGACAGAGTGTTTGGTGGAAGTGTAAGGATAGAGACTGGGGAATTGAACATATAAAAGGTAAGGGGCATATTACCGAGATGTGCGTTGCAAAACGCACAACGCACATCTCCGTATCGCCGGCTATCGCCGGATTTCATCACCTAATTAGCGCGTAATTATCAATGCGCATCAGGCAGGCAATCAGAAATCCTGCGATAGTCGGCCTTATGGCACATTAGCGCATGAAAACAAACATTGTTTTCATGCGCTAATGTGGACCTTGTTAATATGGGGGGGTGGATTCAGCTTTATGATCCACACCCCCATGTTAACAATGCCTAACGCCTGGTCTGAGCAGGCGTTGGGAGACCTGCGATAAATTAGTTTATCGCAGGTTTATGTCTCCCAACGCCTGCCTTGGTAATAAGGGGTTCCCACCTCCAACCACATTTTACATGTGGTTGGACGTGGGAACGCCCACTTTGCATGTCATTAGTGATGTTTATCGCCGACATGCAAAGTGGGCTCGGGCCAGGCTTTAAAGTGCCCTTGATAATAGGGCTCTAGCTGTATCGCCGCTTTCTCGGCACAATTCGCAGAGAAAGGGGCGATACAAGCCCTTGGTAATATGCCCCTAAATTTGCAGGTGCATAGAACAGTGCATGCTTAGTCTATAGGAGTTTGAAGCAGTCCATGCCCTATGCACCATGAGTACTTGGGTACTGGCTGAATGATTACAATTCTGCAAGGAGAGTGTGTGGCTGAATGTATAGCAGCTTTACTTTTACAACAGTGTATAGATAAGCACACACTGCTGTATGGTGTCACTACAATACTGAAACAGTAGTGTGAGAGTGTTTGGTTAAAGTGTAACGATACAGACTGGGCAACTGAAGGTATAAAAGGCAAGTTTGCTGGTGTATAGAACAGTACCTGCATAGTCTATAGGGATTTGAAGCAGTCCATGCCCTAAGGCCTACTTTGGTGCATGACTACTTGGAAACCGACTGAATGCTTACATTTCTACAAAGAGATTGTCTAGCTGAATATATAGCACCTTCACTTTTAGAACGGTGCACAGATAAGAATACTGATGCATAACTCACTACAATACTAAAATAGCAGTAGCAAAATGTTTGGAAGAAGTGTCAGGATACAGACTGGGCAATTAAAAATTTAGAAGCCAAGTTTGTAGATGTTTAAAAAAGTGCATTTATTATCTATAGGTCTTTGAAGAAGTCTATGCCCTTAGGCCTACTTTGCTGCATGACTACTTGGGTAGTGGCAGAATGATTACACTTCTCCAAGGAGAGTGTAGAGAGGAATGTATAACTGCTACACTTTTTGTACAGTGTATAGATAAGCATATATTGCTATATGGCTCTCCAAAATATTGAAACAGTAGTGGCAAAGTGTTTGGACGGAGTATAAGGATAGAGACTAGGTAATTAAAAGTTTGAAAGACAAGTTTTCAGGTGCATAGAAGAGTACATGCATAGTAAATAGGAGTTTGAAGCAGTCCATATACTAAGGCCTACTTTACTACATGCATATTTGGGTACTGACTGGATGATAAGAGTTCTGCAAACAGTGTCAAGCTGAATGTGTAACTGTTTCACTTTTAGAACAGTCTGTAGATAAGCACATGGTGCTGTATGGTTCACTACAATACTGAAATAGTAGTGTTAGACTGTTTGGTGAAAGTGTAACGAAATAGACAGGGAAATTGAAGATATAAAAGGCAAGTTTGCAGGTGCATAGAAGACTACAAGCATAGTCTATAGGGGTTTAAAGAAGTCCATGGCCTAAGGCCTACTTTGCTCCATGATTACTTGGGTACTGACTGGATGATTGCAATTCTGCAAGGAGAGTGACTAACTGAATTTATAAGAGCTTCAGTTTTAGCACACTGCATAGATAAGGACATTCTGCTGAATACCTCAGTACAATACTGAATCAGCAATCACAGAGTGTTTGCTGGAACTTCAAGGATAGAGATTGGGGAATTGAAGGCATATAACACAAGTTTGCCGGTGCATAGAACAGTGAATGCATAGTCTATAGGGGTTTTAAGCAGTCCATGCCCTAAGGCTCACTTTACCCCATGAGTACTTGGGTACTGGCTGAATGATTAGAATTCTGAAAGGAGACTGTCTGGCTGAATGTATAGCAGCTTCACTTTTAGAACAGTGTATAGATAAGCACATAGTGCTGTATGGCTCAATATAATGAAACAGTAGTGTGATAGCGTTTGCTGGAAGTGTAAGGATACAGACTAGGGAATTGAAGGTATAAAATACAATTTTACCGGTGCATAAAAGACTGCATGCAAAGTGTCTAGCAGTTTGAAGCAGTCTATGACCTAAGCCCTATTTTAATGCATGAGTACTTAGGTACTGAGTGGATGATCACAGTTCTGCAAAGAAAGTGCCTGACTAAATTTATAACAGCTTCAGTTTTACCACAGTACATATATAATGAAATACTGCTGAATGTCTCACTACAATATTGAAACAGTAGAGTGAGAGTGATTGGTAAAAGTCTAATAATACAGCCTGGGGAATTGAAGGTATAAAATAACAAGTTTGCAGGTACATAGAAGACTGCATGCATAGTCTATACGGGTTTAAAGCAGTCCGCGGCCTAAGGCCTACTTTGCTTCATGATTACTTGGGTACTGACTGGATAATTACAGTTCTGCGAGGAGAGTGTTTTACTGAATTTATAAGAGCTTAATTTTTAGCACAGTGCATAGGGAAGGACATTCTGCTGAATAGCTCAATACAATACTGATTCAGCAATGACAGAGAGTTTGCTGGAAGTATAAGGATATAGACTGGGAAATAGAAGCTATAAAAGACAAGTTTGCTGGTGCATAGAAGAGTGCATGCATAGGCCCACTTTGCACCATGAGTACTTGAGTACTAGCTGAATGATTACAATTCTGCAAGGAGTGTCTCAAACCATTATTATTATATAATAATACATTTATTCTTGTAAAATTTTATAATTTAATAGAGCTTCTAAAATATTTTCATCAGGTATTTCATTTTCCTGGCTATCAATTTCAAAAGTCATATGATCAAACTCGATGTCATCTAATGCTTCCACAAAATCAGCATCCAAGGTTTCATCTAGGGAATCACAGCTGATATCTGCAGCACTAATTTCTCACTCTTAATTCTCGCTGCCCATGAAAGGTATGTTTAGTTCTTCTATGAGACTCTTACTAATTTCAAAATCGTCTACCATATTGTTCTGTTGTTTTTCTATAGTGAATTTATTATGTTGTAGGTGCTTGTACAAAAACATAAACACTACATTTTATCAGTTTTTCCTAATACATAACACAAAACTAGCTTTATCAAATACTTTGCCCTTTAAAAATTATTATACAAAGACTATTCTCAACTACTTTACAAGATTAAAAATATAATTATTAATATGAATGTTCAGTTTTTAAATGTTCTTACATTTTCAAACCAGTCACTCCGTATCACTATAGGAAAAAACACAGGCTGCTATAATAAAATGCAGTACTAAAAAAAGTACAATATTTCTATTCACCATATGTTCTAAACTAGTAGATGTGTTGTAGTAAACTGCAAAGAATACTGGTATACTCAGTATATTAATATATATATACATTTTTGGAAATATGTTTAAAAGATACAAACCATCTTTACACACTTATGTACTCCATCCAAGTTTTGTTACTTCAGCTCTGTAGAAGCGCATTCCATCGACCATTTTTAACAGTTATTTATACTTGCCTGAAACATAATAAATAATAAAACAATTATATATTATAAAATTAGCATCTGTCGAAGACAAAAAAAAATACAGTTACAATATATCTTTTGCAACACAAAATAATTTGTAAAGCATTTCATTTGACTTTTTTGCTGTTCTCAGAATATATTAAATTTCACTAGAAACAGTGAGTATAATAGTACTCATCACATAACAGCTGGCAAAAAAAGAGACAATCAATAGGATTACCTTAAAAAAAGAACATTCAACATTCTCTATAACAATCTAAAAAATTGAAATAAAACATATGTTAAATGTTTTTTTAACAGCAATTTCTACTATGAGACATATCAAACAATCTTAAAATAACAAAACACTGTCGTTAATTTTCATACACTGCAAATATATGCTGACAAAATATACAACAAATAGTCCTTAATGGTTTTACATACTTTTCCTCATGGCCAAATTGTATATCTAAATTTCTTAGCTTGGAAGTTCTTCAATACTAATTCTGAGCATCCGTCTCCCACCTTTCTGATCCAAAACCAGCGACATCATTTGCAATGTCCCCCAGGGGTCATCCCTCAACTTGACGCTATTCAACATCTACATAGCACCCTCACACAAGTGGCCCACTATCACAACCTGAACATTATCTGCTAAGACAACGACACCCAACTCATCTTCTCCCTCAGCAAGGAGCCACATACCACTGAAAGACGTCACCAAGTGTATAAGGATCTACTCTTTAAATCTCAACTGGGACAAACACCTACAATGACTACAACAAGTCCAAAACACTTCCGCCCGACTGATCATCAATGTCCCATGCCGCAGTCACATCACCCACTATGTGAGAGATCTAGACTGGCTTCACGTCAACAAGAGAATCACCTTCAAGCTCCTCACCCTCTCTTACAAAGTACGCTACAACACCACACCAACCTACCTTAACAGTAGTAATACTGAAAGGCCAAATTTTGTTCCTAAAATTTTGGCTTTAAAGATATTAAGTAAGAATTAGGAAACTCTTTAGGCACACCTTGTTTAAAAACCAATTGACAATCATTACAATATATCCAACCTTTCATGCATTTTAAATAAACAGTGTAATGTCCAGATGTTGTAGAAGGTTCCTCATGAAAAATAATTGAAACAGCTACAAAAGTTCTTCATGATATTGATACTTGAGTAGCTACAAAATTCTTAATTAAAATTGCCAATTGTCTTCCATCAGCTCTACAACGTTGCAGCATTAAAATTACATACTGTCCATATCTTTGTATAAATGATGTTGATGACATTTCTGATTTACATTGGCTACACTCCATGTATTGACTTGCTCCTCTAACTAGATTGTTAAAAACACTGATTCACAGTCAGGTAAAGTCAAATATATGAATTTTTCAGTGTCTATGTTAGTGCTACATGTAAATAATCAAGTTTCACAGTCATGTTGCCATTTATAAGAAAGGCCAAAAAGGTTTTCAATATCTATACCTTCATCTTCTAATACAACCAGCATAAACACTAAAAATTCCTGACAATATTGCTGAATATTCTGCTTAAATTGAGTAGAACCAGAACACATGTCCAAAACATTTCGAATATCAGAAACACTTTGTATTTTACTTTTATCACTACTACATAACTCATAAACAGAATACAAAAACGAACAGAATCTTTCTTCCCGATTTTCAACAATTTGCTGTTGCAAACTTTCAAGAACAAAACAACATTAACATCTACATTAACATAACAGTTGACACCAGAACTATTTTCAAACTGGTAACCAACATTCTCTTCAACACTCAAATCTTCTTTTTCTACCTACCACACGCTTTTCAAATACTTGATATTGACCTAAATTCAGTGCATATTCTCTTCTTAACCTATTATACTCTTTCACACAATTTGCATCTGCACTAACCTTTGGCTCATCAAAATCAATCAAGTACAATCCAGATAAAGTTCTCACTCGAGACAAAGCAACATATGCCATAAACACTGTACTTCCAATATTCACTAAAGCAATATCTACACTTAAACCTTGAGATTTATGAATGGTCACCGCATACGCCAAAGACATAGGAAACTGTTTCTGCATACATACAAATCTTTCACAAGCAAAAACCTAGCTGAACAATGACTAAATTGTTGTACTTCTGCAATTTCATCAAATTTGATTTCCAAAAATTCAATACCATCTCTATTTACATAATTAATTAAATCAACAATTTTACCCATTGCTCCATTTACTAAACCTTTTTCACATTCAATTTACATCGTAAAATTACCCTACAGTTTACACATGCATATAAATAATTTTCTAAAGCAGCAGTTTTACTTATCGATTTCTCTAAAGAATCCAATTTCCTCCTCAACCTTTCAGTCCAATTAATAGTGATTCCTTCATGTTCTATTTTATCAATAGCTTCCAATTTTATAATTTCCTAATTTTCCAACTTAAAAATGTCTTCATTAAATATAGAACATTCACGCGGTGTTGGCATTAAGCAGATGACAAATTTGTATTCTGCAATTCTCATATATATTTTCTCAGGGACAATATTTACATTTGTAAACAAATTGAAAAGTAATTGTCTCTGACTTTGCCATGTTTAGTTACTTTTCCAATTCTTAAATCTTGAAGAATAGTTCCATAATCAGCATTTTTTGCCCATCGCTTATTTGTAATAAGTTCCTTATTTTCAAAATATGACCAAATGTTAACATTTCCAATGCTCCCCAAAGACTTTCTGGATCTTCATGCGTGAATGTTTTAAATACTGGTTGTCCTTTTACAGGAGTAAGTTGTAGTAGAACTCCAAAACCGATGACGTGCTTTTCTCCAAATAATACGTCACACTCTATTTTAAGAATTTGCTGCATTCTTAAATGCACAAAGGCAAGTATTAAGTTTGATACCATGCTTACCTCATCAATAATGAGAAGTTTCATTATTCCACATGTAGTAATGCCCCAGCAGAGTGCAGGAGAGAGCTGTTAGAGAACTCGGAGAGCAGTCACAGCTGAAGCAGGCAGGCGAGCGAGCGGGTGGTCGGGCAGCAGCACGAAAACGCCGAAACGCCGAAAACGCCATCGCCATTGCCAAACTCAGCAGTTTGCTGCAGCAGCTGGTCATCAGATCGTCTTGATCGTCTTGACACTTAACTTTGCAGAGTGATCTTGAAACTGAGCCGGGACATACGGCTCTCCACCCATGAGTGAGGGAGGGTGAGGGGGAGCCGAGCCGAACCGAACCGTGGCGGTCCCTGGACTGCCTTGAACTGCCTTGGACTGCCTTAACACCTGCAGAGTGAGCCTGAGAGGTGAGGTGAGGAGAGGCACTGCGCTGTGAGGAGAGGCACTGCCAAGCACACTGAAGCGCATTGATTTGGCTCTCTGAAAACACCCTCTTGCCTCCTGCTTCCTTGCCATTCAGACAGTCTTCCTGCAAACGGCACACGACAAACGGCACACGGCATACGGCTCCCCTCCCACGAGTGAGGGAGGGTGAGGGGGAGCCGAGCCGTGGTGGACCCTGGACCCTGGCCTGCTTTAAACCGTGAGTGGGGCAGAGCGGGCAAGATACTAAGGCATTGTGCTGCATCAGCATCAGCGGGCCCCTAAGTTCAATGGGCTGTTATTGCATATTTGCATATTTGCATATAATGCACACAGAGCCCTTCACATTAGCCAGAGGTTCATTTGAGGATGCTGATTGATAGCGCAATTACCAGCTGACATCATACGCCTACCCTACCTTACGCCTGGGTGAAGTTGGTGAACTTGTTTTGAACTTGTCTCCGCTTACCTGGTGCTGCCTGGGTGAAACTCTGTGCTCCGTGAATCCGCGGCTTTGGACGCCGCAGTTGCTGCTTGCTGATTTCCCGTCCGTGAATCCGCCGCCGCATACCATCGCAGCGGCCGCGAGACTACACTTACCTGGGGGCACAGCGGCAGGAGCCGCCAGCGTCACTTCCCGCCACCGGAGGCGCTTGAAATTGCACGCACTCCCGGTGGAGCGGGTGTGTCTCCGCTTACCTGGTGCTGCCTGGGTGAAACTCTGTGCTCCGTGAATCCGCGGCTTTGGACGCCGCAGTTGCTGCTTGCTGATTTCCCGCCGCCGCATACCATCGCAGCGGCCGTGGGACTACACTTCCGTGGGGGCACAGCGGCAGGAGCCGCCAGCGTCACTTCCCGCCACCGGAGGCGCTTGAAATTGCGCGCACTCCCCGCGTCGCGGGAGCGCGCCGGAGCGCCCGGGGCGAAGCCCGGGCAAAGGGCGGGCCCTCTGTGGCTGAGGTAGGCTGGGCTGGGCCCGGTTATTTTCATTGACTTTGTCGTATTGCATATTCTTATACGCCTGACTGTCTGAGGAAGAACCATTTATTGACACTTACTCGTCGCTTCCTCATATTCTACTGCCGGTCAGTCACTGCTGCATCTCCAAGACTATATTTATTCTTTTATGAATATCGTATTATTTTTGTAATCATTCTTCTGGAGGTAAATCACTTCTATAATACAATTTCGTGGAATAAGTCTGCAGAAGATGTCTAAAAAATTACGCTCAGGAAGGGTAGTGGGAGGCAAACCTGGTGCAAAAATAGATATTACCCGCACAAGAAACAAATCTGTGAATAATCCCCCGTTGAAGGGTCAATGCCAACTCTTTGAGTTATGGGATTTGCCTTCCCCTAAGAAGTCTAATTTTGCTGCAAAGGAAGTTCCCTGTGCCACGGTCCAGGAGGATCATACTCAAGGTATCACAGACCCTCCGCCTCCTCCTTTGCTGCCCGCGCTACCACAATTAGTAGCAGCGGTGTCTTCTTCCCCTGTTCACCCTGAAGGGAAGGGGGAGAGTAATCTCGGAGTTCTGGTACCTGAAAGTGAACTTGCGAATCAACCATCTATGCCTCAAACCCTTCTGAACGATAGGTTGGGTGGGGATTTGTCATCACTATCCATTGATCTTGAACTCTGTGGCCGCTATGTAAATACAGCTAAATTGGAGACTCAGGACCCTATTAAGCCCTTGGGGGGTGCTACTCCATCTGGGCTAATGTTGTATAGTAGTACCCCTTCGTTAAACGGTCAGGACATGTCCGATCTGTCAAATGTTTCCAGGAGTCCGGGTCTCAATCTATCTGGTATCTGCCGTCCAGTGGAAGCATGTGAAAAACCGATCTCTGAATCCATGATTGCTCTGGAACAATTACTAGCCTCCATCTTATTTCTCCTGGGGAAATTTGTAGGCAGCTCGGATTGTATCTTGGATTCAGTTACCCAAATACTGAAGACATTGTTACAAAAGTCGCCAGATATGAGGAGTGTCTCCCCCCCCATGGCCGAACCCAGCTTGCCAAAGGGGAAAATAAATGTGCCTATAGTGGATTCTGACATGAAGGCTGCAACAGCAGTTTTGGAAACACACACTGTAGTTATGCCCTTAACCGCAGTGCCTAATTGTATTAAGAACTCAGTTCTAGAGATCGAGGAAGAAAATAAATCTACTTCCGGCCCTAAAGTGGTTCAAGATCTATTCCCTATCTTCATGTCTGAAAATAAAAAAGAACCTACTGACGATAAACAAGAGGTAAAGGTAAAAAACGGTAAACATAGAAATAATAAAGGGAATAAAAGGAAACCAATTCGAAAATACAGGAAGAAAAGGCAGCGTCGGATAATCTTCCAAAACTCTCTGGTCGCACTGGAGAACGAAGAAATAGTCTTGGATCATACCTCTACATCCCCAAAGGCGGAAATTGAACTGAACTCACCCACCTCTACATCTTTAAAGGTGGAAAGTGAATTGTGTCCACCAACGTCTTTGGAAGTTATGCCACAAATGGGGGGCCCTCTTCCAAGTCCTTCTCCACTGACTGCGACAGGAGCTCCAATCCCATATCCATTTGGGGCCCTTAACCCCTTGGCCCCTCCTTTCTCTGCTGCCTTAGAGATTGGAGACCGCTCCCTTCCTGCACGTCATTCAACAACTTCAAAGGCTCTTGTGGACACTTTTGTGTTAGACTTTTTACCTTTATTCGATGTTGATCTACCCCTAAACAGAGCATGGCTTCTTAAGCGCTTTAGCGAGATTGTCTTCACCATATTCAATCTAGGGACATTGAGTTAGTCTCCCTGTTTGGTGGAGTAAGGGTATTGAGTATAAGGGTTAAATTCTACTCTCCTATCATTGTAAATCTGATATTACAGCAAGCAGAGAATTTTCAACGCACAGGTATTGATATTCTCCCGATTTCTAACCTTGGTAATACAAATCCTTCCCTTGGGAAGGTATTTAGGGGTGATGAACAAAATGGGGTAGCCTCTCCTCTTAGAGACCTGAAGATTTGGGTCTCTAAGGGAAAACGCTCGGTCTCGCAGGTGAAGCCACTTCCGCTAACTCAGAATTCCTCTTTCATAGAGGATAACAATCGGTGGAATTGGCTGCATAGTGCCTTATCTACAAAAACCAAAGATAATCTTTAACATCCCACTAAAAATTATTTCTTGGAATGCGGCAGGGATTCACAGTAGCCCAGAGAAATTTGATCTCTTATTCTCTCTAGGAGCTAACGTGATTTGTATACAGGAAACTTGGTGTATTAATATGCTGGATGCTTCAAAGGATTTCTATGCCTTGGAAGTGCCAGCTGCCCCTTCCAAGAAAGGTCACGCTAGGGGGGGAATCGCTTGTTTACTATCAAATAAATTGCAATGGAGATTCTCCCATTATATCGACCCAAGTAAACTTTTCCACGCTATAACCATTGAAAATCTGTTTAATAATTGTATAAAGTCACCTATTGTAATCCTCAATGTGTATATCCCTCCAGAAGAGTGTTTTAATTCTATATTGAAGCAGGTATTCCGATATATTGAGCAAATCAAAAATGTCCCATCCCCTCCGGAAATTATTCTTGTAGGAGACTTGAACTGCAAAATCTCCAACGTTAGTCTGAAACTTTTTAGAAATAAATCTAAAGAAGAGGCGCATTTTGTTCCCCAACCACTCTTCCCTGATAAGTTAGTGACCAATAAAAGAGGGAAGATTTTGCTAAAAGAACTAGCGGCTGTTGACGGACTTATACTAAACGGGAGATTCCCGTCTGACGTGCCTGCTAAATTTACTCACAAATCTCCTTTTGGGTCTTCTATCTTGGACTATGCAATCGCAGACTATGGTTTGTTTCCTTATATTCAGGACCTTAAGATTATACCTACTTCCCTGAGCGACCATAGTATATTGTTTATAACTATTTCTTTAAATCCCATGACCACTGCGCCTTGGTCTCTTAACGGCAGTGAGGCTGCCTTCCACGCTTCCTCAGGAAGGTGTTTCTGGAATCCTTCCGCCATTAATGGGGTACAGGATTTCTTATCTGACACCTTAATAGTATTAAATGAGTGGCGTGGCCATGAAATAGTTTATTTTGAAGAATTCACGCGAAACATCATTTTACTTGCAAAAAAAACTTCTCGCCTTAGAAAAGGGGTAGTGGTCCCTAGTATACTGCGTATCCTGAACAAGGAAATAAATAAACTAGTCCGTGAACAATATCTAGACAGAGTCATGGAACGTGAAAAAGAAATTTCCAGGCTAAAAAGAAAGAGATGCAGACTCAAGATAAAAATAAAAAAGGAAAGGGAGGACAATGTTTGGATCAACTTGAGGGAATCTGTTGTCCATGGTAGGAGCAGAGAATTTTGGGCAATAATCGGGAAGGGGTGCGGTACTAGACTAAGTCCCTCTCCCATCCCTATAGCGGAAGAGGTATGGATTACTTATATTCGGGGCCTTTATGCAGGGAACGGGATTACAGGTGAAGATATCGCCCTAGATGCTACACCCGAAGGTCTCATTAATTACCCCACAGAAGAAGAAATTGAGATGGCTATAAAAAATATGCGTGTCTCTGGGGCAATGGGCCCTGACGAACTCCCCATGACAGTCCTGAAACAGGATCCGTTAAGGTGGAGTAAAATCCTGTATCCACTGTATAAAGCCTGCTTATTGTCTAAAACTGTACCTGCCTCCTGGAAGGGAAGTATCTTGGTCCCTATTTTTAAGAAGGGAACTAGGGATTGCCCCAGCAATTACCGTCTGATTGCCCTCCTCGACTCCATCGGAAAGGTCTTTGTGAAATGTCTTTTAAATTCCCTCTCCGATTGGGTCGAGGAGAACAATATATTGCCGTTTGAACAGACCGGCTTCCGTAGGGACCACGGTACGTTAGACAACCTCACCGCTCTTCATGTGGTTACTGATAAATACGTGCAGGTGAGAGGAGGGGTGGTGTATGCCGCTTTTATTGATTTCTCCACAGCGTTCGACAAAGTAGACCGCAGAACGCTGTGAAGAAAATTGGCAGCTCTTGGTGTTCCAACCTATCTGTTGGAGCTGGTTCAGTCTCTCCATACAGAGACCTGGTGTAGGGTCTTGTTAGGGGGCGAAAGGGGGCTATCTTATCAAATTCCATCTTTGAATGGCCTTAAACAAGGCTGTTTATTGGCTCCCCTTTTGTTCTCCTTATACACGGCAGACCTTCCAGCCGCCTTGTCTGCCAGAGAGGGCATCGCCCCGGTGGTGGGGGGGACTCCTATATCCTGCCTGATGTATGCCGATGACGTCCTTATTCTTGACTTGACCCCTAAAGGACTTGCAAATCGGCTACATGCTCTTCATGCCTTTGCTGCAGCCCATTGCATGAAGATCAATATAACCAAAAGTAAAGTTATGTGCATAGCCGGTAAGAAGAAGTGCCGATCCGTAGATTTTGGTTGGTTTATCGGGGGCCAAAAACTGGAGGTTGTAAACTCCTATACCTTCCTGGGAAAAATCATCACAGCTAACTTAAGTGAGAGGCTCCATATAGAGCATAGTTCATGCAAAGCTCTCGCCCATGGCAAAGGTTTAAATTCCCTATACCAGGCAACGGGGAAAAGGCAATTCTCGAGTTTATTGGAGGTGTATAGATCTAAAATCCCCGCAACAATACTGTATGGTATTGAACTTATAGAGGTGAAAAATTGGGACTTTTGCCATAAGATTGAGGGGAAACTCCTAAGATCTCTATCTTCCCTAAATACTGCGTGCTCTTTGGCCGCCTGCAGGCTCGACTTCGGTCTTAGGAGCAGCTGGGTACAGGGATTTTGTGCCCTAGTAAGATGGGTGGCCTGCCTGGCTAGAGCGGAAGTAGGGACAATGAGAGCTCTCCTCAGAAGTGAATTATTGGGTAATTTTAAAGAGTTTTCTCAACTTGTAAGTAATTTCAGAAAAGCTGTAACCCTTCTAAAATTAGATGAAAACGCTTTGTTTTTGTATCCTCCCTTACAGTTAAAACTCGTTTTAAAAGAAGCCTCGTGGGATCTATGCTTTCAGTCTGATAAAAAGTTAATCTGTGAAAAAAGGAATGTAGACCTTCTCCTTAACTCCTATGTGATGAAGTTGCCCCAATCTTATGTTACATGGAACCTACCGCATGGTATTCGTAGATTTTGGTTTCTTTTACGTTACGACTTAGTACCTTTAAATCTACTGTTATCCAAATGGTATGGCTCCTCTGCTTTGTGTAATTTATGTAAATTGAGTACCCAGGACTGTATGCATGTTTTACTGATTCGCCCCGCGCTCCGTAAATTGCGTTCCAGATGGTTAAAATGTATTTGTATCCGCCTGGGCATCGTCACTTTGAACGGCTTTCTACATGCACTTTATTGCCCTCCCAATGAAATGTTCTGTTTCCATATTTTTAACTTTTTTAAAGGTTTTTTAGCTATTTATTAATATGTCTCTGGAGATGTTTGACTTTCCGACCTGCCGTAGATTTGTCTTTGCATGTCAGTTTTGTACTTAAACCTGTCTCTCAAACGTCGTATATTTTTGATATGTATTTGTCTTGTTTTTTTATCTTGTATATTTTATGTGGCCCTCTTCTGAGAGCCAAAACATAATAAATAAAATTGAATTATGCCTAGAGAAGTTTCATTTTCTTCAAGACTCTTGAAACTTCACAACAAGCTTCTCCAGATAGCTTGTGTCATTCAAATTTGTCTTCATGCTCTACTGGTAGCATTACTAAACAATGTAAAGTAATTCCTTTAATATTGTGTGCTGCCAATCCAGTTGGAGCAGTGACAACACAAGACAAATGTGACTCAGTTGTTTTCTGTAAAAAAGTTGTGATTACTTTAATTAAAAAAACGTTTGCCTGTTCCAGCTTGTCCACTCACGTACATTCGGATAGGTTGAAATGATGAGCACTCTTTCTTCTCATGAAGTGACCATGGTCAACCTGTTCTCTCACTTGCTCATATATTTGTTTCATCTCAACATTTAGTTGTTCTTCCAAGTTTCCTAAGTTTGTTACATCTTCTTGAGCTTGATACATTGCTGTTTCCACCTCTTCAATAGCAGTTGCTGCTTCATTTTGAACAATCGGTTCTCCTAGTGGATTCTGACTCAGCTGAGCAGAAGTGTGACTGTCTTGAGAACTGTCTCTAGCAATCTCAGCTGCAAGTGTAGCTTCTTGCTCAATTTCGTCGTTCAACATTTGCAAAAACAGGACATTCTATAGTATCTTTACTTGCATTGAATGAATCTTCATAGCTCTCAAAATCTTCAAGTAATTCCAATTCTGAACGCCATGGGTTGAAAAGTAGCAAAAGAGCTAAATAGTAAAATTCCCTTTTGTCAGGAGTTTCACAACTCAGTTTACGGTGATTAATCAAATGTCCTTTTCTTTGTTTCACCAAACAGCCTTCAGAATCAATCACTGCATATATATACCAATTTTGATGTTTTCGATAATATTCCGTTTAAAAATATAGTTTGCAGCACTTCATAGACACACATGTACTCAAGATGATGGCTTCAATTGGGATAATATGTATACAACATATTTGTTTTCACAATATATGTACTTTCTGGCTCTTTTTCAGTTAAATATTCAATTATTTGTACAGATTTAAGTCCTCGATTTCGTGTTGCAGCAACACCTAGACTCACCCATAATCGTTCTTCTAGATTTGGAGTATAGACTTGCAGATGATAAGTGATCCGAACATTCATACACTCCAATTTCTCGATGAGATAACATCTTCAAACTGTAACTATATAATTTCTTACTTAGATTCTTCTCATGGGAAATCTCTCCCCACATTCCCTTCAATTCCGTATTTTCTGATTTGGTTACGTACGATGTCACACATCGAGGAACAGCAATGGAATTGACCGCAACATATTGAATATCCATGTTAGCATTCCACATGGACAAAATGACTGGAATGTAGTCATTTATGTATTTTGACTCTTCATTTCTTCTTAATCTGTAGGTTTTTTTTGGAGACTTTCTTGTGATAGTATGTCGCAAAGATGAGATAAAACTGTTCACTCCGCCTTTCGATATTACAGGATGTGGAAATCCAAAACGATATTTGGTGTAGAGTTTGTCCTTAGATTTATACTTTCAACGACAGTATTTCCCACAACAATGGCTTTGGAATCGTAAGACTTGTTGTCTTAAGTCCTTATCTAGTGTACTTTTAAGTATATCACATGTAGCATATTCTTCAATAAAAGACAACACAGTATCATCTGAGTCTGTTCCAAATTTGGAAGCATCTTTGATCCATATTAGCATATATATGTGAGGAGCACCTCTTGCTTGATACTCCTTTCTCCAAAAGAAATCCAGAAACTCTCCAAGAGGAGGATTTTTTTTTTTGGTGATAAAAGACATCATAGCTTCAAATCTATGATTGAAATACCTGTATACATTAACTGGATCCAAAGAGCACAATTCTCCAGGTGTCTTGTTTTCAATATTTAATATATTTGGATTGCCTCTCGAAGAAATTAAAGTAAATCACCCCAAGCATATTCAGCACTGCTTAGAGTAAGGAACCATGTAGGAGTTCCTAAGTTCCTTTGCATACATTTAAGTTCTCCATGACGATGGTACCAGTACTCATTAGTACCAAGTTGACATGCCATGAGAATAATCAGCTGAGATTCCAAAACATTATCTTTATGCGGTACTTTATCCATAAATTCCTTTGCCAAAACATTTTGCAGATGTACACCTGTTTTCAATATATGGTTTACTGCATAAGAAAGTCCAAACAAATAATTCTCAAACAAAAGATGAACCAAATACGGAATACATCGTCGAAATCTTGGATCTACTGCATACAATCTTGATGTCCAGTATTCAGTTGCAGGAATCATCATATCATCCTCTTTTTCCTCTGGGAAACAACTGAGGGAAACAACGATCTTCCAAGCTTTTTTCCCATACACTTATGGGACTTCTCTTTGCTTCTTTCATTTGAAATAACTCTATAGTATTCCCCATCACTTCTTTAGAATGAAGTGGATGAACACTGTAATGTTTGTAGATTTCTTCAGTTCTGGACGCATCCACTTTTTCAATTTGTCCAGATGGTGAGTCACTATCTTCTTCTACAGTTATTTCTTCTTCTCTCACATACACATGTTTATAATCTTGATTATTTTTTACCAGATACAACATTGGCTTTTTCACTTTCCTAACATCCACTAATTCTTGCCAGATTTTCTTACTCTTAGTAGGAACGCCATTAACAAGAATAACTAAAGGTTCATCTTCTACATTTTCTACACCAATTGTTTCAATATTTTTCTTTAAATCTAGAGGCAAATATACAATTCTTCCCTTTAATCCTCTCTGTAAATCTGAAAGGAAGCAATTTTCCTGTCTTAGGCTCCATATGAACAATAGCCTGAAATGGATGCATTGAATAAGAATAGACTCATAAGTATTTAAATCCATCAGTTCAGAAGGAATATTTACCAACTCAAGATTATTATGCACAGCTCTAGGAAGCATTTTGTTCTCATCTAATTTGTTATAACAATATTTACAAATATGCTGATCAAAACTCAAATCAAAAGAATTATCTACCAACAAATAAGTTGGAAATTCCATCCACTCATTATTATTTTCCTTTTCACCTTTTAAATGCAGATCAACAGTCCTGGTCTAATTTTTATAATGAGTTTGTCAACAACAAATACAAGAATAATTTGGCCTTTCAACTGAAATTACCATAAACTTTGTAATTTCTTGCTCAAAATTTTCTGTACTACAATGTTGTACATTCTCTACTACATTTCAGTCTATTAATATATCAATTTCTGTACTGTCTTCCTCAGTACCAAAGTAATTAACCTGAATTTCATCACAGACGTTCATTGCATCTGATACAGATCCACGCTAAAGAGCACTGTTCAACTTTTTTAACATTAGTGCTGGACTTTTTGCATAATACAATCTTCTGACTAATTTCCTCATTTCAGTATGATTTACTGCTAACTTCCTGAAATCGTGAAAAACACTTCAACATACATTTTTAGTAAGACAAGCCAGAGAATGACCTTGCAAGCCAATATTTTCTCTCACTCTGCAAGGGTCTAGTCCTTGCCACATCTTAATCTTTTGTTTAACACTTTTTTTAGTGTAGTTACGTAAGAAATTGCGTACAAAATTCAATAGGTTCCTGCGGTACACTACAAATACTACTGCAATTCCAAGTGTATACTGGAGATTTAGGACGTCTACCTACAACTACATCAGCTAACACCGCTTCTGCATTTCTAGGAACAATTTTCTCTTTCTCAATAGGACAACCATTTGTAACCTCATAAGCACGACCACTGGTGTCAACTGCATGCAACAAATCATTACTCTGAAGATAACATTCTTCATTAAAAAAAGGCTCAGAACTTGAACTATGTTTCCATTCACCCAAAAAAAATCAGAACAATTACTTATATTAATTACTCTTCTCCACTTACTTTTGGCCTTCATTAGATGGATTGGCTTATCTAGTGATCACATTCTATTGATTACTAAAACAAATTAAAAAAAAACAATTCCAAAGCTTTCTCAACTACATTTTCTATACTTTTCTTCTTCTTATAAAATGCTGTTTTTTTTTTACATTTCTTCGCTTCCATAATCAAATTTGACACAATTTTATCATAAAACATTCTTTTTCTAATTACCTCAAATTGATTCTTCCTCCTTTTACTATACTCTGTTTTTTTACAAGATGAATTTCCATGGTTGTACTCTTTTCTCTTGCTTTTATTTATTTTTTGTTGCAGATACACAATTTGTATTTTTAACATTGTGCACACTACTCCTTGTATTAGATAAGTTCTTCAAAAATATTTTCATTCTCTTACCAGAACTTTTTTCTTTTTGTTCACACATTGTTGTTCAGGTGAATCTTGTGGATGACTTCTCTTTAAATAATAAGCTTCATTACTTTGTTTCCTCTCTTTACTTTTTGAAGGCATGATGAATTTATTTTACTGTTGATAAATACAATCTGTAATAAAATATATATAGAACATTATAAAAAAAATTAAGCAGTTCATCTGCTAAACCCTACTTCACTGCATCAATACTGTTTGAATTTATAAGTGCTTCAGCGTATGAGGACACACAAGCAATATGAGGAAACAAGGAAGAATATGAAGAGAGAGGAGTGAGAATGAGGAAATAGAGAGGAGTATAAAAACACACAGATGTATATAAGTAGACAGTGATGTGTATCAGGATAGAGGGAGAAGTATCAGAAAATACGATAGAGTATAATGAGAAGACAGAGTATGAGGAAAGGGGGAAAATTAAAAGAGAGGGTGGAGTAACAGGATAAAAGGGGGTATGAGGAGAGAAGAAAGAGTATGAGGAGAGAGAGAGGGAGTGTGAAGAGAGAGAGGGGAGAATATGGAAAAAGAGGCTAGTATGAGCACAGCCAGGGGGACAATGAGGACAATGGGGAATACGAGTAGAAAGGGAGGAGTAACTGGACAGAAAGGGGAATATGAGGACAAGGGGGAGTATGAAGACAAGGAGCACTATGAGGAGAGAGTACTGAGAATAAGGAAAGAGGAGGAATATCAGAAGAGAGGGGACAGTATAAAGAGAGAGAGGTAGACTGTGAGTAGAGAGGAGAGAAAATATCCCAAAAAAGGCAAGTATAATTCCTTAATGTACACAGACGCTCAGTGTGATCCTAGACAAAAAATATGACACCATACATTTTACCAAAACACATTTACTACACTAAAGTGACTGCACACATTCCATGTATATAACTACTACATTTAAGTGGACAAACCTGACTCATTTTGAAAATACATTTCCAATTTGCTGTATTATTTTTGCCAACATTACATCCAAAAAGTGACACAATAGAACAACAAAGAGGCACAAGGGGCTTGTAAATCTGCACAACAGTTAATGCAGCAGTGTATGTATACTGACTGGGAAATTCTTAACAGAAAGGTATGAGAAGAGAGGGAGGAGTAAAAGAAGACAGAAGAAGTATTAAAAGAAGGGGGAGTATTACGAATTGGGGACACAATAAGGAAAGAGTAAGAATATGAACAGAAACAGAGAAATAGGAAAACACAGAGGAGGAGTATGATATAAAGACAAAAGGGATTATGAGGAGAGAGGGAGAAGTAAGAAGAGAGAGGGGACAGTATGAAGACAGGGAGGAGTATAAGGGAACAGAGGGAAGAATGAAGAGAGAGGAGGAATATAAAGAGAGAGGACGGAGTATGAGCACATAGAGGGACACTATGAGGACAGTGGACAATATGATTAGAAGACGGAATATGAGGAGAAAGCGAGGAGTAACAGCACAGAGAGGGGAATATGAGGACAGGACGGAATATGAGAAAAAGGAGCACTATGAGGAGATAAAAATTGAGAAAAAGGAAAGAGGGGTGGATCACTGGTGGTGTGGCTCACGGGTTAGAGGCGGCAGACCCGGAAGCAGAGAACGGCCCGGGACCAGGGTTCAATCCCCGACGGGGCAGGGTCGTGAACCAGGGTCAGCGGACTCGATAATTCTCACCTCGGTGCCTACTCTAACCAGGGATCACACTCGGCAACTCTGGGCATTAGCTTGCCTCATCTCCACAACGACCCCCCACAAACACCGGGGATGCCTGGTTTCACCTTGGAGATACCCAGGAGGGAACATCTCACAGGGAAAGCCAGGACGGGTTCCCCAGCGGTCTATAGCGCCAGGATGCCTCCTGGTAGCAGTGCGCTTTACAAGACACACACATTTACATTTACATCAGGAGAGAAGGGACAGTATAAGCAGGGATAGGGAGACTGTGAGAAGGGAAGGGGGAAAAATGAAAAAGAGGCGATTATAATTCCATAATGTAGACAAAAAAAATGAGACCCAGCATTTTACCAAAGCACATTTACTACACTAAAACGGTAAAGTAAATGTACACATTCCATGTATATAACTACTACATTACAAAGGACAACCCTGAATAATTTTGCAAATACATATTCGATTTGCTACATTATTTTTGCAAACATAACATCCAAAAAGAGACACAATACAACAACAAAGAGGCGCAAGGGACTTGTAAATCTGAGCAAGAGTGCATGCAGCAATGTATGTATACTGACTGGGGAATTGCTAAGAGAGAGGTTTGATGAGAGAGGGAGCAGTAAGAGAACAGAGGAGGGAGTATAAAAAAAAGAGAGATTATTAGGAGACAGAGGAGACATTAGGACAGAGGGGGGATATGAGGCCAGGGGGGACTATGAGGATAAGGAGAACTATAAGGAGAGAGAAGTGAGAATAGGAAAAGAGAGAGAATATCAGGAGAGAGGGGACAATATAAGCAGACAAAGGTAGACTGTGAGGAAAGAGAGAAGAGATTATGGAAAAAAGGGCAAGTATAATTCCTTAATGTACACAGACCCTCAGTGTGATTCTAGACAAAAAATATGAGACCATACATTTTACCAAAGCACATTTACCACACTATAACAGTTAAGTGACTGCACACATTCCATGTATATAACTACTACATTTCAGTGGACAACCCTGACTCATTTTGCAAATACATTTCCAATGTGCTGCATTATTTTTACCAACATTAAATCCAAAAAGTTACACAATAAAACAACAAAGAGACGCAAGGGGCTTGTAAATCTGACCAAGAGTGTATGCATCAGTGTATGTATACTAACTGGGGAATTGTTAAGAGGGAGGAATGATGAGAGAGGGAGGAGAAAAAGGACAGAGGAGGGAGTATAAAAAGAAGGGAGCGTATTAGGAGACAGAGGAGACAATGAGGACAGAGGGGGAATATGAGGACAGGGGGGACTATGAGGACAAGGAGCAATATAAGGACAGAGAAGTGAGAATAAGATAAGAGAGAGAATATCAGGAGAGAGGGGACAGAATAGCAGACAAAGGTAGACTGTGAGGAGAGAGAGAAGGGATTATGGAAAAAGGAGCAAGTATAATTCCTTTATGTACACAGATGCTCAGTGTGAACCTACACAATATATATGAGACCATACATTTTACCAAAACACATTTACCACATTAAAACCGTTAAGCGGCTGCACACATTACATGTATATAATTATTACATTTCAGTGGACAACCCTGACTCATTTTGCAAATACATTTCCAATTTACTGCATTATTTTTGCCAACATTACATCCAAAAAGTAATACAATAGAACAACAAAGAGGCACAAGGGGCTTGTAAATCTAACCAAGAGAGTATGCAGCAGTGTTTGTATACTGACTGGGGAATTGTTAATAAGGAGGTATGAAGAGAGAGGTAGGAGTAAGAGGACAGAGAAGGGATTATAAAAAGAACGGAGAGTATTAGGAGACAGAGCAGACAATGATGACAGAGGGGGAATATGAGGACAGGGGGCCTATGAGGACAAGGAGCACTATAAGGAGAGAGAAGTGAGAATAAAGAAAGAGGTGGAATATCAGAAGAGAGGATACAGTATAAGCAGAGAGAGGTAGACTTTGAGGAGAGAGCGGGAGATTATGGAAAAAGGAGCAAGTATAAATCCTTAATGTACACAGACGCTCAGTGTGATTCTAGACAAAACATATGAGACCATACATTTTACCAAAACACATTCACCACACTATAACAGTTAAGTGACTGCACACATTCCATGTATATAACTACTACATTTCAGTGGACAGCCCTGATTCATTTTGCAAATACATTTCCAATTTGCTGCATTATTTTTGCCAACATTACATCCAAAAAGTGATACAATAGAACAACAAAGAGATGCAAGGGGCCTGTAAATCTGCCCAACATTATATACAGCAGGGTATGTATACTGACTGGGGAATTATTAAGAAGGAGGTATGATGAGAGAGGGAGGAGTAAGAGGATAGAGGAGGGAGTATAAAAAGAAGGGAGAGTATTAGGAGACAGAGGAGACAATGAGGACAGAGGGGGAATATGAGGACAGGGCGGACTATGAGGACAAGGAGCACTATAAGGAGAGAGAAGTGAGAATAAGGAAAGAGGGGGAATATAAGAAGAGAGGAGACAGTATAAGGAAAGAGAGGTAGACGGTAAGGAGAGAGGGGGGAGATTATAGAAAAAGGGGCAAGTATAATTCCTTAATGTACACAGACGCTCAGTCTGATTCTAGACAAAAAGTGTGAGACCATACATTTTACCAAAACACATTAACTACTCTAAAACAGTTAAGTGACTGCAAAATTCCATGTATATAACTACTACATATCAGTGGACAACCCTGACTCATTTTGCAAATACATTTCAAATGTGCTGCCTTATTTTTGCCAACATTACATCCAAAAAGTTACACAATAAAACAACAAAGAGACGCAAGGGGCTTGTAAATCTGCCCAAGAGTGTATGAAGCAGTGTATGTATACTAACTGGGGAATTGTTAAGAGGGATGTATGATGAGAGAGGGAGGAGAAAGAGGACAGAGGAGGGAGTATAAAAAGAAGGGAGCGTATTAGGAGACAGAGGAGACAATGAGGGCAGAGGGGGAATATGAGGACAGGGGGGACTTTGAGGACAAGGAGCAATATAAGGGCAGAGGAGTGAGAATAAGAAAAGAGAGAATATCAGGAGAGAGGGGACAGAAAAGCAGACGAAGGTAGACTGTGAGGAGAGAGAGAAGAGATTATGGAAAAAGGAGCAAGCTCAGTGTGAATCTACACAAAAAATATAAGACCATACATTTTACCAAAAC
This sequence comes from Lissotriton vulgaris, assembly GCF_964263255.1. NCBI lineage: Eukaryota > Metazoa > Chordata > Amphibia > Caudata > Salamandridae > Lissotriton > Lissotriton vulgaris. Next base: position 1,498,613,069 of record NC_141691.1, on the reverse strand, counting down.
ACATTTACCACACTAAAACTGTTAAGTGACTGCACACATACCATGTATGTAACTACTACATTTCAGTGGACAACCTTGATTCATTTTGCAAATACATTTCCAATTTGCTGCATTATTTTTGCCGACATTACATCCAAAAAGTGATGCAATAGAACAACAAAGAGACGCAAGGGGCTTGTAAATCTGCCCAAGAGTGTATGCAGCAGTGTTTGTATACTGAATGGGGAATTGTTAATAAGGAGGTATGAAGAGAGAGGGAGGAGTAAGAGGACAGAGAAGGGAATATAAAAAGAACGGAGAGTATTAGTAGACAGAGCAGACAATGATGACAGTGGGGAAATATGAGGACAGGGGGCCTATGAGGACAAGGAGCACTATAAGGAGAGAGAAGTGAGAATGAGGAAAGAGGGGGAATATCAGAAGAGAGGATACAGTATAAGCAGGGAGAGGTAGACTGTGAGGAGAGAGGGGGGAGATTATGGAAAAAGGAGCAAGTTTAATTCCTTAATGTACACAGACGCTCAGTGTGATTCTAGACAAAAAATATGAGACCATACATTTTACCAAAGCAAATTTACCACACTATAACAGTTAAGTGACTGCACACATTCCATGTATATAACTTCTACATTTCAGTGGACAACCCTGACTCATTTTGCAAATACATTTCCAATGTGCTGCATTATTTTTGCCAACATTACATCCAAAAAGTTACACAATAAAGCAAAAAAGAGACGCAAGGGGCCTGTAAATCTGCCCAAGAGTGTATGCAGCAGTGTATGTATACTAACAGGGGAATTATTAAGAGGGAGGTATGATGAGAGAGGGAGGAGAAAGAGGACAGAGGAGGGAGTATAAAAAGAAGAGAGCGTATTAGGAGACAGAGGAGACAATGAGGACAGAGGGGATATATGAGGACAGAGGGGATATATGAGGACAGAGGGGACTATGAGGACAAGGAGCACTATGAGGACAGAGAAGTGAGAATAAGGAAAAAGGGGGAATATCAGAAGAGAGGAGACAGTATGACAGTATAAGCAGAGAGAGGTAAACTGTAAGGAGAGAGGGGGGAGATTATGGAAAAAGGAGCAAATATAATTCCTTAATGTACACAGACGCTCAGTGTGTTTTTAGATAAAAAATATCAGATCATACATTTTACGAAAACACATTTGCCACACTAAAACAGTTAAATGACTGCACACATTTCATGTATATAAATACTACATTTCAGTGGACAACCCTGACTCATTTTGCAAACACATTTCCAATTTGCTGCATTATTTTTGCCAACAGTTCATCAAAAATGTGACACAATAAAACAACAAAGAGTCGCAAGGGGCTTGTAAATCTGCCCAAGAGTGTATGCAGCAGTGTATGTATCCTGACTGGGGAATTGTTAAGAGGCAGGTATGATGAGAGAGGGAGGACTAAGAGGACAGAGGAGGGAGCATAAAAAGAAGGGAGAGTTTTAGGAGACAGAGGAAACAATGAGGACAGAGGGGAAATATGAGGACGGGGGACTATGAGGACAAGGAGCACTATAAGGAGAGAGAAGTGAGAATAAGGAAAGAGGTGGAATATCAGAAGAGAGGCGACAGGATAAGGAGAGAGAGGTAGACTGTGAGCAGAGAGGGGAGAGATTATGGTAAAAAGGTTCAAGTATAATTCCTAATCATCATCATCATCAACATATCTTTATTCAGTATTAGAAAACACCATAAAAGTACAATTTAAAATAACATTAAAGGACACATTTACATTATTTCCGTAAAAGTCCAGTGACCCCCTATCCCTCCCCACTTTTCATTAATAAATTTTACTGGCCTCTTTTTCAACAGATCCCTCTTGTCTCTCTTAGTTTAACTGACATTCTTAAAAAGCCCGTAATAGAGAGTAGGGTCAAGGGTCCTGCGTCATTTGTAAAAATAAAAGGGAAGCTTAGCGTGTTTACATTTTTTTTTTAGTAAGCTGACTAAAAAACGGCGCCTGGGCAATGCATACAAGGGGCATAGTAATACAAAATGAAGAGTATCCGGCGGAGATCGCTGATCGCAGCCGCAGGGACCCTTTGGCTCAGCTGCAGTTGTAAAACCTGCCGGATCGTCTAATAAATAATGTAAAAGATTGAGCCTAAAGCGTGTGAATAAAAACCTATCCTGAGCGTTGTGTATATGGGCAAGGTACGGTTCCATTCCATCGCTGGACCTCACTAAGCTGTAATCTTGGATCGACTGTTTCCTTCATTCCCTATCTTCTCTTATTTGGGTGTTGTGCGTGAAAAACTTCTACTTCACACTGCCCATTTCTCTGCCTGTAATTCCGGTCGGGTTTACATAGAGATCTTTACAGCCAATTTTTTCAAAGGCCCTCTTTAGGTACTTCAGCCATGGAATGTTCATTCCCCTGTCTCTCGCAAGACAGTCCATGATTATTGATCTGGACAATGATGCCTCTGAATTGACCCAGATCTTTAGCCATGCTATCAGGGGTCTGACCTGGAGCCTGTCCTCTATAAACAAAGCCTCCCCCAGTTCTGTATGAGCAATAAGAGAGGGAACGCACTGTGGAATTTTGAGGAGCCTTCTCATAAACTTATTCTCCTCTACTTGTAGTTTGTTAAGGTCAACAATCCCCCAGAGTTCCATCCCGTATGCAGCTTTGGAATAACAAATTAAGTTATATAGTCTCATCATTTCGGCCGGGGACCAGCATCCTAGTCTACACCCAAAACTCATTATTGCCCCTGTGCTAGACACTAGCTTATTGCAACGCTCATCTATTAACAGTTTAAAATGTATGTGCCCATTGAATAAAATGCCCAGGTAAAAGAATGACTGGACTTTTTCCAATTTGTGGTTACCTATTCTGTAGTTAAAACTTTTCCTTGACTTTGTGCCTATTTCCATTACCGATGACTTGGTGAGGTTGGCTGACAACTTTAAGTTATTCATAAAGTCCACAACTCCATCTATTAGTCGCTGTAGACCCAATGGTGTGCGTGCCAACAATACTGCGTCATCTGCGTAAAGCAGAACCGGGATTACTCTTCCGTCTACTCTGGGGGAATCCACATTTAGACTTACTAGGGCTTCTTCTAGACTGTTTATATATAAAGAAAACAGAAATGGGGCCAGGATGCATCCCTGCCGCACACCACTAGTGCAGGTAAAGTATTCAGTACATCTGCCCTCTAAATTATATCTAACTTTGGCCGAAGTATTCCAGTGTAGGGTCTTCATAATCTTGATAAATTCTTGATCTGCCCCGAGAGTGCTCAATACGGCCCACAACTTCTACCTGTTAACACAGTCAAATGCTGCGCTAAGGTCCATAAAGGCTAAATAGACCACCTCATTACTGGCGATAGTATATTTTTCCACCTATAAATTTAAACATTGGTCTGTGGTGGATCTTTTAGCCCTGAATCTGTACTGTACATCTGAAATAATATGATGTTCCTCAGCCCAGTTCATCAATCGATCTAAAACAACTCGTCCCAAAACTTTAACAGTGACATCTATTTAAGAGATGGGGTGATAACACTGTGGATTATCTCTATTCCCCTTTTTAAAAATGGGCACAATTATGACCGATGACCAGGAACGAGGGAGCCCCGTAGCTATGCCAGCGTTTAATATTCTTGTTGAAATTGGAGACCATAAGTCCACCTGGCTTAAAAAAAGGTCCGGGGGAATCCCATCCGGACCTAGTGCTTTGTTTCTGGTAAGACCCAGAATACCAGCGGTGATCTCTTCCAGTGAAAACTCAAGTGTTACATTCTTCCTCCCTTCCTCATTATGAAATGACTCACAGTTCCCCCAGTTATATAACCCTCTAAAATGCTCCACCCATTGTTCCGGGAGGATATTACAGGCTATCTGCTGACTGTTCCCATCTTGGAAGCAAGGGTTTTTGATTATCTTCCAAAAAGTGGTCACGTCTTTTCTTTCAGCTGCTTCCCTCAGGTCCTCCCAAGTTTGTGTCTGGAGGGCACCTTTCCTATGCTTTACTGCCTTCTTATAATTTAGTCTGCACTGCGTAACCCTGTATTTATCCCTCAAATTACATATTAGAGCTGCTCTTAATTTTCTCTGTGCAACGGAACATTTTTGTCAAACCATCTGGGGTCGTTTTTAGGCTTGTCTTGAGCTGTTGTCTTTAAGAGGCTGTCAATTAGGTGGCCCATTTCCTCAAATGACTCCACTAACTGCGATCCTGCCACTGAAAAGTCCAGACATTCCTCTAGGAATTGCTTCCCTTCTGTTGCTAGTGATCTGTAAAATTTTTCACCATTAATTCGTGTCCATTTTAGTTGCCTATCCTGATCGGTGGCTTTTTCCAAATTGGACCCCAATCCCTTTTTTGATACCCTCCTCCTTACTGGGTCTGCAAGAGACAGTAGTAGGGGGTTGTGATCACTAAAACCGATCAGTTCAATTGAAAATCTCAATAGCAGTTTCTTAAGCAACTGAAAAACTAAAATAAAATCAATGAAAGAGCTGCATCCCCTCCCCTTAAAAGTCGGGGTAATTGAGTTTTAGATTCCACCACCATTAAGTCCATTGTATGTTCGAGCATGTGATTTTCCATCATGCTGGTCAACACCTTTCCCTCCATTGTATGTTCGAAATGTGGACCCTCCTCTGTGTTACAAGAGCGCCAAGCTTCTTTGATCTGTAACAATTTGGGGCATACATGACAATTGAAATCCCCTGCTATTAAAAACATAGGTTCCATTAACCCCTGACTCTGCTCCCTCATCTTGCCTAGTCCACCTTCAAGCTCTGTCACTCTGTTACATCCTGAATTATAAAAATTCACCAGAATTAAATTGAGGTCCCTACTCTTGAAGCCGAGGCCTATCATATTTTCTGAGTTCCAACTTAGATCTATCCACCCCCTCCCAAGGACAAATCTACAAATATTAAAAGACCTTCCCTCGCACTTCCAGCAGTGGATTTGATTACGGGGATTCCAAACCTTTTATACCCGGCTAGGTGAAAATTGGAATGATCTACTTCCCAGGTTTCTTGAAAACAGATTATTTTAAACTTGTTGCTTTGTTCCAGCCATTCCTGGTTCTGAAACTTAGCTGACAAGCCAGCTACATTCCAGGATACCAGTTCTATGGCACTCACTGGCGTACTTATATGCAAGCAAATAGCTGTGTTTAACCTACAGGTTCCCTGGGGTACCTCAGTTCTAAGAGTCTTTTCATTTTCTAGGGCAAACTGGTGTGTATTTATTACAATTCCCCTTTCCTGCTCCTCATCTTGTGATTTTAAATTTGGAGGAGCCACAGCTAACACCCTTTCTCAACCTGACCTCTCTCTCTGTAGTCAATCGACTTCACTAAGGTGTCTTCCCCATTGTAGTGGTGCATATCTATTATACAATGGAAGTGGCGAGCCTCCCTCCTCCCATGCTGGTGCAACCTGCCGGTCATATAGGTTTTGTCCCCCTAATGCTGCAAACAAGGGCTCGTTCCTCGCCCTTCCCTCCCCGGCTCCTTCCCTTCCATTCATTTCCGTGGGTCTTTCGGAATACTTGAGACTATATGTGTAGTCTGATGGCATGTAAAAATAACTGAGATTCCTAGCCACAATAGAAGATTGATGGTGTGACCGGACTTCCCCACAAATGTGGTCCACTGCCTTAGGATCAATGAAATTAATGACAATGCAGTCTCCTCTTTGGTTTTTGGCCTTCCTCCTACCCAACTCACTCTCCTTACAAAGAGAATCTTAAATTTCACATCTCGGGGCAAAGGTCTATTGTTATTTTGCCAATGTATCGCCTTGTTTTTTAATTGGTCGTACCGTTCAGCCTTACCCTCTTCCAATTCTGGGACACCTGTCAAAACCGCTACATAAGGCGTACAATCCGGGGGTAAATGTAGGTGGGGTCCCCGATTCCTTGCTATGTTCTTATCCCCATCTTTATCATTAATGTTACCTCTCCCGTGTGTCTCTGTAAGCATCGCCTTTTCGCCCCTCAATGTCCCTCCCCCTTCATTTACTGTTCCAGTTAGATCTACGGTTGTACTTGTGGTCGGATGGACTGTAGGGCTGGGATGTACAACAGGGTCCTTTCCTCCCTCCCTGGTGGGTTCCTTAGGCTTGCCCCAGACTGCTATCTTGTTTTTGATACCTCCCAGAGTTGACCTTATCAGTTCTTCAGTTTTCTCAAGTCTGTTTTCAATTATTACAAGTCTGTTCAGTAATGGCTCCAAAGATGTTGATATACGAGCCCCTATTTTCTGCAAATAGATTTCATCAGGCAATGGTACAGACAATGGTGGGCCAGGTGCAGTTTTGCCCATACCTACAACATTTGCTGTAAGATCAATTTCTTGTAAAACTTCAGTTAATGATGGATCTGTGTGCGGCAGCTCTCGCTGTGAGTTTAAAGTCTTGGACTTCTTTCCTTTTTGCAATGCCCCTCCTCGCGTGCCTTACCATTTTCTCTTAGCGGCCACGGCATGAGTTTGGTCTCTACGTTGGAGGGGCTCTTTATGAATTTCTGCCGTGCACACAGTTTTGCTCTTCAGTGTGCCAGGCGGTATACTACAAACCAAAAGGGGAGGGTTTGGGGATCTCCATCCTTGTTGGGGGATGCCGAAGTTTGCCTTCCCAAATGGGGGACCCTTGCGGATGCACGCAAACAATGATTTTCTGGCATGTGAGCATTCACGATCCCCCCGAAGACGAATGTTTTGCAAACTCCGGCTCCAGGGACAGACGTAGCTCAGTAATAGCATTCTTATGCACAAGCACAGATGTGACCCTGGTTATAAACTGATCGAGGGTCCCTGCGACGTACCCCGTTCCGGCCCCTTTCCTCCCTTTATTCTCTCGTGCTGCCATTTAAATTAGTGAGAGTGCACTTACGCCAAGTAAAGTAAGATTAATTTAAATTAGGTCACGTACTGATCTTTAAGTGCACTTACTGGTGTACAGCATGAGCGTTGGCGTTGGTACCCCAGGCTTCAGAGGGGGTCCCAGCCCAGCGTCTCCATGTCACGAATGGGCTCAAACGGGCCCGCCCTTGGCCTGAGATTCGCCCGGCGCGTGCCCGCACACGTCCCGTGAAGCGGGTGGCGTGGGCAGTGATATTAGTGGTGGGAGCAAGGCTGGTGGTGATTGCGGGGCTCCTGGTCCTTGGAGTCCCGCTGTAATCTCCCCTGTGGCGGTAAAAAACAACAAAGGTCCAAACACTGCTGCGAGCGGCGCCCGCGAAGCAGGGGCCATGAGCAGTGATGTAGGCGGTGGGAGGAGCACAGCTGGTGGTGATTGCGGGGCTCCTGGTCCTTGGAGTCCCGCTGTAATCTCCCCTGTGGCGGCAAAATACAACAAAGGTCCAGACACTGCTGCGAGCGGTGCTCGCGAAGCGGGGGCCCCGAGCAGTGATGTAGGCGGCGGGAGGGGCACAGCTGGTGGTGATTGCGGGGCTCCTGGTCCTTGTAGTCCCGCTGTAATCTCCCCTGTGGTGGCAAAAAATTACAAAGGTCCAGACACTGCTGCGAGAGGCACCTCTTATCATACACAGTACATCAGTGTGATTCTAGACAAAAAATATGAGACCATACATTTTACCAAAACACATTAACTACTCTAAAACGGTTAGGTGACTGCACACATTCCATGTATATAACTACTACATTTCAGTGCACAACGCTGACTCATTTTCCAAATACATTTCCAATTTCCTGCATTATTTTTGCCAACATTACATCAAAAATGTGACACAATAAAATAACAAAAAGGCACAAGGGGCTTCTAAATCTGCCCAAGAGTGTATGCAGCAGTGTATGTTTACTGACTGGGAAATTGCTACCAGGGAGGTATGATGACAGAGGGAGGAGTAAGACAACAGAGAAGGGAGTATAAGAAGAATGGAGAGTATTAGGAGACAGAGGAGACAATGAGGACAGAGGGGGAATATGAAGACAGGGATGACTATGAAGACAAGGAGCATCATGAGGAGAGAGAATTGAGAATAAGGAAAGAGGGGGAATATCAGAAGACATGAGACAGTATAAGGAGAGAGAGGTAGACTGCGAGGAGAGAGGAGGGAGATTATGGAAAAAGGGTTAAGTATAATTCCTTAATGTACATAGACACTCACTGTGATTCAAGACAAAAAATAAGAGACCATACATTTTACCAAAACACATATACTACACTAAAAAGGTTAAGTGACTGCACACATTCCATGTATATATCTACTACATTTTAGTGGACAATCCTGAATCATTTTGCAAATACATTTCCAATTTGCTGCATTATTTTTGCCAACATTACATCAAAAATGTGACACAATAGAACAACAAAGAGGCGTAAGGGGCTTGTAAATCTGGCCAAGATTGTATGCAGCAGTGTATGTATACTGACTACAAAATTGTAGATTCAGAACACAGGTCTAATTCTAAGCAAGCAACACTATTAACTGCTCTACAACTAAAAAAGTGACTACACACTTTCTAAATTTTTTAGTACTTCACTGTATTGCACAAAAATGACTCACTAAACATATTAACTTACCAAAGGATGCTATCACAATACTTATCCAAATTCAGACAAACTCAAAATATGAACTTTAGAAGAATAAACACATTACTCTTACTAAAAATAAAATGCATCACATACATTCACTTACAAGTTATCAACTCACCTCTCAAACTGATTGATAGATTAAGAAGAATGCCACTCACACAGCATATAGTCATATACAGAATCTCTCTACTTCAGTGCTTGCAGCAGAACCAAAGAATGGCATATTTTCCCTCTCAATTTACACATATATACATGTTAATAACAAACCAAATTCCTTCACACATTAATTCAAAACCAAACACACATTTCTATTGGTTCAACATTTCAAACCTTTCCAACTGACATATCTTTCCACCCTACCCCCAATAGATCATGCAAAAGACAACTGTCAACAGAGGTCAAAAGTTCAGCAGACTGTAAAACACTTCTCCTCAGCAAGTTTATACTCTGCATAGGTACATACTTATAATACCAATAAAGAGAAAAGATCTCATTAGAACCAACCAACATGTAAACACATAAACTTGATATATATTTATAAAGTATATTTTTTAAATATCTTTTTATTGCTTACGTCTGCTTACAGGATGACTTACAGACTTTACACCGTACGTCCTACGTACGTGCATGGTACGCATACGGTAAATCTACCGTTAAAAAAATAGCCTTTATCACTAATTTTATATAATCCCCGGGACCCCATCCCCCAGGGCTGAATAACAATGTTGAGGACCGTGGGGGGGAGCACCATAGCCCCCATGGTCCCAGCCGGCTCCCCGCGTCCTTCGGGAGCTGGCATTGCGTTTCGTCAGGGAGAGCAGCTAACATGCTGCTCTCTCTGACGAAAAGCAATCTGCTTTCCTGCTTGAAAGAGAGAGCAGGTTTCCTGCTCTCTCCTTCAAATAGGAAATCAGTTTGCTATGGTAGAGTGGGAGCCCTGAGGCTCCCGCCCTACTCCAGGAGCGGGCCCTGGAGGTGGTGGTCCCCAGGGAATCAAAGGCTTCAGCAGGGGTGCCACGCGGCCCCCCTTCCAACATTCAAAAGCCCCGGGGGTGGTGGTCCCCGAGCCTGGGGGGTCCGTCACGGACCCCTTTATTTTCTATATTAGAAGCCCGGGGAGGTGGCGGTCCCCGGGGCAAGTGGGGGGGCTTACGACGTACGGTGCGAAGTCTGTAAGTCGTCCCGTAAGCGTACATAAGCAAAAAAAATAAAAGATTTTGACCTTAGGGATCATTTTAAAACCCCCTAAGCAGCCCTCGGGGTCAGGAAGTCCTATAGCAAATAGCAAACTTTTCCTGTCAATCTACACACTCAATCTACACACATATACAAAGAAATAACAAATAACATGTATTCCCACATTAAATTAAAACAAAACACACTTTTCTATTGCTTGAACTTTTGAACCCTTTCCAACTGACAAAACTTTCATCCCATCCTCCATTCCACATTCTGCCATTACCATAGAAACACTTCAGGGAACACCTAACTGAGCACACAGGTGAAAAGTTCATCATACATTGTTGCAATCAAAACAGCAAGTGTGCTTGATTTGTCAATATACCAGCTTACCTTAAGTGATGCTCTTTTCTATCACTTTTTCTTAACCAGTAAATAACAGACTTTTAAAAAACTGAAAAGTGCACCCTAGTTTTCTAACTAAAAAGTTTTCAAACAACAAATCACTTCTTTGCTTTTTTCAAAATTCCACTTATCCACCATTTTAGAAAAAAAAATTCTTCAAACTGCCCTTTCATTTGCAAAGACCTTCTGAGTGCAACCAGACCTCTCTTCAAGATGCTTAGAGTGTAGATTGTGGGACACAGCTATATTTTCTGGAGTGAAAGGTACGCAGAACAGAAAGGAAATCACAGATGTAGACATTAAATGGATTGGACTAAGAGGGTTAAAGTGGCACCAATTGATGCCATTGGTGAAATCCTTTTTTCATCTCCAACACCCTGACCTCATAATTGTGCACTGTGGTGGCAATGACCTAGGCACTTTGACTGGGGTAGGGCTGGAAATGTTTATGAAGGACACCTTTACTGAACTGATGTCACTTTTCCCCCAAACTTCCTTTGTCTACTCTAATATATGCCACAGGCAGAATTGGAACTGGTCCAATAAATTTTGTCCACAAATTGAGAAAGCTAGGAAACATGTGAATAAATCTGTTTCCGCTTTTCCCCGGGACTATAGAATGGGGTCCATTTACAACAACAATCTGCATTTCAATATGCAAGGCATCTATAGGAGAGATGGTGTACATTTTACAGATGAAGGGAACAGAGTCTTCCTCATGAACTTTAGACTCTGCATCGGTACATACTTGTGCAGGTACTAAAATCACCCAATAAACACAAGGGCTCTTTTTAGAGCCACCCAACATGTAAACACATACACTTCATAAATATCTAAAAATAGTTTAATTTTTCTTGCTGAGGTACGCTTATAGGACGACTTAGAGACTTCGCACCGTACGTCGTACGTACTTGCATGAAACGCATACGGTGAATCTACCGTAAAAAAAACAATAGCCTCCATCACAAATTTTTTGTAATCCCCGGGGACCCCATCCCCAGGGGCTGAAATATAACATTGGGGATCGTGGGGGAAGCCCCAATGCCCCCATGGTCCCTGCCGGCTCCCCACGTAGGCCCTCTGGGGGCACAAGGGCTCTTTTTAGAGCCACCCAACATGTAAACACATACACTTCATAAATATCTAAAAATAGTTTAATTTTTCTTGCTGAGGTACGCTTACAGGACGACTTAGAGACTTCGCACCGTACGTCGTACGTACTTGCATGAAACACATACGGTGAATCTACCGTAAAAAAAACAATAGCCTCCATCACAAATTTTTTGTAATCCCCGGGGACCCCATCCCCAGGGGCTGAAATATAACATTGGGGATCGTGGGGGAAGCCCCAATGCCCCCATGGTCCCTGCCGGCTCCCCACGTAGGCCCTCTGGGCCCCCCATTATGGAAAAAAAATACCCCGGGATTTGGCCCTCCTGGGGGCTAATTAAGAATAAAGCCGACTTCAGTTTTTTTTCCTTTTCATCGCGTCCGCGTACAATACACGTACCCCGCGATTTAAAAAATATAAAATAAATTGGGGCCTTGGGGGTCCTTGTGGGTGTTTCTACCCTGCCCCCTTTGCATGTTTTTCACATTTCTTTTGCTGCTTTCTTGTGCATTGGTTCTACCGAGGCACAAGATGGCTGCCAACACTTCCTGGTTTGGAGTGTTGACAGACAGTTGACAGCCAATGAGCATGCAGCTTGTGCTCGTAATGGTACGCCTGACCGTACACTTACCGTACGCGAACGGTACTTCGTCTATAGATATATCTATGATTTTACTTTTGATTTTCTCAGGAACTACTGAACGGATTTACACCATTTAACAAAAAGCGTAATCTGAACCGAACTCAACCTTTTTGCCAAATTTGTTGTAATTCCGTTCAGCAGTTCAGGCTGTAGCCCGTCTTACAGGTCCTATGGAAAATTGCATGAGGAAAACATGTTTTGGGACCCCCTTTTTTCTCGGCCCCCGCTTCACGAATAACCCCTTTCAAGGACGGAGCGGAGCAGAGCAGGCCATTTTCACGAAGATTCGGCGACCGGAGCCAAAGTTATTCCAAATAGAATGTTGCGGATTTCCTATGGAATCTAGGTTCTAACTATAAATACCTACTTGCGACGCCAGTAGGCAATATATATATATATCAAATACCAGTCCAAACTTTCTTTGCAAAGAAGGCCCTGACACCGTGAATCAATCCAAAGTAAGATTCTTTTATTCCATTTTACAGCCCAGACGCTTTTTGGCGGTATCCAACCGCCTTGCTCACTACATATGGTTTTCACCTTAATCACAGTTATATACTTAGAAATTTTGACAAGTTACAACTGGTTCTGGTTGTCATGACAACCCTGTCATGACACTTCAAACAACAGAGAAGAGTTCTGTGTGTATATCACCTCTATGGGAACTCATTTTCTATGGCTTGCCTTTACGCATTGTACATAGCTAGACTAATTGTTAAATTCACATTAGCCCACTCTGCAATAAGCAATGTTTGTTTTAAAATACAACTCATGTGCTCAAATTATATTACATTTAAATTAAAAAAAACACAATGTGATATAATTACAATTCCCAACGATGTCTTAGTCAGGGTATTCAGTAGTTAAGCGCACTGTATGTCAGTTTCGCAACTCTCGCAACACTAGTTGTGTGACTTAAATCCTCTCCAAGTGGACGCAGCAATTGCCCTATGCCATGGTTATGGTGTGTGTAGCAGAACAATGGGTGCTTCAATGTGGGATGGGTGATGTATACCACAAACTGTGTGGCGATGTCGCTAATCTCACACATCAATATATGTGAGTTCAATCTTCTCCCAGTGGAAGTAGCGATCACCCTGTCTCATGGTTACAGTATGTTTAGCACGACACTGGATGTTGCAATGTCCATAGGGTGCTGTCTACCACGACGATTGTTTGTGTTGCAAATTGCTATGTGTTATAAAGTGTTGTTTGAAAGCTAAGTGGGTGGTCAGTGTAAAGTGACAAATAAGATTTCTAAAATTAAAGTAAGTGAGTTTCAGATGTTTATGAAGTAGTTAAAGAAAACCGGGCTAAGCTGCTCTGGACTAGAGGTGCACATTAAGCGCCTCATCCGCGCTTAACCCATTAGGAATCTTTGTTCAAGCAGGATTATGTATCTTGACTCAAGGCGTCTTAATGCAAGTTGCCGATTCCCACCCCTGATGTTCTTGGGTATGCTGTCAATCACAAAATACGTCAAATCCTGTGAGTTCCCTACGTGATGCGAGTGTATGTGTCTAGCCACAGGGTGTGCCTGGTCTTCTTTGGCAATTGCCCTAAGGTGTTGCAGTATTCACACTTGTGCCTGATGGATGGTGCTGCCCAAATATCTTTTTCCACAAGTGCATTCAAGCACATGGACTGAGTAGCCGAACAGAGTTGATTTTAATCCCATGCTTGTAGGCTTTGCATTTGGTGCACTTTCTAAATCCTATATATATATATATATATATATATATATATATATATATATATATATATATATATATATATATATATATTCACTAAAAAAAACATAGGTTTCACACCAGTTATAGTTAGCTGGAAATTTTACTGACATAAAACCATTGAAATTCCCACGTTATAGGTAGTTGGACTCACTATAACTTGCGCGCCTGCAATGCACTGCTGATGACGTCACATATTACATCACTCATAACATGGTCAGTGACGTCACTCATGACATCACTGATGACACCATCCAGTGAATGTGTGTCTTTCTGAAAAATAAATATGTTTTATATATGTATATGTAAAGGTCGATGGAAGAATAAATGTTTTAATAAGTGTGTAAATGGATGTTTTTAAAAAAAATTTGATTGGTTAACTGGCTTATTAATTGTGTCTTAGTGAATACATATATTAGCGAGTAATTTTTAAATATTTAAATATATGTATCAGTGTTTCACTTTGTGTATAAGTGGCTGCATGGGTTGGTGAGTAGCTACATGTGTGTGTATATGGGTTATTAGATGTTTTTTTACTATCAGTATGAGTGTCTGTATGGTTTGGTGGGGGTATTACTTAGCACAATGATGCATCAATGACTGACTCACTGTTTGTATGTGTTTTGAAGACAGCATATGTGCAGGACTGTATGGGTGGATGAGTGGGTATATGTGTGTGTTAGTGAGTGAATGACTGTCTCACTAGTGTCTTTATCAGTAACAACATATGTTTTAATCTAGTATATGTGAGTATTGATGTATATAAGTGAGTATATGTGAGAGTGAGAGATTGTAAGAGTTCCTGTTAAATAAGTATGTGTTTCTATAAGTGATTGTTTAAGAGAGTAAGTATGTGTAAGTTTCCTTAGAAGTAAGGTGGTAGTGTGTGTATAGTTGTATATGCAAATAAATGGATGTTCAATAGTTTATTTTCATGTGTGAGTATGTGTGTGAGTAACTTTTGGATGACTGTCGGTGTGTAACAGGATGTATAGGTGTATCACTACATATGATGAGTGAGTATATGTATGAGTGACTATATAGAACTGTTGGTGAATGAGTGGATGTGTGTATAGATGGTGGAATTACTGAATTGGTTGTTGTAACTGTATGGGTATCTCAATTTTTTTGAAAATCTTAATTTCTATTTTTGAATATGTGTTTCAAGGGTTACATTACACTGAAATGAGGTCTGTCACTCTGTCACAAGGATGGAGTCATCAGTGATGTCATGAGTGATGTAATATGTGACATCATCAGCAGTGCATTGCAGGCGCGCAAGTTATAGTGAGTCCAACTAACTATAACGTGGGAATTTCAATGGTTTTATGTCTGTTAAATTTCCAGCTAACTATAACTGGTGTGAAACCTATGTTTTTTTAGTGAATTTAATAGGTTTTTTAAATGCTAATTCCTAACTATAACTGGTGTGAAACCTATGGTTTTTTCAGTGAATTTCATTGGTTTTTTAAATGCTAATTCCTAACTATGTATAGGGCCTCAAACCTATGTTTTTTTCAGAGAATTTCAAAGGTTTTTAATAGCAAATTTCTATAGCTATGAAATATATTTTTTATAATTAATCCTATATTGTATATTTATGTAATACTATTTTATTTATGTAAATTGTTGATGTTTTTTTTTTTTTTGCCCTGGAGCGCTCCCGGTGCGCGTACCCGTAAGCGCACCGGTAAGCGCAGTCTTCCGGCGCGCCCAGGTGCACCTACCGGTGAGTGTCCCGTTTGCTTTATTTCTGCGAACAAAAACATCATTGTGACGTATCGCATAGCCGCTTCCGCATGATACGCACGGCGCAAGCGCACCCGGAAGCACTCGAGCGCATACGATTGCGCTACGTAAGCGTCCCGGGGCGCGTAGCGTAAGCGCGTTGACCTGAAAATAACACTTTTCATTGGTTCAAGACAGTTTTACTTTCCAAATGATGAAAGCCCGGGTCATGTGACCTGAAAATAACACTTTTCATTGGTTCAGGACAGTTTTGTTTTCCAAATAATGAAAGCCCCCACCTTTTTCCTCATTCTCACTTTGTACTTTGAGTGAGGAAGACCTGTTTGCAGACCTATTTGTACCTATTTGTACTGAGAAATGGCTACAGTAGCGGCAGCAGCAGGAGCATCTCAACCACCACCACCACTACCACCACCACAACACCACAGTGGTGGAGTAGAAAAAGAGGAGGAGGAGGAGGAGATACTACCACCTATAAGCCAAAGGAGCACATAGTCTGGGAGTTTTTTAAAATCCCAAGGGGCCTCAAAAAAGTTAATGCGCCAAAGGTTACTTGTATGATCTGTGGCACTGTACTTTCCAGGGGGAACCCTGCCAAAAAGTATTCTTTTGGCAACAACACCATGAATCGCCACATGCAACGCCGGCACCCAAACAACTATGCTGCAGCAGAAGTCAGAGAACTGACCAGAAACCCTCCCCAATCTTCTCCCAGCACCCCCCAAAGTAAGCAACCCACTCCATCGGGTCCAGAGACAAGGGAGATGGTCCCAAACATCCAAACCCAGTTTGGAGTTTTCAAAATAGTTTGCATATTTTGTGGAAGGACAATTTGCTATGGTGAGCAAAGCATTAAACTCATCAACTGTGCTGGTGACAACCACAAGTGCCAAAAAAACCTTAATTTTTTCCTGATTGTTTTTGCTCCAGTTGAGCCGTTTACAATTCCCTCTTTTTGGTTTGTCCCCATAAAAATAACAAAAAAATATAAAATTGTTCATAAAAGCCAAAAAAAGTAAAAAATGTTCCAAAAAACAATAAAAAAAATATAAAACAACAAAAAGAATTAAAAAACAGTTCTTTTTAGAACTACCTTCAATTTATAAAAAAATGCTAAATTTTTTAAAAAATCTGTCATTCTTTTTTCCCCCATGGTACGCTCCCCGGTACGCTCCCCGGTGCGCGTACCGGGCGCTCCCCCTGCGCAAATCGGAAAAAAAAAATAAATTTGCCCCGCGGGGCCCTTTTATGGCCCCACATCGAACCTAGGGGGTCAGGGGGGTCTACCCTGCCCCCTTTAGGGCATTTCCCCCTTTTTTTTTTGCCACCTCTTGTGTCTCGATCCTACCGAGACACAAGATGGAGGCTGCTCCGGACTGTATGGAATGTTGACAGACACCCGAGAGCCAATCAGCTTTCCGCTCGCGAACTCGCGTAGCGCGCTGGTACGCGCCCCGGTGCGCGTACTGGGGCGCGGTTATAGATATATATATTTTTTTGAACCTAAATAACTCAAAATCCACTGAAGCACATATCTTGTAACATAGCAAAGGCACATCGGGCTACCAGTCCCTACAATCTTGCCAAGTTTGGTGGAAATCCATTCAGCCGTTCGGGCTAAAAGTGAGTCCAACCGCCCTATGGAAATTAAAATGGGGAAAACACGTTTAGGGACCCCCCTTTTATCTCGGCCCCCCCTTGACAAATCCCCCCCAAACTTTAAGGGAAGGAGCGGAGCGCAGAGAGGCAAATTTAAGAAAAATTACAGGCAGATTCCTCAACCGGCGCCAAAGTTATTCCCAATAGAATGTTACAAATTTCCTATGGAAAACAATCCCAACTATAACTACCTACTGGCGACCGCCTATATATATATATATATATATATATATATATATATATATATATATATATATATATATATATATATATATATATATATATATATATATATATATATATATATATATATATATATATATATATATATATATATATATATATGTATATGTATATATATATGTATATATATATATATATATATATATATATATATATATATATATATATATATTCACTGAAAAAACCATAGGTTATAGACCATATATAGTTAGGAATTAGCATTTACAAAACCTTATTTTACTCACACAAAACCATTGAAATTCGCATATATAGTTAGTTGCACTAACTATATATCCCGCACTCGCAATCCACTGCTGATGATGTCACATATAACATCATTCATGACATGGTCAGTGACATCACTGATGAATTTTCAAGGTTTTGTAAATGCTAATTCCTAACTATATATGGTCTATAACCTATGGTTTTTTCAGTGAATTTTCAAGGTTTTGTAAATGCTAATTCCTAACTATATATGGTATATAACCTATGGTTTTTTCAGTGAATTTCAATGGTTTTTTAATAGCAAATATCAAAAGCTGTAATATGTATTCTTCTTTTAAAGGAAAAATATATTTTATACTTATTTAATATAATTTTTTTATGTATACAGTTTTTCATAGTTACATCCACTGGGCTCACAGGTATGCTGATAACAGAAATTTACACAACCTCAATTTACAAAATGTGGAAATCAACTGGATTGGCCAGAGAGGATTGAGATGTCACCAATTGATTCCAACATGCGTTACAACATGCAAGACATCTACAGAGGAGATGGTGTGCACTTCTCAGATGAGGGGAATAGAATATTCCTCCTGAATTTAAGACTGTGCATTGGAACCTACTTGTAGGTACCTAAATCAGCCACAGAACCCAAAAGCTCTTTTCAGAGCTACCCTACCTCTGATCATTCAAAACGTTTATCTTTTTATAACTTTTTTCACTATTTTTTACCAAAGTACGCTCCCCGGTACGCTTACCGGTGCGCGTACCGGGCGCTCCCCCCCCCGCGATTTTTTATTTTTTGCCTATATGAGCGTCCTAAGCCCCCCTCAGAAAACCTAGATGGTCAGGAAGTGTCTACCCTGCCCCCTTCTACCCATTCCCAACATTGTTGCCCTCCATCTTGTGTCTCAATTCTACCGAAACACAAAATTGAGGGCTCCCGTAACGCTGCCGGTACGCGTACCGGGGCGCGCACCGGTAAGCGCTCGCTAAAAAAAGGTGGGAAAGTAATTTACAGAAAAACCACTGGAGACACTTTCATCAGATATAGAATAGGCCCTACTACATAGCAGTCCCTACCTTTTACCCAAATTTGGTGGTATTCCATTGAGCCATTTGGGATGTAGCCCTATTTAAATATCCTGAGGTAAATTACATGACAAAAACACATATGAAACTGTTTGAATTTTCAACCAATTAAAATGTTACTTACATTTTGTACTTTTATGTGCTGACATTTGATTGGTTAAGTACATGAATATATATGAAAAATGAGAGAGAAACACAGCCATTTTGACTAACACTACCTAAGGTACATTTGGAAAAGAATTTGACAGAAAACTTCAACTACTTTGAAGAATGTAAGTTGTTAATTTTAAAGGAGAACTATGTTATGCACTTTAAGTTAATTTGGGAAAACGTTTTCAGATAATTACATACTGTCCCTCCATAAGAGTTAGACATTGAGAAAGGCTTATTTATTTAAATTATTGATTGAGTTAGGCTTCTGTGGTATAATTATGAATTTACTTAGGCTTCATCACAAGCACTTTTTAATAGTTCGACTTCCTGCCTGAAACCATACACTGCCCAAAGATAACTTCACTGTTAAAAACTCACAAGTACATGTCTGAACTTAAACACAACAGTGCCCTATCTCTACTGATATATTTATTTTTTAAAGGCTTATTTATTTAAATTATTTATTGAGTTAGGCTTCTGTGGTATAATTATGAATTTACTTAGGCTTCATCACAGGCACTTTTTAATAGTTCTACTTCCTGCCTGAAACCATACACTGCCCAAAGATAACTTCACTGTTAAAAACTCACAAGTACCTGTCTGAACTTAAACCCAACAGTGCCCTATCTCTACTGATATTTTTATTTTTTATGCAATTTACAGCAAGAAAATGGAAGCACAACAAAATGAAAATAATATTTCATTTCAAATAAATATGGAAAACAATCCTAAAGAAGACAAAGAAGAAATAGACTTTTTGGATGACACTGTAGACCAAGACTTAATTAAATGTGTTGAAGAAATTGAATCATGGAATGAAAAGGAGGACATACCAGATGAATTAATGTTGCAAATTCTTTTAGATTTTGAAAAATCGCAACAATAAATTTCAATTTAAAAAGTTAAAATTGTTTGAGACATTATTCTTTTTTATATGAATTTTTTTTTTTGCCCCGCGGGGCCCTTTTAAAGCCCCCACATCAAACCTAGGGGGTCAGGGAGGATCTACTCTGCCCCCTTATAGTCATTTCCCCCTTTGTTTTGGCCACCTCTTGTGTCTCGATCCTACCGAGACACAAGATGGCGGCCGCTCCGGACTGTTTAGAATGTTTACAGACACCCGAGAGCCAAGCAGCGTCCGGAGCGCTCCCCGGTGCGCGTACCGGGGCGCGCTTACAGATATATATATTTTTTGGAACCTAAATTTCTCAAAATCCATTAGAGCACATATCTTGAGACCTAGCAAAGGCACATCGGACTACCAGTCCCTACAATTTTGCCAAGTTTCATAGAAATCCATTCAGCCGTTCGAGCTAAAAGTGAGTCCAACCGCCCTATGGAAAACTCAATGTTAAAAACACGTTTTGGGACCCCCCTTTTTTCTCAGCCCCCACTTCACGAAACCCCCCCCAACTTTCCGGGGTCGCTCAGAAACAAAATGTGCCATTTTCCTGAAAATTTCAGCCAATTCCGTTCATCAACGCCAAAGTTATTCAACATAGAATTTGCAGAAATCCCTATTCAAAAAATCCTAACTATATATACCTACTGGCGACCGCCAGTAGGTAATATATATATATATATATATATATATATATATATATATATATATATATATATATATATATATATAAAATATATATATATATATATATATATAAATATATATATATATATATATATATATATATATATATATATATATATATATATATATATATATATATATATATATATATATATATATATATATATATATTTTACCTACTGGCGGTCGCCAGTAGGTATATATAGTTAGGATTTTTTCTCTATGGAACTTTTGAAAAATCTATGTCTAATAACTTTGACGTTTGTGGACGGAATCGGCTGAAACTTTCAGGAAAATGGCACATTGTGTTTCTGAGCAGCCCCTGAAAATTTGGGGGGGGTTCCGTCAAGGGGGGGGGCGAGAAAAAAGGGGGGTCCCAAAACGCTTTTTTCCCATTCATTTTTCCATAGGGCCTTTGGCCTCACTTTTAGCTCGAACGGCTGAATGGATTTGCACGAAACTTGGCAAAATTGTAGGGACTGTTAGCCCAATGTGCTTTTGCTGGGTCTCAATATATGTGCTCCAGTGGATTTTGAGAAATTAACGTTTAAAAAAACAGATATATCTGTGACAGCGTCCTGGATAGCGCACCAGTTCGCGTACTTTTCGCGTAACGGAGCTTTGCGAAGCGAAGCTGATTGGCTCTCCGGTGTCTGTCAACATTCTAAACAGTCCGTAGCGGCCACCATCTTGTCTCTCGGTAGGATCGAGAGACAAGAGGAGGCCAAAACGAAGGGGGAAATGAAGGAAAGGGGGCAAGGTAGACCCCTTCTGACCCCCTAGGATTGATGAGGGGGATATTAAAGTACCCCGCGGGGCCAAACAAAAAAAAAAAATAATAATAATTTTCGTGGGGTGCGCGTACCGGAAAGCGGTCTGGGGAGCGTACTATCAGGAAACAAGAATGATTGACTTTTAACTTGTTGTATGTTTATTGATTGTTCGTTTTTTTTTTTTTTTTTTTATTTACGTAGCTACATGTAGGTATCAATGTAGAGTCTATAATTTAATAAACGCCGTCTCCTTTGTAGATATCTTGCTTGTTGTTAAAGAAGTTATTGTGGTATATGGAATTCATACCATAGTCTGTCTGGAAAGCCGAAACAACATGGTGGCAGGAGATGATAAAGAGATGTTAAATACACATTGGGGATTATATAGTGGGAGAAAGGAAGTAACTATGAACAAAGTTAGTATGTAACACAAAAAAGTTGCACAGTATATTTTAAGTCTCACTTTATATTATATCTATTTTGGTACTATTTCATAATTTACATATAAAAAAGAACAATGTCTCAAACTATGTTTAATTTTTAAATAAAAATTTATTGTTGTGATTTTTCAAAATCTAAAAGAATTTCCAACATTAATTCATCAGGTATGTCCTCCTTTTCATTCGATGATTCAATTTCTTCTACACAATTAATTAAGTCTTGGTCCAGAGAGTAATCCATAAAGTCTATTTCCTCTTTGTCTTCCTTAGGATTGTTTTCCATATTAATTTCAAATGAAATATTAATTTCATTTTCTTGTCCTTCCATTTTCTTGCTGTAAATTGCATTAAAGAAAAAATATATCAGTACAGATAGGGCACTGTTGGGTTTCAGTACAGACAGGCAGTTTGGTTATTTAAACAGTGTTTTTTTCTTTGGGCAGTGTATGGTATCAAATCGGAAGTAGAAATATGAAGAAAATTATCAAATAAACTCTTAGTCAATTCTGAATTATACTAAAGAAGTCTAACTCTATCCTTAACTCAGGGCCGGCGCTAGGCATTGGCAGCGTGGGCTGCCGCTCAGGGCCTCGCACTCAGCCCACCAGCATGGGGCCACGCACTGGTGATGTGTCCTTTTGTTTTCCTGGAGATCTATCACAAAGAAAGGTGTCGCCTGCAATTAAGGTCCATTGGCGGGGGCCCCCTCCTTGGGCCTCTCATTGATGGTCTCAGGAGGTATAGGGGAGGGAGAAGGAGACGCTCCCTCAATTGCAAGGAGACCATTCACAGACACTGTGGGGGGGCCCATTGTCCAGCATTTTGCCGCACCCTCAGTTTTAACTTTTAGACCACAATCAATTCTCACACCTATGAAGGTGTGAGAAATGCGTGTGGATTAAAAGTAAAAACTGTGGGGGCATCAAAATGCTGGACAATGGGGCCCCCACAGTGTCTGTGAATGTTCTCCTTGCAAGGGGCCACTTATGTAAATTGGAGGGGGCCTCGCGCACGTTCCTTTTTATCCCAGGGCCTTTGCAAATCCTTGGACTGGCCCTGCCATAACTAAAACAGAGAAGTCTATTTTATTCTATAAGTATTACAGAGTGATAGAATATAACTGTCTGAAAATGTTTTTCTAATTAGCTTTCAGTACAGAACATACTTCAGTTTTATAAATAATATCTTACCTTTTAAATATAATTTGAAGTTATCAGTTGATTTTTTGTTGTTCTGCTCTTCACGAAGTAGTAGTCAAAATGGGTGTGTTTCTCTCTCTTTGTTTATATATATTCAGGTACATAACCAATCAAATGTCATGATATAATAGTAGAAATTGAAAGTAATATTTTAATTGGTTGTCATTTGCAACACTTCTGATATGTTTTGCGAAGTAATTTACCTCAGGGATTTTAGAGAGTTCTACATGCTAAATGGCTAAATGGTATTTCAACGAAATTTGTGAAAATGGTAGGGATTGTTATGTAGTATGAGCTACTGTTTAATTGGTGAAAGTGTCTCCAGTGGTTTTTCTGTAAATTACTTTCCCACCTTTTTTGAGTGAGTGCTTGTCAGTGCGTTTCCCGGTACGCGAACTTGCAGCGTTACGGGAGTCCTCCATTTTGTGTTTCGGTAGAATTGAGATACAAGATGGAGGGTAAATAATGTTCAGAATGGGTAGATTGGGGTACTTTAGACGTATCCTGTCTCCCTAAGTTTTCTGAGGGTGGCTGAGGAGGCTCATATATGTCGATAAAAAAAATGTTTTTTTTCGCGTGGTTAGCTGCCGGGACACGAACTGGGTAGCGTACCGGGAAGCGAATATAGGTGAAAATAAGTGAAAAAAAGGTACATTCGAAATTTCAAAAGAGTACACTAAGTTAAGGTAGCTCTGAAAAGAGCTTTTGGGTTCTGTGTATGTTCTAGAAACTTATAAGTAGGAACCAATACACATTCTTAAATTTAGTATGTAAACTCTGTTCCCCTCATCTGAGAAATGCACGCCATCTCCTCTGTAGATATCCTGCATATAGTAACGCAAGTTATTGTTGTAGATAGCACCCATTCCATGGTCTCTCATGTAAGCTGAAACAGACTTATTTACATGCTTCCTCGATTTCTCAATTTGTGGACAAAATTGATTGGACCACCTCCATTTTTGTCTTTGGCATATATTGGAATATACCAAGGCAGTTTGAGGAAAAAGTGTCATCAATTGCTCAAAGGTGTCCTTTAAAAGCATTTCCAGACCTACCCCAGTCAAAGTGCCCAAATCGTTTCCTCCACAGTGCACTATTATGAGGTCAGGGGTTGGCAAATGTAAAAAGGTTTTCACCAATGGTATCAATTGGTGACATTTCAATCCTCTTCAACCAATCCATTTGATTTCCACATTTTGTAAATCGAGGTTGTGTAAATTTCTGTTATCAGCATACCTGTGAGCCCAGTGGATGTAGCTTTGTCCAAGAATCCAGACTGAAAACATAGCTAGAGGAGTTTTTGCTGCAGTCAGATGAAGTGTGGGAATGAAATGGCAGTTGAAATAGTGATGTTTGTAATGTAAAAAACTGTGGAGTTTAAGTGTAAATGATTCATTAGCAGTGATTGGTGTATTTCCATTGCTGAAAACAGAAAGTTAGGGTGCATGGATGTGTTCTTTGAAAGATGTATTTTGAATGGTTATTTAAAAATGTTGTTATGAAAGATTGCAGTGGATTAGCAGGTGTACTGAGAGTTCAGAGTTCATTTGAAACATTGGTGTGTGAACTTGTGACCATGACAGGTCAGGCAGGCGCTAGTTGCTATGGAAAAGAGGTAGAAAGGGCAGAGGGGGGAAGGGTGTTGATTTGAAAAAAGTGAGGGAAGAGTTTTTATTGGCTGACATGAGAGATATGTGTGTTGAATATCAGCGTTTCGGTGCCTTTGTTGGTTCCAGCCTCTGAAGTGCATACCTTTAATTCTGGTACAGAATAATTGGTGTGTTTCTGAGACTGTTTTCAATTTCAAAAAGAATTTGTAAAGGTGAGTTATCGTTTATATATTTTAGTTAAAGAGTAGCATGCTTTTTTGCGTAAATAAGAAAGTCAGCTGTGTATTTAAAATGATGTTTTGCGTCAAGTATTTGCATTCTGCTTTCAAAGGCGATTTTGCATTCTTCATTTACAGAATTGGAAAAATTATTGGTTCGGTAAAATACCGAATCGGTAATTTTTCCGATTCTGTAAATTTGCTATGTAGGGGGGACTCTTCTAAGTCTCAAATTACTTAACGAATCGGAATTTTAGCATGAAATCTAACTTCATGGTAAAAAACCGATTCGGTGTGCATGCACATTTGTGCATGCACATGTATGTCATGTGAAAGGCAGACCTGCCCTTACATGAATGTAGGTGTATTATTGTTTTACATAAAAGGTTTTAAAACTTTGTTTGAAATCAAATGCATGCACATTAAGGGCCCGATGTAGGTGGTCGTTTAGGCCATTTACCGACCGGTTACGGCCGATTTCAGTCGTTTCCGACCTGTAAATGGCGAAAACGTATGTAGGCGCCTAAATCCAGGGCAACATGTAGGTAAATCTACATTTACAGAATCGGTGAAATTGTTTTTGATGGTAAAATGATGTGACTCCTGCAATGCGTCGCTTTTGCGGAACAGATATATGATGTAATTGTGTTGTTAATGTTACGGTGTACATGTAAAAAATGATGTATAAGTGTTGCACGGGCATTGTAGATACTCTCCTATGTGTGCTTAGCAATTTCAAGTCACTTCCCCCGGGTTCAAGAACCTTGTAAATACGTCTCGTTGTGTGTCTGGTCATTTGAAGTCACTTTCCTCGTAGTGTAAGGCCCTTGTAAATGCGCCCCCATGTGTGCCTGGCAAATTTTCAATTTGATTGTTTGAGTTACATAGCCATGTTAAAAGTTATTGAAAAAAAGGTGCAAGTTCCTTAAAAAAACGTTTTCATGTGTATTAGGGCATTTTGGGCCAGATGTAGGTAAATCACATTTACCGATTTTGAAATACCGAATATTACCGAATTTTACCGATTCGGTATTTCAAAATCGGTAAATGGGATGTAGGTACCAACATCTGATTTATTACCGATTCCTTAAAAATTCGGTATTTAGCGACTCGGTAAATACCGAATCGGTATTTGCTATTGAATCCTATGGGCCTTGAAGCCCATAGGATTCAATTCAAATATCGATTCGGTATTTACCGAATCGGTAAATACCGAATTTGTCAAGGGTGCAGGGGGTATCACTTTGACACCTTCTAGCACCCCCAAAACGGGCATGTGTGCAATGTGGCACACAGACATGCCCTAAGGGCACGTCTGTCTGTCACATGGCACATGTGTACATGCACAGATGTGCATGTACACAGGAATCGGTATTTTACCATGGATTTGTATTCCATGGTAAAATACCGATTCTGAAAGCCATGTGCCAATGGAAAATTGGCTACCCACATTTCAATCTTGCATTTTCGGAAAAATTACCGAATCGGTAAAATTACCGAATCGGTAAAATTACCGAAAATGCAACATTTAAGGGCCCCTACATGTCAATGGCCATTTACCGGTCGGCCGTCACCGATTGGTAAATGGCTATTTTCGGCCACCTACATCTGGCCCCTACATTCATGGGGAACAGACTTAAAGGGCCCGATGTAGGTGGTCGTTTCAGGCCATTTACCGACCGGTTACGGCCGATTTCGGCCGTTTCCGACCGTTAAATGGCCAATCGGTATGTAGGGGCCTAAATCCAAGGCCACATGTAGGTAAATCTACATTTACAGAATCGGAAAAATTATTGGTTCGGTAAAATACCGAATCGGTAATTTTACCGATTCTGTAAATTTGCTATGTAGGGGGGAGTCTTCTGAGTCCCAAAGGCCTTAATGAATCGGTATTTTAGCATGAAATCAAATTTCATGGTAAAATACCGATTCTGGTGTGCATGCACATGTGTGCTCGCACACCTATGTCATGTGAAAGGCAGACCTGCCCTTAGGGCTGGTTTGCCTGCCACATGGCACCTGTGCCTGTTTTGAGGGTGCCAGAGGGTGTCAAAGTGATACCCCCTGCACCCTTGTGAATACTTTTATTTTATTTATTTTTATAGCATTGTTGAATCTAGTTCTTACTGTTATTGATTTACTGTTTGGTAATAGTGGTTAATAACATTTTTATTATATTTCACCACAGATTCAACTGCAAATTATTTGGAAATTAGACAATGCCGTCTAAGGATAGAATTCGAAAGGCTACGAAACGTCAAAGACAGCAGTTACCTAACATTTTGCAGCAGTCCTCTACATTAGTATTACCTCAACGGACGAAGAGAACACCGGGTAAGAGAACGAAATCATTCCTTAAAAACATTTGTAGAACAAAAAGTATAACTACAGAACAAGTTTTAGTCCAGAAAAAGAGAGCCAATTTAAATGGAAAGGAAAGGCCTGTGAAAAAAGTTTGTGCTAGAGCACGAGATAACTCTGTGCATGGCAGTAGAAGGGCAAATATTTTCAGGGACATTCGTAAGCGAATGTTCCGCAACAGGGTAATTGTCAATTTGCTGAAACAATTTAAAAAAGGTCAACAGAAAGTGTCATTTTATAAGAAAAAGAAAAATGTAGAGAAAATGATTGATCAGGCTTTCGAAATCAAGCGAAAGTTATTTATTTTGGTAATTAATAGAATTAGGAAACTAAACAAGGTAATTTATGTTTTCAAGTCTAATAGTAGATGGAAGAGAGAAGTTAATCTTACTAATTTTTGTGAGGTTTTTTTAGGAGAATGGATGCATAGTTCAAATAGTGAGGCATTTTTTAATGAAGAGAGTTATTTTCAGGACAATGTTTTGGTGCATGCAGTTGACAGTAGTGGTCGAGCATATGAGGTAAAAGATGGTCATCCGGTTGAAAAAGAAATACTTGTGTCTGCAGATGCAGAAGAGGCGCTAAGTGATGAGGTTTTAGGGAGACGTCCTAAGGGACCAGTGTACACCTGGAAGTGTAGTTCTATTTGCAGTGTGCGACAGGATTCCATCAAGTTGCTTTGTGATTTTATATGGACATTTCATAAGAAAAGTGTAAAGCAAAAAATAAAGTTGTTGCAAGAATTAGATCCTTGCAGAGTGAGACAAGTGACAGGTTTGCGTGGTCATTCACTGGCTTGTCTTTCAAGGAGAGTATGCCAGAGTGTATTTCATCATTTCAGGATGCTAGCAGTGCATCATAATAAAGTGAGGAAATTAGTTAGAATGTTGTATTATGCTAAGAGTCCAGCAATTATGCTTAAAAAATTAAGCAGAGCTCTTTTGCATGGTTCTAAAGAAGATGTGAAGAATATTTGTCAAGAAATTGAGTTCTGTTATTTTGCTGGTAAAGAGAACAATGTTGATATTGAACCACTAGAAGATGGCAATGTGGAAGACAGTGAACAGATTTTCAGTACAGATAAGTTTCACAAGGAAATTTCCACGTTTATGGTGAAATCAAGTGAGAGGCCTAATTTCACTTGTGTGTGTTGTCGACGGACTTATTATAAGAATCAGACTAAGTTAGTGGATATATATGCAAAGAGTGATATGGAAAACAATAGTGAATGGAAGGATTTTGCCACATACTTGATGGTAGAAAATTGTTTTGATTTGGGAGCAGACCAACGTATGTGTACTAATTGCTATAACAAATTAAACCAAAACCAGATGCCTGCTAGAGCGGTTTATAATAATCTGGAATTAGATGACATTCCTTATGAATTGAAGGATTTAAATACTTATGAATCTATTTTGATTCAAAGTGTCCATCCCTTCCAGGCTATTGTACGAATGGAGCCAAAGACAGTAAAGTTGCCTCCATCAGATTTACAGAGAGGATTAAAGGGAAGGGTTGTTTATTTGCCTTTGGATTTGAAGAAAAACATTTATACAATTGGAGTAGAGAAAGTGGAAGAGGAACCTCTGGTTGTCATAGTAATGGTGTTCCGACAAAGAGTAAGAAAATCTGGCAAGATTTAGTGGATGTTAGGAAAGTTAAAAAGGCAACATTGTATTTGATAAAAAATAATAAGTACTACAAGAATGTATGTGTTGCAGAAGAGGAAGTAAGTGAAGAAGAGGACTGCGATTTGTGTCCTGGTCAAATTGAGAAAGTAGAAGCCTTTAAAAAGGAAGAAATATATGAACATTATAGTGTTCATCCTTTGCATTCTAAGGAAGTCATGGGGAATGCTATTGAGTAGTTTCAAATGAAACATGCCAAAGGGAGTCCCATTAGTGTTTGGGAGGAAAGTTTGGAAGCTCGGTGTTTCCCACAGTTATTTCCCACAGGTCGAGGAGGACGTTATGATGAGCGACCTGTTCAAATTCCTGCTTCAGAATACCGGACTTTACGATTGTATACAGAAGATCCTAGGTTTCGACAATACATTCCCTATTTATTTAATCTATTGTTTGAAAGTGATCTCTCTGGATTGTCTTATGCAGTGAACCACATATTGAAAAGTGGTATACAACTGCGAAATATCTCGGCAAGGGACTTTATGGATAAAGTCAATGTGCAAGACAGTATTTTGGATTCTCACCTGATTAATCTCATGGCTTGTCAGCGTGGTACTAATGAGTATTGGTACCGCCGTCATGGTGACTTAAAATGTATGCTGAGGAACTTAGGAACTCCCACATGGTTCCTCACTCTCAGCTGTGCTGAGTATGGCTGGGAAGACTTACTTGAATTTCTACGAGAGGTAAATGGAAACATTGAAAATATTGAATTCAAGACACCCGGAGACCTGTGCTCTTTGGATCCTGTGAATGTATGCAGGTACTTCAATCATAGATTTGAAGCTATGATGTCTTTCATCACGAACAAGAAAAATCCACCTCTTGGAGAGGTGTTGGATTTCTTCTGGAGAAAGGAGTATCAAGCAAGAGGTGCTCCTCATATACATATGCTACTATGGATCAAAGATGCACCCAAGTTTGGAACAGATCTGGATGACTTAGTGATGAGTTTCATAGAACAGTATGCTACATGTGCTGTTCCAAAGACAAACGAAGACAAAAGTCTAAGAGAACAAGTTTTACGGTTTCAAAGTCATCGTTGTGGAAAGTACTGTCGTCGTAAATTCAGAAACAAGGACAAATACTACACCAAATGTCGTTTTTCATTTCCACGGTCGGTGTTATCAAAAGGAAGAGTTAACAATTTGATGTCATCGCTGCGACATAATGTGTCGAGGAAATGCCCCAAAAACACATATATTTTGAAAAGAAATGAAGAGTCCAAGTACATCAACGACTACAACCCAGTGATTTTGTCCATGTGGAATGCTAACATGGATATCTGGGGCCTCATTTATGAAAAGTGACGCATCGCTGCATGAAAACAGCGATGCGTCACTTTTCACTGCGCACTCATTGCGACATTCCTGATGCGTCATATTTAATGTATGACGCATCATGTCGCAAGGAGTTACAGATACGTCAGTATTTCTGACGTATCTGTAAGCGCAAAAGTGACGCATTGCTGGAGTGTGTCACAAAAGTGACGCAACTCCAGCAATGCATCCTTTCACATGGGGAAAGCCCCATGTGAAAGGGCTTGCGTCAGTCTTACGCCTGCTGTGAGGCAGGCGCAAGATTTTGACGCAACAGCGTCCTAAAAATGACGCAGAGAAATGTCATAGATTTCACTGCGTCATTATTACGAGGCTTTTTGCGGGGGAACGCCCCCTCTGCATACATTATACCTGACGCAGGTATAATGTGGCGCAGGGGTTTAAAAAGTGACGCATCTACCGAGATGCGTCACTTTTTAAATATGGCGCAACAAGGCGCATTTTTTACCCTGCTGGTGCGTCAAAAAAAGTGACGCACCGGCGGCGCAAAACTGACGCAAGGCCTTCATAAATAAGGCCCACAGTTTGTGGCTGACAACTGTATGGCTGTGGCTCGGTATGTGACGTCTTACATCACTAAAAAAGAAAAGACAGAACTGAAGGATATGTGGGAGGATATTTCCCATGAAAAGAGCCTCAGTAAGAAGTTGTACAGTTTCAGTCTGAAGATGTTGTCGCATCGAGAAATTGGAGCTTACGAATGTTCTGACCGGTTATCTTCAGCAAGTCTCTATGCCAAATCTAGGAGTATCATTTGGGTGAGTCTTGGTCTTGCTGCAACGCGTAATCGAGTTCTGAAACCTGTACGGGAAATTGAGTATTTGGCGGAGAAGGAGCCAAACAGTACAGATATTTTGAAGAGCAACATGTTGGATACATATTATCCAAATAGAAGCAGTCACCTGGAGAATGCTTGTCTGTATGAAGTTCTTCAAAATTACGTTTTCAAGAGGAACATCAAAGAAGATATTGATAAAGGAGTGTACGCTGTAATTGGAAGTGAGGGATGTCTGGTCAAGCAAAAAAAATGTCAATTGATAAATCATCGAAAATTGGATTGCGAATCTCCCGAAAGAAAAGAGTTTTTCTATTTAGCTCTTTTGCAACTTTTCAAGCCTTGGCGTGCAGAAGAGGAACTGCTTGGGGATTTCCTCTGTTATGAAGACTCTTTCAATGCAGCCAAGGAGTCCATAGAATGTCCTGTTTTTCCAAAATATCTACAAATGTTGAATGCAGAAATTGAGCAGGAAGCAACAATTGCAGCCAAGATTGCTAGAGACAGTTCTCAGGACAGTCAGAGTTCTGTTTCATTGAGTCAGGATCCACTAGGAGAACCAGTTATTGAAAATGAAGCTGCCACTGCCATGATTGAAGTGGAAAGAGCCATGGCACATGCTCAGAAGGATGCGGTTAACTTAGAAGAATTGGAAAGACAACTTAACGTTGAGCAGAGGAAAAATATGTCGAAGTTACCAACCAAATTGAGCATGGATTAAGTCATGAGAAGGAAGAGTGCTCATGTACGTCGTTGAAGCCTGTCCGACTGTACGTGAGTGGAGAAGCAGGAACTGGAAAAAGTTTCCTTATTAAAGCAGTTTCATGTTATATGCAGAAAAGGACTGATTCATCGTTGTCTTGTGTTGTGACCGCTCCAACTGGACTGGCAGCTCATAACATTAAAGGGATTACTTTGCATCGGTTACTGATGCTGCCAGTGGAGCATGATAACAAATTACAATACCACAAGTCATCTGGAGATGCTTGTTGTGAAGTATCTCGAGTTTTGAAGAAGATGAAACTTCTTATCATTGACGAAGTAAGCATGGTTTCCAATCTCATGCTTGCTTTTGTGCACTTAAGAATGCAGGAAGTTCTTAAAACAGAGTATGATGTGTTATTCGGTGGCAAACACATCATTGCTTTTGGTGATCTTCTGCAGCTGACACCAGTGAAAGGACAACCAGTGTTTAAACTGCTTACACATGAAGATACCAAGAAGTGCCTAGGGAGCATTGGCAACGTTAACATATGGTTAAACTTCAGTTATGCTGAGCTGCGTGAAAATATGCGTCAGGCGAAGGACGAAGATTACAAGAATATTCTACAAGATATTAGAATCGGGAGAGTGACTGAGCGTGGTAAAGAAGCTTTACATGCACGCTTACTGTCAAATTTATATCCAGAAGAAGACGTTTTGCCAGAGGATATTTTTCAGAAAATTACTGTGAAGAAATCTGGAATATGTTTGATGCCAACTCTTGCAGAATGTTCCATCTTCAACAACAAAATGTTGAATTTAGAAAAACAAGAGATTGTGAAACTTGAAGCTATTGACAAAATAGAGCATATGGGAGCAACAATTATTTTGTCAGAGAATTTGTAATCTATATTGGATTCATTAGAGAAGACTATATCTAAAACTGCGGGTTTTGAAAAGACTTTGAATGTGTGCTTAAATTGCCGAATCATTTTGAGAAGGAATTTACATGTTGAAAGAGGTCTGGTAAATGGATCAATGGGTAATGTTGTTGATTTTGAGAAATACAGAAATAGAGATGGAATTGAATTTTTAAAAATTAAATTTGATGGCATTGAGGAAGTACAGCTAATTGGTTGTTGCTCTGCTAGGTTTTTGCTTGTTAAAGACTTATATGTTCGCCTTAAGCAGTTTCCTGTTTGCTTGGCATATGCGGTGACAATTCATAAATCGCAAGGTTTTAGTGTAGACACTGCTTTAGTGAATATTGGCAGTTCTGTATTCAAAGAGGGTATGGTTTATGTAGCATTGTCACGAGTCAAAAATTTATTGGGTTTGTACTTGATTGACTGTGATGTCACAAACATTTGTGCAGATCTAGATTGTGTTAAGGAATACAATAGGTTAAGAAGAGAGTATGCACCACATTTGCCTCAATATCCTTTGATTGAGAAACGTGTGGAAAGCCGGAAACGAAGAAATATCAATAATAGTAGGGAGGTTGTAGCAAAAAGACCAAAAGTCGATGAACCCAAAAGTGGAAGCAGGAATAACATGAATTCTGTTGAAAATGTTGTTGGTTTTAAATTTGAAAATAGTTCTGGTGTCAACTGCTATGCTAATGTAGTTGTTAATGTTCTCTTTTCACTAGAGACTTTCAAAGAACAGATTGTGATCAATTCGGAACAAAGTTTATGCTGTTTGTTGAATTCTGTGTTAGAGAAATGTAGTGATGATAAAACGAGAGTAGAAAGTGTGTCTGAAATTCGTTTTCTGTTAGACGAATGTTCAGGTCAAACAGAATTCTCTGAAAATATTCAGCAGGATTGTCAGGAGTTATTAATGTATATGCTTGATGTATTGCAAGATGAGGGTGTAGATGTAGATTATCTAATTGGCCTTTCTTATCAATGGCAGCATGACTGCGAGAACTGTAGGCTATCAAGTACTAATAGTGTAGACTCGGAAAGATTTATATATTTAACTTTGCCTGACAGTAAATCAGTATCCTTAAATAAGCTAGTAAAGGCAGCCGATCAAAATATGGAGTGCAGCCAATGTAAGTCTGGAATGCTGTCCTCGTTAATTTTACGAAGTTATGGCCAGTATGTCATTTTAATGTTCCAACAATGTAGGCCTGATGGAACTAAATTGACAACTTTAATTAATAATTTTGTGGCTTCGCAGTTGTCAATATCAGGATGACTTTATATCATAACGGTCCTTCAACTAATTCAGGACATTACACAGCCTATTTGAAATCTGGAAACGGATGGTTATTCTGCAATGATTCTGTTTTAACTTTTAAAAAAAGATTGCCTTTCCACCTTCAAAATTCTTACCTGGTGTTCTTACAACCAAAATTTTAGGAAAGGAAGCTTGGGATTTGTTTAGAGGAATTTACAGAGGTTCTAATGGCTCCTACTATATATGGCCTTGTGGATAATTGTAGTACAGAGCGAAAACTGTTTGTTTTTATAAGCAAAGTCAAGCAGCAGATCAAAATAAGGAGTAGAGGAAATGTAAGTCTGCAATGCTGTCAACATTATTTTTGAAAACTTATGGATGAAATGTCATTTTACAATTTCAACTACATAAACTAGAAGAAAATAAGTTGTCCAGTCTAATTAAAAATGTTTTTGCTACAGAGTCATCGATTTCAGGAAGAACATTTGCAACTGCAGTTATTACATAATATGCTGGTCCTTTGACAACATCTGGATATTACACAGCTTATTTAAAATTTTAAAAATGGCTATTCTTTCAGCAAACATTACTAATTGAGTATAAAGCAATGTTGACTTTTAACTTGATTTTTGAAGTCAGAAATTAGGGTAGGTAATTGGACTACAATGATTCTAGGTGTTGCTGTAACTTAGTGTGCTGTTTCAAATTGCTTTGTATGTCTCAGTTTTCTTAAAACAATTGAGTTTATCTTTCAGAAAGTGGCGGGCAGAAAATAGTAACAGCACAACTGAGTATAAGCTGTTCATAGGATATCCTTTGACGTCATACAAAGTAAGTTACTTTGGAGAAGTTCCTATTTCTGCTTATTTATATTATTTGGGTTTTTTAAACACAATAATTTTGATTGTGTTTTTTTCCCCGCTGTTATATGATGAATACCTTCAACTCACTGTTTTCAGTGAAATTTGATTTTTTCTGATAACAGCAAAAATAAACCATTAAATATGTGTAATTAATTTTCTACTTTGAATTGTGATTTCTAATATGTATATGGATTGGTGTGGCTCACTGATTAGAGGCGGCAGACCCAGAAGCAGAGGTCGGCCTGGGACCAGAGTTCAATTCCTGACGTGGCAGGATCTTGGGCCTTGGTCAGCGGACTCGATAATTCTCGCTTCGGTGCCATACTCCAACCATGTGTCCCACTCAGCAACTTTGGGTAATAGCTTGCTTAATCTCAACTAACAGCCCCATCAGCTCCGGGGATGCCTGGCATCACCTTGGGGATGCTCAGGAGGGACCATCTCACAGGGAAAGCCAGGATGGGTTCCCCAGCGGTATACAGCGCCGGGACACCTCTTTGCTGGGTCAGCTGTACGCTTTACTAGTATACCACATTTAACATTTAACATTCATTTTGTCTTATGCTCACTCTTTTTTTACCATCTTGTATTAATTTAAATTTTTTTGTTCTTTCTTACACAGATTAAAAGTATGAAAATGATAATACACTACGGTAATGACAATTATAAGGTAAGCGTTTAGTACTTTTTACGTTACATGTCTATCAGATTTAACTTTTATTAGTTCCTCTGCTTCTTTTTTTTAACCCTTAGTTCCCTGTCTTTGCTACTTCCTTCATTTCTTTTTCTATTACTTATTTATACTACTCTTTTCACTTCTTTCATGAGTCCCTCTTTCAACAGTAACTGTGTGTTACTCCCTCTATTTTTCTTTCTTTTCACATTACTCTCAGTTTATTAATTCGTCTTTTTTTTTAAAAATATTTTTTTTACTTCGCTCCCGGTTCGCGTACCCGAACGCTAACCGGGAAGCGTATCAATAGAAATAGAGGATGCTAGAGTGCTAAATATTCTAGCAATTTTTTTTAAAAGGGAAGGTAGTTCGGAAAAGAACTTTTTTTTATTATTTTTGAAGTTTTCAATTTTTTTTGAATTTTTTGGAGGAAGGAGAAATAAAAATGATTTACTTCAAAGGGCTCAACAGGAGCAACAAAAAAAAATTACTTTCTAGGACGTTTTGGACATTGATGATTTTCAAATGATCTATTTATTAAAATAATACTCATTTCTCCGCATGAAATTAATTTTCCACACTTTACACAAGTCAATCTCATCTGCCCAAAGTTCTTTTGCAGATTTGGAACCATTTCCCTTGCCTCTGACTCACTTATTGTTAAGTCATTGGTGGATGTTTTTGCCGGTCGAGGGTTATCCACCAAATCTCGAAATTGCGCTTTGGAATAAATAAGAGGGTGCCAAGTCTCCATGTGCCGATGCATGGTATGATTACCAAAGCTATATTTTTTTTGGTCCCTCTCGAGAGTGTTTTTTTGCAGATGAGGCAGGTAACGTACCTGGCATTAACTTTCTTTTCATGAGAAGGAAAAGAAAAAAATTGCCCGATAAAATTCACTTTCACACGAGACGTTCTTGGCATTTCTTTCAGAAAGCCACTTGTCCCTTGCTCCTGTTCCTCGTCTTCCTCTTCTTTTTCTTCCTGGTCGAAGATGACCTGGCTAGTCGGTCCTCTCTTCTTTGGTGGTGGTGGAGGTGGTGGAGATCCACCAGCTGCAGCTAATAGAAATGCCATGTCTTAGCAAACAAAAACAGGTCTTTCTCTCATAAAAATGAAAGTCGGAGTGAGGAAAAAAGGTGGGACTTTCATCATTTGAGAAAAGAAAATGTTCTAAACCAATGAAAAGTGTTTGTTTTACGTCATATGATCAAGCGTTCCATCATTAGGAAACTAAAAGTAAAATCAACCAATGAAAAGTTTTATTAACTAGTCACATGACCTGTTATGCTTACGTTCCGCGTTCCGCGCCACGCCTCGGATCGATTCCGGGGCTTTACGTTTCGCGCCTTCGTTCGCATTCCAGAACGCTTCCGGGTGCGCTAACGCAGCATGTCCATAAGGGGCATTACTTAGTAACGCGATATGTTGCGTTTACGGGACGCGTCACGATGTGCCTTTCTAACGCGGTATTTGCACTAACGGAACGTTTACCGATTCGCGGACCGGCAACGAAACAAGAAAAAATAATTTAAACTATAATATAAATTGAATTAAAAAAATATAATACAAATATATATAAAATATATTTGTGAATTAGAAAAAAAATATATGTTACAGCTATAGATATTAGCTTTTAAAAAACCAATGAAATTCACTGAAAAAACCATAGGTTATAGACCATATATAGTTAGGAATTAGCATTTACAAAACCTAGAAAATTCACTGAAAAAACCATAGGTTATAGACCATATATAGTTAGGAATTAGCATTTACAAAACCTTAATTTACTCGCACAAAACCATAGAAATTCAAATATATAGTTAGTTGCAATAACTATATATCGCGCACCCGCAATCCACTGCTGATGATGTCACATATTACATCATTCATGACATGGTCAGTGACATCACTGATGACATCACTGATGACATCTCAAATGACATCACTGATGACATCACTGATGACATCTCAAATGACATCACTGATGATATCACTGATGACATCACTGATGACATCTCAAATGACATCACTGATGACATCACTGATGAAATCTCATTTGCCATTACTGATCACATCACTGATGACATCATTTATGTGATAATACGATGAACCTCTTCAGACTCTAATATAACCTTAGATACACTCAGTGTAAACAGACACTCACAGACTGTCACTCATCCATGGAGTTACTCACACACCTAGTCAGTCATGCAAAGAATCAATCACACCTCCATTTTCTCAACTATACAGTTATACACACCTTACTTATTCAAACATATACTAACACATATTTACTCTCTTATGCAATCCCTGATACATGTTCACAATGATCCATACAGCCACTCACACATTCACTGGCTCTTATGCATAGTTATTTATATATGTCAACTCTCACATGTACTGTGTTTTACATATGTACTTACTTTGACATGTAGCACTGAGAAATCCATTCACTCACCAATACACTCAGGCAGACAGTCAACCGCCCATACAGCTGATTCCACATGCACTTTTGAACCCATACATCTGGTGAATCAACTGTTCACACATCTATGCACAGAGTCACACACCTCCCAGCCACCCATACACACACTCAGTCTCCCATACAAATACTTGGGCAACCAATCAATAACCCATATACTTAATCATAAAGCTACTGATCAACACATGCAGCAGTTTACAGAACAACAGACATAATGATGCACAAATTAAGACAGTTTAGTCACTAACACATGCACTCAGTGAGACACATTAAATCACTCACTCATACAGTCAGTCATGCACCTACTAAATCCTTCATCCAGACACTTATACATCCACTCATTCTTCAATATGTAAAACAAATTTAAACTTTACAGAAACATACAGTCACTCGATGATGTCATCAGTGATGTCATCAGTGATGTCATTTGAGATGTCATCAGTGATGTCATCAGTGATGTTACTGACCATGTCATGAATGATGTAATATGTGACATCATCAGCAGTGGATTGCGGGTGCGCGATATATAGTTATTGCAACTAACTATATATTTGAATTTCTATGGTTTTGTGCGAGTAAATTAAGGTTTTGTAAATGCTAATTCCTAACTATATATGGTCTATAACCTATGGTTTTTTCAGTGAATATATATATATATATATATATATATATCTCCACAACTCCATTCACCTGTAGTTCGAACACAGCAGCGGGTGCCTCCGTCAGGTGGGTGAAACCTTCTTGCCTCGCTAGCACAACAGAACACACGGAGCACTATATATATATATTCCTGACCCTCCAGTTCCAGGGATGGAATACAGAGCAGGGTCAAACCACAGCAAAGTTGTAACCCGGAAAATGCAAAAAGATGGGTTCAAAGTTCCATATTGCTTGTTTATTCACCCATAAGGGTCCAGACAAGTGTCCACCTCAGACACGTTTCAATCACCTCCGCGATCTTGTTCACATAAAGCTCTGATGCCGGACCACCATTTTTAAATTATGTGCATCCAATCAAATAGAAGGATTGGTAATAGTGTGGAATACACATGAAAAAACACATATCAGCAAGGGAGCATTTAGTCAAAAACTTAAGGAAAGACCTATTTAAACATTCAATATTAAGCACTGTCTTAAACCAGCATATGATGTTAAATTGATAATAGACAATTAATCCGTCTCATGGATAAAAGTGTCACCAAACAATGCCTTCTCAAAAATTCTCATACGGCAGATTATAACAGTTAAGTTGATGCCAAAATGATTTTGTGTGTACCAACCATAGTTAAAATACTGGCAAGTGCCTAATAGTACCAATGTCTTTTCACCTCTTACTATATAAATATATATATAAAAAATTGGACAACAGTAAAAACTGATACCAATAATGACCTGCACCAGAGGCATTTGGGCATAGATTTAAATATTTAGTAGAAAAATTGCTGTTGATAAATAAATAAATAAGTACAACAATGCTCCTGAATAACATATGCCGAACTGATTGTAAATAGTGATACATATAAAAAAAACACAATATATACAGATAGGAAACACCTACAAGTGGTGGGGCTGTGCAAGAGGTAGCTAAAGAGTGTAAACAACATTCAATAAAGTGCTACAGCTTATATTAAAGCTGCCAGTGAAGAGTGCAAAAATGTGCACTAATATACAATGTTATTAAAGATATCTGTGGGCAAAAAAGTTATAGATTAGCAAAATTCAGTCCAATGATAGTAACAATATTAAAAAACCAAATAGTTGTTGCTCATTTGTAATTACCAGAGAATTACGTATTGCAGAAAAAACTCATGGGAAAGGTCTAATAAATATTGTTATAGTAAAAATTTATAAAAAAATTAAGGAGGTCTTCACTGGTGTTAAGTCCATTAGGCATTCTAGTGTCAAGTAAAAGAATGAAAGAAGAATGAAAGAAGACTCCAACTGGCGTAACTGTCTTTCCCGGTTACCCCCTCGAACTGATGGAGGAACTGCCCCAATTACAAAATATTTTAAATCAGATTCTGTTCATTGAATGGCTTTGAAATGCCGAGCATCTTGTTCGAATCTGAGTTCACAATCACACGCAGATGTTGCAGTATGCAATTAAAATCTGGCAACTTTGTACTGCCAATGTACTTGAGATGGCAAGTGCACTAAAGGATGTACACTGCAAAATCCGTCCGACATGTAAAATGGCTTTTAATAGGGACTGGAATGTCTCAAAAAGCTGTGCAATACTCAGATACATTAATCCAAAATTTACAAGCTTGACAAGATGAGAATTTAAAAAAGCCTGATTTGGATAACCAAGTAGATTTAAAAGATAGTTCAGGGATAGATTTAACTAAGGCATCCCTCATGGAGAGTGCCCTCCTGAAAGTTATGGTGGGGAGAGCAGGTAACAGAAATTTTAGAGTGATGTCAGTTAGGTGATAGGCCTATGTTTGTAAATTATCTTGCGAATAATGTTGTCCTGTCTGCAATATGTAGTAATGAGTCTGATAGGTTGCAAGACTTCTGTTGTCGTATGACTCAGGTCAACTAAATTGTTTTGTTGTTTGGTCACAAGGCATATCTCACGGGGACCGGCATTGGCTTTATTTAAGGCTTTTTCTAAATCATACAGTTTGCAACCAAGGGCTAAAAAGCAATTTAATGCTTCATTTTGACATTGTTCTAAATCAAGTTCACGGCTGCATATGCGCCGTAAACTGAGATATTCACCATAGGGTATACTATGAATGAGATGTGGCGGGTGAGCACTGCTGGCATGTAATGTTGAATTGCCAGCAGTGGACTTCCTGTGGAGTTTGTTTTCTATTCTATTCTCCAAAATGTACACCTCCACATCCAAAAACTACTCTCTGGGTACTAATGGTGGCAGTAAACTGTAGATTCAAGGCATTATCATTGATAGATGTTACAAATAGGGTCGCCTCTTGCTCAGTGCCCTCCCATACGATGAAAATATCATCAATGTATCTGCCATAGTATTTGATTAAGAAAGTGTTTAACGGCTTCCAACCCTTGTATGTTTAAAATACTGGTATACAGGAAAGGCTATATCAAGTATGACCAGTACATAGCCAGATTTCCACTTTACTGCTTGTATTTTATTCAGAAAGTCACAGGTGTCCTTTATAAAGGATGACATGGTGGTCATACGGTGCTGAATAAAGAAGTCACCATATTTAGACATTGCCTCCAATAGATTATTCCTGAATGATATGATAGGTCTACCTAGTACGGGGAGGTGCCCTTGTGATTATTAGGAATAAAATACATGGTAGCAGTGGTGGTAAATTCATTCTTTAAAAAAAGAAATTATTTTTTGATAAAAGACCCTTTCTTTTTTATTGTAGCAAATGACTAGTCGCAGTAGTTTTTACCTGACTCAAATAATCACAACTAACTTTACAATACCAATTGGGGTCCGAGAGATGACGTTGAGCCTCTTGAAGATACTCACATTTTGGCCATAAGACTATATTGCCACCCTTATCAGCACCCATGACCACAATTTCATTTTTGTCACGCAATTTTTTAATCAATGCCCAATAATTTCTCACTCTGTAATTCTGTTTACGGCCTTGGGAATTGATAGATATGTTCAATTTCTTTAAGTCCTCAGTGACCATCTCACTAAAAACATCCACAGTCTTTTGGTATAACTGGATAGAATTAAGAAGGGGGCCGAAATGGACTGGCAGCCGCCATTCCCATATTTATTCTTTCAAGCCACTCAAAGACAGTATCAGATATCTCACAGTCAGAGTTTTCTTTTGCCAGTGAATTTATCTGTTGTAGCACATCTAGATCTCGAATTTGAAGATTGTCATGAGTGGTTCTTTCAATATTGGTTACATTAGTTTATTTGTTTAGTTGGAAAAACTTATAGAGCTTAATTTTCCGTATACATTTATATATGTCAATGCGCGACTGTTTGTAGGAGAAGTTAGACTCGGGACAAAAAGACAAACCCAAAGCTAATAATTGTTTTTCAGCATTGGTAAGTATGGTGGCAGTTAAATTGATGATGGTACTGTCCTGTACGTCTAACGATTCCATCTCCACCCCCCTCTTCCTTTGTTTGATGAGTTTGAGCCGTTGCCTGCACCTTTCCCTCCGGGGTTGGCTGGTGCTGCGCTCGTTTGATTGTGGGGGTTTCTGGGGCTGATTGTTGCCTGCCTATATGTATGTATATATATATATATATATATATATATATATATATATATATATATATATATATATATATATATATATATATATATGCATATATATTTAATTAACACACACACACACACACACACACACACATATATATATATATATATATATATATATGCATATATATTTAATTAACACACACACACACACACACACACACACACACATATATATATATATATATATATATATATATATATATATATATATATATATATATATATATATATATATATATATATATATATATATATATATATATATATATATATATATTCTGTGCACCGTCTGTTTCCCAGCTCGCACGCTTGCGCAACCACAGCAAGAAAACTCCGGACACGGACCTCGAGGTATATGCAGCTTTTAATCACGCAGAAAGAGTCACCAACGTTTCGGCTCTAACGGAGCCTTGATCACATGACAGCGTGCATTTCACTGGGTACACCTTTTAAAGTGAAAGCAAGTGAATAACAAAAGACACCTGTGCAAGTACGCTACTAAACATGGAAAACATACTATACATTGTACTTGGCAATTGGTTACCATTGAAGTCACCAAATTTGTGTAAAATACAGTCAAATTATCAAGAGATTATACAATGAAGGTAAAATACATTTTGATTCAAATCTCTAAAATGATGACAAACAACAGATTAAATAACACGAGTGAGAGAAAGAGTATTGAGGTAAAATACACAAATCTATTGCGCCGATATATATGTGTGTGTTAAGTAAATAGCACAATAATATATGCTATGCAAATTTTAAAAAGGGAAAAAACTCAAATGGTCTGACTTATGGTATTTGTATATCATAAATGTATGGTTTGTTATTTGCAAAGCTTGGAGAATTGTTTATGTTATTGTGTCCCGCTCCTCCATCAGCAGAACCTACCAATTGCCTGTCAGCTGTTCTATTCATTACCATAGGTTGACCTAGAAAATCTTTGCCAACAACTCTCAATAGATTCTAAAGGTAGTACTCATTATCCAAAACCAATAAGTGAACCCCGTCAGCCCTAAATATACAAAAATCTTCTTGAACATTGCTCCTGTGCTACATAATGCCTGTGCCCTGTAAAATATGAAAAAGAGTTAGGGCCATTTTATTAAGAACTGTGTTAAAATTATCACCTGCCGCTAAAGCAGCAATAATGGGCTTGATAATATGCCCTTGTGAATTCCCATTAAAGCCCATGTTCTGGTGTGAACATGGGCTTCTATGAGAATTTACAAGTGCATATTATCAAGCCCATTATCGCCGCTTTAGCAGCAGTTTCCTGCCGCTAAAGTTGCGATAATTTTAACACGGTTCTTGATAATATGCCCCTAAGTTTCTCAATGAGCCTTCCTTTTCACTTTCTCTATCGCGTCATATTTTAAGGGTCCTCCTCACATGCGGGTTTGCACTATTTCAGACCGTTCCAGAAATGTCCCTTACTAGAGGCCTTGTATGCTCCCTGAAGTAGCCTTTATCACTTTAAAAAGCAACAAACTTAACAGCTGGGCTAGGTCATTCTCCCCAAATGATAACAGTAATTTGACACAGTCACTACGAACACCAACGCAACTTACCAAGCAGTTACTATCCTCAGCTCATTTTGTTCCTTCACCACCACTGCACAGCAAAAAATATACTCGTACTCTGAAGAATCTCCCAAATGAATTGGCCTCTGCTTGCTTGGCTACCAGTTACATTAGTGACTGGCCAGTGATCCAAATTGTAATAATTACTGAATGATAAGGGCCTGGTAAAAAAGCTTGCTAATAAACAAACAGAAAAAAACGTAATTACACCATGCTGAAACACTTTCTTTTTCTTTGGCCTAATGTTTCTTCCACAACAGTCATAGACCCCACTGCCTAATCCTTTCATATTCACCCTAGAAATACCTAGCATATCTGCTTTAGTGGCTACCCCAATGTGGAAAGAATGCATGCCAAATTATTTGGCTTCCCCTTCCCTGGTGACATAATTCAATACACTCCTGGTCATTGATAGCAATTGGTAGACGGTAAACCCAGTCCACTCCCGATCAGAAATAATCTGACCGTCAAAACCCCTGTAGGTAAAAATTAATTGCCTCGATGCACCCAGTTAGTACTTTAGCAGCAAACTGCCTCAATGTTAACCCCCTACCTTTTCCTTTCTGTTCTATTTGATGCTAGCTCAGATAAAGGTGCAGAACTCCACCTCACAACACAACTTCTTTATAAAAAATCACACTTTTCGCACCCAACAAATCCAAGAGCCCCAAAAACAGCTAAGTCATGGAAAAGGCATCTTGTGGCCCGTTTCACATCTTGTCAAATTATCTAGCATTCTATGCAGCTCTGCTGTTACAGGTCTTCTTAAACTATTAATCTATCTCTTTTCCCTTGCCCAATATTCTTTTCCCTGCTCCTATGCTAAAATATTATGACCCCAGAAAATTCTGAAGAAGGCTGAAAT
Organism: Lissotriton vulgaris; assembly: GCF_964263255.1. NCBI lineage: Eukaryota > Metazoa > Chordata > Amphibia > Caudata > Salamandridae > Lissotriton > Lissotriton vulgaris. Next base: position 1,498,568,743 of record NC_141691.1, on the reverse strand, counting down.
GCCAGAAACCGGTCCTCGGTAGCTTGCTTCCGGTCCAGGGAAGGCATGGCTTGGCAGTTCGGGCTGGACTGTTCCCATGAGGCACAGGGTCAGACTTATTTGCATATGGCCATGTCTGAACTGGGGTGGCAGAGTGGGCTAAAGAACGGTGATGGATTAAACCCAGATCAGTTGACTGGGGGTGAGTGCTTGTATTGTCAAAGCTCCGTCCATCATTTCCTTTGGCTTTTCTTTTTTAGCCATAAGTTGGCAGGGTATGCTCAGACGTGAGTCCCTTGCTCACTTTGCCACTCGATTCAAGCAAGCCGGGCTGAAGAAGGCTGAAATGCCAGAAACCGGTCCTCGGTAGCTTGTTTCCGGTCCAGGGAAGGCATGGCTTGGCAGTTCGGGCTGGACTGTTCCCATGAGGCACAGGGTCAGACTGATTTGCATATGGCCATATCTGAACTGGGGTGGCAGAGTGGGCTAAAGAACGGTGATGGATTAAACCAAGATCAGTTGACTGGGGGTGAGTGCTTGTATTGTCAACCCTCCGTCCATCATTTACTTTGGTTTTTCTTACTCCAGCATTAGCCAGAAACTCTCGCAAGGCTATGCTGTTCTTGCATACATAACCAGAGATTTCTCAACTAACCCCAGAACCCATAATCTCCTATTAACCATAGATCATGTAAAACCTATCTCATTATATAAAGAACATCATCACACCACTGAAATGTCTCAGGAAATAAAGCCAACCTCTGTAATCCGATGTCAAGTAAGCTAACATTCTCAGCCTGTGATGTGGGAGCTGGGCTCCTGCCATGGAAACTGAACACTGTGCATGGAAAATGCAGTTTTTGAAGTAAGGACTGCATCTTTCTTTTAGTTCCATCAACTCATCACCAGTTCCTACTGCAACAAAGCCAACAACTCAACCATTTTCTATATTGTCAATGTCACCTGCCTTACTTCCCTAAGTTATGTTATGGTATAAGTTTTATAGAGCACATAGCTGCCCCAGCAAAGGGGTTTCACAGCGCTGATCACCAACTGACATAGAGCAGAAAGAGAGACTAACAGAGAGACACATTAAATAGAGAAAAGATGAGTTTTTATGGCTGTACGGAAGTGCGTGATTTGGGATGCTTCTAAAACCAGCAGGGAGAGAGTTCCAAAGTTTAGGGGCAAGAGCAAGAAAGGAGCGCCCTCCTGCCTGCGCTTTATCTTCAACCGAGAAATAACCACCAGGTGGTGGCTGATTCAATGCAGCTACCATTGGATGATTGGAGATTCATGATTCGATAAGAGATATAGAGAGCTTTGAAATGGATATGTTTCTCCACCGGAAGCCAAAGTAATCTACAGATGGAGTCAGAGGTAGAGCAGGTTCTCTGAAAACCGAGGAGCATCTGAACTGCAGCATATTATTCCCTTTGGAGACGATATGTCTCTGCTCTATTTGTCCATGGGTACAAGGAGTTCACATAGTCCAGCCTAGATAGAACAGTGGCCTGGATGATCACCTAATAGATGGTAGGAAAATAAAAAATACTGCAGGGGTTTAAGACCACGTAGAAGTCCAAAGCAGACACCGGCTACCGCTTTAGTTTGAACCTGAAAGGTCAAGGCGGAGTCGACCCATACTCCAGGATTTTTGACTGTCTGCTTTGGGTCAGATGGGAGGCCCAGAGTGGATGACCACCAATGCTCGCACCACAGACGGTTATCTTTACCCACCAACAGAATCTCAGATTTACTGCCATTCAGTTGAAGACAGTTTGAAGTCATTCAATTTGCTATAGCTGTTAGATTGTATTTTAATTTAAGCATATCCTGTGCAGAGTTGTCAGATAGTGCAACCACCAACTGTGTGTCATCTGCATGAGATACCACAGTTAATCTCCTGTTCCTAGCTACAAGTGCCTGGGGTTGAATGTTGATTTTAAATAAAGAAGGACTCAGGGCAGAGCCCTAAGGAATCCCTTGATACACAGTATGCATCTGAGAACTGAAGGGGGGGACAGACACTTGGAAGGTGGAGATGTGTGGCTCAATGGTTAGAGCGGCAGACCCTGATGCAGAAGTCTAGCTTGGGACCAGGGTTCAATTCCCCGCCTCGGCGGGTCTTGGGCTAAAAAATTCCACGGACCTGATAATTCTCGCCTCGGTGCCTATTCCAATCATGGATTCCCACTCTGCAATTCTGGGCAATAGCTTGCTCAATCTCCACAACGGCCCCCACAATGCTAAGGATGGCTGGCCTCCACCTTGGGGGTGCCCAGGAGTGGACGCCTTACAGGGAAAGCCAGGATGGGTTCCACAGCGGTATTCGTACAAGTGCCTTGAGACCCTTGCGGGTGAGTAGTGCGCTATACAAGTATCAATTTACATTTACATATAGAAAAGAAGTGAACCAGCCCAAGGTGCTGCACTAATATCCTCCAGGCGCTACAGAAGGATCTGATGGGACACTGTTTCAAATGCAGCACTTAGATCCAAAAGAATCAGTGCTGATGTACGTCCTACATCTAGAGAGCTCCACAGAAGTTCTGTTACAGCCAGAAGGGTAATTTCAGTGCTGTGGCATGGTCGGGATCCATTTTGAGAGGGGTACAACAGGTTGTTGGCTTTGTTGAAAGTAGTGAGGATGGAGTTAATTTAGGCTTCGTTAATCTTAGATACCAGAGGAAGAAGAGAAATAGGGTGGATATTCACCGGCTTGGAATCATCCAGGGTAGGTTTTTAAAGTAACGGAACCACCTTGGCATGTTTCCAGGCCATGGGGGCTATAGCAGAGGCCATAGACTGATTAATGAGGTCACAGAATGGAGAGAGAAGCTGAGGTAGGAATATTTGATATTGCTCAGGTTTAAGGGGGTCTGCTGGGATCCTGATTTGAGGTTATTGCAGATGGGGTGCATCACTTCTTGGGAGAGTGCCGGAAAAGCAGAGAGTGTGGGAGCGCTGCTAGGCAAAAGATGTGAGCCTGTTTTGCTCACAGTATGGGGAAAGGTTCTGTAAATATCCTCCACCTTCTTAATGAGCAAAACTGTGAGTTCCCTACATTACTGATTGGAAGAAATATGGGATGGTTTATGTTGCCTGAAGGTTTTAAGATCATTAAGCAAGGCAAAAATACATTTTGCAGGGTTACTGCTGTTTCACATTTTTCTGCAAAAATAAGCTGCTCTTACCTTCTGGATGGACTTTTAATATTTCTTAATGTCTTTTCAATTTTGTACTTTCAGAGCAGGATCATAATGCTGTCTCCATGCTCGTTCTAGTGCTTTACAGACTTTCAGGGCCAGGGCTAGATTGTCATTGTACCTCAGGGTCAACTGGGATCTACAACTCTGGGACCACATGGTGGGGATAATGGTATCAAGGTAGAGCATAAGCCAGTCCGACAGGATGCTGTCCACTCTGTCAAGGTTCTCTGGGAGGTTGGGCATATGGCTAAGGGGGAGGGTGCGAAAGTAGTCAACATCCAGTTTATGCCAGGGGCACTTTAGGACGGATTTCTGAGGAACGTCCTGAGAGGGCCCTACTCCTGTTATGACATAGATACCGGATAGTGGTTGGACCAGCTTATAGGGAGAGGTGAATTGACTGTAAGGGCAGGTTGATTAGGAAAAATAGGGTCCAGCAAATGCCCAGTGTGTACTGCTAGGGATACGCTGCGGGCGTTGGAGGAAAGCGAGGTCTGCTAGAAAATTACTGATCTTACTGTCTTGGCTAGTTTCTAAGTGCTGGTTGAGATCGCCTATGATGTTCAAATTAGCCGATCTAGTGGCTAATATGCCCGACACAACAATTAGGGCTTTCCTAAAATCTTTTGAAGATCCTGGGGGCGGTAGATCAGGAGCCCAGACATTGTGGAGTTGGCATTGAGGGAGATTTTGAAACGTGCACATTTGCACCCCACAAGAACTTCTTTAATCAGAATGCAGGTATAGCCAATTAAAAAAAATAATTGCAATGCCGCCACCCCGGGGACTTCTTTTGAGTGTCTGTCGCACTATTATGGCCCTGGGGAGAGGGGAAACAAGGCTCAGCTACCATACTAGCACTATCCACCTCAATACCTAAAAGAATTAGGTATGTGTGAAATTTGCTTTAGCTTAATTGCATGAAATTTTGGCAAAAAGACACATAATTACCTGAGATGCAAAGCCATAATTGTTTGATATATATCAGCTCAGAACACTTCATTGCATTCATTTATGACGTGAGGAAGCATTTCATGCTAAAAAATAAGTTCCAAAAACACAAAAGCAAGGTGAACAGCCACTCAGGTACTGTTGCTCCTGTGCATCTGCAGTACATTTGTAGCACAAATGGCATGTTCTTTTTCTTTATCCTCATTTATTGCCATGGTTCCAAACTACTGACAACTTAAACAAGAGAAAAAATAAAAGAGAGTGCCGCCGTGCTGAATCAGTCAAAACTGGTAGGGAGGTTGAATTGTGGGTGCCCGATCCCAACAACAACGGCTGACTCCCCCCTAGTTTAACCCCTGTTGTCCAGTTGGCAGATGTTGACCAATCTCTGGTTGCCTCGATTGCTATCAACAAACTGTATACCAAACGGAAGAGAGAGATCGGCCAGATGAAGTAGCAGGGAGGTTGTACCATGGCAACATAATCATCGGAACTGGGGGGAAAAAAAAAAACAGTTAGTTCAATGAGACCAATCAAGTAGGTGCCAGAAGGCTCTCTTGTATTGTTTCCCTGCCCTGGCTAGATCTAATTTTGAGATCTGTAGGAGCGCTGTGTACCAATCATGAAATGTAGGCGCAGAAGGCTCTTTCAATCGTTTGCATATTTCTCTATGGGCCACCAGGATGGAATAAAACAGGAGATTCTTTGCAGTGCTACAAGTTTGATCCACTATTCCAAAAATTGCGAGACGCAGATCTATCACTACTGTGCATCCCATGGCGGTTGAGAGCTTGCTGCTTATTGAATCCCAAAAAGAAGTAAACTGAGGGCACTCGAAGAACATAAGTGAGTCCGGGGCCTCTATGAGACCACACTGTGCACAAGCCACAGGGCCCCCTGAAGTGAATTTGGAAATCTTTTGTGGAGAGCAGTATGCCCTGTGCAGGGTGAACAGATGGTTTCTACGAAGCCAAGCTGGCTTAACTAAGTCCCACAACACCTTCTAGGACATAGTCCAGAGATCGTTTACATTAAGATCAGGCATCAAGGTGCCCCACAGTTGCTCTGGGATATAAAATTCCCCATCGATTTAATCCATTATTAATGTGTACCAGAGGGAAACCTCTTTTTTTACAGGTGGTTGATCTACTAGAAGGGATTCAAGATAGCTACCTCCCCCTATTGGAAACTTATTGAAGCGTGGTGCTTGTGTTGTTAATGCTTGAGCCCAAATAGATATTTGTAAATATTTAAATCCTGAAAAGTTGGGCCCAACTTTACAAGCTAAGTCTTCCCAGGGGAGCAGAGTCCCTTCCACAAAGAGGTCTCCCCAAACTGCTAGCCCAGCTTCTCTGAGTGGGATTGTCAAAATGTCACCCACCCAACCTTGGGTCCCCGGAAGATCCCATATTGGTGCTCTACTAGAGTAATACCCCAGTTGTGGTAAAGATCTTATCTTAGCCCAAGTTCTTGCCAAGCCCTGTAGCACCTTCAATTTCACCTTTTTTAAAGAATTTGGGATCGCCAAACTTAAACAAAAATACAGACTGCCAAATTCCTTTGCCCTTCAATAGTGCTTCAAACTTACTCCCAATGCCCTCTCCTGTGGGTGTTTTTAGGAGCATACGCGCATGGGATAGCTGGTATGCCCACGCATAGATCTGCAAATCTGGACGGGACAGGCCCCCCTTCTCCTGTAGTGTAGTTCCTATTTTCCCAATAGGCTCTGCGCATTGGAAGAACATAAACAGCAGTGTAGACGTAGGACTGAGGTCTTCTAGGTCTCTACTGACTATGTTAAACTTAATTTAGGTTTCCGCCAGCTAACTCAGAGGTCACTGGAAACTTTCTTGAATGAATAGGGAGGGATAAGCTTCCCCGGTTCAGACAAGAAGGGATTCAGCTTCCGACAACCATATAACATGACAACTTTGCTCCCCCAGAATAAGAGTAAATCTCTAGAGTTGTGTGAAAACAATAGACAGCTATTTCACTCAGTCAATTGTGCGTTCTTAGTTTCACCTGAGTGCAGAGAAGAGAGAGACGGGGGTTTTCAATAAAAGGTATTATATATTGAGCAGTCTTCCTTCTCATGCAAGAGAAATGATTTGCCACAATTGCAATACTTAATATAAAGTAAAGTACGTACAGTAAAAGGAGTATTATAAAATAATACTGTAAAGCATTGATATGGTTTCTTAGCCATAAGACACTTTAAAATGGATAAAATATATACATACATATATACATTGACTAACGTGCTCAACTGGTGCTTCTAAATTACGCCTACCCCGGTGTACCTGACCTAAGCCTAATACGTGGGAAGGAGTAAGTAAGTAGCAGTTTAAGTTAAGTTGGCTTTGCCAAGAATCTGATTCAAGAATTCTCTCCAAGGGTTTAGTCAGCACTGTACCTTGGGAATAGAATCTAGGAGGTCTGGTATCTCTCTTTCAGGACTCGATATCCCAGTCACCCGCAAGGGTAGGCTGGAGACGCCGGAGCTGAATTTTCTCGGCAGGAGAAAAGACAGCGTCTTTCTCAGCGCGTCAAAGAGGAGGGGCAGCGTCCGTGGGCTCTTCGTATCAGCTGGGCTCTCGGCAAGTAGATAGCTGCTCTGCTCCAAAACCACCACCGTGTGTTTGCTTAAGGCAACGTTGGTATATTTATACCTGAAAGGTGTCGAGTTTGACGTAAGGTTTGGACATAAGACGTCAATAAAGATGTCACTAAGAACTGGCCATTTTTACAGTGCTCGCAGGAGTTCTATTACAAATCAAAACAAAGCCAGTGGGGATTTCCGAGGTTGCTGGAAGTTTGGTGTGTTGAAAGAACTTGTTGTGCTTTCTAGGAATCCAAGGAAGTAGCTTTTGCCGTGCCTTGGACTACAAGGGCGATTTACTTAAATATGGATCTTATTCTTATGCCATTATAGGGATATTATTGATTATAGCCGTACAAGGGCATAGAATAGAAATATTGATTCAGGTTCCTAGATAAAAACACAATACTCCCTATGGCGTCTAATCTTTTTCTAAGCTATCCTTGGATTTTTATTTTTCCAAATGATTGAGGTTATCTCGCCCTGTAACTTGGCCAACAAAGAAGAGTCAAAGCAAAGAGGAATTGTATTAAATCAAAAAGAAACTTTCGGTAGGATGGATATTTTCACCATGTTTACTCTGCCTAGTAAGGAAAGGGGAAGATGCATCCAGGCTCCCATTAATTTTCGGCATTCTTTTGCAACTACAGAGAAGTTGGAAGACTCAAACAGATTGATATCTTTAAGAATATTCAACCCTAAATAACGCAAGCTGGTACTAAGTTGTTCATTGAAGCCACTAAGTTCGTCGTTCCATACCATTATTTCTGTCTTTGAGGCATTTACCTCGTATCCGGAGACTTCTCCAAATTCCACTGCCAACCTAATAGCTGCCGGAAACACGGTGCTGATCTCGGATGTCATAATCATGACATCGTCAGCATAGTTCAAGTTCAAGGATTTATATAGCGCACTCCTCACCCAGAGGGTCTCAAGGCGCTTGGGGAAGGGGGGTTCATTTTTTGTCGAAAAGCCAGGTTTTGAGTTCTTTTCTGAAGGAGATGTGGTTTTGAGTAAGGCGGAGGTGAGTGGGGAGTGAGTTCCAGGTCTTGGCCGCCAGGAATGAGAAGGATCTGCCGCCCATGGTGGATTTTCGGATGCGCGGGACTGCGGCGAGGGCTTGATTGGACGATCTGAGTTGGCGGGTGGGTGAGTAGAAGGACAGTCGAGTGTTGAGGCATTCAGGTCCTAGTTTGTAGAGGGCCTTGTGTGCGTGGGTGAGAAGACGGAATGTAATTCTCTTGTTGACGGGAAGCCAGTGGAGGTCTTTTAGGTGTCCGGTGATGTGATCTTGGCGAGGGATGTCCAATATGAGTCTCGCTGATGCGTTTTGGATGCGTTGGAGTTTTTTCTGTAATTTTGCTGTGATTCCGGCATATAGTGTGTTACCATAATCCAGTCGGCTCGTGACCAGTGCGTTGGTGACAGTCTTTCTTGTTTTGAGGGGGATCCAGCGGAAGATCTTTTTGAGTATACGAAGTACGTTGAAGCAGGAGGATGAGACTGCGTTGACTTGTCTGGACATCGAGAGAGAGGAGTCTAGGTTGAAGCCCAGGTTGCGTGTGCATGGTCTGTGGGTGTGGGTGCTGTGCCCAGAGCGGAAGGCCACCAAGAGTCGTCCCAGGCAGAGGAGGAAGATCCTAGGATGAGCATCTCCGTTTTGTCTGAGTTGAGTTTTAGGCGGCTATGTTTCATCCATTCGGCTACTCCTTTCATGCCTTCGTGAAGATTGGTTTTGGCGGTGTTAGGGTCTTTGGTGAGGGAAAGGATTAACTGGGTGTCGTCGGCGTAAGAGATGATGTTAAGGTTGTGTTGACGCGCGATGGAGGCGAGTGGACTCATGTAAACGTTGAAGAGGGTGGGACTGAGTGAAGATCCTTGTGGTACGCCACAGATGACTTCAATGGCCTCCGAGTTGAATGGGGGAAGTCGGACTCTTTGAGTTCTCCCAGCGAGTAATGAGATGATCCAGTCCAAGGCTTTTCCTTGTATGCCGATGTTGCTGAGGCGTTGTATAAGGGTGCTGTGGCAGACTGTGTCGAAAGCGGCGGAGAGGTCGAGTAGAATGAGGGCCACTGTTTCTCCGTTGTCCAGTAGTGTTCGGATGTCGTCAGTCGCTGCAATGAGGGCGGTTTCGGTGCTGTGTTTGGAACGAAATCCGGACTGAGAGGGATCGAGGGAGTTGTTGGATTCAAGGAAGGTGGCGAGCTGGCTGTTGACGGCTTTCTCAATGACTTTGGCGGGGAAGGGGAGGAGGGATATTGGTCGGTAGTTTTTAAGTTCAGAGGGGTCTGCCGTGGGTTTCTTCAAGCATACAGCGCGACCTTTTTCTCCCAATCTCTATATATAAAAGGCTTGATGTTGTTATCCTCTCATAATTTTTGAGCGAAGGGCTCAATATAGAGGTCGAATAGCAGGGGAGATAGAGGTTAGCCCTGTCAAGTTCCTCTAGTGACGGTGAAAGATTCGGACAAATCCGAACAAGTACATGTGCAGTTGGACTGTGGTACAACAATTTCACTGCTCTACGGAAACCCTCACCCACACCAAACTTGGCCAATGCCCCCAACAGGTACATCCAAAGGACCCTGTCGAAGGTCTTGGTGGCGTCCAACATGAGAATGGCTAACGGAGCAGCGTCTGAGGTTGCCATGTCAATGGCACCTATTAAGTCATAGGTTAACTCGAAGAGTTGGCGACCCCTGACAAAACGTTTCTGGGTAGGATGCAAGATTTCGGGGACCACCAGGCCCAACCTCTTTGCCAATAGAGATGCAAAGATTTTATAATCGGCATTCAATATTGATATGGGGCAGTAAGAGCCACAGTTGGAAGCAGGTTTACCCGGTGTTAATATAAGTGTAATGGATGCACTACTCCAAGAAGATGGTGGAAAGGCCCCCTCCCGTAAAATCTGATTAAATACGATTGTAAGGAAGGGAGATATTTCCTCTGCCAGACTCTTGTATATTTCTGCTGGCAGGCCATCTTGCTGTCCCGTATGGCCATTTCTACCTCCTCCTTGGTGACCTCCCTTTCCAAAAGAACACTTTGTTCTTGAGATAGTCTTGGAAGGGTGATACCATCTGGCCACCTCTCTATATCTTCAGGGTTGATGTTCTTATCTTCCTGACAGATGCTTTGAAAAAATTCTTTAAAGGTAGTTCTAATATCTATGTCCGAGGAGGCGGTTCCTGACTAGTTGTTACGGAATCAATGATGTTACGTGCCCGGTCGGATTTTGACTTCCAGGCCAGTAACTTCCCGGCCCCTTCTCCATATTTGAAGTGAACTAATTTACTCGCTTCCCATTTTTGTAAAATGCGTTGATTTAACACGGAAGACAGGTTTTCTTTAAGGGCAACCATTTTAGATTGTAGTAATAAACGGTTGGTATTATAAACTACGCAACTGGCATCAATTTCAGTTTGCGTTGCAAGAAGTTCAGCTTCAATGGAGGCAACTTCTTGTGCATACTGTCTCCTCCGATATACAACCTTACTCTTAATTGTGCCTCGAAGACAGCACTTAAATGCATCCCATACTATGCAAGGTTCTGCAGAACCAATATTTACTTGCATAAACTCAAGTGCTTCAGAAGAACAGGTGATCTAGAAGAGACTGTGGGCGTGTTATCTTTGCATTTAGATAATGCCAAGGAAGAAATCTTGAAACTTAAGAAGGAAGACATTGCAATATCTGAAAGGATGGAGATTTTGGAAAATCACGCTAGGCGCAGCAACATCCAAATCCTTAATATACCGGAGGGCAGCGAGGGGTCGGACATCAAAAGCTTCATCATTCCACTGCTAAAGCAATCTCTAAAACTTGACCAATCTGAAGATGAATTATCCAGAGATATTCAAAGCATACATAGGGAGCCCTTTAGGCAAACCCCCCAGAGGTCTAAGCCGAGGAACTTTCTTACGTACTCTCTCAAGGAGCAAATCCTTAACTTAGCACTAAAACAAAAATCTCTAGAGTACAAGGGCTTCGCCTATCAAATACGGTCAGATCTATCCAGGGCCACGCTCGAAAAACAGTGTGAGTTGGGCAGGAGAATGGATACTTTTCGGAAATCTGGAGCCACAGTACAGATGGGGCTCCCTGCCTCCCTAAAAATAATGCTTAACAACAAGATGTTTAACATCCGCTCGGTCCAGGCAGCAGAGGAGCTGTTGATGACCTTGCAGGGCGATAAGGCCCTGCAGGAGGTTCAGGTTGATCACCCATGTAGTCAGGGTCATGTTGTGGACCACCTAGGGGGGTGGAATATTGTGTTTGCATATTCTTCCTGCTTCTTTTGGCTTTCCGTTCTTCCCTTTCTGTCCTTTTTCCCCTCTATTCCTTTACGAATCTCTTGGATACATCATATTGCATGATTGCAAATGGAAGGATAAGAGGTCATCACAGCATCAGTAAGGCAAATGTATACTTTTTTCTCTTTTTTTCTCTCTCTTTATTCGATATTTAAGGAATCAGATGGCAAGCAAACTAAGAAATAAAAAAAAAGAAGATAACAAATATAATAAAATTTACAAAAAAATATATCAGATTTGGCACTCACTTTGCAGGGGCTGGGGTAGGGTAGGGGGTACCACCAACCGGATCTGTTCCGGTTAGATAGTACAAGGGTTCCCTAGGGGAGGGGGGGGGGGGATGGTTGGGACACTGGGGTGTAGGGGTTTGGGTTAAAAAAATAAAAAAATCTTCCTCATTTTCAGATTGGCTCCTTAAAGGTTTTCTTTTATATAGTTATGGGTGCTGCTTCTTTCTGGGCAGTTGTTTTAGGTGGTTGAGGTGGTTTTTTCCCTCTAGCCAGTTTTATAGGAGGAAATATGACACATGAGTAATCTCAAGATTCTCTCCTGGAATGTTAATGGCCTGCGCACCAAACCAAGGGCGAATAGGATCATACAATATCTGCGTGACATGGATGCGCAGGTCATTATACTCCAGGAGGCACATCTAATTGAGGCTGAGATACTCGATCTTGTGAAAAAGAATAGGTGGATGGACATATCGGTATCAACCTCTCAATCACTAAACATAAGGGGTGTGTCTATTCTGTTTAAAAAATCTATTAGCACAAGAATAATAACCCAGAAGGTAACCCCGGAGGTAGATGGGTGATTACCACAGTAGATGTCGGTGGTGCACACCTGACTTTTGTGGGTTTTTATGGACCCAACCAGGACGACCCTGCATCTTTGGAGCTCCTATTTTCACTTCTCTTGCATTTTACTGAGCCTATTATTATAGCTGGAGACTTTAATATTGTGCTAGACCCCGTTTTAGACAAGACCCCGAGTAGTAGACAGCGGATACCGTCTAAATCCAGAGCGTTTCTGCACAGTTGTATGAACCAATATAGCTATGTCGATATCTGGCGGGTAAGAGTAGGCAAACAATCTGTTTTTTCTTTTTGCAACTACAAATACCACCACCAATCTAGAATTGACTATATCTTGATAAGTCGCGACTTGGTTGATTCAGTCAAAGACATTCGCTGTCTTCCTTCCCACCTGTCATACCACTCTTCTGTTTTTCTGGAACCCGCAGGAGTAATTAGACCATCTCCTAGATCTTGATCTTTTGACCGGTCCCTTCTTTCTTCAACAGAAGATGTGCTTTTTATTAGATCTGAAGCACTTGAGTTTATGCACAAATGGCATGTTCGTGGTATATTTTGACCGCAAATGCTGCATAATTATGCAAAGTGAGGTAATGGCATAATTTGGGATATTTTGGATATTTTGTTTAACAAGAACAGTGTGAAATTCCCCAAAATGAGTTACACCCATATAATATAAGTTTCATCCTTACCTAAAGAAAATTAATACTATACTGAGACTTTGTGCTTTTTTAAAACACAAATGGTATACTTAGCTCCTTCACTATCTTCTGAAAATATTCTAAAGCCATGGCATAGGTCCCAGAGTCTTTGACCTTCCAAAAAAAAGGCAGACAGATAATGAATCATATAGCCATACCCAGGATTGTTTGTAAAACACCACTGAAGAAAGTGCAACATATTCAAACAGTCTACAAGAAAATGTGCAACACATTGGAAGAAACCCATCCATGGAGTACTGACCTTTAGATTTTATTCCCAGCACGGAGTAATCCGTTGGGTTTACTAGCAGTACCTTTAATGCCAACTTTACATCACATTGTGCACATTTTACTCCAACTCCATTTAACTTTCCCAATCTGATGGCATCATCCAAAAATGAAAATTGCTATGCCCCATCCTCTATAGCAATAACATCCTTTACTTAATAGCCTTCTGGCCATGACAGGTGATGAATCATTCTGAGTACTCCCAATATTTCTTTAGGTATCAATCCTAAGAGCAAAATCTTCAAATCTGGTAGCGGCGTGTCATTGAAGGGGCTAGGCGTTGGCCCTTGCAAAATGGTTTACATCACCTTGCAAGCCATGGTAAGCGCAGAGTAGTTTATGTTTAGAAGCTTGTTAAAGAGAGAAAAACCTTGGTATTATGTATTACTAAGAGGGGTGAAACCATAGGGAAATTAAGTATTGAAGGCGAAGGGTAAGATCAAGGAGGAAACATAAATATTTCTAAAGGTGGATTAAACTATTTTCCAAAAGGCTTGTAAAGAAATTTTTGTTGCACAGCTGATTAATCTTGTTTAACGAAATGTAATTGAGTATTTCACACAGTGAAACATGTTAGCTAAAAAATGTATCTTGTGCGTGTAGATGCCCATGATGAAGGGAATTTAACTTCTCAAAATGCTTTAGGCTGCCAAAATAAAATCATGGCACTCGGAACCCAACTCGGACTCCTGAGCTTTTGTGAACAAATGCACGCCTTGAATAATAGAGTAAAATGAATTGAGCATGACATTAGAGTAAAAGTGTAAAATGGACTGTTAAACAATGAGGAACATGAGAGTAAAAATAACGAAATTGATTCATTTGATTTAAAATTGAGAGTGTGGCAGTGCAGCCTGGGGGAATCAGATTGGAAGTTCCTTGTGGTTCTATTGTATTGTCACAGCATCCAGAGACGAAGCACAAAGCAGGTATTGCGCGCCATCAAAAAACTACAAATGAAAGAACATGCTTAATTTAAGGATTTTAAGGGGGTGCATATTTTTTTCAATCATTCGCATGAACCCTTCGTCTCACCACGAGATTGCACCCACAATTACATTATGAATACAATGAACTATAAGAAATATAAGACACAAATAGAATTGAAATGGAAGTTATTAATGGCGAATAAGCACAGGACCTGGGTTCGTTACCATGCCAGTTCATGAGAAGAAGAAATAAACTTTGACTGCAAATAGAATTAAGAAATTGTTTAGAAAAACAAGGACTGTTTTGAAGGAATTCATTGAAAGCAATGTATACAATAGTATATTAATGAGAGCACCATAGGTATAAAGCGAGTGGAGAAGGCACTGAATGGAATTCAGGGAATTGTAGTGTCACGAAACGTGGATGATTGATGAATGGGAACGGTGGAAGTCCGTTTTTAATGTCAGTGTAGAGTTTTTTAAATATACATGAAATAAATAATCAGCCAACATTGAATATGGGCAGGAACATAAAAAAGAACGCTACGACAACATAGCAGTCTCAGCTTAGAGCTATAATGTGACTGAGTTGGACTCTGCAGACATTTCGGGCTGGTTGCGTTCCATGAAAACACCCTAATGCTACTAGCTTGTTTTTGCCATATGATCTCAACAAATAACAGACAGTCATGACAAAGAAAGACCCAACTCATACCATGTTACACAAACAGAAGGTAGGGAAATTGCTAATCACTGTTGCTGAAATACCTTCTGTGGATTGGATATTCCAAGGATTAATTCCTCTGCCAACTTCGACAGTTCATGACAAATAATGCTTAGAACACCATCAAGTGGGCAGATATGAAGCACTAGGAGAGTAGTATGTACCTGAGTCACAGATCTTACCTTTGGAATACCGATGTCGGAATAGGGAGACTGAGGTTTTTCTTAGTGGGACTGACTGCGACAGTAACATGGGACATTACTTAGTTTGTGGGAACATTTTGCTTTATGGCATGTGTGATGAGTCTAATGCAAATTTATTATGCTATTGTGATCCATCAGACTTTCACATTACTCTCAAATGGGAGTTACTTGATGATGAATGATCAAGACTGCTGTGGGATGAGACCAGGAGTTACCTATCTGGTACTTGTCTCTGTGATTGTGACTTGCTGTATACAAGTACTGTTTGCACCTTCCGGCAGAGTTAGCGATGTGAAGCTTTTGTGGTTCTGAAAATTCCGGACCCTGCCATAATGGTGTACCAAGGCCTAAACACTCGTGCAGAAAATATCATCATACCACGACGAATTTGGTATCAATAGACCGGTAATGATCAGGACATTATGCCTGTGTATTTTCATCACGATACAATGATGCATGCAGGAGTTATTGGCAAATTCATTCTGAGCCCACAGGCTCTAGGTTGTGAACAAGCGTCCATTTTAGTTGTTGCCCTTTACATAGGCATATACATGAGCCAATGATTCTTAAAGGACACGTATTCCTTAGCTTGAGTTCTTCCTGACTCCCATTTGACCTGAACAGGCTGAATCTGCCTACGTGATGTTGGCCTCACCAAACCAGTCCATGCCCTCTAGTCAATCTATATTAAAGATCTGAGCAACTTGTTGTGTACATTGGCCTGAGCAAGATTAGAAGGCCGAATACAGTAGCCATGCCTGTTTATGACCCACAAGCATCCCTTATCCTACATTTCTATCTTCCACACCTGGCTCTGTTTCTCTGCTTCTGGGCTTTTACAATGGGGAGGTGACTGTTTATATGATGGGGAGGAAACCAGTCTATTGTGAGCTTCTCCGGCCTGCACAGGAAAATATGTGAAGTTTGACATATGTTCATGATGGAAGATGGGTTGGTCAGTTTGGGCAAGTAGAATGGAATTCATAATTATAGCCTGCTTTGTTATGGTACCATGGGAGCGACCTACAATGATGTGTTTCACAGCAAGAATGTGAGCCTAGGGCCAAACTTTTTGTATAAAAGGCCTGCCTGAGAAAGCTCAGGCAGGCTCCCTCTTTCAATTGTAAAACTACGGTTGGACGACGAAGCCTCATGATAATTATAATAAAGATGTCTTTTGATTTTACAGATTGGCTGTCAATTCCTGTTCTGCTTTATTATGCAAACTGCTGGATAGATCCCTGGTGGGGAGAGTGAGTCATTTTCCACTTTTCTTCAGTTGGCTGCCCAACTCGGGGCCTTATCATGGAGTGGTTATCTGCAGGAGTGTTTTGTCAAAGGATGGAAAAACTACTGGAGGCAGGACAGAATTCTACCAAAAAGAGGTACTCTGGGCACAGGGTTTTCTGGGGGATTATCTGTCTCTGTGGCACAGTACGTTTTTTTGATTTTTCTGACTTAAAACTCTCCTAAAGATGTCACTCCTGACTAAGGAACCCATTCTTTTTTTTGCTGTAAGTATTTTTAACAGACTGTTAGTGCAGTGGGGAATTGACAGTTATAATCTGGACAAATATTTGTGTATATGCAAATTGCAATTTGTATAGGCAGTTGAAGAGATATTTTCTCCATCTGTTTTAGTTGAAGAATAAAAATGGGTCGCTCCCAGTTTTTTTTTGGTTCTGAGTCCTTGGTTATTTATTGGTCGCAGAAATGTGACGCAGTCCTTAGTTATTTATTGGTCGCAGAAATGTGACGCTTTGGTTTGGGTACCGGTACATTTGGTTCAGTTGGTAGGCCTTTTGGTTGCTGTGGTTCAGATTATCGTTGGATAATCTTCCTCAGTATTGGTTCCTTGGTTTTATTTGAACACTGCAGTATTCAAAAACCGTGGGTCACGTACATTTGCGTGTATATCGTTGGAGATAGCCCCATGAAGTTTGAAACCCGACTAGTGAGCGCAGATGCCTGGTCGCGGTATTTTGTATTAGTATTGACTAGGTTGCAACAAAGGATTCCCGGTTGGAGGATTCGCGTCTGATACCTCCGGTTGGAACTCCAATTTATGAGCTCTCTCTAAAAGGTCTGTGAGGCTGTCCCTTTTGCAGCCTTCTGGAAATCTGTTGAATAATTTAAAAAAAATAGGAACTAAAACGTTTTTGTTGTAAATATGGTTTACAACTAGTTTTGGCAGGTTATTTTTGAACACAGTCTGTAGGCTGTTCCTTGTTCCTGTCCTAAGTGTTGAACTATGGGTTAAAATGTGTGTTTAAATGTCTATGTTGTTTGAAGGTTTTCTTGTACATTGCGACGGCGCTATGTACAAGAACTGCGCTATGCACAAGAAATGGTTAGAGCGCGCTGTTTTGTGTGTCCTGAGTGTTTGACCCCCCTTCTGTTTTGTGTCTGGAATGAGCTCAATGTATGTATGTATATGGGTCACCTTCAATAGATGTAAATAAGGCTCCAAAGAAAAAAAAATGAAAAAACGAAATTGCCTGTTCTTTAGACGCACAGTGTTAGATGTTCACAGCCAAGTCTTTTCAGCTGCAGTATATCTAATCATTCAGCCAGCACCTCTCTAGTTAAACACGGGTGGTGGAATTTTGCAAACAGTCCTTTTTAAATAAATGTGGCGCAATCATCTCACGCATTCCCAGTTAGGCAGCTGCGCCTAGGCTTGTGTGTTAATATGTATCTAAATAATAGGCAAGGGATGTAGTGAGCATTTTATATGTAGAACAGTCACAAATAGCAATAATTAGGCTTCATTAGAATTTTTTTATTAATTATGAAAAATAATTATTAAAAACAAAGTGCTACAAAAATCGTTTTTTAATATTTGTGAAGCTTAACACTCATGCTATGACCCCCTAGCATTAAAATGTTTGATTTAAGTTATGTTGTACCACGAAAATGACCAAACACTTCTGTGCGCAATTTCCCTTACCCCAGGCGCAAACAAGCTCATTTCTATAAGGTATAACTTAGTATTTTCAAAAGTATGGCTCATAAATTAGGTATTAGACATTCTAGTAATACCCATTAAGCAATACAATTATAGAATATTTATTTCTTAGTATCCAGAATGCAAAAGTCGATTTTCAGACAAATAGACTGTTTTGAATGGTTTCAAGGCCCCTTTTTAAAGTGTCTCTTTAGTAAATGCATACATTTAGACATTAATATATATGTTTGCAGGTTGTGCCTTCTTATGATTCAGCGAGTCAATGTGTCATAGAAATTGTTTTAAATATAGTGAAATATTGCAGGTTATGTGGAAGTGGTTAAACCTACTGGCCTTGTCAGCTTCAGTTACCACGAGCAGGGGACTGGCAGAACCTGTATAACGTGTTTCCAGCAGTAGCGGCGAGATGTTATCTTGTAAGGCTGTCTTGTTGACATTTGTGACCTTTTAATTAGGGCCTCGCCTGTGGAATGCAGCATGACATGGTTAAGCATGCATCAGCTGCCTCTTTGTATTTAAATCCCTGCCCATGCCACGGTCCTGACCTGAGGTCACTTGAATAGCCTGACTTGTTTAAAAGTGTCTTCTTAAAGTGTTACAAATTTGACATTAGCTGGGATGGGGTTTTTGTTTTTGAACTAAAATGAGCAGAGGATGCAAGGCACATGTACAGCAATGATGATTGCATTTTAGCCAAAGAATAAATAATAGCTCCAGCATGTTCCTACAAAACGCTTGTTGTTCTGTAAATTATGTCATCACCACATTTATCTCAAATTAGAAATACGGCAGGGCTGACACAGCATTGCATCCCGCTAATAATAATAAAAGGAACACTATTTAATTTGTAAAACTGCAGCCTCATTTGTCAGTACCCTAAAGGATTGTACAGCCCACACGTGGTTTGCATAGCTCCCAGTTGCTTTCAAAATGCTGCACACAAGCGCTTTATATGAGATGTAGTTGATTGTATATGATTTAAATCTGTAACCTTCATTCATTGCAGGCTGGCTTGTTCTCATTTACCGCATTCACATTACATCTGCGTTAAAAGCGCACATCTGAGATAATAAACAAATAGGAAAGGTATTCCTCATGCAAAATTGTAGCACCTGCACTTCATG
Organism: Lissotriton vulgaris; assembly: GCF_964263255.1. NCBI lineage: Eukaryota > Metazoa > Chordata > Amphibia > Caudata > Salamandridae > Lissotriton > Lissotriton vulgaris. The sequence goes on along the minus strand of NC_141691.1, from coordinate 1,498,549,931 downwards.
TCTTACAAATTAAGCACTGTGTAAAATGAGGAAACATGATTTCAAAAGGGGAAATGCAAAAGTGATTTCTTTGAAAAAAAATTATCAAACATTCTGCTAAATGATCTGTAGAACTGGTATATGTGTGTCTCCATGCTAGGAACGAATTTTTTTTTAGTTAAGTTTATTTGACAAAAAGAAAAACGAAGTGTTACATTAAGTTTTAGATAGGCAATGAGTAGAAGCCCTTCCCCAAAATTCTGCAACTTAAAGGCCTTAGGCCTGAGTGAGAATGCGCGTTTTTGCAAGGTACATGGAAAATAGGTTACAGGTAAGTAATGAAAAGTTTTTGTATGTCACGTTGTGTCATGTTTTGTAGTCTGATAAAAAGGGTTATAATTGATGTTGTTATGCAAAATGTGTGTGTTGTGTATCTTTTCTGCTTCTTCCTACAGATAATTCATGGATTAATTCACAAGACACGTGAGTTGGCTGGGTGAAGAGAAATGTTTTTTTTTGCGTAACCTCTTTAAGAAAAAAATGTGTGTGTTTATGTTTCATTTGTACATTTGGTCCACTGAAACGCGTTATTTGACACAGCAACATTATAGTTGACTGCAGGGTATCAATTACCTGATGCCCTGCTGTCAAAAGAAGGGCATGTGCCATGGTATTATGCATGACCGTTTATTCATATATGCTGTTTGTTTGTCTGGGCTGTTTTTCCTTGTGCTTGATATACAGCAAGTATATCTTATGGCTTGAGATATGCATTGTTTCACAATAAATTGGATGAATATTGTATTAAGACAAATTTCACAGATATGGACCTCATACTGTGAGCAGTAAGGCAGCTGTGTTTTTCCAGTTCATGCCTAATTTGGCTGTAATGATTTTTTTATTTAAGAAAACTAAAATGATATACTGGATTAAAGATTGCCATCCGTTGTTAGTCACTTAACTGCCTTTTTCCTTAAGGACAGGCAGCTCTGCATTTATGTATCCTTGATTGGGCCTAAGGATGGAATTATAGATCCGTGACTAAAGGTGGCCTAATTTTGATATCGCATTTTTTATCGCATTTTTTGATTCCTGAATAAGCCTATGGATTCATTTTTTTCCCCTGAAGAGACAACTGAACATTAGTTAGAATTACTGTGTAGGGTATAGATTGTCAGCGGTAGAGTTAAAATTCTGTAACATTGGTCTTTTCATGTATCCCCGTGCTCTTGGTGCTGTGTCACATGCCTTAGGCCACCCAAGCAAACTCTTGTCCTTCCTATAGATTTTTCTTTTTGCTTTTTCCCTGACCAATGTTGCATCATGTTTAGTTATTGAAGATTTTAGTTGTGTCCTACTCCCATTTTTTTTTCCCTTCTCCATCTTCCTTTCACCAGTCAGCCCATTTATTATTATGGGTGTATTGTTCATGTTCCACATACATTCCCTTTTGATTGATGAGACTAATTTTCAAGAATTTACTTTAGGCCCACTTCAAATGTCTTTTTCAGACTGACTGTCAGGATAGTGATAGCCTGGTTAAATGACCCAATACAAGTTTTCCATCTCAATAGGAGATATCTCAAGTTTACATTCTTTTTAGTACGGCATATTTTTATGTCTATTTTTAATTTTTCAGTTCTCTTCTGTTTCTGCTGTTTCAATTTTTTAATAAGATGTGTTCTAATCATGCAGATACCAGGACTCTCTAGTTCTTGTCCTTTTGTCTGCACAGTTGATATTACATAGCGCATTTGATGCACATTGTTTAAAGAAGGGACTTCTTCATGTCCTTGATAAGGTGTATTATGTCATTGCTGTATTTGAGATGCTCTAGACAAGGAGTTTAGGAACACCTAGGCTTCATCATTAAGAAGAATACGTATTTACACCATTAAATAATGTACCCCATTAGACAATGCCACTGTGTGAGGGCATCCATTTAGGTTCCCATGGTGTATCGCCACTCCTTTGCAGATTACAGGCCACTTGCTTAACTGTTTTTATATCTGACTTGAAGGAAACTAACAATTGTGTTACACTTCCTATACCACTAGGTTCTGCGGGAATCTTCCAGAGTCAAAAAGGAAGAATGTTACCCTGCAGACCGGTAATCAAAAAAAGCCTGGTCCCCATCAGTAAACATGGCAGACGACTACAGACTTCTTGGCCTTGCAATTCCTGACAGCAATCAGCAGCATGAACAGCAATCAGCAGCGTGAACAGCAATCAGCAGCGTGAACAGCAATCAGCAGCGTGGGCAGCGGTCATCAGCATGGACAGCGATCATCAGCGTGCCTCCAGTGGTACCTCCTAAGCAAGCCATTTGTTTCATCAGAAGGCGTTGTAAAAAGAAAAGAAAAAAGGAGCTGATTTTCTGTTTTGCCTCAGAAGTTCAGTGCAAAGATGCGAAGGATCCCTGCTTTTGATGGCAGGACTGTCATCCACTTTGTTCAACTTGTTCAAACTGTCATGTGCTTGAACCTCTGGCAGCGCGCGGTCCCCTGACCCCCTTGGCCTGAGTTTTTGGCCTTTTCCCACACACACCTCTTTTCCCTTTGCTCCAGCAGAAAGGCAGTGCACCTGAGAATCCAAGTTTGGAAAAGGCACTACATTCCGGTGCCCATGAGAAGAGCAGCTTGATCGTCCTCTGACACTAAATGATGAGTGTTGGAGTCTGAAAGGAGCTACTGATCTTGAGAGGTTGATTCTCAGTGGTGCTTGTTTCTGCACAAGATGTTTTGTGCCCTTGATCAATGAAGAGCACATTTCCTGAGGTGTCACAGAGAAGAGACACTGGTGCATTTGTTTTAAGACATTGAGACTTTGAATGAACTGTGGGTGTTCCAGGAGGGCACTCCTACTGAGCATGAAAAGGCCTGGATCAAGAGGCCCAACGCGAAGAAGACACTGGAAGCGGATTTGATGGATAATAGAAGCCTGCCAGGAGAGGCTTTGACGGACTCTGGGTATTCTCTGTGAGCTTGCATAGAATTGGAGTTTGGAAACTAATTTTTACTGCTTTGCTGGCATTTGTTTTAAAGTACTATTCTGTTTAGTAAAAGCAGAATGAAGTCTCTCTGTGGAAGTATATCCCTTTTTCATCTGAGAGCATTGATCAGGAACGCCACTGTTTCACTTGAACATAATAGATTACTGAAATGCATAGGAATCTATATAGAATGTTATTAGATAATTCTAGGATTTGCCTTCTGTTTAGGATTGTGGAAAATTATGATTTCATTCGTAATAATGGTCACTACATCCTCCCGTGGTCTATATGTTCTCAACCTATGTCTCTTCCTACTATTACTTCTTTGCATTTGACTTTTGCTTTTCCTTTTCTCTTGCTTTTTCTGAAATTGTATTATGGTTTTTTGTTAAATTTTTGATTGGTTACCATTTGCCAGTTGCAGGGTCACGTAGGAGTACCAACGGTTCAGTTTGTGACCTGAGTAGTGGCAGTAGGCCTGCAGGACTTGCAGTGTCCCTATGACCTGCTAATAATCACAGCTGAAGTACTCTATCAAGATCGCGTGAGCGACATTAGAAAATGGAGATTGTATTGAGGAATGACGATGAAAAGCAAGAGATGAAAAACCGAAATTATAGAATGTTGTTCTCTAAGTGTGGTATAACTTTATCTATTTTAATACTTTTATGTATTCTATTAGTTATTATATTACGTCTGCACCAACTTCTCAACCTACTCTTTCTTTACTGTTTCTTCACATGATTTTCATATTTTACCTGAACATACATTGGTTAGGCCAGAGTTTACTGATAGACCCTTCTGGACAGCTTCTACATCAACACTAGAACAGCACTAATTGTTGGGTGGGTGATCTTATACCACATACTACAGATAGAGGTGTTCACTATTTGGTCCTGCCATATATGGCCTTTGTACCACTACGTGTGTAAGAAGACTTGTCCCGAGAGAGTTGCTAAGTAGTAAGATAATACTACAGCAACCCCTTGATGATCTGATAAGTATAGACCTAGATTCAGACTGACATGGGTTTAGGTTATTGCCTATATAAGGGCAAAAGGGGCGTCTGTGGTTCTGAAAATTCCGGACCCTGCCATAATGGTGTACCAAGGCCTAAACACTCGTGCAGAAAATATCATCATACCACGACGAATTTGGTATCAATAGACCGGTAATGATCAGGACATTATGCCTGTGTATTTTCATCACGATACAATGATGCATGCAGGAGTTATTGGCAAATTCATTCTGAGCCCACAGGCTCTAGGTTGTGAACAAGCGTCCATTTTAGTTGTTGCCCTTTACATAGGCATATACATGAGCCAATGATTCTTAAAGGACACGTATTCCTTAGCTTGAGTTCTTCCTGACTCCCATTTGACCTGAACAGGCTGAATCTGCCTACGTGATGTTGGCCTCACCAAACCAGTCCATGCCCTCTAGTCAATCTATATTAAAGATCTGAGCAACTTGTTGTGTACATTGGCCTGAGCAAGATTAGAAGGCCGAATACAGTAGCCATGCCTGTTTATGACCCACAAGCATCCCTTATCCTACATTTCTATCTTCCACACCTGGCTCTGTTTCTCTGCTTCTGGGCTTTTACAATGGGGAGGTGACTGTTTATATGATGGGGAGGAAACCAGTCTATTGTGAGCTTCTCCGGCCTGCACAGGAAAATATGTGAAGTTTGACATATGTTCATGATGGAAGATGGGTTGGTCAGTTTGGGCAAGTAGAATGGAATTCATAATTATAGCCTGCTTTGTTATGGTACCATGGGAGCGACCTACAATGATGTGTTTCACAGCAAGAATGTGAGCCTAGGGCCAAACTTTTTGTATAAAAGGCCTGCCTGAGAAAGCTCAGGCAGGCTCCCTCTTTCAATTGTAAAACTACGGTTGGACGACGAAGCCTCATGATAATTATAATAAAGATGTCTTTTGATTTTACAGATTGGCTGTCAATTCCTGTTCTGCTTTATTATGCAAACTGCTGGATAGATCCCTGGTGGGGAGAGTGAGTCATTTTCCACTTTTCTTCACTTTGGCCTTCAAATTTCCTTACAAATGGGCCCTTTGATGCTTTACGCAGACTGAAAGCCTTATTGTTCCACAAAGGTGTGGCCTTAACATCTGCATGGGAGATCCTTGATCTTCAAGTTGCAAGGTTCTCATCTGAAATACAGTTGCTACTCTGCACTAAATTCTCACACCCTTTTGGGGAGCTTGTGCACCGCATTTTTAACATGTCTAATACATGTTTTTAAGACAATTGGCTCTGGGTTGGTTAGCACCTTCCAGACAGACTTCCAAGTCATTCCATCATTCATAAACTCTGTGCTTGGAACAGGCAGTCTTCGGAGTTATTCCATCATCCACAAACTCTGTGCTTGGAAGCATTTTTGGAGGCTTGACACTTGCCCTGTTCCTAGGTGTTGTAACTGTGCTTTTAATTTTGATGCTTCGCAATGGATGTTCCACTATGAGGTCAAATGGGGATAGCACCACCACATGTGTTCCTGTATCGTGCACTCATAAGGTGCTTTTTGTTGCACATTTACTTCAGGACCTGAACAATCATTGGTTCTTGGCCTTTCAGCCTGTATGGCTACACTGCGTGCAGTCAGTTTTCCGCTGTCCGTTATGCACTTTCACGTGTGCCCTGGTCATATGCTTGGGATCACAACTGGTTCATTCTTCGGACATTGCCCTACTGGCGGGCCCCCAAACGGCTCACTTGTAACATTTTCCTTTGCACTTGCCATTCCTCCTTGATGCATATTATGAACCCTCCTGGGAGGCTTTATCTCTTGGTGACCTAGATCTTGGCTTGTCTTCTGCTGAAGTAGCACTGGCTGTTTCTCTCTTGGAGGACGCTGACGGGGATGGACTGGAACATCTTCGCTCTATGGACCTGATGCTTTGGGTGCCTCTGGGATCATCATCTGTGGTTGCTGGAAACAGCTATGTTTTGTCTATTCCTTGGAACACATAAACAATCCGGTGGTTTTTATCTGTGGGAACATTATTAATTAAGACTTGCTCTTAACATTCTAAATAGTTTTAAAATGACTCTACACACTGCCATTTGATACAATTTTTAGGTTGCTTTTATACTGTTTAAATATGGCTTTCAGTATGCTTTTAATCCTCTTACTAGCATAGTGCCTTTTTAAATTTGTAAGGGTTTCTATGCTTTTTATGTAGGTTTAGCACTGTATTTAGATTTATTTTATCATATTACGTCCCCAAAGTGGATGTCACATGGAGGTGTTATGCCCTGTTCTGTCCTCTTCTCCTTGCACTGCTTGGTTTTGCTTGGCTAATTAGAGCCTGGGCTTGCTATGGCCTACAGGATGGGTCAATCCCACTCAAAAGGAAACAGGACTTCACTGAGGACCATACACATCTTGGACTTACCTTTATTGTTGATCATTACAAGTATTTACGTGGTCCGCCTCAATACCTCCTCTCAGGGCGTTGTTTGACAGAAGAGTGGAATTTGCAGCAACAACAGGTATAGATCTTCATGATCAAGAGCTCATGGGGATGTTGTAGGAGAAGCTAATTTGTTATGGCATCATATTAAAGTAATTGGACCAAGGTGTCACAGGTGTTGATTCAGGCTTACAAGAAACCACAAGAATATTTGCTTGGGCATGATTTTGCTTAATCTTTGGCCATACCAAATCTGATACTCTTCAGAAGTGTTAGCGAAGGATGGACTGGCATCACCTGTCTCCCAGGGATACTAACTACAGCGCCTGGCAAGGCAAAGTTTCCTCAAAGTATCAGTGTTCCAAGGGCCAGGTAATTTGTTGCTATGATCAAGCATAGAAAACAAAAGAGAAACAGATAAAGACGTTTATGAGTTGCCAGGTACTTTGTGATATGTATAGTAACAGAGCATTAATGACAACTCAAAACCAGAGATACAGTGACAATTTGCACAATAAATAGAGTGATTCATGATAATACATTTAGAGACACGGGGCCCGATACACAAAAGTAAACTTAGACAAAGAGTCTAACAGTACTACTTTACGGTATTCACAGAGGTAAACTTAGACCAAATGTCTAACTTTACTACTTTTCAGTATTCACAAAGGTAAACTTAGATCAAAAGTTTAACATTACCACTTTTCAGTGTTCATAAAGGTTAACTTAGTACCAGAGTCTAACTTTAAAACTTTTTGATATTCACTAAGGTAAGTTGCTACTAGTTCAATCCAGATATACTAGTGACTGGGGGTGAGTGTCTGAAAAGTTTCAGCGCTCTGTCCATCATCTTATTAGGCTTTCTGGTACGCCCTGAATTGGCAGGGTGTGCCCCTTATGAGCAGGGTCAAGACTATTTTTCATATGGCTAGGTTTAATCTGAGGGGCGAGCTGAGCAAAAGAACGATGATGGATTCAACCCAGATCTAATAGTGACTGAGGTGAGTGTCTGAAAATTTTCAGTGCTTCGTCCATCATCTTGTTTTGGTTGCTTGTTTGGCCTACTTTGGCAGGGTATGCTCAGACGTGGATCCCGTGTTCACTTTGCCACTGGATTCAAGCTAGCCTGGCTGATGAATAAAGTTACCCCGAATCTGGTCCCAGGATGCATGCTTCTAGTACAGGAAAGACCTATCTTGGGTGGTTTGGGCTTGACTGTTCCCATGAGGAACAGGGTCAAGACTGATTTACATACAGCTGGGTCTGAACTGGGGTGGTGAAGTGAGCAAAAGAACGATAATGGATTCAACCCAGATCTAATAGTGACATGTGGAAAGTGTCTGAAAAGTTTCAGCTCTCCATCAATCATGGTATTATGTTTACTAGTAGAGTTACACTTTGGTCTAAGTGTACCTTTGTGAATACCGAAAAGTAACAAAATTAGAGTTTTGGTCTAAGTTTACCTCTGTGATAATGGAAAAGTAGTAAAGTTAGACTTTTGTTCTAAAAGTACCTTTGTAAATACCAAAAATTCATTTTTGCATACACATTGGGCACCCCTGTGGTAGGTCCCGGGTAACCCCTGGGCAGGGTACAATGTAGGTAAAAGGCAGGACATATACTAAGGTGTTTGTTACGTCCTGACAGTGAAAACACTCCATTTCGTTTTTCACTGCTGAAAGGCCATCCTGTCCATAGGACAGAATGGGGAGGCTGGGTGTTGTGTTTGTTAGCCTAGTTTCCAATAAGTTTAAAATGGAAGATGAAGTTTAGTATGTATGAACTCACAGTATCATAACACATCTTTCTTTGAAAGTGATTTTGTCACTGTGTGTTCAGAAACCACTCTTTTGGAAAGTGGCTGAGTTTGTTGCTTTAAGTATTTCTGTGTGTCTCTGTTAAATGTGGCTTGACTGTCTGAAACTGAGAGGTGAGAGGAGTTGGGAGAGGTCTTTACCCAGGGAGGGGTAGAGATTGCATCCGGCTGCCCTGCACCCGGAGAGCAGGGGGAGGAGAAGCCCGGGAAGTGAAAAGGCCTGGGCTGGTGCTATAAACCAATTGACCCATCTTCTGCTGAGTGATTAAGGATCCAGATCCCCAGTATCAAAGGGAGAAAGGTGGCACTGGTAGGGAGACACCCAGAACTGATTTATGGAGGGGGCAGGGAACCCTGAGCACAACAAACTTAAAGACATTAAAGGGTATAACTAGGAGAGCTGAAACGCCTGAACGTTGGAATGAAACAGAAATAGATTGAGGCTGAAATGGCTTGGACCCATTTAGTGGTGAAGAGGAACATCTGCTAAAAAAGGAGCAACTGAAGAGACTGCTGTGGAAAGACTAATCCTTGTTTCGTGATCTCTGTCAGGTCTGCAGTTTGCAGTTCCAACCAAGGAAGATGCTGTTGGGACTGTGCTTAGAGGCGCTGGGTCCTCCTGCTTGACAGAGACTGTGCTTTGTGCTGTGTCTTGTAACTCCAAGGGCTCAAGGTGAGCTGCCTCCCTGTTTGGAAACACAGGAACATAAAAGTTTCCAGGGAAGTCCCAAGCAACGCAGTGTGCATGTGCTTTGCAGCTTGAGACCCTCAGAAGTTGTGCCTTGTGATCGTGGGCACGTGGGAGTAAGCTGAGTCTCGGACGCACAGGGTGCATGTCTTGGTGCAGCCAGGGCATTGGTAAGGAGCTCCCGGTCATTGTGTGCACCAGGAGACGAGGTGAGACTCAGACGCGCAGGGTGCGTGTCGTGGTGCAGGCCAAGGCGTTGGTGAGGAGTGCCTGGTCGTTGTGTGTACAGAAAGAAGAAGTGAGTTTTGGACGCACAGGGTGAGTGTCATGGTGCAGCCAGGACATTGGTGAAGAGTGTCTGGTCATTTTGTGCACCGGGAGAAGAGGTGAGACTCGGACACGCAGGGTGCGTGTCGTGGTGCAGGCCAAGGCTTCGGTGAGGAGCACCTGGTTGTTGTGTGCACTGAAAGAAGAGGCTAGTCTCGGATGTGCAGAGTGTGTGTCGAGGTGCAGCCAGGGCATTGGTGAAGAGCGTCTGGTCATTTTGTGCACCGGGAGAAGAGGTGAGACTCGGACGCGCAGGGTGTGTGTCGTGGTGCAGGCCAAGGCATCGGTGAGGAGCACCTGGTTGTTGTGTGCACCGAAAGAAGAACCAACCAGAGGTGCTGGTGAGGAGTGCCTGGGTAGTGTGTGCACCAAATTCGAAGTAATTCTCCAGAGTGCTGAGGGCAGGTCTTGGTGTCCACTAAGACCGCCAGAAGGAAGGCCAGGTCATTGGGCCCTCGGAGTGAAACAGCAGTGGCTCACACCGACAGCCCTGGAGGAGCTGAGCCGCTGCCCGAGCTTGCAGTGCCCATTGACGTCGTTCTAGATCAAGGCCCAAGGCGCTGAGGAGAGTGGGGTCATGACCCTGAGGTAACATGGATTACCACCTGGGGAGAGGTGCGGGAACAGAGGTACACTCTCTTGGCCTCTCGCTTCTGTCAGCTGCACAAGCCTGATGCTTTGGCTTGGATCTAGGCCCATGCTGGTCAAAGGAGGGGCAGTACTGGGGGTGGAGTGAGAAGCGGTACTTTTGTGTCATCACTGATCCATATTGGGGGCACTTGTTAATGGAGCACCTAAACTGTCGTCTTACACTTTGCATTATTGCTGCTAATGAACTATCAAACTGTTGTATGACGACCGACCTTATTTGTGCCTGACAAACTACATGCTTGGTGCGCTACGCACTGTGTTATTTTTCCCTTGCAGAGTACATGATTGTAACGTGGAGCAATGCAATCTTTTTTCATCGCACAGTACTAGATTATAACTTGGTGCATTGCATTATTTTTTCATTGCTCAATACATGTTTGTAGCGTGACGCATTGCTTTGTTTCTTCCTTACACAGGTCATACTGGTAGTGATACGCATTGCATTATTTCTTCTATTGCAAAGTACATGACTGTGGCACTATGTATTGCATTGTTTTTCTATCGCACGATACAGGAGTATACTGTTACACATTACATTATTTCCTTTCTTTTGCAACATATGTGATTCTAGCAATACGACCTGCCTAACCTTTTGGAAAAGGTTAGAAGTAAGCTTAACTGTTGGCTAGAAGCGTTTTTTGGGATTAGAACTTACCAATCCACCGGAAGTAATACTACTCATTATTATATATGTATGTTGTATCGTGTGGTCATATCGTATATATTCTTATATAAAGATTATACTTGTTTTATACAAAAATCGTGTGGAGTCTATTTGTGGTGACATCATTGGGTTACTGTGAGTGTGGTTGCACACACTGTACACTAGTGCCTTGGAGATAAGCCTGGCTGCTCATGCCAAGCTACTAAGAGGTGAGCAGGGCTATCTCAGACAGTGTCCTTACTTAGCCTAATATTGTAACGAGGGGTCCGGATCTCACACCTAGCGACAGCGGTGTGGGACAGGGACTCCTGCCTCCAGAATTTAGTGGCAGTGGTGAGGGATAAGGACCCCAATTTCCAACAGTGTACATTTCTTATATATATTTTTATTGCTCATCATCTTCCTTTTTGGCAGTACCAATATCAAGTGCATTTGTAGAAAAATCTGGATCAGGCATTACCTCTACTGTGGCTGTATGACAAGCAGGCCACATGTCTACATCATCTCTATTAACCATATAGGTATTTCATACTAATATCAATGTCCTTGTGATATTACAACACTGACATTAATTTGTAATTCCTCAGTCCTCTTTGTCTATTGATCTTGGCCAAACGGTGGTGAAGTGGTTATCTGTTGGAAGGAATTATGAGTCAAAATAATAAATATACTGCTCACTCAGCTCACCAGGGTAAACATAGTTTATTGTATCAAAATACAAGACATATTTTGGCCTCAGGTGGTCTTGATCACATGATCACTGTGGTGGAAGTATTGTTTATTAACAAAATAGTAATAAAGGAAGGACTGTGAAAACCTCCTCCAATCACTGCACCATTTTATAATGTTTTATACAAACAATGACAGTGGTTTCAAGAGAAAAAGCCAGCACCTCTGTTGAGTTTGTAAATGTAATCTCACATAGTTTTTACAGTGTTCTCAATGTTAACACTGTGCCACCAACAGTGTTACCCAGTATAAGGAGAAAAATGTACTCTAAAACCTCAAATTAGAAAATTAGACAACAGAGCACATCACAATGAACAGTTACAAGTGACTGTTAATTCAATAGACAGTTTTAATCTCACAATTAATCATCAAAGAGCAAACAGTAAAGCGCACTCTTGACCAAGAGTAAATCAATTCTTGATAAGTTGACACATTGATGAAGCAAGCACACAACTGACACGTGTTTCGTCGTTAGACAACTTTCTCAAGGCTGTTAACAAAAAGATATGGTGTACAGCTGGATTTTCACATAAACAGTGAAATGTTGTTCAGATTTCCCAGTGTCTGACTTAACCATGTGATTCATAGTTTCTTGAAAGAGTGTCACATGGTCCATGAACAATCCAAAAATTAAAAAAAGGAAAAAGTGAATGATAGAGACCTGACCCCATTTTTTGCCATAAAACACATGTGCTTAAACAATCAATACCAAAGTTAGTGTGGAAAATAGTGAGGGCACCACAAAACCTTAAAACCCATTTAATTTTTTTATGAAAAACAGAGACCGAGAGACCGAGAGAAAAAGAGGGTAGAACACAGGAAAAAGAACCGGAAAAGAGAATATAAAAGAAAGGAAAGGACCACCACTTTCAACAATTACCTTAAAATCAGTATCCAAGTTAAGAAAGCACAATCAGGTATGAGCACCCCTAACTTCAGTTTGAGAGGGGTTCAGAGATAATACTCCTTTCCACATTCATCCATACAATATGGAGTTGTATCCGCCTGAGTTCATCGCTATATATTACTTGAAAATGGAAATATAAACTGTTTTTACGAAACAATAAACAGCTCTAGCGCAAAAGAACAATAAATACAAGTTTTAAATTATCCTGTTTATAATCCCGTATTAAGGGCTATACAGAGGGCCACCACCGTAGGCTTTATATGATATATCTACATCACATCCATCACAAGTTATCCACTGTAATGCTAAAGATAGTTGCAGACAAACACTCGGATTGTTTATACAAAAAACAAAGCGTTTGTTCAAAGAGTGAGCAAAAACATCCACTTTGCCTAATGAGGATCTCACTTTGTCTATTAAGAAATAAGCCGAAAAGGTGCAATAGTAACAACACAACATTAACACAATGGGGACCCAGGGAGATCGAGCTGCGAGCCAGTGTCTCCCTGGGGGTTTGCCGCTCGGTGGAACGGGCCACACAGTGCATGAGGGCATCAAGTGAGCAGTGGGCGGGCCTAGGATGAAAGTTCTCGGCAGGACAGTTGGCTGCGAACAGTTAGGCTGAGGTGTTTAGGGAGGCGGTCATTTTCTATTGAATTAGGCTGAGGTGATTAGGGAGGTGGTCTTTTTCTATTGACTGCTGCTTTCCTTGTCTTTTTCTCTCCTCACAAACATTTGTCAAGCTGTAGTGTGGGAGGATGGCAGAGGCAGCGGCTGTGAAGGAGGCACTCCGCATCATTTACGAGGCAGGTCGGGATGATCTCTTCGTCCCCAGCGTGTCAGCTGTTTTGGGGACGACCTGGAGGCGACCGAAGCGTGTTGCAGCACAAGGAGTGTCTGAGGCTGTGGCAGCATGCCTACCCTCGCGGAGCAGGTATCAGGCAGCAGAAGGACACGTTGATGAGGTGACACTGCAGCTCCAGAGCAGAGGTTATGCTGTGCGATGGAGCGGAGGCAGAATTTTTCAGGCGTCACGCTGTTCTTCGCTCCCCGACAGGAAATCAGATCAGTTGGGGGCGGTATTAGTAGCGCGAGTGGGCCGTTCTAGGAGAAGAGTGCAAGGAAGGGGTGGTGCCGCCTCCAGGAGTCTCACTGCATCAAGTTCTCGGGTGAACCGTGTCTTACTGGCTACTCCTTTGGCTGTTAAGCGAGCACATTTCAGTGGCAAGGTGCTCAAAAGGAATGCACATTGTGAAGGAGTGTCTTCTATTAATATAGCGCCTTCGGTTTCTTTTGAGGGTCGCTCAGCTGTTTTGGTGGATTATTCCTGTGACAGTGATGGAGACAGTGATGGGGTACAAATGTTTTCATCTGGAATTAACAGTATCACGAAGGACAACAGTGCTCAGGTACTGGGTCATTTAGTGGAGGAAGCTGTTTCTGAAGTTATTTTATCTCCAGTTCCTAGGGGCCCGCATAGAAAAAATGCCAACTCATATTTACAAGACAATATGACCACTCCTCCTTTTGATTTAACAGAGGCAGCAGTGGGTGATGATGTTCAGGCGTCTTTTGATGACGTTGAATTAATGTCTCACAGTACATATCCTTCTGCACGTTTAGACCCTTCTGGTCATTATTCAGATTTTGAAGCTTTTTTTCCGGAATCTCGCTCTCCTCCTTGTTTCTCACAGATCTCTTTTGACTCTGCATTAGGGCCACATTGTGGACAATGGGTTTGGGTGGATCGTGCTACTACTCCATCATCTGCAGCTAACATTTCAACCAAACTGCGGGGATTCTGTAAGTCGATAACATCTTCTGGCATGAGCAGCTGGAAGTCTACATTCTCCATGGTCCCTCAGACGGCGTCTGGTATTTCCAAGTTTTAGAATGCAAAGCAGGTTGTGGCTTTGGGTAAGGAGGTTAATACGCAGAGTGGATCAAATGCGGATTTTGCTGTTTCGGCCGGGCGCTCTAGGCAGCCTGTGACCAATTGGGATTTCCATGATGGCGGGGTGGGAGATGGGAAAATGCTGAGTGGTAGCAATACTGATTTGATTATACCTGAAGAACATGTTGGTCATTGGATGGTGGTTGAAAATTCTAATGAGGGGTTTTTGGTTGAAAATGTGCATATGGTTGCAAGACCTAATAGTCAAGAACAAGCTTTGTCAAGGAAGGGGTCGGGGTAAAACTTTGTTTGTAGTATTTTTCAGAAGTTAGGAGCGGACAATACAGCGGAGTAAGAACGGCTTCACGGTCATCAGCGTCGAGATTATCCAAAGGAGTTCCAGAAGCATGCTTCTCAATTGACATCAGGTAGACCTCAGTGGTGGTCTTCGTGGCCACAACCTGTGATGGGCAAGCACAGTGTGCATTCAGTGGGTGTTGGTGTTGAATCGGGGAATGAGGTTTCGGGTTTGGGGGCCGGGGAGGTTTTGGCAAAAACAACGGAACAGGTGCGGTTAGGTACAGGTGGATTGGAATCAAATAAGGTCGCAAGTACTGACAAACAGGTTTTAGATGGGACAAAATCCTCCTCAGGGCAGGATTTGGGTGTCACTAATCTCATACAGAAAAAACTCCCTTACATGGATTTGGCTATGCCTCTGGGGACACATCTGGCTGAGAAAACAAAGAAGAGAATTTGGGACACCGAGTTTGTTGACGTTTTCAAACTCCTGCATAGGGACATTCAAGTGAAGGAGGGGTCCAAAGAGGAGGAGTGGGAACTTTCTAGACATCCCAGAGTTCCTAAAAATATTGAAAATTGGACGGCTGCATTTTTTATCTATGCAAGTGCTACTGTGAAAGGCATTAATAAAGGGCTGTGGCCATGTTTAAATACATTGATATTATTCGCAAAGTTCAATTACAATTTGGTGGTTTCGCATGGCTCAGCTATGATGAAAAGTTCAGGGGTAGACTCAGTTTGTTTCACGACAAACCTTGGGGAAGGTGGATCAGGAACTGTGGCCGCAATAACTCATACTGCAAGCGGGCTTCCAATTACTTACCAGCCCTTTCTGCCTCTCCCCGCCCAATTTGGGGCGGGTGGGTAGGGTAGATGACAACTGACAGTTATGGGATCCTGTTGGAACTTTAATCGAGGTTCAAGCATCAGGCAATTTTGCAGGATCAAACACAAATGTTCTCAGTGTGGTGGGAAGCATGCCATCATCCAGTGCTTTGCCAATCAGAGATTTGGAGATCAAGGGAAATCGCCAAGATGTAAGGGAGCATTTCCACAGTTTATTCCAATGGGCTCATATGTCAATTAAGCTATCGGTCATGACACCGTGGTTGGAAGGGTACCCTGATCCAGAATCTGCTACAAAACATTATTGGGTTTTTAAGGAAGGTTTCAAGATAGGCTACCAGGGTCCAAGTTACAATAGATGGTCTGACAATTTAAAATCGGCTAAGGAATTGCCTCAAGTGGTTCAGAAAAAGCTGGATGTTGAGATACAGCATGTAGAATAGCAGGTCCATTTAAACACTGTGTGTTGAAGACGTTGATGATATCCCCATTAGGCTTGGTTCCAAAAAATTGGCAGGTGAATTTAGATTATTTTATCATTTATCGTGGCCAGAAGGCCAATCTATTCATTTCCCCTTCAGATTCTAATGTATCATATACGTCTGTGGATGATGCATTAAGAATGATACGCATGGTTGGGTATGGTGCTGAACATGCAAAATGCAATAACCAGTCAGCTTTTCGATTACTACCTATTCATCCATCGGATTTTGAACTGCTAGGCACGTTTTTCAATTACTCTTTTTACACTGACAGAGTCCTTCCAATGGGTTGTTCGGTGTCATGTGCACTGTTCTAAATGTTCAGTAATTTTCTTCAGTGGTGTTTTTCCGAAAAAAGTGGTCACAAACAAGTTTGTCATTATTTAGACGATTTTCTGTTTCTTGGTAAGGCACAGTCAGATCAGTGCCATAGAACTCTAAACATCTTTCTGGACTTGGCTGAGCAGTTTGGCGTTCCGCTGGCTCCAGTGAAAACTAAGGGTTCATGTACCAAACTTACTTTTTTAGGCATAGAAATTGACACGGAACTCATGATGGCTCGGTTGCCAGCGGCTAAGGTGAGCAAAAACATATCTTTTTTGTTGGAAATTATCGACAGGGAAAAAATTCAACCCAGGCAGGTTCAGCGTTTGTTGGGCTACTTAAATTTTGCTTGCCGGGAGGTACGTGCTGGCAGTACTTTTTGTAGACGTTTGGGGATGGCGATGTCAGGGGCATTCCATCCTCATCACAGGATTAGACTCACTAAAGCTATTAAGGAGAATTTATTAATTTGGCTGCAATTTTTGAAGGATTTCAATGAAGTCTCTCTATTTTTTGCCATCTGGCAGTTTCAGAGTTTTTCAGATGCTTCTGGGGCACATGGTTTTGGTGTTTTTTTTAGGAGGGGTGTTGGCGTGCAGAGACATGGCCTCCTCATTGGCTCAAGGAAGGTTGAAGCATAGCTTTCCTTGAATTGTTTCCTCTCATTGTGGCTTTGTTAGTATGGGGGGATGAGTTTAAGGACAGGAGTGTTCTTTTCCATACTGATATTATGGCCGTTGTTGATCTAATTAACAAGCAAAAGGCAAAGGATGTGCGAGTATTACACCTTTTGCGGTTTTTTATGCTGCAGAGCCTTAGAATAAATATTGTGTTTAGAGTGAGGCACATTCCCGGCATTAACATTTCAATTGTGGATGTGTTGTCTCGATTCAATTGGCAGAAATTCCACAATCTGGCGCCGTGGGCAGACAGCAGCAAAACTACGATCCCGCAAGATGTCTGGGCGCTGGGGGAATGAGAATCGTTGATCTGGTTGAAAAGTCCATAGCCCCATCTACCAGACGCAGTTATCATCAGGCCTGGTCGGAATTTTTAAGTTATCTTAAGTTACACAGTTTGGATCGTTATACAGTGGGTATCAAATATGTTATTTTACAGTTTGTTTTGCATTTGATTAATTTGGACCTGTCTCATACAACAATTTCAGGAAAATTGACTGGCATTTTTTTTCAGTCAGTTGTGGTCGGGACAGATGTTGGTGGGGGATGTTTTGTTACGACGAATGTTGAAGGGTCTGAGGAGGGAGAGTTCTTTTTCTTCGCCTTTACGCAAGCCAGTTACTTTTCCCCTTTTCCAACAACTTTTAATGAATGTATGACGTTACAACGCATACCTTTACAACGCATACCTTTACAACGTATTTTTTACAACGCAACATCCATTACAACGCATTCCATTACAATGCATGCCATTAAAAAATTTTTTTTAACTACCTTTACAACGCATTCCATTACAACACATACTACCTTTAAAACACATACCATTACAACGCATACCATTACATTGCATGTATGGTAAGTATTGGATAGTGTAGGAGTAAAAATTACTATTCTAACTCCAGGGGGGTGCAACAGTAGGGTAAGTGTTGGATAGTGTAGGGGTAAAAATTAATATTCTAACTCCAGGGGGTGCAACAGTAGGGTAAGTGTTGGATAGTGTAGGGGGAAAAATTACTATTCTAACTCCAGGGGGTGCAACAGTAGTGTAAGTGTTGGATAGTGTAAGTGTACTATGTGTTGTGATGGTATGCATTGTAATGGTATGCGTTGTAATGACTGCGTTGTAATGACATACGTTGTAGTGGTATGCGTTGTAGTGTCATGCGTTGTAATGGCATGCGTTGTAATGGATGTTGCATTGTAAAAGCTTTGTTGTGATGGTAGTGCGTTGTAAAAGTTGCGTTGTAAAGGTTGTTTCCCACTTTTAATACAGTTACCAGCTTGTTGCTATGACTTGTGGGAAGTTTACCGTTTTAGACTTTGCATGATTTGGTTGTTTTTCTGCGCTTTTAGAGTTTCTGAGATGTTGGGTTTGCGGGATCAGAGAGGTATTCAGGCAGAAGATGTTCAGGCCCAAGGAGGGAAGCTTAAGATCCTTTTGAGGAAGTCTAAAACCAATCAGCTGGGTAAAGACACATGGGTCCATTTAAATGGTAGTGGAATTCAAGACTGTTGTCCTTTGGGGGAATGGGAGGTTTTCGTCATTTCGGTGGGTTTGCAACATGGAGACATATTCACGCATAGTGATGGGAATAACATTTCTAGCGCACATCTATTGGCAGTTTTACGTAAAGCTTTGTTATTGCTGGGAAAAAAACACTCACTTTTTGGGACACACTCTTTTCGTATAGGGACAGCTACTGAAGCGTTTAGATTGGGGTGGGGCTTGGATGACATTAAAAGGATTGATAGATGGAAATCTGATTGCTGCACACGTTATGTGAGGAAATAATGTGACGGCTTTCGTTAAATACAGACTAATTTTGTTTTTACCGCCTAGGTGGTGTTAAAGTTTCAATATCATCGAAGAGGCGGACATGGATAGTGGTCCATTCTTTCGTTAAATGGTCAGCCAGCTTCGCACAACAGCAAATTTACGGCCGATTACTTGGTTTGCGGGAAGTTTTGTGGGAAGGGAAAGGTGGTATGAGGTGGAAGGGGTTATTTCCCATACTTTCTGAGCTGTCTTCTGCAAGTGGTTTCCCACATTTATTAATTATTCACTTGGGGGAAAATTATCTTGTACCATTTTCTGGTTTATCCCTTTTGAAGAAAATTAAATTGGACTTGGCAGTGATCAAAAATATTTGGGGAGGTACAATTTTGGTTTGGAATGAGTTTATTTACAGGCACTATTGGAGGGGAGCTCGCAACCACATGGCGTTGGAGAGGGCTTGCAGGAAATTCAACAGGGAAAATAAGAAATGTTGTGCTGCAATGGGGATAAAGTTTTTGTCTCATGATAATATCACAGGTGCGGAATATCATCTATTTAGGGAAGATGGGGTACACTTATCTTAAATGGCCAAGGCATACTATTTAATGGAGTTGAGAGATTGTTGGCACATTTTTGGTGTGAAAATCTATGGTGTTCGGTTAATACACGTTAACTCTGTTTTAGTGCTGAAAATTTTCATTTTGGGGGGTCAGGAAAACTCTTCGGTTTTCCTGGGTGGCGTTTTTTCTTGGGGTTTGGGATAGTCTGAAGCGGGCTTATCCTTCCCTCTGGGGTGGGGGAGGGGGGTTGGAAAGGTTGATTTGGATTGTGAAGTTCATGGGGTATTTTTGATGAAAAGTCTTGTGGGGAATATTTAGCGTAATGACAGTGTGGTATTTATTTCAACAATATTCATTCTAGGGAAATTTGACTTTCTGTTGCCTGGCTTAATAAAGTGACCTTTTCTGCTAAGTGAACTAATAGTGTGTGGTTTGTTCTTATTGCGCAATGGGGATCCAGGGAGATCGCGGCGCTTGCCGGTGTCTCCCTTGGGGGTTGTCGCGCAGTGGAACGGGCCACACAGCGAGTGAGTGCGTCAATCGAGCAGTGGGTGGGGCTTAGGATGAAAGTTCTCAGCAGGACGGTTGGCGGGGAACAGTTATGCTGAGGTGTTTAGGGAGGCGGTCATTTTGTATTGACCCACCCACCCTCCCAAAAGTTTTCACTGGTTTATTGTAAATACTTTGTAAATAAAATAACAAAAATAATTTGTTACGTCACGTTAGGTCAGGTAACAGTTTTTCTTTCATTTGTTTGTTTTTCTTTTAGTAGGCGTTTTTTCTTGGGGGTTGGGATAGTCTGGAGCGGGCTTATTCTTCCCTCTGGGGTGGGGGAGGGGGGTTGGAAAGGTTGATTTGGGTTGTGGAGTTCATGGGGTATTTTTGATGAAAAGTCTTGTGGGGAATATTTGGTTGTCTATCAAAAGTTTCAAAGCGTAATGACAATGTGGTGGGAAATTCTACTTTCTGTTGCCTGGCTTAATAAAAGGGACTTTTTCTGCTAAGTGAAATAATAGTGTGTAGTTTGTTCTTATTGTGCGAACTAATATGCAAAGAATTCTAGGCTGAATAGGATTTAAAACAGCCCATAAGTTTATCTGAAGTAAAGTCAATATCAAGAGGTTGTAAACTCTTACCTCCTATCGGCAGCAGCAACAGGCGGCTCGTTCTAATAGACGAGTGGAGGCCGTATATTAAACCCTTAGGAAGAAAAAATGTCTTTGGTGGTAGTCTAACAAAATAAAGTGATCCAGACCAACATATAACTATGCGGTCATACTAGTAATTGACCTGCATCTAAAAACTATTGTCTACCTGGATCCTATCGAAGGAGGATAAAGGAAAACTCACCCATATACCTGTAGTTCTCTGCTCACGGTCAAGTAAAGTGCTTTTGCCGCCATCGCTGCACTGTGTTTAAAATATTCAAAGCGCACGTCTACTAAGTCCAAGATGTGCACAATGGGCGTGTTTGTTAAACAGTCATGCACACCCCGGTAGATATTTTCCCCCTCATGAACTACCTGATGGCGTGTAGCAGATAAACCTATAATAGAAGATACTTCAAAGTAAATAAATCACCTGAACATGTAGATAATGAAAATCGCACAGTTACATTGAAAGGATTCCAAATGTACATCTAAGACGTCCAATATGTACACATTTAACCCCTTTGATGCTGATGACGGAGCGGTTCCGTCAACAGCATCGGTTGGGCTGTGCTGATGACGGCACCGCTCCGTCATCGGCAGAGACCTCGGGGGGAGCGCTGGCGTTCCCCCCGTGGCATGGATTTTTGTTTCAGATACAGGGGTGGCAGCGGAAGACTTTCCGCTGCCACCCCCGGGCCCCCCCACGCTTCCTGGTGACATCAGCGCGCTCAGCGCGCCGAAGTCATCAGGAAGTGCTGGACACGCTGGAAGCTATTTCTTTCCAGCGCGTCCAGTGAGCAGGTGAGGTTTCTGCTCCCGGTGGGGCGGGGGGCCTGTTTCCCGGTGCCTTGAGGCATCGGGGCAGAGGAAACACTGTTTCCTCTCCCCTGATGCCCCAATGCAGGGCATTCCTGGTTCAGGATCGCGCACAGCGTCGCGATCCTGCACCAGGAATGCCCCCACTAGACACCAGGGATGTTTGTTTGTGAAAAAGGAAGCGACCCCTTGGGCAAAGGTCGCTTCCAGGGGCATGAAATTAGTATTCAGACTTTTCTGCCCCCCCCGGGGGCAGAATGCACATTTTCTCGCCGAATCTGGCCCCAGGAGGGGCAGAAAAGCCCACTAGACACCAGGAATTATTTTTTTTGTGAGAAGAAAGCGACCCCTTGGGCAAGGGTCGTTTCCAGGGGGCCAAAATATTTTTTTTAGACTTTTCTGCCCCCCTGGGGGCAGATCGCCAGTTTTTCTGGCCGAATCTGGACCAAGGGGGGGTAGAAAGGCCCACTAGACACCAGGGATTGTCTTTTCTGTTGCAAAGGAAGCGGCCCCTTGGGCAAGGGTCGCTTCCTGGGGGCTAAACAATTTTTCTAGACTTTTCTGCCCCCCCTGGGGGCAGATTGGGCATTTTGTTAACCTAATCTGGACCCAGGGGGGCATAAAAGCCCACTAGACACCAGGGATTATTGTTTTTCTGAGAATGAAGCGACCCCTTGGGCAAGGGTCGTTTCCAGGGGGCAAAAATATTTTTTTTTACTTTTCTGCCCCTCCCTGGGGGCAGATCGCCCATTTTTGTGGCTGAATCTGGACCCGGGGGGTAGAAAAGCCCACTAGACACCACAGATTGTCTTTTCTTTAGCAAAGGAAGCGCCCCCTTGGGCAAGGGTCGCTTCCTGGGGGCAAAATAATTGTTTTAGACTTTTCTGCCCCCCCCCCCCCCCGGGGGCAGATTGGGTGGTTTTTTTTCCTTGAATTTGGACCCAGGAGGGACATAAAAGCCCACTAGACACCTGGGATTGTTTTTTTTCTTGAAAAGGAAGCGACCCCTTGGGCAAGGGTTGCTTTCTGGGGGCAAAATAATTAATTTAGGTATGGTAAGGTAAATTTAATAGGCATAGTTAATTAAAACCAGTGCAAACATTTTACAAAAAAGTTTTAAAATCTCATAAGAAAAACGTTTCATTAAGTCATCATTAAAAGAGCGTACAATAAAAATGAGTTCTGATAAGCGTCTATATATTTTCTGTCTCAATCTTCGGAGTATTTTTTAACAGTTTTTGCTCGATTATCGCAAGGAACTTTACATATCTGCAGTTCAGTTTCGTGTTTGCAGGGTTCAGGCAAGCCAGCACCGCTTGCCTTCTAGTATGAGTTCCTATCTGCTTGAGCTGGTCCTTTAAGAGCTGTTGGCGGGCTGGCTGCAGCTTTTGGCTGAGACAGGTCATGTGAAGTATTTCACCCTTCTCTGTGTTACAAAAAATGCAGGCGTCGTAGTCATTGCTCCTGAGCCATGGTGGAAAATGCTCTCTGGTGGGCAAAACCCCTCGTCTGTGTTTTAAGAACTTCAGTTTTATATGCCTTGGGGTAGCCCTGACTGAAGTATGGTTGTGGTGTCAGGGATTTATAAGAGTTTAAAATCATCCATGCATGATTTCTTTTGGCAAAAGTCTCTTTGTCCTCTAATAGTGAAAGAGATTTGACGGTTTCCAAACCAATTTTTTAAACGCATTATGCCCGAGTTGCATGTCCCAATTCGCTGATAGGTTAGTAGCCCCCAAGGCTGTCTTCAGATAAATTCTTGCCTGAGATCCGTCCCTGCTTTGAATATCTTGCCATAGCAGCAAGTTTAGAGTGTTAGTAGTAGCAGAACGGAGTTTGTGGCAGCAGTTAATATAAGCACCCTGTCTTGCAAGAGCTTGTTTTTGTAATCCAAATTCCAACCTGATTTGGGCGGGCGATGTGTAGGATGGGAGCGAAAACATTGTTCTATAGGCTTTTGTCTGGATTATGTCCAGGTTCTTGGAGTCTCTCCCGCGTAATGCCTCGCTGCCGTAGCAGATGGAAGGTAGTAATTTAGCCTGGATGACTTTCAGATAGGGAGTCAGAATTTGTCCCGTCAGTTGGTTGGCTATACTTTCTTAATGTGGCGGCAATGCAAGACCCTCTCCTTTTTGCTTCCTGCTTTTGTTGTGAAAATGAACCGTCTCAGTCGAAGATGAGTCCCAAATATTTGTAGACAGATGCAGGCTCTATTTTTTGACCGCCCAGTGTCCAAGACTTCTGAAGCTTTTTGTGTGTATTTATCGACATGGTGCGTGTTTTGCTCAAATTTATCTTTAGTTTGTTTTCCGTGGCATACATATGCATTTGATTCAGTAGCTGTTGGAGGCCGATGTAGGTATGGCTCAATAGCACAACATCATCTGCGTACAGAAGGTTACTCAGAGATTTACCTCCCAACCTTGGGGAGTGGGAATTGCATGTGTTTAGTATGCCTGGTAGATCCGCCATGTACAGATTGAACAATATTGGGGCAAGCACGCACCCTTGCTTAAGTCATTTGGTGGTATGGATTTTGGATGACAGATGTGTGCCGCCTCCTAACTACACCTGCACCCAGATATCAGAGTGAAGAAGCTTCAGCATACTTAGTGTTTGCTGCGGTATTCCGTATTGTTACAGTTTCCCCCAGAGTCTGTCTCTCTCGATGTTATCAAACGCCGCACTAAAATCAATGTAGCACATTTGCAGCTGCAGTTTTTTTGATTTTGCTGCATCAATCATTAGAGAGATAGCCAGAATATTTGTAGCTGTTCCAGTATTGTTCCGTAAGCCGGTCTGATTCAATGGTATGATCTGATTTAAATCCGCCCATGAGACAATCTCCTCCAAGATAGTTCCCGCAAAATATTTGCCTCATTATCAATGAGGGCTACTAGACAATAACTGTTTGGGTCCATTTTGTCGCCTTTTCATATATGGGGACAATCGTCGACCCTCTCCAGGATTCTGGGATTTTATTTAGCAGTCTGAATTCTGAGAATAACAGTTGCATAATAGTGGCCCATTCTATGATCTTTTCCTTAAAAGAGCTGGCAGTATGCCGTTAGGTCCTGGAGCGCCTTCTTTCCTACCCTTGTGAATCTGTTTTGTTATTAGTATTATTTGCTGAGTGGCTGGTGCATCCTTGATGTTTTCGGGTAGACCTTGCTCCCTCATGATCAGGGGCTCCGACAAGGGCGTTATAGAATTGGGCTCTGTGTTGTTGGATTCTAGTGCTCCTGCCTGTTCCGGGTAGTTATTGAGGTGGCTGGAGAGATAGTTGATCCATGACTGTTCTATGATGTGCGAGCCTGGTTCATTGTTTTGTGGGCGCAGAATCCTGTTTACTGATTGCCAAAAACGTGCGCTATTGCTGCTCTTGGTATCATGTAGTAGTTTTGCCCATGTTTCATTTTCAGCATCTTTTTTTATGTTCCATATTATGTGTTTGAGCTCCGCTCTTTGTTTCCTCAGCTCCATCCGAAAATAAGCATTTTCAGGGGTTGATCTTAACTTCCGTAAAGTCACGTTGACTAATCTTTTATGTAGCCTTAGTCCTGTTCTAGATCCTTTTTTTAATTTTATCTTCATGCCCTCTTTGTGAAGATTGCTTTTTGGGGCGGACTTGGTTGCCAGTTCTTGTGGCAGAGATCCAGTGTATTGCTCCCAATGTTGGATGTACCCGGCCGCATTTGGTTTTTGTGTGTTATATAGTTGGAGGGCAGTTTCGGCCAGAATTGTTAGATTGGTTGCCGTGCATTTGATCCTTTTTTGATAAATAGAATGGATCGACCCTATCGTTCTGTCTGGTTTGAATGCAGTGGGCGTCTTTGCTGATAAATAGCATTCCTGGGGACGATGATCGCTTTTGCCCTTGTCCCCCATTCTGAATCCCAAGATGTGAGGAAATAGGTCTAGACTGGCAAATGTATAATCCAGGATGGAGCTGGCTGGTTGTGAGTAGAATGTTTATACTGGGCGAGAGTCAGGGAGAAATCTTCCATTTAGTGCCCGAAGGTTTTGATGTTCTAGTTCTTTAAATAAACGTTATTTGGATGCTTTTTCCTGCTTGGCGGGGAGCTTTGTGGTGGTATGGTATAGATTATGTTTAAAGCCAGAGCCTCTTCTTCTGCTGATGAGCCCAGCATGTTTTGGTTGAAGTCCCCAGTCAAAATGAGGAGTGGTTTTTCCATTTGAGAGACGTACTCCGCTAGTTGGGTGGAAATTGAGTTGGAGTCTTTGACTCTGTGTTTAGGGTGGACGTATGCGTTAACCAGGCATATCTCTTCTTCTTTGTTGCTGAGCTGTCATTTTATCTTTACTGATAAGATTGTGGATGTGGAAGAGTCCATAAGAGCTGCCAATGAGATTGTTGTAGTGGATATATATGTGGCCAAACCTCCTGACTGGTGACCAAATCTGTTGGTTCTGGTTGCTGCTGTTGAGAAGCAAGTGAAACCCGTAATGTGATGTGTGGATGTTAGCCAGGCTTCTTGCAGCATTACAATGTCAAATAGAGAGATGTACTTTTGAAAATCCGGGTCATCCAGTTTTGATGCTAGGCCATTTATATTCCATGAGCAGATGCCTATAGATGGCACCCTGCCCTTAATATCATCTCTTATTTGTTGGTGGCATCAGGCCTCTTCGGGACGTATGAAGATTGTTTGAGACAGTGTTTCCCTTGTTAAGGCTTGGTTTTGGTGGGAGGCCCCCCTAGAGCTAACTTCTGTCCGTCCCTGGGGGCTTTCTGTGTTTTTGTTTGGCGGGCTTCCTCTCAAGAACTTGGTCGTGGTAAGAGTGCTGGTCTGGTGGACCTTTGGCATTGCCCGTCGCCCGCTTGTTGGATGTGCTGCTGCCACCCTCGGCCTGACTTCCGAATGCTGCCAGGGCGTATTCTCTCTTTTTTTGGGCGAGCTACCCAAGGCTCCTCTGAGAACGCTGAGGGTGTTTGTCTGTTTTGCCGCTGATTCAAGGCTTGTCCTCCTCTGAAGTGATGATGGATAAGCTGGTTTTAGTAGAGGAACTAGCTTGATGCCCCAGGACTTAAATGACTCCACTTCTGTTACAATTAAATCTGCAACAATACTAGAGGACCAGGTAGTCTTGGTTGTCTCCGGGGTGTTTGGATTTGTGGCAGGCAGAAATTCAACAGAAATTAATTCATTTGAACTTATTCCCTCCAGACTGGGAATGTATTTGTAGTAATCTCTTTCTTATGTAATGAATGTCCCTGGCTTTGATGCCCTTGCTATGTGATGTCATTTAGAATGTTGAGGAGGTTTGTGCTTGAAGTGAGAGCAGTTAGAGAAGATGGGCTGAGCAGCCAGGAGGCCGCTCCTGGTGGGGCATATATTAGGAACTTACATTAAGACTACATTGGAACTTACTAAGCTGTAACCTAAGAAATAAACTACAAGTACAAGAGCTGTCTATTGGACTTCTTTATCTCTACAGTATTCCATTAGTTTAAGAAGATTGCCGCGATTTAGAGTGTTGTGCTGCCCTTGCGACGTGTATTTCGGAAGAAAGACAAGCATCTCTGTTGATTGTTTGGTGCTTCCTTCTTCCTGGTATTTTTTTGTTGTGTGTTATACTTGAGTTGACGAGCCCTGAGCTAAGGGGACTTCATGAAATGCCGGGGTAGTATATTCGCCTGGCAGATTGGCTTTGTAGGTTTTTGCTTTAAAAAGGAGTGTTTGCTTTGAGGTTGTTTGTGTTTCAGAAGTCCAGTTTACTTGGGGATACTCAGTTTGTCTTGGATCCGGGTAAGTGGTCTTAGCTAGTGTATCTCTTGGTTGAACTTCGTGGATTTGGCTTAGCGTTGAGCCAATCATTCCATTCCTGTTCCCCATCTCGGAAGTTGGCCTAAGTGGATAGTTGCTTGCTGGTATTGGTAGTATATCTCGGTTGGAGGTTGCTTCAGGTGTTTTCCTCTCTATTTGAAGCGGAGGATCCTTATTATGCGGTGTTGGAGCTCCCGTTTGGCCGTCGAGGTCCCTCGCTGTCTTGTTCTTGTCACAGTTTGGCTGGGTGGGTTGTTTCGTCTTTGCTGCCACATCTCTATGTACGTCTGTTTGTTACAGCTGATCTTTTGCCGGTAGTCCTTGATTCGGCAGGTTACAGATTGTTTTGTGCAGCTGCTGACTTGAACTGAAGGGCGAGCAGTCTTTGTCCTCTGTGGAATGAGCATTGTTGGGAGGAGATTTGTCCTTTGAAGCAAAGAAGATCGGAAAGTATTTAGAAGTAGATGTTTCAGTTTCTGTTTTTTGCTTCCGCCCTTTCCTTTTTTTGTTGGCGCCGTTGTTTGGCGTTGAGTTTCTTTGGGCGTTCCTGTCCCGTCTGGATTGTTTCTTCATTTGCGGGAGTGTGATCGACAGTTAGCTCTACTTTGATTCCGGATGACTCCTCGTTCCTCAATACTCCTTTTTCAGGTATGGTAAGGCCCTTTTCTGCAGTTGCATTTCCTCTGTGTAGATTCCTTAAGTCTCCTATTAGGTCAGTTAGCATGGACGGCAATGTGGCTACTTTATCTAGTGCCTGGCTGCAGTTGCAACTTGGGTAGGTGTTTGTTTGTGCTCTCACTATTAAGTTGTTTAAGTTGCCTAACTTGTCGTCGATGCCAGCTGTAAAAACTGCCCGTGTGTTAAGAAGAGTGAGTTGGAGCTCCATTTTATCGGATTGGTATTGCAATGCATCTACTACTAGCTGAATTGTATTTACCAGTGAATTCCAAGTTCTGGTATTTTGTTCTTTCCCCCGCTCATTCTCTTTGGAGATGTTAGCGTCCTTGTTTGCATTTTTAACTGCCAAGGGTGAATCAAGGGCTTTGGGCTCTTTGTGATCTGGAGTATAGGTTGCTAACATATCTTCCCATTCTTGTGTTTTGAGATAAGACATTATTGCCCTGCCTTCTGCTTTGCGGCTAAGGTCATGTGGACTGGCTGCCTCCCTGCCTGGGGGGTTTGTTGCTTGGCCATAAGTTCCCTGGTCCGTAGGTGGTGTGGCGCATCCAGCCATTGGGTAAGACTTGATAGGAGTGCTGTGGGTTTGGCTCGTAGATTTTAAATCCAGCGCCGGGCCAAGTGATGCTTCCTTGATTGAGAGTGGCACTTGTATCTGTAGGTCTGTCTGTAGGCTTACCCCAGAAGCCCTATCAGTTAGGCGCTTAGACTTAGAGTCTCCAAAGGAATGCTTGTGTTCCTGTGCTTTGAGATGCTGCCTTGCGTAGAGTCTAACGAGTGATTTCCGGAGGAAAAAGGCTTATAGGTGAAGGCACGGATGGTTGCGTACATGCTGGGCTCAAGACAGCGGGAAGTAGTGGTGTTTGCAGGCCATGCAGGTGGCTATTGCTCAAAAAGATGGCAGAGCCTGCATCCTTTAAAAATTAAAACTTTGTATATATTTTGGGCTGATGGAGCTTTCTCATAAATTGTGGTGCACTTGCTGCAGACTCTGAAGTCAGGGCCATTGTTAATCCCTGCTCCCTTATATTTTGGTTCGGCCCTCAATATCTGTTCTAATGGCGAGAGGTTCAAATCTGTACCGATGGCGGGATTTGCACTTGTTTTCATTTTCTTGTGCCCTTTCACGTTTCCTGATGTTTCATTCAATTTTGCTGTGGGCTTTGGTTTTGGCTCCAGGGGCCCCCTGACTTTTCCTGACCTCATGGCGATAGTAGATGAAATGGACCGTCCCGGGAAGCCGCCAATGAGAGATAGAAGGTGGAAAGCAGCTGCTGCCCCCCACCTTACTCCTCGCGCCTTTCTAGCTCGTTTGCTCGTTTACTCCTCTGCCGAAGCCAGAAAGATGAAAAAATTGTGGTCGAAGGTTTGTAGCAATGGTCTCCCGTGGTGGCTGATGCGCTGATAGGGAAGGGCTGTAAGGGGGGCTGTGAGAAGGCTGTGAGAAGGCTGTGGGAAAGCGGTAAGGGAAGGCTGTGGGAGATAGCACGCGAAAGCAGCTGGTTTTCAACTGGCTGTGAGCGGAGCACTCGGGGGGCACCTGCAGGCAAAGTCGGACCTGGTCAGACCCGCCTAGGTCAACCCCCCGGGCTCTTACTTAGCGGCTGCCTCTATCGGCCCGCTCAAGTTGCGTCTCTGCTACAGCAGCAACCTCACCTCATCTCCTCTGAAGTAGCTGATCCTGATGCCTGACAGCGGCAGTAGCGGGGGCAGTAGCAGGGGCAGTATCGGCAGTATCGGCAGTATCCGCGCTGAAATTGAAGCCGGAGCCGAGGCCGGTTCTCGCCGGCGCTAGCTGTGAGCGGCCGCAGCCTTCTCCCTGCGGCTCCCTGCGGCTCCCTGCGGCTCCCTGCGGCTGCGGTTATTCGTTTTTTTGGATTTCAGCACCTGCAGTTCATTCGATTCTTCGTTTTTTTTCAGCGGTTCTGCTTCTCTGCGCTGTGCCGCTCTCCGCACTCCGCACTCCTCGCTCTGCTCTGCTCTCACTCCTTGCCCGTCCTCGTCCTCTTACGGATTGGAATATTTTGGCCCCTTTTTTTGCCAAATCTGGACCCAGGGGGGGTTATAAATACCCACTAGACACTAGGGATTGTTTTTTTGTTTGCAAAGGAAGCAACCCCTTGGGCAAGGGTCTCTTCCTTTGGCCCATAGTTTTTTTTTTAATATAGTCTGCCTCATAATTTTGCCTTTCTGCCCTCAGGAGGGAGCCAAAAACCCTACTAGACACCATGGAAATTGTTTTTGTTTTAAAATGGAAGCGACCCCTTGGGCAAGGTTTGCTTCCAGGGGGTTCAAATTTTAAAAAGTTTTATATTCTGTCCCCCATTGGGACAGACACCCCATTTGTGTGACATAGCCTTTTGTAATGTGTATTTTTTGTTTTCTAAAGTGTAATGTTTTCTTTTCTCTT
This sequence comes from Lissotriton vulgaris, assembly GCF_964263255.1. Classification (NCBI taxonomy): domain Eukaryota; kingdom Metazoa; phylum Chordata; class Amphibia; order Caudata; family Salamandridae; genus Lissotriton; species Lissotriton vulgaris. Next base: position 1,498,520,028 of record NC_141691.1, on the reverse strand, counting down.
TAGACTGTTGCAGTGTGCGGTTTCTTTACTGGTGGTTCTGCTGTTTGTGTAGTTGCATGTGTTTAGTAAGAGACTTTTTTTGTACAATTTTAATGTAAATGTTTTTTTTGAAAAGTCTGTAGTAATACGAGTATGTTTGGTTTCTGTTTTTTGTGATTGTGAAACATGTTTTGCATTTGTGCTTGATGTATATTTTGCTTTTTGTAGATTTAAGTTTTTTTTTCTTCTTTCTAGTGGGATATCCTTGACTATTTGCTGTGTCTTTGCAGAGTAGGTGCAGGTGAGTGTGGCTGTATTTTGTAAGTGAATTGTATAGTTATTCAGTTTATAGATCTTTGTGATAAAGGCTTACATTTTTTTACCTACTTTGCACAGTGTTGGTTGTTGAGTTGTTTGTGCAGTCTCCTTTCTTAGTGAGCATAATGGCTAGCTGCCGGATTACCGCTCAGTAAGTTGTTGGAATGCTTTTTGATTCTTCCTCTGACCATGGTGCTGAGAGTGACTCTGGTTCTGAGGCAGAGGTGGGAGGTGAAAATTCTGGTAGTGAGTTTTCTCTCCGCATGGCATCGTCTGATGATGAAGATACCCTGAGTGCTGAAGAAGCTATTTTTGGTGTGGATGAAGTGCCTGTGTTAGAGGAGGACATTGCTGTACCGATAGTGCGGCAAGAGGCATCTGGGGTGCAGCCTTGTGCTGCTAGACTTCACGTTGGTATAGTGTGGCGAGAGGCAGCTGGGCGGCAGCCTGGGGCTGCTAGACTTCCAGTTGGTGTAGTGAGACAAGAGGCAGCTGGGCGGCAGCCTGAGGCTGCAAGACTTGTTGATGAAAGTTCTGACCTCTGGGTTGCCCCAGGCCTGGTGCAGCCGGCATTGCCTGAATTTACTGGTGTTCCAGGGTGTAGGGTGAACACTGAAAATTGTTTGCCAATTGATTTTTTCAAGTTGTTTATGGATGATGTGTTTTTGGCAGAGATTGTAGAGCAGACTAATTTGTATGCAGAACAGTTTTTGAGGGAGAACAGTGCCAGCCTTAAGCCCCACGCTAGAGCTACCCGGTGGACTCCCAAAAATTTAGAGGAGATGAAAAAGTTTTTGTGTTTAACTTTTTTGATGTGCTTGCCTAGGAAACCATCAGTGGCTTCATATTGGTCTACTAGTCCCTTGATGGGAACAGCTATATTTCTGGCAGTCATGAGTCATGTTAGGTATTTGCTTCTGCTTCGGATGATGCATTTTGGTGACAATGGTTTAGCTTTGCCACAAGATCACCCTGATTGTGACCGTCTTTTCAAGATTCAGCCTGTCATTGATCATTTTGGTGACCGATTTCCTGAGATATTTGCTCCTGGGAAAGAAATTGCAGTGGATGAGTCTTTGGTGTTGTTCAAGTACCGCTTGGTATTTAGGCAATACATTCCTAGTAAGAGGGCACGCTATGGAATTAAGCTTTATATGCTGTGTGACAGTCAGACTGGATATGTCTCTAATTTTAGGGTGTACACCGGTAAGGAATCCCAGATTAACCCCCCTGGTTGTCCGTAGACTTTTGGAGTGACTGAGAAACAGCACAGGATAGTTCTGTTGGACCATGCAGTGCATTAAAATGTACATCTAGTGCATACTTGATATTTACATTTCTGATGACCCGTACGTGTTCTTGAATCCTCTCTTTAACAGGTCTGATTGTGCTGCCGACATAGATGTTGTTACAAACACATACAATACAGTAAACCATGAATTTGGTTTTGCAATTCATGAATGAATTGATCTTGTGTACAGTTCAGGTATTGTATTTGAAACTCTTGATCTTATCCAATGTATGACAGAAAAGTGACCACATTTGTAAAAATCAACCGGTAGCGTATCCAACCACTGTTAGGCACATCTCTGCTTTTTAGGATTGTAGAAGCTAGGACTAAAAATATTATGCAAGGTCTGACCCCGTTTGAATATAATACTGTTGTTTTCACTCATGACCCTGTTGATAACTGGATCCTCCCTTAAAATGTGCCAGTGATTTTTAAGAATTTTATAAAGCACATGGCTAGATGAATTGTATGGGGTTGTTACAGACACTCTCTCTTTATATTTGGTATCATGTTTTGACTTAAATTTGTACTGCAACAGTTGTTTTCTATTAAGCCCCAATGCTTTCTTTTTAGCTGTCACAAGTGTCTCAGTACTATAGCCCCTGGATTTGAACCTGCTTATGGTGTTACATCCTCACTACAATTACGTCTAAGACGTGTGAGCTCTCCAAATGGTATAGAATTGATTTGAGATGTAGATGTGAAGTATCTGCATGTAGAACTGCATTACATGAGGTAGGTTTTTTATACAAAGCAGATCAAATGCAACCATTTTTGGCATAGAGTCTCAAGTCAAGAAAAGCTATTTCATCTTTGCTAAATTGATAGGTAAATGTAATATTGAATGTGCTGGAATTGAGAAAGCTACAAAAATCATGTAATAGCTCAGTATCACCATTCCAGATCAACAAAATGTCGTCTATGTAACACCCCCAGTAAATTACATGATTGATCAACAAATCAGGACAGTTGGCCCAGGTACAAGTTTTTTCCATCCAGCCTACAAACAAATTCGCAAAAGAATGAGAACATTTTGACCCCATGGCCACCCCTGGGTGTTGTTGATACCAGGTGCCATTGTGCAAAAACAACATTCAAGGGGGTTTGACTCCGCTTTTTTGGCTTTAAAAGCCAAGAAAGCGGAGATAAAATTATCTCTCTATTACCTAGCTGTCGCTAACACCAGTTAGCGACAGCTAGTAGGAGATAGCGAGCATCTTGGGCCCCACTTTGCATGTCAGTGATATTTATCACTAATGACATGCAAAGTGGGCGTGCCAAGATGTTAGCGACTGAAAACAGTCGCTAACATCGCTATCTCCTATTACCAACTTTTGGAGATATTCGCGCTAAGCGCGAGTATCTCCAAAAGCTAACACCTGCCCTGAGCAGTTCTTAGCCATGTTATCCAATGGGAGGTGGATAACATGGCTAAGAGCATTAGCTCGGTAATGCATGAATATCGCTGACTTTTCAGCGATATTCATGCATTGCGGCGATTTTTATCGCATTTGCGATAAACCTTGGTAATACCAAGGTTTATTTGTGGTAAAAATCGCCGCAGCTCAGCGGTAAATTTTTGTCTCTAACCAAGCAATAGCGATAATTATCGCTATTGCTTGGTAATATGCCACATTGTTCTCAAGAACCAGGTTACATTTTGAGATTAAAACTGTCTATTGACGTAATAGTCAATTGTAACTGTTCATTGTGCTGTATTGTTGTCTAATTTTCCCATTTTATAATGTATTCCTAATTGGAATAAAAGCAACATAATGTGCTATGAAGCAATTCCACGTATTCTTACACAAGTAAATCTGCATAATAAGGATGGGGATACTAGTATGATATACTTATAAGGCAAACCAATAGCATATAATTTCTATTAGTTAGTTACAGTTCACTGTAACCAATACATATTTCCATATTGGAGAATCAACACTGTTATCCCCAAATGTAGGTGGTATAAAATGAGCATAATAACACAGTGCAATAACATAAAAAGATAATTTCATCTCCATAGTGGAAATTGTGGTGTATGTTGGAAAAATGCATAATAATTGTCGAAGAATGTGTCTGAGCACATAGTATATACCTTAGTCAAGCTAAATATACCTGTATAGATGAATAACCAAGACACAGGGTAAAAATGATAATGTTATGTCATGCCGGCATTACATACTTAATACATCAATAGAGGGAAAAATCAATAATCAGGGGCTCATTAGGATGGCGGACGGAAGTGCCTCCGCAGACCCAGAGCATGCAGAACATGCCTATTTTCCGTGCGCCCGTCGCGGACACTCCGTCCGCCAAATCAGGATACGAAATATGGGCCAAAATCCGTCCGCGGCGGTAGATCACGGTCCGCCGCACCACCACACCCAACCACGCGGCGGACGTAACCTATCCAGAGACTCCGCCGTACGGACAGACGTCTAGGACCGTCCTCCAAATCAAGATGGCGGAAAATACACATAAAAGCGCTGCGGAAAAACAACCTGCCTGAACACTGCGGATGCCCCACAGCGACCATACCCACCACGACCCGCTCGCCGACATAGACCCTGCACTACACGCTTACCTGATACTCTTCGCGATCCACTACGTCCTAGTCTTGGCCCACCATCGAGGACGACACAGGTAGGCTACAAACCATTCGCTGTCTGGAGGAGCACCTGCAAGGTCCGTGACGTTGGGAGGGGGGAGTGACATGTCCCGGAAACCACATATTCTTGTGTACGGCAACGCCTCCAAGGGTCGTCACCCAGGTAGGGGGGAGTGACATGTATCTGAACCCACCGCCCTCAAGTAAATACAAATACACACCAGCATCACACACGCAAGAATGACTCCGACAACCCACGACACATTATTGACAATTTTATTTACGCATAATCGGAGTAACATCACAGTCTAGGATCGAGCATGGGCAGTGTGGACACCAGAGCAGGTACATCAGAGGGTATACATCAGTATGAGAACAGCAACAGGGCAGTGTGGACACCAGAGCAGGTACATCAGAGGGCATACATCAGTATGAGAAGAGCAACAGGGCAGTGTGGACACCAGAGCAGGTTCATCAGATGCAGTACATCAGTATGAGAACAGCAACAGGGCAGTGTGGACACCAGAGCAGGTACATCAGAGGGCATATATCAGTATGAGAACAGCAACAGGGCAGTGAGGACACCAGAGCAGGTACATCAGATGCAGTACATCAGTATGACAACAGCAACAGGGCAGTGTGGACATCAGAGCAGGTACATCAGATGCAGTACATCAGTATGAGAACAGCAACAGGGCAGTGTGGACACCAGAGCAGGTACATCAGATGCAGTACATCAGTAATAGAATAGCAACAGGGCAGTGTGGACACCAGAGCAGGTACATCAGATGCAGTACATCAGTATGAGAATAGCAACAGGGCAGTGTGGACACCAGAGCAGGTACATCAGAGGGCATATATCAGTATGAGAACAGCAACAGGGCAGTGTGGACACCAGAGCAGGTACATCAGAGGCAGCACATGAGAGGGGCTAGGTGCATCAACAGTCCATGGCATCGAGCAGCTACATCAGAGGCAGCACATGAGAGGGGCCAGGTGCATTAACAGTCCATGGCATCGAACAGCTACATCAGAGGCAGCACATGAGAGGGGCTAGGTGCATCAACAGTCCATGGCATCGAACAGCTACATCAGAGGCAGCACATGAGAGGGGCCAGGTGCATTAACAGTCCATGGCATCGAACAGCTACATCAGAGGCAGCTCATGAGAGGGCAGCCAGCAGTATGAGAACAGCAACAGGGCATTGTGCCCAACTGAGCAGGTACATCAGAGGGAATACATCAGCATGAGAACAGCAACAGGGCAGTGTGGACACCAGAGCAGGTACATCACATGCAGTACATCAGTATGAGAACAGCAACAGGGCAGTGTGGACACCAGAGCAGGTACATCAGATGCAGTACATCAGTATGAGAACAGCAACAGGGCAGTGTGGACTGCAGAGCAGGTACATCAGAGGGCATATATCAGTATGAGAACAGCAACAGGGCAGTGTGGACACCAGAGCAGGTACATCAGATGCAGTACATCAGTATGAGAACAGCAACAGGGCAGTGTGGACACCAGAGCAGGTACATCAGAGGGCATATATCAGTATGAGAACAGCAACAGGGCAGTGAGGACACCAGAGCAGGTACATCAGATGCAGTACATCAGTATGAGAACAGCAACAGGGCAGTGAGGACACCAGAGCAGGTACATCAGATGCAGTACATCAGTATGAGAATAGCAACAGGGCAGTGTGGACACCAGAGCAGGTACATCAGATGCAGTACATCAGTATGACAACAGCAACAGGGCAGTGTGGACACCAGAGCAGGTACATCAGATGCAGTACATCAGTATGACAACAGCAACAGGGCAGTGTGGACACCAGAGCAGGTACATCAGAGTGCATACATCAGTATGAGAATAGCAACAGGGCAGTGTGGACACCAGAGCAGGTACATCAGAGTGCATACATCAGTATGAGAATAGCAACAGGGCAGTGTGGACACCAGAGCAGGTACATCAGATGCAGTACATCAGTATGAGAACAGCAACAGGGCAGTGTGGACACCAGAGCAGGTACATCAGAGGGCATATATCAGTATGAGAACAGCAACAGGGCAGTGTGGACACCACAGCAGGTACATCAGATGCAGTACATCAGTATGACAACAGCAACAGGGCAGTGTGGACACCAGAGCAGGTACATCAGAGTGCATACATCAGTATGAGAATAGCAACAGGGCAGTGTGGACACCAGAGCAGGTACATCAGAGGGCATATATCAGTATGAGAACAGCAACAGGGCAGTGTGGACACCAGAGCAGGTACATCAGATGCAGTACATCAGTATGAGAACAGCAACAGGGCAGTGTGGACACCACAGCAGGTACATCAGATGCAGTACATCAGTATGAGAACAGCAACAGGGCAGTGTGGACACCAGAGCAGGTACATCAGATGCAGTACATCAGTATGAGAATAGCAACAGGGCAGAGTGGACACCAGAGCAGGTACATCACAGGCAGTACATGAGAGGGGCTAAGTGCACCAACAGTCCATGGCAAGGCACAGGTCCTTCAAAAGCAGCACATGAGAGGGGCTAAGTGCACCAACAGTCCATTGCACTGAAAAGGTCCATCAGAGACAGCACATGAGAGGGCACAATGCAGTATGAGAATAGCAACAGGGCAGTGTGGACACCAGAGCAGGTACATCACAGGCAGTACATCAGTATGAGAATAGCAACAGGGCAGTGTGGACACCAGAGCAGGTACATCAGAGGCAGTACATCAGTATGAGAATAGCAACAGGGCAGTGTGGACACCAGAGCAGGTACGTCAGAGGCAGTACATCACTATGAGAATAGCAACAGGGCAGTGTGGACACCAGAGCAGGTACATCAGAGGCAGTACATCAGTATGAGAATATCAACAGGGCAGTGTGGACACCAGAGCAGGTACATCACAGGCAGTACATCAGTATGAGAACTGCAACAGGGCAGTGTGGACACCAGAGCAGGTACATCAGAGGCAGTACATCAGTATGAGAACAGCAACAGGGCAGTGTGGACACCAGAGCAGGTACATCAGAGGCAGTACATCAGTATGAGAATAGCAACAGGGCAGTGTGGACACCAGAGCAGGTACATCAGAGGCAGTACATGAGAGGGGCTAAGTGCACTAACAGTCCATGGCAAGGCACAGGTCCTTCAGAAGCAGCACATGAGAGGGGCTAAGTGCACCAACAGTCCATTGCACTGAAAAGGTCCATCAGAGTCAGCACATGAGAGGGCACAATGCAGTATCAGAACAGCAACAGGGCATAGTGGACACCAGAGCAGGTACATCGCAGGCAGTTCATGAGAGTGGCTAAGTGCACCAACAGTCCATGTCAAGGCACAGGTCCTTCAGAAGCAGCACATGAGAGGGGCTAAGTGCACCAACAGTCCATGGCAAGGCACAGGTCCATCAGAGGCAGCACATGAGAGGGGCTAAGTGCACCAACAGTCCATTGCACTGAAACGGTCCATCAGAGGCAGCACATGAGAGGGCACAATGCAGTATGAGAATAGCAACAGGGCAGTGTGGACACCAGAGCAGGTACATCACAGGCAGTACATCAGTATGAGAATAGCAACAGGGCAGTGTGGACACCAGAGCAGGTACATCAGAGGCAGTACATCACTATGAGCAGAGCAACAGGGCAGTGTGGACACCAGAGCAGGTACATCAGAGGCAGTACGTCACTATGAGAATAGCAACAGGGCAGTGTGGACACCAGAGCAGGTACATCAGAGGCAGTACATCACTATGAGAATAGCAACAGGGCAGTGTGGACACCAGAGCAGGTACATCAGAGGCAGTACATCAGTATGAGAATAGCAACAGGGCAGTGTGGACACCAGAGCAGGTACATCACAGGCAGTACACCAGTATGAGAATAGCAACAGGGCAGTGTGGACACCAGAGCAGGTACATCAGATGCAGTACATCAGTATGAGAACAGCAACAGGGCAGTGTGGACACCACAGCAGGTACATCAGAGGGCACACAACAGCAACTTACATCACACTATCAGGTGGATTGCGTGAAGTACCCGCATCGGACAGACTGGCAGCACCAGAAACCGGAGTGTGACACACAGCCACAGATGTAGTGACTGACACGTGAGCCACAGACCCAGAGACACTGCCAGCACCTGATACAGGAGTGTGAGACACAGCCACAGCCCGAGCGAATGACACATGGCCCATATACCCAGATACACTGCCAGCACCTGATTTAGGAGTGTGAGACACAGCCACAGCCCGAGTGAATGACACATGGCCCATAGACCCAGATACACTGCCAGCACCTGATACAGGAGTGTGAGACACAGCCACTGCCGAGTGACTGACACATGGCCCATAGACCCAGATACACTGCCAGCACCTGATACAGGAGTGTGAGACACAGCCACAGCCCGAGTGACTGACTGACACATGGCCCATAGACCCAGATACACTGCCAGCACCTGATACAGGAGTGTGAGACACAGCCACAGCCCGAGTGACTGACACATGGCCCATAGACCCAGATACACTGCCAGCACCTGATACAGGAGTGTGAGACACAGCCACAGCCCGAGTGACTGACACATGGCCCATAGACCCAGATACACTGCCAGCACCTGATAATGGAGTGTGAGACACAGCCACAGCCCGAGTGAATGACACATGGCCCATAGACCCAGATACACTGCCAGCACCTGATACAGGATAGGGCTCAACTGATACACTGCCACTAACAGACACATGTGAGTCAACTGCACCAGCGCCACTGGGACCACTGAAATGAAGAGCCACAGGGCTGTATGGTCCAGGAGGCAGGGTGGCTCTGGGAGCGGGGGATAGTTGCAATTATCCGACATCGGATTGTGCATGTGTCAATGCTGTGTGTATACGTTTCTTGTGGACATGTGCCTGCAGCCTGGACAGGACAGGACTGACAAGTGGGCCGGACTTAGAAGAAATTTCACCCACCATGGCAGGTGCATCTGCTGGGGGGGGAATGCTCTCCGGGGACGTGCTGGAGCCTGCTTGTCGTTTGCTGTGTGGCTGCCTTGTGGCCTCTGCAACATGTGTCATGGGGGATGCTACTACAGGGTCCACCTGCATCCGTCCCTGACGGGCCCTGATGGGAGTGGAGGTAAGTGGTGACTCCACTGCGGAGACATCTGTATTCCGTTTCCCAGAAAACAGCAGCCTCAGTGCATCAATGGGTGATGTATGCCTGTCCCTGACAGTGCCACTGTTCATGGGAGATGCCTTGGGCCTTGGATGTTCCATTTCCGTAGGAGTACTGTTGTCTGCGGACATTCCCTGTTCCCTGGATGGTGCCCTGTTCCAGGCAGCAGACTTTTCGTCTGTGGTGTACATATCCCCAGGACACACCTTCTCCCTGTGTGTGTCCCTGCCCCTGGGAGTGTCCGTGATCTTCTTAGGTACGTTTGTCTTGTGACTGTCCTTGTCCCTGCCCTTGGGAGTGGCTCCTTCCTTCCTAGTTTCCCTGCCCTTGGTAGAAGCTCCGTCCTGCCTAGTCTCCCTGCCCTTGGGAGTGGCTCCTTCCTGCCTAGTCTCCCTGCCCTTGGGAGTGGCTCCTTCCTTCCTAGTTTCCCTGCCCTTGGGAGTGGCTCCTTCCTGCCTAGTCTCCCTGCCCTTGGGAGTGGCTCCTTCCTTCCTAGTCTCCCTGCCCTTGGGAGTGGCTCCTTCCTTCCTAGTCTCCCTGCCCTTGGGAGTGGCTCCTTCCTTCCTAGTTTCCCTGCCCTTGGGAGTGGCTCCTCCCTGCCTAGTCTCCCTGGCACTGGGAGTATGCGAGCCCTCAAGAGATTTATTGGTCTTCTGAATGTCCTCGTCCAAGATAGTGTCAATGGAAGTGGGAGTGAGGCTTGCCTTGGTAGTACCTTGTGTGTGGGATGGCTGTGCAGCATGGGTAGCCATTACACCCAACCCCTCTTTTGCTTCACGTGTGTGTACTCCACTATATCTGACGTTGTCCTTGTGAACAGATTTAGCTGACCTAGGGGATGGGGTCTGAGGGCTCCGTGCCTTGACGTGCTGGCTGACGCTGCTTCTAGTGCAATAACCTGTATTAGAGTCCTGGTCAGAATTTTCACTCCCCCCTGAGACATCCAGTGTTGTAGATGGTGGAACAGAAGTACCACCCAGTCCATGCGACTGTACAATGGCAGACGACACACTGTTAGCCAATGACTGGACTGTCCTGTGTACACCAGCCAGATCACCATGCATACCTTCCATGAATGCCACCACCTGCCCCAACTTCCTATCGTGGTCTTGGAAAGCATTTATCATATTGGTCTGCCCCACACACAGCTGTCGCAGCAGATCAACAGCCTCTGCACAAAGTGCATTTTGGCTCACCGAGGCTGGGGCAGCGGTTCCGACACCGAAGGCCACTCTGCTCCCCCTACTCCTGCGTGCACGAACAGTGCATGGTGCAGTTGGCGGCAGGGTGGGCCCTGTGTGCTGTGTCCCGACCGAAGGTGTTGATTGCCCACTCCCAGTCTGTGACAACAGTGCTGACTCACCAACACTGTCGGAAGATGATGACGATGTTGTCTCCACATGCGAGTCCTCCGGGACGGTCCTGTCCCCCTCTCCGGCGCTGGCCCCTTTGGTGTCAGTCTGCGTGTGCGCGACGTCTGATCCGGATGCATTGCCTTCTATCATATCCGCCGTCTGTGGCTGAGTTCCCTCTACCAAAGCTGAAATGCACAGGAAATTGGTGTAAGTCATGGGCACACTCACGTACAGTACTGCTACGGAATCCCTAAAGCCACTGATGACAATGTCCATCGATCCCCCAACCTGCACACGGCCCACCCCAACCAGTCATCCTCACAGGAATTATGTGGCGTTGGCCGTAATACATGTACAGCATGCAGACTGGGCATGAGGAACTACATCTGCACACTAGTGTTGCCAAGGGGTGACGGAGCACTACAGCATGTGCATGAACACTGAACTGCTTAGCGGGTGGCGTCTCAACATGCCGCACCGGGAAGTGAAATTTTACTGCGCCAATGTCACCAACATGCCATTGGAATGAACCACACGATAGACGGAAGTCACTAATGTGTGTGGCCAACAATACATGCATTGCACTCACAAGCAACATACACTGACAGTATGCTTACCGCCACGTTGCTGTTCATCCACACGCAACCGCTCGGACAGGTCAGGATGCGTCACAGCTAAGATACGGTGCATGAGAGGGGTCATTGAGCATCGGGCCAGACGTGCCGTCCTTGGAATCATCCCTAGTGTCACTTCGGCTACATTCTTGCTCAGTCTGGAAATGTTGTCCCAGCGTTTGTGGCAGTGTGTATGTCGTCTATTGGACACCCCCGCTGCTCGTACATCACGTGCAAAGCTCCTCCACACGTCCTTGCGAAGGTGCAGCTTGACCTACCATGATGGGAGACAAAAGGGTGCAAGTCAGTGGACAGTTGGCCAGTCACACAGATAGGGGCAACACATTTCTCTCTGCAGCCATGCACATTTCGAATCTTTTGTTGGTCACACATCACACCGCCAAGTTTCCAGAGCCCAGGTGTCATAGGACAACTCATGCCCAACAACTTATCCCCCACTGCACTTACCACCTGTCCTTGTGCGCCGTACAGGCGTCCGTAGTTGCGGAGCACACCGTCCACGAGGACATCAAGCTCCGCGGCGGTGAAGGGACGAGACCGGATCTCTTTGACTCTCGACATGCCAAGGTCACGGAGTATGGCACTAGAGCGGCAGTCGGTGGTCAGCTCAGTAGCAGCAGGTGGAGGTGATGGTCACAGGCAGCAGTCGGTGGTCAGCTCCGCAGCAGCAGGTGGAGGTGATGGTCACAGGCAGCAGTCGGTGGTCAGCTCCGCAGCAGGTGGAGGTGATGGTCACAGGCACCAGTCTGTGGTCAGCTCCGCAGCAGCAGGTGGAGGTGGTGCTCACAGGCAGCAGTCGGTGGTCATCGTAGAATGTATGGTTTTGCACATCACACATATATAGGGCCCTGTGGCCATGTCAGTAGCATACGGCGCCAGCCATTGGTCAGCCGTGGAAGCGTGTTTGGAATTGGGCCAATGATTGGCCCTGGTGTTGCGGTGAACAGCATACGGTACTTACTATTGGGCACACGTGGCCCATGTCCACACCTCCCATTGGCTGCACGGCGGTCATGGGCAGGGCCTGGCACGGCGGAAGTGGACGGGGCCTGAAACGGCGGTAGTTGGCAAGGCCGGCACGGCGGTCATGGGCAGGGCCTGGCACGGCGGAAGTGGACGGGGCCTGAAACGGCGGTAGTTGGCAAGGCCGGCATGGCGGTCATGGGCAGGGTTGGGCTGGCCGGTGTAGGCTGGCTGATGCAATGTCACTGTAAGGGGGGTCATGAACTGCCATGTGCATGGACATCAGCTTATGGTTGTTTTGGCCTGCACCTCCCCCGCCGAATACGTGCCCCGCCATGGTGGCGCCACTGTTTGAACTTTGTTGCAACTGATGCATCCGTCCCGGTGTCTACCACATGCACTTGCCGGTGTGTGAGCGTGACGGTCTGTACACATGCAGACAATGGGAATGTTGAACGCGGGCGCTGCATATGGCCAGAAGTAAACAGCAGAAGCAGTGCACCGCCATGGCGGGGTCAATGATTGCATGTCAGCTGACGATGCACCTTGTTTCATTGTCTGCAGCTGCATGATGACGGTTGTGTGCGTGATTGCGTGACTCCACACTTCATGCTCTATCCCATGTGTGTCCATACCATGCCCATCGCTGTGCCACAAATGTCCATCACATGTGCATGTCGACATCGGTTATTTCCATACACAAGTTTATCATACCTCACATCTACACAGTAGATCCCGGATGTATTGGCACATTGTGATTCAGTTGTCAGTGAGTGGTATATGTGTGATATTGACTATGGTGGGGGTACACTTGTGTTCAGTGCATGCGTGTTGCCTATTGGGTCACCATGCATGTGATGTCCGTTTGGTCACCATTATTGGTGTTGCCATTGGTGCATCAAGAAATGGTGTGTGTATAATTTTGTTTGTGTGCATGCACTTGCATGTGTGTATATCATGTTGCGCATACACATGTGGGTCATGTCACATGTCTTGTTGGCAGTAATGTTGAGGTGAGACAAAGTGCATTGCGCATGTTGCTACACATCATGTAGCTAGTGGATGCACATTGTTGCTACGTCAATCCATGTTGTTGTGACAATCAGAGATGTCACACATATGCTAATTGAACACTGCCTATTACATGTTGGATAGAGTGCGATGACATGTGAGTGAGTTGCACAGACATGCTTTGTATGTGAATTGACTTCCATTCCATTTACTCCCACACAGGAGGGCTCAAAATGTCCATCGCCCATACACTGTGCTGGAGGATATGGTGGACGAGGAGGTGATCAGGAAATTCAGGCTTGATCGACGTCGACTGCTGGAGCTTGTGAACCAATTGTCTCCTCACCTGCAGCCGCGAAGAACCTATCCAGGTTCCATTTCACCCACCCAAAAGGTGATGGCGGCACTCCATTTTTTTGCAACAGGCACATTTCAGTACACTGTTGGACATGCCGGGGGAATGTCACAGGCCATGTTCAGCACGGTACTTCGGGATGTACTGACAGCCATGATGCTGTACAAGCATGACTACATACATTTTCCACAGGCGGCAGAGTTGGCAGCGGTCAAAGCAAACTTCCATGCACTGGGTCGCATACCACACGTTGTGGGTTCCATTGATGGCACGCATATTGCGATCATTCCACCACGGGCACGTGAGCAGGTGTTTAGGAATCGGAAGCACTTCCATTCCCTAAACGTGCAGGTGCTGTGCCAGACCGACAACATAATCTCATATGTGTGTGCAAGATTTCCTGGATCTGCACATGACGCCCACATCATGCGGAGCAGCATTGTCCCCCAACTGATGGCAAATCTGCGTCCGGCACAAGCGTGGCTTGTTGGTGAGTATGCTGTGGTGACAGGAGTGATATCTGTGTGGCTTGGTGTGCCCACATGTTCAGGTAGTGATGTTTCTCTCTCTCTCTAATTTCCACAAACACAGGCGACTCGGCTTACCCAAACAGGCCTTGGCTTCTGAGTCCAATACGCAATCCCACTACAGCGGGAGAAATGCGATACAATGATGCCCATGGAAGGACACGTCGAGTGGTGGAACGAACATTTGGCCTGCTTAAGTCTAGGTTTCGGTGCCTGGATAAGACTGGAGGGGCCCTGCCTTACTCACCAGGCAAAGTATGCAAGATTGTGATTGCCTGCTGCATGCTCCACAACCTGGCTGTGCGCAATAACATTGAACTGCTCTTGGACCCAGATGAACAGCAAGTTCCTCGCCCTCCCGACCCACCCATGTCGACTGATGAGGATAGTGGTGAGGAGGAAGGTGTGGACCAGAGGCGCCAGCTCATTGATCGCTACTTCCCTTGATTGTGAGTGTGCCCCTCTTGTGCTGCTTGTGTATGCCCTGTGTAGGTTAGCTGCTCTTGTGTCATTGTGTTGGGCATCATCTATGTGTTCTGTTATGTGATGTATGCATGTGTGTGTGTCTCTTCATTTATGAGTACATGCACGTCTCTGTGATGTGTGTAGTCTCATCCATTCCTGTTGTGATGTGTGTGGTTTGTTGAATGTTGCACTGCAGTGTGTTGGGATGAGTGTGATGGAGTTTCCTAACGTGTGCTTGCATTTTCTATGTTTCCCTAGGTCACTCCCTTGCGGCATGATTCTGTACCAGTTGGATCCCTGAACCTGGTTACGTCTGTTTCTGATGCAATCATGTGAATAAACATGGAGGCAAAACATCATTGAGTGAGTAAGTGTTATTTATTTACAGATTGTGCATAGGTGTAGGTGCATGTTTACAAATGAGTGAAGGGGTGGGGGAGTGAGAGTCAAAGGTTATGGCAGATGAGATGTCCGTGCAGACACCACATAGGGTGGTGTCTGCCTAGTGCAGCAGGCCTGTGCCAGGTGGGACCGGATAGTTGGCAGGGTGAATGGCAGGCTCAGGTACTCAAAAGAGTCATTGTCGGCTCCTCTTGGAGCGTGTGGCAGGAGCTTCGACACTGCTCTCGCCCACTTCCAGCCTCGGACGGCCCCTCCGTCTTTGTGTCGGGACAGAGTCAGCTGGGGCGCTGGCTGATCAGGTACCACATCCGCTGCCAGTGGCGCAGGTGGTGGTGGCGGTGGCGTTGTTTGAGGGGGTGTGGGGAGGGTGGTGTTGGCGGATGCCCACGTGCTAAAAATGTCCACGAGTTGGCCAAGCCGCCTCTCGATGGCCCCTAACATTGCTGTGTTGTCTACAAAGTCCTGGTGGGCCCGGTCTGCCTGGGCCTGGCCACGTAGATAGTTTTCCTCCACCCTGGCTAGTGCTTCTAGACACTGTTGCACGGCATTGGGTGTAGTTGTTTCATCATGCCTTCTGTGTGCTGTGCTCCTGCCTGCCGGATCTGGCCTTGCATCTGTGGTTTGCCTCACACTCTCCCTGCGTGGCTGGGATGGCGCTGGCCCAGCGTTGGGCGGTGGGTTGGGCAGGGTGGCAGGGGCAGAAGTGGTGGTAGTAGTGGTGGTGGAGGTGGTGCTGGAGGTAGCTGTGCAGGTCACAGTAGCCGGTGTTGTGGTAATGCCAGAGGCCGTAGTAGTTGTTGGTGCAGGTGTGACCTGGGAGCCAGATGTCCCTGGCTGCCTGTATGAGCCGGCACCATCCTCAGCCCCGGAGGTGGCTGGCCAATCGTCCCCTGAAACTTCTGAGTGTGGGGAGGCTGGAGGCCAGGTGTTTATTGCAGCTGTCAGATTAGGATCCCCTGCAAAACAAAAATGTGAGGATGAGTAATGTGGCCATTACGTGTACATTTATTTATATTTGACATTCAGTCGGCACTGGCACACACCCCACCCACCACCACCACCCTCTCTATGGACATGGGGGCCTGTTGGGAGTTGTAGTTCCGTCCCCTCACACACCCCACCCACCACTACCACCACCCTCTCTATGGACATGGGGGCCTGTTGGGAGTTGTAGTTCCGTCCCCTCACACACCGCACCCACCACCACCACCACCCTCTCTATGGACATGGGGGCCTGTTGGGAGTTGTAGTTCCGTCCCCTCACACACCCCACCCACCACCACCACCCTCTCTATGGACATGGGGGCCTGTTGGGAGTTGGTCTAGTGACCTGTGGCACACCCCACCCACCACCACCACCCTCTCTATGGACATGGGGGCCTGTTGGGAGTTGGTGTAGTGACCTGAAGCACACCCCACCCACCACCACCACCCTCTCTATGGACATGGGGGCCTGTTGGGAGTTGTAGTTCCGTCCCCTCACACACCCCACCCACCACCACCACCCTCTCTATGAACATGGGGGCCTGTTGGGAGTTGGTCTAGTGACCTGTAGCACACCCCACCCACCACCACCACCCTCCTATGGACATGGGGGCCTGTAGGAGTGGTTTAGACGTTGGTGAGTATGTGGACTGCATGCATGGGTTGGGGTCTGGGAGATGTGTCTTCAGAGTTGTGTGAGGCACACCGTGTTGTTGTGTTTGTGGTGCTTGGTTGGTACTTACCAGCCTCTTCTCCCTCATCAAGTCCATCAAGGCTCTCAGGGTGCAGGATGGTCAGCACCTTCTCCTCCCACTCGGTGTACGGTAGGGGCTCCGGGGGGGTTCCACCGCCTGTGTGGTTGGCCCGGAGAAAGTTCTTGGCTCTGATGGATTTCACCCGGGTCTTGAGCTCGTGCCACCGCCTCTGAATTTCCTGCTTCGTCCTCGGGACGGTCCCGGAGGTATTGACCCTGGTGACGATCCGGTCCCACATGCTGTTCTTCCTAGCTATGCTGGTCTGCTGCACTAGGGCCCCAAATAAGTGGGGTTCGACACGAATAATCTCATCGACCATAACCCTTAACTCTGTGTCGGTGAATTTCGGGTTTTTCTTGGGTGCCATGGTGCTCGGGGTGTGTGTTTGTGTGAATTAGGAGGTGCTGGTGTGTGGTGTTTAGGGATGGTGTGGTGGGTCTTTGTGTACAGGGTGTGTTTGGGTGTGGGTTATGTGTATGATATCTGTTTTATGCTGTTGGCTAAGTGGTGTCTCCTGCTAGCAGCTATGCTGTGATGCAGAGGATTTCTGGAGTGGGTGGGAGTTACTTTATAGTCTGTGTGTTGGCCCTGTGTCAGGTGATAGGTGGGTGTGTTGGCAGGTGTGGTTTATGCGGTTCTTGGGGGTGGGTCATTGTGTCTTGTGTTTGGTTTAGATGTGTCAGGTGGGTGGTCGTTCATTTTCCTGTGTTTGGTGATATATTCTGTCGCAATGTATGGCATTGGTTTGACTGTAGGGATGTTGTTCGTGTTGGACTTCCGCTGTGGTGCACGGCTTCTCGTAGCATTGGTAGCGCCGCGGACGTGGATCGCGGTGGCTACCGGGGTACTTGCGGAGTTATCCTAATTGCGGACACGGACACTACGCAGGTATCGCGGGGGAGGTTGTTGTTTTCCTGGTCATGTGTGTACGCGGCGGTCGGTGTTCTTTTGGTTCCGTCCGCCTGCCGCGGCCTAAGGTGTACTTCGACCGCCGCGGACGGAGATTGTTGTGCTCCGTCCGCCGCGATCGGCGTTTCTATCAAATTTGATCCTAATCGCTATTGCGGTTTTTCCGCGGACAGGTCCGGAGTATCTTGCCACCTTCCTCGGCGGACGGAACACGTTTCCGTCTGCGATCCTAATCGACCCCTCAGTGTTTACAAATTACAAGCCAAGACCTGAATTTTGCAATAACGCTCAGTATCAACAGTACACTCAATAACGTAAATGAGAGTTTGGCACTCAAATACAGCATACAACATAAATGAAATACTCAGAAGATGCAATCTTAATAACATGTATGCATACAGGTGCAGCATGCAGAATAGTGTATAGGTGATAAACGAAATGCTAAAAAAATTGAAGCATCTTAGCTGAGAAAGTGTCCACCACAAACTATGCAGTGCTGAAGAAAAGAAACCAGGCCCACACGGTCCATTGCTACATCTCACATGAGATTCCTTTCCTTCTCTTCCTGTGTAAAAGAAACAAAATTACCAACAAAAACAATAGGGGTTAAAATTGTAGTAGAGATTGTCATAGAGACATGGACACTGTCTCAATTCAAAGTCAAACCTAAATTATCAATACAGACTAAATACTGATATGTTGTGGAGGGTTGTGGGTGTAAAAGCAGAAAGGGTAGAAAACAGTCAGGAAAAGGGAAATTAAAGAGTGGCTAGAATATCAAATCATGACAACCTAGCCAGAGCATAACCATTCTGCAAGGGT
This sequence comes from Lissotriton vulgaris, assembly GCF_964263255.1. Taxonomy (NCBI): domain Eukaryota; kingdom Metazoa; phylum Chordata; class Amphibia; order Caudata; family Salamandridae; genus Lissotriton; species Lissotriton vulgaris. The sequence goes on along the minus strand of NC_141691.1, from coordinate 1,498,501,471 downwards.
TTATAAAACATCACATGGAACGTAAAAGTAACAGTTCACTACAACAACATCAGTATTTGGTTTCCAGATTGCTAATATATCTAGAATCTTTTCTTCTGAGAATGGTGGTTCTATCACGACCTCTAATATTGCGTGACACGTGTTTTATGGCATAGTATGTTGGTTTTGTCCTATCACTGAAGTGTGAATATTTTAATTGTTTGGCCATGGGGTAGTAAGGATCGTTGATATGGAAGGTCTGCATGTGTTCTAGTATTCTTTTTTTGACAATATAGATAGTGCTCCCCACATCTGACTTATTACAGGGACAGGTAAGAATGTACAGCACAAATTGTGTACTACATGTCATAAATTGTGTAATTCTTTTGGTGCTCTTGCCATGGAATACTGTGTACTCCATGCCTTTACAGTGGCAGCATGCACCACATTTACCGCACAGAAAAAATCCTTCCAGTTCTTGAACTTGACTATCTTTCTAGGTAATTATAATTATTTCATTATGAACTTGCCGATTTCTAAGTGAATGATCCCTTTTATATATAATGTTTAGCTTGTCATTTAGAATATTGTCTAAGGTAAGATCGAATTTGAGTATGTCCCAGTTAGATTGTAGAATACCCCTTACTTCTCTGGATTTTGTGTTATAAGTAGTGATCATCTGAGTTCGTTGGTCACTGTCATTGTTTTTTTTGCAATCATTTTTCATTAATATTCAGAAATAAGGATCAGTGTACACAGCTTCCTGCCTACATTTCAAGGCCGGTATAGTGAAAAATGAGCACCAAGACACAGCTTTCAGACATACAGCTCGATATTTTATCACATAAAAGGCAGACGTGTAGGACTTCCTGTTTAAGGACATCTGCTTGCACAGTATAATAAACCAAAGAAGGAACAACCTAAACAAACATCCCCCCACCTCCCAGTCTCCCCCACCCACCATCGTACCAGTTCCATCAATAGTTGGAGACCTTCCTCCCAAGGCATCACTCCATCATTCATACTGGGTATCTGCTCTGCCCACCTACTATTGAATGGAGCCCCAGGGCTCCAGGGGCAAAAGCTTGAGGATCTGTAAATATTTTGGACATGCCACTTCTCTCATGTCTTGTGCGAGGAGATGTAAGAAAGGTGACCACAGATTCGCAAAATCTTTACACTTTCCATCTACATGCACTCCACAGCTAGGAGATGCCACAGGCGATGTATCCATGCAAGGACTTCAGGTGTAGTCGTGGTCCCACACAAAGCCAGGATAACCTGTTGTGCCACCAGCAGAACCAGGGCAATCTGTATTCATCTGATAGATCTCAATGGAAAGACTTGGGGTGGGAGAGCCCGAGCAGAGTGTACTCTGGGGAGCGATGTAGTGTAATCTGGAACCCTGCGCCAATATCATCCAAGACCGTTGCCCAGTAGCGCTCCAGTTTTCGTCAGTGCCACAGTAGATGTGTTAGGGTTCCAGTTATTCCACATCCTCTTTAGCAGAGATCGGTTTTAGCTTTATCCCAGCCATGCACGCGAGCAGGGGTGTAATACCAATACGTGATTACTTTGAAGGCCGACTCCGTCCCAATTGTGTTATGTGCAGTATGGTGTGACATGTATAAGGCGTGTTCCCATTCTTTAAATGTTAAGGGCCTACCCAGCTCAGTTTCCCAGCTTAACTGCGCTCTCTTGCGCTGCCTCAATGAATGCGCCATAAGCATGGAGTATAGTTCAGAAATAAGCCGGCGGTCATCGGCCTTTCGCACTACCCACTTTTCAAATGCGGTCAGGGGCCGCGACATGAGGGCTTAGTTTGCAAGCCTTGTCTCCCAGTGACAGACCCGACCATAAGGAAATGCATCTGATGCTAAAAGATCATAGTCCTTTTGAAGTTGCACAAAAGGTATCAGCCCTTCCATATCAAAGAGGGATCCTACCCGCTTACAGCCCTCCTCCCTCCACCTCTGAAAAACTGCTGACGCCTGTCCCGGAGGAAAATCAGGGTTGTCTACAATGGGGGACATAGGTGATGGAAACAACGTCCATCCTTTCTGCAATGCTAACCTATCCCAGGCCTTGAGGGTAGGCGCGGTGACAGGTGATAAATATAGGCCCCATGCTCTATGTTTGCGGGGTAACCACAGTTACCTCCAGATATTCACCCGCAACTGCCTGGTCCATAAAATTCCAGTGTTTTCTGGATAGTGGCCTATTCAATTCCACTAAATATCGTAGGCACGCTGCTTGGTAGCATCTGCCGATGAGCAGGAGACCCAGTCCACCCTGAGCTTTTGTGCATGTCATTTGAGCAAGAGAGAGTCGTTGTCAGGGACGTAATTTTTAAGTCCTATGTTCCTCAGGATCAGTACCCAAAAGCCCACCTTTCAGCAGCTTCGGCTCTGCACTTAGAAAGTTCCGCAGAGGATCGAAGTGACTAGACGAGGGGAGGTAAGGGAGGGTACTGCGGGGAGGGAGATCTGGAACGAGAAAAAACAAACTACCTTAACACTCGAACTCTTGAATACTCCTTAGTTGGTTAGGTTCCTGAATTTAATGAAAGATTATCAAATTTAACTGAGTTGTGCGAAGTTAACCTTATTTAGATTTACTTCAGCTAAAAACTATACCCACATTCAGGAACTGGTAAAATACAGTATGACTGTTAATTCTTATTCAGAGCTACATTAGCATTAAACAAGATAAACCTAAAAATACAGATCTATAATATATCATACAATATTCTTGCATTATGCTCATGCTATGTAATGTAATAATCTTGCATTAAGTATATGAAAGGTAACATCAAGATGCCAGGAATATTCCCTTATTAAACAGAGAGTAAATAGAAGATAGTAGTGCAGTTCAAATAACAGAGTTCCAGTCAAATAAAACGTATTGTTCTAATTAGGTAAAAGAATTGAGCTCTTAAGTGAAATGCAACAAGATCCCTAAATAGCTTTAACTTCAAACCCAGTTCACGTTTTATTTTCACTCGGTAATGAAAGGGTGTGAAAGGCCTGTTAAATAAATAAACTCCAAAAATTGAGCTCTTAAGTGAAATGCAACAAGCTCCCTAAATAGCTTTAACTTCAAACCCAGTTCACGTTTTATTTTCACTTGGTAATAAAAGGTCGTGAAAGGTCTGTTAAAATAAATAAACTCCAAGAAGTGTTTCTGCAGCTTTCGGAAACATAAACAAGGTTTAAACACCAACCGCGTCTAAGAGCGCCTCGAGGAAATCACCAGCCGGACATCTTGCACTCATAAATGAAAAAGAAAAGGATCAATCCTACCTGCTTTTTCAGCAAGCGGATTTCGTGGTAGAATACTACCATTCGTCAGGAACAGCTGTAACTCTCTTCAGCTTCACGGATCAGGGACGAGGACCGGACCGGAACAAAGACGCCTTCACTCGGGAAGCTTCTTAAATAATCCGCACGGCTTCCAGGGCGTGGCACTTTTTATAGCCCTGTACCCAGCTACCGATGCTGCAAAGGGAAACAGGCATTGACATAACAAGCAGTGGTACAGTATTTAAGGGTAAACAAGCATTGCGACAAGCAGTGTTACGTATTACAACCAATATAGCAAATCAAGGTACAGTGTATTAAACATGATTGTAGGCCAGACAAAAGATTAACAGCAGAATCAGACAAGGAACAAGGCAATAATGAATAAAGCAATAAAAGGATTTTGACAGTAAAAAGGATCTTGACAGTCGTGGCTTTTTCCCCTCCCATACGAATTTTTTAATCAGGGACTGCAGTTCCTTGAGCGTCCAAGTGTCGTAATTTGACAATGGCCGAGTTAGCGCTTAGCTGTGCTACACGTTTTCCCGTTTAAATTGGCTATACTTGGAAATGCCATCTTGTTTGTTACGGCGGCCATCTTAGCTCATGCGGCCTCGTGGCCAGCGTGCCCTTTAGTCCGTTGTCCGTACCACTGACCACTCGAGTTTGCCCAGCAACAGGCTATTTTTAGTAACGGTCAAGCCTGTACATGCGCAGTCCCAACTGACCAGTCACCCCTCAGGAATGTGCCGCCAAACTGACCAGCGGGGTTGTAACCCCTCCAATGAGCTGGCAGTGTTCCAAAAATGACCATATATGTACATAACGCTCTGTAACTCTGTACCGCCTATTTTTTTATTACCTGCATATTGCATAAAAGAACGGGTCACACTGATGTTCGGTGTGATACTTCTTGCATTACCGAAGGGTGCTGTAGGAATGTACCACCACCCCATGGGGTCTTAATAAACTTGTTCTTTGTACTTTTCAGTTTCCGTGCCAACAGTTCTTTCAATGTAAGTGGGTTATCTTCGGAACATGTAGGCCTTGGGAACCCGATACAACACAAGGTGGTGGGGTCATCGGTAACAGCTGAAAGATGCAAGAGAACAGTCATATTTACCGCCACTATCATCCAAAACCAAGCCAATCGAAGACGCGACCAGGCGTCAACGCCTTGGTCGTATGTGCGAGTAGCCTGACATAGTTTAACGAGACCGTCCTCTCGATGGTTGGCGCTAACTGAACCCCCAGGTATGTTATGTCTGTGTTGGTCCATTGGAACATGAAATCCCTTTGTAGGGCCTCCACATCTTCAGAAGGAATGGAAAGATTCAGGATCAAAGATTTCACTAGGTTAACCTTAAAACCCGAGACTTCCCCGAACGCAGCAATTTCATTGAGCAAAGCTGGGAGAGTCGTTCAAAAACTGCGCAAGCGCTAGGATAACATTGCATACAGACTAATTTTATGAATGTCTGCCCCAAATTTAAGTCCCACCACTCTATCATTAGCCCAGATCCGTTGAGCGAAAGGCTCCATATAGAGCGCAATTAAAAGTGGAGACAGGGGGCATCCCTGCCACGTCCCCTGTGCGATGGAAAAGAAGTCTGACCTACATCCATTGACCCGCACATACACCATAGGTGTATGGTAGATGCATCTTATCCAATTCAGGAATTTATCCCCGAACCCATAGCTGTGCAAGACCATGAATAAATAGCCCCAGCTTACGCGTTCAAAGGCCTTTTCGGCATCTATGGCTAAAAGAAAGGCCTGTTTTCGTGACCGCCGTGTGCTGTCTGTGAGGTGCAACAATTACTTGGTGTTGTCCCCTCCTTGTCTGGTTGGACTAAACCTTAATTGATCTGGGTCAACAATGTCTACCATAAGGTGGATAAGTCACGCCGCCCGCAAACAGCTTCATGTCACTGTTAAGAAACAAAATAGGCCTGTAGGACCCGCATGCCTGTGTATCTTTACCAGGTTTCGAAATAACCGAAATCCCAGCTTCCGACATAGAGGCCGTCATCATCCCTGTCTCAAGGAAAGAATTGAACAGTTGAGTTAAAAAGGGAGCCAGCTCCACACAGAACGTTTTGTATAAGGACACCGGGCACCCATCCGGCCCGGTGCCTAGACCGGCTTCAACCTAGAGATAGCCGATATCACTTCTTCCATGCGAAATGCCTAATCAAGTCCCTCTGCCACAGTTCTGGGGAGAGGCATTATGCTACAGGTGGTCAGATATGCTCAGGGGTCTGTCGGTTTTGGGACCTGCTCAGAATAAAGAGATTGATAAAAACTGCGGAAGGTGGTAACAATCTGCTCGTCTGCAGTCTGGACTACTCCCGCGTGATCCCGGACCGTCTGAATATAGGACAACTGCGTCTTGACACGTAGCGTCTGGGCTAACAACCTCCTGCACCTGACACTGCTAAAATAAAATGTATGTCACAGCCTTAGAAGGGTATGCTCTGCTCTGTCCTGATCCTCAGCGCTTGCCTCCAATTCTCTAGCTCGCACCACACACTTGGGGCCCCCGTTCGCTATGGGTCACCTCAAGCTCCCCAACCTCCCTCTACAACGCAGCGCTTTTCACTTTACGGATGGAGTTGTAGGTTGCCGCAATGGCAATAAACTCCCCGCACACCAGCAGCTTCAGGGCCTCCCAAACCAATGATATTGATGTTGACCCCACATTGTTCTCCTGGAAGCAGTGTACTACAGTGTCTCGCATGCGCTTTACCACATCTTCCAAATGCAACAGATTCTTCCTTGGCCGTTGTTGAACTTGGTCCTTTTTGGTAGGTTCACCCCTAAACTATTTGCCTTAAGCTCTCTCATGGTGATAGTGATTTTAGGCCTCTGCGCACTTTAGCTCTGTGGCCCAGTGTAAAGTGCATGCGCACTCTGAGTGCGTGTGGTGAGATTGGCCTACCCTCCCATATGAATGCATAAGGGATATGTGTGTCCATGGTAATTCCTTGTATGAGGGGGAGAGCAGGGTCAAGTTTAGTATGTGCGAACTTGTGTGAATAAATGCTCCTCAATAGTGTGCGCAGATTTATTGTGGTTATTTTAGAAATGCCACTTTTAGAAGTTGGCATTTCTGTGTGCTGTGTGTCTGCCTACATGATGTGAATTGCATGTCTGGTTGTGAGTGACAGGTGCTGGCTGATGTGGATGGCTCCAGGAGCCAGGATGAGTCTGCCCAGGGGTGAATAGGGAGATCTGCTTGTAGATGGGAGGGAGGAGTGGCACCTGGGACCTGAACAAGGCTCTGCCTTCCCTCCACAATGCTGGCTCCACCTCCTGTGGTGCGTCTGATGTCCCTGGCATGTCCTGTGAAAGGAAGAGAGGAGCTGAGCAAAACAGAGTGCGTAAAAGGTCCCCTGAACCAGTTGTATCTGGTTCTCCCATTGCCTACACTTTGAGACAAAGGAAAATGTAGTATAAAAGAAGGGGGTGTGACCCCATGTAAAGGTTTTGTTTTGTGGATCCTGACCCTGAGGGGCATGCTGCTGTTGGGGCCCAGGGGGGGCTGCCATAAGGGCTTGCCTCCCTGGGCCCTGCCTTGCCCCAGGATGCCCAGGGAATTCTTGTTGGGACCCTTCTGCCTTGCTTTTATTCCAGGATCCTACAGAGACTTTGGCAGCCCTTTTGCGCCCTGGGAGTGCTGTGCTGTATTTCTTTAATTTTCCCCTGCAGCCCGCTTAGGAGCATAGGGATTCTCCCGTGATGATTATGGTGGGTGCAGTGTTTCGCGGGTGCCACCCCGCATGATTGCCGTTTATTTCTATTTAGTTGCGCGGGTGCCCACCCCGTGACTTTGCCCCTATCGATTTAGCGGGTGCCCACTCCGCTTTCTATTTTTAGTGAAGAGGGAACCTACCCCTTGTATCCCCACCACGGCCCGAGCCTCTAGAGAATTCCCTTCCGGGCCGCTGCCCAGCGTGACCTGGAAGGCAGGCGAGGTGGTGTCCTGGGAGGCGGGGCTTCGGAAACAGAAGGCCCCGCGAATGAAGATTTTCAGTACGGAGAGAACGGGAGTCCACCCCGCCTCCGTGAGTTCTAGTAAATTAAGTCCTGGGTCCTAAAAGGGGGCCTGGGTGAAGGCCGCCAATGTCAGAAAGGCTCTCAGGAGTGAGAGCCACGCCCGCGGACCAGAGAAGCAGCCCAGATTGCTGTAACCGGAGGAGGCACAGCCGCATCAAGACTCCGGTAAGTTGGGGACTCCATGTTATTTTGTGCCCTTTGAGGCACAGGGAATTTCTGCATTTTTGAGCGGCCCCGTCTTTTAGGGGTCAGCTCCAATGACCAGGGGGCATGCTTTTTTTACATACAGCCTAGGTGGCTCCACCATTTGGCCATAGTTGTTTAGGAGCCAGTCCGCATCAACGTGGCCATATTTGCTTAAAGGGCCCCAGTGGGGGTCTCAAGGGCCCGTGGGCCCGTGCTGCCCCTTATTGACCATTGTTCTCGAGCTGCCCCACTTTGCAGGGGTCAGCTGCAATGCTATGTGGGCATTATTTGTTCACAGAGCCCTGTGTGGCTCCAACGCATCGCATATTTAATTCCAGAGCCCCATGTGGCTCCTACGTTTGGCATATTTGTTTTGAGGGCCATTGAGAGTCCATGCTTCATTTTTCTATTTCCAGCTGCCCAGCAAGTAGTGGGCTGCTGCACCGTTTAGGTCTCTCTTTACTTTTATGGGACATGTTTAAGTCAGGAGTAGGATGCACTCCTTTGCCCCCATCTATTCCCAGCTGCCCAGCAAGTAGTGGGCAGCTGCACTGTTCAGGTTGTTCGTTATTTGGGGAACATGTCTTCTACACTGGCAGTGAGGAGCACTCCCCTGCCCCAGTACTTTCCTTTCACAGCTGCACAGCACTTAGTGCCAGCTGCTGTGTTTAGGCCTGTGCACAGTGCGCACCCTTGACTTTCGCTGCATACTCAGCAGCCCTAACTTTTGGACTTAGGGCATTTGAGCCCCATATAGATGACCATTTGGCCAGGGGGACTATTAGCTTTGTAGGGTGCCAGGCCCTAGTGTGATTTATATAGGTGTTAGGAAATGTAATTGATATGATATGTTTTATGCACCCTGATTTATGCCTTTAGATGTGGTTTTATGATTATGAAGTTTTACATACTATGTTATGTTTTATTTTTATCTTCTACTGTGGTTTAGGTTTGATTTATTTCCTACTGCGTTTTAAGTTAGTAAATTACTTCCTAATGCGAATTATGTTTAGGAGATTATGGTCTACTATGTTTAGGCTTATGAGGTTGGCGCTGAATATTTCTTGCCTGATGTGATATCTGTGCATAATTTAATTTATGTTACAGGATGATGCTGAGTATAGTACCTGACAGTAATTACTGGTTGTGGTCTACGTTTATGATATGTCTTACTTTTACTATTTTTACCAAGTGATGATCCTGACAGTGGCCCACGTGGCCCTGTCATGTGTAAATAATCCTTTGTAAATATTACCCAGTGCCAGTTGGCACAGTGTATATTGTGTGATTACCATCTAATGTGTTTTATGATAATACAAAGGTTATTTTTATACTTTTATCAAAGGGCGGAAGGCGCACTCGTTGAAATTCACATAGGAAGTGGCATTTACTTAAAATTCCTAGTCCCTATCATGAATTTTTCTTAAGGATCACAAGCAAGTTATTAGGAAACATGATGAACCTAGTCGCATGAATAACTTGGCTGTCACTTGTACTTTTTTGAACACACTTTTTTGATGTTTTGTTTTCACAATTGGCTTATAATTGTGATGTGTGAGCATTGTATATACAGACACATTGCTATTTTATATGTTCCTTTGTATATGAAGTAATAAGTGTGTATAGATAACAAAATTTAATATTTCTGCTCTATCAAAATCAGGTTCTGTTTTTAAATCCCATTCTCTGCTGTTTGTGATTGTTCTTGTGTATGTATGTTTTGTGTGATTACAGTGTGTAATTGTATGTATTTTTTATGGTCATTTGAGCCCTGACGAAGTTCCATCACGGAACGAAACGCGTTGGCTGTATGCTTTGCATGGTATCATTACCGAAATAAAGAAGTGAACCTTTTGGACTAAAAAGACTGTCTTTGTCATATTTCAACGAGTGCGCCTTCCGCCCTTTGATAAAAGTATTGGACCTGAATTGTGCCTTTGGACGACAGGCACGTGAAGTGAGCTGCACCAAAGTGATATTGATTACACTTGTGTTTTGGTTGTGCTAGACCCTGGTCAGCTTGTCTAGTTCTTTCTTTTCTCTTTTTTCTAAAGGTTGTTTTTATATATAACCTTATGTGGAGTTCCTTTTGTGGTGTGCCTAGTATGTGTGTTGTACAAATGCTTTACACATTACCACCGGGATAAGCCTGACTGCTCGTGCCAACCTACCAGGGGGTGAGCAGGGGATATCTTTGGCATGTAACTCCGTTTTCCTGACTAGAGTGGTGGTCTCTGCTTGGCTTTGGTGCAAGCCTCAGCCATCAATACCAAAAGATCCCAGTACCCTAAACGTGGGTTAGCATTCATCTAATGGAGCATCCTAATTATGTCTGCTGGAAAATATACTATTAGATTCCAGTCCACACACCTACTCTACATAAAGATGGGTGTGTTCTTCAAGTGCCTATCCGTCCAAAACAAATCATTATTTGTAACCATAAAAAAGGGGAGATTCCGGGCTGCTTTCAACTCGACCCAACCACCTATGACTGCTCAACTGAGACAGTGCATAAACCCACACTTAGAACAAGGCAAACATAAAAAATGTGTGGTGAAGAGGAAGGCACCTCACCGGCGAACACCCTCGGGGCACTAGGCAGATGTTTACCAATTTCTTACCCCTTTCTCATCATTGGTCGCCATTCCTTTTCAAAATAAAACCAAGTGTCCAAAACAAAACCATGCGTGTTTGTGCAAAAAAGAAAGGTGCAAGACAAGAACATCCAAGGAATTGCTCCTTGAAATGACAAAAAAGAGTGATTAAAATCAGCAGTCACACCAATGTTACAATTTTATTACTGGGTATGGTGTGTACTGGTGAATTAAGAAGGCTGGTAGCTTAACATTGCATACCAATACCCATAGCCAACATGTTTCACTGCCCTACAAACTTATTGGCAGATTCATCAGGACTCACCACTTGGTCACTGCACCAGTGTTGGACATCCTCATTGTGGAAACTGTCGAGTTGAAAGACAAGGCCATAATTAAAACCACCTTTGGACATCACTCTCAACATTGATAGTATATTGCAAATAATGCACGTGAAAAGACAAATTACCCTTATCCAGCCATGTCCTCTCATACCAGCCGGAGGAGGAAAAGACTCTCAGTCTTATCGTCGATTGTCTTATCAATCTGCAAAGAATATATACATCGTTGCCAATATTCCGAAGGAAACAAAAACTCAATTTCAAGTCAAACCCTGATAGGCAGTAAACGTGACTCGCTATTATTGATATGTAAAAACGGAGAGAAAGAAAACATCATATCTCTCTTAGAAGCTGGCGGCTTCTGTTCTGTTATATCACATTCGCGTAAATCTCACAATCAGCCAAAGCCATCAAGGCTGCTGGTAAAACAAACACGTGTCACCCACAACGCATTTCGGGTAGCTTTTCGACACGTAGATCTCTTTCATACTGCCCCCAACTCCTCACCGTACGTATGGTACAATGGGACCATAAATCATCCCAGGAACGCTGGTGTTCGTGTATAGTCGACTTTTAAACCCGGTATCGCAAAGCCAGATTACTCCCGGGCGCATGGTAATACACGTGACCAACGGGGGCTAGTACGGGCGCCACCTTGTAGTGGGGTAGTCGAACTGTATTCTAGATCTAATATACAGTCCCCTATCTTCCACAACTTTGAAAATGTCCCAACACTTTGGAAATATCCCGAAATTTCAAGAGTTCAATCACAGGGTTCTAAAATTCATACTCGCAATCTTTCAAATGAATTTGCAAGATTTCTTTACGTCACATAAAAAACCCGAGCTGACTGTAAACTTTATCACATGATGTATCTAGTTTCATCACAGAGTCTTACAATGCCGAAAAGCGTGCTAAAGCCATCAGATCATACAACTGGCTCAAAAATAGTTTCTTTTTCTAAAAAACTCAAACAGCTTTATTGAGACTTTATATGTACATCAAGAGCAGTATCTGGGGCTCCCATGTAGTTTAAAAAGGAAGGCGTACACTCATCAAGACACTCACCCTATGACCTGCAATATGTTAACTATATACTGTGCACAAAGGGAGTGCATAGAGCATATCCATATAGCTATTAAAGGATAGCATCAGGGCTGAATAGAGCATATCCATGTAGCTCTTAAAGGATAGCATCGACAGACCCGCAGATGTTGTCAGTATACTGTAAAGCATTTCTCCCAGTGCCTTCATGTGTTGATGCCTGTATTGTCAAACCGTCACTCTATGAAAACAGGGCAACGTAAAGCATTTCTCCAACCGCCTTCATATATTGTTGCCTATGTTTGTGTTTGTTTTAACTCAAGTAGTAACAGTGTCCCAGTCCTCAACGTGGGATAGGTTTACAGAAATAAGCAGTGTATGACTCATGGTGGGCACCAAAGGTACAAGCCAAAATGGATTCCCTTAGGACCTGCCAGAAGTAGAACATAGTTCTCTGATACAGATTATTTTACGTGACTCTGTTCCATTCAATAATTTTATTCAGGCCCCGGGTGTCACTTCCCTCCCTGAAAATCCATCTTGCCTCATTGGCTAACAGCACCGCCTCAATATTGGTAGGATTGCCCTTGACTCTTTCAAGCACAGTCCACGTGAATCCATGTTTTTCTTGAAAACAGTGCTGAACCAATTTGGTTATTAGTTTGCCTGCCTTAATTGTAATTAAATGTTGCTGAATACAGACCTTTATTTTTCGAGAGGTAAGTCCAATATATTGGAGGCCACAACTGCACAGTAATCTATAGACCACATTGGTAGTGTTGCAGTTACTGAAGTGGTTCAAAAACCACTCCTTGCCTGATGCCAATGTTACACTGTTGCACTTCTTCGTGAGTGGACATACAGAGCACGTCCCACAGGGATAGTGCCCATTGGGAATGGCTGTGGGTTCATTTCTTGGCACTGCCCGATCACGAGTATGGACAAGCCTGTCCTTGAGATTACTTGATCGTTTAAAGGCAAATCTTGGTGGCGGCATAGAGAAATTTGTGTTGGATAGAATATTCCAGTGTTTCCTTATGGATTGCCTAATCTTCGTTGCCATGGGATCAAAGGTCATAACCACTGGCAGGCAATCCTCTCTTTCTCTACTGGTTTGTTCCAGTAAGGCACTACGCGGTGTATTTTCTCTGGTTCCGTCACTACCTTTCATTCCTCATCCTTTACTCTCCTTCTTTTTACTGTCATCACCCATTCACATTCTCCCAGAACATCTGCTTTAGTTTTCTTCCTCTTTCTTCTCTTCTTTTGCTCCCTTATTTATTTTCCTTTTCTCAGTTACTTCCTCTTATACCTTTTCTCTGTTTTACTATCTCTTACACAGTTCCTCTGTGCTTCTCCCTCTAGCTCTCTTTCTCTTTACACCACTCTCTTTTTTCCCCATTCCTCATGCTCACTCCTTTTTTTTTTTTGGTGCGCTGACGGGACGCGCCCGGTACGCGCACCAGGGCGCTGACCGGTACGCGCTCCAGAGTGAAATATAAAAAAAAAGAATATACTTTTTTTTAAAAAAAATAATAATATTAATATACAATATAGGATTCATTTTTAGAAAAACATACCTTTCTAAGCTATAGATATTTGCGAAAAAATAACCTTAGAAATTCACTAAAAACACATAGGTATGAGTCTGTATAAAAAGTTAGGAATTAGCAGTTAAAAAAACCTATGAAATTCACTGAAAAAACCATAGGTTTCACACCAGTTATAGTTAGGAATTAGCATTTAAAAAACCTATGAAATTCACTGAAAAAACCATAGGTTTCATACCAGTTATAGTTAGGAATTAGCATTTAAAAAACCTATTAAATTCACTGAAAAAACCATAGGTTTCACACCAGTTATAGTTAGGTGAAAATTGTACTGATATAAAACCAATGAAATTCCTACGCACCAAGGCAAAAAAAATAATAATAATAATAATATATTTATATATATTTTTTAAAAAAATAGGCAAAATTTTAGGGACTGGTAGCCAGATGTGTCTTTGCTATGTCTCAAGATATATGCTCACGTCGTTTTTACGAAAATGAACTTTGAAAAATATATATTGGGCTATATATATATTAGAGCCAAAATGTAGCCCAATGTAGTCCAATGTAGCCCAATGTAGCCCAATGTAGCCCAAAGATGGCCACCAGAGACAAAAAACAAAAAAAATGTAGCCAAAAAACAGCCAAAAAAAGTCAAAATATAGCTCAATAACAGAATGTCCCAGAGAACAACTAGTACGCTAACAGTCTTACTTATAAACTGAGATTTATAGTTAGGAATTAGCATTTAAAAAACCTTTGAAATTCACAGAAAAACCATAGGTTTAACACCAGTTATAGTTAGGAATTAGCATTTAAAAAACCTATGAAATTTACTGAAAAAACCATAGGTTTCACACCAGTTATAGTTAGGAATTGGCATTTAAAAAACCTATTAAATTCACAAAAAAAAACATAGGTTTCACACCAGTTATAGTTAGCTGGAAATTTTACTGACATAAAACCATTGAAATTCCCACGTTATAGTTAGTTGGACTCACTATAACTTGCGCGTGCAATGCACTGCTGATGACGTCACATATTACATCACTCATGACATGGTCAGTGACATCACTCATGACATCACTGATGATACCATCCAGTGAATGTGTGACTTTATGAAAAATAAATATGTTTTATATATGTATTTGGAAAGGTCGATGGAACAATACATTTTTAAAAAAGTGTCTTAAAGGATGTTTTTTTTTAAAAAAAAATGTTTGGTTAACTGGCTTATAAAGTGTATTTTAGTGAATACATATATTAGGGAGTAATGTTTAAAAATTAAAAAATATGTATCAGTGTTTCACTTTGTGTACAAGTGGCTGCATGGGTTGGTGAGTAACTACATGTGTGTGTGTATGGGTTATTAGAAGCTTTTTTAGTATCAGTATGAGTGACTGTTTTGTTTAGTGTGGGAATTACTTACTACACTGACTCTTTTTTTGTATGTATTTTAAAGACTGCATATGTGCAGGACTGCATGGTTGAATAGTGTGGATAAGTGTATGTTAGTGAGTAAATGACTGTCTCACTAGTGTTTTTAACAGTAACTACATATGTTTTAATATAGAATATGTGAATATTGATGCATATCAGTGAGTATATGTGAGAGTAAGAGATTGTAAAGGTTCCTGTTTAAATAAGTATGTGTTTCGAAAAGTGATTGTTTAAGAGAATAAATATTTGTAATTTTCATTAGAAGTAAGTGGTAGTGTGTGTATTGCTCTATATGCAAATAAATGGATGATCAATAGTTTATTTGCATGTGTGAGTATGTGTGTGAGTAACTTTTGGATGACTGTCGGTGTGTAACAGGATGTATAGGTGTATCACTTCATATGATGGGTGAGTATATGTATGAGTGACTACAGAGAACTGTTGGTGAATGAGTGGATGTGTATATAGATGGTGGAACTACTGAATTGGTTGTTGTAACTGAAATGGGTAAAATTACAGTGAAAGGAGATCTGTCACTAAGTCACAAGAATGGTATCATCAGTGATGTCATGAGTGATGTCACTGACCATGTCATGAGTGATGTAATATGTGACGTCATCAGCAGTGCATTGCACGCGCAAGTTATAGTGAGTCCAACTAACTATAACGTGGGAATTTCAATGGTTTTATGTCAGTAAAATTTCCAGCTATCTATAACTGGTGTGAAACCTATGGTTTTTTCAGTGAATATATATATACCTACTGGCGACCGCCAGTAGGTAATATATATACATATATATATATATATATATATATATATATATATTCACTGAAAAAACCATAGGTTATAGACAATATATAGTTAGGAATTAGCATTTACAAAACCTTGAAAATTCACTGAAAAAAACATAGGTTATAGACCATATATAGTTAGGAATTCGCATTTACAAAACCTTCTTTTACTCACACAAAACCATTGAAATTCCATATATAGTTAGTTGCACTAACTATATATCGCGCACCCGCAATCCACTGCTGATGATGTCACATATTACATCATTCATGACATGGTCAGTGACATCACTGATGACATCACTGATGGCATCTCAAATGACATCACTGATGACATCTCAAATGACATCACTGATGACATCACTGATGACATCTCATTTGACATTACTGATCACATCACTGATGATATCATTCATGTGATAATACGATGAACCTCTTCAGACTCTAATATAACCTTAGATACAATCAGTGTAAACAGACACTCACAGACTGTCACTCATCCATGGAGTTACTCACACACCAAGTCAGTCATGCAAAGAATCAATCACACCTCCATTTCCTCAACTATACAGTTATACAAACTTTACTTATTCAAACATATACTAACACATATTTACTCTCTTATACAATCCCTGATACAAGTTCACAATGATCCATACAGCCACTCACACATTCACTGGCTCGTATGCACAGTTATTTATATATGTCAACTCTCACATGTACTGTGTTTTACATATGTACTTACTTTGACATGTAGCACTGAGATATTCATTCACTCACCAATACACTCATGCACACAGTCAACCGCCCATACAGCTGTTTCCACATGCACTTTTGAAACCATACATCTAGTGAATCAACTGCTCACACATCTATGCACAGAGTCATACACCTCCCAGCCACCCACACACACACTCAGTCTCCCATACAAATACTTGGGCAACCAATCAATAACCCATATAGTTACTCATATAGCTACTTATCAACACATGCAACAGTTTACAGAACAACAGACATAATGATGCACAAATTAAGACAGTTTAGTCACTATCCCATGCACTCAGTGAGACACATTTAATCACTCACTCATACAGTCAGTCATGCACCTACTAAATCCTTCATCCAGACACTTATACATCCACTCATTCTTCAATATGTAAGACATATTTTAACTTTACAGAAACATACAGTCACTGGATGTTGTCATCAGTGATGTCATCAGTGATGTCATTTGAGATGTCATCAGTGATGTTTTAAGAGTTACCACTTTATTCCAATCAAGATGGCTTCAGGTGTGCCATACCTTTGTAATAAGTAGGACTGTTAGCGCTCTAGTTGTTCTTTAGAAAACTCTAGGAGGCTGCAGTAGAACACAAAGGAATCAACTGACAGTCTCTGTCCTTGTTGGATGTACATGTTTTACTGAGAATGTCAGACTTCATTTTCACATGACTGAGAAAGATAATGTGAATTTACAGAAAATATGCTTTCAGTTTAGCTTATAGATCCCCTTCCAAACCACTGTGGGAAAATCATGAGATATTAGTTTTCTTTCAAACAATATTCATGATATCACAGCAGAAGGTTTTTTCACATGGTAAAATCACCTTAGAACCCACCACAATTCCTAAAAAGAGTATGGTACCATCAACAAATGATTTATAATGTAACTAAAGTCCTAAAACCCTCTATTAACTACAATGCTTTTTAATGAGGTGCTATCATGTATATTGGTCCCAAGATGGCTGCCAACACTTCTTGGATGAAGTGCTGACAGCCAATCAGATCAGATGTGTGGTTAGGCTCCGCCCAGATATATATCTTTTTTTGAACCTAAATTACCCAAAATCCACTGGAGCACATATATTGAGACCTAGCAAAGGCACATCGGGCTAACAGTCCCTACAATTTTGCCAAGTTTCGTGCAAATCCATTCAGCCGTTCGAGCTAAAAGTGAGGCCAACCGCCCTATGGAAATTAACATGGGAAAAACGCGTTTTGGGACCCCCCTTTTTTCTCGGCCCCCCCTTGATGAAACCCCCCCAAATTGTCAGGGGCTGCTCAGAAACAAAATGTTCCATTTTCCTGAAAATTTCAGCCAATTCCGTCCACAAACGCCAAAGTTATCAGACATAGAATTTTCAAAAATCCCATAGAGAAAAAATCCTAACTATATATACCTACTGGCGACCGCCAGTAGGTAATATATATACATATATATATATATATATATATATATATATATATATATATATATATATATATATATATATATATATATATATATATATATATATATATATATATATATATATATATATATATATATATATATATATATATATATATATATATATATATATATATATATATACATATATATATATATTCACTGAAAAAAACATAGGTTATAGACCATATATAGTTAGGAATTAGCATTTACAAAACCTTGAAAATTCACTGAAAAAACCATAGGTTATAGACCAAATATAGTTAGGAATTCGCATTTACAAAACCTTATTTTACTCACACAAAACCATTGAAATTCCATATATAGTTAGTTGCACTAACTATATATCGCGCACCCGCAATCCACTGCTGATGATGTCACATATTACATCATTCATGACATGGTCAGTGACATCACTGATGACATCACTGATGACATCTCAAATGACATCACTGATAACATCACTGATGACATTATCCAGTGACTGTATGTTTCTGTAAAGTTAAAATATGTCTTACATATTGAAGAATGAGTGGATGTATAAGTGTCTGGATGAAGGATTTAGTAGGTGCATGACTCACTGTATGAGTGAGTGATTTAATGTGTCTCACTGAGTGCATGGGTTAGTGACTAAACTGTCTTAATTTGTGCATCATTATGTCTGTTGTTCTATAAACTGCTGCATGTGTTGATCAGTAGCTATATGAGTAACTATATGGGTTATTGATTGGTTGCCCAAGTATTTGTATGGGAGACTGAGTGTGTGTGTGGGTGGCTGGGAGGTGTGTGACTCTGTGCATAGATGTGTGAGTAGTTGATTTACTATATGTATGGGTTCAAAAGTGCATGTGGAAACAGCTGTAGGGGCGGTTGACTGTCTGCATGAATGTATTGGTGAGTGAATGGATTTCTCAGTGCTACATGTCAAAGTAAGTACAAATGTAAAACACAGTACATGTGAGAGTTGACATATATAAATAACTGTGCATAAGAGCCAGTGAATGTGTGAGTGGCTGTATGGATCATTGTGAACATGTATCAGGGATTGCATAAGAGAGTAAATATGTGTTAGTATATGATTGAATAAGTAAGGTGTGTATAACTGTATAGTTGAGAAAATGGAGGTGTGATTGATTCCTTGCATGACTGACTAGGTGTGTGAGTAACTCCATGGATAAGTGACAGTCTGTGAGTGTCTGTTTACACTGATTGTATCTAAGGTTATATTATAGTCGGAAGAGGTTCATCGTATTATCACATGAATGATATCATCAGTGATGTGATCAGTAATGTCAAATGAGATGTCATCAGTGATGTCATTTGAGATGTCATCAGTAATGTCATCAGTGATGTCATTTGAGATGTCATCAGTGATGTCATCAGTGATGTCATGTGAGATGTCATCAGTGATGTCATCAGTGATGTCACTGACCATGTCATGAATGATGTAATATGTGACATCATCAGCAGTGGATTGCGGGTGCGCGATATATAGTTAGTGCAACTAACTATATATGCGAATTTCAATGGTTTTGTGCGAGTAAATTAAGGTTTTGTAAATGCTAATCCCTAACTATATATGGTCTATAACCTATGGTTTTTTCAGTGAATTTTCAAGGGTTTGTAAATGCTAATTCCTAACTATATATGGTCTATAACCTATGTTTTTTTCAGTGAATTTCAATGGTTTTTTAATAGCAAATATCAAAAGCTGTAAAATGTCAAGTACGTGGTAGGTAAAAACATTTTCGTATTCATGCACGCTGATGTGCTTTGAACGCTGCCCCCCCCCCCTCCTCTTTTCTTTTAGGAGTATTCTCTCTTTGCAGATAGTGAAGGGTAGGTAACACAGGCCTTTGCCCCCGTTGTAATCCGTCGTGCCTGCTTCCCTCTCCATTTGATTGATTGTTGTCCTAGCATTTATTGTTTTGGAATTGGTTCTCTTTGGTTCATTCTCTATTTACAAACAAGCACAGAGTCGCAATACTCTGTTTAGTCTTTGCAGATAGTGAAAAATCGCTAAAAAACAAAAGGAATCAAGCAAAATCAGTAGGCCACTAATGATATCTCTTTTTGACCTCGCTAAAATAGAAACATTATGAACAACCCCTCATGACAAATACGAAACTAGTGAGAGGAACTGAGCTCGACACCATGATGGCCGCAAGACAGCTCGGCTCCGCCGCCCACCCCACCCATAATAACGACAAACAGTATGCAAATATTATAAATATATACAACACACCAGCAAAGTAACAGGGTAAAACGTTTTATTAAATAACTATTTACATTGCAGCCTGCTGCAACATCGATCCAATTAAGCCTTTGTATTTTGGGCTCAAAAAAAACAATCAATAGTAAGATTTTTATAGGTGAGTGTAGGTTCATGGTTTTCCATCCACAGACTAAAAGCCTGGAGTGGGAGTGAAAGGACAATAACTAGGTAAGAAGGAAGGCAGAGCTTGTGGGAAGGACTCTGGATATGGTATGTTGCTTGGTCCCTGAGATGCTTCGATGTCACTGCCTTGCACAAATGGCATAAGTCCTGGATGTTGGGTGCCATAGTTGAGGGTTCGGAGCAGCGCTTGTAACACTGTCTGAAGCTTAATTGCACCTGCTGCAGCTTCACTATTCTCAAAGTAAGTGGGGGCTGTTTTTGGACCTGACTGCATTGGAAAACAATGTGATGCAGTGCCTCATGAACCGCTTGACGGAGGCCCCCGAGATAATTGCGCCTGCTCCACACCTTGTCCCACAATCCGTTTGACCTGAAGACACGTCCTGCGGTGCCCTGGTCTGACCATCACATATACCTGCGCCAGGAGACGGTGTGGGGTGCAGTAGAAGGGAGAGGCGGCGCGAACGAGCCTCCCCCACCTCCCCAGGTGGAGGTTTCTCAGCTACACCCCAGCGCTTCACTCGACCAGCTGACTTGCGCCCGCTCTTGCGACACAGTGCCTCGCTCGGCCAGCTGAATTGCGCCTGCTCTTCCTATTACAACGTCTCACCCGCCATCCAACGGAATGGTACCCAATCTTGCGGTACAGCGACAGGCGGCTGCTACCGAGCTCACGAAATGGCGGTCGACTCCACAGACTTGGGCCTGGCCTGCAAAGATGGCTCTGGGCAACCGTGGAAATCGGACGCTTGACTGCTAGGGCATGGGCCCCATTCCCAAAAGAGTCCCCTCAGCCTTGAAGATTCTACAACAGTCACCGGGACCCCCGACTCCCGTAAACTTCCGGTGGGGAGCGACTGCCATGATTGCTCGCGGAATGGCAACAACGTAGCCATGAGATGGTGGTGCTCTCATGCTGACGCCAGCTTCAGTCTGAAACATCCAGAAACACTGTAGACTACCAATTCGATCAGTTCCGGTGGAGCCCCAACGTGACCCGGTAGAGAAGAACTTGCCCTCCCCTCTTTGATTGATGGTTCTTGTTGCCTGTCCCTTCTCTTGTCATTTAACAGAACTTTTTGGACTGCTGAAAGGGGTTGTGTTCCGACCGCTGGTTGGTGGAGACATTTTGACTATATTCTGGACCTGCGTTGTCGCGTAATGCGTCATATGATGCGCCGCATTAGCGCACCCGGAAGTGGTCCGGTGTGCGAGGCGCAGCTTCCCGGAAACGATCCAGAGTGCGGCGCGCAGCGCGTAACGTAAGCATAACAGGTCATGTGACTTGTAATAAAACTTTTCATTGGTTCATTTTACTTTTGTTATTCTAATGATGAAAGGCTTGGTCATATGACCTAAAAATAACTTTTCATTGCTTTCGAATATTTTTTTTTCCCAAATGATGAAAGCCCCACCTTTTTTTTTCTCACTCTGACTTGTAAACAAAGGACCCAGATGCATTTACAGTTTATCACTAACAATGTTCCAGGCTAATGTATTTTCCCGGGAAATTTACATCTGTCCTGCAAGTAAAATATTCCTATTTCGAGAAAAAGGGCGTTTCTTTGTCCCATGAGGGAGCCGTTGAACAAAAGAGGCTCGACCTGCTGTCTTAGTCGCTGATAGGCATGAATATCGGATTCTTATCGATCACTTTATGTTGCAGGAGTGGAAAACACAACAGCCCTTGACCATTTATCCTTACTGCGTTCCTGCGTATTATACCTTTTAACCGTCATGTAATTGGACTGCTTTATTTCACTTGCCTTTTACTGATTCAAAAACAGTGGCTATTATTCAAAACTTTACCAATGTAGGTACTACTACCATGTTTTGTTTTAAAAACCTTTATTGTGAAAATGTCAGTATACAAATACGGGCCTATAACCACGTGGGCCGGCCACGGAGCAAACTGGAATCGTATATGATGAGGGGACATTTACACTGTAGAAGAACGTAATGGGCGACCCATTAGGTTGCAAGAACTAAGGTGTCTAACATTTGCGGAATCGGTGGACGTACATTTTATAATTAAAGTACGACAGGGCCAGTTACAATAAAATTATCTAGATATACATTTGTGGGCAAGTACCATGGGTGACGTTAATTCGAACTTTCAATAGTACAGTAATCAATAACACATCAGAACTTAATATCAATAGGGATGTCAAAAAGTTCAATCAATTCTCGTCCCCGCCCGCCATGTGCTTCAAAACTGCATACGTATCTCGTGATATCAAGGTTGGGCAACCAGTACACAACAAGGAGTTACGAGCCCCATTTATACCGGCGCCAATTTGGGCGAGGCCGGGCAGGTCCAGGATATAGTCAAAATGTCTCCACCAACCAGCGGTCGGACCAGAACCCCTTTCGGCAGTCCAAAAAGGTTCCGTTAAATGACAACAGAAGAAATAGGCAACTAGAACAATCAGTCAAAAGAGGGGACGCTTTCGTGAATGGGGCCCATGCCCTAGCAGGCAAGCGTCCGAGTTCCAAGGTGTCCCAGGGCCATTTTAGTGGACCAGGCCCAAATCCAAAGAGCTGGCCACCATTTTGAGAGTCCTGTTGCAGCCGGCTATCGCTGCACCACAAGAGTAGCCGCAATTCAGCTAGATGGCGGGTGAGTCACTGTACCGCAAAAGCGGGTGGAACTCAGCTGGAAGGCGAGTGAAACGCTAAGAGGCGCCCCACTGCAGATGAGGTGCCTCCACCTGGGGAGGAGGGAGAGGCCCGTTTGCTCTGCCCCCCCCCCCGGGCACCCCACGCCATCTTTCGGCGCAGCATTGTAGGATGGCCACACCAGTGAAACTTGCTGGACACCACCTCGGTGCCATCCGGATCTCGGCGCGTTCGAGTCACTGTACCGCAAGAGCGGGAGAAACTCAGCTGGATGGCGGGCGAGACGCTGTACCGCAAGAGCGGGCGGAACTCAGCTGGATGGAGGGTGAGGCACTGTGCCGCAAGAGCGGGCAGAACTCAGCTGGAAGGCGAGTGAAACGCTAAGAGGCGCCCCACTGCAGATGAGGTGCCTTCACTTGGGGAGGCGGAAGAGGTCCGTTTACGCCGCCTCTCCCAACCCCCGAGCACCCCACGCCGTCTTTCGGCGCAGCATTGTAGGATGGCCACACCAGTGAAACTTGCTGGACACCACCTCGGTGCCATCCGGATCTCGGCGCGTTGTGCTGCCTTCAGCCTACTATAGCAGCAAGTGCGGGTGCAACTCTGCTGGACGGCGAGTGAAACGGTAAGGGGCGCCGCACTGCACATCAGGAGCATCCACCTGGGGAGGCGAGAGAGGCCAGTTCGCGCCGCCTCCCCCCCCGGGCACTCCACGCGGTCTTTCGGCGCAGCATTGTAGAATGGCCACACCAGTGCGGCAACTTGCTGGACACCACCTCGGTGCCATCTGGATCTCGGCACGTTGTGCTGCCTTCGGCCTATTCGCACATCGGTCCGCTACTGACGAGGCACAGTGCAGCAAAAGCGGGCGGAAAACCGCTGAATGGCAAATGAAACGCTAAAGGGGCGCCCCATTGCAGCAGAGGAGCATCCACCTGGGGAGGCCTGTTCACGCCGCCTACCCCCCCCCCCCCCCGGGGGCACCCCAAACTATTTTTCGGCGCAGCATTGTAGGATGCCTAGACCAGTGCGGCAAGTAAAGGACATCACCTGGGTGCCGTCCAGATCTCAGCGCGTTGTGCTGCCTTCGGACTATTCGCACAACAGACCGCTACTGCACCACCTCACAGAAGACCATTGTTGCTTTGTTTTAAATGTTTTTTTTTAACGTGTTTACTTTGTTGGAGCGTTGTATATATTTATAAGTTATTAAAGTGTTATAATCCTACTACTTTGTTGGAGTGCTATATATTTTTAATGTGACACATAATTGTGAAGACTTTGATGTACAAAAAGGCATCCCTGGAATCTTCCGCTTCAGGCTCGGTCCCACACACCCTCACAGTGAGAATCCTCTCCCCAATCACAATACAGGATCGTTATCAGATAGTAGGAACGCGTGTGGTGTGACGGATCTCATGGGGTGGGGGCCTTGATCTACTGTAACTCCTTTGAAGAGGGGTGATTCTTTACAGTTGGGGCCATAAACTACTTCCGCAGGGCTAGGTGATAGCCTGGGACCGGCCTGGACAATCGGACACAGAGGAAGAGGAGTGTCAGAGGGTGCGGTAGTTAATAAGGTGAAAGGGAGGTGTTGAGCGGGCATGGGGTGTGATTCTCAGGGAAAAGCAGCGCAGATGGGGAGAGGTTTATGACCCATGCATGAGAGAGAGAGCGGGGGTGACCAGTGCGTGGGGGAGATGCTTGCGAGGGTGGGGAGCCATGCTGAGGATCGGCGGCGTGCAGAGAGTGGATCTGGTCAAGGCATCTAAAATGGCTGCCGTGCACAACAAAAGTGTGGCATTGGAAAAAAAGCAAGAAGGCGCAGACAATGTTTATCAATACAGATTAATTTATTAACAATTATTTTTAACAATATATTTACTTGCAGTGTCAAAATGGCGGTCAACACTTCCTGATTCCTGAACGTTAACAGACGTCACGCAGCAAAAAAAAAAAAAAACGCTCACGCGCAGCCGCTGGAAGACAAGTATCAACATATAAGAGCATCCTCAGCCACCCTCAGAAAACATAGGGGGTCAGGATACGTCTCCCATACCCCCTTATACCCACTTCTCACATTGTTTTTCCTCCATCTTGTAATTTAATTAAAACGAAACACAAAATGGCGAATTCACGTTTCGCTACCCGGTTCGCGAACCGGGAAGCGCTTCTACCGCAAAAAATCACATTTTTTTTATTCGCCCCACGGGACCCTTTAATAACCCCAACATCATTCCTAGGGGGTCAAGAAGGGTCTACCTTGCCCCCTTTCATTAAATTCCCCTTTCGTTTTTCTCCTCCTCTTGTATCTCGATCCTACCGAGAGACAAGATGGCGGCTGTTCCGGACTGTTTAGAATGTTGACAGACACCGGAGAGCCAATCAGCTTCACTTCGCAAAGTTCCGTTACGCGAAAAGTTTGCGAACCGGAGCGCTACCCAGGACGCTGTCACAGATATATCTGTTTTTTAAAACGTTAATTTCTCAAAATCCACTGGAGCACATATCTTGAGACCTAGCAAAGGCACATCGGGCTAACAGTCCCTACAATTTTGCCAAGTTTCGTGCATATCCATTCAGCCGTTCGAGCTAAAAGTGAGGCCAAACGCCCTATGGAAAAATGAATGGGAAAAACGCGTTTTGGGACCCCCTTTTTTCTCGGCCCCCCCCTTGACAAAACCCCCCCAAATTTTCAGGGGCTGCTCAGAAACAAAATGTGCCATTTTCCTGAAAAATTTCAGCCGATTCCGTTCACAAACGCCAAAGTTATTAGACATAGAATTTTCAAAAGTCCCATAGAGAAAAAAACCAAACTATATATACCTACTGGCTATCGCCAGTAGGTAATATATATATATATATATATATATATATATATATATATATATATATATATATATATATATATATATATATATATATATATTTATTTTTTTTCACTGAAAAAACCATAGGTTTTAGGCCATATATAGTTAGGGATTAGCATTTACAAAACCTTAATTTACTCGCACAAGACCATAGAAATTTGCATATATAGTTAGATGCAAGAACTATATATCGCGCACCCGCAATCCACTGCTGATGATGTCACATATTACATCATTCATGACATGGTCAGTGACATCACTGATGACATCACTGATGACATCTCAAATGACATGTAGCAAAGGAGGGGTCAAGGGATTGGATCAAATGTTGATCCAAAGGCTCAATTTACCATTCCAAAGAAATAGAATGGAAGGTCCAACCTGAGTCAGAGCCCCAAATAACAATGACTAACAAAAAAGGGGACTCAGTTGTTCCTTAGTGAAGAGTAATATAGTCAAGGAGGGAAGGAGGTTGATGAGAGGGTAGTGCTCAGTGGAGGGCTACCCTGGGCATCCCATTAGTTGGAATGAATGGCCTCACACACTCTTGCAAGTGTCATGCTTCATCATTGGCCGTTGCTCCTCGTTGGACAGGCGGTGCAATGTCCAACGGGCTCACCTCTAGGAGGGGCTCTTTATCGGAGATCTTTTTTCCAACAGCCTGTGGGTGAAGTGCAAGTGA
The DNA here is from genome assembly GCF_964263255.1 of Lissotriton vulgaris. NCBI lineage: Eukaryota > Metazoa > Chordata > Amphibia > Caudata > Salamandridae > Lissotriton > Lissotriton vulgaris. The sequence goes on along the minus strand of NC_141691.1, from coordinate 1,498,475,388 downwards.
GGGGCCAGGTAAAGGGTGGATAGTGTAGGTGGGTGCGTTAAAATATAGTATGGGGTACCGGAGATCAATTTATTCTGGTGGTTCCCATACTATAAGTAAAACCAGTGAGTAGCCTATGATCGCCAGAGGTTAGGTTCCGTATCACGACCTAGGACTACAAAGCGTTCTGTGAGGTCGACATGTTTCTCGCTTATGCAAATACGCTGCGATTCTTCAGGACCTAATATAATTGTACATCTATCACAAGGAAAGACCTAATAAAGTGTCAACCTATAAACATCATATTTAATGTTGTACTACCTGGTTATGACTGCTCTTGCCTAGAGGAGACAAAAGGAAGAGTTACCAAAGTACAAAGACAACAGTTTCCCATTCTTGACCGTGAACACACTGTGGTTTTGTGAAGAGAAGTGACTCTGTGGCTGTGACATTCTGTGAGCAGTGACCATTTAGTATCAACTTAATTCACGTGTACCACAAGTCACCTCTTACCATAATTAAAATTAAAAGTGAGCTAAAAAATCAAATTAAAATCAAACATGATGGCAGCAGTTTCTTTAAGGTGTCTACTTAGTCAACCTACTGGAGTTCCTTAGATACTCACCTACAGGTCAAGGAGTACAGATGTCAACAGTACCCGGTAGGTGTGACTTCAAGGGAGAGAGCCAATAGGGGTTTAATGGCTATAGGGAAGACAAAGGCACGTAATTCCAATATTATCAAGGATCCTCAAATGCCTAAGTGACTCATTGTTCTATAATTGGAAATGGTTTCTCTTTGTGCTTAATATTTCACACTAATGTTATTGGATATACCATTTTGGGGACACTCTTATACATTCATCCTGCCTTTCGTTAATATGCAGCTGTATTAGTAAATGCATACTCTAATTTATGTAGAGGCCTCAATGTTGTTTTAGCCATATTCTTATTAGTGATTAGCTATGGTTGAGGGATGTAAGTAAATGCGTCCAAAGTGCAGCGTTCACATACTTAGTTCTGCCTGCATGTGCCACCGTCGCTGGTAGTGTTAAAGACACATCCGTTTGTTAAGAGTTATGTTGCAATATTGCCCAATTCCTTCTCTAGCTAAGTTAAAGATTCAGAGGCAGTAGTGCCCATGCGTTTGTCGGTAAAGCTGCGCCTGCACTAATTTCGGCAACGCCGGGCAGGCACACAAAGATCCTGGTATTGGGGTGATTAAAACAATCTTGCTGCGCTCCCAGCGTACGGTCAAAAAACACGCGCCGCTCACTTACTTCTCATAGCCTTGGTCCTAGATAGTATGCCTACCCATCGCTACCGGGATCCGGATAGTGACGGGTTCCCGGTACACTGTTGTTTTTTATCGATGGTTTGGGGCGTCACCAGAGTGTGTGGTGTATCACGTGATAAGTGGTGCTAACATAGTCGCCATCTTAGAAGGTGAAATTCAAGCGTGTCCACAGTTAACTAACCAGGGCTGCATCAAAGTCAACGATGTTAAAACAATTACACTGATGGCGGAGGGGGTCAAAATTGTGATAAATAACTACAGTGGTAGTCAGCACTCATATGTTGGATGTTTAACAGGGCGCATGATGTATCGTATATAGACCAACGCTAATATGGGCGCCATCTTGGAGAGGGGAATCGAACCCCTTACGATTATAGATGATGATGGATTAATTAGCATGTATAACCCAATGGAGCTCAATGTATATTAAGCAATGATTTAGACTAGACGTGGGTAAAGTCTGAAAGGACATGTGATGCATACAGGAGGGCATGGGAGTTTGTGTATACCATACCTAGGACATAGTGCATCAATGAAATCAAAGACTGCTCCATGGGATATCCTCGTTGAGTCCCTGCTTATCTGAGGATAGCCTATGTATCCACCGTTGCTCCTTATGGAATAGGTTCTGTTTAGATCTGTTGTTGGGGATTTCAAGGATGATCCACCATATGGAGTCGGCAGTGTGATTGTGTTCCAGAAAGTGTCGACACATTTTAGTGTTGTTTTTTTTACATCGTATATTACTGCGGTGTTCCGATATACGAATCTTGACCGATCTAGTGGTCATGCCCACATACTGTAATTCACAAGGGCACCTAATAAGATAGATGCAATTGGAAGAGTTACAATTGGTATGGCTACGAATTTCCCAAGAGAATGTCTCTGTTAGGTTGATAGACTTGGTAGCATTAGTGAAGGGGCAGACGCTGCAGGAACCACATGGGTAGTGTCCCTTCACTGGAGGGAGTTGCCAAAGTGTGTTCTGTCTGCGGACTATACTTTGTTTTGGTCTGGTGTGAACCAAAACGTCCTTTATATTACTGGACCTTTTAAAAGCAAACCTGGGGATCTCCAGAGTCAGCTCTCCTGTATTGAGAATTTGCCAGTGTTTCTTGACAATTCTCTTAATGTCATTAGAGATAGGTGTAAAGGTGGTCACACAAGTCAAAGGATTAGTCTCTTGTGAGGTTCTGATATTATCCTCCAGGAGTGCCTCTCTATTATTGTTCTGTGCCCGCTTCCTTGCCTTGTAAATCTCCCTAGTGGGGTAACCTCTTTCTTTCAAATTGCGTGACAGAATACTAGACTCATTCCTGTAGTCAGTGAGGTTGGTGCAATTGCGCCTAACCCGCAGAAATTGCCCAAAGGGAAGATTCAGTCTCAAGGCTCTTGGATGATGGCTAGATAAGAGTAACAAACTGTTCCGGTCCGTGGGCTTCCGGTACATCGTGGTACTGATCTTGCCCCTTTCCAATCTGATGGTAAGGTCCAGAAATGCTATCCTGGAGTCTGAGGCAGTGATTGTGAAGGTCAGGAAGTTATTCAAGGTGTTCAACCATGCAAAAAACTCCAGGTACAGGCGTATTGTCCCTGTCCAGAGTATGAGGATGTCATCAATAAATCTCCTCCATAGTAAGATGTTAGACTGGTAGGGGTTCATTGGTCCATTTATGTATTGTTCCTCAAAATCTGCCATATACAGGCAGGCCACCGAAGGGGCAAAGGTACTGCCCATGGACGTGCCCTGGGTCCACTGAGCACTACCCTCTCATCAACCTCCTTCCCTCCTTGACTATATTACTCTTCACTAAGGAACAACTGAGTCCCCTTTTTTGTTAGTCATCTCAAATGACATCACTGATGACATCACTGATGACACCTCAAATGACATCACTAATGACATCTCAAATGACATCACTGATGACATCTCAAATGACATCACTGATGACATCACTGATGGCATCCCAAATGACATCACTGATGACATCTCAAATGACATCACTGATGACATCTCAAATGACATCACTGATGACATCACTGATGACATCTCAAATGACATCACTGATGACATCACTGATGACATCTCATTTGACATTACTGATCACATCACTGATGACATCATTCATGTGATAATACGATGAACTTCTTCAGTCTCTAATATAACCTTAGATACACTCAGTGTAAACAGACACTCACAGACTGTCATTTATTCATGGAGTTACTCTCACACCTAGTCAGTCATGCAAAGAATCAATCACACCTCCATTTCCTAAACTATACAGTTATACACACCTTACTTATTCAAACATATACTAAAACATAGTCACTCTCTTATACAATCCCTGATACAAGTTCACAATGATCCATACAGCCACTCACACATTCACTGGCTCTTATGCACAGTTATTTATATATGTCAACTCTCACATGTACTGTGTTTTACATATGTACTTACTTTGACATGTAGCACTGAGAAATCCATTCAATCACCAATACACTCATGGAGACAGTCAACCGCCCATACAGCTGTTTCCACATGCACTTTTGAACCCATACATATAGTGAATCAATTACTCACACATCTATGCACAGAGTCACACACCTCCCAGCCACCCACACACACACTCAGTCTCCCATACAAATACTTGGGCAACCAATCAATAACCCATATAGTTACTCATATAGCTACTGATCAACACATGCAGCAGTTTACAGAACAACAGATATAATGATGCACAAATTAAGACAGTTTAGTCACTAACCCATGCACTCAGTGAGACTCATTTAATCACTCACTCATACAGTCAGTCATGCACCTACTAAATCCTTCATCCAGACACTTATACATCCACTCATTCCTCAATATGTAAGACATATTTTAACTTTACAGAAACATACAGTCACTGGATGTTGTCATCAGTGATGTCATCAGTGATGTCATTTGAGATGTCATCAGTGATGTCATCAGTGATGTCACTGACCATGTCATGAATGATGTAATATGTGACATCATCAGCAGTGGATTGCGGGTGCGCGATATATAGTTATTGCATCTAACTATATATGCGAATTTCTATGGTTTTGTGCGAGTAAATTAAGGTTTTGTAAATGCTAATCCCTAACTATATATGGCCTAAAACCTATGTTTTTTTCAGTGAATTTCAATGGTTTTTTAATAGCAAATATCTATAGCTGTAACATATATTTTTATTCTAATTCACAAATATTTTTTATATATATTTGTATTATATTTCTTTAATTCAATTTATATTATAGTTTAAATTATTTTTTCTTGTTTCGTTGCCGGTCCGCGAATCGGTAAACGTTCCGTTAATGCAAATACCGCGTTAGAAAGGCACATCGTGACGCGTCCCGTAAACGCAAATTATCGCGTTACTACGTAATGCGCCTTATGACGTGCTGCGTTAGCGCACCCGGAAGCGTTCTGGAACGCGAACAAAGGCGCGAAACGTAAAGCCCCGGAATCGATCCAAGGCACGGTGCGGAACGTAAGCATAACAGGTCATGTGACTAGTTAATAAAACTTTTCATTGGTTGATTTTACTTTTAGTTTCCTAATGATGGAACGCTTGATCATATGACGTAAAACAAACACTTTTCATTGGTTTAGAACATTTTGTTTTCTCAAATGATGAAAGTCCCACCTTTTTTCCTCACTCTGACTTTCATTTTTATGAGAGAAAGACCTGTTTTTGTTTGCTAAGACATGGCATTTCTATTAGCTGCAGCTGGTGGATCTCCACTATCTCCACCACCACCAAAGAAGAGAGGACCGACTAGCCAGGTCATCTTCGACCAGGAAGAAGAAGAAGAGGAAGACGAGGAAAAGGAGCAAGGGACAAGTGGCTTTCTGAAAGAAATGCCAAGAACGTCCCGTGTGAAAGTGAATTTTATCTGGCAATTTTTTTCTTTTCCTTCTCATGAAAAGAAAGTTAATGCTAGGTACGTTACCTGCCTCATCTGCAAAAAAACACTCTGGAGAGGGACCGAAAAAAAATATAGCTTTGGTAATCATACCATGCATCGGCACATGGAGACTTGGCACCCTCTTAATTATTCCAAAGCGCAATTTCGAGATTTGGTGGAAAACCCCCGACCGGCAAAAACATCCACCAATGACTTTACAATAAGTGAGTCAGAGGCAAGGGAAACGGTTCCAAATCTGCAAAAGAACTTTGTGCAGATGAGATTGACTTGTTTACAGTGTGGAAAATTAATTTCATGCGGAGAAATGAGTATTACTTTAAAATCATCAATGTCCAAAACGTCCTAGAAAGTAATTTTTTTTTGTTGCTCCTGTTGAGCCCTTTGAAGTAAACCATTTTTGTTTCTCCTTCCTCAAAAAAAATTCAAAAAAAATATAAAACATCAAAAATAATAAAAAAGTTCTTTTCAGAACTACCTTTATTTTAAAAAAAAAATTCTAGAATGTTTAGAACTCTAGCATCCTCTATTTCTATTGATACGCTTCCCGGTTAGCGTTCGAGTACGCGAACCGGGAGCGAAGTAAAAAAAATATTTTTTTTAAAAAGACGAATTAATAAACAGAGAGTAATGTGAAAAGAAAGAAAAATAGAGTGAGTAACACACAGTTACTGTAGAAAGAGGGACTGATAAAAGAAGTGAAAAGAGTAGTATAAATAAGTAATAGAAAATGAAATGAAGGAAGTAGCAAAGACAGGAAACTAAGGGTTAAAAAAAAGAAGCAGAGGAACTAATAAAAGTTAAATCTGATAGACATGTAACGTAAAAAGTACTAAAAGCTTACCTTATAATTGTCATTACCGTACTGTATTGTCATTTTCATACTTTTTATCTGTGTAAGAAAGAACAAAAAAATTTAAATTAATACAAGATGGTAAAAAAAGAGTGAGCATAAGACAAAATGAATGTTAAATGTTAAATGTGGTATACTAGTAAAGCATACAGCTGACCCAGCAAAGAAGCGTCCGGGCGCTGTATTTTGCTGGGGAACCCATCATGGCTTTCCCTGTGAGATAAACCCTCCTGAGCATCCCCAAGGTGATGCCAGGCATCCCCGGCGCTGACGGGGCTGTTAGTTGAGATTAAGCAAGCTATTACCCAAAGTTGCTGAGTGGGACCCATGGTTGGAGTAGGCACCGAAGCAAAAATTATCGAGTCCGCTGACCAAGGCCCAAGATCCTGCCACGTCAGGAATTGAACCCTGGTCCCAGGCCGACCTCTGCTTCTGGGTCTACCGCCTCTAATCAGTGAGCCACACCAATCCATATACATATTACAAAATCACAATTCAAAGTAGAAAATGAATTAAACATATTTAATGGTTTATTTTTGCTGTTATCAGAAAAAATCAAATTTCACTGAAAACAGTGAGTTGAAGGTATTCATCATATAACAGCGGGGAAAAAAAAACACAATCAAAATGATTGTGTTTAAAAAAACCAAATAATATAAATAAGCTGAAATAGGAACTTCTCCAAAGTAACTTACTTTCAATGACGCCAAAGGATATCCTATGAACAGCTTATACTCAGTTGTGCTGTTACTATTTTCTGCCCGCCACTTTCTGAAAGATAAACTCAATTGTTTTAAGAAAACTGAGACATACAAAGCAATTTGAAACAGCACACTAAGTTACAGCAACACCTAGAATCATTGTAGTCCAATTACCTACCCTAAATTCTGACTTCAAAAATCAAGTTAAAAGGCAACATTGCTTCATACTCAATTAGTAATGTTTGCTGAAAGAATAGCCATTTTTAAAATTTTAAATAAGCTGTGTAATATCCAGATGTTGTCAAAGGACCAGCATATTATGTAATAACTGCAGTTGCAAATGTTCTTCCTGAAATCGATGACTGTGTAACAAAAACATTTTTAATTAGACTGGACAACTTATTTTCTTCTAGTTTATGTAGTTGAAATTGTAAAATTACATTTCATCCATAGGTTTTCAAAAATAATGTGGACAGCATTGCAGACTTACATTTCCTCTACTCTTTTTTTTGATCTGCTGCTTGACTTTGCTTATAAAAACAAATAGTTTTCACTCTGTACTACAATTATCCACAAGGCCATATATAGTAGGAGCCATTAGAACCTCTGTAAATTCCTCTAAACAAATCCCAAGCTTCCTTTCCTAAAATTTTGGTTGTAAGAACACCAGGTAAGAATTTTGAAGGTGGGAAGGCAATCTTTTTTTTACAGTTAAAACAGAATCATTGCAGAATGACCATCCGTTTCCAGATTTCAAATAAGCTGTGTAATGTCCTGAATTAGTTGATGGACTGTTATGATATATAATTGCAGTAGTTTTAAAAGTCCTTCCTGATATTGACAACTGCGAAGCCACAAAATTATTAATTAAAGTTGTCAATTTAGTTCCATCAGGCCTACATCGTTGGAACATTAAAATGACATACTGGCCATAACTTCGTAAAATTAACGTGGACAGCATTCCAGACTTACATTGGCTGCACTCCATGTTTTGATCGGCTGCATTTACTAGCTTATTGAAGGATACTGATTTACTGTCAGGCAAAGTTAAATATATAAATCTTTCTGAGTCTACACTAGTAGTACTTGATAGCCTACAGTTCTCGCAGTCATGCTGCCATTGATAAGAAAGGCCAAATAGATAATCTACATCTACACCCTCATCTTGCAATACATCAAGCATATACATTAAAAACTCCTGACAATCCTGCTGAATATTTTCAGAGAATTCTGTTTGACCTGAACATTCGTCTAACAGAAAACGAATTTCAGACACACTTTCTACTCTCGTTTTATCAGCACTACATTTTTCTAACACAGAATTCAACAAACAGCATAAACTTTGTTCCGAATTGATCACAATCTGTTCTTTGAAAGTCTCTAGTGAAAAGAGAACATTAACAACTACATTAGCATAGCAGTTGACACCAGAACTATTTTCACATTTAAAACCAACAACATTTTCAACAGAATTCATTTTATTCCTGCTTCCACTTTTGGGTTCATCGACTTTTGCTCTTTTTGCTACAACCTCCCTACAATTACTGATATTTATTCGTTTCCGGCCTACCACACGTTTCTCAATCAAAGGATATTGAGGCAAATGTGGCGCATACTCTCTTCTTAACCTATTGTATTCCTTAACACAATCTAGATCTGCACAAATGTTTGTGACATCACAGTCAATCAAGTACAAACCCGATAAAGTTTTGACTCGTGACAATGCTACATAAGCCATACCATCTTTGAATACAGAACTGCCAATATTCACTAAAGCAGTGTCTACACTTAAACCTTGCGATTTATGAATTGTCACAGTATATGCCAAGCAAACAGGAAACTGCTTACGGCGAACATATAAGTCTTTAACAAGCAAAAACCTAGCAGAGCAACGACCAATTAGCTGTACTTCCTCAATGCCATCAAATTTAATCTTTAAAAATTCAATTCCATCTCTATTTCTGTATTTCTCAAAATCAACAACATTACCCATTGATCCTTTTACCAGACCTCTTTCAACATGTAAATTCCTTCTCAAAATGATTCGGCAATTCAAGCACACATTCAAAGTCTTTTCAAAACCCGCAGTTTTAGATATAGTCTTCTCTAATGAATCCAATTTAGATTTCAAATTCTCTGACAAAATAATTGTTGCTCCCATATGCTCTATTTTGTCAATAGCTTCAAGTTTTACATTCTCTTGTTTTTCTAAATTCAACATTTTGTTGTTGAAGATGGAACATTCTGCAAGAGTTGGCATCAAACATATTCCAGATTTCTTCACAGTAATTTTCTGAGAAATATCCTCTGGCAAAACGTCTTCTTCTGGATATAAATTTGACAATAAGCGTGCATGTAAAGCTTGTTTATCACGCTCAGTCACTCTCCCGATTCTAATATCTTGTAGAATATTCTTGTAATCTTCGTCCTTCGCATGACGCATATTTTCAGGCAGCTCAGCATAACTGAAGTTTAACCATATGTTAACGTTGCCAATGCTCCCTAGGCACTTCTTGGTATCTTCTTGTGTAAGCAGTTTAAACACTGGTTGTCCTTTCACTGGTGTCAGCTGCAGAAGATCACCAAAAACAATGATGTGTTTTGCCACCGAATAACACATCATACTCTGTTTTAAGAACTTCCTGCATTCTTAAATGCACAAAAGCAAGCATGAGATTGGAAACCATGCTTACTTCGTCAATGATAAGAAGTTTCATTTCTTCAAAACTCGAGATACTTCACACAAGCATCTCCAGATAACTTGTGGTATTGTAATTTGTTATCATGCTCCACTGGCAGCATCAGTAACCGATGCAAAGTAATCCCTTTAATGTTATGAGCTGCCAGTCCAGTTGGAGCGGTCACAACACAAGACAGTGATGAATCAGTCCTTTTCTGCATATAACATGAAATTGCTTTAATAAGGAAACTTTTTCCAGTTCCTGCTTCTCCACTCACGTACAGTCGGACAGGCTTCAACGACGTACATGAGCACTCTTTCTTCTCATGACTTAATCCATGCTCAATTTGGTTGGTAAATTCGACATATATTTTCCTCTGCTCAACGTTAAGTTGTCTTTCCAATTCTTCTAAGTTAACCGCATCCTTCTGAGCATGTGCCATGGCTCTTTCCACTTCAATCATGGCAGTGGCAGCTTCATTTTCAATAACTGGTTCTCCTAGTGGATCCTGACTCAATGAAACAGAACTCTGACTGTCCTGAGAACTGTCTCTAGCAATCTCGGCTGCAATTGTTGCTTCCTGCTCAATTTCTGCATTCAACATTTGTAGATATTTTGGAAAAACAGGACATTCTATGGACTCCTTGGCTGCATTGAAAGAGTCTTCGTAACAGAGGAAATCCCCAAGCAGTTCCTCTTCTGCACGCCAAGGCTTGAAAAGTTGCAAAAGAGCTAAATAGAAAAACTCTTTTCTTTCGGGAGATTCGCAATCAAATTTTCGATGATTTATCAATTGACATTTCTTTTGCTTGACCAGACATCCCTCACTTCCAATTACAGCATACACACCTTTATCAATATCTTCTTTGATGTTCCTCTTGAAAACGTAATTTTGAAGAACTTCATACAGACAAGCATTCTCCAGGTGACTGCTTCTATTTGGATAATATGTATCCAACATGTTGCTCTTCAAAATATCTTTACTGTTTGGCTCCTTCTCCGCCAAATACTCAATTTCCCGTACAGGTTTCAGAACTCGATTACGCGTTGCAGCAAGACCAAGACTCGCCCAAATGATACTCCTAGATTTGGCATAGAGACTTGCTGAAGATAACCGGTCAGAACATTCGTAAGCTCCAATTTCTCGATGCGACAACATCTTCAGACTGAAACTGTACAACTTCTTACTGAGGCTCTTTTCATGGGAAATATCCTCCCACATATCCTTCAGTTCTGTCTTTTCTTTTTTAGTGATGTAAGACGTCACATACCAAACCACAGCCATTCAGCCACAAACTGTATATCCATGTTAGCATTCCACATGGACAAAATCACTGGGTTGTAGTCGTTGATGTACTTGGACTCTTCGTTTCTTTTCAAATTGTATGAGTTTTTGGGTGATTTCCTCGTCAGATTATGTCGCAGCGATGACATCAAATTGTTAACTCTTCCTTTTGATAACACCGACCGTGGAAATGCAAAACGACATTTGGTGTAGTATTTGTCCTTGTTTCTGAATTTACGATGACAGTACTTTCCACAACGATGGCTTTGAAACCGTAAAACTTGTTCTCTTAGACTTTTGTCTTCATTTGTCTTTGGAACAGCACATGTAGCATACTGTTCTATGAAACTCATCACTAAGTCATCCGGATCTGTTCCAAATTTGGGTGCATCTTTGATCCATAGTAGCATATGTATATGAGGAGCACCTCTTGCTTGATACTCCTTTCTCCAAAAGAAATCCAACACCTCTCCAAGAGGTGGATTTTTCTTGTTCGTGATGAAAGACATCATAGCTTCAAATCTATGATTGAAGTACCTGCAAACATTCACAGGATCCAAAGAGCACAGTTCTCCAGGTGTCTTAAATTCAATATTTTCAATGTTTCCATTTACCTCTCGTAGAAATTCAAGTAAGTCTTCCCAGCCATACTCAGCACAGCTGAGAGTGAGGAACCATGTGGGAGTTCCTAAGTTCCTCAGCATACATTTTAAGTCACCATGACGGCGGTACCAATACTCATTAGTACCACGCTGACAAGCCATGAGATTAATCAGGTGAGAATCCAAAATACTGTCTTGCACATAGACTTTATCCATAAAGTCCCTTGCCGAGATATTTCGCAGTTGTATACCACTTTTCAAGATGTGGTTCACTGCATAAGACAATCCAGAGAGATCACTTTCAAACAATAGATGAAATAAATAGGGAATGCATTGTCGAAACCTAGGATCTTCTATATACAATCGTAAAGTCCGGTATTCTGAAGCAGGAATTTGAACAGGTCGCTCATCATAACGTCCTCCTCGACCTGTAGGAAATAACTGAGGGAAACACTGAGCTTCCAAACTTTCCTCCCAAACACTAATAGGACTCCATTTGGCTTGTTTCATTTGAAACAACTCAATAGCATTCCCCATGACTTCCTTGGAATGCAAAGGATGAACACTATAATGTTCATATATTTCTTCCTTTTTAGAGGCTTCTATTTTCTCAATTTGACCAGGACACAAATTGCTGTCCTCTTCTTCACTTACTTCCTCTTCTGCAACACATACATTCTTGTAGTACTTATCATTTTTTATCAAATACAATGTTGCCTTTTTAACTTTCCTAACATCCACTAAATCTTGCCAGATTTTCTTACTCTTTGTCGGAACACCATTAACTATGATAACCAGAGGTTCCTATTCCACCTTCTCTACTCCAATTGTATTAATGTTTTTCTTCAAATCCAAAGGCAAATAAACAACCCTTCCCTTTAATCCTCTCTGTAAATCTGATGGAGGCAACTTCCCTGTCTTTGGCTCCTTTCGTACAATAGCCTGGAAGGGATGGACACTTTGAATCAAAATAGATTCATAAGTATTTAAATCCTTCAATTCATAAGGAATGTCATCTAATTCCAGATTATTATAAACCGCTCTAGCAGGCATCTGGTTTTGGTTTAATTTGTTATAGCAATAAGTACACATACGTTGGTCTGCTCCCAAATCAAAACAATTTTCTACCATCAAGTATGTGGCAAAATCCTTCCATTCACTATTGTTTTCCATATCACTCTTTGCATATATATCCACTAACTTAGTCTGATTATTATAATAAGTCCGTCGACAACACACACAAGTGAAATTAGGCCTCTCACTTGATTTCACCATAAACGTGAAAATTTCCTTGTGAAACTTATCTGTACTGAAAATCGTTCACTGTCTTCCACATTACCATCTTCTATTGGTTCAATATCAACATTGTTCTCTTTACCAGCAAAATAACAGAACTCAATTTCTTGACAAATATTCTTCACATCTACTTCAGAACCATGCAAAAGAGCTTTGCTTAATTTTTTAGGCATAATTGCTGGACTCCTAGCATAATACAACATTCTAACTAATTTCCTCACTTTATTATGATGCACTGCAAGCATCCTGAAATGATGAAATACACTCTGGCATACTCTCCTAGAAAGACAAGCCAGTGAATGACCACGCAAACCTGTCACTTGTCTCACTCTGCAAGGATCTAATTCTTGCAACAACTTTATTTTTTGCTTTACACTTTTCTTATGAAATGTCCGTATAAAATCACAAAGCAAATTGATAGAATCCTGTCGCACACTGCAAATAGAACTACACTTCCAGGTGTACACTGGTCCCTTAGGACGTCTCCCTAAAACCTCATCACTTAGCGCCTCTTCTGCATCTGCAGACACAAGTATTTCTTTTTCAACCGGATAACCATCTTTTACCTCATATGCTCGACCACTGCTGTCTACTGCATGCACCAAAACATTGTCCTGAAAATAACTCTCCTCATTAAAAAATGCCTCACTATTTGAACTATGCATCCATTCTCCTAAGAAAACTTCACAAAAATTACTCCGATTAACGTCTCTCTTCCATCTACTATTAGATTTGAAAACATAGATTACCTTGTTTAGTTTCCTAATTCTATTAATTACCAAAATAAATAACTTTCGCTTGATTTCGAAAGCCTGATCAATAATTTTCTCTACATTTTTCTTTTTCTTATAAAATGACACTTTCTGTTGACCTTTTTTAAATTGTTTTACCAAATTGACAATTACCCTGTTACGGAACATTCGCTTACGAATGTCCCTGAAAAAATGTGCCCTTCTACTGCCATGCACAGAGTTATTTCCTGCTCTAGCACAAACTTTTTTCACGGGCCTTTCCTTTCCATTTAAATTGGCTCTCTTTTTCTGGACTAAAACTTGTTCTGTAGTTATACTTCTGTTTCTACAAATGTTTTTAAGGAATGATTTCGTTCTCTTACCCGGTGTTCTCTTCGTCCGTTGAGGTAATATTAATGTAGAGGACTGCTGCAAAATATTAGGTAACTGCTGTCTTTGACGTTTTGTAGCCTTTCAAATTCTATCCTTAGATGGCATTGTCTAATTCCCAAATAATCTGCAGTTGAATCTGTGGTGAAATATAATAAAACATGTTATTAACCACTATTACCAAACAGTAAATCAATAACAGTAAGAACTAGATTCGACAATGCTATAAAAAAAATAAAAAAAGTATGCACAAGGGTGCAGGGGTATCACTTTGACACCCTCTGACACCCTCTGGCACAGGTGCCATGTGGCAAGCAAACCAGCCCTAAGGGCAGGTCTGCCTTTCACATGACATAGGTGTGCAAGCACACATGTGCATGCACACCGGAATATGTATTTTACCATGAAGTTTGATTTCATGCTAAAATACCCATTCATTAAGGCCTTTGGGACTCAGAAGACTCCCCCCTACATAACAAATTAACAGAATCTGTAAAATTACCGATTCGGTATTTCACCGAACAAATAATTTTTCCGATTCTGTAAATGTAGATTTACCTACATGTGGCCTTGGATTTAAGCCCCTACATACCGATTTGCCATTTAACGATCGGAAACGGCCGAAAACGGCCGTAACCGGTCGGTAAATGGCCTGAAACGACCACCTACATCTGGCCCTAAGTGTGCATGCATTTGATTTCAAACAAAGTTTTAAAACATTTTATCTAAAACAATAATACACCTAGGGCCAGATGTAGGTAAATCACATTTACCGATTTTGAAATACCTAATTTTACCGATTCGGTATTTCAAAATCGGAAAATGGGATGTAGGTACCAACATCTGATTTATTACCGATTCCTTAAAAATTCGGTATTTACCGATTCGGTAAATACCGAATCGGTATTTGCTATTGAATCCTATGGGCCTTTAAGCCCATAGGATTCAATTCAAATACCGATTCGGTATTTACCGAATCGGTAAATACCGAATTTGTCAAGGGTGCAGGGGGTATCACTTTGACACCATCTAGCACCCCCAAAACTGGCATGTGTGCAATGTGGCACACAGACATGCCCTAAGGACACGTCTGTCTGTCACATGGCATATGTGTACATGCACAGATGTGTATGTACACAGGAATCGGTATTTTACCATGGATTTGTATTCCATGGTAAAATACCGATTCTGAAAGCCATGTGCCAATGGAAAATTGGCTACCCACATTTCAATCTTGCATTTTCGGTAAAATTACCGAATCTGTAAAATTACCGATTCGGTAAAATTACCGAATCGGTAAAATTACCGATTCGGTAAAATTACCGAAAACGCAACATTTAAGGGCCCCTACATGTCAATGCCCATTTACCGGTCGGTAACGGCCGAATTCGGCCGTTACCGATCGGTAAATGGCTATTTTCAGCCACCTACATCTAGCCCCTACATTCATGGGGAACAGACTTAAAATGCCCTAATACACATGAAAACGTTTTTTTAAGGAACTTGCACCTTTTTTTCAATAACTTTTAACATGGCTATGTAACTCAAACAATCAAAATGAAAATTTGCCAGGCACACATGGGGGCGTATTTACAAGGGCCTTACACTACAAGGAAAATGACTTCAAATGACCAGACACACATGGGGACGTATTTACAAGGCCCTTGAACCCGGGGGAAGTGACTTGAAATTGCTAAGCACACATAGGAGAGTATCTACAAAGCCCGTGCAACACTTATGCATCATTTTTTACATGTACACCGTAACATTAACAACACAATTACATCATATATCTGTTCCGCAAAAGCGACACATTGCAGGAGTCACATCATTTTACCATCAAAAACAATTTCTCCGATTCTGTAAATGTAAATTTACCTACATGTGACCCTGGATTTAGGCGCCTACATACCTTTTCGCCATTTACAGGTCGGAAACGACCGAAATCGGCCGTAACCAGTCGGTAAATGGCCTAAACGACCACCTACATCGGGCCCTAAGTGTGCATGCATTTGATTTCAAACAAAGTTTTAAAACCTTTTATGTAAAACAATTAAACACCTACATTCATGTAAGGACAGGTCTGCCTTTCACATAACATACGTGTGCATGCACAAATGTGCATGCACACCGGAATCAGTATTTTACCATGAAGTTTGATTTCATGCTAAAATACCGATTCGTTAAGTCATTTGAGACTAAGAAGACTCCCCCCTACATAGCAAATTTACAGAATCGGTAAAACTACCGATTCGGTATTTTACCGAACCAATAATTTTTCCGATTCTATAAATGAAGAATGCAAAATCGCCTTTGAAAGCAGAATGCAAACACTTGACGCAAAACATCATTTTAAATACACAGCTGACTTTCTTATTTACGCAAAAAAGCATACTACTCTTTAACTAAAATATATAAACGATAACTCACCTTTACAAATTCTTTTTAAAATTGAAAACAGTCTCAGAAACACACCAATTGTTCTGTACCAGAATTAAAGGTATGCACTCCAAAGGCTGGAACCAACAAAGGCACCGAAACGCTGATATTCAACACACATATCTCTCATGTCAGCCAATAAAAACTCTTCCCTCACTTTTTTCAAATCAACACCCTTCCCCCCTCTGCCCTTTCTACCTCTTTTCCATAGCAACTACCGCCTGCCTGACCTATCATGGCCACAAGTTCACACAACAATGTTTCAAATGAACTCTGAACTCTCAGTACACCTGCTAATCCACTGCAATCTTTCATAACAACATTTTTAAATAACCATTCAAAATACATCTTTCAAAGAACACATCCATACACCCTAACTTTCTGTTTTCAGCAATGAAAATACACCAATCACTGCTAATGAATCATTTGCACTTAAACTCCACAGTTTTTTACATTACAAACATTACTATTTCAACTGCCATTTCATTCCCACACTTCATCTGACTGCAGCAAAAACTCCTCTAGCCATGTTTTCAGTCTGGATTCTGGGACATAGCTACATCCACTGGGCTCACAGGTATGCTGATAACAGAAATTTACACAACCTCAATTTACAAAATGTGGAAATCAAATGGATTGGTCGAAGAGGATTGAAATGTCACCAATTGATACCATTGGTGAAAACCTTTTTACATTTGCCAACCCCTGACTTCATAATAGTGCACTGTGGAGGAAACGATTTGGGCACTTTGACTGGGGTAGGTCTGGAAATGCTTTTAAAGGACACCTTTGAGCAATTGATGACACTTTTTCTTCAAACTGCCTTGGTATATTCTAATGTATGCCAAAGACAAAAATGGAGGTGGTCCAATCAATTTTGTCCACAAATTGAGAAAACGAGGAAGCATGTAAATAAGTCTGTTTCAGCTTACATGAGGGACCATGGAATGGGCTGCATCTACAACAATAACCTGCGTTACTACATGCAAGATATCTACAGAGGAGATGGCGTGCATTTCTCAGATGAGGGAAACAGAGTTTTCATACTAAATTTAAGAATGTGTATTGGTTCCTACTTATAACTTTCTAGAACATACACAAAACCCAAAAGCTAATTCAGAGCTACTTTAACTTAGTGTACTCTTTTAAAATTTCGAATGAACCTTTTTTTCACTTAATTTCACCTATTTTCGCTTCCCGGTACGCTACCCAGTTCGCGTACCTGCAGCTAACCACGCGACATATATGAGCCTCCTCAGCCACCCTCAGAAAACTTAGGGAAACAGCATACGTCTAAAGTACCCCAATCTACCCATTCTGAACATTATTTACCCTCCATCTTGTATCTCAATTCTACCGAAACACAAAATGGAGGACTCCCGTAACACTGCAAGTTCGCGTACCGGGAAACGCACTGACAAGCACTCGCTCAAAAAAGGTGGGAAAGTAATTTACAGAAAAACCACTGGAGACACTTTCACCAATTAAACAGTAGCTCATACTACATACCAATCCCTACCATTTTCACAAATTTAGTTGGAATACCATTTAGCCATTTAGCATGTAGAACTCTCTAAAATCCCTGAGGTAAATTACTTCACAAAACATATTGAAAGTGTTGGAAATGACAACCAATTAAAATATTACTTTCAATTTCTACTATTATATCATGACATTTGATTGGTTATGTACCTGAATATATATAAACAAAGAGAGAGAAACACAGCCATTTTGACTACTACTTCGTGAAGTGCAGAACAACAAAAAATCAACTGATAACTTCAAATTATATTTAAAAGGTAAGATATTATTTTTAAAACTGAAGTATGTTCTGTACTGAAAGCTAATTAGAAAAACATTTTCAAACAGTTTTATTCTTTCACTCTGTAATACTTATAGAATAAAATAGACTTCTCTGTTTTAGTTATGGCAGGGCCAGTCCAAGGATTTGCGAGGCCCTGAGCTAAAAGGGAACGTGCACGAGGCCCCCTCCAAATTACATAACTGGCCACTTACAAGGAGAACATGCACAGACACTGTGGGGGCCCCATTGACCATCATTTTGACGCCCCCACAGTTTTAACTTTTAATCCACACGCATTTCTCACACCTTCATAGGTGTGAGAATTGATTGTGGTCTAAAAGTTAAAACTGAGGGTGCGCCAAAATGCTGGACAATGGGCCCCCCACAGTGTCTGTGAATGGTCTCCTTGCAATGGAAGGAGCGTCTCCTTCTTCCTCCCCTATACCTCCTGACACCATCCGTGAGAGGCCCAAGGAGGGGCCCCCGCCAATGGACCTTAATTGCAGGCGACACCTTTCTTTGTGATAGATCTCCAGGAAAACAAAAGGACACATCACCAGTGTCTGGCCCCATGCTGATGGGCTGAGTGCGAGGCCCTGAGCAGCAGCCCACGCTGCCCATGCCTAGCGCCGGCCCTGAGTTAAGGATAGAGTTAGACTTCTATAGTATAATTCAGAATTGACTAAGAGTTTATTTGATAATTTTCTCATATTTCTACTTCCAATTTGATACCATACACTGCCCAAAGAAAAAAACACTGTTTAAATAACCAAACTGCCTGTCTGTACTGAAACCCAACAATGCCCTTTCTGTACTGATATATTTAAAAAAAATCATTTTTCAGAATTCAAAATGGAAGGAGAACAAAACAACTTGAAAACTGAAACAGAAAAAAAAATTGAGACAGAAGTTGACATGGATTTCTACGACAACACAATAAACAATAAACTTGTTCAATGTGTAGATGCAGTAGATTTTCTACTGAAAAATGAAGAAAAAAATGATCACGATTTTTTAGATTTTCTTTTAAATTTTGAAAAACAATCTGAAAAATAAATTTTAATTTCTTAATTCAAAAATTGTTTGACACATTATTTATTTTTATATGTATATTGAAAACTAGTAGCAAATTGATTATAACGTGAAGTCAGACTTTAAATATACTGTGCAACTTTTTGGTATTACATACTAACTTTGTTCATAGTTACTTCCTTTCTCCCACTATATTATCTCCAATGTGTATTTAACATCTCTTTATCATCTGCTGCCTCCATGTTGTTTCGGCTTTCCAGACAGACTATGGTATGAATTCCATATACCACAATAACTTCTTTAACAACAAGCAAGATATCTACAAAGGAGACGGCGTTTATTAAATTATAGACTCTACATTGATACCTACATGTAGCTACGTAAATAAAAATAAACAAAAAAAACAACAACAAAACGAACAATCAATAAACATACAATAAGTTAAAAGTCAATCATTCTTGTTTCCTTATAGTACGCACCCCAGACCGCTTTCCAGTACGCGAACCGGGCGCACCCCACGAAAAAAAACATGTTTTTTTTTTTTTGGCCCCGCGGGGCACTTTAATATCCCCCTCATCAATCCTAGGGGGTCAGAAGGGGTCTCTACCTTGCCCCATTTCCTTCATTTCCCCCTTCGTTTTGGCCTCCTCTTGTCTCTCGATCATACCGAGAGACAAGATGGCGGCCGCTACGGACTGTTTAGAATGTTGACAGACACCGGAGAGACAATCAGCTTCGCTTCGCAAAGCTCCGTTACGCGAAAAGTACGCGATCTGGAGCGCTATCTAGGACGCTGTCACAGATATATCTGTTTTTTTTAACGTTAATTTCTCAAAATCCACTGGAGCACATATATTGAGACCCAGCAAAGGCACATCGGGCAAACAGTCCCTACAATTTTGCCAAGTTTCGTGTAAATCCATTCAGCCGTTCGAGCTAAAAGTGAGGCCAAAGGCCCTATGGAAAAATGAATGGGAAAAACGTGTTTTGGGACCCCCCTTTTTTCTTGGCCCCCCCTTGACGAAACCCCCCCAAATTTTCAGGGGCTGATCAGAAACAAAATGTGCCATTTTCCTGAAAATTTCAGCCGATTCCGTCCACAAACGCCAAAGTTATTAGACATAGAATTTTCAAAAGTTCCATAGAGAAAAAATCCTAACTATATATACCTACTGGCGACCGCCAGTAGGTAATATATATATACACATGTATACATGTATACATATATATATATATACTCTGTGAGTTAAGAACTGTTCCGAACGTGAATACAGCTCAATGCTCTTAATTGCACATATTTCTGCGTGCCTCTCTCTGGAACTCACTCAGAGTAAAAAATGCAACTTTAATTTTGGAATGTAAAGGCACACTCGTATTGACTGCATGGAAACTACCTGTATGCAGAACTTCAAAGCCCATAATGCCATGGACTCAACCAATGAATCACCTGACCATGGAAGGCGGGACGCTGCTAATAAAAATAATGACATGCAGGCATCGCGTGTGTTTATTTCCAAGCCCATGAAGAAGGGGCGTGGTGCCCAGAAACGCATCCGCAAAGCTTATCTAATATAAGAGAGGAGACAGCAGAAAGCACACGATAGCTGGACGGCTGAGCATTGAAGTGTGCCTTCTCAATGCAGAGGGCAAGTGGTATTGAATATATATCGGCTGGGATCAGTGAAGCAACACGGAAAAGAAAACACCGGTAAGGGAAGAGTGTGCGTGACTGTACGGCGGCTTGCATTAGCAGCGTTCGCCTAAACAGTTGTGAGAGCGCATCACGCGCAATATTGACTGAGAGGAAGCGGCATGTCGGCAGACGCACTCAAAGCGAGGGAACAGGCATCGCTAAATGCGTTTGATGACTCCCCGGCCGGGGGGTCAGCTGAACCATCCGCCTCTAATGCACCGGCTGATGAAGTTGGTAGCGTTCGTGACCACTTCAAAAAATTGGAAAAGTTGATGAAAAGGGAACTCTCCAAGTGGTGGGAGCACCGTTCACTGAGTCGCTATTTGGAAGTGAATAGGATACCACGCGGTCTGCGGGTCATGCTGGCCCCAAGTTATGAGGATCCAGATCCGGAAATGCTCCGTGAATGGGCCGACTGCAATTTAGAATCATCACGCAAACTAGTCCAAATACTGGTCCGCTATGCGGAGAGTGACCGGCTAAAGACACAGGCAAAGATTGAGGAGCTTAATCTGGTCATTGAAGCAGCCAGTGTGGACTGTCCCAATGAGTGTATTAAACTCAGAGGCGATATGATGGCGAGGATACAGAAGGAAGAAGAATCCATCAGCAAAAGGAAAGCCTGGAAATTCCAACGTGACAAGGCAGACTATGCGGAAGGTCGCATTTTCACTTTTGCGAAAAAGTATGACGCTATCAAAGCCTCACGGGGCCAAAAAATTGCAGCCACAGCGGATCGCTCAAACCAAGCACAGGGAACAGCACAGCAGGATGACTCCTCGGAGTCCAACTTGAGTTCAAGCATGAATAGCGACTCAGACTCCAATTCTGTACAATCAGGAAGGCAATTGGGGTTTACAAAGCTCACGCCAGCAGAGGAATTGGACTGTGTGAGGAAAGACTGGCGAGGGACCCTACGCCCGAGAACGCAGTCGTGCTCAGGAACAAAAAAATCAACGCAAAACGCTACCAACATCGCAAGGCCAGATCCAGAGCAAGAGCTAAATCAGCAGAAGAGGAAGAAAAAGAGTGCAAAGAGATGGAACAGGAAGTGAACCTGCTATCTGGAGCTAAGGACGTTGCCCCCTCCATTATCAACCTGACTGACATGGTTCTGTCCGATTCTGAGCTCAACATCCTATCTAAAGGTCTCACATTTTGTCCTCCGTGCGATCTGAATTATGCGGACACAAGAATTGATCTTTACAAATTTGTCCGCAAAATCAAATTACAGAAACATTTTGCCGGAGGAAAAACCCGCAGCAGTGTTACGCGGGTTGAAGCCGGAGATGAGGGATTACAAGCCCGTGATTTGCCAGGTTTGGAAGCCCTAGAGTCTCTTAGATTGGAGCAGTCATCATCCCAAACTACATCTGGAGGTGAGCCCAGCAGGGTGGGTGGGCTAACGTCTTTTAAACCACGCTCAACGTTCACACCTGTTATGATTTATGATAATCTCGATATCTTCCACGATGCAGTTGTCAAAGACATTAAGTCATTACACTCCAAGGTGCTCAATTCCAAACGGAAAAAATTCACACAAAATGATCAATACATGCGTCTTATCCAAAAAATTCAGGCCAATGAAAATGTTATCGTCAGACAGTCTGACAAGGGAGGGAATATAGTTTTGTGGCCACGAAAACTATACCTAGAAGAAGCCCTCTCCCAACTGAATGATCTGAACTGCTACAGACATAGTGACATTTCGTTGGTCAAAAAAGCTCAGGAAGACTTCCACTCATTGCTCATGGGGTGGAGGTCCTTTGGCCTACTGAGCATGGATGAGCTTAAATATCTAAAGAATAACCATCCAGTCATGCCAGTCCTATACCTAATCCCGAAGATCCACAAGAACCCAAATAAACCCCCGGGAAGACCGATAATTGCAGCGTGCGGGGGTTTATTAGAGAAAACAACAGTGTATGTGGACTCTTTCTTGCAGGAATTTGTTCAGGAGTTACCATCTTATGTGCAAGATTCCAATGATTTTGTAAGAAAGATACAGGATATAGAGTGGGGTATGGATCTGTGGCTCATTACATTAGATGTCACGTCTTTATATACCAGTATTAATCACCAAGACGGATTGAGAGCCATAGAATTCTACCTAGGATTGAGACCAATAATCATGGCTGACCATAACCGCATGTTACTTTCGATGATTTCATTTTGTTTACACCACAATTTTTTCATGTTTAACA
Source organism: Lissotriton vulgaris (assembly GCF_964263255.1). Taxonomy (NCBI): domain Eukaryota; kingdom Metazoa; phylum Chordata; class Amphibia; order Caudata; family Salamandridae; genus Lissotriton; species Lissotriton vulgaris. Next base: position 1,498,452,454 of record NC_141691.1, on the reverse strand, counting down.
ATAGATATTACCAGCAGGTCAGGGGTGTGGCCATGGGGGCCTGTTTCTCTCCCAGTTATGCCTGTCTTCACATGGGCTACTGGGAGAGACAGGTCCTCCATGGCACGCACGCTGACATTTCCAGACAATCTATTGTTAGGTGGTATCGTTATATAGACGATGTGTTCCTAGTCTGGAAGGGCACTCGCCAAGAGGCTGAGCACTTTGTTGACCTCATCAATAGGAATGATTACAATCTGCACTTTACCTCTACCATCAGCAGGGATCAGGTGCATTTCCTTGACATGACAGTTACACCAGGAGCAACAAATCTAGAAACGAGGTTGTATCGCAAGGAGACGGCTGGAAATACGATTCTCCACGCCAGCAGCCATCACCCTGCTCACCTTATACGCAGCATTCCGTATGGAGAAATGTTGCGTATAAGACGATTGAGCAGTACAGAAGCCCAGTGCAATCTGGCTCAGCAAGCCAGCAGGTCTAGATTCCTGGCTAGGGGGTATAAGGCCGCAATAGTGGATAAAGCCATAACTAAAGCTAATGCCATTCCACGCAACCATGCCCTTCAGCCTAAAAAGTCCTCCACCACTAATGATCAACCAGTCAGATTGATTTGGGCCTTTAATAGGCAACATGGAGCGCTGGGGAAGATAGTTTCCAAACATTGGAATCTGGTGAAATGTGACCCAGTGATAGGGGATAGAATACCTAATACCCCATCCATCACATACAGGCGATCATATTCCATGCAGAATGCCCTAGTTAAATCCAGCCCAGACGTCCTGACCAGCAAAAATTGGCTAGGGAAAAGTAAGGGCTTCAGGAAGTGTTCATCCTGCAAGGCTTGCCAGCATGGATTGAATAAAACCGAATATGCTATCCCATTCACCTCTGTTGCACGCAAGATCAAAAAACAGCTTACGTGTAAAAGTGAGTATGTGGTGTATGTGCTGGAGTGTCCGTGTGCCCTGCGTTATGTTGGCAGTACCAAATTGCAGGTGCACAAGAGGATACTCCAGCACATTAGGGCCATCAATACAAGTGATCCAGCATATCCGGTGGCCCGCCACTTCAAGGAACACCATAACAATGACAGTTCCCTGTTGCGCTACTATGCTATTGACTGTGTTGGTCCTCCTAGGAGAGGGGGAGACAGGGATGGGGCCTTGAGAAAGTTAGAAACCAGGTACATACTGGAAATGGATTGCCGAGCTCCGGGGGGATTGAATTCCACTGAAGATTTCTATACGTGTTTATGACACTAACATACTGTCGTGCACTGTTATATGCTTCCCCTGTAGAGCAGTCTGATGCTTCCAAATGGATAATGTAGGTGTATCTGTCTGTCTTGTCATTGAGATTTCTGGTCTTAACAGTATATAGCTTAGAGGGTTGGATGGTTCATAAGTGGAGTGCAGCCTAGGCTTAGGTTGCACTTGGATGTACTTAGAGCTTTTTTCACTTTCAAAGGAACCAGCCAGCAAGCTCTATAGAGAAAGAGTGGGAGAAAACAATGTCACATATCCACAAAAAAACGTGAAAATTTTCACATAAAAAAAGTGCACATGTTAGTCTTCTTATCTCTCACTAGTCACGTAGTACATCCGGGTTTAGGTATGGTCCAACCAGGCAATGTGAGAGCACAGTGAAGCGTCGCAGGGCAGAGGCTGCGATGGTTTCCCCTCCTTAGGTGGGGTCAACATCTCCTCTGCCCGTGAACCTTCCGGCTCAGTGTATACACATGTGTAAACAAATTTGTGCATTAACAATGGGATGCTGCGATCATGGTATTAGGGAAAGCACTTATGCTATGACATTATTCTTGTTTACTATAGATCTCATCCCGCATCAATGGTGTTGTGTTTATATGTATATTTATTTGCAATATACTGTACAGTCATGGTTTTAACATATATATTTATATATTTATGATACATTATTTATGAATTTATATTTGTATATATTGGTTTAGCAATTGGGTGTTATACATGATTTTGTACAGGATGTATATTGTATATAGTGTATATATTGAGTATGATTCTCATGACACATATTGCACTTTGCACAACGATATTGGTTTTCACATTTGGATTTATCCAGTGATCTTTGTCGAATATTGTTTACATAAAAGTAATTGCATTTGCACTTTAATATTATAGTGCGGACCGTTACAATATGGCGCTAATTCTGGGATTACCCTGAGATGTTTGTAACTTACAATCTGTTGTCCATGTCTATGATGGTGTGCAACACGTGGCCAAAAACCTACCAATCGGAATGTATTCCCACTGAGCACTAGCACTTTAAAAATTGCCTTTTCCCCAGCGTGCGTCATGTGATCAAGGCCTCTGTGTAGGCCGAAACGTCATGCTGTGGTGTGCCGCTTCCTCGAGGTTACAATAAAGGAATATTGCTCACTGCACCTGAGGTCTCCTCTCTTCTTCCTGCGCAGCGGTTTCCAGCACTGGGCTCCGGGCGAGAGGCAGCAGGGATTGTTTCATATATATATATATATATATATATATATATATATATATATATATATATATATATATATATATATATATTACCTACTGGCGGTCGCCAGTAGGTAGTTATAGTTAGGACCTAGTTTCCATAGGAAATCCTCAACATTCTATTTGGAATAACTTTGGCCCTGGTTGAAAAATCTTAGCGAATTTCTCAAAGAAGATGGCTCAGTCCGCTGCGCTCCTTCCCTAAAAGTTTGGGGGGGATTGGTCAAGTGGGGGCTGAGATAAAAGGGGGGTCCCAAAACGTGTTTTCTCCATGTTATTTTCCATAGGACCTTTAGACTCGGCTACAGGTCGAACGGGTGAATGGATTTATAAGAAATTTGGCAAAACTGTACAGTCCGGCTCGCAGATTATGTTTTTTTTGGAATGGTGTAAATCCGTTCAGTATTTGTTGAGAAAATTAAAGTTAAAGTCAATTATATATCTATAGGCGCGCATGCGTGCGCGCACTCAAGTGGCTGCGCGTGAGCGGAATTTTTTTTTGCTGCTTGACGTCTGTTAACGTTCGATTCGAAGGAAATCAGGAAGTGTTGACCGCCATTTTGTCACTGCGAGTAAATATATTGTCATTTCAAAGCGTTGGAACATGGAAAGGGGAGAAGGTAGAGATTGTTTTGCTGTGTAGGTTTTCTCAGGGTGTGCAGTAAGGTCCTTAAAAGCGAAAATATATATATTTTTTTCTCGAAAAAGTTGCGGGGTGCGCGCACTCGGGCGCGCACACCTATTTACAAAAGTGTGAAAATGGAGATAAATCAGAAGTTTGAGTGCTTTGATATAAGGTGGCTCTGAAAAGAGCCCTTGTGTTAATTGAGTTGTTTCTGCATTTATAAGTAAGTACCGATGCAGAGTTTGATATAATATTGTTGGCAGCATTTTGAAAGGAAAGACAGGGGCCCATTTTCTGGTTAACAGGTGACCAGGCCAACTTTTCACGCCAGGCCCATTCCTGCAAAGTCGACCGCCATTTTTAGGAGATCTGCAACCACCGGCAGTCACTGGGTTGCAGGAGCAGATGGACTCAAGCCTGTCGGGCGAAGCATCGTTGCACCGCCACAGTGGACGAGACCCTGCTGGGTGAGTGGAGCGTCGCTGTACCGCAACAGTGGGCGAGTCCTTTGCTGGGCTCGTGGAGCGTCCCTATACCGCCACAGTATGTGAACGCTTTGCTGGGCTCGTGGAGTGTCCCTATATCGCCACAGAGTACGAACCCTTTGCCGGGTGCATGGATCGTTGGGGGTGCAGCTGAGGGGCCTCCATCTGGGGAGGCTCGTCCGCGCCGCCTCTCCCTCCCAGTGGACCCCACGGCGTCTTGCTGACATTTGTTATGGCCGGACCAGGCGATGAAGAGAGGGGGAGGTCGGATATATATGAGTTATACTATTAGGTATGCCACATCCCCCTTGTGGCCTGCAAGGCACCTAAAAAAGAAGAGAATGGGAAGACAACTACATCTCGGGTCGGGCCCATGCCTTCTCTGGCCGATGGCGGCCGGCCGCTCTTTGCCACGGCCCCAGGAACGGATCCCTTCGTTCATCCTGGGGACAGGCCTTGGCGTGTGGTGTCTCCTCCGGACTATTCGCGTAATGGTTCTCCACCCCAGGCCGTTGCCGACGGCTTTTGTAGACTTTCTGACGCTCAAAAACCCTACTAGAAAGCAGCCCAAAAGTAGCCCAACATTGCTACTTTGGGGAAGGAGGGGCTGCGCGCGAGCGGAATTTTTTTTGCTGCGTGACGTCTGTTAACGTTCGATTCGAAGGAAATCAGGAAGTGTTGACCGCCATTTTGTCACTGCGAGTAAATGGTGCTCCACATTGTAAATGCGGCACACCATGGGTGGCAGAGCAGCGGTGCACATTAACTGGTGCATCTCTGGGGATGCGCCAGTTAACATAAATCTGCTCCTTTACATTTAAGTATGAGCAGGGGACACAGAGTTGGTGAAGCTTATCGAAGGTTAAAAAGAGATGAGTCCTGTTCACTGAAAACTTGGACATAGGACTCACCTCCTCAGCATCGCTGGACATGGCTAAATAATAGCTGCAAAATGTTACTGTTGTTAAACAATTTTACTATTATAGTGTCTGAGATTTGTCTCTTACTCTGCAACATCTCATTGTTGTTCTCTTTCTTTAAAGATAAGGACATTAACCATGAGTGATAATGAGCAATCCGTTGGTCTCGATCTTATTGTTGAACATGTCATTGAAACGTCAGTGGAAGTGGAACCCTTAGATGATTTAAATCCTGAGGATGATGAAGAACATGATGGGGATGCCTATTTGTCAGAATTGTATGACATAGGGTGGGAAGCTGACGTGCTTCAGCATATGGAACTATAAACATTTATTTTTCAAATTTACTGGAAATAAAAAGTGAAAATGTAAACCGTTTCATTTAAAATTAAACATAACTTGAAAAACAGGTTATGTGTAGTGTCTTTAATAAAATAGTCAAATATGCTCATAAAAATATTTCTAAACCAATGAAAAGCCTTAACAAGTCACATGACCTGTTATGCTTACGTTACGCGCTCCGCGCCGCGCCCCGGATTGTTGGTCATTCAAACTGAGGCTGGCGTCAGCATGAGAGCGCCAACGTCTCGTGGCTACGCCATTCAGAAAATATTGTTGGCAGCATTTTGAAAGGAAAGATCTGCAACCACCGGCAGTCACTGGGTTGCAGGAGCTGATGGACTCAAGCCTGTCGGGCGAAGCATCGTTGCACCGCCACAGTGGACGAGTCCTTTGCCAGGTGCATGGAGCGTCGCTGCACCGCAAGAGTGGACGAGTCCTTTGACGGGTGCGTGGAGCGTTGGGGGTGCAGGTGAGGGGCCTGCACGTGGGGAGGCGGGAGAGGCTCGTCCGTGCCGCCTGTCCCTCCCAGTGCACCCCACGGCGTCTTGCTGACATTTGTTATGGCCGGACCAGGCGATGAAGAGAGGGAGGGGGTCGGAGGCATCTGCAAGACATCCCCCCTCATGGCCTGCAAGGCGCCGAAAGATTATCGTCCGCGCAGTCTCTCCCTCCCAGTGTACCCCACGGCGTTTTGCTGACATTTGTTATGGCCGGACCAGGCGATGAAGAGGGGGGGGGGTCGGAGGCAAATGCAAGACATCCCCCCCTCGTGGCCTGCAAGGCGCCGAAAGAGGAAGAGAATGGGAAGACAACTACATCTCGGGTCGGGCCCATGCCTTCTCTGGCCGATGGCGACCGGCTGCTCTTTGCCACGGTCCCAGGAACGGATTCCTTGGTTCATCCTGGGGACAGGCCTTGGCGCATGGTGTCGCCTCCGGACTATTCGCCTAATGGTTCTCCATAGTTGTTTTAATATATTTTTGTTCAAGAATAAAAACGTTTTAATCTGTTATTTTGCTGTTGTGTGGTATATTTCTAATATTTGTCGCTCTGATGTCGTTTCCCCTCCCAAATGGAACATGTGATTGTAATCTACAGCCGGACATTCCGACAGGACATGAGAGCAAAAGGGGGGGGGTCAGATCTGAAGTTGGGCAGGCGATAAGATCACGTTTTGCTATGTAGGGCTATCTATGTTCGTGATGGGGCCTAAAAGGGGGCAAGATGGCGTCGAGCTCGGTTTCTCTCACTAGTTTCACTAGTTTCATATTTCTCATGAGGGGTTGTTCCTAATGTTTCTATTTTAGCAAGGTCAAAAAGAGATCCTATCAGTGGCCTATTGATTTTGTTCGATTCCTTTTGTTTTCTCTAACGATTTTTAAGTTAAAGTTTGCTAGTACGATACAGCGGCTAGTCCGCATTTTATATATATGTCTTTTTTATTAGGGGTGTTTTCCGGTGGAGTCGGACGATCTACCTCTAATAAACGGTAAGTGTTCCTCTGAAGGAATGCGTCTTGAAAGTGGCTGACTGTAATGTATGATATTTCACTCAGTGACTTTCAGGCCCATGCTGTTTCAAAACTGTGCATGTGTTTGAAGCAGGCGTAGGTATTGACGCAGCATAGAAACTACTAGGAACCAATTGGAAGTGTTGTTTTCAAGTCACATGACTTCACATGCGCGTCTCAGGACGTGTACGCAGTAATAGTATCTGGTTGGAAGTAGCGGTCCAATTTCAAAACGTGAAAAGGAGTAAATCGAAACATATCCGGATTTAATATATCTTCTGAGTAGTATAAGTTCTATGGTGGGTGTATGAAGAAATTTAATAAGTTGCAATCGCGAACTTTTCTCGAAATATATAGGCGGGTGCGCGCACACGGTCGCGCACGATCGAAAGCCGATAAACGCCCTTTATAATATGCTCCTGGAGCTGTTTTTGGAAAGTTCAAATTGCAAAGTTTTCACAAAATATATAGGCAGGTGCGCGCACTCGGTCGCGCACGAAAGCCTGGAAATGCGATATCCATTTTATTGACAACTGTTGCCGAGAGTGCGCACACCGGGTCGCGCACGAAAGTTTAGTAAGGCTATTTTTATTTACAGACAAATTTTAATGTGTTTAAAAAAAGGCAAGGTACAGACTTTCGAATTCTGTATCGCTTTACAAGGAGTCTCTATGCAACTTGAACAGTGAAGAAAACGGCTTGTTTTCGAAAAAAATATTGCCAGAACTTTATTGCCAAAAGTATAGGTTGCATACACGACATTTGTCTGAATTAGCATTTTAAAAACCAATGAAATTCACAGAAAAAAACCATAGGTTTTCCACACGTTATAGTTAGGAAGTAGCATTTAAAAAACCTATGAAATTCACTGAAAAAACCATAGGTTTGACACATGTTATAGTTAGCTGGAAATTTTACTGATATAAAACCAATGAAATTCCACGTTATAGTTAGTTGGACTCACTATAACTTGCGCGTGCAATGCACTGCTGATGACATCGCATATTACATCACTCATGACATGGTCAGTGACATCACTCATGACATCACTGATGACACCATCCTTGTGACATAGTGACAGACCTCCTTTCACTGTAATGTAACCCTTGAAACATATATTCAAAAATAGAAACTGAAATTTAAAAAAAAAATGGAGATACCCATATCAGTTACAACAAGCAATTCAGTAATTCCACCATCTATATACACATCCAGTCATTCATCAACAGTTCTATATAGTCACTCATATATATACTCACTCATCATATGAAGTGATACACCTATACATCCTGTTACACACCGACAGTCATCCAAAAGTTACTCACACACATACTCACACGTGCAAATAAACTATTGAACATCCATTTATTTGAATATAGAGTTATACACACACTTCCACCTTACTTCTATTGAAAATTACACATATTTATTCTCTTAAACAATCACTTATAGAAACACATACTTATTTAAAGAAGAACTCTTACAATCTCTTACTCTCACATATACTCACTTATATACATCAATATTCACATATACTAGATTAAAACATATGTAGTTACTGATAAAGACACTAGTGAGACAGTCATTCACTCACTAACAAACACATATACACACTCATCCACCCATACAGTCCTGCACATATGCTGTCTTCAAAACACATACAAACAGAGAGTCAGTCACTCATGCATCTATGTGCTAAGTAATACCCCCACCAAACCATATAGACACTCATACTGATACTAAGAGAAACATCTAATAACCCATATACATACGCATGTAGCTACTTACCAACACATGTAGCCACTTATACACAAAGTGAAACACTAATATATATATTTAAATATTTAAACATTACTCACTAATATTTATTTTTCAGAAAGACACATATTCACTGGATGGTGTCATCAGTGATGTCATGAGTGATGTCACTGACCATGTCATGAGTGATGTAATATGCGATGTCATCAGCAGTGCATTGCACGTGCAAGTTATAGTGAGTCCAACTAACTATAACGTGGAATTTCATTGGTTTTATATCAGTAAAATTTCCAGCTAACTATAACATGTGTCAAACCTATGGTTTTTTCAGTGAATTTCATAGGTTTTTTAAATGCTACTTCCTAACTATAACGTGTGTAAAACCTATGGTTTTTTCTGTGAATATATATATATATATATATTACCTACTGGCGGTCGCCAGTAGGTATATATAGTTAGGATTTTTTTGAATAGAAATTTCTGAAAATTCTATGTTGAATAACTTTGGCGTTGAAGGACGGAATTGGCTGAAATTTTCAGGAAAATGGAAAATTTTGTTTCTGAGCGTCCCCTGAAAGTTTGGGGGGGCTTCGTGAAGTGGGGGCTGAGTACAAAGGGGGGTCCCAAAACGTGTTTTCCCTATGTTAATTTCCATAGGGCGGTTGGACTCACTTTTAGCTCGAACGGCTGAATGGTTTTTTATGAAACTTGGCAAAATTGTAGGGACTGGTAGCCCGATGTGCCTTTGCTAGGTCTCAAGATATGTGCTCCAGTGGATTTTGAGAAATTAACATTCAAAAAAAATATATATATCTGTGACAGCGTCCCGGTTAGCGCCCCGGTTCACGTACCAGACGCGTAACGGAACTTCGCATGGAGAAGCGGATTGGCTCCCTGGTGACTGTGAACATTCTAAATAGTTCGCAGCGGCCGGCATTTTGTCTCTCGGTAGGATCGAGAGACAAGAGGTGGAAATAAACGAAGGGGGAAATGAATGAACGGGTGCAAGGTAGACAACTCTTGACCCCCTAGGATTGATGTGGGGGCTATTAAAGGGCCTCGCGGGCAAAAAAATAAAAAAATAAAAAAATAAAAAAATTCGATTTTTCGCGGTGGAAGCACTACCCGGTACGCGAACCGGTTAGCTTACCGGTAGCGTAACGGGAGTCCGCCATCTTGCGTTAAGGTCTAATTTGGACACAAGATGGATGATAAACAATGCTGAGTTTGTGTAAAAGGGGGCAAGGGAGACATATCTTCACCCCCTAGGTTTTGTGAGGGTGGATGAAGAGGCCTATATATGTCTAAAAAAGAAAAAAAAATCAAATTTTCGTGCGGTTAGCGTCCGGTGCGCAAACCGGGTAGCGCTCCAGAAAGCGTAAATCATGAAAATTAGTAAAAAAAAAGTTACATTTAAAATTTATATAGAGTAATCATAGTTAGGCTAGCTCTGAAAAGAGCTTTTGGGTCTGTGGAAGATTCAGGTACTTATAAGTAGGTACCAATACACAGTCTAAAATTCTGGATGAAAACTCTGTTCCCCTCATCTGTGAAGTGCACACCATCTCCTCTGTAGATATCTTGCATGTAGTAACGCAAGTTATTGTTGTAGATGACGCCCATTCCATGGTCTCTCATGTAAGCTGAAACAGACTTATTTACATGCTTCCTCGCGTTCTCAATTTGTGGACAAAATTGATTGGACCACCTCCATTTCTGTCTTTGGCATATATTGGAATATACCAAGGCAGTTTGAGGAAAAAGTGTCATCAATTGCTCAAAGGTGTTCTTTAAAAGCATTTCCAGACCAACCCCAGTCAAAGTGCCCAAATCATTTCCTCCACAGTGCACTATTATGAGGTCAGGGTTTGGCAAATGCAAAAAGGTTTTCACCAATGGTATCAATTGGTGACATTTCAATTCTCTTTGGCCAATCCATTTGATTTCCACATTTTTTAAATTGAGGTTGTGTAAATTTCTGTTATCAGCATACCTGTGAGCCCAGTGGATGTAGCTATGTCCAAGAATCCAGACAGAAAACATGGTGAAAGGAGGTTCTGCTGCAGTCAGATGAAGTGTGGGAATAAAATGCCAGTTGGAACAGTAGGAGTTTGTAATGAAAATAATTGTGGAGTTTTAGTGCTAATGATTCAGTAGCAGTGAGTTGTGGATTTTGATTGCTGGAAACAGAAATTTAGGGTGCATGGATGTGTTCTTTGAAAGTTGTAATTCGAATGGTTAAGAAAAAATCATTTTAAGAAACATTGCACTGGATAAGCAGGTGTACTGAGAGTTCAGAGTTCATTTGAAACATTGTTGTGTGAACTTGTAAACATGAGACGTCTTTCAGGAGGTAGTTGCTATGGAAAAAAGGCAGAAAGGGCAGAGGGGGGAAGGGTGTTGATTTGAAAAAAGTGAGGGAAGAGTTTTGATTGGGTGACATGAGAGATATGTGTGATGAATTACAGCATTTCTGTGCCATTGTTGGCTGCAGCCTCTGGAGTGCATACCCTTTGCTCTGCTAAAGAAAAATTGGTGTGTGTCTGAGACTGTTTCGAAATTCAAAAAGCATTTGCTAAGGTGAGAAAAGATTCATTTAATTTAGATAGAGACTAGTATGCTTTAGGGAGAAAATTAGGAAGAAAGTTGTGTATTTAAAATGTTGCTTTGAGTCAAATGTGTTACAACAAGAATTTGAGAAATTGTAATTGGAGATAATGTGAAGTATTAGTACTGACAGGGTGTGCTTGTACATAGGAGCTGTGCTGTGTTTTCAAATTATGACTTGAAAATCGTTTTTATGGAAAAGCAATGCTTTTTAAATTTAAGAGAAGGAAAAAATGGTGTCTGCTTCCTTAAACAAATATTTCACTTGCCCCATGGTGCAAGGGCCTTGTAAATACGCCCTCATGTGTGTTAGGGCATTTTAAGTCACTTCCCCATGAATGGGGGAGAATAATTTGCTTACTTGATGTGTTTAAAAACGTTTCTTGGAGTCATTTAGGTTTCTTGATATGTATTGCTAGAGTTTCATAGCCAGCATGGGGCATATTTACAAGGCCTTTGAGCCACTTTCACGTTATTTTCCCCATGTTAAAAGTGATGCAAAAGTGGTGCAAGGGCCTTGTAAATACGCCCTCATGTGTGTTAGGGCATTTTAAGTCACTTCCCCATGAATGGGGGAGAATCATTTGCTTACTTGATGTGTTTAAAAACGTTTCTTGGAGTCATTTAGGTTTCTTGATACGTACTGCTAGAGTTTCATAGTCAGCATGGGGCATATTTTTAAGGACTTTGAGCCACTATCACGTTATTTTCCCCATGTTAAAAGTGACGCAAAAGTGGTGCAAGGGCCTTGTAAATCCGCCCTCATGTGTGTTAGGGCATTTTAAGTCACTTCTCCATGAATCTCGGAAAATAATCTGTTTGCAGCCTCTGGAGTGCATACCCTTTGCTCTGCTAAAGAAAAATTGGTGTGTGTCTGAGACTGTTTTGAAATTCAAAAAGCATTTGCTAAGGAGAGAAAAGATTCATTTAATTTAGATAGAGACTAGTATGCCTTGTAAATACGCCCTCATGTGTGTTAGGGCATTTTAAGTCACTTCCCCATGAATGGGGTTGAATAATTTGCGTATTTGATGTGTTTAAAAACGTTTCTTGAAGTCATTTAGGTTTCTTGATATGTACTGCTAGAGTTTCATAGTCAGCATGGGGCATATTTATAAGGACTTTGAGCCACTTTTGAGCCACTTTCATGTTATTTTCCCCATGTTAAAAGTGATGCAAAAGTGGTGCAAGGGCCTTGTAAATACGCCCTCATGTGTGTTGGGGCATTTTAAGTCACTTCCCCATGAATGGGGGAGACTAATTTACTTACTTGATGTGTTTAAAAACGTTTCTTTGAGTCAGTTAGGTTTCTTGATATGTACTGCTAGAGTTTCATAGTCAGCATGGGGCATATTCTTAAGGACTTCGAGTCACTTTCACGTTATTTTCCCCATGTTAAAAGTGACGCAAAAGTGGTGCAAGGGCCTTGTAAATCCGCCCTCATGTGTGTTAGGGCATTTTAAGTCACTTCTCCATGAATCTGGGAGAATAATCTGGTTGCGGCCTCTGGAGTGCATACCCTTTGCTCTGCTAAAGAAAAATTGGTGTGTGTCTGAGACTGTTTTGAAATTCAAAAAGCATTTGCTAAGGAGAGAAAGGATTCATTTAATTTAGATAGAGACTAGTATGTCTTGTAAATAAGTCCTCATGTGTGTTAGGGCATTTTAAGTCACTTCTCCATGAATGGGGTTGAATAATTTGCTTATTTGATGTGTTTAAAAACGTTTCTTGAAGTCATTTAGGTTTCTTGATATGTACTGCTAGAGTTTCATAGTCAGCATGGGGCATATTTATAAGGACTTTGAGACACTTTCATGTTATTTTCCTCATGTTAAAAGTGACGCAAAAGTGGTGCAAGGGTCTTGTAAATTCGCCCTCATGTGTGTTAGGGCATTTTAAGTCACTTCTCCATGAATCTGGGAGAATAATCTGATTGCAGCCTTTGGAGTGCATACCCTTTGCTCTGCTAAAGAAAAATTGGTGTGTGTCTGAGACTGTTTTGAAATTCAAAAAGCATTTGCAAAGGAGAGAAAAGATTCATTTAATTTAGATAGAGACTAGTATGTCTTGTAAATACGTCCTTATGTGTGTTAGGGCATTTTAAGTCACTTCTCCATGAATGGGGTTGAATAATTTGCTTATTTGATGTGTTTAAAAACGTTTCTTGAAGTCATTTAGGTTTCTTGATATGTACTGCTAGAGTTTCATAGTCAGCATGGGGCATATTTATACGGACTTTGAGCCACTTTCATGTTATTTTCCCCATGTTAAAAGTGACGCAAAAGTGGTGCAAGGGTCTTGTAAATCCGCCCTCATGTGTGTTAGGGCATTTTAAGTCACTTCTCTATGAATCTGGGAGAATAATCTGGTTGCAGCCTTTGGAGTGCATACCCTTTGCTCTGCTAAAGAAAAATTGGTGTGTGTCTGAGACTGTTTTGAAATTCAAAAAGTATTTGCTAAGGAGAGAAAAGATTCATTTAATTTAGATAGAGACTAGTATGCCTTGTAAATACGCCCTCATGTGTATTAGGGCATTTTAAGTCACTTCCCCATGAATTGGGGGAAAACATTTGCTTACTTGATGTGTTTAAAAACATTTCTTGAAGTCATTTAGGTTTCTTGATATGTACTGCTAGAGTTTCATAGTCAGCATGGGACATATTTATAAAGACTATGAGCCACTTTCACGTTATTTTCCCTATGTTAAAAGTGACGCAAAAGTGGTGCAAGGGCCTTGTAAATACGCCCTCATGTGTGTTAGGGCATTTTAAGTAACTTCTCCACGAATTTGGGAGAATAATTTACTTACTTGATGTGTTTCAAAAATGTGTTTTTTGACTTAAAATGGCTCAAAGGCTTTGTAAATATGCCCCATACTGGCTATGAAATTCTAGCAGTACATATTCTGTCTATGCTGCTAAATTACCATAGGTAGAATTGACATCTAGTGTGTTAATTATTTGCTTACTGTTATTGATTTACTGTTTGGTAATAGTAGTTAATAACATTTTTTTTAAAAATGTACCAAAGATTTGAAAAATTGAAACATGCCCTCAAGGCAAAGGAGAAGAAAAGAAGCAAAGCGACTTATACCCCACCTTGGTAAAGCATTGCAGCAGTCCTCTACAATAAAAAGTTGTCAAGTGATCAAAAAAACTCCGGGTAAGACAACAAAATCTTTTTTAAGAAACATTTGCAGACAAAAAAGTATCACTACAGAACATGTTTTACTTCAGAAAAAGAGAGCCAATTTAAACGGGAAGGAAAAGTCTCTCAAAAATGTTACTGCTAGAGCAGGAGATAACTCTGTGCATGGTAGTAGAAGGAGGAATCTGTTTAGAGACATTCGTAGACGAATGTTCCGCAACAGGATAATTGGCAATTTGTTAAAAAAATATTAAGAAAGGTCAACAGAAAGTGGCTTTTTATAAGAGAAAGAAAAATGTAGAGAAAATTATTGATCGGGCTTTTGAAATTAAGCGAAAGTTATTTATTTTGATAATCAATAGAATTAGGAAACTAAACAAGGCAATTTATGATTTCAAATCAAATAGTAGATAGAAGAGAACAGTTAATCGTAGTAATTTTTGTGAAGTTTTTTCAGGACAATGGATGCATAGTTCAAGTTGTGTGGCATTTTTTAATGAGGAGAGTTATTTCCAGGACAATGATTTAGTGCATGCAGTTGACACCAGTGGTCGAGCTTATAAGGTGAAAGACGGTTGTCCGGTTGAAAAAGAAAAACTTGTGTCAACAGAGGCAGAAGAGGTGTTAGGTAATGAAGTTTTAGGAAGACGTCCTAAGGGACCAGTGTACACCTGGAAGTGTAGTAGTATATGCAGTGTGCGACAGGATTCCATCAATTTGCTTTGTGATTTTGTACGGACATTTAATAAGAAAAGTTTAAAACAGAAAATGAAGTTGTTGCAAGAATTAGATCCTTGCAGAGTGAGAGAAGTGACAGGTTTGCATGGTCATTCACTGGCTTGTCTTTCCAGGAGAGTATGCCAGAGTATTTTTCATCATTTCAGGATGCTAGCAGTGCATCATAATAAAGTGAGGAAATTAGTTAGAATGTTGTATTATGCTAGGAGTCCAGCAATTATGCTTAAAAAATTAAGCACTGCTCTTTTGCATGGTTCTGAAGTAGATGTGAAGAATATTTGTGAATAAATTGAGTTTTGTTACTTTGCAAGTGAAGAGAACAATGTTGAAATTGACCCAGTAGAAAAAGGTAATGTGGAAGAGAGTGTACAGATTTTCAGTACAGATAAGTTTCACAAGGAAATTTCCACGTTTATGGTGAAATCAAGTGAGAGGCCTAATTTCACTTGTGTGTGTTGTCGACGGACTTATTATAAGAATCAGACTAAGTTAGTGGATTTATATACAAAAAGTGAAATGGTAATCAATAGTGAATGGAAGGATTTTGCAACATACTTGATGGTAGAAAATCGTTTTGATTTGGGATCAGATCAACGTATGTGTACTTATTGTTTTAACAAATTAAATCAAAACCAGATGCCTGCTAGAGCGGTTCATAATAATCTGGAATTGGTTGACATTCCTTCTGAACTGAAGGATTTAAATACTTATGAATCTATTTTGATTCAAAGTGTTCATCCTTTTCAGGCTATTGTTCAAATGGAGCCGAAGACAGGGAAATTGCCTCCTTCAGATTTACAGAGAGGATTAAAGGGAAGAGTTGTTTATTTGCCTCTGGATTTGAAGAAAAATATTGATACAATTGGTGTAGACAAAGTGGAAGAGGAACCTCTGGTTATCCTAGTTAATGGGGTTCCGACAAAGAGTAAGAAAATCTGGCAAGATTTAGTGGATATTAGGAAAGTCAAAAAAGCAACGTTGTATTTGATGAAAAACAATGAGTACAACAAGAATGTATGTGTTGCAGAAGATGAACTAAGTGAAGAAGAGTACAGCGATTTGTGTACTGGACAAATAGAGAAAGTAGATGCCTCTAAAAATGAAGAAATATATGAACATTATAGTGTTCATCCTTTGCATTCTAAAGAAGTCATGGGGAATTCTATTGAGTTGTTTCAAATGAAACAAGTCAAAGGGAGTCCCATTAGTGTTTGGGAGGAAAGTTTGGAAGCTCTGTGTTTCCCACAGTTATTTCCAACAGGTCGAGGAGGAAGATATGATGAGCGACCTGATCAAATTCCTGCTTCTGAATACCGGACTTTACGATTGTATGCAGAAGATCCTAGGTTTCGTCAATGCATTCCCTATTTGTTTCATCTACTGTATGAAAGTGATCTGTCTGGACTGTCTTATGCAGTGAACCACATCCTGAAAAGTGGTGTATAGTTGCGAAATATCTCAGCAAGGGAGTTTATGGATAAAGTCAATGTGCAAGACAGTATTTTGGATTCTTACCTGATTAATCTCATGGCATGTCAGCGTGGTACTAATGAGCATAGGTACCGTTGTCATGGTGACTTAAAATGTATGCTGAGGAACTTAGGAACTCCCACATGGTTCCTCACTCTCAGCTGTGCCGAGTATGGCTGGGAAGACTTACTTGAATTTCTACGAGAGGCAAATGGAAACATTGAAAATATCGAATTCAAGACACCCGGAGAACTGTGCTCTTTGGATCCAGTCAATGTATGCAGGTACTTCAATCATAGATTTGAAGCTATGATGTCTTTCATTACGAACAAGAAAAATCCACCTCTTGGAGAGGTGTTGGATTTCTTCTGGAGAAAGGAGTATCAAGTAAGAGGTGCTCCACATATACATATGCTGCTATGGATCAAAGATGCACCCAAATTTGGAACAGATCCGGATGACTTAGTGATGAGTTTCATAGAACAGTATTCTACATGTGCTGTTCCAAAGACAAAGGAAGACAAAAGTTTAAGAGAACAAGTTTTACGCTTTCAAAACCATCGTTGTGGAAAGTACTGTCGTCGTAAATTTAGAAACAAGAACAAGTTCTATACAAAATGTCGTTTTGGGTTTCCACGATCAGTGATATCTGAAGGAAGAGTGAACAATTTCATGTCTTCGCTGCGACATAATGTGACGAGGAAATCACCCAAAAATACATACAATTTAAAAAGAAACGAAGAGTCCAAGTACATCAACGACTACAACCCAGTGATTTTGTCCATGTGGAATGCCAACATGGATATACAGTTTGTGGCTGACAACTGTATGGCTGTGGCTCGGTATGTGACGTCTTATATCACAAAAAAAGAAAAGACAGAACTAAAGGATATGTGGGATGACATTTCACATGAAAAGAGCCTCAGTAAGAAGTTGTACAGTTTCAGTCTAAAGATGTTGTCCCAAAGAGAAATCGGAGCATACGAATGTTCTGATTGGTTATCTTCAGCAAGTCTCTATGCCAAATCTAGGAGTATAATTTGGGTGAGTCTTGGTCTTGCTGCAACACGTAATTGAGTTCTGAAACCTGTACGGGAAATTGAGTATTTGGCGGAGAAGGAGCCAAACAGTACAGATATTTTGAAGACCAACATGTTGGATACATATTATCCAAATAGAAGCAGTCATCTCGAGAATGTTTGTCTGTATGAGGTTCTACAAAATTACATATTCAAGAGGAACATCAAAGAAGATATTGATAAAGGAGTGTATGCTGTAATTGGAAGTGAGGGAGTCTTGGTCTTGCTGCAACACGTAATTGAGTTCTGAAACCTGTACGGGAAATTGAGTATTTGGCGGAGAAGGAGCCAAACAGTACAGATATTTTGAAGACCAACATGTTGGATACATATTATCCAAATAGAAGCAGTCATCTCGAGAATGTTTGTCTGTATGAGGTTCTACAAAATTACATATTCAAGAGGAACATCAAAGAAGATATTGATAAAGCAGTGTATGCTGTAATTGGAAGTGAGGGATGTCTGGTCAAGCAAAGATATGCCAATTGGTTAATCATCGAAAATTGAATTGCGAATCTCCTGAAAGAAAAGAGTTTGTCTATTTAGCTCTTTAACAACATTTCAAGCCTTGGCGTGCAGAAGGGGAACTGCTTGGAGATTTCCTCTGTTATGAAGATTCTTTCAATGCAGCCAAGGAGTCCATAGAATGTCCTGTTTTTCCAAAATATCTAGAAATGTTGAATGCAGAAATTGAGCAGGAAGCAACAATTGCAGCCGAGATTGCTAGAGACAGTTCTCAGGACAGTCAGAGTTCCACTTCATTGAGTCAGGATCCACTAGGAGGACCAGTTATCGAAAATGAAGCTGCCATGATTGAAGTGGAAAGAGCCATGGCACATGCTCAGGAAGATGCAGTTAACTTAGAAGATTTGGAAAGACAACTCAACGTTGAGCAGAGGAAAATATATGATGAAGTTACCAACCAAATTGATCATGGATTAAGTCATGAGAAGAAACAGTGCTCATGTACGTCGTTGAAGCCTGTCCGACTGTATGTGAGTGGAGAAGCAGAAACTGGAAAAAGTTTATTCATTAAAGCAATTTCATGTTATTTGCAGAAAAGGACTGAGTCATCGCTGTCTTGTGTTGTCACCGCGCCAACTGGTCTGGCAGCACATAACATTAAAGGTATTACTTTGCATCGTCTACTGATGCTGCCAGTGGAGCACGATAACAAATTACAATACCACAAGTTATCTGGAGATGCTTGTTGTGAAGTTTCAAGAGTCCTAAAGAAGATGAAACTTCTTATCATTGACGAAGTAAGTATGGTTTCAAATGTCATGCTTGCCTTTGTGCATTTGAGAATGCAAGAAGTTCTTAAAACAGAGTATGATGTGTTATTTGGTGGCAAACACATCATTGTGTTCAGTGATATTCTGCAGCTGACACCAGTGAAAGGACAACCAGTGTTTAAACTACTGACGCATGAAGATACCAGGAAGTGCCTATGGAGCATTGGCAACGTTAATATATGGTTAAACTTGAATTATGCTGAACTGCGTGAAAATATGCGTCAGGCGAAGGATGAAGATTATAAGAATATTTTACAAGATGTTAGAATTGGAAAAGTGACTGAGCATGGGAAGGAAGCTTTACCTGCACGATTATTGTCAAATTTGTATCCAGATGAAGACGTTCTGCCAGAGAATATTTTTCAGAAAATTACTGAGAAGAAATCTGGGATATGTTTGATGCAAACTCTGCAAGAATGTTCCATCTTCAACAACAAAATGTTGAATTTAGAAAACCAAGACATAGTGAAACTGGAAGCTATTGACAGAATTGAGCATATGGGAGCAACAATTATTTTGTCTGAAAATTTGAAATCTAAATTGGATTCATTAGAGAAGACTATATCTAAAACTGCGGGTTTTGAAAAGACTCTGAATGTGTGCTTAAATTGCCGTATCATTTTGAGAAGGAATTTAAATGTTGAAAGAAGTCTGGTAAATGGATCAATAGGTAATGTTGTTGATTTTGAGAAATACAGAAATAGAGATGGAATTGAATTTATAAAAATTAAATTTGATGGCATTGAGAATGTACAGCAAATTGGTTGTTGCTCTGCTAGGTTTTTGCTTGTTAAAAACGTATATGTTCGCCGTAAGCAGTTTCCTGTTTGCTTGGCATATGCGGAGACAATCCATAAATCGCAAGATTTAAGTGTAGACAGTGCTTTGGTGAATATTAGCAGTTCTGTGTTCAAGGAGGGTATGGCTTATGTGGCATTATCACGAGTCAGAACTTTATCTGGATTGTACTTGATTGAGTGTGATGAGACAAATATTTGTGCAGATCTAAATTGTGTTAAGGAATACAATAGGTTAAGAAGAGAGTATGCGCCACAATTGCCTCAATATCCTTTGTTTGAAAAACGTGTGGTAGGCCGGAAACGAACAAATGTGACCAATAGTAGGGAGGTTGTAGCAAAAACACGAAAAGTCGATGAACCCGAAATTGTAAGCAGAAAGAAAATGGATGCTGTTCAAGATGTTGTTGGTTTTCAATTTGAAAATAGTTCTGGTGTCAACTGCTATGCTAATGTAGTGGTTAATGTTGTCTTTTCTCTAGAAACATTAAAAGAACAGATTGTGGTCAATTCAGATCAAAGATTTTGCTTTTTGTTAAATTCTGTGTTAGAGAAATGTAGCACTGATAGAAGAAAAATAGAAAGTGTATCTGAAATTCGAAATCTCTGAGACAAATGTTCAGGTCAAACGCAATTCTCTCAAAATATTCAGCAGGATTGTCAGGAGTTTTTAATGTATATGCTTGATGTTTTGCAAGATGAAGGTGTAGATGTAGATTATCTGTTTGGCCTTTCTTATCAATGGCATCATGACTGCGAGAACTGTAGGCTATCAAGTACTACTAGTGTAGACTCAGAAAGATTTATATATTTAACTTTGCCTGACAGCAAATCAGTATCCTTTATTAAGCTAGTAAAAGCAGCTGATCAAAACATGGAGTGTAGCCAATGTAAGTCTGCAATGCTGTCCACATTATTTATATGAAGTTATGGCCAGTATGTCATTTTAATGTTCCAACGATGTAGGTCTGATGGAACTAAATTGACAACTTTAATAAAAAATGTTGTGGCTTTGCAGTTGTCAATATCAGGAAGGACTTTTGTAACTGCAGCAATTATATATCATGACGGTCCTTCAACAACTTCAGGACATTACACAGCTTATTTAAAATCTGGAAACGGCTGGTCATTCTGCAATGATTCTGTTTTAACTTTCAAAAAACGTTTACCGTTTGACTTAAAAAATTCTTACCTAGTGTTTTTAAAACCAAAATTTTAGGGAAGGAAAGTGGCCTACGAAGATTGGAGCAGTTGATAAATTTTAGTCTGCTGTTTTAAATTGCTTTGTGAATTAGAGTGATCATAATAAATAAAAATGTAAAGTAGTCATAGAGATACATAACTGGTCTATAATGATTCAAAGAGTTGATATGATTTACTCTGTTGTTTGAAATTGCTTTGTTAGTAACTGAGATCAAGAGAATGAAAAAATTGGAAAAGTCATAGAGGTAGTGTAGGTGTGCCTCATAGTAAGTGGTATCAATGTTATAGGAAATGTGAAACATGAGTAAACTAGAAGGGGAGATATTATTAGTACAAGATTGTGAAAGTGAATTTTGGACATTTTCTTTCTGAAAGTCGGGGAAAAAGAAAATGAAGGTATTTGCTTTGAGGAATTCGAAGAGATTAAATTGGCTCTTACACAATTTGGCTGTGAGGAGAAGTGTGGTAGAGAGCAACAAGTCATTTATTGTTTCTAACATATTACTCAGAAAGAAAGAGCTTTTCTTTCAGAAAGTGGCGTGCACGGATTTTTTAGAGCACAACAGAGTATAAGCTGTTCATCACATATCATTCGACGTCATGGAAAGTAAGTGTACTTTTGATGAGTTCTGATTTCTGATTTGTTATATTATATTGGTTTTTTAAACACAATCATTTTCATTGTGTTTTTTTTTCTCCGCTGTTATATGATGAATACCTTCAACTCACTGTTTTTAGTGAAATTTGATATATTCTGAGAACAGCAAAAATAAACCATTTAACATGTATAATTAATTCTATATTTTGTATTGTGATTTTAAATTTGTACTCATCTTGTCTCATGCTCACTTGTCTTTTACTACCTTATATCAATTCTCTTTACATACTCACATTGCCTTTTGTTTTATTCTCTTTTACCCTTGTTCTCTAACTCCACTTATCTTTCAACCTTTGTTTCCTTATTCCAACTCTGCTTTTTTCTTTTCTCTCATGCACCTTTTTCTAGCTTTTAGACCCTCTGCTTCGCTTCTCTTTTCCATCTTTTCTCCCTTTTGTTTTCGAAATTAAATAATTTTGTGTTCTCCTTTTTTGTTGCAATCAGTTAGTATAACTCACCTTCACTCATTTATCTTTCGTTGTTGCTTCACTCAGTCTGTATCTGACACTCTATCCTTCACTTTCTGTGTCCCCTCTCTCCCTCACTCTCTTTTCCTTATTCACCCTTTCCTCATGTAGTTTACCTTACTCACATTCTCTTAGTATCTTACAAATCTTTAGTTTATTTTTCTCTTCTATCCTTCTTTTCTGTCACTGAATCTATCCTCCTTTTTATTCACTTAGTAACTTACTCTATTTCTATTTCTTTTTGACTCTGTCTGTCTTTCACCGTTACTTTATTTTCCTTTCTGAATCTTTATCTCTAACTTTATTTCTTTGTAAAATTGTTGGATTTTCAACCTTATACCTTGTCTTTTCTATTTTTTAAATAAATGTTTTTATATTTTTCAAATTTTTGTTCTTTCTTTCACAGATTGAAATAAAAAAAATTATAAGTGATGGAGTTAACAACAACTATAAAGTAAGTATTTAGTACTTTTTCCCTTACATCTCTATCACATTCAACTTCTATTACTTCCACTGCTATATTTCCTTAACCCTCAGTTTCTTTCCTTTGCTTTTTCCCTCATTCCTTTTCAATTACTTACTTACTCTACTCCTTCCACTCCTTTTGTCAGTCCCTCTGTTCTCACAGTTCCTCACTCCTTTTCACTCAGTCCGTCTCGCTAACACAAACTGTCACTGTCTCTTCACTCTTTTACAAGTTGTTCTTTATGCTTTCTCTCTGTAGTTCATACACACTATCTTATTTTCAATTTTTTTCTGCTTCAATTATTCTTTTTGTATCACTTCTTCTTCTTTCTGTTTTTTCTCTCTGTCATTTCACATGTTTTAATCTTATTCACTATGATACACCTTGTTTTAATCCTATTTACTTTCACTCTCTTTTTTTTAACACCTTCCCTCAGGGTTGTTGTTTTAGTCCGGTTCTATCCCTACCTCTTACTCCACATCCTTTACTCTCTTTCTTTTTAATTTGAAGATTCATTCACATTCTGCAAGTAACTCTTGTTTATTATTCTTCTACACTCTTTTTTTCTTTCACTTCCTTTTCTATTTTCCTTTTCTCAATTTTTCCCTCTTACAACTTTTCTTTGTATAATTATCTATTATACAGTATCTCTGTGTTACTCCCTCTAGCTGTATTTCATTTAACATTATTCTCTCTGTCTCCTTCCTTTATATTCACTATTTTTTTTCTTTTTTTTTTGGTTCGCTTCCGGTTCGCGTACCGGGGCGTGAACCAGGAAGCGAATCAAAAAAAAGAGAATGCAAGAGTGCTAAACATTTTAGCAATATTTTATAAATGGGAGGTAGTTCTGAAAAGAACTTTTTTTTAATTGTTTTTGTTGTTTTATATTTTTTTTTATTATTTTTCTAAACATTTTTTATTTTTTTGTATTTTGGTACAATTTAAAAAAAAATTGTTTTTTTTTGAGGGGGAACAACGAAAAACAGGCATTAGAAACGGCTCAACAGGAGCAATAAAAAAACACTTTTTGGGGCGTTTTGAGCACTTGTGATTTTCATATGCTCTGTTCATTAAATTTGTACTCATCTCGCCGTAACAAAGTAATCCCCCACAATAAATACACACTAGCTTGATGTGTGCAAAATTTGTCTGGATACTGGGGACCGTCTCCCTCGCCTCTGGTCCCGAAAGACTTTCCTGTGTTGAGGTGGTGGCCACAGGAGTTGGTGGGATTTCACGGAGGTTACGAACCTCAGCCACACTGTAATTTATTGGATGCCACCTTTGCATGTGGCGATGCATAGTATAGTTCCCGAAACTATGTGCCTCGGGACAGAACTTCTTTACAGATCAGGCATGTTACATGACGGGCATTGACTTTTTTTTGGCCTTGAGGAAATGTAAAAAACTGCCAAATGAAATTGTCCTTGTGGTGAGATTTCCGGGGCTGTTCAGGCAAGAATACTTTGTCATGTACCTCCTCTTCCTCTTCTTCCTCCTCTTCCTCAGGGTTGGGAATGAACTGGGTAGGTGGTCCTTCCTTCCTAGGAGGTGGTGGTGGTGGGGGTCCACCAGCTGCAGCTACTATTGAAGCCATCTCTTAATAATCAAAATAGGTCTTCCTCTCACAAAGTTGAAAGTCAGAGTGAGAAAAACGGTGGGGGCTTTCTTCATTTGGGAGAAAAAAAATTTCTAAACCAATGAAAAGTGTTATTTTTAGGTCACATGACCTAGCCTTACATCATTAGGAAACCAAAAGTGAAATGAACCAATAAAAAGTTTTATTAACAAGTCACATGACCTGTTACGCTTACGTTACGCGTCCCGCTACGCACTCGGAGCGCTTCCGGGGTGCTGCGCTTCGTGCCTCGGTTCGCGCTCCGGAACGCCTCTGGGTGCGCTAACGCGGCGCGTCATAAGACGCATTACGCGGCAACGCGATACGTCGAGCTTACGCGATGCGTCACAATGTTGTTTTCTAACGCAGCAGTTGCGCTAATGGAACGTTTACCGGTTCGCGGACCGGGTCGCGGCACCAAATTGAGCTAACGGGAAGCTACCCGGTACGCGGACCGGTAGCGAAACAAAAAAAAATAATTAAAAAAATATATACATAAAAATATTATATTAAAAACATATAAAATATATTTTTCGATTAAAAAAATAATACATTTTACAGCTTTTGATATTGGCTATTAAAAAAAACATTGAAATTCAATGAAAAAAACATAGGTTATAGACCATATATAGTTAGGAATTAGCATTTACAAAACCTTGAAAATTCAATGAAAAAACCATAGGTTATAGACCATATATAGTTAGGGATTAGCATTCAAAAAACCTTATTTTACTCACACAAAACCATTGAAATTCGCATATATAGTTAGTTACACTAACTATATATCGCGCACCCGCAATCCACTGCTGATGATGTCACATATTACATAATTCATGACATGGTCAGTGACATCACTGATGACATCACTGATGACAACTCAAATGACATCACTGATGACAACATCCAGTGACTGTATGTTTCTGTAAAGTTAAAATATGTCTTACATATTGAAGAATGAGTGGATGTATAAATGTCTGGATGAAGGATTTAGTAGGTGCATGACTGACTGTATGAGAGAGTGATTAAATGTGTCTCACTGAGTGCATGGGTTAGTGATTAAACTGTCTTAATTTATGCATCATTATATCTGTTGTTCTGTAAAGTGCTGCATGTGTTGATCATTACCTATATGAGTAACTATATGGGTTATTGATTGGTTGCCCAAGTATTTGTATGGGAGAGTGAGTGTGTGTGTGGGGGTGGCTGGGAGGTGTGTGACTCTGAGCATAGATGTGTGAACAGTTGATTCACTAGATGTATGGGTTCAAAACTGCATGTGGAAACAGCTGTATGGTTGGGTGTCTGTGTGCATGAGTGTATTGGTGAGTGAATGGATATGTCAGTGCTACATGTCAAAGTAAGTACATTTGTAAAACACAGTACAAGTGAGATTTGACATATATAAATTACTGTGTTTAAGAGCCAGTGAATGTGTGAGTGGCTGCATGGATCATTTAAAACTTGTATCAGTGATTGTAAAAGAGAGTAAATATGAGTTAGAATATGTTTGAATAAGTAAGGTGTGTATAACTGTATAGTAGAGGAAATGGAGGTGTGATTGATTCTTTGCATGACTGACTAGGTGTATGAGTAACTCCATGGAGGAGTGACAATCTGTGAGTGTCTGTTTACACTGAGTGTATCTAAGGTTATATTAGAGTCTGAAGATGTTCATCGTACAGTCACTGGATGTTGTCATCAGTGATGTCGGTGTGAGAAAAATAGACAATTGATAATACAACCAGGGAGGAAAAGTATGAAAAGCACAACAACCAATTAAAAAACACCAGATTAAATTTATTTCTAAATGTACATATTCATATTAAAAACATTCAATGCAAAACCATGAAAACCAAATGATTATAAAAACAATCAATCATATATAAATAATGTATTTATAACACAATTGCACAAAAAATAGTAAAACAGTGGCGAACAATATAAGTTATCACGAGAACGCCTTCATCAGGAACCACAATCAAATCTGGAAGACATATGTAAAATAAATTAAAAACATGAAGGAGTCGTATCAAACTTCCATTATGCAAATAACAATACATGTACATATAGCTGTGCTTGCATACCAATAACTCCCTACAAATGCAGCTAAACAATGTAGCCACATAAGGTACAAACTAATCATTTTATATTTGAGCAGTGGTATTTGAATTAAATAAGAGAAGTCCTGATAGGGTATTTCAAAATGAGACTCTGGGAATGCGAAATTTTATTCCCATCTAAACCTGAACCAATAATTTGATGTTGCTGACAGCAAAAGATGGACAGTGCATGAGCATAGGGGCTGAATCAATTTATCATTGCCTTACCCAAAGAGAACACGAGATGAGTGTTCACTGTTTGTTCCTTATATGTGTTGCACAACCTATCGTCTGCGTGGAATTACACCTCACCCGACTGAAAGTGTGATCTAAAATGGTAAGAACATAGCTGTTATAAATACATGACAATTCACTAAGCTTCCGATTCTTAGACCTATAGGTAAACTTCAAACATGTTGAAATCAATTGTGATACCAATAGTTTAGAGATTGTTGTGAAGAAACTGTCACTAATCATGGGCATCACATATGCATTGGAGAATAAGGGTGTCTCATTCTATAGAGGGTTCACTTATGTCTTTTGTTTAACCGAATGAAACTCTAACTATATTTCAAGATTTAATTTAAAAAACAAATAAAATGAAATAACTGTAGTTTACATTGCGGATCGAGTATACACGATATCTATAATGTCAGTAATACACATAAAAACAATAGTGTATATTAATGATGGATTTTTTATCACGCTTGTGAATACAGTCCAGATTCTAACCAAATGAAATAAAAGGCCACATGAAAAGTAGCCACTAAACGCTCCCAGTTTATGCGGTGGAGGAGTGACTCGTGTGCCTATCTTTATCTACATGCACTGAAAGCACTGATGTGCGTTCCTCCAACATTAGTACTATAAAAAAGTAAAATAGCAACGGACCTCTAACCCGCCATTCTATGTACGGATACTTAATGTTCAAAATGCAATGTTATGCTGGAGATCCCAGGATCTTACCGAGTATATTAAAAGACGAAAGGTTATGTCAGGGTACACGAAGAAGCCAACCGTCGGTCTTTGGTACTAAGGATAAAGATAAAACCAGCCTCTAATTTTAAGGTAGAACCAAGGTTGATTTAAATTGCTAATGCAATTTTGAATGTAAAGGCAACTTACCAAATATGATTAAAGATGACCAGTGGCATAAACAAAGGGAAGCCGCATTCAGGATATCTGCTGGCGTCCCGCAATAATATCTTCGGTACTAAGGGTGGAAATGCAAAAACCACTAGTTACGAACAAATTCATAGGTGATAAGATAGCGGGTGCACTTTCGATGGTGGAGGCAGCTTACTTTCAAGCACAAAGATAGCTAGCTTACCGGATATGATAAAAACTATACGGTATCACAAGCACGAGGGAGCCGCACTCAGGATTTCTGCTGGCGTCCCGCAAATGTTCCTTCGGTGCTGGAGGTGGAAACACGATAAACCACCAATTACAAATAATTCCATGGGAAATTAAATTGCTGGTGCAAATTTCAAAGAGAGGGGCAGCTCGCTTACCAAAGGTAATAAAAGACGAACAGTACCGTCAACCTGCGGGAGCCACGTTCAGGATATTTGTTGGCGTCCCACAGCCGTTGAAAATGTAACTTCGGTACTGAAGGAGTAAAATAAAAATAAAAAACACCACCCATTACAAACAAATATATGGTAATTTGATTGCAGGTGTACCTACACAAGGGGGGGGGGATGCGGGGGGGCCGCTCGCTTACCGAAAATGATAGAAGTTGAGCAATATCATCAACCTGCGGGCGCCGCGTTCAGGATATCAGTTGGCGTCCCGCAGCCGTTGGAAGTGGTGAGTGACCCGGCCGGCTGATGCGCCCCTCCTTAAATGACGAAAACTGAGTTGCCTCTGCTGACGTGTCGGCCCGTCAATGACTCGTCTTAAAGGAAAAGTGACTCTGGTTTCAGTATGGAATAAGGTGAATCAACTAAAGCATGTGTCCGTTCTGGTACAAAGTTCAAAGAGCGTGTTTTATGCCCGCATGCGTGCTTAACTCCTCACTTATCAGATGGATACAAATCTTGAGGCAGTGTATATAATAAGTAAAGTTATGCGTATACACCAAAGGTCTGCATTGAATTGCTATAGGAGGACCTTTCTGAACTTAGAAAGTACTCTCATGATGGAGAGTTTCTATTTCATAATGCCTAATACAAGGGTGAATACCCAGGTGTTATATATATATACATGGAGTGTGGGAATGTGGGGGATTTCCTTATCTAGTTTAGTATATAAGGATAAGGAAGGGATATTAAGAAAAAGCCCAAATGAGGACACAGATTACAAATTCATATTGATTCTCAACGAAATTCCTGTCTATTCCTGGATCAATTGGCGCAAAAAAGTAAACATGAGGAATGCCAATAAAAGTAATAATGTTTCTATTCGAAACAGATGGCATTCTCCCAGGGAATTTCGTTGTTTAATCCCCTTTTATGCGTATCCAGAACAAAAATCCAAAAAACTTCGCGTTTTTTGCGGATGGCGCATCCTCCTTTGCTATCTGTGGTTTTGATTTTTTCTAGGATACGCCAATGTAGGTCTTCCGGTTTTTGTTGTAAATCAAGAAAATGTTTCACTAGGGGCGCATTCAGTTTCTGGGTTTTAATGGCTGATCTGTGCTCTGTGAATCGTGTTTGAATCGACCTGCACGTTTCGCCGACGTAACCCATGCCGCACGGGCAGCTGATAAAATAAACCACATTGGTGGTTTTACAGTTCCACAAGTCAGTTGCTTTAAAGGTGGAGCCATTGTGAGTGAACGTCTCTCCAACTATAATATTCTTGCAAGATTTGCAAGAGGAACAGGGAACTGTACCTCGTACTGGCAGGTTCGTCAATAGTGATCTCTGAGTCTGATTACCATTGGGCAACTTGGAGCTAAATTTAGAGTGAACTATTTTGTCTTTCAAATTCCGGTTTCTCCTGTGGGCAAATAAAGGTTTAGCTAGGGCAGACGTGGAGAACGGATTGCAATTCAAAATATGCCAATTGGCATTGACAATCTGCCTTATACGTTCATTCATAGTTGAATGAGTGGCTACACATACAATACGATCATTAGCCTGATTTTCCTTGGGAGTTAGTAACGCGTCTCGATCAAAAAATCGAGCACGTTTATAGGAATTCCTTATTAATCTGTGAGGATATCCACGATCACGAAACTTTTTGCGCATAATTGCTGCTTGTTTGTCATAATCCGATAGATTCGAACAATTTCTGCGAACCCTGAGAAATTGGGAGAAGGGAATACTTTCTCGTTGACATTTGGGGTCGAAACTACTGAAATGTAGTAGGGTATTTCGAGCTGTTTCCTTCACAAATAAATCAACCTCCAACTTATTATTATTAACTCGAATTAAAAGATCTAAAAATTCGACTTGATTTTCATTGTGGTGCGCAGTGAATTTCAGGTTGCTGTCGGTCAGATTAATCCACTCCAAGAACTCAAGAAGAGTGTCTTTCCCATTGGTCCAGATAAAAAAGATGTCATCAATGTATCTGGACCAATGGGAAATCGACTCAAAAAAGGGTGCTATTTTGTTATCTATGAAACGTTCTTCAAAACGGGACATGTATATGTTGGCTATCGATGGAGCGACCGAAGCCCCCATACTCACACCCCTAAGTTGTCGGTAGATATCATCACCGAATTCGAAGACATTCTCAGTAAGAACTATGAACAGACAGTCTATTAGGAATTTCTTTGGACATATGATATTGTGTTTGTCTATAAACCAGTCCGTTGCTCTAATAGCTTCATCTATTGGTATGTTGCTATAGAGGGATTCGATATCAAGGGTTACTAATATATCCCTCCCTGGTGTGATATCCAAGTTTTCTACTGTATTAATCATATGGCAGGTGTCTTTAACATAAGATTTAATTTTTGGAATATGAGGTCTTAAAAAATGGTCGACGAATTTTGAAAGAGGTTCTGTGGGGGTGCCAATAGTTGACACTATTGGTCTGTATGGAGGATTCTCCAAATTCTTGTGTATTTTCGGGAGACCGTAAATACAGGCAGTTTTGAATTTATTTTTGTTTAAGAATTTGTGATCTTTAATGTTAATGTCACCATTTGATAGAGCATCATTAGTCAAGGTGCTGATTTTTTTGATAATGGTATTAATGGGATTACAATTAATTTGTAAATAAGTAGAACTATCACTTAACATTCTCTTCATATTCTGTTCATAATCCCTGGAGTTGAGGACAACAATTCCTCCTCCCTTATCCGCTCCTTTAATCGTTAGTTCCTTATTGTCTATAAAATCCTTGAGGGCTAGTGATTCGTTCAGGGTTAGGTTGTATTTAGGTTTGGGAATATATTCCAAAGTTTTTTCCAATTTTTTAATAAAAACCAGCTTGAAGGCCGCTACTTCTGGCCCTAACTGATCTAAACTAGGAGTAAAGGAAGAGGGTAGTGAAATTTCATTCTGCCTTTGTGTTGTTGAATCATATATATTATCCTCTTTATCTAGAAAAAACTTTTTTAATCTAATTTTCCTGAAAAATGCAATTATATCTTTATGAAGCTCAAAGGTATTCACAAATGAGTGGGGTACGAAGGATAAACCTTTCGATAACAGAGCTTCACTAGAGCCATCTAACTCTTTAGAAGACAAGTTAAAAATGGGAATTACATCCCCTGACCCCAATATTGCCTGTTGCGAGTTTCCCTGATAAACTGGGGTTCTTGTTGTTGATGTTGTTGGTGTTGGACTTGCTGATGTTGTATTTGATGTGTGTGTTGATTCATTTGGAAGTTCCCTCTCGATTGTCCCTGATTTTGGAATCTTACCCTGGGGCGACCGCGTCGAGGTCCTCTGTTCGATAAAAAAGGACGTCCCTGGGGTCTGGAGTTGGTATATGTATTAAAACCACCATCTGATTCATAGTATGTATTACTGGAGCCTTCACCCTCAGAGTCAGATGAATCAGTAAAATTGTTGACTCTTTGCTGGACATTTCTAGACTCATCGGTATAGTGGTTCTGTTGATAGAAATCTTTATGTAGGTAGGGATATGCAACTTCCTCTGAGTAAAATCTTTTATCTTTATTCAGTTTATCTGTTTTACGTTTATTCAGATAATTACTGAATGATTCTAAATCCTTATTATATTCCTCTATCTTTTTAATGGCATCATCAACTCCAGTGAGTTGTTTCAGCTTTTCTTCTAATTCATCTATCTCTTTTTTTATTTCTGAAGCTAGTTCTTTTGATGTTGCCACTATCAATATCATCAAATCCCGAGAACAGCGATTTGCTATGAAACTCCATTTTTCCAAAAACGGTCTATGGTGTACGAAAAGACCTGGTATATTTCGTACACGTAGTCCGTTGGGAATAACTCCTGTTTTCAAATAAGCCAACATGAATTCCCCATGGGCTTCATGCGAATGAGTTTCTTCTTAAGGTCTAGTAATTTCTTACCTTCGTCCTGGCCTCTAATTGATAAGTTAGTATTAGTGGTTGGGATTGATGTACCAACTAATATTTCAAATTCCTCGTCTGTAAATCCGAAGGTTTTCATATTAGCCATAACTACAGGGGATAGATGAAATAAGGGGAGAGAGGGATTATTACTCACTGCTCAAATATAGTACAATAAATGACATCCACAACAGTTGGAAAAAACGGCCCTGCACAGACAAGCTGTGGGAAAATTAATGTAAATAACAAGGACCCCCTGTTCAAATACTGAATTCGCAATACAGGGAAATAAACAGTGTGAGAAAAATAGACAATTGATAATACAACCAGGGAGGAAAAGTATGAAAAGCACAACAACCAATTAAAAAACACCAGATTAAATTTATTTCTAAATGTACATATTCATATTAAAAACATTCAATGCAAAACCATGAAAACCAAATCATTATAAAAACAATCAATCATATATAAATAATGTATTTATAACACAATTGCACAAAAAATAGTAAAACAGTGGCGAACAATATAAGTCATCGACGCGCGTTTCGGCGTTATCACGAGAACGCCTTCATCAGGAGCCATAATCAAATCTGGAAGACATATGTAAAATAAATTAAAAACATGAAGGAGTCGTATCAAACTCCCATTATGCAAATAACAATACATGTACATATAGCTGTGCTTGCATACCAATAACTCCCTACAAATGCAGCTAAACAATGTAGCCACAGAAGGTACAAACTAATCATTTTATATTTGAGCAGTGGTATTTGAATTAAATAAGAGAAGTCCTGATAGGGTATTTCAAAATGAGACTCTGGGAATGCGAAATTTTATTCCCATCTAAACCTGAACCAATAATTTGATGTTGCTGACAGCAAAAGATGGACAGTGCATGAGCATAGGGGCTGAATCAATTTATCATTGCCTTACCCAAAGAGAACACGAGATGAGTGTTCACTGTTTGTTCCTTATATGTGTTGCAAGACCTATCGTCTGGGTGGAATTACACCTCACCCGACTGAAAGTGTGATCTAAAATGGTAAGAACATAGCTGTTATAAATACATGACAATTCACTAAGCTTCCGATTCTTAGACCTATAGGTAAACTTCAAACATGTTGAAATCAATTGTGATACCAATAGTTTAGAGCTTGTTGTGAAGAAACTGTCACTAATCATGGGCATCACATATGCATTGGAGAATAAGGGTGTCTCATTCTATAGAGGGTTCACTTATGTCTTTTGTTTAACCGAATGAAACTCTAACTATATTTCAAGATTTAATTTCAAAAAACAAATAAATTTAAATAACTGTAGTTTACATTGCGGATCGAGTATACACAATATCTATAATGTCAGTAATACACATAAAAACAATAGTGTATATTAATGATGGATTTTTTATCACGCTTGTGAATACAGTCCAGATTCTAACCAAATGAAATAAAAGGCCACATGAAAAGTAGCCACTAAACGCTCCCAGTTTATGCGGTGGAGGAGTGACTCGTGTGCCTATCTTTATCTACATGCACTGAAAGCACTGATGTGCGTTCCTCCAACATTAGTACTATAAAAAAGTAAAATAGCAACGGACCTCTAACCCGCCATTCTATGTACGGATACTTAATGTTCAAAATGCAATGTTATGCTGGAGATCCCAGGATCTTACCGAGTATATTAAAAGACGAAAGGTTATGTCAGGGTACACGAAGAAGCCAACCGTCGGTCTTTGGTACTAAGGATAAAGATAAAACCAGCCTCTAATTTTAAGGTAGAACCAAGGTTGATTTAAATTGCTAATGCAATTTTGAATGTAAAGGCAACTTACCAAATATGATTAAAGATGACCAGTGGCATAAACAAAGGGAAGCCGCATTCAGGATATCTGCTGGCGTCCCGCAATAATATCTTCGGTACTAAGGGTGGAAATGCAAAAACCACTAGTTACGAACAAATTCATAGGTGATAAGATAGCGGGTGCACTTTCGATGGTGGAGGCAGCTTACTTTCAAGCACAAAGATAGCTAGCTTACCGGATATGATAAAAACTATACGGTATCACAAGCACGAGGGAGCCGCACTCAGGATTTCTGCTGGCGTCCCGCAAATGTTCCTTCGGTGCTGGAGGTGGAAACACGATAAACCACCAATTACAAATAATTCCATGGGAAATTAAATTGCTGGTGCAAATTTCAAAGAGAGGGGCAGCTCGCTTACCAAAGGTAATAAAAGACGAACAGTACCGTCAACCTGCGGGAGCCACGTTCAGGATATTTGTTGGCGTCCCACAGCCGTTGAAAATGTAACTTCGGTACTGAAGGAGTAAAATAAAAATAAAAAACACCACCCATTACAAACAAATATATGGTAATTTGATTGCAGGTGTACCTACACAAGGGGGGGGGGATGCGGGGGGGCCGCTCGCTTACCGAAAATGATAGAAGTTGAGCAATATCATCAACCTGCGGGCGCCGCGTTCAGGATATCAGTTGGCGTCCCGCAGCCGTTGGAAGTGGTGAGTGACCCGGCCGGCTGATGCGCCCCTCCTTAAATGACGAAAACTGAGTTGCCTCTGCTGACGTGTCGGCCCGTCAATGACTCGTCTTAAAGGAAAAGTGACTCTGGTTTCAGTATGGAATAAGGTGAATCAACTAAAGCATGTGTCCGTTCTGGTACAAAGTTCAAAGAGCGTGTTTTATGCCCGCATGCGTGCTTAACTCCTCACTTATCAGATGGATACAAATCTTGAGGCAGTGTATATAATAAGTAAAGTTATGCGTATACACCAAAGGTCTGCATTGAATTGCTATAGGAGGACCTTTCTGAACTTAGAAAGTACTCTCATGATGGAGAGTTTCTATTTCATAATGCCTAATACAAGGGTGAATACCCAGGTGTTATATATATATACATGGAGTGTGGGAATGTGGGGGATTTCCTTATCTAGTTTAGTATATAAGGATAAGGAAGGGATATTAAGAAAAAGCCCAAATGAGGACACAGATTACAAATTCATATTGATTCTCAACGAAATTCCTGTCTATTCCTGGATCAATTGGCGCAAAAAAGTAAACATGAGGAATGCCAATAAAAGTAATAATGTTTCTATTCGAAACAGATGGCATTCTCCCAGGGAATTTCGTTGTTTAATCCCCTTTTATGCGTATCCAGAACAAAAATCCAAAAAACTTCGCGTTTTTTGCGGATGGCGCATCCTCCTTTGCTATCTGTGGTTTTGATTTTTTCTAGGATACGCCAATGTAGGTCTTCCGGTTTTTGTTGTAAATCAAGAAAATGTTTCACTAGGGGCGCATTCAGTTTCTGGGTTTTAATGGCTGATCTGTGCTCTGTGAATCGTGTTTGAATCGACCTGCACGTTTCGCCGACGTAACCCATGCCGCACGGGCAGCTGATAAAATAAACCACATTGGTGGTTTTACAGTTCCACAAGTCAGTTGCTTTAAAGGTGGAGCCATTGTGAGTGAACGTCTCTCCAACTATAATATTCTTGCAAGATTTGCAAGAGGAACAGGGAACTGTACCTCGTACTGGCAGGTTCGTCAATAGTGATCTCTGAGTCTGATTACCATTGGGCAACTTGGAGCTAAATTTAGAGTGAACTATTTTGTCTTTCAAATTCCGGTTTCTCCTGTGGGCAAATAAAGGTTTAGCTAGGGCAGACGTGGAGAACGGATTGCAATTCAAAATATGCCAATTGGCATTGACAATCTGCCTTATACGTTCATTCATAGTTGAATGAGTGGCTACACATACAATACGATCATTAGCCTGATTTTCCTTGGGAGTTAGTAACGCGTCTCGATCAAAAAATCGAGCACGTTTATAGGAATTCCTTATTAATCTGTGAGGATATCCACAATCACGAAACTTTTTGCGCATAATTGCTGCTTGTTTGTCATAATCCGATAGATTCGAACAATTTCTGCGAACCCTGAGAAATTGGGAGAAGGGAATACTTTCTCGTTGACATTTGGGGTCGAAACTACTGAAATGTAGTAGGGTATTTCGAGCTGTTTCCTTCACAAATAAATCAACCTCCAACTTATTATTATTAACTCGAATTAAAAGATCTAAAAATTCGACTTGATTTTCATTGTGGTGCGCAGTGAATTTCAGGTTGCTGTCGGTCAGATTAATCCACTCCAAGAACTCAAGAAGAGTGTCTTTCCCATTGGTCCAGATAAAAAAGATGTCATCAATGTATCTGGACCAATGGGAAATCGACTCAAAAAAGGGTGCTATTTTGTTATCTATGAAACGTTCTTCAAAACGGGACATGTATATGTTGGCTATCGATGGAGCGACCGAAGCCCCCATACTCACACCCCTAAGTTGTCGGTAGATATCATCACCGAATTCGAAGACATTCTCAGTAAGAACTATGAACAGACAGTCTATTAGGAATTTCTTTGGACATATGATATTGTGTTTGTCTATAAACCAGTCCGTTGCTCTAATAGCTTCATCTATTGGTATGTTGCTATAGAGGGATTCGATATCAAGGGTTACTAATATATCCCTCCCTGGTGTGATATCCAAGTTTTCTACTGTATTAATCATATGGCAGGTGTCTTTAACATAAGATTTAATTTTTGGAATATGAGGTCTTAAAAAATGGTCGACGAATTTTGAAAGAGGTTCTGTGGGGGTGCCAATAGTTGACACTATTGGTCTGTATGGAGGATTCTCCAAATTCTTGTGTATTTTCGGGAGACCGTAAATACAGGCAGTTTTGAATTTATTTTTGTTTAAGAATTTGTGATCTTTAATGTTAATGTCACCATTTGATAGAGCATCATTAGTCAAGGTGCTGATTTTTTTGATAATGGTATTAATGGGATTACAATTAATTTGTAAATAAGTAGAACTATCACTTAACATTCTCTTCATATTCTGTTCATAATCCCTGGAGTTGAGGACAACAATTCCTCCTCCCTTATCCGCTCCTTTAATCGTTAGTTCCTTATTGTCTATAAAATCCTTGAGGGCTAGTGATTCGTTCAGGGTTAGGTTGTATTTAGGTTTGGGAATATATTCCAAAGTTTTTTCCAATTTTTTAATAAAAACCAGCTTGAAGGCCGCTACTTCTGGCCCTAACTGATCTAAACTAGGAGTAAAGGAAGAGGGTAGTGAAATTTCATTCTGCCTTTGTGTTGTTGAATCATATATATTATCCTCTTTATCTAGAAAAAACTTTTTTAATCTAATTTTCCTGAAAAATGCAATTATATCTTTATGAAGCTCAAAGGTATTCACAAATGAGTGGGGTACGAAGGATAAACCTTTCGATAACAGAGCTTCACTAGAGCCATCTAACTCTTTAGAAGACAAGTTAAAAATGGGAATTACATCCCCTGACCCCAATATTGCCTGTTGCGAGTTTCCCTGATAAACTGGGGTTCTTGTTGTTGATGTTGTTGGTGTTGGACTTGCTGATGTTGTATTTGATGTGTGTGTTGATTCATTTGGAAGTTCCCTCTCGATTGTCCCTGATTTTGGAATCTTACCCTGGGGCGACCGCGTCGAGGTCCTCTGTTCGATAAAAAAGGACGTCCCTGGGGTCTGGAGTTGGTATATGTATTAAAACCACCATCTGATTCATAGTATGTATTACTGGAGCCTTCACCCTCAGAGTCAGATGAATCAGTAAAATTGTTGACTCTTTGCTGGACATTTCTAGACTCATCGGTATAGTGGTTCTGTTGATAGAAATCTTTATGTAGGTAGGGATATGCAACTTCCTCTGAGTAAAATCTTTTATCTTTATTCAGTTTATCTGTTTTACGTTTATTCAGATAATTACTGAATGATTCTAAATCCTTATTATATTCCTCTATCTTTTTAATGGCATCATCAACTCCAGTGAGTTGTTTCAGCTTTTCTTCTAATTCATCTATCTCTTTTTTTATTTCTGAAGCTAGTTCTTTTGATGTTGCCACTATCAATATCATCAAATCCCGAGAACAGCGATTTGCTATGAAACTCCATTTTTCCAAAAACGGTCTATGGTGTACGAAAAGACCTGGTATATTTCGTACACGTAGTCCGTTGGGAATAACTCCTGTTTTCAAATAAGCCAACATGAATTCCCCATGGGCTTCATGCGAATGAGTTTCTTCTTAAGGTCTAGTAATTTCTTACCTTCGTCCTGGCCTCTAATTGATAAGTTAGTATTAGTGGTTGGGATTGATGTACCAACTAATATTTCAAATTCCTCGTCTGTAAATCTGAAGGTTTTCATATTAGCCATAACTACAGGGGATAGATGAAATAAGGGGAGAGAGGGATTATTACTCACTGCTCAAATATAGTACAATAAATGACATCCACAACAGTTGGAAAAAACGGCCCTGCACAGACAAGCTGTGGGAAAATTAATGTAAATAACAAGGACCCCCTGTTCAAATACTGAATTCGCAATACAGGGAAATAAACAGTGTGAGAAAAATAGACAATTGATAATACAACCAGGGAGGAAAAGTATGAAAAGCACAACAACCAATTAAAAAACACCAGATTAAATTTATTTCTAAATGTACATATTCATATTAAAAACATTCAATCTAAAACCATGAAAACCAAATCATTATAAAAACAATCAATCATATATAAATAATGTATTTATAACACAATTGCACAAAAAATAGTAAAACAGTGGCGAACAATATAAGTCATCGACGCGCGTTTCGGCGTTATCACGAGAACGCCTTCATCAGGAGCCATAATCAAATCTGGAAGACATATGTAAAATAAATTAAAAACATGAAGGAGTCGTATCAAACTCCCATTATGCAAATAACAATACATGTACATATAGCTGTGCTTGCATACCAATAACTCCCTACAAATGCAGCTAAACAATGTAGCCACAGAAGGTACAAACTAATCATTTTATATTTGAGCAGTGGTATTTGAATTAAATAAGAGAAGTCCTGATAGGGTATTTCAAAATGAGACTCTGGGAATGCGAAATTTTATTCCCATCTAAACCTGAACCAATAATTTGATGTTGCTGACAGCAAAAGATGGACAGTGCATGAGCATAGGGGCTGAATCAATTTATCATTGCCTTACCCAAAGAGAACACGAGATGAGTGTTCACTGTTTGTTCCTTATATGTGTTGCAAGACCTATCGTCTGGGTGGAATTACACCTCACCCGACTGAAAGTGTGATCTAAAATGGTAAGAACATAGCTGTTATAAATACATGACAATTCACTAAGCTTCCGATTCTTAGACCTATAGGTAAACTTCAAACATGTTGAAATCAATTGTGATACCAATAGTTTAGAGCTTGTTGTGAAGAAACTGTCACTAATCATGGGCATCACATATGCATTGGAGAATAAGGGTGTCTCATTCTATAGAGGGTTCACTTATGTCTTTTGTTTAACCGAATGAAACTCTAACTATATTTCAAGATTTAATTTCAAAAAACAAATAAATTGAAATAACTGTAGTTTACATTGCGGATCGAGTATACACAATATCTATAATATCAGTAATACACATAAAAAACAATAGTGTATATTAATGATGGATTTTTTATCACGCTTGTGAATACAGTCCAGATTCTAACCAAATGAAATAAAAGGCCACATGAAAAGTAGCCACTAAACGCTCCCAGTTTATGCGGTGGAGGAGTGACTCGTGTGCCTATCTTTATCTACATGCACTGAAAGCACTGATGTGCGTTCCTCCAACATTAGTACTATAAAAAAGTAAAATAGCAACGGACCTCTAACCCGCCATTCTATGTACTGATACTTAATGTTCAAAATGCAATGTTATGCTGGAGATCCCAGGATCTTACCGAGTATATTAAAAGACGAAAGTTTACGTCAGGGTACATGAAGTAGCCAACCGTCGGTCTTTGGTACTAAGGATAAAGATAAGACCAGCCTCTAATTTTAAGGTAGAACCAAGGTTGATTTAAATTGCTAATGCAATTTTGAATGTAAAGGCAACTTACCAAATATACATACATAAACAGTGATGTCATCAGTGATGTCATTTGAGTTGTCATCAGTGATGTCATCAGTGATGTCACTGACCATGTCATGAATGATGTAATATTTGACATCATCAGCAGTGGATTGTGGGTGCGCGATATATAGTTAGTGCAACTAACTATATATGCGAATTTCAATGGTTTTGTGTGAGTAAAATAAGGTTTTTTAAATGCTAATCCCTAACTATACATGGTCTATAACCTATGGTTTTTTCAGTGAATATATATATATATATATATATATATATATATATATATATATATATATATATATATATATATATATATATGTATTACCTACTGGCGGTCGCCAGTAGGTATATATACTTAGGATTTTTTCTCTATGAGACTTTTGAAAATTCTATGTCTAATAACTTTGGCGTTTGTGGACGGAATCAACTGAAAATTGCACATTTTCTTTCTGAGCAGCCCCTGAAAATTTGGGGGGGTTTCGTCAAGGGGGGGCCGAGAAAAAAGGGGGGTCCCAAAACGCGTTTTTCCCATTCATTTTTCCATAGGGCGGTTGGCCTCACTTTTAGCTCGAACGGCTGAATGGATTTGCACGAAACTTGGCAAAATTGTAGGGACTGTTAGCCCGATGTGCCTTTGCTAGGTCTCAATATATGTGCTCCAGTGGATTTTGAGAAATTAACGTTTTAAAAAACAGATATATCTGTGACAGCGTCCCGGGTAGCTCTCCGGTTCGCGTACTTTTCGCGGAACGGGACTTTGCGAAGCGAAGCTGATTGGCTCTGCGGTGTCTGTCAACATTCTAAACAGTCCGGAACGGCCGCCATCTTGTCTCTCGGTAGGATCGAGAGACAAGAGGAGGAGAAAAACGAAGGGGGAATTTAATGAAAGGGGGCAATGTAGACCCCTCTTGACCCCCTAGGAATGATGTTGGGGTTATTAACCTCTTGGCTGCTAGGCGTTTTCCCGCTGTGTGCTGGAAAATCACTGATGCCATTTATTCATGACGAGCTCAGCTCGTCATCAGCACACGACACCCGTGGGTGATGACGAGCTGAGCTCGTCATCAGCATCGAAAGGGTTAAAGGGTCCCGTGGGGCAAATAAAAAAAATTAGATTTTTCGCGGTAGAAGCGCTTCCCGGTTCGCGAACCGGTAGCGAAACGGGAATTCGCCATTTTGTGTTTCGTTTTAATTAAATTACAAGATGGAGGAAAAACAATGTGAGAAATGGGTATAAGGGGGTACGGGAGACGTATCCTGACCCCCTATGTTTTCTGAGGGTGGCTGAGGATGCTCATATATGTTGATACATGTCTTCCAGCGGCTGCGCGTGAGCGGATTTTTTTTTATTTGCTGCGTGACGTCTGTTAACGTTCGATTCGAAGGAAATCAGGAAGTGTTGACTGCCATTTTGTCACTGAGAGCAAATATATTTTTAAAAATAATTGTTATAAATTAATCCGTATTGATAAACATTGTCTGCGCCATCTTGCCTTTTTTCCAATGCCACACTTTTGTCGTTCACGGCAGCCATTTTAGATGCCTTGACCAGACCCACTCTGCACGCCGCCGATCCTCTGCATGGCTCCCCACCCTCGCAAGCATCTCCCCCACGCACTGGTCACCCCCGCTCTCTCTCTCATGCATGGGCCATAAACCTCCCCCATCTGCGCTGCTTTTCCCTGAGAATCACACCCTGTGCCCGCTCGACACCTCCCTTTCACCCTATTCACTACCGCACCCTCTGACACTCCTCTTCCTCTGTGTCCGATTGTCCAGGCCAGTCC
The DNA here is from genome assembly GCF_964263255.1 of Lissotriton vulgaris. Lineage (NCBI taxonomy): Eukaryota > Metazoa > Chordata > Amphibia > Caudata > Salamandridae > Lissotriton > Lissotriton vulgaris. The sequence goes on along the minus strand of NC_141691.1, from coordinate 1,498,411,400 downwards.
CAGGCTATCACCTAGCCCTGCGGATGTAGTTTATGGCCCCAACTGTAAAGAATCACCCCTCTTCAAAGGAGTTACAGTAGATCAAGGCCCCCACCCAAAAGATCCGTTACACCACACGCGTTCCTACTATCTGATAACGATCCTGTAATATGATTGGGGAGGGGATTCTCACTGTAAGGGTGTGTGGGACCGAGCCTGAAGCGGAAGATTCCAGGGATGCCTTTTTGTACATTAAAGTCTTCACAATTATGTGTCACATTAAAAATATATAGCACTCCAACAAAGTAGTAGGATTATAACACTTTAATAAACTATAAACATATACAACGCTCCAACAAAGTAAACACGTTAAAAAAAACATTTTAAACAACTATTTACATGGCAGCCTGCTGCAACATCCATCTCAAAGCAACAATGGGCTGCTTTGGTCTGTCTTTTAGTCAGCAAAATCCGTCGGCCTGTGAGGTGGTGTCAGTAGCGGTCCATTGTGCGAATAGGCCGAAGGCAGCACAACGCGCCGAGATCCGGACAGCACCCAGGTGGTGTCCAGTAAGTTGCCGCACTGGTCTGGCCATCCTACAATGCTGCGCCAAAAGACGGCGTGGGGCGCTCCGGGGGGGGGAGGCGGTGCGAACGGGCCTCCCCAGGTGGAGGCTCCTCTGCTGCAGTGGGGCGCCCCTTAGCGTTTCAGTCGCCATTCAGCTGAATTGCGCCCGCTCTTGCGGCACTGTGCCTGATCCGCCATTCAGCTGAGTTGCGCCCGCTCTTGCGGCTACAGCATCTCGCCCACCATCCAGTTGAATTACGCCCACTCTTGCGGTGCAGCAATAGGCGGCTGCCACAGGACTCTTAAAATGGCGGCCGGCTCTTCGGATTTGGGCCTGGTCCACTAAAATGGCCCTGGGACACATTTGAACTCGGACATTTGCCTGCTAGGGCTTGGGCCCCATTCCCAAAAGCGTCCCCTCAGCCTTGAAGATTCTACAAAAGTCATCAGGGCCCCGACTCCCGCAGGCTTCCGGTGGGGAGCGGCTGCCATGATTGCTTGCGGAATGGCCACGACGGAGCCACGAGATGGTGGTGCTCTCATGCTGACGCCAGCTTCAGTCTGAAACATCCAGAAACACTGAAGACTACCAATTCGATGACTTCCGGTGGAGCCCCAACGTGACCCGGTAGGGAAGAACTTGCCCTCCCCTCTTTTGACTGATGGTTCTTGTTGCCTGTCCCCTCTGTTGTCATCTAACGGAACCTTTTTGGACTGCCGAGTGAGAAAAAAAAAGGTGGGGCTTTCATCATTTGGGAAAAAAAAATGTTTCAATCCAATGCGCGAACGGGCCTCTCCCGCCTCCCCAGGTGGAGGCACCTCATCTGTAGTGGGGCACCCCTTAGCGTTTTACTCGCTGTCCAGCTGAGTTGCGCCTGCACTTGCTGCTACAGTAGGCCGAAGGCAGCACAACGCGCCGAGATCCGGATGGACCATTAAAGAAATGGGGTGACCCAAAACGGTACTGGACCTGGGTAACGTATTAGTATAAACAAACAGTGGTCCGAGACCTATTATTTTTAGACACGAAAAATCACAATTTTATGAATCAGAAGGCGTCTGTTATTTTAACCTCCCAGATCAATTAATGAAGAGAAATAGAGAATAGGCAACAGCAACAGACTCAAGATGTATACACAATATTTTAATCTATTGTCTGAGATTCGGAACGAAAACACAATATGCAATATTTCAGTCTATTGTCACATTTTTTGAAGCGAAAGCACAATTCACAGTGTTATGTACTTTTTTTATGCATTGTCCCGTATTAAGAACGTGCAGTAAAGCAAATAAGGGGTGTCAAAGGAAAGTGAACGTGATAAGGTAAACGGAAAAGAATCACACAGATTTAAGAAATTATACTTCAAGCAATTCAAAGGAAACACCAGCCGAAGAAGGCCGGAACCATATAACCTGGTCACTTCAATTAATCAGCATAACTTCCTTAATTATTACTAGACAACAGATGGCAAAAATTGTCTGCACTATATCTACAAGGGTGATACAGTTAGTGATCCAGGTTAGTTAATGAAATGTCGACGTTTCGACTCGACTAGCGACCATGCGGTCGTTTTATTCCTGGGCCATGCGAGTCTTCTTCAGGACAGGTGGGGACGGGACAATAGGGATCCAATAGGTGACCCTGTGAAGAATATAAAAACCCATTAGGGTTTGGGCTGTTGCCTAGTTGCTTAAAAAGGGCAGAATTCCAAAGATGCTTACCCTCCTGGGAGATAATGGTCAAGTTTCCCACTCCACATATATTCAGTCCTTAAGTTTCCAAGGGAGTTATCCAAGTGGTCTGGAAAATCAAAATGGAGCCCATTTGTAAAACCATATACAGACCTAATTTACAAATCAGGCGGGAGATATTATTATTAAATAAATTACCTCTATGTTCTTGTTGGTTTTTTTTTGACCGATGGGTAATCATGTGGCACTACATGTCTTAATTTCCAGTCCCAATCTTAAGTATTGGGTAGTGTCAAAAGCAGGCACCTCCTCGTGAGTTAATCAAATGGCCTGCAACAAATAGAACCAAGTGGTGAAGGAAGCATCCGATAAGTAATGGCGGTATGCAGACAATCATGGATACAAGGAGAATCCATTACCTGAAAGACTGTATTGTCTCGGGTAGATGGGTCGCTTGATCGATGTCAGCCAAAACGGGCCTCTGAAAAGAGAACCCCGTGTTAATTTACCGCGTTTGGACAAGAAGTGAGCTGGGTAATCGTGACGCGTGGGACACGAACACACGGACAAGCTTACCGAAGTTAGGTCCGTGGTCGTCAGGGGAGAAGCGCGTCTGTCAAGAGCCTCGACGGGAATGCTCGGCGAGTAAGCCAGAGCGTTGCCAGGCAACCTTGTTACGTGTAGTCCGATTGCCTCACAGAGATCCGGATGGCACCGAGGTGGTGTCCAGCAAGTTGCCGCACTGGTGTGGCCATCCTACAATGCTGCGCCGAAAGACGGCGTGGGGTGCCCCGGGGGGGGGGGGGGACAGGAGGCGCGAACGGGCCTCTCCCGCCTGCCCAGGTGGAGGCTCCTCAGCTGCAGTGGGGCGCCCCTTGGCGTTTCACTCGCTATCCAGCTGAGTTCCGCCCGCTCTTGCGGCACAGTGCGTCACCCGCCATCCAGCTGAGTTCCGCCCGCATTGCGGCACAGTGCCTCACCCGCCATCCAGCTGAGTTGCGCCCGCTCTTGCGGCTACAGCGTCTCGCCCACCATCCAGCTGAATTGCTCCCACTCTTGCGGTGCAGCGATAGGCGGCTGCAACAGGACTCTCAAAATGGCGGCCGGCTTTTTGGATTTGGGCATGGTCCACTAAAATGGCCCTGGGACACCTTGGAACTCAGACGCTTGCCTGCTAGGGCATGGGCCCCATTCCCGAAAGCGTCCCCTCTTTTGACTGATTGTTCTTGTTGCCTATCTCTTCTGTTGTCATTTAACGGAACCTTTTTGGACTGCCGTAAGGGGTTCTGGTCCGACCGCTGGTTGGTGGAGACATTTTGATTATATCCTGGACCTGCCCGGCCTCGCCCAAAATGGCGCCGGTATAAATGGGACTCGTAACTCCTTGTTGTGTTCTGGTTGCCCAACCTTGATATCACGAGATACGTATGCAGTTTTGAAGCACATGGCGGGCGGGGACGAGTACTGATTGAACATTTGGACATCCCTATTGATATTAAGTTCTGATGTGTTATTGATTACTGTACTATTGAAAGTTCGAATTAACGTCACCCATGGTACTTGCCCGCAAATATATATCTAGATAATTTTATTGTAACTGGCCCTGTCGTACTTTAATTATAAAATGTACGTCCACCGATTCCGCAACTGTTAGACACCTTAGTTCTTGCAGCCTAATGGCCCGCCCGTTACATTCTTCTACAGTCTAAATGTCCCTTCATCATATACGATTACAGTTTGCTCCGTGGCCGGCCCACGTAGTTATAGGCCCGTATTTGTATACTGACATTTTCACAATAAAGGTTTTTAAAACAAAACATGGTAGTAGTACCTAGATTGGTAAAGTTTTGAATAATAGCCACTGTTTTCGAATCAGTAAAAGGCAAGTGAAATAAAGCAGCCCGATTACATGACGGTTAAAAGGTATAATACGCAGGAAAGCAGTAAAGATAAATGGTCAAGGGCTGTTGTATTTTCCACTCCTGCAACATAAAGTGATCGATAAGAATCCGATATTCATGCCTATCAGCGACTAAGACAGCAGGTCGAGCCTCTTTGGTTCAACGGCTCCCTCATGGGACGAAGAAACGCCCTTTTTCTCGAAATAGGAATATTTTACTTGCAGGACAGTTGTAAATTTCCCGGGAAAATACATTAGCCTGGAACATTGTTAGTGATAAACTGTAAATGGATCTGGGTCCTTTGCTTTACAAGTCAGAGTGAGAAAAAAAAAGGTGGGGCTTTCATCATTTGGGAAAAATTTTTTTTCGAAACCAATGAAAAGTGTTATTTTTAGGTCATATGACCAAGCCTTCCATCATTAGAAAAACAAAAGTAAAATGAACCAATGAAAAGTTTTATTAACAAGTCACATGACCTGTTATGCTTACGTTACGCGCAGCGCGCCGCGCCCTGGATCGCTTCCGGGAAGCTGCGCCTCGCGCACCGGAGCACTTCCGGGTGGGCTAACGTGGCGCGTCATATGACGCATTACGCGACAACGCAGGTCCAGAATATAGTCAAAATGTCTCCACCAACCAGTGGTCGGAACACAACCCCTTTCAGCAGTCCAAAAAGTTCTGTTAAATGACAACAGAAGGGACAGGCAACAAGAACCATCAGTCAAAGAGGGGAGGGCAAGTTCTTCTCTACCGGGTCACGTTGGGGCTCCACCGGAACTGATCGAATTGGTAGTCTACAGTGTTTCTGGATGTTTCAGACTGAAGCTGGCGTCAGCATGAGAGCACCACCATCTCGTGGCTACGTCGTGGCCATTCCGCGAGCAATCATGGTAGTCGCTCCCCACCGGAAGTCTACGGGAGTCGGGGGTCCCGGTGACTGTTGTAGAATCTTCAAGGCTGAGGGGACTCTTTTGGGAAAGGGGCCCATGCCTTAGCAGTCAAGCGTCCGAGTTCCACGGTTGCCCAGAGCCATCCTTGCAGGCCAGGCCCAAGTCTGTGGAGCCGACCGCCATTTCGTGAGCTCCGTAGCAGCCGCGTGTCGCTATACCGCAAGATTGGGTGCAATTCCATTGGATGGCGGGTGAGACGTTGTAATAGCAAGAGCAGGCGCAATTCAGCTGGCCGAGCGAGGCACTGTGTCGCAAGAGCGGGCGCAAGTCAGCTGGTCGAGTGAAGCGCTGGGGTGTAGTTGAGAAACCTCCACCTGGGGAGGTGAGGGAGGCTCGTTCGCGCCGCCTCTCCCTCCTAGTGCACCCCCCGCCGTCTCCTGGCACAGGAATATGTGATGGTCGGACCAGGGCACCGCAGGACGTGTCTTCAGGTCAAACAGATTGTGGGACAAGGTGTGGAGCAGGCGCAATTATCTCGGGGGCCTCCGTCAAGCGGTTCAGGGAGGCACCGCATCACATTGTTTTCCAATGCAGTCAGGTCCACAAACAGCCCCCACTTACTTTGAGAATAGTGAAGCTGCAGCAGGTGCAAATAAGCTTCAGACAGTGTTACAAGCGCTGATCGGAACCCTCAACTATGGCACCCAACATCCAGGACTCATGCCATTTGTGCAAGGCAGTGACATCGAAGCATCTCAGGCACCAAGCAACATACCATATCCAGAGTCCTTCCCACAACCTCTGCCTTCCTTCTTACCTAGTTATTGATCTTTCACTCCCACTCCAGGCTTTTAGTCTGTGGATGGAAAACCATGAACCTACACTCACCTATGAAAATCTTACTATTGATGGTTGATTTTGAGCCACAAACACAAAGGCTTGTTTGGATCGATGTTGCAGCAGGCTGCCATGTAAATAGTTATTTAATAAAACGTTTTACCCTGTTACTTTGCTGGTGTGTTGTATATATTTATAATATTTGCATAGGGTTTGTCGTTATTTTGGGTGGGGTGGGTGGCGGAGCCGAGCTGTCTTGCAGCCATCATGGTGTCGAGCTCAGTTCCTCTCACTAGTTTCGTATTTCTCATGAGGGGTTGTTCATAATGTTTCTATTTTAGCGAGGTCAAAAAGAGATCCCATTAGTGGCCTACTGATTTTGCTTGATTCCTTTGTTTTTTTAACGATTTTTCACTATCTGCAAAGACTAAACAGAGTATTGCGACTTTGTGCTTGTTTGTAAATAGAGAATGAACCAAAGAGAACCAATTCCAAAACAATAAATCCTAGGATAACAATCAATCAAATGGAGAGGGAAGCAGGCACGACGGATTACAACGGGGGCAAAGGCCTGCGTTACCTACCCTTCACTATCTGCAAAGAGAGAATACTCCTAAAAGAAAAGAGGAGGGGGGCAGCGTTCAAAGCACATCAGCGTGCATAAACACGAAAATATTTTTACCTACCACGTACTTGACATTTTAAAGCTTTTGATATTTGCTATTAAAAAACCATTGTAATTCACTGAAAAAACCATAGGTTATAGACCATATATAGTTAGGAATTAGCATTTACAAAACCTTGAAAATTCACTGAAAAAACCATGGGTTATAGACCATATATAGTTAGGAATTAGCATTTACAAAACCTTATTTTACTCACACAAAACCATTGAAATTTCATATATAGTTAGTTGCACTAACTATATACCGCGCACCCGCAATCCACTGCTGATCATGTCACATATTACATCATTCATGACATGATCAGTGACATCACTGATGACATCACTGATTACATCACTGATGACATCTCATTTGACATTACTGATCACATCACTGATGACATCATTCATGTGATAATACGGTGAACCTCTTCAGACTCTAATATAATCTTAGATACACTCAGAGTAAATAGACACTCACAGACTGTCACTCATCCATGGAGTTACTCACACACCTAGTCAGTCATGCAAAGAATCAATCACACTTCCATTTCCTCAACTATACAGTTATACACACCTTACGTATTCAAACATATACTAACACATATTTATTCTCTTATACAATCCTTGATACAAGTTCACAATGATCAATACAGCCATTCACAAATTCACTGGCTCTTATGCACAGTTATTTATATATGTCAACTCTCACATGTACTGTGTTTTACATATGTACTTACTTTGACATGTAGCACTGAGATATCCATTCACTCACCAATACACTCATGCACACAGTCAACCGCCCATACAGCTGTTTCCACATGCACTTTTGAACCCATACATCTAGTGAATCAAATGCTCACACATCTATGCACAGAGTCATACACCTCCCAGCCACCCACACACACACACTCAGTCTCCCATACAAATACTTGGGCAACCAATCAATAACCCATATACTTAATCATAAAGCTACTGATCAACATATGCAGCAGTTTACAGAACAACAGACTTAATGATGCACAAATTAAGACAGTTTAATCACTAACCCATGCACTCAGTGAGACACATTTAATCACTCACTCATACAGTCAGTCATGCACCTACTAAATCCTTCATCCAGACACTCATACATCCACTCATTCTTCAATATGTAAGACATATTTTGAAATTTCAGAAACATACAGTCACTGGATGTTGTCATCAGTGATGTCATCAGTGATGTCATTTGAGATGTCATCAGTGATGTCATCAATGATGTCACTGATCATGTCATGAATGATGTAATATATGACATGATCAGCAGTGGATTGCGGGTGCGCGATATATAGTTAGTGCAACTAACTATATATGAAATTTCAATGGTTTTGTGTGAGTAAAATAAGGTTTTGCAAATGCTAATTCCTAACTATATATGGTCTATAACCCATGGTTTTTTCAGTGAATATATATATATATATATATATATATATATATATATATATATATATATATATATATATATATATATATATTACCTACTGGCGGTCGCCAGTAGGTATATATAGTTAGGATTTTTTCTCTATGGGATTTTTGAAAATTCTATGTCTAATAACTTTGGCGTTTGTGGACGGAATTGGCTGAAATTTTCAGGAAAATGGAACATTTTGTTTCTGAGCAGCCCCTGACAATTTGGGGGGGTTTCATCAAGGGGGGGCCGAGAAAAAAGGGGGGTCCCAAAACGCATTTTTCCCATGTTAATTTCCATAGGGCGGTTGGCCTCACTTTTAGCTCGAACGGCTGAATGGATTTGCACGAAACTTGGCAAAATTGTAGGGACTGTTAGCCTGATGTGCCTTTGCTAGGTCTCAATATATGTGCTCCAGTGGATTTTGAGTAATTTAGGTTCAAAAAAATATATATATCTGGGCGGAGCCTAACCACACATCTGATCTGATTGGCTGTCAGCACTTCATCCAAGAAGTGTTGGCAGCCATCTTGGGACCAATATACATGATAGCACCTCATTAAAAAGCATTGTAGTTAATAGAGGGTTTTAGGACTTTAGTTACATTATCAATCATTTGTTGATGGTACCATACTCGTTTTAGGAATTGTGGTGGGTTCTAAGGTGATTTTACCATGTGAAAAAACCTTCTGCTGTGATATCATGAATATTGTTTGAAAGAAAACTAATATCTCATGATTTTCCCACAGTGGTTTGGAAGGGGATCTATAAGCTAAACTGAAAGCATATTTTCTGTAAATTCACATTATCTTTCTCAGTCATGTGAAAATGAAGTCTGACATTCTCAGTAAAACATGTACATCCAACAAGGACAGAGACTGTCAGTTGATTCCTTTGTGTTCTACTGCAGCCTCCTAGAGTGTTCTAAAGAACAACTAGAGCGCTAACAGTCCTACTTATTACAAAGGTATGGCACACCTGAAGCCATCTTGATTGGAATAAAGTGGTAACTCTTAAAACATTTAATTTAAAAAGAAACAACATGAAGGGGTATATTTTGCCATAGAAAGTATGATTAGTGCTGCAGAATGAAAAATTAGGGCACATTTTGAGTGACTTCTCAAATCCTTTTCTATTTCATTAAAACATTCTGACATGCAGTTTCCCAAAATGGCCACCAGAGACAAAAGAGCCCAAATGTAGCCCAAATATCACCCAGATGTAGCCCAAGTATAGCCCAATGACAGAATGTCCCAGAGTGTTCTAAAGAACAACTAGAGCGCTAACAGTCCTACTTATTACAAAGGTATGGCACACCTGAAGCCATCTTGATTGGAATAAAGTGGTAACTCTTAAAACATTTAATTTAAAAAGAAACAACATGAGGGGGTATATTTTGCCATAGAAAGTATGATTAGTGCTGCAGAATGAAAAATTAGGGCACATTTTGAGTGACTTCTCAAATCCTTTTCTATTTCATTAAAACATTCTGACATGCAGTCTCCCAAAATGGCCACCAGAGACAAAAGAGCCCAAATATAGCCCAAATATCACCCAGATGTAGCCCAAGTATAGCCCAATGACAGAATGTCCCAGAGTGTTCTAAAGAACAACTAGAGCGCTAACAGTCCTACTTATTACAAAGGTATAGCACACCTGGAGCCATCGTGATGGGAATAAAGTGGTAACTCTTAAGACATTTAATTTAAAAAGGAACAAAATGAGGGGGTATATTATGCAATAGAAGGTATTATTAGTGCTGCAGAAAGAAAAATTAGGGCACATTTTGAGTGACTTTTCAAATCCTCTTCTATTTCATTAAAAAATTCTGACATGCAGTCTCCCAAAATGGCCACCAGAGACAAAAGAGCCCAAATGTAGCCCAAATATCACCCAGATGTAGCCCAAGTATAGCCCAATGACAGAATGTCCCAGAGTGGTCTAAAGAACAACTAGAGCGCTAACAGTCCTACTTATTACAAAGGTATGGCACACCTGAAGCCATCTTGATTGGAATAAAGTGGTAACTCTTAAAACATTTAATTTAAAAAGGAACAAAATGAGGGGGTATATTTTGCCATATGAATTATGATTAGTGCTGCAGAAAGAAAAATTAGGGCACATTTTGAGTGACTTCTCAAACCCTCTTCAATTTCATTAAAAAATTCTGACATAGTCTCGCAAGATGGCCACCAGAGACAAAAGAGCCTAAATGTAGCCCAAATATCACCCAGATGTACCCCAAGTATAGCCCAATGACAGAATGTCCCAGAGTGTTCTAAAGAACAACTAGAGCGCTAACAGTCTTACTTATGACAAAAGTATGGCACACCAGAAGCCATCTTGATTGGAATGAAGTGGTAAGTCTGAAAACACTCAATTTAAAAAGGAACAACATGAGGGGGTTAATTTTGCCATAGAAAGTATGATTAGTGCTTCAGAAAGAAAAATTAGGGATCATTTTGAGTGACTTCTCAAATCCTCTTCTATTTCATTAAAAAAATTCTGACATGCAGACTGAAACATGCACTTTGAATACCAGCAGCAGACGTCCCTGGTGAGCAGTAGCTTTACTACAGTGATCTAATGTGCAACTAGAGTGCTAACATTCAGAATTTATGGCAAATGTGTGACACATCTGAATGCCTTCTTGATGGAACCAAAGTAAACAAGCATTGAAAATGCAATAGATCTCGCCCTCATTTAAGTTAAAGCCATTCTGTTTGTAATGAGGTGGCTTTTTAGCTTTGCTTTTATTAGTGTTTTTTCAACTTTCATGTAAATAACGCACCGTTTTCACCAAATCGACTTTGCCCAAGCACACCCTTCCCTTCGGCCAACAAATCCCAAAAATTCGGCACACCTGCCGATCCACTCTCCCTACAGCTCACCCAAGCCCCGTCCCTCTAGCGCAACTGGAACACCCCAAATTCACCTTCTCCATGCGCACCAAAAACTCCCATTGAATAACATGACAATTCGCTACTCCGCACAAAAATTGCTCTTTAAAGCACTTCCACTGCTCCGATCCGCTTCAAACTTGGCTGGACACTAGTTCCAGCGATTCCCTAACATCTCACCAAAAATCAGCCCAATCCATCCACTGGAACGGGGACGAATTTCAACCCGAATACGCGCCCCCCGCAAACACAAAAAAAAGCCATAAAACGGCCAAATCTCGACCAAAAACCGCCAAAATCCCTCAAAACCTTGCCAACACCAATACGCACGAAACTGAACCGGCCCCTCAGCCCTAGGCTCCGGGAACCCTACTTAATTGACCCAAAAGCCCTAAAAAAGCAACATAATACACACGAAAACGCCCTAACAACCCTAAAATGCATTTAAGTATATGTATGCATGCATTTATGTTTGTATTTATATGTAGATATACAGATGATATATGTTTATATATGTATGTATATATATATATTCACTGAAAAAACCATAGGCTATAGACCATATATAGTTAGGAATTAGCATTTACAAAACCTTGAAAATTCACTGAAAAAACCATAGGTTATAGACCATATATAGTTAGGAATTAGCATTTACAAAACCTTGAAAATTCACTGAAAAAACCATAGGTTATAGACCATATATAGTTAGGAATTCGCATTTACAAAACCTTATTTTACTCACACAAAACCATTGAAATTCCATATATAGTTAGTTGCACTAACTATATATCGCGCACCCGCAATCCACTGCTGATGATGTCACATATTACATCATTCATGACATGGTCAGTGACATCACTGATGACATCACTGATGACATCTCAAATGACATCACTGATGACATCACTGATGACAACATCCAGTGACTGTATGTTTCTGTAAAGTTAAAATATGTCTTACATATTGAAGAATGAGTGGATGTATAAGTGTCTGGATGAAGGATTTAGTAGGTGCATGACTGACTGTATGAGTGAGTGATTAAATGTGTCTCACTGAGTGCATGGGTTAGTGACTAAACTGTCTTAATTTGTACATCATTATGTCTGTTGTTCTGTAAACTGTTGCATGTGTTGATAAGTAGTTATATGAGTAACTATATGGGTTATTGATTGGTTGCCCAAGTATTTGTATGGGAGACTGAGTGTGTGTGTGGGTGGCTGGGAGGTGTATGACTCTGTGCATAGATGTGTGAGCAGTTGATTCACTAGATGTATGGTTTCAAAAGTGCATGTGGAAACAGCTGTATGGGCGGTTGACTGTGTGCATGAGTGTATTGGTGAGTGAATGGATATCTCAGTGCTACATGTCAAAGTAAGTACATATGTAAAACACAGTACATGTGAGAGTTGACATATACAAATAACTGTGCATAAGAGCCAGTGAATGTGTGAGTGGCTGTATGGATCATTGTGAACTTGTATCAGGGATTGTATAAGAGAGTAAATATGTGTTAGTATATGTTTGAATAAGTAAAGTTTGTATAACTGTATAGTTGAGGAAATGGAGGTGTGATTGATTCTTTGCATGACTGACTAGGTGTGTGAGTAACTCCATGGATGAGTGACAGTCTGTGAGTGTCTGTTTACACTGATTGTATCTAAGGTTATATTAGAGTCTGAAGAGGTTCATCGTATTATCACATGAATGATATCATCAGTGATGTGATCAGTAATGTCAAATGAGATGTCATCAGTGATGTCATCAGTGATGTCATTTGAGATGTCATCATTGATGTCATTTGAGATGTCATCAGTGATGTCATCAGTGATGTCACTGACCATGTCATGAATGATGTAATATGTGACATCATCAGCAGTGGATTGCGGGTGCGCGATATATAGTTAGTGCAACTAACTATATATGGAATTTCAATGGTTTTGTGTGAGTAAAATAAGGTTTTGTAAATGCGAATTCCTAACTATATATGGTCTATAACCTATGGTTTTTTCAGTGAATATATATATATATATATATATATAATATATATATATATATATATATATATATATATATATATATATATATATATATATATATATATATATATATATATATATATATATATATATATATATTACCTACTGACGGTCACCAGTAGGTATATATAGTTAGGACCTAGTTACCATAGGAAATGCCCAATATTCTATTGGGAATAACTTTGGCGCCGATTGAGGAATCTGGTGTAATTTTCCTTAAATTTGCTCATCTATGCTCCGCTGATTCCCTGAAAGTTTTGGGGGGATTCGTCAAGCGGGGGCCGAGAAAAAAGGGGCATCCCAAAACGTGTTTTCCCTATGTTAATTTCCATAGGGACCTTTAGACACGGCTACAGCCCGAACGGCTAAATGGAATTACACCAAACTTGGCAAAATGGTAGGGCCTGGTATGCAGATGTGCCTTTGCTATGTTTGGTGAAAATCCCTCCAGTAGTTCTTGAGGAAATTGAATTTGAAAATTTTCAAACAGCATTTTCTATGGGACCTTTAGACACGGCTACAGCCTGAACACCTGAACGGAATTACACCAAACTTGGCAAAATGGTAGGGACAGGGATGCAGTAGTGCCTTTTCTTTATTTGGTAAAAATCCCTCCAGTAGTTGTTGAGAAAATTGAATTTGAGCAAATTATATATCTATATGGGCTCAACATTCTATTGGGAATAACTTTGGCGCCGATTGAGGAATCTGCGTGTAATTTTCCAGAATTTTGGCCAGCTGCGCTCCGCTCCTTCCCTGAAAGTTTCAGGGGGATTCGTCAAGCGGGAGCCGAATGGGGGGTCCCAAAACGTGTTTTCCCCATGTTAATTTACATAGGGACCTTTAGACACTGCTACAGCACGAACGGCTGAATGGAATTACACCAAACTTGTCAAAATGGTAGGGCCTGGTATGCACATGTGCCTTTGCTATTTTTGGTGAAAATCCCTCCAGTAGTTCTTGAGACAATTGAATTCGAAATTGTTCAAATGGCATTTTCTATGGGACCTTTAGACACGGCTACAGCCCGAACGGCTGAACGGAATTACACCAAACTTGGCAAAATGGTAGGGACAGGTATACAGTAGTGCCTTTTCTATATTTGGTGAAAATCCCTCTAGTAGTTGTTGAGAAAATTGAATTTGAGCAAATTATATATCTATATGCGCTCACCATACGCGCACCGTACGCGTACGGTACGCGTACCGTACGCGTTCATGTGCGTACCCTTACGTGCGCGAGCGAGTTTCTGATTGGCTGGCAGTCGACTGTCAACATTCCAAACTGTCCAAACCAGGAAGTGTTGGCCACCATCTTGTTTTTCAGGAGAACTGAGGCACAAGAGAGCCCAAAACAAGAGTGGAAAACACGAAAAGGGGGCAGGGTAGAGACCCCCAACCCTCTAGCCCTTCTCAGGGGGTCCCAGAAGGACCCCCAAGGGCAAACCCCCCCCAAAAATTGAAAAAATCGAGGGGTACGCACACCGTACGTGTTTGGTACGCGTACTGTGCTCGTACCCCGCGATTTAATTTTTTTTTTTTAACATTTTGCACTTGGTGGTCCTTCTGGGACCCCCTGAGAAGGGCTAGGTGGTCAGGGGGTCAGGGAGTCTCTACCCTGCCCCCTTTTCGCATTTTCCACTCTTGTTTTGTGCTCTCTTGTGCCTCACTTCTCCTGAGAAACAAGATGGCTGCTCAGATGGTCCCAGAAGGATAATAACATATATAAACGTTATCCGCTAATAGAATTAGCATTTACAAAACCTTTGAAATTTATTTAAAAAATATATAGGTTTCACGCCTGATATAGTTAGGAAATAGCATTTAAAAAACCTTGCAAATTCACTTAAAAAAACATAGGTTTCAGGTCTTATAAAGTTAGGAATTAGCATTATAAAAACCTTGCAAATTCACTTAAAAAACTATAGGTTTCAGGCCTTATATAGTTAGGAATTAGCATTTAAAAAACCATTGAAATTGCTCCTATATAGTTAGTTGTACTAACTATATTTCGCGCACCCGCAATCCACTGCGGATGATCTCACATATTACATAATTCCTGACATGGTCAGTGACATCACTGATGACATCACTGATGACATCTCAAATTACATCACCGATGACATCTTATTTGACATCACTGATCGCATCACTAATGATATCATGCATGTGATAATACGATGCACCTCCTCACACTCTAATATAACCTTTGACACACCCAGTGTTAAATACAGACTTCCATTCTTGAAACCATTGACACACCAATACCAGTTACTACATACGCACTCACTGATTCCTAGGTCTACACATTCATTCACCAATAGAATCACTCATTCATACAGTCACTCATCAATACAACGCTATCATATGCACTCATACACCTATACAGACACTCACACATTGCCACTCATCCATGGAGTTACTCACACACCTAGTCATTCATGCAAAGAATCAATCACACTTCCATTTCATCAACTATACAGTTATACAAACAACACCTTACTTATTCAAACATATACTAACACATACTTACTCTCTTATACAATCACTGATACAACTACACAATGATCCATACAGCCACTCACACATTCACTGGCTCTTATGTATAGTCATTTATATATGCCAACTCTCACATGCACTGTGTTTTACATATGTTTTACATATGTACTTACTTGGACATGTAGCACTGAGATATCCATTCACCGACACACCCTTGCACACAGTCAACCGCCCATATAGCTGTTTCCACATGCACTCTTGAACTCATACACCTAGTGAATCAACTGCTCACACATCTATGCACAGAGTCATACACCTCCCAGCCACCCACACACATACTCAGTCTCCCATACAAATACTTGGGCAACCAATCAATAACCCATATACTTAATCATAAAGCTACTAGTCAGTCATGCAAAGAATCAATCACACTTCCATTTCCTCAACTATACAGTTATACACACCTTACGTATTCAAACATATACTAACACATATTTATTCTCTTATACAATCCTTGATACAAGTTCACAATGATCAATACAGCCACTCACAAATTCACTGGCTCTTATGCACAGTTATTTATATATGTCAACTCTCACATGTACTGTGTTTTACATATGTACTTACTTTGACATGTAGCACTGAGATATCCATTCACTCACCAATACACTCATGCACACAGTCAACCGCCCATACAGCTGTTTCCACATGCACTTTTGAACCCATACATCTAGTGAATCAAATGCTCACACATCTATGCACAGAGTCACACACTTCCCAGCCACCCACACACACACACACTCAGTCTCCCATTCAAATACTTGGGCAACCAATTAATAACCCATATAGCCACTAATATAGCTAATGATCAACACATGCAGCAGCTTACACAACAACAGACATACTGATGCACACATTCAGACAGTTTAGTCACTAACCCATGCATTTAGTAGACACATTTAATCACTCACTCATACAGTCAGTCACGCACCTACTAAATCCTTCATCCAGAAACTTATACATCCACTCATTCTTCAATATGTAAAACATATTTAAACTTTACAGAAACAAACAGTCACTGGATAATGTCATCAGTGATGTCATCAGTGATGTCAAATGAGATGTCATCAGTGATGTCATTTGAGATGTCATTAGTGATGTCATCAGTGATGTCACTGACCATGTCATGAATGATGTAATATGTGACATCATCAGCAGTGGATTGCGGGTGCGCGAAATATAGTTAGTACAACTAACTATGTAGGAGCAATTTCAATGTTTTTTAAATGCTAATTCCTAACTATAAAAGGCCTGAAACCTATGTTTTTAAGTGAATATACATATATATATATATATATATATATATATATATATATATATATATATATATATATATATATATATATATATATATATATATATATATATATATATATATATATATATATATATATATATATAAAGGATTCACTTGAGGTTCTATTCAATGTGGCACCACAAGGGAAAGAATCGAGTTACCTGGGGACCAAATTCCACCTTTTGAGACACCCGTTAGTATGGAGATCCACCAGAGAAAAACTACTCGCCACAAACCAATATAGTGCAAGAAACTGGGAGGAATATGTTTTTTTCATGACTTCAAAATATTGAAATGCCACCCCAGTCAAAGGCAGGAAACAAAACCCTTATTTGTAATTTTACAACGTTTTCAGTTACTGAGTATGGTGCTAATGTGAAGGTTAGTGAGCACTTGATAGTCCTGGCCTAACTTCTGGGTAATGCTACGTAACAGGCCACTTCAGCTACACAGTGTGTCTGCTGTACAATCAACAGATGAATCAATGAGTCTATCTGCCTCTAACCACTGTTAGTTTTTACTGTTGCTGGTCTTTTATAATATTTTTATGCTGCTGAGTCCAAATTTTTCGGAATACCAGTCTAAGTAAAGGGTGCCAAAATGTTGTATGCATGAACATGTTATAGAGAAATATCGTCTGGCACAAATATCATTCTCTAAATATTGTTCACAAAGGTATTGTCTAATTGGATTTCCATTTTCTATTATTAATTGTCATGTGAAGATATTTTTGTAAACGATATTTATTACCTGATATTTAAATTAGTGCAAAAATAATCTGACTACAACATTGTGGTACCGTCCAGCAACAACAGATATCCTATGTATTTGCAGGGTGCCCATCTTGTTTACAAGATGGGCACCCGACGAGATGTAATAGCCCCTTGTAAGATGGCACATTACCACTTTGCAATATTTTTGGCAATGAAATAGAGATTCATAGGTTATTCAAAAAATATAAATGTTGCAGCTTCTGTCCAAACTCCTTCAGTGGGCGTGTCAGGAGGGCTATTAGACATGGTTCTCTCTAGTGAACGGATTTAAAAACCTGTTGATGTTTGACATTTCATAAAGCAAGACTCATAGCTGGGGGCTCCAAAGCTGGATGTGGCCAGCGCCTCTTAGAATTCTTGAAAGAGCTTGCATCTGACTAACTATGTGTATTAGTTGCTGACTTTCCAGCGTATCCACCGCAAGCCAGTTAGGAACACTCTGTTTTCTATGAAGTCGGCTCTGTTTGTTCCACATAGATAAAAAATATTTACCGAATTCACCTATAACCATAACAAAACTTGCATTGAAAAACAAACCGCCTACCCCAGATGGCAATCAGAAGGCACAGTTCTGCGTGCCAGTCTAAGTGGGTCAGCTGCTAGTCATCCGTGTTTGTGAAGTAATAAAATGTTGAAAAACTCAGGCATGTTACTTTGCAATTATATTCCTGATAGAGGCTGTATTAAAGACAGGGTAACTAATTAAGAGAACATTCACGAGCAAGATGATAAAAATCATTTAGAATGAAGACTGTAAACTAAATAAATACTGAGACAATATGAGAGGGCCAGAAAAGATTGACAGAAATGACATGAATGTAGTGTGGAAGAGGAACGTTATTTGTTACAGGCTTTTGGGCATATGTACAAAGAAATGGCGCAGCACGGTGCTGCAAGCAATTTACCTGCACCACATGGATTCATTTAAAAAAAATGCAGGGATGCGCTGAATTAAGGTGCAATACTGTGTTTTCCATTGCACCAGCACTAAAAAAATCTGCCAAGCACCAGCACATGCATCCTTCTGCAAGGGTGCCTAAGTTCCAGGGATGATTGTGTTTGTGCAACAAGGGACCAATTATTAAAGGTGTTTTGCGCACACATAGGATGAGCAAAAAATGAGAAGGAATTCTGGGGCATATTAGCAAGGCAGGTGATGTGAAATTATCGCCCTTTTGCGGCCGTTTTCGGCCGAAAAGCTGCGATAATTTCATCACCCTATCAGCAAAGACACGCTATTGCGTGTTCTGCTGATTTTGCGCCCTTTTCAACAACGCCCGGCTTTGCATCTCTAATGAGATGCAAATAGGGCGTTCCAGGGCAAAATAATAGGAGAAATGTCGCTAAGCGACATTTCTCCTATTATCAAGCTGCTCGCTAATAAGCAGAGCGTTAGGAAAAGGAGCGCTAACCACAGTTATTGCTACTTTCCTAACGCATGCTTGTGACCTGTACTTAGCCATGTAATCCAATGGGAGGTGGATTACATTGCTAAAATTGTCCTGCCATATCAGCAGGGTTATCGCCATTTTCAATGGAATATCGCTGGAAAACCAGCAATATTCCATTGAAAACGGCGATAATCCCCGCAATTGTAGGGATTTTTATCTCCATGGCGTTCAGCGTTGTTGATACATGAATTCCTCACGCTAGACACCAGGAGTATGACATCGCTTTAATAACTCTAACTGTTGATAAGATCTTTGGCAGATTCTTCGGTTCAAAATATACTCAATCTGAAGATCAGCCCCAGACACTAAGTTCATTGAAGGGGTTTTTACTTGATGAAATACTAAGTCCTGATGATGGTCTTATAAAATTCAAGAGAAAAGACCGAAACGTCGACCAAAGTCATCAACTCCTCAGCTTTCACGCATTGAAGGACACCTTTATACATCTTTTGATTTTGGTCTTCTTCATCCAAATTCTTTTAGGAGCTGATTAAATGTTATGAACTGATGAGTGAATATAGATACACTGCTTTTCATGACTTTGATTCAAAGTTTTGTTCTATTGTTTGTCCCCACAATTTGTTCTTTGTGATTTACTTGAATACAATTTATTTTAATCATAACTTCTCTTGGCTGTGTGCTTCTTCTCTTTTTGCTCTACTTTTTACTAGATTGAATATATTCTTTCTAAATAAACTGTTCAACTAATGTCTAAGTAATCCTGTGGATACATTGGGCTTAATTATTCAAAGAGCCTATGATTTAAACACATTGAAATTGTTTTGAATAAACTAAAAAATAAAATCCCTTGTAGCCACCCTCTACATAAACTAACTATTGCCCAAGCCTACAAGGGTTGATTGGGTTTCCCCAGGTCCTTAAGATTGCAGATATTGTGGCAGAGCATTCCACTATCTGGCCGCATTCACTGTAAAGCCTCTTCCACCCCATTTTCATCTTGGGACAGTTATGAGTCTTGCATCTGAAGACCGCAGTGTTCTTTGAGGTGCGTACCAGCGAAATCGCTGTTTTTAATATTGGTTCGGTTCCCTGAAGGGCTGTAAAAACCAGACAGAGAGACTTAAATTGAGTGCACTTCCTAACTGGCAGCCAGGTACGTTTTTTGATTTTGGCTGAAATTGAATCGAACTTTGGTGTGCCTGTAAGGAGTCTAGCTGCTGCATTCTGCGTAATCTGAAGTTTATTTAAAGACCCTTCCTGGATTTTAAGATATGAGCTGTTGCAGTAGTCTAATGTGGACATTATTATTGCAGTAACACCAGTTTGTTGTCCATCTTTGGGTAGAAGTAGCATGATTTTTATGTATGATCTGAGGATATATGCAGTTGATGAGTCCACTGTGTTCACCTGGTCTCAGAAACTCAGTTTATCGTCTATCCAAATTCCCAAATTCTTCACTTTCCTTATAGGTGTGGGGAGCAGACCTGATGCCTCAGTCAACAATCAGGAGTCCAGAAGTTAGGGTTGTTGCCAAACAGCACAACCTCCATTTTGCTGGAGTTGAGTTTCAAGCAATTTTGTGCCATCCAACTACCCACGGTGTTCATGCAGTCCTGTAGTATCGACGCAGTTTCCTGGAACATTTCTGGTTGAATAGACACCACAATTTGGGTGTCATTCGCATTGGACATCAGGGTGAATCCAAAGGATTCAATTAGGGGTGCAAATGAGGACACATAAATATTGAATAGTGTTTGGCTCAATGGCGACCGCTGCGGCACACCGGAAGGTAGGAAAAAGATTCTGCTTCAAATTCTTCCATGGCCACTGTTTGAATTCTACCGGAAAGAAAGGATCGAAGAAGTTTCCAAGCAGTGCCTCTAACTCCTATTTCATCCAATCGGTCCATCAGCAAAGCATGATGGACCGTGTTGAATGCTGCAGATAGGTCCAACATGATCAAGGCAGCCTTTCCTCCCTGATCCAAAATGGTCCTAATCTCCTCTGTGGATTTAAGAAGTGCTCTTTCCATACTGTGACTGTAGGAAGGTACATCCTGACTATGGTTGCCCCCAACTTTTTGCCCTGTGTTTTAGCTGGTTTTGGACATAGTCGACCTGGGACCCTGCCAATCAGGACCCCAGGCCTACTGCTCTCTCTTTAAAATGGATTCCATGTGCCCTAGGTGCATTTCCAATTGGTACTGGGCCACCTTATCAGACCCCGTAACGCAGGGCATAGGTGTACCCAGGGCCGCCAGGGGCTGCAGCATGTATTATGCCACCCCTGGCTGGCCTCCTAAATTTGACACAACTGGCTGCATGACAGCTGGGGCGAAGTCGTGTAATCACACTTTGCTTTAGATATAGTAGCCCTATATCTAACCATACCATGGACACCCGAGTTCCTATCAGTCACTCCTATGGCAGGCCTTGACAATCCTGAAGGCAGAGTGCGTGGGCTCGTGTGAACTAGGTTCTGGCCCGAGCCGAGCCCGGTTGCAGCTTGCGGAATCAAGACCCAATGGCTGTTCCATGATAACGCGTACCACATCGGTAACTTCGGTGTCGCGTTATCAAGACATGTCGAGTAAGGTGTCATACGAATCGGGATGCTGCCCTCTCACCAACTCTGGCGACGAGGTTAGCATTCCGCCCTTCTAGAGGGACACGACATGTACGTAACTGTGAACCCCGGTTAAAGTTAACTAAAGCCTCAGCTCCACAAAATGGATGCTGCCACCACAGACACGAGTCTGACCTCCTGCAGCTGGGAGTCCTTCCAGCGAGGAGAGCTTGGACAAAGGGTTTCCTGTCGAGGGCGGTGTTCGCACCGTCCCAGACAGGGTTTGTGTATTCTGGGTAGGTAGGGCTTTTGCGAGAAGGTGACTGCGGAGTGGCACCCCGGTGCTCACTACGCATCTGCCGGTCAGAACCAGTTCCAGGGGCGCCAACCCTGGCCTGGGGAAAGTCCGGCAGGGGAGAGGGGTGTAACTACCCCCCTTCCTGGTCCCACCCTTAGGGCAGGACCTAGTCATGTACCCACCCCTTTCTTTAGAATAAAGGCCGGAGCGGGGACCCTTCCAAATTAGATCATCTTTGATTCAAGAACTACTTTCTACGAAAGGACATTCAAGACTCTTCTCAAGATTTCTCCCTTGTGACTAAGGAGTAGTCACCCTGCATCAGCGGGCACCACCTAAGAACTCTGCGGTTTGCTGTAAGTCCTTCCTCAAGGAATCCGACGGCCCAGCTCGACGAGAACCGGCTTCCCTGGCACCTCTGACCTCTACCCACGTCATCAGCTCAGCTGTGATCTGTGGGTGCGACGAGACCTCGAGGGACCGGCCATCATCAGAACCTGCACGCTCTTAACCAGCACGACCTTCGAAGCAATTCCCTGGTGAGTGCTCTGGGGTCCGAGAAGCCCCGACCCTGAGCCGCTCCAGCACCGAAGTGCAGTCCCCCAGCATCTCCACGATCTGCGTGGGGCCCTTCTGCTCGCTGCTCAGCACGTTGTCTGGTCACTAGCCGCTGGCTTGTGCCCTTCTGTGACGACATCCGGAAATCAACCCTGCCGGTCTGGTTGCTCCAGACTGGCCCTTGCTTCCATCTTTTCGAGAAGCACCCCGGACCCTCCTGGTCCACTCAAGACGCCATCTTAGGCCCACCCCGTGGCCCTGAGATCTGCCAAGGCTTGTTGTCCCATCCTGGGCCCAGCGACGCCGACAGCATCATCCTTCGTGGGACAGCTCGCACCTCCACCGTGGTCGCCGACAACGCCTCCTGGTCCGTGAGACTGCAGAGCCTAGCGTCGCCCACTCACCTGGTCGAGGTGACGGCCAACCGGTGCCTTCCTGGTACCCTCTGACTACTGGCTAGTAGTACGAACTTGGTCCCCTCTGCTTTCAGGTATCCTCAATCTCTGATCCAGGCTTGGATCTCTACGAACTATTCATCACTGGTCGCCGGCCAGCAACTCCTTTTCTTCCGGCTCCTGGCTCGTCAGCGAAGACCCCGACGCCTGTAAGACTTGTGCAGCCGCAGCCCTCGTGGCTAGGTAACTCGGCATTTCGGTGCCTGCATAGCCTCTTTACTCTAGGGTCCCGAGTCCCTCGCTTCCGACTTGCCTTATCGGGTCCGCCCGAGACCTTAATCTTTCCGTGTCCTCGGACACTTGTTTTAATTGTGCACTTGAAGTATTTGCTAAAGAGATTTGGTTTGTGCTTAGTACCCTGTCCTCATAAAGAGTACAGGGCTGTTGTGATTCTTAATAAATATACTGTTTATTTTCATAACACTTGTGTGGTGTCCTTTCACTGGGTGTTCAAGGGGTACATGTGTGGTAAACAGCTGGCTTAACGCGCCCTCTCGAGTCTTTAGCCTTAGACTGCTCGTATCCACGCTACTAGGATAGCTGGTCTATAGGTTGACTTACAACCAAACACCATAAGGGTCGTTGGAACGATACATAGCGGTCGCTAGAATAGCGAACGTTGCATATCGGGCCAACTTCTCACATTGGTGAGCAGCGGTTGGGATTTGAGCTTGCTGTTGTTTTACCACACGTATCCTAAGAATATCTTGTTGAAAGATCGCACAAGTACTATTAGTACATATAACTAAAGCTTAGAATACTCTGAGTTCTACTGAACCAGCTGTTGTAGCTCCTCAAGGCTTAGCACACCTTGGCTACAACTCTTAGCAAGGGAACAGTAGGTAAACACGTAGTGTAGGTAGGTGCATCACTTACACCACACTAGAAGCAGTATGTCGGACAAAGGAGGAAACTCTGGGTCTCCCCTTGTGTCAGTTGACCCTCCACAGGTCATCCCTTCAGGATATACTGTGCTGAACTTCAAGGAGTTACGACAGCTGTGTCACTCCAGGAAGATCAAGCAGGGGTCTAACCCCACAGCGTCCTTTCTGATTGGTCTCTTGGAGACTTATGATGCCAGAAGGGCTGAGAAACTTCTTAGCTCTTCTAATCCAGAAGGAGACATGCCTCCCCTCGAGGGAACCAGAGACGATCCTGACCTCATCCACCTCGCAACTGAGAACGAAGATGTGGAGGATGATGAGGATGAGGATCCCTCTGGGGATGAGGCAGATAAGGGACAGGTAGAAGTCGTTAGACTAAGCAGGTCCAACTTAAGCAAACATGACAGTGGTACTGGGGGACCCCTGGGGCCGCTATCAGGTCAGCTTAACATTGGGAATGGACGAGCCAGATCTCTGTCAAGAGACTCTGGCAGATCCCTTCGAACCAATGGCTCTCTCAACTCTTCTCACAGAGGAATGTCTTCCCCTAAGAGGAGAGTGTACGAAGCTGAAGAAAGGGCAATCAAACTGAGGATTGAAAGGGAAGAACTTGCCCTGGCCAAAGAGAGACTTGCCTTTGCTAGAGAGCAACAGTTAAGTGGGGAAGTCCCCACTGGTGGCAGCATTGTACCTAGTAATAGGGAAAGGAGTTTTGATACGAAACACCTTGGTAAGATAGTGCCCCCCTTTAAACAAGGGGACGACATCCACAAATGGATTACTGCTTTGGAGAGGGCCTGCACGGTGCAAGGTGTTCCCCAGAGTCAGTGGGCAGCTATCTTGTGGCTCTCCTTTGAAGGTAAAGGAAGAGACAAGCTCCTCACTACAAGGGTAGAGGATGCTAATAATTACCACGTCTTGAAGAATACACTGGTTGATGGGTTTGGTTTAACCACTGAACAATACAGGATGCTGTTCAGAGACACCCAGAAAACTCAGTCTCAAGATTGGACTGACTTTGTTGATTGTGCCACTAAGGCTTTTGAAGGCTGGTTACTGGGTAGTAAGGTTACTGATTTTAAAGGATTGTATAATCTAATTATGAGGGAGCAAATCTTAAATAATTGTCAGAACCAGTTATTACATCAGCACCTGGTAGACTCTGATCTGACCTCTCCACAGGAATTGGGTAAGAGGGCAGACAAATGGGTCAGAACCAGGGTTAGGCCTAAAAACCAGGGTGGTGACCAGAAAAAGGAATCAACCAAGCCTCAAGAGAAGGGTGGGGATAAATCCACAGAGAAGACTTCCCAAGGGCCCCAAAACTCCAACAAGGGTGGTGGGTCCCAGAACACTCCTTCAGAACAGAAGAAACCTTATTGCCATGCCTGTAAACAGGTGGGTCATTACAAAAGTGATGCCAGTTGCCCTAAAAATGGTAATAAGGGAAATATAACCCCAGGTAATACTCCTAAACCTCCTGTTACCACTAGTGGTAATCCCCCAGGTGGTGGGAGTGCCCCCAAGAATGTGGTGGGCATTACTTTGGGCAATCAGGAGGACTATGGCCTAGCCAGGTTCCCTGACCACACTCTTGTCTGTGAGACTGGCATGGGGTTTGCCAACTTCACTACTGGACCCCACATTCTGGGGAAGTATAGACAAGAAGTTTTAGTGAATGGTCAGAAAGTTGAGGCATTCAGAGACACAGGGGCCAGCCTCACCACGGTGAGTGACCATCTGGTCCCCTCTGCTCAACTGACCCCTGGTTTTACTTATCAGGTGACAGACATTCATGGAGTGAAGAGAAGGCATCCCATGGCAGTAGTCAAGCTCAGTTGGGGTAATGTCACAGGGCCCATGAGAGTGGCAGTGACAGATAACCTACCTGTAGATTGCTTACTGGGGAACGACCTGGAACTCTCAGCATGGGCTGAGGTGGAGCAAGAAACTCACTCCAGACTGATAGGCCTATCCAGACAGGTTAGTGGGGCAGTAATAGCTACAGCCCCAGTCCAAGCACCATTCCTCCCTGAAAAGGTTGGAAGGGCAGTGGTAGCCACTGCCCAGGCTCAGACAGACTTTCCAGAACAGGATAGGAGGGCTGTGACAGTCACAGCCCAAACACAGACTGAGTGCCCTCCTGAAAAGGTTGGCAAGGTTGAAATGGTCTCAGCCTCTACTCAAACAGATAGTGAGGTTGTGAAGCCTGAAACAATGGATCACTCCACTCAAACAGAGAGCATTGAGGAGGAAGAAGAGTCTTCCCCCTCCCAGACACTAGGTGAGAGCCAGCCTCCTCAGGGAACTGACTCTACCCCTGTTGAAGGAACTGCCCCAGAGGTAGTCAGGCCTAGCCTGGCAGAGCCCCTGATGACAGTGGACCCTTCCCAGGTGGGACCCAGTCTGGAGCAGGTAACCTGCACCTCTCTACCCTGTCTCAGTCAGCCCAGGGCTGAAGAGATTAGGGAGGCCAGTGATGGACCCAAAAGGGCCCCCTGTCCAAAAGAACCCCTTAATCAGCAGATTAGGATCACTGAAGCTGGTAAACCTAGCCAAGTGAAAATAGAACAGACTCCTGAGGGATCCCCCTTAAAAGTAGTTAGGGAACTCCCACAGCTGGACACTGTTGGGCACAGCCAAACATGGGGCCTAAAAACCCCAGACCTGACCTGTCCCTCCAGTAAGCCAAACAGAGGGACTCAGCCTCCAGCTTTAGGTAGCCAGAGGCTGACCCTGAGAGCTCAGTGCATCTCAGCTAAAGAAAGGAAGGCACACATGATGAATGGTGATTGGAGGAAGTTGAGCCCAAAGGTAGAGGAGCCTCACTTCAGTACTCCATCCCAGCATCAGCCTTCTTCTTTCCCAAGACACACCAGAGACAGAGATTCCCTATGGTGGAGACCCTCAGATACCCTTAGGGTGAGGGGTTGCCTAGTGGACCATGACACAGGGGGAAACCAAGCCAGAGCTGGTCCTTCCTTATATGGCCACTTAGGTAATAGAGGCTTACCTGGACAAGGATAGCCTTATCTCCTTTCGTTTGGGGGGGGGTTGTGTAGGAAGGTACATCCTGACTATGGTTGCCCCCAACTTTTTGCCCTGTGTTTTAGCTGGTTTTGGACATAGTCGACCTGGGACCCTGCCAATCAGGACCCCAGGCCTACTGCTCTCTCTTTAAAATGGATTCCATGTGCCCTAGGTGCATTTCCAATTGGTACTGGGCCACCTTATCAGACCCCGTAACGCAGGGCATAGGTGTACCCAGGGCCGCCAGGGGCTGCAGCATGTATTATGCCACCCCTGGCTGGCCTCCTAAATTTGACACAACTGGCTGCATGACAGCTGGGGCGAAGTCGTGTAATCACACTTTGCTTTAGATATAGTAGCCCTATATCTAACCATACCATGGACACCCGAGTTCCTATCAGTCACTCCTATGGCAGGCCTTGACAATCCTGAAGGCAGAGTGCGTGGGCTCGTGTGAACTAGGTTCTGGCCCGAGCCGAGCCCGGTTGCAGCTTGCGGAATCAAGACCCAATGGCTGTTCCATGATAACGCGTACCACATCGGTAACTTCGGTGTCGCGTTATCAAGACATGTCGAGTAAGGTGTCATACGAATCGGGATGCTGCCCTCTCACCAACTCTGGCGACGAGGTTAGCATTCCGCCCTTCTAGAGGGACACGACATGTACGTAACTGTGAACCCCGGTTAAAGTTAACTAAAGCCTCAGCTCCACAAAATGGATGCTGCCACCACAGACACGAGTCTGACCTCCTGCAGCTGGGAGTCCTTCCAGCGAGGAGAGCTTGGACAAAGGGTTTCCTGTCGAGGGCGGTGTTCGCACCGTCCCAGACAGGGTTTGTGTATTCTGGGTAGGTAGGGCTTTTGCGAGAAGGTGACTGCGGAGTGGCACCCCGGTGCTCACTACGCATCTGCCGGTCAGAACCAGTTCCAGGGGCGCCAACCCTGGCCTGGGGAAAGTCCGGCAGGGGAGAGGGGTGTAACTACCCCCCTTCCTGGTCCCACCCTTAGGGCAGGACCTAGTCATGTACCCACCCCTTTCTTTAGAATAAAGGCCGGAGCGGGGACCCTTCCAAATTAGATCATCTTTGATTCAAGAACTACTTTCTACGAAAGGACATTCAAGACTCTTCTCAAGATTTCTCCCTTGTGACTAAGGAGTAGTCACCCTGCATCAGCGGGCACCACCTAAGAACTCTGCGGTTTGCTGTAAGTCCTTCCTCAAGGAATCCGACGGCCCAGCTCGACGAGAACCGGCTTCCCTGGCACCTCTGACCTCTACCCACGTCATCAGCTCAGCTGTGATCTGTGGGTGCGACGAGACCTCGAGGGACTGGCCATCATCAGAACCTGCACGCTCTTAACCAGCACGACCTTCGAAGCAATTCCCTGGTGAGTGCTCTGGGGTCCGAGAAGCCCCGACCCTGAGCCGCTCCAGCACCGAAGTGCAGTCCCCCAGCATCTCCACGATCTGCGTGGGGCCCTTCTGCTCGCTGCTCAGCACGTTGTCTGGTCACTAGCTGCTGGCTTGTGCCCTTCTGTGACGACATCCGGAAATCAACCCTGCCGGTCTGGTTGCTCCAGACTGGCCCTTGCTTCCATCTTTTCGAGAAGCACCCCGGACCCTCCTGGTCCACTCAAGACGCCATCTTAGGCCCACCCCGTGGCCCTGAGATCTGCCAAGGCTTGTTGTCCCATCCTGGGCCCAGCGACGCCGACAGCATCATCCTTCGTGGGACAGCTCGCACCTCCACCGTGGTCGCCGACAACGCCTCCTGGTCCGTGAGACTGCAGAGCCTAGCGTCGCCCACTCACCTGGTCGAGGTGACGGCCAACCGGTGCCTTCCTGGTACCCTCTGACTACTGGCTAGTAGTACGAACTTGGTCCCCTCTGCTTTCAGGTATCCTCAATCTCTGATCCAGGCTTGGATCTCTACGAACTATTCATCACTGGTCGCCGGCCAGCAACTCCTTTTCTTCCGGCTCCTGGCTCGTCAGCGAAGACCCCGACGCCTGTAAGACTTGTGCAGCCGCAGCCCTCGTGGCTAGGTAACTCGGCATTTCGGTGCCTGCATAGCCTCTTTACTCTAGGGTCCCGAGTCCCTCGCTTCCGACTTGCCTTATCGGGTCCGCCCGAGACCTTAATCTTTCCGTGTCCTCGGACACTTGTTTTAATTGTGCACTTGAAGTATTTGCTAAAGAGATTTGGTTTGTGCTTAGTACCCTGTCCTCATAAAGAGTACAGGGCTGTTGTGATTCTTAATAAATATACTGTTTATTTTCATAACACTTGTGTGGTGTCCTTTCACTGGGTGTTCAAGGGGTACATGTGTGGTAAACAGCTGGCTTAACGCGCCCTCTCGAGTCTTTAGCCTTAGACTGCTCGTATCCACGCTACTAGGCTAGCCGGTCTATAGGTTGACTTACAACCAAACACCATAAGGGTCGTTGGAACGATACATAGCGGTCGCTAGAATAGCGAACGTTGCATATCGGGCCAACTTCTCACAGTGGCCCTCTCTGAAACCATACTGAGTTGGGTTCAGTGCCTGGGAGTCAAGCAGAAATTTGTTGAGTAGTGCATTTTATATTTCTTTTAATGATTTTTGCTGGCAGTGGTAGCCTGGATACGGTTCTAAAATTAATTGAATCATTAGCGTCCAGGCTGGGTTTCTTCAGTAGGGGCCGGATTGATGCATGCTTCCAAACTCTAGGAAAATATCCTTCTGTATACATTATGTTAAAAATGGAGGTCAGTTTTTAAGAAACTGGTTCTACTGCTAGTTTTACTACAGAACTCGGGCAAGGGTCATAAGGGGAGCCTAACTTTACCTTCGCAAAAAGATTGAGGGTGTCTGATTTTCTTAGTATGGCAAAGCTGTCTAATCATGGGGCATCATCTTTTGCTTTCCTTTGATCGGTTGCCAAGTCACTACTAGTATTGGATGAGAAATCCGAAAATGTTTGGAAGATATCGTTGCACAGTTCTTGACTGGTTGAAATAGTTGGGGAACATGGGCGGGTCAGAGTATTTACTATTTTGAAAAGCTCTTTATGCAAGTTTTTGCAGTTTTAATTCTGTTAGAAAAATACTCCTGTTTCTTACTTTGAAGCAACTGTTTGTAGTATGCAAGGCTTGCTTTATATTCTTTTTTGTCCTTTTCCTTGTAATCCTTCCTCCAGGTTCCTTCCAGGTGCTTACAGGCCAATTGTTGGTTCCTATGCTCTTGAGAATACCAAGGGGAGGAAGGCTGTTACCTAGTGTTTCGAAGGCATTTTCTGGGTGCTACTTTGTTACCTGCAACTTCCATCCATTTAGTATAGGACCTAGTTGCTTCATCCAGATCATTAAGAGTTGTGGTAGTAGACGAAGTTAACAATTGTTGTAGCTCCTCTGCTTCTATCTTGTTCCATGATTTTTCTCTGAGACTTTTGTAGTGTGGTCAGGGATGGTGAGCTCAAACAGCACTGCCCAGTGGTCTGACCATACCAGGGGAGGGTGCTCATGAACGACAAATGCACGTTATTTGAGAAAATGCCATCCGACGTATGGCCAGCCTGATGAGTTGCACCCATCACCTGTTGTTCTAGATTACCACCCCTCATCAGATCCAGCAGATTGATAGTGTCATGGTCACAGGGAGACTCAAGATGATAATTATCACCTAAAATTGTATAGAGTTGGTGCTGATCCCTTTTTCTAGTATACTGCCTACTTGTGTTAAAAATCGTCCTCTCGGGCCCGGAGGCCTGTAAATTAGAGCGCCTCTAAAAGTATAGTGGTGTGAGAGATTAAGAGAAAACTCTAGCACTTCACATTCCTCATTAACTATCGGCGTGAAAGCCGCCATGATAGAGTTGTGATAGATGACCGCTAGTCCCCACCCTTTCCTCTGTAGTCTATTTAGCGTGTAGCACAAGTACCCGGGGGGAGTGGCTTTCACTCCCCCACTTTTTGTTACTGCCACCTTGTTCAGTATAGATAATCCTCAAAACGTAATTGAATTTATGGCCCAATATCAACATCTCAGCTTCTCTAACTGTAGTAGGTGACCTAAGTCTTTAGGGCCTCATTCATGAAAAGTGACGATGTGTGAAAACAGCGATGCGTCACTTTTAATTGCGCCTTCATTACGTCCTGCATGGTGTAGGTATCCTGTCCAAGGGTTTAAAATAGGCGAAGGGGAAGTATCTATTGTTTGACTGGGGGATGGCAAGCTAAAAAATGAAGCGAACGTGACTTTTACAAAAGATTATTTTGACTGTGAAGGTGCTAGCATCTGAAATAAAAAAGAAGGTACAAATATAAGGACAGAGGATAAGTCATCCCATGTTAATAAAAAAGAATTATACCAATTTATACAAAGGCCTTCCAAGCCAAGTACTGATAGATCCAACCACATAACGTCATCATTAGAGTTAACAAAGTGCAATAAAACCTATTGCACCAACCTCTGTGATAATACAAGACACTACCAATAAAGCCTCCTTTTAGGTAGCAGGATATGGAGTTGGTCCGAATGTATTTTCTCGGCCAGCAGTATATGTAAGCATACTTCCAGAGTACGCCAAGAACATCACAAATAGACTATCTTTCCCCCTCCTTCCACCTGTTTTAAAGCAATTATAAAAAACAGATCCTGAAGAAGATGGTTATAAAGCAATAGTACCATTGAAACGTGAGTCAGCCAAGAGATAGAGTGTGACACCCCAGCTTACATCACAGCTACTCAGGCCTGATTGTATCACCCGGTTCTCATCTGTGCATGCAGTGTTGTTCTGGTGGTGCAGAGTACGAATGTAGTGAGTGTAAGAGATATGATTGGTAGGTAAAAAAGGTGTGATTGAGTGAATTTGTCATAATCTCATCACATGTGATTGCCAAATTGTAGATATGAATATGATTGTCTTGGAGCTGCACCGGACCCGGCTTTGCTTGCGCCGGTCACTAGAGGAGGTCGCCTTGGACTGGGATGTCTTTATCACGAGCCGTCCTGGTTTTCATGACTATGTCCTGTATCCATTCCCATTCTCGCAGGCAAGAAGCTCCTATCCTCTACTGAGGGCTTACTCTCATATGCACCACTACAAGACTCACTTATAAGTTGAATAGCCCCTGATTGCCATTCCCGGTTCTTCTTGAATTATAGTTCTCTCAATCAATTATACTAATCGGCACTCAGGATCTGGTAATAACACAGATATACCGATACTGACCTCTGCATCATGCTTTGGACACCTTATTTTGGGACACATATATATCGGGTTCTGATTCTGAAGAGTTGAACTTCTGACCAGGTTCCCTCATTTTTCTTTGATCGTCATACACGACTGCAAGATTATTGGATTCATCCAATTGAAACTCACCCAGCTCCAGCGCTACCTCTGAAAACTACGGACATAACAAATAGGACAGTTCAGCACGATCACGTAAAGCTATAACAGAATGCCCCAAAGAAGTCCCTAGTGGACGAAATGCGTCGGCTGTGCAAATCTTCTGTCTCTTCACACTAAATGGAATAAAAAAGAGCCAAAATTAAGAAAATTCATTTTTGTGATTATTGCACCTACAAGTGTTTTAATTGTCTCAAATCGTGTTGTGCACCTGTGCGTTTATGTACATTGTGAAAGTTCTTTTATGAACTGGCATTGAGATGGTGGGTGCCAATCAGTGTGCACACCAATCTCCCAACCAAGAATAAGGGGCAACTCATATTGAGGAGTTATTTGGGTTAGGTGCTAAGAATAAGAAGGCTCCACTATCTTTTCTTTTCAAAATGAATATGATTGTGTTTTAATTAAGAAGCCATACACATTTTTGAATCTGAGAAGATTTTTTGTTATGCATTAAATGTAAAGTATAACAAACACAAAGTATAATGATTATAAAAAGCATTAAATGAAAAAATTAAATAAACTAGGTAATGAGAAATAATCCTTTTTTGTGTAATTCAATGTTCATAATGCCACATTTCTAGGCTACCTTTAGCCAGCATCTAAAGTATTTTAGGTCTAGGGGGAATTCTACTGTTTTAGTTTATAGTCATGTGTGCTGTATACTGCAGTACAAATAAAAAAAGGAAAAACAAGGAGAATTGAAGATATTTCCCTTCATTGCGCCTCCAATACGCCTCCCCTCGGGAGCCGTACGTTTTTGACACTGCCTCAGATTTACGATTTCTCATAAATCTGGAGTAATGTTAAAATGCCATTGATGTTGCTAGGTGTTACAGCAACACTAATTACATGCCTGCTTTAAACGGGACAATATTTACGAGGCAGCATAAAGCCAAAAACAGTGGCTTAGTGCTGCCTTATAAATATGGAGCAGGGCTCTGCGCCTGGGAACGTCACAAAAAGTGATGTTGCGACTGCGCAAGAGGCCTCATATTGAGGCCCTGTATACATGACGCAGGTATAATGGAGCGCAGGCGTTTACAACGTGATTCATCTGCTTAGATGCTTCACTTTGTAAATAAGGCACAACATGGGGCATGCTTTACGCCGCGGATGGGTCACAAAAAAGTGATGCAACAGCAGTGCAAAACTGTCACAAGGCCTCATAAATAAGGCTCTTAGGGCCAGATGTAGGTCGGCAAATACCGGTCGGTAAAGACCGGTATTTGCTAATGGACATGTAGGGGCCTTAAAACATACAGAATCGGTATATTTACTGATTCAGTAAATTTACCGATTCTGTAAAATACAGAATCAGTAAATTTACCGAATCGGTAAATATAGATGTAGGTGGCACTGAAAACAGTGCCACAGGCCATTACCAATTTGTTATTTACCATGTAATACTATTACATGGTAAATAACGAATTCCAAAATACATGCACATCTGTGCATGTACACCTGTGCCATGTGGCACACAGACATGCCATGGCACACAAGCCAGTAACAGGGGGGCAACAGGGTGTCAAAGTGAGACCCTGTCCCCCTTGGAAATTCGGTATTTTTACCGATTCTGTAATTACAGAATCGGTATTTGCCATTGATTCCTATGGGCCTTGAAGCCCATAGGAATCAATGGCAAATACCAATTCTGTAATTACAGAATCGGTAATTACCGAATCTTACCGATTCGGTATTATTTACCGAATTTTTGACCTACATAGCAATTACCGAATAGTGAATACCTAATCGGTAAAATTCGGTATTTATCATTCAGTAATTTGCTATTACCTACATCTAGGCCCTAGTTGGTAACACTATTGACCCCTTACCAAGTGTTTGGTCCCTCTCATTGGCCAATATGGTATACCATGAACAAATCTCAAAATTGAAAAATATCAAGGGACATCTGGAATAAAATGAATC
The DNA here is from genome assembly GCF_964263255.1 of Lissotriton vulgaris. Taxonomy (NCBI): domain Eukaryota; kingdom Metazoa; phylum Chordata; class Amphibia; order Caudata; family Salamandridae; genus Lissotriton; species Lissotriton vulgaris. The sequence continues at coordinate 1,498,377,336 of NC_141691.1, read as the reverse complement.
GCCATCTATCCTGTCATAATGTCAAATAACTTTCTTATATCATACCACCTACTCTGACCTCTTCATACTAGCCCTGAAACCAACACAATTTCTTTTCAGCCAAACGTTCCATGGTTAAATTTGAACACTCTAGAATTTTTACTTATGAATCCCTTAATTCACTCAACTCTACCCATGAACCCACAGATTTAATTGGCAAATGTATCAATGAGTAAAGGACAGCGACTGTTTATATGGCTAACTTCAGCATACAAATAAATATGTCTCCCTGGTATATTCTTTCACAAAACAATTGAGCATATCTACAAAAGAGTTGAATCAAAAATTGAAAAAAAACGCTATAGCTCTTAGAACATTATTATTTGCTTCAAAATGGTGAACGAATATAAGATAGCTATTATCAATGCAAAGACAAAGTAGTAAAGCAGTATCATTATTCTAGCTAAAACCTTTTTTAGAAAAATTAGTTTAGGCTGCTTGCTCAGCTCTTCGACCCTGTCACTAGGTGCGCACTGTCTTCTACGTATTTTTGTAGCAAACTTAATTGTTTCTTTATGGTTAACATTTTGTAATATAAGACAAGGATTGACTATGAAGAAGTGGAGAAGCGTGGCTCAGTGGTTAGAGGCGGCAGACCCGGAAGCTGAGATCGGCCGTGGACCAGGGTTCGATTCCCCGCCTCGGCGGGTCTCCGGCTCAAAATTCCACAGAGTCGACAATTCTTGCTCCAGTGCCTACTCGACTCACGGGGTCACACTCTGCAACTCGGGGCAATAGATTGCTTAATCTCCGCTACGGCCCCTCGCGGCGGGATGCCAGGCTTCCACCTTGTGGATACCCGGCCGGGGTATTTCACAGGGGAATACCAGGACGGGTTCCCTAAGCAAGCGCCTTGAGACCCCTGGGTTAAAGTGTTGCGCTATATAAATCGAAACACATTTACATTTACATATGATTGATAAATGGGCTTCCTTTAACGCGAAAAGCATACACACTTCTTTTATGCTCAAACATTTTGCACTATTCTCTATACAGCTAATCACAGGGAGATTTTGTACAAGTGGCCGGAGAAAGGTGTCTACACATTCAGCCAGGTGTTCTGTCAGGCCGCCATTACCTGATATTATGGGCCTGCCTGGGAAAAACAACCCCCTTGTGGATTGTTGGGAGCCCGTAAATGCAAGGATGTCTAGAGTTGTTAGCTGATAGATATTTATATTCTAAGTCTGTTATTAGACATGACTCGTGCCATTCAATTGATAATCTCTTAATCATTTTTGTGGGATTTGACTGCAGTTTCGTGTAACAATCTGTCTGTCCCAGTTCTCTAATGATCTCACCTGTGTAGTCCTGGTACTTCATTATAACAATATTGCCGTCTTTATCAGCCTCACGGATTACCAAATCTGGATCATCACGTATAGACTGAAGAAAGGTTCTGTCCTCCTTACTAATATTATTGGGGGTACACACTTTGTATTAGAGATATGGCTATCCTTCAAATGTATAGATCCTGTGTAACTCCCAAAGCAAATTCATCAATAACTGTTTTGGTGTAAGTAGGAGGTATAAACTTTGAAGTGTTCCTAAGCTCACTATCTATTGTGGTATCCTAAATCACATCAAGATTCCACAGATTTTCTACTAAGTCCCCCATGTCTTCTTGATCCTGTAATGTTGCAATCACATAAGAGATATGTATGTCCGATATTGAAAATTCAGAATCACATGATATATTCAATATCGGAGGACGGACATGTGGATGTTCAGAAAAATATTTTGTTAATTTTAATTTGTGAACAAAACTAAATAAATTCAGATGTACATTATCCAATACTTTTCCCAGTTAGACAATAGTTTAGGCCTTTACACAGAATTGCAGTTTCCTGATCAATAAATTGTCTAGATGAAAGATTCACAACATTCACAGAATTCATTTCAACATCACCTTTTGTACTGCCCACATTGTGGTTCACAATCTCATTTGTTGTCATTGTTTGTTGTTTCCCATGTGTGCCTTTGTGACAGATCTGGTATTTCTTGCCACCCCTCCTTGTTCATCGCCAAAGGCTTTCTTTTTGTTGCCTAGGGGGTACCTCTGAACTTCGCGTAAAAAATCAGAGGCCACATTGGGATTAGAGGTAGCAATACAATGGCCTTCATCCGGGTCTCTATCCACCAAGGAGATGGAAGAAACAGAAGTGCTACTAGATGAAATACTCATGCCTTGATCTCATTTGGGGGTGCAGACACATTTCTGGCCACTGCATCATCATACCTGCGTGCGAATGTAAAAATGCGGCCTCCCTCATAATCATTTTGATCCCTCTCTATTTTTTTGCTGCCTCTTCCCCTTCAGGTAAAGTTGGAAGGTAGCTAGTTCCTTCTTTAGGATCACATCATTTTTTTGTATCACCTTAGGTAAATTAATCTAATTTATTTCCTTCTTTCTTCTCTAATTTTCTTCACTCTTCATTCTGAATTACATATCAGGATGTCCATTATCCTATACGAGGCCATGTGTAATCCCTCTTCTCACTCTCCCAAAAGATCAGGACCTAAGTCCTCATAATTTGGGAAAATGAGGATACGCAAACCTCTGAGGATGCATTTATTCCATAGATATTTTTTGAGTGTGGCGCCGTCCCACCATTTGGTGAGCTCTTGTTTTTTAGTTTTTATAGGTGCACAAACTTGTTTTTGAGTCCATCATGCTTTATTGGAACCAATGGTACACGCATCGCACTGTTACCACTGTTAAATAGGTCTCCTAAAAGCTCCTCCCTATTGTCTTCAAAATTAATAATGGAATCTTTGGACCCGAAGTCAAAATAAGGAAAAAGGGGGTTTGGACTGTGCTAGGAAGCTCAAAATTATATGGCACACAAAGATGGGAATCAAAGCATTAGTACCTGCACCAATCTTAAAATCCTTAATAGTCGGATTTAGCAAGATAAGGTCCTATGGGCTTAGGACACAATCCCCTAGGTCCCAAATAGAGAGACAAGAAAATAATTCCTTGGTCACTCTAAAACAACAAAAGCAAAATAGCCCTGCACACTTCCAAAGGTAAGTGCATGTACATGTCATTATTAGACCATATTCACAGTGAGAGCAATTTGTAGTAAACATTTGTTTTACCAAGCAAAAAAAGTTGATAAGATCTTGCGTTGTTAAAAGTTATTCTTTATTCATATCCTCTAAAATCTGAAGCCGCCAATGCGTTTCGCCCTCAATCGGACTTCTTCAGGGCTACAAAGGTACACAAACAAACACTATTTACAAAACTAAATACAAAAATGTAAAACATAAGAACCAGAACATTATTAGAACAAACACAAAGATCATTCCTTGACCAACCATTGTATTTGGAAAAACAATTTCGCATAGAGCAAGTAGAAGAAAGAGATCAATATAATTTATCAAAATGTTTGAAATGTAGCTAGTCTTAGATATATACAGAGACCATATAAATTCTGGGTACCATGTACTGCTCAAGAAATAGAAGGAGACATCATAAATATTGCAAACAAAGTTTACATGGATGAATTTACTTCCATGTTTAACTATATTACATCTCATGATAATCTACATCAAGTGTCCACATACCTTGAAATATAAAAAGGTAATAGTTCATTTAGTTGATGCCAGTATATGCAACCCAATAGATCTACGAGGAAATAGTATAAAGATATATAAATGCTTAAAATCACCACTTATATCGTAAAATATCTCCAGTTTAACGTAGTTCACATTGTTATTATTCTAATGAACAGCAGATAAATCTTTATTGATATTCACAACGGAACGTCTAATCAATTAGTGCTCGACCTTAAAACTGGATTCTCATTTTGATCAGAGGCATATCTATACCTATAGTTTGTCTTGAGTCCCGTTGTAGCATTTTTAGTTATTAGACCTAATGTTCACCATAAAACATAGATCACAACACTTACTTGAGAATTATGTGTATTCAAGCATATGAGTTATATCAGTTCAGAAACTCAGGAATTGATAAAGTGTATCCTAAAAAAGAATACAAAACAAAGGATATGTATAAAGAACCATCTTAAGTCCCCTTTAATTATCGATTGGACAGTCAATTTTTGTTCAATTCTAAATGCTTCACAGATCAATCTAAATATTTCATTATTAAAGTGAGTTCCTATATCTGTTTCCACAGCTACTGGAAAACCAATACGAGGTATAAGTTCCCTCAACAATAACTTGGCAACTGTTATACTGTCATTTCTTCTGCAAGAAATGCCTCCACACGTTGTGAGAACAAACATGCTATGACAAGGATGCACTTCAATCCCCTACATGGTGGTAACTGAATGAAATCAACCTGCAACCTCACAAATGGTCCTTCTGCCTTTACAATTCTTCCCCAACTGACCACTGTCTTCCTACCTGGGTTGTTCCCTTAACAAATTAAACATCTCGGGCGAAAGCTTTCTGCAACAGTCCTAAACTTCGAATTGTACCAGTGTTGTCTAAAGAGTCTGATCATGGCATGTCTACCTACGTGTGTATCTCCATGGTACATTCTGGCCATTTGTGAAAGTAAGCAGTCTGGCATGACCGGCCTACCATCTGGATAAATTCAGACAACATCTTCTTCTCTCCTTTGACATCCTGTTTTAATCCACCCTTCCTTTTAACTTACTTCTACTTCATCTGGCAAATGTCTTACTTCATTCCATGTTTCTATGGCTGAGATAATCATAAGTTAATATCTGATTCCTGTTGTTTCAATTTTTTTCTTGTTTACTGCCATTTTTGTTTTGACACTGTACTGAGTAACGTGGTCAGAATAGAGATTACCAGCAGTCACATAGTCGTTTTCAGACTGATGTGCAGCACATTTGACCACAGCTACTTCTTTTGGCAATTGTATTGCTTCTAAAAGCTCTTTCACATAATTTGCCTTTTTGATAGGGGTTCCTGAAGAAGTCATTAAATCCCTTTCATAGTTGGCCAACGTCATGCACAACCCTGTAACCATACTGGCTATCAGTGTAAATGGTTACTCTCCTGTTCATCCCAATTCTATATGCTTTGATTAAAGCAATCAATTCAACTGTTTGTGCAGACTTGACTCCTGGTAAATAGGATACTTCGACTATTCCAGCCAATGTACGGACAGCATAAGCACCACTTAACCCTCCTTCCTCGTGCCTCATGCACAAGCCATCTACAAATAACTAATTTTCACAATTGTTCAGGGGCTCTTCCTGTATGTCTGGGTGAGGTTTGGTACATTATTCAGTAACATTTAGACAGTCATTTTGGACATCATCCCTCACTTCTTCTCCATGCACATCAGGTAAAAAAGGGGCTAGGTTTAAAATAGTACACCTGATTACTGTTACATATTCTGCTCCCTAATATAATTCTTTCATATTTGGTCATTCGACTTGGAGTAAGGTATTGAGTTTGTATTCCAGTTAAAAGAATTTCCACTGAATGAGTGACATAGACCTTCCCTGGGTGTTGCATCACATTATAGATACACTTTGTTCAAAACTGGTGCAAGCAGCAACCACTGCTTTCAAACACCCAGGTAATGCTGAATCCACAGGGTCCAAAGTAGCTGAAAAATATGCTACTGGACGTTACATTAAACCATGTCGCTGAGTTAGTACTGATAAAGCACAATTTTCTCGTTCACAACAAAATAATGCAAATTCTTTGGTATAGTCTGGCATACCAAGAGCTGGTGCTTCGCACAGACAATTTCTTAATTTCACAAAAACTTCCATGCTTTCATCATCCCATTCTATAGGGTCTTTTGCTCGTTTCCTTGTCATTTGTAATAGTGGTTTGGCCAATAAAGAAAACGCTACAATACATTGCCTACAATACCCTACTATACCACGGAACAGTCTGATTTCTTTCTGGATCTGTGGTAACTGCATCTGTTTTATTATTTTAATTCTTTCAAGTGTCACTTTCCTCACTCCTCTTTCTAATTGATGTCCCAAATATTTAACTCTTGTTTGGCAGAATTGCAGTTTCTCTGGTGACACCTTGTGCCCTCTGTCAGCCAAATGGTTCAACAAAGCAATAGAATCAAGGACAAAATCATCTTGTGATTTCAATGCAACAAGCAAGTCATCTATATATTGGACTAAAACTGTATTTCTCGGCATCACTAGTGTTTCTAAACAATTTTTCAGAATCTGATTAAAAATTGAAGGGCTTTCTGTGTACCCTTGAGGAACTTGATTCCACACGTAGATACGATTTTCAAATTTAAACAAGAAGAGATACTGGATATCTGGGTGTAATGGGATAGAGAAAAATGCATGACACAAGTCAATTACTGTAAACCATCCTGCATTCCACGCTATCTGATACATAATTACTGCTGGGTTCGGCACTACAGGACAACAAGGTACCACTATTTTATATATTTTTCTCAGATCTTTCACTATCTGATATTTCCAGTTAGGTTTCTTAATGCCAATTATAGGTGAATTACAAGGACTGCTCATTATTTCTTTTAAAATACATTGTTGATTCGTTTGTTTTATTTCTGTTATGACACCTGCTTTGATTTCAGGGCTCCTTTTATATTGTCTCGTATTTTGATAGACAGCACCCTCTTTCACAGTCACTTTCACTGGATCCACATTTGCAATTAACCTTACTTCTTTCCCAGTGAAATCCCACACTTCTGGATTTACTGTCAATTTCAGTTCATCTGGTAACTCATCCTTTGTCATCAGTGAATACATTTCATCTGCTTCAGTACCCTGCTTTCCTAACATTATTTTGTAGCTACCATCTTCATCAGGGGTCTGAATTGCAACACTATCCGGTGTATAATAAATTGTATAATTCATTTTACATAGTAAGTCCCTGCCTAACAAATTTACGGGGCTGGAATCACACACTACAAATGTGTGCATTTCTCTAAAATTGCCAATGCATACCTCCATGGGTTCTTTAACCGGAGTTCTGATCTGTTTATTTGAAACGCCAACTACTTGGATTGCCTCACCTGACAGGGGTAGGTTTGGGATGTCTGCTGTTCTTATAGTAGAACGGGTAGCACCAAAATCCAATGAAAAGGTAATGTCTTTTCCTTCTACCTTTCCATCAATATATGGAGCTGACTGATCTACCAGTATTGATGCGCCATGCCATGTACGCACTCCTCTTCCTCCTTCCTCAGGCACCGTCATTGTTCATCGTCAGAAGAATAACTGTTCTGCAAAAGAAATTGTGAAGTTACAGAATTTAGCTTACCATTTTCTTCTAGAAATCTGGTGTCCACACTGTGTTTTGCTCTGTTCACAAAATTTGGCATAGGGGCAGGTGGTAACTGACTCTGTGGATTAACAACCGGTTGCAGTTGACTCAATATCACCTCATTCTGCTTCTGTGGATTTAAATTTAGTTTTGGGCCATTATTATTTTGAATAGTTTTACACAAATTTTTCCAATGCCCCAATTTTCCACACCCCTGACAAGGAAATTTCTTCTTTGCTTATTCTCTGCTCATTTTCCCTCTCGGTTTTCCTGCACTATTTTCATTCTTTCCTGATTCTCCTTTTTGATCACTACTCTGGTTATTCAATTTTAGTTCTTGTTGTTTTGCCAATTTTACTTGTGCCCACATCACTTTTTCTTCTAATTTCTTGTGTCTGTTTTCAATTTCATCTCCGAAGTATTTTGCATACTTCAAGACTTCATCTATAGGTTTCCCTTGCCAACACAACATATGGTTTTGAATCATTTGACAAATCTCTGGTGTCACTCCACATAGGAACCGATGCACAAAATGTCCCATACCTTTGTCACCAATATTCTCAAATCCACTATACTGTTTGAACACCTTTAGCAAACGCTCATAATAAGCATGTACAGTTTCATTTATTTCTTGTATGGTTCTCTCTATTTTTATCCAATCAGTCTCTTTTGCAGGAATTTTCCCTTTTAGAAAGGGGATCACTTGGTGATATTTCTCAATTTTTTTCTCTGAAGGTGCTCCTGTTTTCTTGTCTCTTGGGTATTCATCACTAGGCCAATCAACTGCGATTTTACGTTCTGTATATAAATCTGCAGGTACTACTATGTCAAATAGCCATCCAAATCCTTCGACAAATCTTTGGAAACTTTCACAAACCTTTCAACTTGTCTATACTATTCAACTGGCTTCTCTCGTAATTTTGGGAAATCATTAGTAAATTATAAAATATATTGCCTCGTACTTGGAACATGTTCGTAAACTCCTCCCGGGACCTCTCTCATGGCCCACAATCTTTCTGACTTTTTAGGGGCCATATTATAAAGAACGACATTAAAAATATCACCGGGTTAGTGGCAGAAAACTGCAGCTAAATCAGTGATAATGGGCTTGATAATATGCCCTTTAGAATTCCAATAAAAGTCTGTGTTCTGGTGTGAACATGAGCTTCTATTGGAATTCTCCAGGGCATCATATCAAGCCCATTATTGCCGCTTTAGCAGCAGCTTTCTGCCGCTAAACCGGTGATAATTTGTCCCTTGGTTCTCTAAATAAATATTGTGATGAGGTCTAGTTTGCCTGAGCTTCCTCCTTTTTCTTTGTCCACCTTGTTTTCCACCTGTCTAGCTCGGCCCATTTCTGTAAAAATGTAATTAATTCCTTAATCTGTAATTTTCTTCCTGAATCTTTGATTGTTGATTCGGTTAGTCTATTCCCTTCTCCCACCTTTCTCACTCTTCTGGTGATACTATTGTGGCACTTTTAGTTCCTGTGGAGGTTTCCATTCGTTTTTCTTTTGAACAACTAGGGGAAACTCTTCTTGGGGTTTCATTTATCTGTTCTCTCATTGGCAAATCCATTAGTAATATTACTGATTCACATTCACTAGCTTGATATTCACTTATTATGGTCTCCTTTCTAGGTTTTATTACAGGAGTGGCCATAACTGGTGGATTTGGACAATTTCCTTTATCCCCATACAATGGGACAACAGGACCTATAGTCCCTGGCGTAGTCAATGCTTCAGGGTGTGCATTCAATTGTGTTACTTTCTGTATTAATTTGTCTCTATTCTTATTTATTGCTTCTCTTTCCTTTTCTTTTAATATTCTTTCATTTATCGAGTCATGCATAATCTGGGGAACTAATGGTGTTTCTAAAGCAGGGGCACTTGGTGTATTTCTACAGGGTCCCTCCTGCTATGGTGGAGGATTTTTCATTAGTATATCTTCCATAAACTCATCTTCTGATTCCCCACAACCTGTCATATATTTTTCGTTTTCGTGTGCACTGCCTCCAGACTGTTCCTCTAACATTAATACAGGATACAGCCCTTCTGTGACCATTGCCTGTCTCCATTGTTTCATCTGATCTTCACGGGATACACGCATCGCTTTAGGATAAAATCCTTTATAACCCCTAGTACTCCTAGATCTATCTCGATCAAAGGCTTCCATTTCCCATTCTTCCAAAGCTTCATACTGGGTTAATCTAGGTCTGGGCTCTAATTCATTCATTCTATTTCTTAATTTCTGAAGAATTCTTCCATTAAATGTACCATTTTGTGGGAGAGCTAGTATTCCATCACCCTTTGTATACTCAATCCAAATTTCTAGCCATACACAGGTAAGATATCCCATTTCCATCATCATAAATAAGGCAGGAGATTTAGGTGGTGGGATAAGAACTCCTTCTCTAATCTTAATGGGTTTATCTTTCTTGAAATAATTCTTGGTTCTCTGCATAAATTACATTTTTCTTTTCTCTCTGTACATATTATGAATTGGTCCTCTTATGTATTCTTGTCTAGCAAAACCTAAGTATCTTCTATCTGGGCGATTTCCTATTAAGGTTGGATCGTATTTCCACATACAAACTTTGTTATCTACTACTATTACTGCTTCTATTTTATCAACCAATGTGTCCTTTGTTTACACAATGGTTCTCCAATCCTTTTGCCTCTCTTATTCTTTCATCCAATTAATTTTAATTTCTCAAAATGTGTTTAACCACTACTTGTGCGGCTCTAAAGTGACATCAGTATCACTCCTCCCTATTGAACCCTCCTTTACAAGAAGCCTCTGAAATTCACACGCTTGCTGTTTCGACCAATCCCAGCGCAGCACCCAATGATGTCAGTGCGCCAACTGACCCCTCCTTTACAATTCCCTGACGTGTCACATACACCCGCTGAGTCATCCAATCCCAGCAGGCAACTTTGTGACGTCAGTGCAACTCCGTCAACTGACCTTACCTTCACAAGGTAATTCAAAACTTATTTTCGTTTAACCTTTCATCAAAATGAGAGGAGTACATCCGAGCAAGTCTCTTATTCATGAATCCTTGCTCCATCACTACTCTTGCTCCTTCACATCAAATTGCTAAGAGTATGGATTGTGACCACAGCTATATCTATTGGGCTAAAGAGGATGCAAAAAAGAGAGGTATTGACAGGGACTAGGGTTTGCCAAATGTGCAGTTTGCTTGGTTTGGCCATAGAGGGCTAAAGTTCCATCAGCTGTTTGCTTTCGTTAAATCCATTGGGGTTTCCCAAACTCCTCATCTCATGATTGTACACTGTGGTGGCAATGAACTAGGCACATTGACTGGGGTAGGGCTGGAAATCCAAATGAAAGATAACTTTGCAGAACTGATGTTACTTTTCCTTCACACTGTCTTGGTGTACTCTAATATATGCCACAGACAGAAATGGAAGTGGTCAAATTAATCTCCTTCACAAATTGACAAAGCCAGGAAACATGTTATTAAACCTGCTTATGCATTCCTCAGAGACCATCGTATGGGCTCTATTTATAATAACAATCTGCGTTTTGACATGAATAGAATGTATAGAAATGATGGAGTGCACTTTACATATGAAGGCAGCAGGTGTTTCTAACTAACCTGAAACTCTGCAACCGCTCTTTTTTGTAGCAGCCATATACACACACCCAACACAATGGCTCTTGTCAGAGCTATCCTAATACCCAAAACATTGTGTTAAGTTTTTCGCTAAAAGGTTTTTACTTCTTTCGTTTTTGGGGATCTTTGCGATGACATTGTGATCCCAGTGAACGAGAACGGAAAACAAAAGCAAACATTCAATGGCCACCAACACACCCAAAAATAATATGTAAAAAATCCACTCTGAACATTGGCCTACAGACATTATTCTACACTCCAGAGGTTTATTACAGTACATTTAAACTCATGTTTTTCTACCGTATTTCTAGAACAACCATCTCTAAATCCTATTTTCTGTTTTCGCTGTGACTCCGGATTTTGCAATGGCGTCGCCCATCCCAATCCCTGCAGGTACAGTGCGAAAGCAGAAAGCAAAAGCAGGATTTCAATAGTCACCACCACATTAAAAAATGATAACTATATAATTAATTCCAACCTTCACAGTAGGTATCTCGCTTTATAAATAACTCTATAAAAACATTATCATAATCTCAAAATGATATAATGTGGATCAATGTGATTAAATGATATATATTTTTTCATTTTCACCAATATTCACGATGAGGTTCGTGACCGCAATATCCCCGCAATGATACACGGGTTGTTGTGCTGGCAGTTGCGTCGTCATCGCGAATATCGCACGTGATTACAAAAATCTGTTTTGGACACAAAACTAACCCTCGTTGGAGTTTGCGGAGTTGCGCTATGTGAAACTCTGCAAAGTGGTAAAACAACTCGTCCGCACTACGTGGATCTCCCCAAGCGGCAAAGTTTGATAGAAAAATGCTGTCCGCAGTGATTGTACAGTACTGGATGCTTGTCTGCACTGTGCGATCATCGCGAATAGCACCATGCACAGCTCAGACTTTCCTTTTCTGACGCTCAAGTGGATTTTTTTTCGAGCAGCAGCTTTCTCAATGCGAACGGGCAGTTTATCAATGCGTGCGGTCGCTATCATACGTGACCACTAGCAATGAGAAACCTGACCCCCCCCCTATCCCCCACCCCCCTGTTGGGAAATCTTGCTGGAAGGTTTATTTTCCAAGCTTGTGCCCGCCAACTTGATGTTGACGATCGCGAACGAGGAAAAATCTCACTAGGAAGTTGATTTTCCTCGCTCGTGCAAGGAGTTTTTGGTAATTCCATGTAACACGGAGTGTGGAAAACTCTGAAGACTCTGCGAGTGAAGCGGAGTTTACTGCCCAGGCTTACACAAAACTTGTGCTACCAACACCTCCATTTCTCATCCATGGGGTCAGAGTATCTCTACCCTTACCCCCTATGTGGGCTTTCACACACATTTTCAGCCCCGGGGACCATTCCTATTGGATAAAATGGTGGTTGCAACTTTCAATTCAGGTTGCTACCAACCAATCAGAAACTTCCTGTTGGCGTGTACATTCACGAATTTTCTCTAAACCACAGTGAAATAACCATGGCCAGAGATATCACTATAACTTTCAGCTTAAATATCTAAAGAACTACTGAACAGATTTACACCAATTAAGCAAAAGGTACTTCCTTGAACCAACATCTACCTCCATTCCAAATGTGGTGTAAGTCCATTCATTGGTTCAGGCTGTAGAGGTGGCTAAAAGTTCCTATAGAAATTAACATTACAAAAACAACCTTATTGCATGTGAAAAATTCTTTGGTCGCCACTGCACTGATCACCCCCAAACGTCCACAATCAATGGTACTCACCATGACACTTTTTTGGCAAAATTTCCTGCAGATTGGTCAAATGACAGTAAAGTTCTAGCCAAGTCAAAAAAGGCTTTTCTTATGAAAACTAGGTCCTAACTATAACTATCTACTGGTGATCATAACAAACGTTACAGGTATGTTATAAATAGACTGACATTTGACACGTACAAAACCAGAGAAATTCAGCCTTTATAGTTACCTGAGACCTGAGGTAACTATAACTTTTACCTCCGCAATGCACTGCTTATGACCTGACATATTATTTGAGAAGCTGGCACCTTTCACTAAGCCAGACAACCTTTATGGTGATTTTAGTGGTCTTAATCTTAGTCCAGAATGAGTGTACAGCAGCTTATTTTACCAGAACATAATCCTATTGTTATAGATTAAGTGAAAAAGGGCCACACAGTGTTTTTATAAAAAATATGTATTTAATATAAGAGACTCACTAACACATACAGATATCTCCTACTCAGATATATACACAATGCACTCAATACTTTCCAATACAAACAGGTAAGAAGCTCAAACACACAGTGGTCGCAGTGTGAGACCAAACCATATACCAAAATAGTGGTATGCAAACCATGACTCAAGTCAGGGCTATACCCAGAAGACGTAGAATTCCTGGGGACCCAAGGAACCACCTGAGGTAAATAACCATGAATCCCATGGGTGCTGTGTGCAGAGAGGGATCACAACCATGGGCTCAATACAAGTCAAAGGGTACGTTGCAGTTGCAATTTTAAAGAAGAAGGATCCTTCTCAGTGACCCTGAAGAAACCCAGTGGATGACAGAAGGTTGGAGAGCTACCCCACCTATGGATACCCACGGAATCAGGATACCTACAACACTGTCTAGCACAATCGAGGAATTCAGGACAAGACCTCTGTTGCAGAAGGATGAAAGAATCTGTTTGAACCTGGGTGCATGTTTGTGTTGAAAAGTACCTGAAAGCAGAGGGGACAGAGTCTATGCCACACTGGGATTTCCGGGAGGCACGGGAGATGAAGGCCACACAAGTTCAGTGAAACAGGTAAGTACGGGTACACTGAATCAGTAGCTCTGCCCGAGCCACTGTGATGCTGAAGAAGACAGAGTCCATCTATCCAAAAAAACACGACGGCACTGGTCAGTTATAGTGGGGACAGACTCGTTGACAGAACCTTCCAATGTGTCTGACTCCGTTGATACGAGTCAGTTGTGGTAACCAATGCGGTTATCGTGTGATAAAGCCATGCAGCAACCTGGTACTCAGGGGTTCAGTTGCAGGTTGTTCTACAAGGGATGCTGGCCTATACTCGACGAGATCAAAACTCAGGTCTTGAGGGAATGCAGAACCAACACCTGTGTTGCTGAGCCTTTTGAAGTCCTGGGGAGCCCAGGTTCAGCAGACCAGTCAATTGTGGTTTGGTGCCTATGGATGCAGGGGAGTGACTCCTTCCCTCCAAAGGGAGATTTCTTTGTATGTCTTTAGATGTCCACAGCCCAGGATCGAACCTGTATGGAGCATGGACACTGATGGTGCAGCGGACTGCAGGACAACACGTTCAGGAACAGACAGCATCTTCTCAGTTGCAGTCTTGGAGCCAAAGCAAAGAATGATGTTATCAGTCTTGTATGGTCAGCATGACTGGGCCAGGATGTCCAGATTGTCAAAGTTGAAATGGAGTTCGAGCCAAATCGACTCCCATGACGATTCTAGGGTCCCACCCACAAGTAACCCCTTAAGTAACCTCAGGAAAAGGTTGGGATGATTCAGGGGTCCCTCCCATAGCGAGAGCTGGATAGTGGGGAGGATACTCCCATGTCGGATGTCCAGTTTTGTACCAGAGTGGGAGCAAATGGAGACTTTTGCTGGTTTGAACAGAAGTATGCAAAGAGGGCAACCAAATGTGCCATTCCAGCAGACTATGTGGTGCTGGCAAGTGCCCCCACCCTGGCCTAATATAATAAATGTCTGTCTTGGAGGTGAGTACACCTCCTTCTGACAGGAAACCTATTCTCCTACCTTCCCATGCGCAAGCTTGGCCCAGTAGCAGGAGGGCAGACTCATGTCTGTGGTCAGCAGCAGCCCTAGACTGCTGTCTGGCTCTGTAAAGTCAGTGCCGGGAGCATGAAGGGCTCTCCGGAGACACCAGTACAGTGTTGGGGTATGATTGCAAAATGTTTGATACCAAACATGCCCAGGTTCCTTCCAGCCAGTTTAGAGATGGTCATAGTGTAATGACGCACGGCCTCTCTATATAGTTATGGCTGACTCACTTACAAAGTCTAAAGAATGGACTCCGAGGTTTGTAGGGGTGGTCCTATCATGCAAGGCCACTCTCACACTCGGAACCGAGCACCCTGCCTGTGGGACTGAAAGGCATGCGAGAAGGGTGGTGTATAGGTTTCAAGTGCCGTTATGTAAGATATAAGGGAACTTATATCTTTCATGAGGGTGGCATGGTGAGCAAAAGAATGATGGATTTAACCCGGATCTCTTGACTGGGGGTGAATGTTTTGATTTGTTCTGCATTTCGTCCATCACTTGTTTGTCTTTTTCCTTTGACTACCAAGCCATGCTCTCTTCAACCTTCTGACTACTTGTCGTTCACTGTCACTGGTGCTTGTTTGCTGGTCTCTGTCTCCTCGTTGATGACGTCCAGCATCTGTTCCCCAGACACATAAACTCTCTGGGACTTATTTATAAGTCCTTGCGTCACTTTTGCGCCACTGTTGCATCACTTTTTGTGATGCACCAGCGGCGTAAAAAATTCACCTTGTTGCATCATATTTACAAAGTGATGCATCTAGATTGATGCGTCACTTTGTAAACCCCTGTGCCACGTTATACCTTCGCCAGGTATAATGTATGCCAGGGGCATTCCTACGCAAGAATGGGTCGTAGAAGTGACGCAGTGAAATCTATAAGATTTCACTACGCCATTTCTATGACACAAATATGTCAATATCTTACGTCTGCCTCATTGCAGGCATAAGGCTGACGCAGGCACAATTAACATGGGACTTGCCCATGTTTAATAAACCATTACTGGAGTTGCATCACTTTTGTGACACACTCCAGCAATGCATTCTTACTGCACCTATATATATGTCAGAAACACTGATATATCTGTAACTGTTTGCGACATGATGTGTCATACTGTAAATATGACGCATCATTGGTGTCGGAAAGAGTGCGCAATGAAAAGTGACGCATCCCTGTTTTCTTGCAGCGATGCATCACTTCTCATAAATGAGGCCCACAGTCTTTCTCCACTTCTTGACCCCCTATTGTTTCCTGACCCCTTCTTGCCACTTTCCTTGTCCCTTCTCCAGATTCAAGGCCGCCTCTTAAAACTTCTTCAGTTTGGATCACTACGGCTACTCATGACTTGTTTATTACAGGCCCTACACCTGGCTTGAGTTGACTTTCGGACACTTGTTTGAACTCTTCTTCTCCCTTTGAGCTCAGTGGTTGCACTACTTTTGGCCTCTGTGACTTGGTAGTGACTGTCTCCAACTTGTCTCACTCGCCAAATGTGTGTCACATGAATCCAGTTTGGAAGATCTCCACAATTAACAGCAGTGTTCGTGAGCAGAATGAATTGAGAGGGGCCATGCCATCAAGGATCGAGGCACGAATTTCACACATGCTTGGACACTATGATCCATTTGTCAGGCCTGAGGTCCTGACTGAGGTACAGCTCTCACCTTTTGAAGGCGAGTCACCAATTCAACCTGCTGAGAGACAGAATGTACCACATCAGCAGGACTTTGCAGTAGTCAGGAATCATCTCTTCTGTAATATCCCCACGATCAGTTGCAGGGACAGTGGGAATGTGAGCACAAGCCTGTCGTCTCCTCAGAAATTCTGTACCAATGGAAGAGTGTCAGGCCAATTCAGAGATGTGGTTGTGCAGACTTTAGCAAGAAGAGATTTCAGCATAAAATTAGTGTCTTCTACAATGCCTGATTTCTAAGGTCTGTAACCACTGTGGAGCATCTGATATACCTGATAAGTCTCACACAAAAGTGTAATCACTTAATTCTTAAAGTTACTGTCATGATGTGATTCCAGAGAAACATGGATCCCAAACTGGGGGAGCAACTCCTTTTGCAATAGTTTGGCCACAGTAAGACTGTCATTTCTCGTATCATTCATCAGGAAAAGAATAAAACTACCACTAATATGTAACAGAGCCCATTACAGATAGGCATATCAACAAAGTCAAGATGCATGCAGATAAATGAACCAACTGATCTCCCTATGTGACTTGTTAGGACTGGACTTCTCTTTCCTGCATGTGTCTATTGGCCTGTGGAGCACCTGTGACATAACTGCACTTACATGGAACCTGCAGTTAAACGAATATCTACAAACAAGATGAATCATCATTTCTTGGCCTATGTATGTAGCATCACGGAAATATTGTGCTAAGGGCTGCAGCACTGAGTCATATAACACAGGACAACCATCTACAGACACCCAAACCTTATCCTTATTCTTAGTACATCCTGCTTTGATCCACCTCTCCTGTTCACACTTTGGTGCTTCTAGCGATTTCTTCATCTCTTTCCATGTATCAGCAACAGTCAGCAAGAGACTCATAGATGTATCATACCCAGATTAATTTGAAAAATCTTCAATTGAATGTACAAGCCTAAGATTGCGATATCCGGCTATTTTTTCTGTGTAGCGGTTGACAGCAGTCACAAAATCATTGTGTGCTACACACTTACAATGGCCACTTCAGCCAGCACTTGCAATGCATCAAAAAGTCGTATAACATCATTCCTATCCCTGATAGGGATGGTGAAGAACTACATTGAGCTCTATCAGGAGTCGCAATTGCTTTGCATAAGAAATGGTGTTTAAATGTCCCACCTGTATATGAAGATCAATATATGGTCTGCAGAAATTTAATAGAGTGTGGGCCTTTGCTGACCTTCATTTGGCACATGCAAAGCGCATTGGTAAATCACAACAGTTGTAATTACTTACTATATTCAATATCATATATCTGAGTGGGAACAATATTTTTGTTTCATATATTGCTGTTGCACACACAATTCTAATCAACAAAAGTGACTTGGTTAAAAAAGTGACACACAGTAAATACATACGTTTGACAATACACAATGCAACCAAAATCTGGCCTCAACATAATATAAGGATTAATAATCTAAATAAATGTCAGTTCTCTTATATATCGCTAGTTCAACAAACACCCACTGTTTGGCATTTTTAGGATGGTTGACAGAGAACATGGAATGATAAGATTGCTGTTTTCACCCAGTGTGTATGTGCTATTAGTTAGACATCACAGCAGGTCCTCCACAGGACTAGAAAGTTGTGAACAGCCTAGATACAAGACAACTTTCAGAAAAGAGAAACTCATCCAGTCCAGGATGGAGCCCATACATGGATCAAAAAGTATCCATAAACATCTGTTAAGTATGATGGGGAGACCCCAAAACGGGTTCACGATTAAAATGTTAAACACGGAGTCTGTGTCCGATAAAGCATCAACTATGTAGATGGCAATAACTGCAATGAATCTTCTCAGTTCCCTTGGGCTTCAGAGTCGTCAGCTCAAAGGTGATGTCTTAATGCGGCATGTGGAAAGCAAATGCAGCCAGGGAAGCCTGCTATTGGGCGTTATAGGGGACCCAGATGAGATCATGGAACCCCTCTTGGACAATGACTGCCCAAAGTCATAGACCATGCAATACCCATACTGGCTATCAGTGTATATAGTGACTCTTAAATTGTCAAATACACAACAAGCTCTTGTAAGAGCGAGCAGTTTGGCCTTCCATGCAGAGGTTACATTACAACAAATCGGAGGCTTCCACTATACCCTCTATGTTGCAAACAGCAAGTGCTGCTTTCAAAATCACTTGTTCATCTCTTAGACGAGAGCTGTCAACAAAAACATATAAATACACTTGGGAGCTAGAGGAGTGTTAACCCCTTTGCTGCTGGTCCTTCCCCCCGTGATAAGCCTTTTTTTGGCTATTTGGGGTAGTGCGCGCTCAGGCCCCTGTAACCTTTTGACCACATTAGGTATCCACGCCAAATTTGCGTACTTTTCTTCCAACATCATGAGGATTCTAAAGGTACCCAGGGTTTGTGGATCCCCTTTGGAGGCTTTCCAGAAATTAGCCAAAATACAGCAAAATTCTGTTTTTTTAGGAAAATTTGGAAAAACGGGCTGCAAATGAGAGCGTCTAGTTTTTTTCGTGCAAATGGAATTAGAAAAGTGTTTGTGGGGCTGAAGTCACCATTTCGCCAGCTTTTAGAGAATGACAGACTTTTGTCAGAAAAGCAACATTTATTATACAGTTTTGGCATTTTTCTAGGACATAGCTTTTTTTTGCTATATTTTTTGCTTTCAACCTCCTTCCAGTTAATGGTAGAAATGAGGGTGAAAGCAATAATGGATCCTGGAAAGCTACACATTTTAGAAAAGTAAACAAAATTCCGAATTTGTGTAGATCCATCAATGTTTCTTTATAGAAACAAACTGCTATATATAGGAAAAATTGAAAATTAGTTGGAAAAAACAGCCTTTTTTTGTCAGCGTATTCACCTGTAACTTCTTTTAATTATGACAGATCTTTGAAAGCAATATACCGTTACATCCGTTGGACTTTACTGGCTGTGGGGATATATAGGACTTGTAGGTTTACCAAGAACCCGATGAACTCAGAGTCAAAAACTGAGCAGCAATTTGCAATGGCTTTTTATTATGTACAGGGTATATAGCAATTATTGTGGAAGAATGTATACATGGAAAAATCCGTATGAAAGACACCTATGTATTTCTGAAATGGGAACAAATAATACAGTAGATATTTGCACATTTACGAAATTGGGAATACACATACCTGCATAAGAATTATCGGTCGTTTTTCAAAATGACTTCTTTTTTTACACAATTTCTTTCATTTGGAAGGCAGAAATGCATCAAAAGTCAATAGGTAAGGACAGTTGCTTTACCAATCTGAATTACCCTAAGTCTCTCGATAAAAATGGTACCTCACTTGTGTGGGTAGGCATAGTGCCCACGACAGGAAATGGCTCAAAACCTAAACGTGAACACACCACATTTTCACAATGAAAAATTACCCTTTTTTAGCAAAGTGTCTAGCTGTTGTTTTTTAACCCTAGCTCTGCTGACACCTAGGAAAATGTTGAATGTAAGAACCGCAGATGAATCCAGGTAGTAGTTTCAAGTTGTAGTTTATTGGATGGTTAGTTACAGAGATGAAGAGTAGGTAGTGGATAGGCCAGGAAGTAGGTTGGAATGAAGGCCCCTCCAGGAGCAGCTTCCTTCAGCTCAGCCAGGAGTCAACTGACTCACATGAGTCACCCCACATTCTGTGACATCATTCAACATTCTAAATGACCCCAGACTGAACAAAGAGGGAAGACAGGCTGGAAAAGAAGAAGACAAGAAAGACCATACAACATATCTTCTTTCTTTACAAGGAAAAAGACAAGAAGAAGAAGAAGAAGAAGAAGTAAGATCAAAGTACTAGATAAAAAAACAATGTAAAATGAAATAAAAAATAATACGTAGCATGCATAAATGCAATAATGCAATAACATTACAAAATGAATATGCAAAAACAATAGTAAAACAGAATAAGAATAAGCACACAAAAACAGCAAGAATGAACTACTACAATCAAGGAGAATTGTAGCAAAACCAGGCACAAACACCATCCCCCTTTTTCACAAGGGAACAGCAAAACCAAGAAAATATGTGCCAAAAACTTGAAGTGACAAAACACATACAGAACTAGTACGCCTAACGTCAAGGCAAAACCCACGTAAATTGAAATGGCGAAAAAAGCGAGCCAGCACTGCAAACAAAAAGGACCATAACACAGAATGAGAAAGAATGTAATTATGTGTAATGTAGAACGTAGGCAAACAGAACAGCAAAAAAACTGAAATATACACCTACACATGGCAAAAGAATATCATGTGAATGTACACCTGACGTCTCAGGTAAAACAATAAAATACAACCAGAATATCAGAATATCAGAAACTAGGCCTAGAACAGAAGAGTGTGAATATAACAGGAATAAAGAACATATGTAAGAATTCAAGTAAGTAAACCCCAAGAAAACAAAAATCGAAGAATAATAGCGGGGTACAAATATAAGAAAAGGAGGTAAAAGAAAAGAATACCACACAGGTAAAAGAAAATAGCCTCCCACTAACAATATAAAGGAGAACAAACTCCCATAGCAGAGAAATAGGGCAATGTAATAATAAATACAATCATTTAAAATTACATAAATATAACTTCAAGTAAAACTTTGCATGAGAGTAAAAACATACATTTTATAAACCAACAATAATAACGAACATGTTTGAAGGAAATATGCAAAGTAATTAATATTCTTACCTGCTAAATGAAATTCTTACATTTAAAGAATATAAGAACATTGACCCTAAGGGAATGAAGAATAAATATTTAAACATTAGAATTCAATAAGCAATGAGATGTAAGTAATGGTGAGATGGCACCAGAAAATATTAAGCTAAAATTAAAGTAGACACTGAGGTCTGCATTAACCCTGGGCAAAGCAATAAGCTACGCTCATGTAGTTTGCGAAGTTTGCATAACTTCGCACTACGCAAACTGCACGTAGCACAGTGCAAGCATGCGTAGCGTAGCATAGTGCAGCAGTCATTTTTTCCTTGCCCGCAGCCCTCAACGTCACGTTAGCAACCGTGAGCAAGCAAAATGACATCCTCACGAGACTTTTTCCTTGTTCGCGATCAGCAACATCAAGTTGCTGATCGCGAGCATGGAAAATAAACCTCCTGGCGAGATTCTCAACGTGGGGAGGTCAGGTTTCTCATTGCGAGTGGTCGCGCATGCTCGCGACCGCTCTCAATAAGAAACTACTAGTCCACGTTGAGAAAGCTGCAGCTCGAGAAAAAATCTACTCGAGCGGCAGAAAAGTACAGCTCGCACTGTGCAAGATGCCGTTTTCAATAATTGCACAGTGCGGGATGCTTGTCTGCACTGTGCAATCATTGAAAATTACATCTTGCACAGTGCAAAGATGCTACTATGCAGTTCCTGTAGTGCTACGCATAGC
Organism: Lissotriton vulgaris; assembly: GCF_964263255.1. NCBI lineage: Eukaryota > Metazoa > Chordata > Amphibia > Caudata > Salamandridae > Lissotriton > Lissotriton vulgaris. The sequence goes on along the minus strand of NC_141691.1, from coordinate 1,498,355,570 downwards.
TAGTGTAGTGCGAAGTGCACTTTGCGTAGCTACGCATAGTGCTACTTCGCAAACTACGCCCACCCCCAGTCTGCATGACGCTGGTGAGCGATGTCTCATCCTAAAACAAATAATGTCCCATGAAAATAATAAACTAAAATAAGAAAAGTAGTCACCATGATCAGTGATAGTGATGCTGAGACTTTAAAAAAAAAAAGTACCTTGGTTGTAGAAATAATATGTCAGAAGTTGTCAAAATCAGTCATATTCGTTTTAAAGGAAGACCAAGGAGTGAACGCTCCATGCAGGTCCAAGTACAACAGGCAGAAGAAATGAAGAATGAGTGTATAATTGCAAATTGCTGCTTGATGAAAAATAAAAATAAACTAAGGCAGCTGGGCGTCGACAGTTAAGAAATGTCCATAGGCACCCAAACGCTGTAAAAGGATGGTGAATAGCATTTGTAAAAGTTATTGGATGGTTTGTTACAGAGACGATGAGTTGGTAGTGGATAGGTCAGGAAGTAGGTTGGAATGAAGGCCCCACCAGGAGCAGCTTCTTTCAGCTCAGCCAGGAGACAACTGACTCACATGAGTCACCCCACATTCTGTGATATCATTCAACATTCTAAATACCTCCAGACTGAACAAAGAGGGAAGATAGGGTGGAAAAGAAGAAGACAAGAAAAGACCATACAACAGGGAACCTAGCAAACCTATACATTTTTTAAAACTATACACCCAGGGGAATACAGGATGGGGTGACTTGACTGCCTCCCACCAGGTTCTGTTACCCAGAATCCCTTGCAAACCTAAAAAATTGTCAACAAAAACACATTTTCCCCACATTTCTGTGGTAGAAAGTTGTGTAATCTGTGTGAATACACAAATTTCCACCCACCCCGCATTTCCCAAAGTCTTCTTAGAATAATGGTACCTCCCTTGTGTGGGTCGGCTTAGTGCCCGCGACAGGAAGCAGCGCAAAACGCAATGTGAACACACCTCAATTTCGCTGTGAAAAATGACCTTTTTTTAGCAAAGTGCCTAGCGTTAGTTTTTGAACCCTAGGTCTGCCTGAACCTAGAGAAACCTAGCATACCTATACATTTTTGAAAACTAGACACCAAGGGAAATCCAGGATGGAGTGACTTTACTGCCTCCCATCAGGTTCTGTTACCCAGAATCCCTTGCAAACTTAAAAAATTGTCCCAAAAAATACTTTTCCTCATATTTCTGTGGTGGAAAGTTCTGGAATCTGTGTTGATCTACATATGTCCACCCACCCAGCATTCCCCAAAGTCTTCTGAGAAAAATGGTACCTCACTTGTGTGGGTCGGCCTAGTGCCCGCAACAGGAATTGGCACAAAACGCAACATGGTCACACCTCAATTTTGCAGTGAAAAATTACCCTTTTTTGGCAAAGTGCCTAGTTGTAGTTTTTGAACCCTAGATCTGCCGGTACCTAGGGAATCCTAGCAAACCTATACATTTTTGAAAACTAGACACCCAGGGGAATCCAGGATAGGGTGACTTGACTGCCTCCCTCCAGGTTCTGTTGCCCAGAATCCCTTGCAAACCTAAATAATTGTAAAAAAAATAAATTTCCCCAAGTTTCTGGGGTGGAAAGTTCAGGAATCTGTGTGGATCCACTAATTTCCACTCACCCCGCCTTCTCCAAAGTCTTCCAAGAAAAATGGTACCTCACTTTTTACTTGTTCGCGATCAGCAACATCAAGTTGCCGATCGCGAGCATGGAAAATAAACCTCCCGGCAAGATTCTCAGCGCGGGGAGGTCAGGTTTCTCATTGCGAGTGGTCGCGCATGCTCGCGACCGCACGTGATGAGAAACTACCGGTCCGCATTGAGAAAGCTGCAGCTCAAGTAAAAATCTACTCGAGCGGCAGAAAAGTACAGCTCGCACTGTGCAAGATGCCGTTTTCGATTATTGCACAGTGTCGGATGCTTGTCCGCACCGTGCAATCATTGAAAACGACATCTTGCACAGTGCGAACATGCTACTACGCAGTTCGCGTAGTGCTACACGTAGCTCGCTTAGTGCAAAGTGCACTTTGAATAGCTACACGTAGCACAACTTTGCGAACTACGCCCACCACCCACCCCGCGTTCCCCAACGTCTTCAGAGAAAAGTGGTACCTCACTTGTGTGGGTCAGCCTAGTGCCCGCAACAGGAAATGGCGCAAAACGCAACGTGGTCACACCTCAATTTCGCAGTGAAAAATGACTCTTTTTGGCAAAGTGCCTAGCTGTAGTTTTTGAACCCTAGCTCTGCCGGCACACAGGGAAACCAAGCAAACCTTTGCATTTTTGAGAACTAGACAACCAGGGAAATCCAGGATGGGGTGACCTGACTGTCTCCCATCAAGTTCTGTTACCCAGAATCCCTTGCAAACCTAAAACATTGTCCAAAATTCACTTTTTTCTCACATTTCTTTGGTGGACAGTTCTGAAATCTGTATGGATCCACAAATTTCATCCCACCTAGCGTTCCCCCTGGTCTCCCAATAAAAATGGTACCTCACTTACATGGGTGGGTCAAGGGCCCGGACAGGCAAGGGCCCAAAAGCTATTGAGCCATACCTCATTGGACTTCCCCGGTTGTCTAGTTTTCATAAATGTTTGGGCTTGGTACTTTCCCAAGCTGGCCGCTGAGGCCAAAATCTCAGGTGCTCCCCCAAACCAAGTAGTTTTGCTATAGGTAATTTTGAAGTCTCCACAGTACGATTTGAACCATTTCCTGTTGCAGCCACTATGCCTGGGTACACAAGCGAGGTACCATTTTTATCGGGAGGCCTGGGGGAACGCTGGGTTAAAATCTGTGGGTCAACACAGATTCCAGAACTTTCCCACACAGAAATGTGAGAAAAAAGTGAATTTTTTGGCAAAATTTGAGGTACAATTTTTATCGGAGACATGGGGGAACACTGAGTAGGACGAAATTTGTGGATCCATGCAGATTCCAGAACTTTCCACCACAGAAATGTGAGAAAAAGTAAATTTTTAAGGCTAAATTTGAGGTTAGCATGAGATTCTGAGTAGGAGAATGATGGGGGACCCACACAAGCCATACCTCGCTGGACACCGCCCGGGTGTATAGTTTCCAGAAATGTGTGGGTTAGGTAGATTTTTCTACATGGTCGCGAGCCCCGGGCCAAAAACTCATGGGACCCCCATGCAAAACCAGGTTGGTTTGTGATAGGTAATTTTGATGTCGCCCTTGCCTGTTGTGGGTCCTTGACCTATCCACGCAAGTCAGGTGCCATTTTTCTTGGGAGACCTGGGGTAAACGCTGGGTGGGAGGAAATTTGTGGATCCATGCAGATTCCAGAACTTTCCCACACAGAAATGTGAGAAAAAAGTAGATTTTTCAGCACAATTTGTGGTTAGCAGGGGATTCTGGGTAGCAGAATGATGGGGGGCCCACACAAGCCATACCTCGCTGGACTCCCCCGAGTGTCTAGTTTCCAGAAATGTGGGGGAGGTAGGTTTCCCTAGATGGCCGCTGAGCCCCGGACCAAAAACTCACGGGACCCCCCTTGCAAAACCAGGTTAATTTGTGATAGGTAATTTTGATGTCACTTTAATAGGTTTTAGGACCTTCCCTACCACGGGTACTTGGCCCACCCATACAAGTGAAGTACCATTTCTATTGGGATACTTGGAGAAATTCTAGGGTGTTAGAAATTTCTTGTTACTTTCTGCAGTGTAAAAATTTGGGAACAATAATTCAAGGAAAATGTCAGTCACATTTTGAGGTTTGCAGGACATTGTGGGTAAGATAACTTGTTGGGATCCACAGGAGAGACATCACCATGCACTCCCATGGGTGTTTAGTTTACGGCAAAAACTAAAGTTGTTAGGTTATTCATAGATAAAATGTACAGCTTGGCAGAGAGACAAAACAGACAAAGATCACTGCACAGCCATCTATTTGTCAAGCACACACACATACTGGTTGGATTTGGCATGAAGGCGAGTGATGGTTCAGTATATAAAATTGTATTAACAAGAGATTTCACAATAATGAAATACACTGTCAATAATTGAATGGACAAAAAACTGAACCAGTGACTCGCAGCTCATGAGCTGTAAAGCCACTTCAAGGCACAAACTGCTTTACAGGCCATTCACACACCTTTCATACATCATACAAACAAGACCATTCACACCACCAGGCACAAAACCAAAACATTACAACATTCACAAAAAAGGACAAGGTACAACCTGCTTGACAAAAACAGAAAAAGCACATTTTTATACACAACCACCTATTCCTCAAGCACACACACATACTGGTTGGATTTGGCACAAGGGTGAGTGATGGTTCAGTATATACAATGTAGAAAAGAAACTGAACCATTGACTCACAGCTCGTGAGCTGTAAAGCCACGACAAGGCATCAACCTCTTTACAGGTCATTCATACACCTTTCATACGTGTGACACATAAAAAACCATTCACAACGCCAGCCGCGGGCCCAGCACATCACAACACTCACACCAACAGACAGCGCCATTCAAGGGCCCATCACTTTCACACGCCAACATTCCTGACAAAGCAACCACACCAGCTCACGGAATGCGTTGAGTGGCATTTGGCTAGCAATGTGTGTAGTGACCAGCAGCTAGTCGCTACTCACACACCGCCAGCCAAACACCAGTCCACGTACACAGCCAGCCGAGCTCCAGTCCACGCACAACGCCAGCCAAGCGCCAGTTAACACACACTGCCAGCCTAGAGCCAGTCCACCCACACCGCCAGCCAAGCGCCAGTCCAAACACACCGCCAGCCAAGCGCGAGTCCAAACACACCACCAGCCAAGCGCCAGTACAAACACACCACCAGCCCAACACCAATCAAAATACACTGCCAGCCAAGTGCTAATCAAAACACACCGCCAGCCAAGCGCCAATAAAAATACACCGCCAATCCACGCACACCACCAGCCAAGCGCCAGTACACGCACACCACCAGCTAAGCGCCAATCCATGCACAGAGCCAGCCAAGAGCCAGTACAAACACACCGCCAACTAAAGCCACAGTCCATGCATACCACCAGCCAAGTGCCAATCCAAACACAGCGCCAGCCAAACGCCAGACCACGAACACCGCCAGACAAGCGCCACTCCAGGCACACCGCCATCACATTTAGGAATTCTTTTTATATAAATGAGAAAACACAAACAAATTGCAAATAGATACAAATCTACTAACACAAAATCTGAAACTCAATGCACTACACAAATGCCAACCTTGAAACTGAACCAAAAATATTAAACAATAGAGGCCAGGTAGTTCACCTTACCACTCATGGATGCTCCCCAAAATTATTTTGCGTGTGGTACATCCTAAAACAAGTAGGCACACACAGCCTAGGGTTAGAAGGACAGTCGGGGCAGTACATACGAGTCTCCTTCTCCATACCTCTTCGCCAACAGACTCTACATCTCCTACTGGGAAAGTCTTTTAAGTGTGTTGGAGGAATGTGATCAGGAAAGTGACAATATTTCAATCTACCAACATCCTCCACCACTCCAACTCTAGGAATACTTGCCAGTTCCATTAACCCCTTGGACGCTCATGACGAGCTCAGCTCGTCATGATGAGGAAAATTGAATTTTATATGGCCTATGTATCCCCTACGTGTACCCCAACGTGTAGTATATATGCATGACATCCATGCACTTTCCCTCTATGGCCGAAATGAAGACGCCTATGCATTTGCGTCCACCGTTAACATGTCTGTTATTAGGTCCTCCATGAATACAACGTTAATCCTGCACTGAGGCCTACGTTGCCAATGCATTTACATGGTATACGTTTGAACATCGAGATGCACACGTTTTTGTGGCCCAGTCGAGCCAGGCCCTGAATTCAGGCTCCGAGCCTCTTCTGTCTCTGAAAGCTGCAGTTTAGGTATGCATCCCTGACCTCTCCCTCACTCCCTGCCCAGCCGAGAGGTGCCCGGCCTGGCCTGCCTGCCTGCCAAGACGGTATTTTGCCTACAGTTATCTGCTCTGCCTCCGCAGAAACACATTCCAGTCTAGTGAAATAGGTAAACATTTTCCGCCTGCAGAGCATAGGGCCTAGCCTTCCTGTCTCCATATAAGTGATTTACTGAACCCTTTGCCATAGTAGGCTCATGGCCCCCTGCACCATGCACGTAGAAATATATGCACACACTAGCATTTAATGATGAACGGCCTCTGTTTGAGAGACCTTTACTTCAGACAATACATCCTCCAAACATAAGATATCAGATATGCCAAAGGTACAGGTCGCTCTGACTTCTCAGACTCCAGACTCCTCTACTAGTGCTAAAGTCAACCCCCAGCTCTACCCAGTTACACGTCATTTTCACGTCATGGCCAGTTGCGCGCACATGTAGGGTAAAGGTTTCTGCTGACCCTGCAGACCTCTCTATGCATCCACCCACCTGTGACACTCATATGACTCATCGAGTGAACACCTTCGTGTACGCCTATTTACACGCCTTCTTTCACGCCCATGCGGTCTTATCTCTCTCTTTCTTCACTTGCTCCGCCTGGAGTGTTCCGCCTACTGTATTCATTGCAATTATGTGACTTTTACTATATATAATGTGTGATGTTAATAAAACGTTAGATATCCCTTCCTGAACCTTAGTGGTGATGGAACCCGATTCTCCCCTGGCTCGAGCCATTGCAATAAAGCCCTTTTGAACTCGGACGCCACGGACTCTGCCTCTCATTTTATGAGCTATCCTTATTTATATTAATGTATAGAAAAATGTCCAGGTAAATTTTATTTACGACATTCTGGCACCCGAATAGGGACTAGTCCCCTTCCCCACGCGCCGGCGATGTAAGCGCAGCCCCCTGACCCCTTCTACAGCCGTGACGGACCCATTTCTGTGCACATCCGCGGGTTTTCCTGCTAACTCCCCCAGGCCCACGGAGGAGACGGAGACTGCGACGAGGCATCCACACGAGGCGGTGAGGATTGCGGACCATCCCGACCAGAGCCCGAACCGAGAGAGCAAGGTCCGAGGTATCCCGAGGCCCACCTGTTACGAGGCGCATGCGTAGCAGAAGCAGCAGTACCAGAAGCCGTAGCAGTCCAGTCCAGTTCCGAGGCCTTCAGTTTTGCTTCCCGGTGAGTACCATTGTTGGGAACGCATCTAGACGGGTTCATTTATTTGAGCCCGGTCAAGACGGGTCTGGGTACACAGACCCGGTATAGACGTGTCCATTTCGGTGGATGCGGTATGACGTGTCTCTTCATGAGACCGGTATGACTGTACTGTTCTAGCAGTGCATCCAGTATAGTATTGTATTTCCGATTATTTCAGAGGTGTGTTTTTCTATGTACCAGGTAGTATCTGTAATGTTTTAATGTTGTGGTATGAGTGAGTGTTTGCAGTCTATTATTGTGCTTATTGTGTTTTTGTTCAAACTAGTACAAACATGCCACTGTTTTCGAAATTACGTCAGATAGGGACTAGGAAAGGGATACTCGAAGAGGCAGTTCCCGTCCCGCCAAGGGACACTCCTGGACACTTTATGTTCCACAAACATGGCTTAGATGCCATACTGCACTTAGATTTATGGGTAGATTATACCAAGGATCTGGAAGAGAAATATAGATGGCCTGTCTCAGGGACATGGGATGCTGATTGCATCATGAGAGTAAAAGAAGCACTGTGGAAAAGAAAAGCCAGACAATCCCAGAAAGATGCCATAGAATTGTGGCGTAAAGAAGCGCATAGAAGAACAGAGAAAGAAATCCAGAAAGCAGAGAGAAGTAGAGAAGCATCGGAAAAAGCCAGGGAAAAAGAATTACTAGAAGAAGGTGAACGGGTTAAAGTAGAACAATTAGACAGACAAAGAAATGCCCTTATTAAAGGCATGTACCCCCTCCTCGCCGAGGGTCTACCTAAAGTGACCTCGGAAGTACCCAGTAACTTGCCGACACCATTGGTCCCGACTAAACTCCGTAGTCATAAACAGACCGCAGCGGACATTTTCTTTTCCTCCTATTTGGATGACGCTGCTCCAGCATATGTAAATGTAAATGTACCTCCTCCGAACCCTGTCGTTCCTGTCAACCTAACTGCTGCTCCTACTGTTCCTCCTGCTACCGTCCCTACCAATCCTTTTGAAACGCAACCACCCGTAACACAAGTTCAACCCGCATTAACAGCGACAGCGTTGGCAGTAAAACCTGATTCAAGCCATGGCGATTCCAGTCTAGGAGCAGCGGGAGGGGGTCCCTCTACACCACCTCCGTTAAAACGATCATCACTACGAGAGTTAGCACTACAACACACGCCTAAAGCAGCTACATATCAATCCCTTAGACAGTACCTTACCGATTGTATATATGATCCCGTACCAGGAGAAGGTTCAATGCTTATATACTCAATACGTTTAAGACGTGTTGCAGATTATTTGCTTATTTTACCAGACATGAAAGAGCACTTAGACAAAATCTACCACTTCATTAGAACGGGGGAGGGACCAGACAGTATTCACGAGGCCATGGCACATAGAAAAGTGGAGCTTCAACGTATGCTCCTACAGTTTTTGATTAATTGTTTGATCAGGGAACGAGACCAGCCAGACAAACAAGTAACTAAAGGTATGATGAATTGGAGTGACAACATAGCTGCTGGTAAACATGATAAACAGAGTAGTGTAGAAAGCATGTACAGGAAAATTCGTAAAGAAATTCTTGATATACACAAGAAAGAACAAGCTGAGAAAGAAGACGATGAAGTCTCAGAGGACGATGATTTAGTAACTGAGAACCCAAGTAAAATAAATTACGTAGGTAGGGCAAGACCATTTGACAGACCCATACGTCTAGATTACAATAAACGTTCTCTCTCTCCAATACCAGAACAATATTCTCTCGAACACATATTCCAAGCCACCGACCAAGCACTGAAAAAACGAGTAGGGAGTAGCGAACTTAGTACTATGTATGAACAAGAACTAGCCCGATCAGCAGTCCAATGGGCTGGAAATTCTAACATATATAAGGATGACATAGTAGCCCAAACATTTTTAAATCTTCCACCAGAAGAACAGCGTTTAGCTGGTATGTACATGGTTCAGCACCTCATTACACTGTATGAAAGCCAGCATTCTGATCCAGGGCCCTTGAATAAATTATTGGAAGATTTACTCCTAGCTAGATGGAGAGGTCTAGGTACCGAATTAATTAAAGTCATACTAGAACAACGACATAAGTACACAACTTTCCTGACTCCGCATTTGGTCCCTGTTCCACACCGAGAAAGAAAGACCTTTTACATAGACAGACAGAATCCCCTACGAGAGGTTCATCCCGTTAGGACTGACGGGGGTGTGCTTCAACGAGTATTCGTTTATACACCCTTGACAAAAATGGAATTATTGGAAATGAAAAAATGACTGCCCTGTCATGATAAAGACCCAGCAGGGTTCCACCGTGAATTAAAAGACATGCTCCGTATGGGGGAGTATACATACGCCGATATCATTAAGATGTTGAAAGTACTGTTACCAGCAGGTATTTATGAAAAACTCAAAGAAAAAGAATGGGAGGTGGGAGAGAAAAAGATTAATTGGACAGAATTAGAAGACGACCATAAAAAAAGAGACCCAGGTATTGGTCTTTCGGACAAAGCTAAAGAATTACCCGAGCTATTGATACAGGTCTTGCCTTGATTATTGACTACTAAAAAGGAAGATTGGGATGCCATTTCAGCCTGTAAACAGAAACAAGATGAAGACACTAGTGATTTTTATTCTAGATTTGAGAAATGTTTTCTTATTAATAGTGGCCTGAAGACAAGTAGTGAATCGTACCCACATCTTTTTGTGACCAAATTAGTAGAAAATTCCTCACCCCAGATCAAAAATAGAGTACTGAAGGTTGAAAGTACCTGGCAAGCTAATAGTCCTTCCCAAATGTTACAGATGTTACAGTACCACCAGAACAGAATTAGAGAAGAACAAGAACAAGAAAAGAGACGCATGAAAGACACGAAAATGAAAGTACTAGTAGCTCAATCAGTTCCAGCCGATGGTCAGAGAAAGGGCACGGCACCTGTAAAAGGGAACTGCAACTACTGTAAACAGCCAGGTCACTATATAAATGAATGTACTGTCCTGAAACATAATATAGCTACAGGCAAGACGAAAGAAAGACCGCGTCCTCCTAGACAGGAACATGTCCCGCAGAACACGCAAACTCCACAGAACGCGCAACAGACAGTAGCCGTACCCCAACCCATTGCTGCCACACAACATGTCACACAACAAATGTACCAGTATGCACAGTCAGATTACCCTGATTATCAACAGTACTCATGAAACAGCCTAGAGAGGGAGGTTGGCTTGCCCCTTATTGAGGTTCCTGATGATCAAGAGGGTCCCTATGTGCATAGTCATGTATTAGGAAAGGACAGAAAATTTCTGATTGATACAGGGGCGAGCAGAACTACCATCAGTCACGACGAGGTTCCAGGGGCACCCCTCTCAAGCTCACAGAATATTTCCCTGGGATTTTCAGGAAAGCCTATTGTTAACGAAGTGTCAAAGCCAGTTCCCCTAGGAGTTGGTCCATTGTCTCGTACTACAGACTTGTTGCTTACGAAATCATGTCCAGAAAACTTGCTTGATATAAAAACATTGAAAGAACTAGGAGCAGTGATTTGTTGTTCTCCGGAAGGAGTGAGATTGTTTTTACGTGATTTTAAAGGACATTATGTGTTAAGAGATTTTGATCCCAGACTTCAGAATGTACCACAGCACTTATGGGCGAAAGGTCCGACTGATGTAGGTTACATGCACATTACACCATATCGTGTCACACTCAAGCGAGGAGTCGTACTGCCACGAATCCGACAATACAAGTTACCCCCTGATGCTGTAGTAGCCTTACTGAAAATTGTTGACGAACTTATTGCACAAGGAGTGGTTGTAGAAACCGACTCCAATATATGCAATTCCCCTATCATTCCGATTCTCAAACGAACTGACCCGAATGCACCACCGGTTTACCGATTAGTGATTGATCTCCGAGAATTAAACAAATGCATAATACCTCAGTACCCAGTGGTCCCAGACATTTCTTCCCTATTGACTGCCATTGATTCCGAAGCAGCGTTCTTTACTGTAATTGATCTCAAGAACGCCTTCTTTAGTGTACCAATCCATCCGGAAAGCCAATACCTTTTCGGATTCTGTTTAAATGGCCGAAGCTTCAAATTTGCAAGAGCTCCTCAAGGGTTCACAGAAAGCCCTAGCATTTACAGTCAAGCGCTAAAACGACAACTAGACAGTATTCACATGCCTACTGACACTGCACCGCTCCAATACGTTGATGATCTTTTGATCACAGCACGGACAGAACGAGACTGCGAACGTGCATCATTGACAGTCTTATACTTCCTGGCAGAGAAGGGGCACAAAGTGTCCCCTTCAAAGCTACAATTCTGTGTCCAGCAAGTTGTATACCTAGGTCACTTGCTGTCCAAGAGGGGTAGACAGCTGACACCTGACCGCATTCAGTTAATTGCGCATCTTCCACAGCCCAAGACACAAAAGGAAGTACGGGCCTTCATTGGCCTCACCTCTTACTGCAGACAATGGATTCCCCAGTATGCATTTCTAGCCAAACCACTCATACAGTTGACAACACAGGAGGCAGCGACTTCGACTGTCCTCCCTTGGACTCAGGAACATACCCTTGCTTTTGATGAACTGAAGAAAGCTCTATGTCAAGCACCAGTTTTAGCGACACCATGTTACAGCAAACCTTTTACACTTTTTGTTACTGAACGCGATGGCACAGCATTATCTGCACTCACACAAGACCAGGCAGGAAAACACAAGCCTTGTGCTTACTTTTCTAGTACATTGGATCCTGTGGCCCAGGCTTTGCCTGCGTGCCTGAAATCAGTTGCAGCAACAGCTGTAGCAATCAGACAGAGCGATTCCATAGTGTTAGGACATCCCCTGACAGTACATGTTCCACACTCAGTGGAAGTTCTCTTGAATCGGACACAGACACAGCACCTGACTATAGCAAGACTGACAGGGTATGAACTGACATTATTCCAGCCACACATAGAGATCAGACGTTGTAACATCCTTAACCCAGCTACACTTTTGCCCTTAAGTACATCAGACCCTGCACCACATGACTGTGTGGAAGTGAATAATACAGTGACGAAGCCAAGACAAGACTTGACAGACATTGCATTACCCGATCCAGACCTGACACTATATGTGGATGGTTCATGCATGAGAACAAGTACAGGAGAGTTAGTGGCCGCATATGCAGTGACCACTGATACTGAAGTCATAGAAACACGACGAATTGACACCTTGTCTGCCCAAGCAGCAGAGCTCATCGCTCTGACCCAAGCCTGTATACGAGCCAAGAACCTGAAAGTAAACATATACACAGATTCACAGTATGCCTTCGGAGTCGTACACGACTTTGGAGTCCTCTGGCAAGAGAGAGGTTTTCTGACCTCCCACGGTGCCACAATACAGCACGGTCCCCTCATACAAGCTCTGTTAGATGCGATACACTTGCCCACAGCAATAGCAATCATGAAATGCAAGGCACATACTAAGGTCACAGATATTATTTCCCAGGGTAAGGACCTGGCAGATCGAACAGCCAAACTTACAGCTCAGACTCAAACGGACATTCCAGGTGACACGACGAAGACTGAAGTACCATCACTGACAACTTGCATGACAGTCAGGGATCCCTCACAAGATGTACTCGACATACAGACACATGCCACTTCAGACGAAATCAAGAAATGGACTGAACAAGGAGGGGTCCAGACCGATCAGGGATGGATGACAAAAGGCAAAGGCACATGGTTTCTCCCCGACTCCATGGTTCAGGTTATCATTAATACAGCACATAGTCCAGCACAATTAGGAGAAAAAGCCATGTTAGACAGCATACAGAACATCTGGTTCAACAAGCATTTACGTGCAGCAGCGAAACAGAAAGTGCGCACCTGCATGATCTGTTGTCAGTTCAATCCAGGCAAAGGCATTCCCGTGGAACAAGGTGGATTTCATCCTCCTGACCACCCTTTTAAAGTCCCCCAGATGGATTATATTCAGATGGACAGATGTTGAGGATTCAAGTATGTCCTTGTAGTTGTATGTGCCCTATCTAGATGGACAGAAGCGTACCCAGTCCCAGATTACACTGCTGTAACCACTGCCAAGCAGTTGGTTCGTGAATTCTTTCCGCAATACGGCTTGCCCCGTGTCGTGTACTCAGATAATGGACAGCCATTCTCCTCTGAACTCATGAAACAAGTATCTCTCCTGTTAGGATACCAATGGAAATTCCATTGCGTACGACACCCCGAGGCAGCAGGCCTCGTAGAGCGACACAATCAGACTCTGAAAACACGGTTAGCGAAGGTCTGTGCAGAAAAAGGCGTAGATTGGATGGTAGCCTTGCCGGTTGCCCTCTTTTACATGCGTATGGTAGCCCATTCCAGAACCGGACTATCCCCGTACGAAGTGGTCTTTGGTAGACCGCCGAATATGTGGGGTACGCCTATGCCGCGCAAGATCACCGATGTTGACAGTAATATGCTGACAGATTACCTGGCTTCCTTGATGTCTGCACTACTCTCTTGTCGTTCACAGGACCACGTCATTGTCCCTGGAGACCTGGTCCTTGTGAGAAATTTCGACAGGTCAAGCCCTCTGGAGCCCCGTTGGAAGTCACCGAAGCTTGTGTTACTGACCACGAGGACGGCTATAAAAGTGGAAGGACGGAAGGGCTGGATCCATGCCCACCACGTTAAAAGATTCCATGGACTTGGCGCGATAAAGAAATATGAGGACTGTTCCGTGAAGGAATTTGAGAACTGTTCCGACACTGACACTAAACTCCCTTTGCTAGAAAAAACTCCACAACAGGAGTATAGACAAAAGCTACGATCTAGTAAGTCAGACAGCGTTTAATTGTTTAAGTCCCCCTCGGGTGAAGCGGTTAGACAGGTTCCTGATATGAAAAAGATCGTAGACCCAAACAGTCAGAGAGATAGACAGAAAAATATGAAAGAGAAATACTGCAAATCCTTACGCTGTCGATGCATAGTTACTTTGATCATTATGTTTATTCTAAGTATATCGATTATATGTATAAGCTTGACGCTACATGTTTTCTTTCCTCCTCTTGGTTCACATGTACATTCTCCTTTTAATGACACTGTAGAGCACACATTCAGTGACCTGCCACCTCACGAACTGTCATATCGACTAGCACTGCGCAACAACACTTTTATTCGCATGTTACACCATTCCCACCAGACTAGCAATGTAACAGATTGCTGGGTATGTGGCCGACTCCCACCCTACCAGAAAATGAAGGGAGCTCTGCCCCTCTTTCCTTATCCGTTCTCACACAATGGTTCGTGCGGGGCATGGTTTGCTTTAATGTCATCACTAGACAGTAAGTCCACAGTTTCCCAGGGCGATTGGATATGGGGAAACCTGAATACAGTTATGAATAAGGCATGTTTCCCAGACAAAGACGGTCTTCCCCAAAGGAAAGGGACCGATCTAGAAAATGAAGTGTACGAATTAGGTAATTTTTCCCTCAACCTCATGATTTTGAATGTCCAGTCCGAGACCAACACAGGTTCACCGTTTATAACAGTCTTACCAGTGAAAGGTGAATTATGCGTTAGGAAAAATGGTTCAGTGCCCCTAGGACACAGTGATTGTAATACTGTGGTCGAATTCAGTGATAAAGGAAAGTCTACTTTCAAAGCTTCCCGCCATTCCTATTTCATTTGTGGTCAGACAGCTTATGTACGTCTGCCCTTGGACTGGGGTGGAACGTGTTATATTGCGTTCTTACTGCCACCTGTTTTTCTAGCCCCATCCAATTATCATCGAGATTCCCAACTCGTACATGTGAGACAGAAGAGGGAGATCGAGTCCCCAATTGTCGATCAGACTGAGACTACATTGGAGCAATATACTGATTTCAATAAAGGATTCTTTTTCTTCATAGGTCCCATTCAGAATAGTAAATTAATACGCAGACTAACAAGAACACTTGAAGCAGTAGTGAATGAGACTACTTCTGCCTTAGGAAACTTAACAGAAGAGCAGTCTGCTATGAGACTTGTTGTTCTTCAGAACCGCCTTGTTCTTGACGTCATCCTGGCCGATAGGGGCGGGGCTTGTAGAGTGATCGGCTCCAATTGTTGTGTGTTTATTCCTAATAACGCACCATCAGTGTATGCAGCAATAACAAGACTCCATAAGATAGCTCACCAGATACACCAGAATCCAGGCACCTGGACTTGGTCCGGTTGGCTCTGGAGTGTGATATCAGCCTGGGGATGGAAAGTATTGTCATTCCTAGGAATAATACTGCTCATATTATTCAGTTGCTGTCACAGCCTGCAATGTGGTCCAGCGATTTGCGGCTTGTGTGCCACTGCCTGTATTCCCAGTCCACGTTCACGTTCCCGTGCCCGAATAAAAAGGGACGAGCAAATGATGCTGTATGAACAAATAGATGGTCTCCTGAAGATAGATATATCCTGAAGGGAACGTAGGGGACAAGGAGGGAATGAGGAAAATGGAATTTTATATGGCCTATGTGTCCCCTACGTGTACCCCAACGTGTAGTATATATGCATGACATCCATGCACTTTCCCTCTTTGGCCGAAATGAAGACGCCTATGCATTTGCGTCCACCGTTAACATGTCTGTTATTAGGTCCTCCATGAATACAACGTTAATCCTGCACTGAGGCCTACGTTGCCAATGCATTTACATGGTATACGTTTGAACATCGAGATGCACACGTTTTTGTGGCCCAGTCGAGCCAGGCCCTGAATTCAGGCTCCGAGCCTCTTCTGTCTCTGAAAGCTGCAGTTTAGGTATGCATCCCTGACCTCTCCCTCACTCCCTGCCCAGCCGAGAGGTGCCCGGCCTGGCCTGCCTGGAAATAGGTAAACATTTTTTGCCTGCAGAGCAAAGGGCCTAGCCTTCCTGTCTCCATATAAGTGATTTACTGAACCCGTTGCCATAGTAGGCTCATGGCCCCCTGCACCATGCACGTAGAAATATATGCACACACTAGCATTTAATGATGAACGGCCTCTGTTCGAGAGACCTTTACTTCAGACAATACATCCTCCAAACATAAGATATCAGATATGCCAAAGGTACAGGTCGCTCTGACTTCTCAGACTCCAGACTCCTCTACTAGTGCTAAAGTCAACCCCCAGCTCTCCCCAGTTACACGTCATTTTCACGTCATGGCCAGTTGCGCGCACATGTAGGGTAAAGGTTTCTGCTGACCCTACAGACCTCTCTATGCATCCACCCACCTGTGACACTCATATGACTCATCGAGTGAACACCTTCGTGTACGCCTATTTACACGCTTCTTTCACGCCCATGCGGTCTTATCTCTCTCTTTCTTCACTTGCTCCGCCTGGAGTGTTCCGCCTACTGTATTCATTGCAATTATGTGGCTTTTACTATATATAATGTGTGATGTTAATAAAACGTTAGATATCCCTTCCTGAACCTTAGTGGTGATGGAACCCGATTCTCCCCTGGCTCGAGCCATTGAAATAAAGCCCTTTTGAACTCGGACACCACGGACTCTGCCTCTCATTTTATGAGCTATCCTTATTGATATTAATGTATAGAAAAATGTCCAGGTAAATTTTATTTACGACAATGAGCCACGATGCTCATGTGCTCATGACGAGCTGAGCTCATCATGACCGTTGGAATGCTCACACGCTGGGCTAAATCCATCACAGGTACAGTGATTTCATCATGGATGGTAGTCAGCATGTTGACATCTCTCCTGTCTGAAAACTTCACAGCTCGAAGCTCCTCGCAACGTAACGCACTGCACTGTCCTCGCACAAGCTTTTGACAAACAAGTTCTTGCGGGAAACCTTTACGGTTAGAGCGGATTGTGCCACAAGCAACAGTGTCCACTTTAGCCAATTCCCTGAACCTCCGCACACCAGTGTAGAAGTTATCTACATATAAATTGTGGGGTTTGTTAAAAAATCCTCCACCAAATTCCCACACAATTTTTTCAGTCACTCCAAAAGTGGACGGACAACCAGGGGGATAAATCCTGGATTCCTTACCAGTGTACACCCGGAAATGAGAGAAACCAAACATTAACTCATGTATATTCCTGACTACTCTCATGTAGTTCTCACTGGGCGCTGTTCTGTACCTGTTATCCAAATTCAGGAAAATGAACCTTTCTTCCTTTCCCTGCAACAAGATTATTTCTCTCTCCACAGGTAGGACTCCAGGAGGGTTTTCACATGAGCTACAACCGTAGGATGGTTTTGTACTTCGCTTGGAATCACCAATGGCAAAGTGTTTGCATGAAAACCGGTATTGGCTCTGAACGGATTGTCCCTTATTGAGCTGTGCCTGGCATTATTGTATGATAGTTCAGCCAACCATAACAGCGATACCCAGGAAAGCTTGGCCTCCTCAGCATAACACCTTAGATACTTCTTGATGCTCTGGTTAAGTCTTTTGGTCTGTCCATCCGTCTGAGGATGGAAACTGGTGGATAAGGTGTCTTCCCACGGAGGGCTTTACACCACATGTGCCAGAACCGTGCCACAAACTGAGGTCCTCTGTCGGAAATGATGACTCTTGGAATACCATGCAGCTTCACCACATGAGTCAACAACAGCTGAGCAGTCTGGCTTGCAGAAGGTAAATTATGACAAGGGATGAAGTGTCCCATTTTGGTCAAACCATCAACCACTACCAAGATTGCATTGCATCCCTGATCGGACGGTAAGCCCACGCTGTAATCAAAACTGATCAAGTGCCATGGTTGTGATGGCGTGGGTAGAGGCATGAGTTTCCCCTGACTCTTGGTCTGCGTTCCTTTGGCACGGGCACATGTATCGCATTGGCTGATTCACAACTCAACATCTTTCGCCATTCCTTCCCACCAGAAATGGTGCTTCACTAGATGCAATGTTTTTTTGTGTCCTGGATGACCTGCCAGCACTGCATCATGACACCAATTAAAGGCCTTCAAGCGTATTGGATTTGTGGGTAAGTATAGTTTTCCTTCATACATGGGTATCCTGTGTTTAAGGGTTCGGAACCTGTTTTGTCCTGCCCATCACTGCCACTGTGCCTGAGTCTTGTGATTGACCACTTGATCTAGGAAGTGTTCCACTGTAACTGCGCACAGGACCTTATCAGGAGATATGATAGACCTTTGCAACTCCCGTTGGGGAGTAGTATTTTCTCCTTGTCTGGAAAGTGAATTGGCCTTTCGGTTATCCGCCCCAGGGCGGGAAGATATTATGAAGTCATACTCTGCGAACAACAACATCCACGGCATTTGCGATGTGAGAGATGGCGTGCGGTCTTCATGAACTGTAAGTTCCTAGGATCGGAGTAGACTGTTATTGGATGTTGTACCCCCCAAAGATATGTCCTCCACTCCTGAAACGCCTTTTTTGTGGCCAATAGTTATTTTTCTGCCACGGTGTAGTTGGTTTTGGCTGGACTCAACTTTTTTGTCAAAAAGGCTTCCAGATGTAATTGTCCCGTATGTCTGTCTCTCTGGGACAAAACAGCCCCTACAGCCTGATCAGAAGCATCCGCTTCTACCACGAACGGTAATTGCAGTTGAGGATGAATGCCCTTTTCAGTTGTTCAAACGCCCCCATGGCTTTATCGGTCCATACAAATGGCACTCCTTTCCTTAACAACCTAGTCACTGGAGAGGCCAACTGTGAGAATTGTGAGATAAATCTCCGGCAACAGTTGGAAAACCCCATGAAGCATTGCACATCTCTCACAGATTTAGGCACAGGCCAGTGCTGTACTGCCTCTACCTTCCTCTCCGTCATTCGGAACCCTCGGGGACTCAATATAACTCCCCGGAATTCTACCTCTGAAACGTTAACTTTTACAGTTAACCTTTCTTCCTTTCCCTGCGACAAGATGATTTCTCTCCCCACAGGTAGGACTCACCTATGAAGCAAAAAACTGTTGTGAACCTAGTGCTCCCCCTATGTATGCTCACACTCAGCCCCATTACATTACATACATACCATTCATTGTCTACCCCCAGTCGTTAAAGGAAACCATACTGCAGCATCCTCCTAGACAGTAACTTGAAAACTCCAAGAACCAATCATGCAGTTATAGTACAAACAGGAAGTATCTCCAGGAAAGATACTAGTAGCAATCACTCTGGTTCAGATGCTGGAAACAATATAGGAAAAAAATTAAGTAACCCCAAAAGTATCTGCTTTACTAATTCCACAGATCTTCCTGCTCAGGATGAGGATACAAATCAGGGGCCTTCCTTAGCCTCTCATGAGCAGATAACTTCAATCTCCAACAGGAGTTTGAGAAAAGCAGCTCCGCAATTCCCAGCCGGGAATGAAGGAGTAAAGTAGAAGAAGAAACCCTCTCAGATGAGGGGTTAAACAACATGGCCAACAACACGGTTCCAGCCGGGAAGGAGGGGGAAACTCGGCGTCTCCTTACTTGCCAGCCAGCACCAGCCTCAGGCCCCGCCGGGAAAGGAGGGGGAAAATCCAGCGTCTCCTGAAACCCCGACAAAGAAGCAGAACTTGGCTGAGAAGGAGGGGGCAATCTGGCATCTCCTTACTCGCCGGTTACACTTTGTCGGACAAAGGACGTTCCCGTTCGGCCAAACGGAACGCGTAGGAAAGACTCCAGGGAATTGAATACAGCAGCCGCTGACTTACGGTGCGCGCAGAAAGAAGGCAGTTGAATTCTGACTGCGAACGCGGTCCAGGAACTAAACCAGACTCCGCAGGAACAGGGCATCCGCCTCTCTCCCCAAGAACTGCCAAACAGACGAGAATCAAGTACGACGCTCCACAACGTCTCACGTGTTTAAATGCGCTTCAGTATTCCTCCCAGAAGGATGGCCTTCTGGGAGATGTAGTCCTGAAATAATTCCTAATCCTAGGTAGGCACAGGTCAGACCCTGACACAATCGGCCGGATGGGCCTTCAAATTGGCGTTAGAAAAATAGGGGGTTATCTTGCCCAAGGGATCAGGTGAGGTTGTCTGCCAGGCCAATCTGCCCCCCAGGTTGGGCAGAAAACAGGAGACAGAAATTTGCCCCCTTGCAAAAGTAATTAATCCCTAGTGCCTAGTAGGGTTTTCTGCCTCCCCCTCCTGCATAGGGCAGAAAGGCCAAAAAAGGGGCAGATATCCCCCCATTACTCCCAAAACAATATCCCTGGTGCCTAGTGGGGGGTTTTGCCCCCCCCCGGGGGCAGAAAGGGCAATAGAAATAGGCTGATCTGCCCCCAGGGTGGGGCAGAATATAAATATAAAAAAATCCACCCTCTGGAAGTGACCATTGGACAAGGGGCTGCTTCCATTTTAATTTAAAATAAGTCCTTGGTGTCTAGTGGAGTTTTCTGCCCCCCTGGGCAGAAAGGAAAAAAACAGGCGCATAATACGCATACAAAAATATTATGCCCCCTAGCAGCGACCCTTGCCCAAGGGGTCACTCCCATTTCATTTTTAAAATGAGTCCCTGGTGTTTAGTGGGGTTTTCTCCCCCCCCCTCCTGGGGCAGAAAGGCCAAATAAAAATGCTGATCTGCCCCCAGGGGTGGGCAGAATACACATTGAATAAAATGCCCCCTGTAAGTGACCCTTGCCCAAGGGGTCGCTTCCCTTTAAATTAAAAGCAAATCTTTGGGTCTAGTGGGCTTTTCTGCCCCCCTTCCCCCCCCCCCCCGGGTCCAGAAACGGCCCCAAAAAATCGGATCTGTCCCCGGGGGGGGAGGGGGGGACAGAAAAGTCTTATTTAAAATTGCCCCATAGGAAGCGACCCTTACCCGAGGGGTCGCCTCCTTTTACAAAAAGTCCCTGTTGTCTAGTGGGGCATTCCCGCTCCACAATCGTGGTCTGTGCGCGATTCTGAAGCAAGAATGCCCTGAGGGGAGAGGGAATACTCTTTCTCTCTCCCGATGCCTGAAGGCATACTGTTTTGGCCCCCACGCCTCACCGGAGACAAAACACCTACCTCCTCCTCTGGACACGCTGGAAAGAAATGAGCTCTAGTGAGTCCAGCATTTCCTGATGACATTGGTGTGCGCTGTACACGCTGATGTCATGGGGAAGCGCGGGGGGGTCGGGGTGGTAGCGGAAGCTCTTCTGCTGCCATCCCTGCTTGTGGGGGCAAGATCGATGCCCCAGGGAGGTCTGTATCTGGAAAAACAAGGAATTTTTAGAGCCAACCTCGTGAAACGATCATGATCAAGTTGCCAACCACACTTCAATATATTTTGAAACAATTTTAGAAGGAATTGTAATGTGCATACGTTATAGACTTGAACAGTACGTCAAGAATAGCGCAGGGTGTTGACATATATCGTATTGCATTGTATTAATTTCTAGTTCAGATGAAAGACTTTTGCTGTTTTTTTTTTTTCCGTTTAGGCTACTCGAGATAACATATGCAATCCGCTTTAGCGATCACAACAGGGTAGACAACAACCCATTTTCAATGTACAAAGGGATATTTTATCTACATGGATTGATTTTATTCACGGGGTTGGCTCTAAAAATTCCTTGTTTTTTCCAGATACAGACCCCAGATGAAGGGTCTTTGACCCGAAATGCATTTGGTTTAGAGGAAGTGATTAAATATAATTGGTCTAGTAATTGACACATCTGCCTCTAATGTCGGCACCTGTGTTACCAATTATTCATTGTTTTTAATCTTGACACCGGGTAGCTGAATAAAGTCACAGCATAGCTAACCTCGTAGTCAGTTTTGACTATTCCCATCAAAGCACTGCACTCTTACGCAGACGCCAGTCTCATATAGGTTTTAGTACACCTGCCTGACTCAATTGAAAACACCCCTGAGCTCCTCCCTCGTAGAGAGGGGATTGTAGCTCACAGAAATACTAGATGTTTCACTTGAAGAGGTACCACTATGATGAAGCATGACACCTCTGGTGTGTGAGGGGTACCGTCCTGAAAAGAAACACCCCTCTCCTTTCGTAGTAGCGTGCCCTCAGACCTGTAAGCTCCCTTTGATTCCGGACCATGGCTCTTTTTGTCTTACAATAAACCGAAACAAGCATCCTGGGACCAGTTTCGGATTCATAATACTCATCAGCCAGGCTATCTTGAATCCAGTGGCCAAGTGAGCAAGGGACTCACGTCTGAGCATACCCTGCAAACTTAGGGCGAACAAAGCGATACAAAAGGGGATGATGGACGGAGCGTTTGAGCCAATCAAACACTCACCCCCAGTCAACTGATCTTGGTTTAATCCATCACCATTCTTTAGCTCACTCAGCCACCCCAGTTCAGACATGGCCATATGCAAATCAGTCCGACCCTGTGCCTCATGGGAACAGTCCAGCCCGAACTGCCAAGCCATGTCTTCCCTGGACCGAAACAAGCATCCTGGGACCGGTTTCGGATTCATAATACTCATCAGCCAGGCTATCTTGAATCCAGTGGCCAAGTGAGCAAGAGACTCACGTCTGAGCATACCCTGCCAACTTAGGGCGAACAAAGCGATACAAAAGGGGATGATGGACGGAGCGTTTGAGCCAATCAAACACTCACCCCCAGTCAACTGATCTGGGTTTAATCCATCACCATTCTTTAGCTCACTCAGCCACCCCAGTTCAGACATGGCCATATGCAAATCAGTCTGACCCTGTGCCTCATGGGAACAGTCCAGACCGAACTGCCAAGCCATGTCTTCCCTGGACCGGAAACAAGCATCCTGAGACCTGTTTCGGATTCATAATCCTCATCAGCCAGGCTATCTTGAATCCAGTGGCCAAGTGAGCAAGGGACTCACGTCTGAGCATACCCTGCCAACTTAGGGCGAACAAAGCTATACAAATGGGGATGATGGACGGATTGTTTGAGCCAATCAAACACTCACCCCCAGTCAACTGATCTGGGTTTATTCCATCACTATTCTTTAGCTCACTCAGCCACCCCAGTTCAGACATGGCCATATGCAAATTAGTCTGACCTTGTGCCTCATGGGAACAGTCCAGCCCGAACTGCCGAGCCATGTCTTCCCTGGACCGTACACAAGCATCCTGGGAACGGTTTCGGATTCATAATCCTCATCATCCAGGCTATCTTGAATCCAGTGGCCAAGTGAGCAAGGGATTCACGTCTGAGCATACCCTGCCAACTTAGGGCGAACAAAGCGATACAAAAGGGGATGATGGACGGAGCGTTTGAGCCATGCAAACAGGGTGGCAGGATTGAGACAGGAGCACCCTGTAAACTAATGTTCTCCATAGCAAAATAACCTTCTCATACTTGGTAAGTTGATTGTTGATTCAAGAATTGGTGACTAAGATCATGACAGAATGGGGAATCATAACTGTGAGAGGGTAGGCCACTACACTACCCTCACATTGTTCACTGCTGACACAATGTCTGGCCCCTGCCTTTAGGAAACCTTCTAATGCTGTGGCTACTGTGGCAAGAGTAGCTGAAGAATAATCAATGGGCATTTGGAGTTTCCATGGGTGTGAGTCGGCACTGATAGGGAGCACCCATACCTCTCACACCAATTCAGAATAAATGGTTTCTTATAGTCTGGCATTCCAAGAGCCGGAGTGTAGATGAGGCTCTTGCTCAGCTCGAGGAAGATTTCTTCACAATTCTTGTCCCATGGTAGTGGATCTGAAACCTCTTTGTGTGTAAGCCTCTATAAAGGCTTGGCCACTAGGTAATCGTTGAGAATCCACCGACAGCAATAGTCCACCATACCCAAGAATATCTTGACTTTTCTCTGCATTTTGAGAAGGTTCATTAAAAATTTGAAAGTGATCTTGAGACACTTTTCTTGCTCCTTACTCAACTCCATGTCCTAGACTCAGGGCTTCTTTCTGGCCATACCGCAGTTTGGGCCACCTAATGTCCATTCTCACCTAAGTGATTCAACAGGTCAATGGTATCTTACCAGCACACCTTTTGGGTTGTTGACACCACGATGATGTCTTTGATATATTGAATCAGTTAAGTGGCGGCTTTAGGGTCTCCAGATTCTTTTTTAAGATCTGGTTGAAGATTGATGGTCTCTCCGCATAACCTTGAGGAACTCAGCACTATACCAGAATTTTGTTTTGGAACTGGAACACAAAACTGAACCATTTGCTTTCATGCAATTGAATGAAAAATAACACTTGGAACAGGTTGATGATCATGAACCCCTCAGCATCACCGGAAATCTTCTAAGACATTATTGCAGCTGGATTCGGTACCACAGTGTTACAGGGGATAACAATATTACTTATCTCTTGCTGGTCCAGTGCCACCCAATGCTTTTTGTTTGGGTTTTGTATTCCCATGATCAAGGACTTGCAGGGACTCCTTAAGATGTTTTACATATGATGCTCTAACATGAATTCAAATGATATGTTTAGTACCAGCCACTGCCTTTGGTGAGAGGTTATATTGGGGTGTTATGAAAATTTCAGCATTCTGTTTAATCATAATCCTTACAGGTTCAACTCCTTTTATCAAGCAGAAATCCTTGCCGGTGTAATCCCACACTTCCTCCTTTACAGACCTTTAAGTCTGAAGGCAGGTCTTAATTGATCAAAACAGGGAATAGCCTAATGACAGGTTTGTAGTACTTAATTTAAAATCTGCATCTTCATCATATGTTTGAAACTCAACACATCTCATGTACAGGAAATCATGCAGTTAAATTACACAATAGATCTCTTGCCAACAGATTAACTTGGTTAGAGTCAGATATCACAAACTAATTGTTCTCTTAGTTTCTTTTTTTCATATGGACCTTGACAGAAACAGGACTCACTCTCTGTTTGCAACAGAAACAACGTGGACTTGTTTTCCCAAGAGAGGTAGGTTTGGGATATATACTGTCCTTAACAGTAGAATGGGTTGCGCCCATGTCAAATAAAAGGGACACAGGGTTGCCATTCACCTCTCCTTCTATATATGGGTCACTCTGGGATATCTCCAAGACTGCATAACGCATGCAGTCTTCATCCCCTCATTCATATTAGGCCCTTGGCCAACAAACTGCATTTAATTTGGATTCAATCAGCACTCACACTTCCACTGGCCAATCTTATTACAATAATGATAAACCATAGTTTTTTTCATGTAGCTATACCTGTTCACAATTCAATGTCAACAGGCACTCCTTGTCCTCTACTGAGTAGGGCACTGTTTCGACCCTGCATCATCTAAACACCACCTTCAATCTGAAATCCTTTCCGAGCTAGCATGGTCTGAGCCATCATAAACAACTCCTTAATTTTCTTTTTGCCTAGCTTCTAAATCTAGCACTGGGTGGTAAATACCGCTCTGTTGGTGTAGTTCACAGAGTTTTGCCACTCAGCGCAGAGTTAGGCAAAAACTCAACCACCTGCTGCATGGCACTGCTTACGGACACCCTCTCTTACTGCTAGGATGACTAAGTGACAGGCTGCAGAGATACAGCTTACAATAAATAACTATGTTGTGTTCTAAGTGCACTGGTGTCTTCTGAGAATGCCTATGGTGATAGAGAGTAGAACACTCACCAAGTCAGGCTCAAGTTTGAATGGCATTAGGCTCACAAGTAGTACTGTAGACGTTGGAATTGTTTGTATTTTGAGTTAATTCTTACCTTTTCCATATGGGTTCTCTTCCTGGCCTATGGCTGATAATCCTCTCTGCAGCTTGCTAAAACATGCCATCTTTTCAGTGGTGTAACTTTCTGTCAAAACAGGCACACACCTAAGAACTCATTTTCAACCAATCACCAGTGAATATGGACAAGACGGTAGTAAGGTCGGTGAGTCGATTGACTGGTAACTTGAAGGAACTAAAGCCATGATTGCTTCAGTCCGTGAAATGGCGGAGCTTTGAGTTAAGTGGAAATTGTCCTGTTGGCATGATATCCTCAGCAGAGGCAGCTATATGAAGCTTGTAAGGTGAGTCACACACTGCAACAAGGGTGGCTCCCTTCCGACACTGATATTTGTTTTGGGTTATGAAAATAGTTTCAAGGCACAGGGCATTCAGTGGTGTTTATGTGACCTTGGACAGTGGGAGGGTCTGAGGGTCAATGAAGGGTTGTCCTTCGCTCCTATGGACCTGTTTTGAAACTATCGCTAATTACAGAGAAGAATATCACTTTAAGCAAAGCAATATGGATTTGTTATCACTTTAGCTTCAGACTGATTTTTTTCTATGTATTTTATAGTATAAGCTGGTGGGAAAATCCAATAGGCAACACAGTTCCGATATTTTCTGGCTCAAAAATCGCATCATGTTCTTGGCACATATGAGAGAGAAGGTCCAGAGCACAAAGGTACTGCTCTTTGAGAATGGCCAGTTCTTCAACAACGAGAGTGTCCCTTCAGCCAGTGATGGGTTCCTAGTTAGTGCGATGTGCTTGTCATTCAGGCAATGATAGTTTCCGGGGTAGTCAAAGTTGCCTCCCTATTGGGCAATGGTTGTATTCCTGTATTGTCAGAGGTAAATACCCACACACAGTGGAAGGACTCTCTGGAACAGTGGGTGGGGCCTGCCCCATGGAAAGAGTGAAGTTAGAGGAGGAGACAATGATGCAAGCAGCTGTCTCCTTCCCCCTTTTATGTCTAGTGTTTTTAACTAATGTTGTCCCCATCATTGTTTGGGAAGGGGCCTGTTTTGGTCTTCCTTCATTCTGGATTTATTGCTGTTTACCATATTCAAACTTGACAACAATGTGTAAGGTAATCCCTAGTCTCAATATAGGTGTTCCACCGGTGTCGAGCAACTCACAGTTGTTCCTAGAGGTGCTACGAACTTAGGGCCTCATTTACTACTTTTTGCCATAGGTAGCTCCCCAAGTCTAATTCCTGTGCTGCCCAGCATCAAAAAGAATAGGCAGGAATGCACTGCATTCTTTAAATACAGCGCATTCCTGTCCTCTCTGCATGCACTCAAATTTGTGCTTGGTGCCAAGTGTGTCTGCGTTGTTGGCGCAATAGTTTTTGAGCAGGAAGGGACATCTTCCTGCACAAAATTATTCAATGGAGGCATTTTCTTCTTTCTACATGTGCTACAGATTTCAGCTCACATAGAAAGAGGAAAGAATGAGGAGAAATGAAGTAATTTCTCCTCGTCATGCCTCCCCAGTGGGGGGTCACTGTTTTGACACATTCCAAGGTTTACATATCCTTGTAAAACTGTGAATTTGTCAAAACCTAAGGGTTTTGTTTGGGGAAACCCCACAGCAATGCCCATGAAACACCTCCTTGACTTTGTGCTGCCTTGCCTTACTCAATATCACTAGGACATGCAAAGCCAAACAGTGTGGCTTTGCATTGCCTCATAGATATGATTGAAAGGCCTGTGCCACTTGATTGTCCTAAAAAGTGATGCTCTGGTGGTGAAGGCCTCCTTTAAATGAGAAGGAAACTGTCACTAAGGTAGGAGGAATGGTGCTCAATGGAGGACCACCCTTGGGTATCCAATTAGTTGGATATAATGGCCTCACACACCCTTGCGAGTGTCATGCTTCATCATCGGCAATGCTCCTCGTTGGGCAGAATGGGTAGGAGAGGTTTTCTTCTCTCCAGGAGTCGGCAAACGTAATGGGGTAATGATACTTTGTTGCACGTTCCTCTCACTTTTACTCTTATCTGAAGAGTCAGATGCCTATGGTAGATGGTTGAATGTTAAGTTGTCCTTAAAGGGTGTTATAGTCTCTCTTCTGAATGTCTATGCCCATACATGTGGTGAACCCTCCTTTTGGCCTACACTTGCCAAGCAAATTTCTCAATTCACAGAAGATAATTTTATCTTGGCTGGTGATTGTAATCAGGCTTTTGACCCATTTATTGACAGAAACTCTAAAATCGTCTTTATGCCGAATAAACCTCACAAGGCCTTTGTTCATGCCATTAGTCAGCATAAACTCCTCGACGCTTGGCGACTCTGCAATCCAACTACTAGAGAATTTTACTTTTTATTCCCCAACCCACCATTCTCAATCAAGGATTGATTATATTTTTGTCTCCCACAATATTTCGCAAACCCTCACCCATGCAGAAATTGGTCCTATTCTGTTATCAGATCACACTCCAGTTTCAATTGGCCTTGACATTTTACCTAAAAACTCAGGCCCTACGAGGTGGCAATTCTACAACTCCCTTGTTTTGGACCCAAAATTTACTACCTCCTTTATCACCTTTTTTGATAAATTTTTTCTGATCAATCAAACTAAATCCATGCCTTTTTCTACTATATGGGATGCTTTCAAAGCCTTTTCTAGGGATTTCATACTAACTTTTATTGCAAAGAAACGCAAAAAAGCTCGTAAACAGACTATGGACCTTCTTCAAGACATTAAGAGACTGGAACATTCTTACTAGACCTCACACTCAAAAGATTGTTTAACAGCCCTAATCAACGCCAAAATGCAATTTAATACAAAATCCACAGAGGACGCTTCACTATATTTGTTAAAATCTATTGCTAAATTCTATGATGGCAAAAATAAAGCTGGAAAAATTCTGGCTAACTATTTGAAAGTTAAGCACAATAAACTGAACATTGAATCCATATATGATGCAAATTTAGATTTAAAGTTTTAAGATGGTGACATTTTGAATGAATTTACTCTTTTTTACAAGAACTTATTTGCTTCTGAAACACAACCTAATGATCATTCCTTATCACACTACTTTTCTAACATTCATAGACATCAATCTTCCCCTCCAGACTTATCCTCGTTAGAATTAGATTTAACACAGGAAGAGCTGTCAAAAGCCCTTCAGTCTCTCAAACATGACAAAGCACGTGGACCTGACGGTTTTACGGTTGAGCTTTACTCACACTTCTCCAAACTTTTATTACCTTAACTGTATCTTCTAAATACATTCATTTAGTATGATAGGACATTCCTCTGGTTCTTTCTCAGATGCTCATATTTGTCTAATTCCCAAAGAAGGTAAAGATTCTAAACATTGTAAAAACAATAGACCCATATCTTTGGTGAACATCGATTATAAGATTTATTCCAAAGCTTTAGCCATACGCTTGGATTCTTATTTACCAGACCTGTTAGGGATAGAACAATCTGGATTTGTCAAAGGTATATACATAACTGATAATACTCGACTCCTGTTTAATGTCTTGTCAAAATCTTCACGTCTTAAGGAACCCCTGGCGGCAATAGTGTTAGATGCCGAGAAGGCGTTTGATAGAGTTGAATGGCTATACCTTTTCTACACCCTCAAATGGTTTGGATTTGGTCCCAATTTTATTTCCTTGATTTCCCTCCTTTATTCTAATCCTAAAGTGACTGTTTGTGCTAATGGTTTGATCTCTTCATCTTTTGATTTAGGAAGAGGTGTACGGCCAGGATGCCCTCTCTCCCCTTTCCTTTTTAACTTAGCTTTGGAACCATTCCTTTCTAAATTACGTCAGAATCCATATTTATATGGTTTTCCAAACATTGCATTCCCATATTAAACTTGCAGCAAAAGGAGACGAAATTCAGCTCTTCATGTCCCAACCAAGCGACTCGATCCCTGCTTTCTTAACAGAAGTACAATCTTATTCCAGCATCTCTGGTTAGAAATTAAATAATGATGAATGCGAGATCTTACCTGTAACCAAGTTCACTTTTAAAACTGATTGTAGTGCCTCTAATTTTACTTGGACCCCTAACCATATTAAATACTTAGGCTTACATGTCACATCTTCAATTTCGGACACAGTATCACTGTGCATTAATAAATGTATACAAAAGATCTCAGATCTAACTACCAAATGGCACCCCCTTTACTTATCATGGTGGGCCGTTTAGACTCTATAAAGATGATGATATCCCCCATAATCATATATATTATCTTCAATGTCCCAGTTCCCATTCCAACTAAATTTTTCAAGAAAATCAACTCTATTCTTTCTTCCTTCCTTTGGAACGGTAAGAAACCCCGTATGTCTGTACTTAGATTAATTCGCCCCAAAACAGAGGGCGGAGTCAACTTTCCCGATTTCACGTCATATCAAAAAGCATTCCTTTTACGCCTAGCCTCTTTATGGTTATGTGATCCTAAAGAGGACTGTCCCTTATGGACCACAATAGAACATTGCTATTTATTCCCATTTTCATTTGGTGAATACCTTTCCTTCTCACGTAAGCCACAAACCTTATCTACCCCATCATTAAATTGACTTCTAAGCTTTTATCACCCTTATTCCCCTCTCCTCCCCACACCATAGAATCCTTTCTTAATTCCACAATTTGGCACAATAAGATTTTGCTTATACGGAATAAACCTTTTTATTGGAAAACTTGGCATCAGAGAGGGCTAATCTGGATTCATCAGCTCTTTTCACACTCAGATTTGTTTACCCTTCTCCTCACTCAGCCACTCATTTAATTTACCTGCTTCATTCATCCACAAATACCTTCTCCTCAAGAAAGCTGTGATGGATATGCACACTCACAGGGACTCTTAATGTTTCCACTACTCGAGACTCATCCCCACAATTGCACACCTTGTTAAACACAACACCCAAAGCTTCTATGATATATACCTTTTTACATAGCATTGACAGAGTTCGACAGAAATCTAAAATTAAAGAAGCTTGGGAATGAGACTTTACAACATCATGGCCAATGTCATTATGGAATAAATTGTGGGCCAAGATCCGTAAATCTTCCAGAGCTGCGAATACCACACAAACGTTTTTGTTTATAACCAAATTTTGTGATCACCGACTGCTTTAAGCAAAAACTATACTACTGTACCTGATAATTGTTGGACTTGTTCTTCCTCAAAAGCTGATTTGTTCCATATGTTATTTTCCTGTCCTACTGTGCATAATTTTTGGCAACAAGTCTGGTCGCAAATTAATCAGATATTCGGCACTACATTGTCTTTTTCCTAAATTCATGTTTTTCTAGGAAGTTTATCATATTGTTGGGGGCGATTACATTGTTTGGCAGAGGCGTTGCGGACATTCACTCCTGATCCAAGAGGCAAGTTTCACGCTAAAAAAGCGAAGCGGGGCGAAGACCGGGCTAAGAGCGGGCCGTTTGAGGCTGTTCGAGGAACGAGCGGACTGGACTGGCCCATTCTCTTTCGTCATTTTCCTTTGGTCTCCTTATTAAGCCCAAATAGGTAAACTGATTTTATCATCATCCCACTCCGTCTCCTAGACTGACGATCGCCCTAAAATATCAGAAGCCATGAGTACCAGGTTAACATGGAGCAAGGCTTCTAAGGGAGGCCCGCAAATTAGTGGACCTATGGATGACTTCATTACCCGTACTAATTTAGCGATAGATCAAGAAATATCTAAACTCCAAACCCGGGTATCCTTAGAATTGGTAGCTGCTAGAAGGTTGTCCCAAGTTATTGCACTTTCAAAAAAATCTTCCCTAGGCCACATAGCTGCTTCGGTTACTCCGGAGCGTCCTGCCATTCCCCATTGTGTAGTCACGCAGGTTGATGTCCACCAGACCTCAATCCCTCCCATCTCCCCCTCGCCTGTAGAGCAACCATCTAACGCAGACGAAGCTAATCTACCCGCCGCTTCTCGCGACCAAAATCCTATCCCTAACCTACTCCCCCGGGCATCCCCGAACACCACCAGTGGTAAACAACCTAAAAGAAAGCGCCATTCCCGCTCTGCATACTCCCGTAAGAAGGCGAAAATTGTGGTTTCACAACATCTGGCATTGACTAGTGTTCCGGAATCAAACGCCAAAGTAGAGCTAACCCCTAGGACGCAGCCACTAAGGGAGGGAGGGAGAGAGGAGTCAGTTGCTGCTTCCCCTACTACCATATTAGAGGATGAAGGCATACAGGCAGAGACGTTGGGCAAGAATGAAAGGGAATTCATAGACCTGGTTTGGGAAACCCTAAAAAAACTTCTTTCCCCCCTTGACCTCAGACTCTCACGGATAGAAAACAACTTGCTCGAGATGGAAAAGAGCATTATTGCCCTGGCCACTCTCGGCTTGAGAAGTCTTGAAAATAAGGGTCTTCCTGTAGCTGATCCAATACCATTAGCCACTATATCGCAAGCTCAGCAACCCCCCCCCCCCAGCCCCAGCTACTGTTCGGCCGGTTCCTAAGCCGAGGACCGTGGCTGTGGACCAAATTTCCACCACCAACAAACCAAAGGCTCCTAAACGGACTTCCTCGCACCAACCAGAAAACTCCAATCCTGGAGTGCCTCCTAGACCTAATCCTAGTGAAGCACAGGACCCTCCTGTAAAGGATAATTTTAGAGGGGGGTATATTGATCTTCCTCCAGAGGCCAACGATTATGTAGTTGTGCTGACAGGTGTACCTCAGATCGGCAAAGGCCAATACGAGAATCACTGGTCACTGAAAAACAAGATAATGCATTGGCTTAACGTAAATAGACCGATCCCTAATGGCCGGAGAAGCAGAGTCCTGATGGTTCGTAGAACTCCCTGGGTGGGCCCAACAAAGAAAACCAGTCCTGGGGACTGCATAGTGGTGACCTTTGAGGATCCACATACGGCACAGCATGTCTGTTCCTGGCCCAGTAGTGAAGGGTCTTTTGTCACACCTAGGCCGCTGTCCTTCTTTTACCCACCTCGACCCAGACACACCCAGGTGGATGACTGGTCTTTGGTACATCACCAATCATGGAAGAATCATCCCAATAACTATAATCAATTCCTCTCACATTGGAACGGCCTCCCAACCTCAAATAGATTTGGTGACTTGGAGGAGGTAGATTGACTCCCAAGGCAACCTGCTCGACAACAAATGGGAAAAGCATTGCCACCACAGACCCTAGGGCTAACTGAACCCTTATTCCCTGACCCTGCAGCAGGTCCAGTAGGGACATCAAATAGTTTGCTTACTGACGAGGGGTTGATGGTTGCAAAAATTTTAAACCCCCAAGGCGTGGAAGAACGGCCGGATCCACCCCGTATGATTTCCCTCCCACACTTTCAAACTGATTCAGCAGAGAGGAATTGGTCCGGGGCAGTTACAGCTCTTAATTACCAGCAGATTGAGCCACCTCTAAGGTCATCCAGAGTGGCTGTGACCAACTCACCTTCATCTATTTCTCTTCCTAAGCAGTCTTCTCCTGGAGAACCCCTTTTAAAGATCTTAAGCTGGAATGTGGCAGGGCTTGCCCGCAACTTTGATATTCCTGAATGGAATGCTTTCCTAGAACCCTACAACATCTGCCTCCTACAGGAAACCTGGTGCCAAGAACCCAGACACAGAGTAGGTTTTTCGACCTACTTTGCTCCTGCTGTCCAACAACATGGATCCAAAGGTCGCCCGTCCGGCGGTCTCCTCATATGGGTCAGCATTGCTCTAGGTTTAAGTGTAAGTCATAGGTCCACCAAATCTCCTGACCTCCAGTGGATAACAATACATCGTAAAGGGGCAAGGAACCTAGAAGTATTCAACCTCTATCTGAGGGGCGCCTGGGGCGGGGCATCACGCCTAACCTCAACAGGCCTAAGCAGCGATTTAACTGCCTGTAATATCGACTCTTATGTTCTTCTTGCAGGCGACTTCAATTGCTGTTTTGAGCCACTGGCCAAGGAAGACATTTTGGACACCTTTGACGAGGATACAAGGAGAGGTATCCCTATCCTGACCCTAGACCCGATCCCCAAATGGACACAAAGCGCGATTGAAATTAATGCTCTTTGTATGGAACACAATCTGAGACCAGCAAATGGACGCTCTAAATCAGATTCTATGGGTGCTCACACATATAACAGGACGGGTCACTCCTCCAGAATTGACTTTATCATGCTTAACTATAATCTTTGGTCATTCCACCAAGACATGGAGGTTATAGTGTCTTGTGACAGTGACCATATTCCCCTCTCCCTAACCATTACTTTTCCTTGGCAGGTTGGGAACCAAGGCATGTCTGATCACAAGTGGAAAGCATCTCATGAAATTGTTCCTTCGAACTGTGGCAGGCGCCTAAAATGGGCAAAAGTATCAGTTGACGAAGCAAGGATGGCAGAAGCCGGGTCCATCTTGTCAGGGGTGGAACCTCGGCTTGTCGCCCTAAGCCCCACCAGCAAAAAGGTCTTACCACTATTTACCGAGACTGTAGTGGCACTGAGTGATTTGTTTATTATTACCCAACCTAGTGCCAGGGTTGTTTCGAACGGTGTTTCTAAGGCTAGAGACAAGTGGTACTCCTCCAAATGTCAAATTGCAAAGGGGAAACTTATCTCTGCTGTAAAGAACAAAGACCCAGTCAGTATAAGAACCACGAGGAAACTCTATAAAAAAACTGTGGCAGAGGCCAAGGAGGCTCATGACTCAAATTTTTGGCGGGAGTGAACAGAGGCAAGCACTAGGAAAGATTCTAAGGGGTTTTGGGATCTGCTAAGAGCCAGGGATAAGCCTATTGACCAACAGCTAACTTGTAATATCCCTGGTGACGTCTGGCTTGCCCACTTCTCCAAGCTATACTCTGCTCCTCCTGGGACATCCAATCCTAATCTGGGTTGTTTGCCCAGTCCCACAGCTGACCTCCCATGCAATGATGGTTTATTTTCTAGTCAGGAAGTAGAAAAGGCAATCAGGTGCATTGTACCCAATAAGGCTGCAGGCCCTGATGGGCTTCCGAGCGATTTGTTAAAGAAATACCCCTTATTGTGGAGCAGATTAATTGCTTCTCTCCTAAATGAGGTTTTGTTGGGAGGTTCTTTCCCTGATTCCTGGAGGGGCGCCAAAGTCGTCCCTATCTTTAAGAAAGGCCGTAGGGACGACCCAGCAAACTATCGCCCTATTAGTTTGCTGGATTCAACTCAAAAGGTTGCGGGCAAAGTGGTACTGGGTAGGATCTTGCAGTGGGCAGAAGAAAATCAGATCCTGTCAGATTTTCAAGCAGGCTTTAGAACGGGGAACAGGTACCATCGAGCAAACATTTCGCCTTCTAATGATTTACTGGAAAGTGGTGGTGCTGGGAGGGGGAAGTTTGTATTTAGTCTTTATAGACTTGCGAACAGCCTTCGACCTGGTCCCACGAGCTTCATTGTGGAATGTCCTCGATGGCCTTGGTCTACCGCCTTATTTGTTGGCCTTGCTCATAAAATTTCATGATAGCAATTTTGCCCAAATTAGATGGGGTGCCCAGGGGGAAAAAACATCTCGTATCCCTGTAGATAGGGGCGTCCGCCAGGGATGTGTGCTTGCCCCCACTCTGTTTTCTCTTTACGTTAACGGAGTGGTGGAGCATCTCCTCCAACATCCATCGGACGCACCCTCCCTGGCTGGAAGGAAAATTCCGACGCTCCTATTTGCGGATGACACCCTTCTAATCTCGAAATCACCAGCGGGCATTCAAAAATTGCTTTCTAGTTTCAAGGCCTACTGCGATACTAAGGGTCTGGCTATAAATATAGGTAAGACCAAGTTTCTTGTCCTTAACCCTCCCAAGAAATTTGTTGCCCCGCCCGTTCTAGACTCTGTCCCATTGGAAAGAGTCAAAGAATTTGACTATTTGGGCATACGTCTGTGCGACACTATGAGCTGGAAGGCGCACCACCAAAAGGTGTTTCTGACTCATAAGAGGGTCGCTGGTGCCCTGCTTAAAGAACAGCGTGCCTCATCCATAAAACCAATCGGGGCTCTCCTGGAAATTTATAGGGCAAGGGTAGTGAGCGCAGCATTATACGGCGCAGAACTGTGGGGCATACAGAGAGTTGACACCTTGGCCTGCCTTGAAAATAACTTTCACAAAGATCTTATGAGGCTACCCCACAGTACCCCCACAATCCCCCTTTTGCTAGATGCAGGCACTCGCCCAATCTGTGAGCAAGCCAAACTACGCCCCCTTTTACTATGGTCAAGAATATGGAATGTCCCCGAACTCCACAGCTATGCAGATGCCCTAAATGATCTTCTGTCCCTTCCGGGTTGTTATAAGGTTACCTGGCTTAGGGAGGTCAAGGGGCTCCTTTATAAGCTGGGTTTAGGAGACGCCTGGGTCAACAAAACAGCACTTTCAAAACAACTGTTAAAGAAGGCCTATTGGTTATGGGTGGACAACGAGAGAATGTGCAATTCAAATAATTGTAAATCTGTTGCCCAGTTTCTGTTAGTTAAGGATCTCCCTTACAGGGAACCCTATTTGGATTTAATCCATAACTCAGGCGACAGATCATTGTACATCAAATTCAGGGTGGGGGTACTCCCCTTAGGTCAGTTTACCTCCACCTGGAAACCACCCTTACAAACTGTACCATATTGTCCCTTCTGTGACTCTAGGGTTGAGTCTGTTGCACATTTGCTGTTCGAGTGCAACGCTTATGCGGTGCCTAGAAGGAGGTGGTTGAAGCCCCTATGCAGGAGCCTGGGAACGAGATCACATTTGGAAGCCTTACGCATATTGCGCACGGATGCAAGACCCTTTTTTGCCTGCTGTATGGCAAAATTCCTAGGGTGGGCCTGGCGTATAAGAACTGCAAAAAAAATGCTGATCCAGTAACGTCTTCTTCCCCTGTCTCGCCCCTTCTTAACCAATGATTGTTTTTTAATTCCCCTTGTCGATTCTGCAGGTCATTTTTTAATGTGTTGTTGAACTACTTTCTATTGATGTAATGTGTTGCTTTTATTATATGTTTTTTATATCGAAATAAAGCTTATACACACACATATTGTTGGGAGAATGTTATGCTTAATGTCAATATTGTTGATTTATTGCTAGCAGTTGCATTTCAGCAAATTACAGCAAATTGGAAGGATTCCTCAAAATTTTCTTATAAAGCATGGTGGTATGCTGTTTGCCATAATCATAGGTTGGACACTTCCTTTGTCTATCCCGTCCACATGGCGTCGAAACGGTTGGCTTTATGTTCACCCATTACACTGTATTTAGATACATGTGCTAGCCGCTCTTTTCAATTACTCCCCATTCACAAAGAAGTTTCAAAACCCCCTTGACAACCGCTAACAGTTCCTATAATACTGGATTTTTAAACATCTTATACAATTGCTTCTGATGTTTTATTACTTTCAATTCTATCTTTCAGCCCGGTTCATTAACTACATTGTAACCCTTTCTTTCGCATGATATGCATTTTACATGATGTACTGTGTTATGACACCTTGTATTTCTCTTTAATAAAAGCTTTTTGAACTTAAAAAAGAAAGTACCACAGGGAGAAAACTACAGGGACACTTCATTTGCAGTGATCTTATTTAATTGTTTAAGCCAAACAAACATGTGTAACCTCGCATTGGTTGTCATGAAATGAGCAGCCGCGCCCTCGGGAGGGCATCCTTGCCTTCATAGACAAGTATTCCCCCATCATACCTAAATAAATTCCTTAAATTCTTGGAAAATGTAATCTTTACTTGGTAATCAGCACAGCGCTATTCAATGAATGTGAATCAAAATAAACAGCAGTTCTTAACAAATCACGACGTAAATGCAGCAACACTAAATACGCAACACAACAAAACATTCCACTCACAGTGTGGCACTCTCTAATGTAATGGCCAATCCTAGTGTGGTACACACACACTGACTGACCAGTACCAGCACAACACACTAACTTATCAAAGCCCGCAAACACAGCAAACTCTCAATAACGCAATCAAAGAGGAATAACCCTACAAAACCAACACTACTCGGACACTGGAACAGCTCAGGAACACCGGAACACTGGAACACGGTCGGTTCTCCAAACTGGACCACAGGAACCTTGGGGACGTGGGCCGATCTGGGCAGATTCTGACAGATTTGGGCCAAATTCTAACTACCTATTCCTTTGCTACCATCTTAATAGCGTGAGATATGAGGATGGTGTTTGCACTGGGTACACCTGCACAAACTCGAATCTCTACTATGTCCACTAGGATGTAGAATTTGACTTACATGAATGAGAGAGAAGATTCATTTTCTATACCATGAATGTTTATTAACAAATTGGTAAAGTTACAATCTCAAATCAGTAAACATCAATAAGAAGTCACCTGAATGCAGCATGCATACATATAATCCAAGCTAATCAATTTGGCAAATGCAAGTATCAATCAGTGAAGATAGCATATGCAAAAAGAGACAAAATTAAATTTCAATTAAGGCAAGCTTGCTAATGCTAAGCTAAGGTTGTGAGTAAGACGAAAAATTTGAAGCAGCTGGTGTCAGCAAATATAGCATGGAAAGTAGGACCAAATGAAGGTTCCAAACTAGAAAAGTAGAAAAGTACTTGCTCTAGAAAGTGAGTCTATAAGCTGAGACATAAGGCTCATTGGGACCCAAGAGAACGAAAGGAGGCGTTTGCCTGCAATGGTGGATGGGGGCAAAAAATCTCTCTAACTAAAACCAGTTTTACCCACTTAAAACATGATATTAAGTTTAAGAGATATATTCCACCGGTTCCCACCAAGTAAGAACCAATCAAAAATCTGTGTTCCCAATGTACTAGGTGTCAGCCCTTTTTCTCTTGGATAATACAAGACCAGATTCTTCCATTATCATGGCCTCCATCTGGAGAAGTGTGGCTCAATGGTTAGAGCGGCAGACCCTGATGCAGAGTTCTGACCCGGGACCAGGGTCCAATTCCCGCCTCGGCGGGTCTTGAGCTCAATTTCCTTTGGACCTGATAATTCTCGCCTCAGTGCCTATTCTAATCATGGGTCCCACTCTGCAACTCTGGGCAATAGCTTGCTTAATCTCCACAACGGCCCCAACAGCGCTGGGATGCCTGGCTTCACCTTGGGGGTGCCCAGGAGTGGACAAGTACAAATTACACATTACATCTATGCCTCCCATGCAGGTGCTGAGAAGCTTTGTTCAACTAATTAATTGCAGCAAACATGACCTTCATACAGTAAGCTAAGAAAATATATTTTAATCGGAACACAGTGACTCTGGTGTCTGAAACAAATAAAAGGTTATGCACGGCAAGCAGAAATTATTTTCACAATGGAATCGAGTGCCTAAGGTCTGTATTAACTCATGTAAATGTTAAGATGCACATTTTCTAGTTACAGTTGATATAACATAAGTAAACTACTTGTTTCTCTAAATCTAATTTTAAAATAACTTGTGCACACATATGACTAATAGGCATTCATTTTACAGGTAAATCTCTCGTTTTAGTGTAAATAAATTATTGTGACACTGTGTCACCTCTTTCCATGCCTTTTCAGATACCTCTTCCCTATGAATGTGACTTCCTATCCTCGTCCATTTGTGCGCTCTTTGCTTTTATCTGTTGCTTAGCATCAACTGGCATCTCATTGTTTCTGTAAGGATTCAGGTCGAACACGTGGAGGATAGAATACATGGGGGCTGGAGATAGTGAAAGACAGAACAACAGATACTCATGTGAACTAAAACACTATACTGCTTACTGCATAAATTCAACCAATGGCAAAAACCATAAGCAGGGGGCGTGGCCAAGATGGCGGCGGAGTAGGACATGTTGCTAGTCCCCTCCGGCGCCAGGCCCTGCACAGCTACGAATAGCATCGGCCCCGGGGGTCCCCTTGGGCTGCGGGCTGCTCCGGAACACCCTGAGAGGCTGTGGCCAACAGCGGGGAACTTTCCGACGGAGGCGGAGCCTGTCCGCGCCGCATCAAGCTGGCGGCGGTATTTGCGGCTGGACGGGCCGCTACGCAAGTCCGCGGCTTCACGAGGCCTGTGGAGGTGGGAGAACGGAGGTTGGCGAGCCCGCTCTGGGCGTAGTGTCTGGTGTTGCGGAGGT
Organism: Lissotriton vulgaris; assembly: GCF_964263255.1. Classification (NCBI taxonomy): domain Eukaryota; kingdom Metazoa; phylum Chordata; class Amphibia; order Caudata; family Salamandridae; genus Lissotriton; species Lissotriton vulgaris. The sequence continues at coordinate 1,498,315,809 of NC_141691.1, read as the reverse complement.
CGCTGGACCCGGGGTGGTGTCGGATTGCTGCCGGGACCCCAACATCCCGGGAGGAGGTGGAGCCTGGCGCTCGGGTGCCTCTGACGCCGCTGCACGGCCGGCTGGCTACTGGAGGCCGGGGACTGCGGCCTGGCTCGGAGAGTGGCGGAGGCGGCCCCGAAGCCCACGCAACTGCTTGGAGCCCCAAGGTGGGATCGGCCCTGGGGGCAGTGAGCTCGGCACACGCAGGGGAAAGAGAGGCCTGGGTGCAGCGGTGAGTGCGGCGGCCCTCGGTGGGGACCCGAACGAGCTTGGTTGGCCCCTCGACTTGCTGCACTTGGGCACAGGGACGCGGAACGGCACAGGTGGTTGGCCCCCCAAGTTGAACAGCACTTCGGGGAGGTTCCTGTTGAGGGCCACGGAAGATCGTGGTCTTTGTCAAAGACTTTGAGGGAGCCGTAAAGAGCACGTGGCATGGTGGTTGCCCTGGGGGGACTCCATTGGCACCGTAGTGGAGTATCCTGGCACGGGTTTGGCCTTTCTTACTCCCCCCTGGAACGGGAGCAGCGAACTAGTTGGTGCACTGGCATTGGTCGCTGTGGTACACAGGGTGGCACCGAGTAGACGACCGTGGTCTGGGCGCCGGAGCTCAAGGAGCCTGCATGCTTAGTGGGCCGTAGGGGACAGTTGGTCACCGACTTTGCATGCCTCATGCTAACATCACCCCTGCACATTGCCGTTTGGACTGGAGCTGCGGAGGCTATCTCCGTTGGGAGCTATCTACCTGCGTCACGGACCTTGGGGCACCGGCGCGATTCCTGGAGCCCGTGATTGGACTGGGTACGACTTGCCTTTGCGAGGGCGCAGTATTGACCAGTGACGATGCTCTTTCTGGCGGGGCAGTCCCGCTGCACTATCTTGTCTGACTCTGCTCGCTGGGCCTGGCGGCTGACCTGCTGGTGTGGCATATCCTGGGCCTGGGTTGGCTGACGAGGAAGACCTGCACTGCTTTTGCGCACCCTTGCCTGCCTTGGCTGGAGTGTGTGGATCGCCTTGCCTCGTGCCACGACTGCAGTTAAGCGATGTCTAACAAGCTACGCAAGGGGAGGCCGGGGAAAGACGGTGCCCTTAAATCTTCCTAGCAACCGGCCTCTCCCGGAGCCAGTGGCTCGTCAAAGCAATCGGATGACGAGGTGCCTGCCACGACGGCTTTTATGACCGAGCTCTTCACCTCCACTAAAGAGGACATTTCTGAACTGCGTGCGCAATTGGCATCCGATCTGAGGGAGGTGCGGAGAGATGTGGATAGCATTGGAGAGAGGGTGGCGACGCTGAAGGATCACGACCTGAGTGTGGCGAACGATGTGCAACAACTACAGCAAGACATCATCCGCCTCACAGAACAGAATTTGGACTTGCAGACCCACACCGAGGATTTAGAGAACCGTTCCCTAAGGAACAACATTTGCATCCGAGCGGTGCCTTGGGACGGGAAGGCGGGGGACCTGCGTGGCTATGTTCAGGCCTTGCTTTTGCAGATTTTGGATGAGGAGGATGTGCAGGAAATAAGAATGGACAGAGTGCATAGAGTGGGGCTGCCCAGGCGGGGGGGACCTCCTCCGGACATCCTCGTGTGTGTTCACGACTTTCAAGTGAAGGAGCGCATCCTGCGGAAGGCCAGAGCCATCTTGTCTCTGCAATTTAGGGACCATCGCCCGCAGCTCTACCAGGATCTTACTGCCTCAATGCTTCAGAAGAGGCGGGAGTTTTGCCCCGCGACCTCCTTCCTGCGGGAACGTGGCATCTCCTACTCATGGGGTCACCCTTTTCGTATCATCTTTCGCTGGCAGAACAGGTTGGCGCAGATTCGCTCCCTCCTGGTGGCGAAGGATCTTCTGGGCCTGGATGACATCGCACCCTCCCAGGGGGCAACCGCTTCACCATCAAGGAGGCGCCATCGCTCATCTTCATGGCATAGAGTGGGTTTGTCTCCCGGATGTCGGCAGCCGGATCGCGCTGCTAGCTTGCAGGAAAGGAGAGATGCAGTGGCCTCGGTGGCCTCAGTGACATTAGCAGACTCTCAGCAAAGCTCTGGAGAGGCCTGAATCTTGTTTCACTGGGGTTTGGCGCAGGAGGGGCTCTGGCCTTAAGGTACTGGGGTTTGGTTGTACTTTTGGAGAAGACTCCCCGGCCCTGGGGGTCACCGAGTTGGTACCCCTGCCCCGTTTCCAGTCCAGGTGGGGCCTTTCGAACTATGGTCTACTGGAACTGTTTGGTGATTGGTTCAGGTTCAGTTATTTGAGTTATTTCTTCTTGTTCCCTTTGTTGTGGGGGGGGGTTGGGGGGAGGGGGTTTCAGGGGGGAAGGGTTTGTGGGGGGTCAATGGTGGTGACAAGGATGTTCTATGGTATGTATGGATGGGATGTGTGATGACAATGACGGTATGTTGGGGCGGAGGGGATGTCCCCAGGGTTCGTGATGGCTTGGTATCCGGCTGGTGGCGCTCAGGGGGGGCTGTGGGTCGCTCTCTGGCATTGCCTTTGGCGGGTGGGTTCAGGTCTGCGGGGGGGGAGACCCACGGGTTGGCATTAGCGGGTGCTGGGATGCTATTCCGTTATGCCTGTTAGTATAGGGACTTGGAATGTTAAAGGGCTTAATTCGCCGCAGAAACGACAGAAAGTATGGAAATATGTGATTGATCATCAGCTGGATGTGGTGGGACTCCAGGAGACTCATTTAGCATGCAAAGACGAGTTGCACCTTAGGCATAAGGCATATCCCCTTATTTACAGGTCCTCTGCATCTACGAAACACAGAGGGGTGGCTCTCCTCTTCCGCGCTGCGCTACACTTCCAACCAGTGGAGGTATGCAATGACAAGGATGGTCGCTGGCTGATGGTGAAAGGGGTTGTTCAGGGACGACTGTGTACCTTTGTAGTATTGTATCTCCCTAATGCTGGTCAAAATAAGTTTCTACAGGATCTGCTGCAGAACGTGGGGGACTTCGCTGATGGGCACTTGTTCCTCCTAGGGGATTTTAATTTGGCAGTGGATAGCTCTGGGGCCCACAGGGCGGGTACAGGTGTGTTCTCCGCCGCAACACAGCAGTTGGTGGGAGAGTTGGGACTGATTGATGGTTGGCGATTTTACCACCCTACCTCCCGAGATTACACATTTTTCTCTCATGTACACCACTCCTATTTCCGATTAGATTATGTTTTCCTCAGCCAGGCCCTTAGGGGAGATGTCCTGGATTCCACCATTCTTCTGCTTTCAGTCTCCGACCACAGTTTGCTGGTGCTCAGCCTCCGTTGGTCATCGACCGGTAATGGGCAGCGGAAATGGTACTTCCCAGCCTCCGTGGTCAGGGATGATACCTCTAATAAGGCACTGCGGGAAGCCATTAGGGAGTTTTTTTAACTTAACCCCACATCAGATACCTCGGTCGTCAACACTTGGGATGCCTTTAAGGCGTCCATCAGGGGCATGTGTCTAGGCCTTAATGCCCATCTTAATAGGTTGCGACGGAAAGACCAGGAAGACCTGGAGGCCGAGGTGGCTAGACTCGAACAGGCGCACAAGCTCAATCCATCGAGAGCGACCCTTCGACCGCTAACGGCGGTTCGGGGGAAACTGAGAGCCAACTACAATAACAGGGCCGAACTTACGATGTTGAGGCTGGGGCGACAATCTTACTCCTATGGGAATAAGGTGGGTAGACACCTAGGGCGTCAGCTGCGCTACAGGAGGGAACGTGAATATATTGGCGGGATTCGGGATGAAGCGGGCGTGTTACAACATAGGGATGAAATGAAAGCGGCCATCTTTGGCCGCTTCTATGTGGACCTCTACGCGGGGGACAGACTCAATACGGGAGCCCAAAGAGAGTACCTGCGGTGCCTGACCCTCCCCCAGATATCAAAAGAGTGGAATGAATTGTTGGAGGCCCCGATTACCAGGGAGAAGGTACTTGAGGCCATCAAGAATCTGAAACTACACAAAGCGCCTGGGCCGGATGGCTATACGGCCGTCTTTTACAAATCATACGCCACCGAACTTTGTGACTTTTTAGTGTCCCTCTTTAATGACATGGCCGTGTCTGGCTCCTCAGCCGGCTCCCTGGCGGAGGCGGTAATTACGATTTTGCCAAAGCCTGGGAAGGATCTTGCCCAGTGTGCTTCATTCCGCCCCATAGCGCTACTCAATATACACGCTAAACTCTACTCGGCGATTCTGTTGCGCAGGTTACAAGACTTGATGCCGGCAATTATACATCCTGACCAATCCAGATTTATCAAGGGGCGCCAGACTCACGATAATACGCGTAGGGTGGTGTATTTAATTGAAAAAGCAGATAGGTTCCGCATCCCGGCGGTCCTTGTTGGGCTGGATGCTGAAAAGGCTTTCGGTCGTGTGGATTGGGGCTTCCTGTTTAACACAATGTCGGCCTTCGGCATTTCGGACAAATTTATTACCATGGTGAGGGCCAATTTTTGCAGTCCCAGGTCACGGGTGGCGGTGAATGGCCATTTGTCGGCGTTCTTTCCGCACTCCAGGGGTACCAGGCAGGGATGCCCACTTTCCCCCCTCCTGTTTGCACTGAGCATTGAACCCTTAGCAATGGCGGTGCGAGAACATGAGGGGGTTCAGGGCCTACCATTCACGGGAGAGCAACATAAAATCACGCTCTTCGCGGACGACATTTTGTTTTCGGTGGCGGACCCGGAACATTCGTTGCCTTGTATCAGGGAGGTCTTGTTGCAATATGAAGCAGTAGCCGGCTTCAAGGTCAACTATAGCAAGTCGTATATCCTGAATCTCACCCTTTCGCAGGCGGAGGTGGCGCGCGTGCGACCCTTGACGCCCCTAGCCTGGGCCACTGGTTCGATAGTCTACTTGGGGGTCCATTTGACTCCGACAGTAGGCAAGCTGTTCTCGGCCAACTTCCACCCCTTGTTAGCGAAGACCCGAGGTGAATTGGATAGGTGGAAACCTAAATTCTTGTCCTGGATGGGCAGAATCCATGCTATAAAGATAGTTCTCCTTCCTAAATACCTGTATTTATTTCAGGCCCTGCCCATTCCCTTAGACAGCGTTTTTTTTCGACGCCTCAGGACTCAGATATTGCGATTTGTATGGCAGGGGGGACGGGTGCGTTTTTCCTTTGCGGTCTTGCGTCGGCCAAAGTCCGAGGGCGGAGTGGGACTCCCTGACTTGCAGCTCTATTATAAAGCGGCAAAATTGAGGGTACTAGTGGAATGGTTGCAGCAAACGTCGGAAAAACACTGGCTCCACATGGACCGGAGCGTAACTGGCAGATCAGTCTGGGACCTGGCGTAGAAGCCAAAGAAAGACCGCCCTCTAAACGCTTACATCAGTACCCCTACGGGTACAACACTGAAGGTCTGGGACACCCTGGCCTCGGATGAGCGTTGGACTACGTTCCCTTCACCCTGCACGCCCTTACACTTCAATCCAGCTTTTCTACCGGCGCTTCGAGAGGGGGCCTTTGATGCCTGGAGGGAGGGAGGCTGCAGGGCATTGACCCATCTGTTTCATGGGCAGGATCCTCTCTCCTTTACTAACTGTATGAGGGACTACGGGATCCCCCAGTCTGAACGGTATCGTCATGTGCAGCTGCTTCACTGGGCCACGTCGCCTGGAACATTGGAAGCGGCTACGAGACCTCCATCGCCATTCGAGGCTTTCTTACTGCGGACGTTTGCCATGAAGGGTACTGTCTCCTTTTTGTACCAGCTCTTGCTTAAATCGGCAGTGACGCCTAGGCCTCGTTACATGGAGCAATGGGAGGAAATGTTGGGGAGAGATATCTCTGACAGTGAGTGGTCGGCGCTATGGCGGGACCTGACTGCATTTAATCACTCATTGCATTTGAGGGAAGCGCATCTTAAGACGCTTATGCAATGGTATCTATGCCCCACTAGGCTCCACCACATATACCCGGCCACCTCCGACAAATGTTGGAGGGGTTGTGGGCTCCTCGGGGATTTCCGCCTCATTTGGTGGGACTGTCCAGTGATCCGGCCTTACTGGGAGGAAATTCTCTTGCATATCAGGGAAATTCTTCACTACCCCATCGAGAACTCCATTGCCTCTGTCCTGTTGGGCTTGCGTGAACCCGGTCTAGAACATCAGACACGGGCGGACAAGAAGATTTTGTGGCTTTGCCTAGGAGCTGCCAAGCTTACGCTGGCCGCTGCTTGTAAACAGAAAGGGGCACCGGCAATCTCCCTGTGGCACGCAAGGCTATGGAAGCTTTTAGGTATGGAAATAATGGCGGACATCTTCCTTGGTAACTTCAAGAACTTCAATTTCAGTGGGGACCTTTGGTTGCCTTCCTCTCTAAAGGGTTGCCCTCAGCTGTCTGTCCCGCATCCATAAGATCACTACACCTCTTTCAAGTCTAGTGTGGATGATGGAATGTGTGTTGGGTTGTATGGAGTCGCCACCATGGGGAGGGAGGGGGGGTGAGGGGGGTTGTTTTTGCTTTTCTGTTCTTGGGCCTACTGGGGTACGTATTGCAGGGCCCACAGCTATCCAATTTGCATACAAGGGAACTTGGATATGACTGTTGCTACTTAGCTCTACTTTGTACAATACCGTTACCGAGCCCACCGGGAATGTTGCTCTAAGGTTTCTCACCTTGCTTGCGTCACCCCGGACTTGATGTGCTTCTGTTCCTACGTGATATCAACGCTACTGATTTCTGCTTGTGCCCCCTGCGTGGGGAAATGTGTGGCACCTCAGGGGCCCTTCTTATGTTTCTTGTTCTACTCAAACTCAAAAATAAAAAATAAAAAAAAAAAACCATAAGCAAAATTCATAAAGAGTTAGAGGAGGAATGTGCATTTATTTTGAACCAGTTTAATTAACTCGCTCTTTTTTTTTTTTTCTCGTAAAAAGTCCTCATATTTGCCACCAGTTGTAATGACTCTAGATGGAAACTCTCAATTTTGCCAACATAATGCCTAACTGTGCGCCCTGGAATAATTTTATTTTATATGTGGCTTTCGAGAAATCTCCCAGAGGTAGGTTTTCTACTAGTCCGACTCCCCAGATCGATGTCTCTGTACCTTGTCTTGGAGAGGACCAGACCGCAAACCCCTGGCATAATCATTGGACGTTTGTTGTATAACTATCCGACAATTTTATCAACGGAGCCCAAATCGTTGCCGCCTCCTCTCCTCCACACAAAAGGTCTATTTTACTAATAGCCATGATGTTTTTAGGCAGTCTGCAAACCTAGGGGGGGTTGAAGATTTCCATTCTTTGCAGATCTCCCTTCTGGCAATAACAATCACATAAAATATAAACTGGGTGATACTGTCTCTAATATCGTATTCCTCTAGCAAACCCATAAAGATCAGTCTGGTGCTACACGTGACTGGTCTAGACAATACCTCCTCTAAAAGGTTGCAGACCGATAACCAGTAATTTTTAATCTTAATGCAATTTGCAAAAATATGCAAATCGCCTGCCTCTGTACTTTTGCATCTATGGCAGAGGTGCTGTGTTCCCGATATTTTTGAGAGCTTAGAGGGAGTCCAATAGACCCTATGTGCCGTATAAAGATGGTTTTTTCTTAGGTTGGCAGGTTTTACTGTTTTTTGGGATATTACAAATGAGTCTAACCAAACCATCGCTTGTTTCTCCGGGTCATCTCCCATTGTATCTCCCCAGAGTTTCGAGATCTCTTCCACCTGCCTATCCTTTGCCCCAACTAGTATGTTATACCATGCTGAGACTTCACCCTTCCACCCTTCTTGCCTGTTAACTAGATCTAAGAATTCACAGCCCTCTGTTTCTGACCACCAATTTTGACTTCCCCACCATGATAATAGTTGATAGTACATAAACCTCGCGAGGGACCCTCCTGTCAAATTAGAGATAGATGTTCAATCCAATATTTTTTGATTAACCTGGACATCTCCCCATCGTTTTAAACCGGCCTCTCTCAAGGGGAGGTAGAGTCGATCTAATAGACATTCCGCTGTTCCGGGGGAGTCCCAAATTGGTGCCAAAAGGTTGTAGTAGGGGATTTTCCAGATTTTACAGACTGTTTGCCATAGTTTTAAGGCAGTTAGTAGAATTTTAAGGCTGACTTTTTTGTAAAATATTTGGGCGCCAAATTTAAACAAAAAAAATTCAAGACCCTTAGGGAGGTCGGATAGCAGAGCTTGAAACAAACGACCATGTGACGATGAGTCTACCTTATTGGCCAGAAGTCTAAAATTTTTCAACTGGAATGCGTAACAGTAGAAGAGTAAATCTGGGAGAGCTACTCCTCCTATTTTTAGCCCCCTCCTTAGCTTCTTCCACGCAATTCTTGGTGACTGAGATGCCCAAATAAACGAGCGAATTTTTCCCTGAAGGTTTGAGATATCTTTATTATGAAATGTCAATGGGATACTATTGAATAGGAAAGTCACTTTGGGTAATACTACCATTTTAATTAAGTTAACTCTTCTGTATATACTGAGAGGAAGATTGGACCATCTTTGAAGGAGTTTAGTTATCTCTTTTACCACGATCTGCCAGGATACTTTAAGTGTATCTTGTAGTTTTTGAGTAATGTGTATACCTAGGTATCTAATCTTTGTTTTTGTATCTGGTATGGGAACAGGACTATTCCAGCTCATTATGTCTGTTTTGTTTTTGTTAATGCCATAACCTGACACTGCTCCAAATTCCTCTGCTAAATTAAATAGCTTCGGGATAGCATCTAAGGGATTAGTAGTGTATAGCAACAGATCATCAGCATACAGTGCGGTCTTTAACTCCAGCCCGCCCATATTATATGGAGAAAAATATTGGGTCAGATCGTATCACTGTCACAAAAGGCTCTATATATATATCAAAAAGGAGAGGAGACAGAGGGCAACCCTGCCTCGTCCCTCTTGATATCTCAAACCATTCTGACAGGGCCCCATTAATTAGCACCTTAGCACGTGGATGTCCGTATAAATTTCTCACCGCCTGAATAAAGGGTAGCGGAAAGCCAAACCTTGTTAGGGTGTCCCACAAGAACACCCAGTTAACTTGATCAAAAGCCTTCGCGACATCTATTGCCACGATGGTAAGTGGCACTCCCTTTACTTCGGCATAGTCAATTGCACCGATGACCTGAAAAGTCAATTCGTTCAGTTGTCGTCCTGGAATAAAACCCCTTTGGTCGGGGTGAATGACAGTTTTAATAATTTTAGATAGTCTCTCGGCCAGAATCCCAGAAAATATTTTAAGATCTGAATTTAAAAGAGATATGGGTCTGTATGACTCAATATTCTTTGGGTCCTTGTTTGGTTTTGCGATTAAAGTGATGGTGGCCTCAAACCAGGAGGATGGAATATCCCCTCTTTGGTGATAAATATTATTAAAAAGAGAGAGTAAGTGTGGAATAATCACGTCCTCATTATCTTTATAGATCTCCGTTGGTAGGCCATCTGGGCCTGGGGCTTTGTTCCTGCTCATCTTTTTTAACTGAGCTCTGATTTCCCCCTCAGTAATGTCTCTCGACAAGGTCTTTTTATCTTCTTCGCTCAATTGGGGTAGCACCCCTTGGTACCACCACTTCTCCAAATCTTCTTTTCCAACCTTAATATTATCCCGATATAGCTCTTCCATAAATCCTCTGGCTTCATCCCTGATCTCTTCTTCCTTAGTTAACTGATCTCCAGAAGTCCTTTGGTTCAAGATGTCAATATTATTTCTGGTCCTATCTGCTCTGGCCTTCCACGCCAGAAGTGCCCCGCACCTCTCTCCGTATTCAAAGTTTTTTAATTTGCTAGTTTCCCATCTGTCATGAATCTGTTTGTCAACTCTAGCTTTAAGACTCAACTGTAACCCTTGGAGCTCCTTCTCTAATTCTGGAATCTTCTCCCTTTCTTCCAAGACTGCATGTTGAAGCTCCTGCTCTTTCTTTTTAATAGAATCCAGTTCTTTAGTTTCTTTATCTTTTATCTCTTTTCTTTTTAGTCTCATGTGGTACCCCAATAGACCTCTAAGGAAGGCCTTGAATGATTCCCAGACAGTCTGTTCTAGTGCTGAGCCTACATTGAATAAGAAAAATTCCCTTATACTATGTCTGATTTTAGCTCCAATATTTTTATCTAAGAGAATGGTTCTATCTAAGGTCCATCTTCGTTCGGTAGCAATATTTGGAAAGTTAATATTAATTTGTACTACTGAATGATCCGAGAGGCCCACTGGAATATGAGTGGCAGATACCAGAACTGATTCCAAAAAATGATCTACCAAAAATAGGTCAATTCTCAAAAATTGTTTGTATCTTTTACTATAAAAGGAATATTCTCTAAAGGTACCGTTCTTGGTTCTCCAAGCGTCCAGCAAGTTATGTTCCTTAATTATGTTTTTAAGAACAGAGATGGATTTCTTAGGCAAGGTGTATTTTGATCTAGAGGTGCGATCCAATTGAGTATATAGAATAAGAAAAAAGTCTCCCCCAAGAATCAGAGGTGCCCTACTAGGAATTAAACCCCTCTCGAGTTTACCCAGGAAAGTTTCATTATCCTCATTCGGGCCATAGAACACTGCAAAAGTATATGATAATCCAGCAATTAGTAGCTCAGCAACCAACCACCTCCCGGTCTGATCTGTATCCCATCTCTGTAATTTGATACCCTTATTTGTTCTAATAATTATTGCAACTCCTCTGGATATTCCCTTTTGCCTTGAACATAAAATGTCCTGTACCCAATGCCTTTTCTCAAAAACCTTCTTGCACTCTTTTTCTTCAAGATGGGCTTCTTGAAGTAGATATATACTGGCTTCTAGATTCTTTAAAAAATCGCATATCCTCTGTTGTTTCCTAAAGCTTCCTATTCCATTAGGATTCAAGGAAATAATCTTACTGTTTGTGTAGGGATTAACTTCCATGGTCGAATATTACTCTCCCGGTTTATATCAAGGGTATTTTTTAGGTATCTATGTATGCTATGTATGCGTTTATATGTCTGTGTGTATAAATATTGGTTTTAGAGTTTCTATATGTAAATGAGGACTTTTTTCTGTTTTCCCACTCCCCTCCCCCCCGCTCCCTCCCCCGAGGAACCCACCCTTCATCTTGGGCGTTTGACCTGCCCCTGTGGAGCTCTTCACCTTACAGTGCCCTATCTATCTATCTTGTCCCTTGCCCCCGTTTACTACATCTGCTATTGTCAAAGTAAATTATTGTGAATTGGTGTATTTTGGTGCTATCCTTATTCCCTTTCCCTACCTACCCACTTACAACCCCCTTATCCTTTTTTTTATTTTATTTAATCACATATGATGTGTGAACCCCATTATTGTGTGTATGTGTGTGTACCTTTTATTAATGTTTCTCTTTTTTTTGTCCCCTTTTATACATTGTGCAGTTTATTGTGTAATTTGTGTAATTTTTGTATTTATCCTGGATCACTAGATCACTAAACCACTAAATTATATCTTGCCTGACCTACTCCCTCATTTTCTGTAGCAGTTCATCTACCTCCTCTGGCTGGTTGCAGGTGTAAGTTTTGTTGTTCCACATGACCTTAAGCAGGGCTGGAAACTTCATCTGCACGTTTGCCCCCAGTGATCTCAGCTCCGACATTCTTGATCCCAGCTCCCATTGTCTCTGGGCCGTTCTGCCTCCTATATCAGACCGAATCATTTATGGGTTAGCCCTATGATGGAGAGAGGCACTCGCTAGAGCTCTACTCAAAATTAACTCTTTAACAGTGAAGGTCTGGAAATAGACCAATATTTTCCTTGGCCCTTTACGATCTTGATGTATTCTGAAGGGGTCTCTATGAACTCTCTGAATCTCCGCTTCAAGGTCTATATCTGGACGATCCTTCAAAACCCCCTCTCTTAGGAGTCTACAAACAAAAGCTTTTATATCCCCTACTTCCTCTCCTTCAGGAATCTTTAAAATGCGGAGATTATTCTGTCTCGAGTGAGTCTCCAATCTTTCCATATCCATCATTAAAGCCTTGTTCTGTTTCCTTAAAGTGCCTAGTTCCTCACTGTTTTCTTTTGTGGAAACTGAAAGGGTAGAGACCTTTTTCTCCAAGGTAGCTGTTCGCGCTTCTATTCCTTCTAATCTGGCTTCTACTAAATCAAACCTGTCGTGTAATCTTTTTTGATTTGACTCAGAAATTTTGAACTTCTCCAACAGATCACTTCTTAGAGAATGAAGCAAAAGGCCAATCTTACAAACTCCTGAGGGGGAGTAGAGATCAAACCTGTGTCTTTTTCTGTGACATGAGTTTTAGGAGTTAAGGTGAATGCACTTTGAAGGTTTTTCTCGGACTCAGTATTACTACACCCCGCTATCGCTGATATCTGTATATTCAAGGAGTCTTGATGAGAAGAAGAATTCTCAGAGGGACTATTAGTATGGTTACAGCTTATAAGTATATCGTTGTCTGTATTGACTGGACTCTCAGAGTCTTCTGGAATTTCCTTGGTTTGAAGTTCAGCTAATGGGGAATACCTGTTGGCCAAGACTGGACCAGTTAAGGATGGGGGCGCCATATTCTGGATAGACTGCTGGGCCTTCTGGGCCTCTTCCAAATTCGCTCCTTCTTTTGAAGAATTCATTTTCTCTAACACCTTAAAGTAGCTTTTCAGTGAGCGAGTGTTTTTTAACGTTGAGGTCTGCTGGGGAGGTTTACTAGTAATGATTTTTTTAGAATTTGTTTTCCTCTTACTTTTGAGTGGAATTAAAGGTGAGGGTCTCACCTTCTCCCCGAGTTCAGCTGAATCTAGAACCCCCTGCTGCTTTAATTCTTGTTTTGACCTCAACTGATATCTGTTTTTAACTACCTCACCTCGGCTCTTAGCCTGCTTAGCCTCCTTACTATATGCCCGGTCCTTCCCCTTCTGCTCTTGGGCTCTAGTAGCTTTAGCTGAACATAAGACTACTGGCGTGGGAATATCAGTATCTGACACAGTATCAATATCAGGGGTTCTTTCCCTCTGATTCAACCGATCTGGCACTGTTTCTTCTGCTACTTCTGCTGCTGCCAATGAAGTTACCTCCACACAATCTCTACCTTTAGCAGGTGTAACTTGGTTGACTATAGTAACTAGGGAGAGGTACCTGTTAATCGAAAAATTCCCACAGCAAACTGGCCCTCTATAATGTTGCAGCGGAAAAACACTTCTTATATGCTGCCAGGTATCCCACTTCCAAATAACCCCCTTCCGGATTTCACCATCACATTTCAAATCTGGGCTTATCTTTGATATGCAGGGCTGCCTTGGAAAAGCTCCCACGTTTATGGCAAATTCCTCCACCGCGTTTCCCAGGTCTGCTATCGCCGTTCTCGCTACCTCGCCTCTCGTGTACTGTGTCCGCTCTTCCTCCTCCGCGTCCCCCTGACTCGCGTTCACAGCCACAACCATCCCCCGGGTACAGGGTCCTAGCACTGACTGCCGACTGCGGCTTCCCATTGCTCTGCTTCCCGCCGCCTCAACTCTCCTCAGTTCTCCTTGCTCGTCAAAACAGGAAAGGGAGAAAATAAAACCTCACTTTCTACCCAAAGTAGGTGATAAACATCGCGCTATCAATTCTTACTAAAAGAATTGTCTCGGGACACCGCATCCATTAATCCTGTGCACTTAGGTGAAGGGCTCCGTGACAGCCGCTAGCCTGCCGCCGCCATGTTCCTCCCGACCCAGTTTAATTAACTCTCATCTGGTCCCTCTAGTCTTGTTGATCCACAGCGGTTCGACAGTCCTGCAAGTAATATTGCATCAGAACATAATATTAGTGCTGTACACTCATGAAGCATAAAAATTTGAGTAATAACAGCATGATTTTAACACCTCTGGAGAAACTAGTTGGGGATCTCGCCAAATTTCAAGGTTTCATGGCACTATGCCAATTGTATTTTTGGCTAAACCACAGTTTCTGTCTAATGACAGTTGCAAGTTTACCTTTGTTTTAAAGCATTTGTAGAAGGATGCCTTTGACTGGGAAACACCCCTTATTTTAAATCTGAGTCCCTAGCTGAATAATTAAACACAATGCCTTGCTCATTTTAAGGCAGTGTTTGATAAGATGCACACTACTCAATCCGCTTATAAAGGTCAAATAATATTACAACTCAACAAGACCTATTTAGTTACATTCCAACAGATGGCAAGTGAAGTGACATGGTAAGTGACAGAGAAGCACAAATCTTGCCGTACACAATGCTGTACACAGGCACGGAAATCAACTAAGAATAGGGGCATGGTCTCACCTGAAGACCCTAAGCAGATTGGAGAAGCACAGAAGACTCTTAAACTGGAAGAAAAATAAGGGTGGAAGAAAGCCTTTACTATGGAAAAATGGACTTTTTTCATGAAAGTTCTTAATAAGTCTGGGTGGTGAACTTCACTCCGCTTGCGGAGTTTCTAGAGTTTTCCGCATTCTATGTTACACAGAGCTCGCGGAGTTCTACGGAGCAGAGTTTGTTTCCTCGTTCAGACTCGTCAATGTCAAGTTGGCGAGCGCAAGCGAGGAAAATCCACTTTCCTGCAACATATCTCCTTGTTAATGATCGTCAACGACAAGTTGGCAGGTGCGAGCATGGAAACTCAACCTCCCGGTGAGATTTCTCGATGCGGGCTGTCAGATGTGTCATTGCGAGTGCTGACGTATGCTCGCCACCGCTCGCATTGAAAAACTGTCCGTCCACATTGAGAAAGCTGCCGCTCGTGTAAAAAATCTACTTGAGTGACATAAATCCCAATCTCGTTCGCTCAGATCCAACAACCATGTGCGTCTGACAGCCCCTAGAGTAAAAAGAGCCCGGCTGGGCGGACGAACCTTCTCGGCCAATGTGGCCAATCTATGGAACTCACTACCCATCACCCTCCAACAGGCCCCATCTGAAGCCTGTTTTAAACACCTGCTGAAAACCTGGCTGTTTACCCAGTCTCGCTAAATGCTACCCTCTCCAGCCTCCATGGTCTGATACACTTGTTCTCTCAGCGCCGGGACACCTCCTCGTGAGGTAGCTGTTCGCGCTATACAAAATTCTGTATTATTATTATTATTATAAAGGAAGCAGCGCTTGCTTGCGCCGTGTATGGTGCCATTTATGATGATTACACAGCCGGACAAACACCCGGCACTGAAAATTACTGCAAACTTTATTTATCTAATGCACTCTGCCACTTGTAGAGCTCTGCCTAGCCCGGCTGACCTTTTTTTGCACTTTGCGGAGTTCCGCTACGTGGAACTCCTTGAAATCCGCCCAGGCTTAGTTCTTAGTTGTCAGGAAATAGCATCACCCATCCCAGGAAAAATTGATGTGGGACAAGGCACTGATTTAAAAAATGTTCATTGATAAGAGAGAATACCATATTCTATAAGTTGGGTTTGCTACATCCAGGGGTCCATTTACAGCACATTGTGTAGTAGACTTAGGGCCTCATTATGAGTTTGGCGGTCTAAAGACCACCATATTAATGTGGGCGCAATAGTGGAAGTCTTCCAACAGCCCTATTACGACCAAGGCTGTTGGACCTCCCTGGGACCACCACAACCGCCAGGGATCAGAAAGTCTCAGAGTGTCTACAAAGGGTAGTCTACTGACCTCCTGATCTGACCCTCAGGGACATAAATGCTCTCGAAGCAGCTCCTGGACCCAGATGTAGTGAGTTCCCGATTACCAATTTGTGCCTCTCAGGTCCTGGACCCTTGATGTGGCTCGCGGATGCTGAAATCAATATTTTGGCCTCTTTTTGACTGGGAATGATACCGTTAACACCGAGACCACGCCGCCCGCACTGAAATCAGCTCAATGTTCTGCCAGCCAGTGTCTTTGCAGTGCAGCATCGGCCTTCAACAGGGGATCGCAAACACGAAGCTCCAGTCTGTCCATTTGTGATGCCCAGAAGGAAAATACATGAAAGGGTGTTCCCTAAAAACAAAGTACAGAAATTAAACCCACATCAGCGGCTAACCCACACATAGTAATACAAAGGAATATATTCAAAAAAGTTTTTAATTTTCATTTTTTTCACATATAAACATCAAAAATATTTCTTTTAGATAAATTCATTTAAACATTAGAAAATTTAATCATCAAAGAACAAATAACAGTTAAAAAGCTAGGACACGCAAAATCAGTTTAAAGAAGGGCACCAAATACATCCATTCATACATACAAACATCACTTTTATACCATCACTTCCACACACATGTATTCACATCCATATCCGTACACACAAGGACAAGAACAGCGCCGACGCGCGTTTCGGACAAGTGCCATAAGAGGCTTCCTTCATCAGGGCGCAATTGGTAAAAACATGGACAGACACAACATTAATGTCTGTGGCAAGGTCTTGAAAGGCGGTCCTAGGTAACAGCAAGGCTGAGGGAGGGTAATCTGTGGGAGAAAAATATAATGTCAGGACTAATCCAAATAAAGTGAAATAAAGACCAGGTGGCCAAGGGGAGCGAGTGAGCAAGACAACAATTATTCAATCAACCAAAGACATAAATTCACTCAAAGACATAAATTCACTCAAAATAAGACTGTCCTTATATCCCATAAGTAGTAGAGTTCATAAACCGAATGAGGTATAAATAAAGAAAGGTGTGTAGCCAAGTAAGACCAATAGTTCTCCAGGACAAGGGAAAGTGCACCCATATTCAGAACCAGTTCAAAGGGAAATAGTCTGCCTAGAGGGCTAAGGTTAAACGAAAACAGTCGAGATATCAAGGGGCGGTCTATAGATAAATGAGAGACCTTATACACGCAGTAAATAAACTCCAGTTTCCACTATCATAACTGTCCCCGAGTTTGTTTGGAACAAAAAAAGAATTGTGTTGAAAGATATGACGAATTGCAGGACCAGCAATGTTGTATATTTCATCACATGTCCGTGCCCCAAGGGCTATGTAGGAGAAACAGGGAGGGAGTGCAGAACCAGGCTATCGGAGCATAAATCATGCATTAGAAACCTGCGCCCTGGAGCACCCCTTGTTGCACATTGGAAAGCCTGTAATCACACCCTGGAAGACCTTAAATGGCTCATTTTGGAAAAAATAAAACATCCAAAAGATGGTAACATTGATGCCATTAGGGCCAAAAGAGAAGTTTTTTGGATTTTTTATCTTGAGACGGCTGTCTCAGGACTCAATGAATCTATACCCTGGGAGAATGCCATATTGTAAGTGACCCGTAGACCTCACTCCCCAGGGATTTTTTCATGTCCTTCTCTGCCCTTTAGCCTTGTTTATGGCTGGATCTGCACTAGAAAATTGCTACTTGTAATATAGTCCTCCTCTTGTATTTTCTTCTTTGGTGTTTTTTATTTGTGTGTAACTGTATTGAGTTTTAGTATCCGTTTTTTTATTATCTCCCCTTTGTCTGAAATTGGTTATTGGTTTGTCGGCCCCGTCCTTCTTTATTTCTACTGGTATAAAACCCTTTTGTTCCTGGTAGTCGGACCGATTAGTCTGTCTTTTCTGTTTACTCCTGGTTGTTTATTTGTTGAGTCCTTCGTTTATGTTTGTCATTCGTACCCCCGGTTTCGTGGTCCATCGTTCATTTCTTTGGCACACAGGGCTTGGCATTCGGTACTCTTTTCCTAGTCCACTGTTTATTTCTTTGGCACACAGGTGCTCGGCATTTTCCATCCGGGCGGTGTATTTAATTCCGCCTCCTCGCGTGTGTTTTCTACGGACGAAAACCTTCACGCTGTATGAAGAAGGAGCTCCGCGTCTGTCATCCGCGAGGACGCCGCTTTCTATCCGGACCTTCGGGTCTTTTCTGGTCAGTTCATATTGTCCTTGCGCCACTCTCGCTGCTTTCCACTTTACCTTTTGTTACTGGTGCCCGCTCCTTTTTACAATTATGGAGTCTTTATACCCAGTATGGAGTCTTTCAACCTTCTTTCCATTTTCCTTTCAGGCCCCCTATGTTTCTTTGGAATTGACTTCCTGTTCTTGCCGGATATCCCTTGTCCCCATTTTACCATCGACCTTACATCTCCGGGTCATTCCTTTAAGGTAGGGTCTCATTTACTTCAAGTTTGGAGATGCATTATGTCAGAGAAACGTCACCCTTATATATTGTGTGTAGTCTAATTAGTAGTCCTCGCATCTATTCCTTTCAGGTCGTTCCTTTCTGTTTTAAAGACATCGATGTTATTTCCTGCATTTAACTACAGTTTTTGCCAATTACTCTGAGGTATTTCTTTATTCGTTTCCTTCATGTTGTCCTCACTTCATCTTTTTATCGTTAGATTTGTGTGACATTCATTTTCTTATGTCCTCATTAGATATTTCATTTCATCTACGGAATTGTTGTCTCTGCATCCTTGCTCCTTGTGAACGGCTGGATCTCATGTGGTGCCATCCTTAATTTTTAACCTCCTGACCTGTGGAAACTGGAGTTTATTTACTGCGTGTATAAGGTCTCTCATTTATCTATAGACCGCCCCTTGATATCTCGACTGTTTTCGTTTAACCTTAGCCCTCTAGGCAGACTATTTCCCTTTGAACTGGTTCTGAATATGGGTGCACTTTCCCTTGTCCTGGAGAACTATTGGTCTTACTTGGCTACACACCTTTCTTTATTTATACCTCATTCGGTTTATGAACTCTACTACTTATGGGATATAAGGACAGTCTTATTTTGAGTGAATTTATGTCTTTGAGTGAATTTATGTCTTTGGTTGATTGAATAATTGTTGTCTTGCTCACTCGCTCCCCTTGGCCACCTGGTCTTTATTTCACTTTATTTGGATTAGTCCTGACATTATATTTTTCTCCCACAGATTACCCTCCCTCAGCCTTGCTGTTACCTAGGACCGCCTTTCAAGACCTTGCCACAGACATTAATGTTGTGTCTGTCCATGTTTTTACCAATTGCGCCCTGATGAAGGAAGCCTCTTATGGCACTTGTCCGAAACGCGCGTCGGCGCTGTTCTTGTCCTTGTGTGTACGGATATGGATGTGAATACATGTGTGTGGAAGTGATGGTATAAAAGTGATGTTTGTATGTATGAATGGATGTATTTGGTGCCCTTCTTTAAACTGATTTTGCGTGTCCTAGCTTTTTAACTGTTATTTGTTCTTTGATGATTAAATTTTCTAATGTTTAAATGAATTTATCTAAAAGAAATATTTTTGATGTTTATATGTGAAAAAAATGAAAATTAAAAACTTTTTTGAATATATTCCTTTGTATTACTATGTGTGGGTTAGCCGCTGATGTGGGTTTAATTTCTGTACTTTGTTTTTAGGGAACACCCTTTCATGTATTTTCCTTCTGGTCTCGCCCTGGCGGGTTGTTCCCCTATTTTGTAGTTATTCCTTAGATACAGGGTCCCTCTTCTGTTTATTTTGGTCATTTGTGATGCCCATCCTGCTCTTTGTGCCATTCCGACAGCCTCCCATGACACTCTCCTAGTGGCCCTCTCCAATATGAATGGGACACTTGAAACAAAACTGGAAAAGTTAAAGTTTCAGAGGGACTAACCTGGGACTGTGTCCGTTCTGCACTCCATCACGGTCCTCCTGAAATTTTTAATTTAACCGGGTCTAGCGGGACCAGATAGGCACAGTTGGTGTTTTGTGCTTTTAGGCACTATTTTCCACTTTATTCTTGAAAAATTCATAACTATGGTTCTACTGATTTGATTTTTTGTATTTTTGGTCTCATTGTGTTTATTAATGTTTGCTCTATGTTTCTAACCTGATGTGGGATCTTTTTGTGTGGTGTTTTCAATTTTTGACTGTTTATTGTGTTGCACCGATACATTACAGGTAGCCTGGCTGCTCTGTGACAAGCTACCAGCGAGTTGAGCACAGGTTAATGTAGAGTTGGCTAACACCCCAGTCAACCATGAATCCAATTTATGAAATATATTTAATACTGACATTATTGTTTTTACTGTTTTGACTAGCCTGTTATATTTTTTCTTATGATTAGAGTGTTTCTTACCTATTTATTCCCTTACCTCTCTTGCCCTCCTTATCCATCTGTTTAGCTTTTCACATTTTTAAGCTTAAAATGAATTACTTTGTTGTTTATATTTATAAATCGTTTTTCATGTTCCTCTTATTATATGATTAGAATTGTTTATTTTACATTTTAAAATGCATTTATTGTATTCATTGTAATATATTCAAATCTACTGTGTTTATAATTGTGGTTATGAAGTCTTTTCTTCTATTTTTTCCCTTTAATATATCTTTATCTAAAGATTACAAAATACATATTTCTACTTTTTCAGAGATAAGAACAAGGCATAAACATGGAAGCCGGAAACGGAAAGGCAGTGTGAGAGTGGTCCTGTCCACAAACAGCCAAAGAATTTCTGAAGTTAATTAGGTTTGCTAATTTCTGCAGAAACGTTTGTGAGAACTTTTCTATCATCCTACAGCCCATAGGTCTGTTGACTAAATGTGCACAATTTGCTTGTGGAGAGAAACAGGAACAAGCGTTTGCTCGACTGAAGACCGCATTCACGTCTGCTCTTATTTTCAGACACCCTGACGAGAACCTTGCGTCTGTCATCAAAACAGATGTTTCATCTTTTGTCATACGAGCAGTTCTTTCACAATACACAGCAGCCACTAAAGAAATATGTCAGTTCAAGTATTCCTCTTGAACCTTTACAGATACCAGAAATATATGTATGATTTATGACAGAAACGCCCAGCTAATAAGGTGACTTTGCTCTCTGCAGGCATCAATTAGAGGGTGCACTTCACAAAATAATGGTATGGACTGGTCATGAAAGGCTATTATCCCTAACAAGGATGAAGCACACAAATTCTAGACATAACGGCTGGCTCCTCTTTTTCCTACAGTTTGACTACTATATAACTTCAAACATCAATCAGAAGGCACAAAAGATTTGCAAACTACAGCGTCTGTACCTTATATCTTGACCATTTCCATTAAACAAACTACGAATTTCCTAGAACTGGAGAAACAAGTTCAAAAAAGAGCTTCTCTGCAGCAATAGGTTTAGCTTGAATTGGACAAGAGATTTAAACAAGCATTTGCAATGCAACCGGTCCCGCCTTTGGGATCTTCTATGTGTTTAGCTATTAGCCATTTAGCCTGGGTGCTGAAACACGTACTGTTCTTTAACATGGAGGGAAAGTAAGCATCAAACTGCATGACACGCCAGGTATGGGAACTCATGGAGAGAAATATTGCCTTTCAGCGGGAAAAGGTATAGTCCCAAGCTCTGTTTTTAATATAAAATCAGGGCCTTCGGTGGTCATATGACTGAAAATACAAGATTTGAAAAAAAATGTATTTTCGACGGGTGTTGTGGAAGACAATTTCTATGGACTGGAATCTAGAGAATTCTAAAGTGATTCTGGAATTTTACTGACCTCTGGTGGTCGTTTTTTATCAAGAAAGGTAAAAAGAGGCAGTTGCCAGATTTTGTTTTTAAAGTATGTCCCTCAGCAGAAAGCAATTCTGGTATGTTACTGACCTCCCTGGTTGTTTTCTATCAAGACAGGTAAATAGAGGCAGTTGAACCAGCAGAAAGCAATTCTAGTTTTTTACTGACCTCTACTGGTCTTTTTCCATCAAGACAGTTAAATGGAGAAAGTTGTATTCCTTAGCGGAAGCAGACAAGTCCTAAGGCTGATCTCCAGAGCCAAAAAAGTACATACACATATAAGTATATACTAAAGTATATACAAGAGGTCTTCAATGCTCGACCTAAAAATGTATCTGCTTTATCAAAAGGCTGCCTTGTATGTTTTGACCCAACAATAACACTCAGAAATTCGATGCAGAAAGAGGCTTCTTCGCAGTTGATTACATGTTTGGAGGCAGTTTCTTAGCAGAGTTGTTGCTAAGTTTTACCTGAGATTTGACATTAATTTCCTTCTTCACTTCAGTGCAGATTTCTCCCACCGGCTTCAGCTGAGGCACATTTTCTTGGCCCCTCAGTGTTGTCCCTTATTCTATCCCTGGGCCTGTGTGGACTACAGGCTGCATGCTCCTGTTAGCCACAGATGCTCTCAAGGCTGATACAGGCTTCCCGGTTCTTCGGGACCCACACGCTGAGCATATGAAGCAGAGAAACGTTTCCCACTAGTGGTTCAGTAAATCTTTGGTGGCAGTCCCCCCTCAGAGGTGCTAAGTCATGTCTTGAGAATGCACTTTCCCTTCGTCTCTGTCAGTGCAGATTTCACCCATCAGCGGTTTCCATGGTCATGTTCTCATCATTAATTATTTAAGCCCGGCGGGCTGAATTTAACACAACCACCCCTTAGGTGCCCCTACTTGGCGAAGGCCCCCCCGTAGGTAGTCTGTCCTTCCCCCATGGCAGTGTACCTCGGACACTTTGGTGATGCATATGTAGGTAGGCAGGTACAGTCACACCTGAGGTAACATGTTCCAAACGCATAGTTGTTAACTAGTAGATACTGCAGATATGCATTGCTCCGCTGGGGGAAACATGTTTAGTAACTCCTCCCTTGGTGGTTCGCTCGTGAATGGCATGTCAGTGTCAAGGTCATGACAAGAAATCTTTTGTCATTTTAAAAGTTCTTTAACACTGGTTGGCATGTTCTATTCACTGAATTCTTTTTAGCCTAGGTTAGACACTTGGATGTATTATTTTTTTTGTAATATAGCGGATTGATTCTCAATGGATGTTTAATCTGATTACTTGGGGCTTCGTACTTTGGTCTACCTAGTCCTGAGAGGCTTGTGAGTTTAATATGCCGGAAATGCTTCAACAATATCTACATGAGGAGTTACTTGTATTAATCTAAGGAATTAAAAAAACTTTAAAACAAGGAAAGGGCATTTATGCCCAAATATGTGAATTTTGTGATGACTACCTCCATCTGAATTGCACACTGATAAAAATGGTGCAACCACAAAAGTATTTTTAGTTTGGATTTTGTGTTTTGTTTATTGGTGATGAGCTTGATAATATATCTGTATTTTAACTGTAGTGACGTGGAAAACACTACAAGGGATATCATTTATAAGTGGATAAACTGTTTGCTTTGAATAATTATTAAAACGCAGTGTCACATTGAATACTTCACTGTGGTTAAATTTGATTATGTGATTAATCGCTACAGGATACCATGTTTATGTTTTGAACTTTCTAAAAGTGCTATTTTCAAAACTGTAACTTAAAATCTGGCTTCACCATTAAATAAAAACATTTAATTACAATTTCATAGATACCAAAGAGGATATGATTATCTGTTTCCAATCAAAAGTAAGTATCTTAAATATGCCAATTCAGTGCGAGCCAATTTTACCATGTCTAGGGGATTGAGCACAAGCACTTTAGTACTGGTTAGTAGTGTTAATGTGCACAGAGTCCCAATGTCAACAAAAACGAATTTCAGCAAAAAATGGAGGGATAAAGGCAAAACCTTTGTGTTGGTGGGAGGACCACCCCAAAGCTGAGAGGTCTAATGCTATCCTCACATTGGAATTTCTATATCTGTTATGAAGAGCACTGGTAATAATGCCCCATTGGAAGGTATAAACATGAAGTACAGGTATCAATAAGGAAAAGCAAAGTTCTTCTTACTGTTGATTCAAATTCCACAATAGAATATATATTATTTATTTATGTGTGCTACATTAAACCATCAAATCTCAGCATAAAAAAGCATGAACAAATATGTAGTATCCTGCATTTATATTGTACCACCCCTGCTCAGTCAGTGCCTGTGCTCTGACTCATTAGAATGTTGGAGTCTGATGATGCCTCGGAATGTTGGGACTGAGAGATGTTAAGTGACAGTTGGTCATGGCCTGAGTAGCTGTTAACTACTTGAATAAAACATCCCGGATTACATGCTTCTAGTGTGGACCTTCATCACTACATATTCTAGCGACGAGGGGACGAAGAACCTACACCTACAAGCAGATCTCAGGTACCTGACGTACAAGTGGACCTGGAGAAGGCGAAATCTACTGGGACTACAGCAGTGACTACAACAAAAAGTACACAAGGAGGTGTCCACAGGAAAGGAACAACTGCGAGCAAGAAACATGAGTGTTTGACACATAGTTTTGACATAATCAAAGAAGAAACAAGTCTCTCTCAAGAAACCAAAGAAGACACCAAGCAACAAGTAAGCATGAAGCACTACGCCTTTAAGACCCACCAATGTCCTCTCCACCGGACAGCCTAGCCCAGGCGTGCTGTGCTCATTCTCTCTACTCATCCTGAACTTTGGCTTTACCATTTCAATCTGATACACTGCCACGCACTTTCTACAACTTACAGAAAGCCGTTTGTTTCATCTTAATTTTCCTGCAGTGGTAAGATGTGGTTGCAGAACGATATGCATTCTTACTACATTATGCTGTGCTGCAACTTTCGGATGGATGATCCATCTGGCTCGGCCGCTATTAAAATCTCAGAGGCTATGGCCCCGCTGGGATTGCTCCCCTATCTGCAGGGGCCGACGCATGACAAGGAGCACACTCTTGACCAGGTTTTCTCGACATCCCCTCTTGAGGCGCTAGAGATTATCCCGGTACCATGGTCAGACAATTTGCTTGCTAAATTTTCGATCAAAGGCACAGTTAAATCGGCTGTTGCCGCCCCACAGCAGCAGGGTCGAACCCATAGGGCTTACCATCGAGTGACCCCTGAGATGCTGGCTCAGGCTGCTCTGGATCATCCCTGCCCCCTCTCTGGCGACCTGTCGAAGGATCTGGAGTCCTTGCAGGCATGGCTTTCAGACAGGTTTAACGATCTTGCCCCGGAATTGGCCCCCCGTCTTACTCCAAAACGGGTTTCCGCCCCTTGGTTCACCGCAGCACTGTCGGCTAGGCGGCAGCAGTGCAAGGTGGCTGAAAGAGCCTGGCGGGTAAAATATGACTCGGAGGCTAAGCTGACCTATAAGAGTGCGGTTAAGGACTATCACCGGGACATTCGCCTGGGTAAAAAAGCCTACCTGGCAGGGAGGATAGAAGCTGCCTCCAACTCCTGTAAGGAGATTTTCTCTATAGTTAGAGAATTTATATCTCCACGGTCTAACACCTCTGAGGAGAGGCTTTCTGACTCCTGGGCCTCTGATCTTGCTAATTTTTTTACTAGCAAGATCCAACTTATACAGGATTCTTTTCCATCGGTTGTACCCGCGGGGCTGATTAACTCTGAGGCTAACCGATCTCCCCCGGCTTCGCCAGGCTTGACGCTGGGCGTGTTTCCACCTATATCTGCGCCCGCCTCTTTAGCACTTATGGGCAACTTGAAATCGGGCTCGCCCCTGGACCCGTGCCCTGCTAAAATTCTGGCAAAATTGGCCGAGGTGATTAATCCATTGGCTAACCCGTTACTGAATCTCTCGCTGAGCCAGGGAGTGGTTCCGCAGGCTTGGAAGCAGGCAATGGTCATCCCGCTGCTCAAGAAGCCTGGTCTGGATCCAAAGGCCCCAGTCAACTACAGGCCTATCTCTCTGCTGCCGGCTCTCACGAAAATTGTGGAAAAGCACGTGCAGACGGTGCTGTCCAATTCTCTAGAGACGAATGAGATTCTGCATGCCACCCAGTCGGGCTTTCGCCCAAATCTCAGCACGGAGACTGCGCTCCTCAAGGTCTCAGAAACCATTAAAGGGGTTCTGGATACTGGGGCAAAGCCATGCTGGTGATGCTGGATTTGTCGGCGGCTTTCGACACCGTCCCCCATGATGGCCTTCTCACAAGACTCTGTGAGATTGGACTACGGGGGACGGTGCTCAGCTGGTTTTCCTCCTTTCTAGCCGGCCGCCGGCAAACGGTCTGGGCCTCACCAGATTCCGCCGTGATGCCGCCTCTGGGAGTCGGGGTCCCTCAGGGCTCTATTTTGAGCCCGACCCTCTTTAATATCTTCATGACCCCTTTGGCGGCGTTGGCGGAGTTGTTTGGGGCCCGGATCGTATCCTATGCAGACGACACCCAGCTCCTCTTCTCGTGTAAGAGAGGAGGAGACTTTGATGGGGAGAGTATCCGGGATTGCCTTGGGGCTGTGTTCCAATGGTTTCAACTGAACAGCCTCAAGTGCAATTCCGATAAGTCCGAGGTACTCTTCTTTGGGTGTGACACGGAGCCAGACTGGCAGGCTTGGTGGCCTATTAATATGTTCCCCCCAACTTGTTCATCCCAAATGGCTAAGAACTTGGGGGTCAAGATGGACAAGGGGTTGACTATGAAGTCCCAGATCCTGGGGGTGTCGGGCATCTGCTTCGGCCTCCTTAGGATGCTGCGGAGGTTTCTTCCCCTCTTATCGGAGGAGCACAGGAAGCTGACTGTGCAGGCCCTGATAGGCTCTAGGCTAGATTACTCAAACGTTCTGTACCTGGGCCTGCCAGAGTACCTGCTACAGCGGCTCCAAGTTGTGCAGAATGCTGCGGCGAGAGCGATTTTTGGCTTGAATAGACACGCTAGTGCAGCGGGCTTGTTGCAGACCCTGCATTGGCTCCCAATCCGCAAGCAGATCGCCTTTAAAGCTTTGACCCTGACCTACAAGGCCCTCCATGCGACGGGAGCAAAGTACCTCCAAAAGAGACTTGCCTTCTACCGTCCGGCTCTTTCTCTGAGGTCAGAATCCCTGTTTTTGGCGACTGTTCCACGAGTGAAGAGAGCGCGCCTGGGAGGTCGCTCCTTTGGACTACTGGCGCCACAGCTATGGAACTCTCTGCCGCTTATACTTCGGGGAGCCACCAGCTTACTTGCTTTTAGAAAGGGCCTCAAAACCGGGTTGTTTACCCAGTAGGCCTTTTTGCTTGTTGTGTTCTTTCTGTCTGTGATACTTTCTTTTTTAATGTGTTATGTTAGTATACTGTAGCCCTCCTTACTAAAAGCGCCGGGACACTCTTTTTGAGTAGCCGTGCGCTCTACAAAAGCCATTATAACATAACATAACATAACATCCTCAGCACCTGCTCCCTGCACTGTGTGATATAGTGCACTTTTGCTGACTTTTGTCTGGGGTTGCTCTAGTGTGGCTGCTGTGATGTTTCTCTACGTATTTCTATTGTGTCATCCTCTGTTCTGTAAAGGTTTCAACCCTTTGCCACATCACCATGCTGGAATCTCCCCTCATCTACAGCGTTCCTGTGATCTTTGACAGGCAAATCTGATGTATACATGTGAGGGTTAATGTTGGCAGTAATGGACACTGTGGTCTCATGTTCTTTCTCTGTCAAAGTGGAAAGCCTACAGGTCTTTGTGCTGACCAAAAACTATCCTTACAATTTGCCTACGCTAGATGTCTTTCTGACGTTTGCATAGTAATGTTTTTCACCTATTGGAACCTTAGCATCTTGGACACTTCTCTATCGGTGTCTTAAGAATTTTCTCTTCATGTCATAGCCCGTTTGCAGTTCTTCCTGTTGTTTCAAGCTATTTTATTGGCGTGCGCATTCAAGTCTCCATTATGCATTTACACTCCGGCCCTGCCATTCTCCACAGAACTCAATTTGACTCACAGGTACTGCGGTAGTTATGACCGCTAATTCCTTTGCTCTTCTTCAGTGACTTCAGCGTGCGCTGCTCTCATTTAGCGGACCACGCGAATTCTCCTCACGAACCTTCTATGACATCAGACTCTAACTCTGCCTTAGCTGCTTGTTGATGCCTGCCCGCACCAACGCGCTGGTAGTCATCTGGCACAGCGCATTGTACGTCATATCTCATCCTACAGACATGCGCTCCTGGTCAGTGTACAACACAACGGTGCCGATTGAGGCACGTACGCGCCTCTGCAGTTTGTTATCCATTAAAGGGAGGTTTTCAAAACAACGACGCAGACGACCGGCACAAACTTATTTTTGCTGGGAGTTTTTTGCACAATTTAAGAGAAGGGTTCAACACTACCGTGCCGATCAGCGGTATGGTTTCATTTTTAAAGCATACTGGGTCATGAAACGTTTAATGTGATGGCACTTCTAACATTAGTGTATAATGCAACATTACAGTATTTCACACATCTTTAACTTTTTACAGTCATAAAATGTATTGTGAATGCGACTTTATATTCATGCCCATTCTATTGCTTGGATAATATTATGCTAGTTCACTAACGTTTTGGCTCTTTGCACATTTCCTACAGCTACTGTCTGTATCTTGTATGCATTGTTCAGCAAAATATGTGGCACATTATCCTACTTTGGTACATTATCTTACATTTCTGACCTAGGGTACACACCTTCATGGATCCTTTTGCATGTGTTCACCCTATTACTTTATGCTCCCCTAAATAGGAATGGAAATGGGTTCCACCCCCATTTTCCCACATCACTTTTGCCTGCATGGGCTTCATCCTTCAAGTATGGACTTTGGGTACTTACCTGCATTGGGTTCATGGTTCTATTTACAGGCATACTATTTTACACTATTTTGTTCCCTACAGAGGGATGGGTTTGGGTTTAGCCCCATTTCCCCAAATAATTTCGCCTACTTGGGCTACACACGGTTCTCACCCTTACACAGGGCACCTTTACACGGGTTTCAGTCTTGTTAACATTTACACAGGTACCCTTACACAGGGCACTGTCACATGGGTTACATTCCCATTTACATTTACTTTGCTACCCTTACACAGGATGCATCTTATGGGTATTAGACCCATTTCTACTCTGCACTACATGTGACCCCGACATGGGGGTTGTCCTTGAACGGGCTTTCACATTATGGGTTACTGTCTCATTCAAATTGCTCCTCTCACTCTTTCTTAGGAGTAGAGGACGGTCATGGGTATTAGTCCCATTCACTGTTAATTACTTTCTTTGTAATTCTTCTACTATTTTACATTGCTGTTTCATATACTCAATGCTACACTTTTATTCTCATTTGAATTGTCCATTTGGAAATGGGGATGAGCTTATAGATACAGTTTGTGTATCTTTGCTTTCTCTCTATTTTCCTGGTTCAGATTTCCTATATTGATGTTCTTTTCCTCTTCATCTTTGGAATCTGTACTATACACATTTCACTGTTATTTCTTCTTTGTGTTTCAGTCTTTCTGTAATGTTCTTCTTGTTCTTCTTTTTTCAAGAGGTATTTCCTCCTTTTCTTCTCCCATTGCTTGGGTGTTCTTCTATTCTTTTCCCATCATGCCTTGTCCTTCTTTCTTTGCTTGCCTGCCTGGCCAGTGGGTGTGCATGGGGGTTGTCGTTAGTACGTCAGTCTCTCTATTTCCCATTTTCTCTCTTGCCCTTCTCTCCATTGAATTGTTGTAGAGGTCAGGTTTTTCAATTTTCTTACTTACACCTTACCTTCTCCATCTTGTCTTCTACCATCTTTTTCCTCGCTTAGCTTTGCTTGTTCTCTTCCTTGTTGTTCTCTCTGTCACTCCGTTGTTCCTTCCTTGCTATCTGTCCTTTGTTCACTCTTGTTATCTTTTAACATATTTTGCATTTGTTCTTCTGTTGGAAGGAAAAGGGATATATGTAGTATCCTACATTTATATTGTAAGGTATTTTACCACCCCTGCTCAGCCAGTGCCTGTGCTCTGACACATTAGACTGTTGGAGCCTGATGATGCCTCGGAATGTTGGGACTGAGAGAGGTGAAGTGACAGTTGGCCATGGGCTGAGAAGCTGACAGGCAGCTCCTGGTGAGGCTCTGATCTACTACATACCTACTTGATGTTCTGAACTTTACTGCATGTTAACTAAAACATCCTGAATTACAAACTTCCTGTGTGGACCTTCATTACTACAAAATATTTACAGTTCCATTTTAACACATAGCTTTTTGAATTTAATAGATGACACAGTAGGTATTCTCTATTGATAAATCATAGTAAGTCATGGGTTCTTGCTGATAGTGAGTGAATGAATTTCTTTATGATCAGTCACTATGAACTATGGATCTGTCTTTATATTTCACATGCAGTCTTTTATAACTATTCTATTGAACAAAACCAAACAGAACTCTGCTGGTGCACTATTTTTTAGGGTGTTCAGGATTGATTCAATTATGTGCAATGATATATCAGTAGATGAAATACATAAGTGAAACATTAGCTGATTGTGGAATTTATGTGGGAAAATATTTGATTGTAAACAGCTATATATTCAATTATGGATTATTAAAATGCCAAGGGAAGTCACAATGGATACAAGCATCCTGATATACCTAAAGATTAGCATGTAAAAATAATAGATTATAAAAAATATTTATAATTTATTAAGAAACTAAGTAAATCTACTTGCTGCTTTCTGTATTGAAGTATTGAGGTTTAACTGTAATATTGGTTAACTTCAGTTATTATCACAAAACATGTAATTCGGTAGCTGAAAGTGAATATCGTTGCAAAACAGTTATTGGGAAATCATCATTGAATATTGACAACAACAACAGAAGGTTTTCGAAGTAGTCATGTAGTCATATGAATGAAAAATCTTGTTAGAAATGAGATCAATTACAAATAAAATTGAGCAAATAAATGTGGTGTCCTTGTGAATATTTTTGTTATAGATTTCAATTTACTTGAACCAAATGGTTACTGATGCTTTTGGCAAATACACTGGGCTCATTTTTGGATTACCTTTATTTAGATGTTTCGCAGAAAGATGCACTTTTAGGCTCCAAAAAGAGGGAATAGTCCTGATGTGCATTGCGGGCAAGCTATTGCACTGCCCATCTACGGTATTTCAAAGCAGTTAACTGGGTTCAGAAATTAAACATTTGGTATACTCTTGGCAGCCGCAAACCAGTCCCCTGAGACAAAAAGTATGTGGTATTCTGTGTGACAAACTATACAAACAATACATTTAGAAATACATTTAACCCATCTAATTCGACCTCCTTGTCTTCTGCATTATCTCTGCTTGCATTAGGCTTCTCCTCATTGTTACACAATACAGGAATGCAACTGAAGTTCTTCTGCATCCATGGACTCCTTCATCAGATTGGTGATGTCATGCAACAAAAAGGGCACACTGATATTTCCTACCTGGAAATTAGGAGATGACGTTGATCACAACAAAAAGCAGTCATGAAGCTACACTTCTTGGGGCCATTTCTTTTCTTTGCAGGTTCTTAGTTTCCACTGTAAGGGCATTATTGGAAAGTGTCCCTTCAATCCCTTGCCAATGATTGCAACAAACAGATTTCACCCTTTGGACACCAGGAAATGTTACTTGGGGATTGGGGCAAAGTAGCTTATTTTAGCCTATGACTAAAATTATGCTCAGAGTTTACAAACTTGAGCAGGTGATCAGGCGGTGTACACAAGAAAGCTTTCCAGGGGCGAAAAACTATCACTATATACCAGAAAATCATGAAATGGAGGGAGCGCCACTGCATGGGGTGAGGTCCACCCACACAGGGCTACATTTATTCCAGATTTCCCTTGACCAAGGGGAGCCTGATAACCCCCCTAAGGTGGAGATGTCTGCTACACATGAGGCAAACTGAAATTGGTAAGCATCCCCAGAATAAAATCTGAAT
This sequence comes from Lissotriton vulgaris, assembly GCF_964263255.1. Lineage (NCBI taxonomy): Eukaryota > Metazoa > Chordata > Amphibia > Caudata > Salamandridae > Lissotriton > Lissotriton vulgaris. The sequence continues at coordinate 1,498,284,418 of NC_141691.1, read as the reverse complement.
TTCCGTGAGGGCATCATTGTTTTACTACCCCTGGAGAATTAGGTAGTGAATTATCCTCTAATTTGCCCCTCAAAGCAACAGAAATTCTGTAGAGCATGAGGGAATTAAGAAATGGAGACTAACACTCCTCCTGAGAGGATTCTCTTCTTGAATGAAGCAATTACTATTTATTTATTTAAAGGTTTTGTATAGCGCTGGCTAGACCCAGAGGTATCAGAGCGCTTTAGATGAGCTTCAGATCATAGTTACAGGTTACATCGTTACAAAGGTTACACAGTTATTAGAGCATGGCAACATAGTTACTTGTGAGGTCAAGATAAACAATAAGCACAAATACATAAGGGGAAAAGCAGGCAAGGGGAAAGATTCAGGGGAGGGGGAAGGAGCTGGGGAAGTAGACAGGTAATGAAGGCAGGAAAGAGGAGGGGAGGGTGAAGGACATCGCATGGAAAGAGGAGGGGAAGGGCGATGGGGACACAACCGGTAGAAGAGTCAAAGCAACGTCCAAACAGTAAACTGTGATCCCAGGGGAAGTGGTATCACTTCCCTATCTCTGTTGCTGAGGCTCCCTTTACGCAGTGAACTCTCTCAGAGGGGTCTCTGAGACTCCAAGGCCTACATACTGGATCCTTCCCCAAAAAGGGGAGAGGGAGTGCTTTGGGAAGGGGTGCCATACATACCTCAGCTGTGAGTGGCACCCTTGGTGCAGTGGACTCTCTCAGCGGGTACGCTGAGACTCCAGGGTATAAATATTGGATCTTTCCCCAACAAGGGGAGAATGTGTACTTAGTCAAAGGGCACAAAGGACAGGGGGCTAGGCAGACTAGCAGGCAAGGTGAGAGATTCAGGGGAGAGTGGATAGGAGCAAGGAGCTTGGGAGGTAGACAAAGGGAGAAAGAGTAGTATATGGGAACAAATGTAATTATTGATATAGCACTGGCTAGACCTTCTGGAATCAGAGCGCTTTACATGAGGGACAATAATGAAGCAAATTACATCAGTTAAAAGTTACATAAGTATGAAGAAAAGCATTTAAAGAACATAGGGGTCAAGTTTAATGGAGCAGGAAGGGTAAGGGGATAGGGTAAAGGGGTAGGAGGAAGACAGGACGTAGAGACTATTGGATGGTGATGGGTGGTTATACTTCCTGATCAGCACAGAGGGGTTAGAAAATCCGACTGTAGACGCAGGAATAAAAAAGTGGGGAGAAGGAACACTTACCAACAGATTTTACCTATCCTTTGGGTTATCATCTAGGAGATACCGGCTCAATCAGCCCTCCCATGTGGGAAAAGCCCACTAGAAATCAGGAACTTTTCAAATGTGGGACGGAGCTACTTTGGATTTGAGGTGGACTGACGCTATGACAACAATTATACACCAGCTTTCCCTACCTGTGTGGGGCTGAAGAACAGTCTTAGGAAATGTATCCCCATTAAGTGCTACCCCAGTAAATTAGAAAGCTTACAAGACACAAGGGATTAGAAAGGGTCCCTTCTGGTACAAACTCAACTCTATACATCCAATTTGATAGTATTTCTTCAACTTATGACATGGATTGATGTCTTGCCTCCGAATCATTTCTGCGCAAGTGAGGAGAGCAACACATATGGAGGGTAAATACCAGAGAGAAGATGATCTTGTGTCATGAAGTCCAGCTGCCCACTCCATTTCTTTTTTTTTGCTTGTTCAATAATGATCACTGGTGTTAAGGAGGCATTTCAGGTCTCATGGTTAACTTTCAGAGTGAGCAAACTTTGCACAATTTCCTTCGGAAAATTCAGCAATATTTCCACCAAAGTATCTGAAATAACGCATATGTGATACAATTATGGCATTTAGCACTATATTTAAGTGTGAAATGCATCCACAATCCTTTTTTGGAGGCCAGGTTGCATTTCAGGCTGAAAATATTGAGCCAAAAGCACAATTTCTGTGAACCACAGTTATGGACATCTAGTCACTCCCACACTCCTTTGCTATAATTTTTCAACAAATGTGGTGTAAAAATTAGGGGTAGGCTGAACTAACATAATTTGCTGAAGTGCAAATGCACAAAATTACAATAAATTTGTTGGATTGTGAAAAATTATGCAAGGAGTTCAACTGAGTATTTAGCAATATTTTCTTCATGCAAAATATACCCTTGTGCCTAATATGAACCGGGGTGTATTTTGTGCTAAGAAAATAACACTAAATGCAACAGAATGTGGAAAGCAGCAGCCAGCAGTCACTTGTGCTTGCTAAATTTGTTGTGATCCAGCTGTAGGATGTTTGTGCCTAATTACTCATAATAGCAATTAATGGAGTAATCATGTAATTTAGGAAATTTTGCTTCTAAAGAATAATGCAAAATGACTCTGGTGTAATTAAAATTTCACCCTGGCCTAATAATTGTGGGGCATTGTGCAATGTAATATTCCTGAAATTACATGAATTATGTAACCAAAATTTCACCCAGGCCTAGCTAACATTCAAATGTTCTCCCCCGTAGCAGATGAAATGCAGATAATGGGTTGTGGTAAGGGAAATGGACATCTTGTTCCAGAGAGGTCAACTCTCTCCTCAAATATTCACTTGACCAAAAATGTTTTGTTACCTAGGGTGCATTTCAGGCCGCATAAGGATGGAGGAGGTAGAACAGGAGAGGTATTCACAAAATCCAGAACACCCTAGATTCTGCAGTGTCTCTGGTTTTCTGAAACGTATAGGATTGTTAGGAAATCCTGAGTGCGCGATGTCCCTGGCCTGCCGTAGGCCCATCTATTTCGGCCATCCCATTGAGAATTTGAGACTTTTTCTGTTCTTCCGAATTACATTTGGTATAATTAATGTTTAGATCCTTTCCTGTCCTGTACAATAGTTACACTACACTTGTCTGGTATATTCTTTTATGGGGATCCTCAAAGGGAATCCTCAAAGGACCAACTTTTTGAATTGGCAGAATTTTCCCTCTGCGTAAAGAAGCATTATTGTAGCCATAGTTTGAAGATTGAAAATTGCTTGAGTAAGAGATAGTAGTGAGATTCCATAACCAATGCTTTCCTATGCTGCCCTGTGTAGCTAATGTTCAGAAATGTTTGCAGGCTGCAGGATTTCCTGTGTGTCTGCCACCCAAACCCAAATATTGTAGGTATCCTACATTAGTACTTAACCATTTCTGCTCTTCACACTGACACTTGGTTTGACCACTGTTATAGCCTTTTCTGTAGGATAGTTCAACCCTAACATGTTGATTACTGTTTTTATCAGGAGAACTATATAGATTTTTGATTTAAGAGAGTGTCCATAGGAGCAACTTTCATAACTATCACTTGGAAACGTGACTGTCCCACAATTCTGCGTTGCACAAATCATTCCTATAGCTAATCTGATATGTATGGGTACAATTAGAGCATGCACAGCTTTTCTTAATATCATATTAGGGTTAATTTTATTTTGCATAGTTGATTGATGTAATATTAGTACGTAATTAAAAATAATTATATGCCTGGGGTAGATTCCTGGAACCTACAACAGCTATACCTATCTGCAACTGGAGGAGATTAAGAAATGCAAGGTATAGCTTTCTGAGATTTTTGATAGTTTGCCCCTATTGTCTCCCTAAATTGCCAGGAGAATGAGTAAGAAAATGGGTTATTTGTTGGGGCAGTGTAAGTTCTTACCAAGCAGTGGGTCCAAACTCTTGTCAGGCCCAACACTCAAAATCAATAAATAAACTTGGGCTCAGACCCTGGTACAGAGCAGACACGTTGAATTAAAAGTATTTAGCAGTACTAAATCAATAAGTCAAAACACAACACAATTAAAAAAGAATACCACAATTAATTTTAAAAATCAAACATTTTAATTAGAAAAACTGCACAAAAATGGCTAAAATCCAATAAGGAGGAAACATTTTTTTAAAACCTTTTTAAGGGAAAAGTGCCAAGAAAAATTTGAATTCCTAAATGAAGTTGCTGATCATGGTTGCCCTGGATCTGGGCACAACTACAGACCACCTGCAATGGAGCATAGGTCAGATACACCAGGAGGGTTGTCCCTGTCTAAGCTGTTATATTCAGGCTTAGGACACGATTTAAAGTTTGGTGGATAGAGTAACCTGTGTAACAATTTCTATGACTGTCGGTACTATTTAGAGTTGGGTGGGCCATCGGTTTTTGGTCAGGGATGATCCAGTTAGCTCTGTCAATAGAAAGCTTATTTTGACAGGCTGACAGAGTTCTGACAATCAACATAAGGGAATCAAACTATCCGCCATATTCAGGACTGATGGTCTGATGTTCTTAATTAATGTTTGTCATCAACCGAGAAACACTGGCAGTGCTGAATAGACAAATACAAATAAAAACCCTCAAACCTAGGGAACATCCTCCTTGGAAGTGGGCATCATGAGTTATTTCTTTTTCAAAACAAACCTCTTCTTTTGGAGTTCGCTTTAGGTGCACTGCCGTCAAAACCAATGGAGGCCAATAACCAAACCTGTAGTGCTTTTAGAAACTCCACTGGCGGTTTCTCTAAAGATAAAGCAATCAGCTCTGGCCCAATGGTACTTCGTCAGGGTGGCAAATGTAACCTTGCCACCCTGACTGATGGACAACTGGCTGCCACTCTAAATTGGTCTGTAAGTCTCTGAAAAGGAAGTCAAAATCCGACAGAGAGCAAGGCTGAAAGTTGTATATAGTGAAGTACACTCAAAGTCAGATAGACTTTCAACAAGGTCCAGCTGAAGCCATTGGTTTTTGGCAGGGAAAGCTCTGAGCAGGAAAATGTACATTTCATGTTCACTGGAATCTTCTCATTGGTTCGACACTTTGGTTCCTTTACCTAGTAAAGATTTCTCCCTTCAGACTGGGGGTCATACTTACAAGGGGATTACCCCACCGGAATGTCACTTTTTACAACGTTGCGGTGGGACAATGCCCTGCTCCATATTTACAAAGTGGGGATAAGCCACTTTGTGTGGCTTAATGTCACTTTGTAAATATGGAACACTTTCTTCCAGTTTTCTGCATGAAAGTGGTGGGCAATGGGTGTAGCTTTGGGTGTTTCACCTTAACACCCATTGCTTTTTGACACTGCCCCAGATTTACAAGGATCTGTAAATCTGAGGCAGACATTATATTTGAGAACTAGAAGAAATACTTTTATATCTCCTCAGTTTTGCTTTTTTTATGTGTGCTGCCTTCTGTAGCACGCATAAACAATCATTAAATAATGACACTTTGCTACCTCTTATGTATGCTGCAAAAAGCAGCACACATAGAAGTAGCAAATTGCCATTATTGACTGTTGATGTGTTGTAAGGGTCATCTTCCTGCACATAAACTATCATTCCTACCAACACAAGCACCCTTGCACCATGGCGCAAATGTTTCTATGTTGGCGCCGGGCAGCTATTTTTAGCGCAAGATAAAGCACATGGGTGCGTCATATTGTTTTAAATAAGGCGCATCCTTTCGTTTTTTAAATGATGCAGCATGGTGCTGCAAAATTTCCCACAGCTCTTCTCTATTTCCTTGTTGACATGCCCTTGAGTCACTTTTATGGAGCTCAAGATCCTGCAGCGGGTCTTGTCTGGAAACTGTACCTGACAAAGTAATCTCAAAATCAGACACCTTTGCTGTAAGGTCCTGCTAAAACTCTGGAGGTCCTCGAAGTTCAAACATTTTCCTAACTTTTCAGTCTTTCTGGAGCAGTTATTTTTGGTCTCTTTCAAGACTTCCAGGACTTCAAGGACAGCACTTAGGTGCAAGTACTCACTCCAATGAAGGCTGGCAGCAGGGTCCAATTCAGGTCCAATTGTTACTAGTCAACTAGTAACTTTAGTAAAAAAAGTCCCTGGCACTATGTTGTATCTCTTTAGTCAAACAGGAGATAAGCCAACTGACCCTTCACTTCTTTGTTCAATGTAAAACGGAGAGCAGGTCCAATCCCTCAACCTCCACACAGGCCAAAGAAAGCAGGTCCACCCCTCCTCTGTTCTTCCATATGTCCTAAGGTGTTCTAATGAGCTGGGGGATAAGGTACCACATTTGTAGTATTCACTAGCTAATGAGTAGGATGACATGACTACTTTGCAATCCCTAACCATTGAGACCAATGAGATAAAAGTTCACATGGGAAAACCTTCCCACTTTTGCCAACATATCCAGTTTTCCCTACTGCACTATGCTTAGTAAATTCCAACATGGCAGAACCATTTTGCCTTTGGAGATTGTTGGTGATCTAACCAATGGTTTGTCTAGGGAAATGAACAGTCCCCTCCTCAACCACACTAAACTGGATCTGGGACCATCTCCCTCATCTAATGGGGTGTGGGATCAAAGAGATTTTCTTCCCCAGGTCTCCTTTACACTTGACGGTGAATGTGCGGGCCTCTCCTTGTTCCCTTTCATGGTTATTAAATTCCTGAACTCTCTCCAACTGCCTTACCTGAGCTAGCTGAGAGGAGTTGCACGCCTCATGCCCAGTACTTCCTTCTGCAAGGCTTAAGCCAATGTTTCTGTTCTGGAAGCAATTTTCACACTTCATTTATTTTTTTTATTTATTCAATCTTTATTTCGGCCATATGGCCATAAAAGATATACAACAACAGTAAAACATGTACAACCTTGATAACATCCACAACTATAACAAAACAGCACATGCTATACACTATAAAATCATTCCTGTAAGTTAAAACTACCAGAGTTACATTTTAAAAGATTTGGGATTAGCTCGGGGCCTGTGATTTCAGAATGCGAGTGCGGTATGCCAGACATTAGTGAGGAATTTTGCCAGTACAAACACGGTTAAACTCGATATACATTGGCAGGTACTCCCTACAACCAAAGTTCCTAAAAAGTACTTCCTAGCTTTCATATAGGTTGGGCAAAACAGGGCCACGTGTAGATCACTCTCCTCCGCATAGGAGCATGTCGGACACTGCTTAGAAGGGGACGGGGTTGTCCAGGAGCTGGTAAAAGATCTAAAGGGCAATGTTCCATATCTCCATTGGAGAAACAGCTTCCTGGCCAACACGGGGGACATGGCGTCTAAAACCCTTTCCAGCCTATATCAGTCCTTGCTCAGCATGAATGCAGATGTTAATGATCCCTCCCGCTGGCCGTCCATGGCAGATGATAATTTCTGGTCGTGGTAGACCTTGACCAAAGTTCTGCGTGGGATGTTTAATGAGGCGTTTGCAGGGTCGGACCAGAGATCAGGGAACCCCAATGTTGTGCATGATTTTTGGATGTATTTTACCCAGGGGATTTGTGAAGCTTTGGGATGAGTTAAAAGCTCACTCAGTTCCGCCCTATAGGCAGATAGTTCTTCACTACTCCACAGTCTTCGCCAGAAGACTATGGGTCTGAGACCTATTTCATCAGCTATTGGTCTCAGTCCCAGCCTCAGAGGAAGGAGCGGGGTGATGGCCGGAAGTGCAACTATCTGTCTAATGAAATTTTTCTCAGTTGCCGACAGACTACGAGTTGATGTGTGTCCCCACAATTCCGCCCCATACATAGTGGCGCCCCTAGCCTGTGTTTTATAGATCTGTATGAGCGGTCCCAAAGGCTGGTATGCCGAGCTCTTCATCATCCGCACAATGCCCCCAGTGGTCTACACTAATTTGAGGTTAGCTCTAGCCTGATGTGGCCCCCATGATATATTCTCATTCAAGGTTACACCTAGATATTCAAAGGTGGAGACTCTCTCTAGCCTTGACGCTCCCAGTAGTGGGTTCGGGCGCAATTTTTGACTAGGATTCAGGACCATAAATTTAGTTTTTGTGGCGTTAATTTCTAGACCCCTATCTGTACAAAAGGCCACAAAAGAGTCAAGAATCCGCTGAATCCCCATTGGGGTTTTGGACAGGAGCAGGGTGTCGTCTGCAAACATAATTGCAGGCACCCTGCTGCCGTTCAATTTTGGGGCATCAGTGTTTTCAGTACCATTCAGGTGGGCGATTACCCCGTTGACAAAGAGGCAGAACAGGGTCGGTGCAAGCACACAGCCCTGCCTAACCCCCCTGTCAACGGGGAATCTGTCCGTCAGTTCCCCAGACTTCCCACACCTCACTCGGGCATAGTTGTTGTGGTGTAATCTCTGTAAGATTATCAAAATGTCCGCGGGTACACCCATCTCTGACAGGACACTCCAAAGTTTTCCTCTGGGCACCAAGTCGAAGGCGGCCCTTAGATCCACAAATATTGTGTATAAGCTGCCGCCATCGAATATCGCTGCCCTCCAATAGATCATGTTTAATCTAAAAACCTGGTCCACTGTTGAAACCCCCTTTCTGAATCCTGCCTGGTAGGGGCTAAGGGCACCCGTTTCTTCCTCCCACTCCTGCAGTCGATTCAGCAATAACCTACAAAGCAACTTCTGTGGTACATCAATTAGGCTGATTGGCCTATAGTTGGCTGGGATCAGGGGCGAGCCCTTCTTATATATGGGAACCACCTCTGCCCCCAGCCAAGTGCTTGGAACCTCCATGCCGCTCAAGACTCCGTTAAACAGAACAGCAAGGTAGGGGGCCCAGACGTCGGGTTCCTGCTTGAACAAGTCCCCAGGTAGGCCGTCCAATCCTGGCGCCTTGCCCGATGTTAGACCTACTATTGCTGCCCTAACCTCTCCCACTGTTATTGGTTCCCCCTCATATACTGCCTGGCCACCCCCAGCATAATTCGTGGTTTCTCCCAACTCAGAGCTATAAAGGGATTGGAAGTGGGTCTGCCATACCCCTGGTGCGATGTTAGGCTCAATAGCTGAGTGGAGATTCCCCGACCCCCCATTCACTACTCTCCAGAACGTCCTGTGGTCTCCTTTCACAAGGGAATTATTTATCTCCTCCCATTGGTTCTCCTCCCACTCAGTTTTAGCATGGGCCAGGAGTTTTTTATATACCTGTCTACTTTCTCTTACCTTATCTCCTCCCTGACCCTCCTTAATATTTCTAAAGAGTTCTTCCTTTGCCTTTTTGCAGGCTTTATTGTACCATGAGGATTTATGTACCTGTCCCCCCTTTGAGTTTTGTACATTGCTTAATAGGAAGGGGGCGGCACCCTTTATGAGCTCCTCATTTGCCTGGTGTAATTTACCCAGTGTATCTTTATTGCCCACCCCGATGGCTAAGTCTCCTACTCTCTCTAGAATAGGGATTAATCCTGCATACAGCTTCGGAAGCTTCTCCTGACTCGAGGGTATGTTTTCCCACCTGATTCTTCTTCTGTTGTTAGCCAGTAGAAGTTCGGGTTTGTTTCCCTCACTCGTAGTTGCAGGGTTTTGAAGGCCAGGGTGGATAAGATCAAGTTCTAAAGAATTGTGGTCACTGTCCGACCTTTCAGTCACCCTAAAATCCTCGATAGTGGGCCAATTCGCTATCTGTACCAAAACGTAATCCAGTTGGGATTCTCTTCCTACTCTATTGTAGGTGGTTCTACTGGGTACGTCTGAGTTGGCACGCCCATTACAGGCTCTAATTCCAAATTTTAGGGTGAGGGCTGTGATCTGCAATGCTACGGGGGTCCATGCCTTTGGGGGAGGGGCTTCTACGGGAGGTACTAACCACCTAGTCTCCTCTTCCATCGGGAATCCATCTAGAAGGCCTGGCAGCGGCTCAAAATGAGAATTTAGGTCCCCCCCCACTATGTAGGGTAGATCTCCTGATATTTCAGCTAAATAAGCTGAGAGTTCATCAATGGTGGATGAATCCCTGGCAACTCCCACTGGCCTTGAGTAGATGTTAATCAGGACAGGTTTTGCTTGATTCGGCCAGGACAGTAGGACCACAAGAATATCATCAGATGGCACCAGTAAGCGTTGGGCCTCACACCCTAGATGGGATGCCACCCACGTAGTTAGTCCTCCAGAAGGGCGACCCTTGCCCTCCCATCTAGCCGGGATAAAGAATGACTGATATCCCTGGTGTGTGTATTCCTCCCTTACCCAGGTCTCCTGGAACATACAAACATCCCCAGTCTCAATGTATGCTGTCCAGTCTGGGATGATCAACTTGTTGGCAAGTCCGGCCATGTTCCACCAGATAAGTCTCAGGTGCTCAGTAGTAGAGGTTGCAGAAGAAGACGTGTCCGGGGGAGCAACCCCAGATGCCCCCGCGGTTGCTCCACCGGGGACGTTGTCAGCTGTGGATCCAACTACCTCAATGACAGCCCATCGGTCAGTATCCGGGGTCACATAGCTAAGGGCTGGGTTTGAAGACAGTCAATCAACCCCGTCCAACCCACCCAAACAATTAAAACGATTGTAATGAAAAAAGGGAGTGTCCGGCGGTTGGTAAACTGGGCGTGCCACGTGTTCCTTATATCTGTGTCTCCGTTCTACCCTTGTCCAATTGCCTTGTGCTGGCTCGTAGTGCATACGGGTGGGGGGGGAGAAGAAGGAGACTGGCAATGACTGTATAGTGGAGTCCAGCGATCTGTTTGACCCTGAGCAAATATGCAGAACAGTGCCCGGGTCTCGGAAGGACACCATGATGCAATCCCCTACAATTGTTTTCTTTGTCTTCCCCAGCCATGGTGCCCTTCTGACCATGATGATCTCGTTATTAAACTGGGGCGGTAAGGGTCTGTTCCAGTTAATCAAAAGGGGGAATCCCTGGAGTCAACTGATCAACCAATGACTACTAACCTTTCTTGTTAGGGAAAGAAAGGTCGCAAAGTACAATAAGTATTTTAAGGAATAAAAAACGGGTTTTATTTATTTATTTATTTATGTTATATTCTTATAAAGCGCCAGACTAAACTCCCGAAGGGGTATCTCTGCGCTATTGCTGTACCACGAGATTGTGCTAGCTACGAAAGCATGACTAATATAGGGTGCAGAAACTGAAAAGTAAATTATTTATCTGGATACAGGTACGTCTTTAAGTTCTTCCGAAAACACAGATGACTGGAAATTGATCTGAGTTCTGGGGGCAAGGAATTCCAGAGTGTTGGGCCGGCATAGGCTAATGCACGGCCACCTTGTCTGTTTTTTTTTACTCTTGGTATCTGCAGGAGCTGCTGATGACTGGAGCGCAGAAAACGCCCCGGGATGTAGGGCTGAAAGATCTTAGTCAAGTACTTCGGGCCCTCCCCTATCATGCTCTTGTAAATCGTGCATAGAGTCTTAAATTGGACTCGCTTCCTCACTGGAAGCCAGTGGAGTCTTTTCAGCAGGGGACTAGAAGGAGTCCTAGCTGGAACATTCAGGACAATCCTTGCTGCTGTGTTTTGAATTACTTGCAATTTACTGAGCTGTTCCTCGTTAGCTCCGAGGAGCAGTCCATTGCAGTAGTCCACCCTGCTGATGACCAGAGCCTGCACGAGCGTTTTTCTATGATGGTCTGGTATGTAGGGGAAGACTCGTCTCAACATCCCGATAGCCCGGAAGCAGGTACCAGCAACCTGATTAACATGTCCCTTGAAAGTAAGTTGCTGATCAAAGAGCACTCCCAGGTTCCTGACAGAACTCTTGGGGGTGGGGACAGGGCCTAGCTCCACGGGCCACCAGTCAGATGACCAATATGTTGCCGCTTGTCCAAAACCCATGACCTCCGTTTTCCCTACATTGCACTGCAGACAGTTAGTTGACATCCAGTCTGCAATGGCTCTCATACCATCTGCGAAAGATCTTTTTATTGCAGATGTGAGAGTTTTGAAAGGGAAAAGGAGTTGAGTGTCGTCCGCATACCGAAAGATCTAGCTAAGTTGGCTAGGGGTGCCACATACACATTGAAGAGTGTAGGACTTAGGCATGAGCCTTGTGGCACACCCTTATTGAGCTCCCTTAGTGTGGATTTATGGGAGCCCAGCCTAACTTCTTGAACACGACCAGTCAGGAAGCTCCTCAACCAAGTCAGAGCCTCTCCCTCCACGCCCACCTCACCCAGGCGGTCGAGGAGCACCGCGTGAGACACCGTATCGAAAGCGGCGGAAAGGTCCAACAGCACCAGAATCAGTGAGCTGCCCTCATCCAGTGCCATTCTGATGGTATTGGTCACTGTTTGAAGGGCTGATTCTGTGCTGTGGTTAGGCCTGAAACCAGATTGTGAGTAGTCCAGGCCTTCCGTCGCTTCTAGATGTTGAGAAAGATAGGTGTTCACATGTTTCTCTGTAACCTTACCTAGGTGAGGCAGGAGGGAGATAGGTCGAAGATTGGAGAGGTCAGTCCAAGGAGAGGATGCCTTTTTCCTGATCGGGTTCACCACCGCCCTTTTCCAATCTGCAGGGACCTGGCCTTTAGTTAGGGAGATGTTAATCACATCCAGCATGTGCGGGCCTAAAATGGGAATCATAGGGCCGATCATTTTAGTTGGAATAAGGTCATTAGGCGACCCAGATTTAATGTGGCTGCAGAAGGAAAGGAGCTCTGTGTTGGTAATCGGGGGAAAATGTGAAAGGGTGGGTTTCTTAGCAGATACCGATATTTGGGGATGGGGATGGCCTATGTTGGAGATATTTATGGCATCATTGGCTGCCACTATTTTTTCGTAGATGTTCTTTATTTTATCTTCAAAATATATCGAAACTTCATCACATAGGTCTTGTGAGAAGTCCTCAGAGCTGTCACAGGCAGTCGGCTTAATAAAATTCTGCAAAATATTAAAAAGCTCCTTAGAGCAGTTGCCGGCCTGTGCAATCTGCTGTGTTAAATGTTGCTTCCTGGCTTGCTTGATATTTTTGTAGTACTTAGATTGAGTATCTAAAAAAGCTACTCTAGTGCTCTCGGTCTTCCCTTTCCACAAAGAAATAGAATCGTTAACAATCTATATTTATTAAAAATACAATCAATCAAGCAATAAAAAACAAAGCAAATTCATACAATTTTTGCAATACAGTTTAAAATCCAAGGAAAAAATACCTCGGAGGGATAAAAATTAAATACTAAACAATGTTACACAGACACAATAGTATTATACAGACACAATATTACAATGTACGATAAATAGAGACATCACTAAAGCATATTGACAGTGAATAGACGACAAACTACATATAGTCACAAAACCCCTAGTATCAATGTGGCTCACCAGATATCACTGCCACTGAATTTAGCCAGATCCAATGGCCTGAACCAATTATGCTACTATAAAGCTTTAGTGGAAAAATAAAGTGCCCATCTAAAGTTTTACCCGGCCCTGACTGGATTCTTTTAAACAAAAAAACAGTGCAGATATGGTGTAACCATCCTTTCCTTGAAACCCCAGAAAGAGAAGTCCTGAGGAAGGTGCCACAGAATCAATTGTACAGCACCGAAACGCGTCGACGCACTGTTTTTTTGTTTAAAAGAATCCAGTCAGGGCCGGGTAAAACTTTAGATGGGCACTTTATTTTTCCACTAAAGCTTTATAGTAGCATAATTGGTTCAGGCCATTGGATCTGGCTAAATTCAGTGGCAGTGATATCTGGTGAGCCACATTGATACTAGGGGTTTGTGACTATATGTAGTTTGTTGTCTATTCACTGTCAATATGCTTTAGTGATGTCTCTATTTATCGTACATTGTAATATTGTGTCTGTATAATACTATTATGTCTGTGTAACATTGTTTAGTATTTAATTTTTATCCCTCCGAGGTATTTTTTCCTTGGATTTTAAACTGTATTGCAAAAATTGTATGAATTTGCTTTGTTTTTTATTGCTTGATTGATTGTATTTTTAATAAATATAGATTGTTAACGATTCTATTTCTTTGTGGAAACCCGTTTTTTATTCCTTAAAATACTTATTGTACTTTGCGACCTTTCTTTCCCTAACAAGAAAGGTTAGTAGTCATTGGTTGATCAGTTGACTCCAGGGATTCCCCCTTTTGACTAACTGTCTTCCTACCCTGTTCCCTGGTGAAAGTGGGGTACCCTCTCCTTTTGAAATCTGTTCCAGTTAAGCTACTTGATGACTTTCTTCTTAAGTGACAGGAAATTTTCATTTTCACCCCTTTCAAGAGGGGGGGCACCCGCCAATACCACCATAAAGCTGTTTGCTTCCGGGGGCAAGTCCGGTCTCCGGGGTCTGGGATCAGGCTTTACCGGCGGAGGGGGTGAAGTACTTAGGTTTGGTAGGGCCCTGTGATTTGCTCCAAGAAGTGAACTATGAGAAACTGGAGCTACTATCTAGGGACGCATAGTATTAGATATGTTCGATGGAACTGGGACTTGGAAGGACATAAGTGGTTGCAAAGAGGCCGCAACAGCAGCACCCTGGATGGGTCCTGCGTTGGGAGGAGGTTTTTGTAGATGGGTGAGCGTCCCTGCAGGAGGATTGGGCCCTGAGGCTTTTGTCTGCTTACTGACCGTAGTACTCAGACTAGTTAGGGTGGCTTCTAGGATTGTGAGCCTGATCTCTACTTTTTTTAAGCTCTCACTGATAGGCAGTAAGAGTGATTTTAGTAGAAATTCAATGTTCCCCAGGGATGTGGCAGGGGGCACTATATTGGGTAGATTGGCCCCTATGTCACTATTGGCAACTGCAGAGGTCGTGTTAGTGCCCTTGGGGGAGGCGACCACAGGCACCTTTTGTATAAGCCTGTTTGGAGTGTGTGCCGGTTTATAATTTTTCCCAAAGTCTGAGTGGGGAATTTTGGTCTTTCCCTGGCCACCCCTCGTCTTTCTTCTGCGCTTATTGGGTGGAGGACCATGTACCTCCGCCACAGCAATTTGCTTGGGCTTGTTTTTCCTAGCTTTAGCTGCCGGGGATGTTTGGGTGACCAAATCGACAGTCATGCTGCTAGCAGTTAGGGGTTGAATGGCCTCCATGGTCTGTTCAGGGAATATAGCGGGGTTAGGGATAGTATCCCGTAGTAGTAGGGGGACACCCTCTTGGGTAGATAAATCCTGACTAAAAATACAGGGGCTTTCTCCTTGGGAGATAGGGTAGGGAATTATATCGCCAAGAGGTCTGTTTTTCATATTTTCGATGGAGCGGCGGCGGTCTGCCCTACGCTTCTCAAGGGAACTTTCCTTTCCCCCTTCCCCCTTCGCTGATTTGAAGTAATTATCTAGCATCCCATTGTTACTACCCCCAGCCCTACAGGGAGTTTCACTTAGGGCCGGAGATGACATGGCCGGGTCCTGAGCACAGTCCAGCTAAGGTAAGGAAGATACAGGCGAAAGAGTGTGGGCCCAGCCCGCCTCCTTCGGCCCCGGACGGCCACAGACGGTCCCGCCCTTGTCCCGGGCTTCTCCCGGCGCCCTCCTGTGCAGCGGTGTCACAGTACAGTAATAAAGGGGGAGGTGGGGCGGGGGGCAGGGCAGTCAGGGAGAGCGACCCAGGTGTTGTGGGTTGACCTCACGCAGGGACTCCTGGAACTTTGAGTCCCTGCGGGTCCGCTCGCAGCCCTGAACTTGCCTTTGTCCAAGCAGAAGTGCAGCAGCAGAGCCCCTCCAGACACAGTGCGCCTCTCCCCTCAGCGTGAAGCGGGACCCGCGGAGCGGGTCCGGCGAGGAGCTGCCAATGAGAGCAGAAATCCACAGGTGAAGGAAGCAGCCCACAGCAACAAACGGACAGGCAAAGAATCCCACGACGTGGAGAATGAAGGCTGCTTTTAGTGCTAGGGCGGGGGGCGGGGCAGTCTGGGAGAGCGACCCAGGTGTTGTCGGTTGACCTCACGCAAGGACTCCTGGAACTTTTAGTCCCTGCGGGTCCGCTCGCAGCCCTGAACTTGCCTTTGTCCAAGCAGAAGTGCAGCAGCAGAGCCCCTCCAGACACAGTGCGCTTCTCCCCTCAGCGCGAAGCGGGACCCGCGGAGCGGGTCCGGCGAGGAGCTGCCGATGAGAGCAGAAATCCACAGGTGAAGGAAGCAGCCCACAGCAACAAACGGACAGGCGAAGAATCCCACGACGTGGAGAATGAAGGCTGCTTTTAGTGCTAGGGCGGGGGGCGGGGCAGTCAGGGAGAGCGACCCAGGTGTTGTGGGTTGACTTCACGCAGGGACTCCTGGAACTTTGAGTCCCTGCGGGTCCGCTCGCAGCCCTGAACTTGCCTTTGTCCAAGCAGAAGTGCAGCAGCAGAGCCCCTCCAGACACAGTGCGCCTCTCCCCTCAGCGCGAAGCGGGATCCGCGGAGCGGGTCCGGCGAGGAGCTGCCGATGAGAGCAGAAATCCACAGGTGAAGGAAGCAGCCCACAGCAACAAACGGACAGGCGAAGAATCCCCAATTCACACTTCACTAGTGGAAAGCACTTACAGGGGGAAACTGCTTGCAGGATAACCTACTGAAGGGTCAGCTCAGTAAAATCTAACTTTTTTAAAGTTACTTTTCTATCAATGTTAACACAGACCCAATTTACCACTGAATTGGATCTTACATAAATATTAAAAACAGTGGTTGAAGCAATTATCTAACTTATTCCAAAACAAAGTTAGTAAAATAATTTTGTAACGGCAATTTAGTTTTTCTCGAAGGATCAGTTGCAGCACCTTAGATGTGCAAATAGCTTTGGGGACTAGTCTTCTTAAAATTGTAGGAATATGCTAATAGGAAATTCTTGAATGTATGTGTAAGATGTATGTGAAAAAACTTCTAGGCAGTAACACACTGGAAAACATGAGGCATGAAATGACAGCAAAAGCAGACTACAATAAAATGTAAATTTAATAGACACATTTAAAAATCATACAATTTATAGTACAATATAAACTCTGTGACAAAGAAAACATAAAATCATAATTCATACATCAAAATAAAAACAATATCATCAACTTATACATATTTTAACAGTTTCTATCGATAGAAACCAGACAGTAAGTGGCGAATGGAGTCGACGCGTGTTTCAGCATGGGACACGCCTTCTTCAGGAGCCACAAAATTTGTAAATACAATAATTTTGAAGTAAAAACATACTGCATATAACGATAACCTCAATTAAAATCAGATGATTAGGCGGGACCAGGAAGCGATAAGTTCCTAACTCTTAAAGAGATTTTCATAAAGGTGCTTGGTTTCTGATATGTCTAGATGGTAATATCTTTAAACGGTCGATAAAGATTCAAAACGCTTCACGCGGTTGGACTGTCTTGCATCAAATTAAAACTCGATCCAATCAATACTGATGTATTTACGAAATTACGATAATTATGTAAAACTTCCTGTTGATATTCAAGAGTCGTTTGTGTTGCAGGCGTGAAGGATCTCTACGTCCTAGAGGCCATCCGCGTTTCTGGCTACATAAACCAAAGCTTTAAGATACAAGGCTCCCACTTCACGGGCTATGAGGCCTACTTAGTAGTGACTTACTAGTCCAAAAGGGCTTGCTTAAACGTTTAAAAGTTGGAGCAGTACATTTAGACATTTAGTCCTGAAGCCATGTTTGTCCTTGTTATCCTAGTGAATGGTTTAATAGGTGCTCTAGTCCAAAGGTGACATTTAACTTCTCATGTCATTAGTGCATTTCCTGTACCTTGTAGGATTGCCTGACTTGAAACTGATATATATCGATTGGATATTAGCCAATGTTGCCATGTTTTAAGAGTCAGAGTACATACATTGGTGACAGTGCCCCGCTTAGGCAGAGTTGAAAAACCAGCAATATCAATCAGCAAAAAAGGGGTTGATCACACAGAAAAGTGTTTTTTTCCAAGGCTGAAACAACAGAGATAGGACATTTTGATCACAACTTTCAAAAGTGAAAACATACTGGCAAAACCTATTTTCCCTCTCCAATTTCTGTCACTGCCATGCTTTTGAAAATCAGGTGAGAAGCCCTTTTCCAAATAAAAAAAAAAATGTCACATTGTAGCACATTTCTTTTACTGTTTTAGAGTAAATCGCAAATCCTGTGAAGATTTACAAGCCCCAAAATGTGGGACATGGGGAGGAAAAGATTTTCTAGATGTCATCTGTGGAGAGAAATTATGAAGACAGGAGAACAACAGCCTTAAATATGATAACTTAGTGATGGTGGAGAGAGGACCCCAATCAAACAGGGGTTTCAAAGGTCATGTGGGAGGCAAGCCAATCCATTTAAAAAATGCAAAAAGTCTCAGATTTTAAAATCAAAGCAACATAGAAAAATGTTGTGGTTTTTGGTGGGACAGACCTCTGCATCAAGGGCACAGATTTCAATGGTGTGGCAGGGACAGTGGCACTGTGGGCTAAGGGTAAGGAGTCTGACTAAATAAGTGGCTGTTCTTTAATACTATACCAGTGCATGGGAGCTCAACGTCCTTGCTTACATTAGAGCCTAGGGTGCCCTTCTTACAGCACTGCTTCACACTTTGAGTTACTTACAGATCATGAAAAGGTAAACAGGGTTAACCTGGAAGCTGTTTCCAAAAAAAGCTCCAGAAAGGTCAGGTACGAGAGATAAGAGCTCTCAATGAGTACTGGCCCTTAAGTCGAAAAAGCTGTTAGGAATTCACGGGACCAAGTGAGGTGACTGACAAGATAGATCAGGTGTAGTGGATGCTCCAGTTATTATTTCTACAGTTGGACTTAGTGTGCAGAGATTAAAGACGTCCTGCAGAATGAAGATGAAGTCCATTGCTGATGATGGCTACATAATTTGGGAGACTTGAGTGAAGGTTTTTGTGGGAAAAGAATTACTATGAGTGAAATTAAGGGTGTGTGTTTATCTGATGATGCCCTGCATTAGTTTAATGTATGCTTTTTCATTAACCTGGTCTTCTGGAACTCAAAAAACTCAGCATTTGTGTCACAAATCAAATAAAATGGGCCACAGAACAAATGAATAATGCACAGCATATTTTTAAGTTTTCTGTTAAATGACTTTGTTTCTCCAGCCCACTTGAAAGCATTAAATCAGGCGTATTGGTCTCCCCACAACATTTACAAGTTTCCCACCAGTCGACTGGAATCTTCTTAACTGGGTATGTGTTCTTCATGTCTGGACCTCCATCAAACACTGGGTCTAGAGCCACTCCTGAAGTTCGCTTTTCCTGCTGGCAGGCAGTTGTCGTCAACAGGGTAGATTTAAAAACTCCCGTGGATCAGCGTATGAAAATGCCTGCCCGGGTTCAAGGAATCAGACCTTCAGTGGTAAAGATTCAATTAGATCTACCCTCACCAAAACGGAAGATCTTCACTTAGTGTGATTCTAGTGGTTACAGCGCTATTCATTTACTATGAAAATATAGTATTTATTTAGTATGCATGAAGACTATGTAGTATGCCCACAAGCCGAAATATTCAAGTGAGGGAATAATTGTTCTACTTAACTACCCTTCAAATACATAATGAACACTTCAATTGATTGGTAAAAGAAGACTATTAGTATTCTAGAAGAATAGTATGTAAAGCTTAGTAGTATTCTGTCAGGGTTTATTTGCAGTTCTTTTGCTATTTCAAGAGCAAAATGAAGGCTAATCTCATTGATTGTGACCACTGTTTGAAGACTAGTGGTATTCTTTGTGAGCAATATCTGAATACTAATGGCAATGATTGTGAAGGGGGGCTCGCGCAGGGGGGACGTGCGCGCAGGGGGCGTTCATGCAAGGGGTGCGGGTTCGCGCAGGGGGGGTGGTTCGGCTGGGGGTTTCGCGCAGGGGGGTTTCGTGCAGGGGGGGTTCGTGCAGGCGGGGTTCGTGCAGGGGAGGTTCGTGCAGGGGAGGTTCGTGCAGGGGGGTCGCACAGGGGGGGTCGCGCAGGGAGGTTGGGCAGGGGGTTCGCATGGGGTGGTCACATGGGGGGGTCATGTGGGGGGTCGCACGGGGGGTTCACTCGGGGGGTGCGTGGGGTATTGCATGGGGGGATGCACGAGGGATCACACGGGGGTCACGCGGGGTGGGGTTGTGGGGGGACGCACGGGGTCACATGAGGAGGTCGCGCCGGGGGTTCACACAGGGGGGTGTTCAGACCCATCAATGGTAAAGATTCAATTATATTTGCACTGCTCTGCCAGAAGCTTCTATCGGATAAGTAGGAAATAGTCTTTGATCTTCAATCTGAAAGCTATTGATTCCTCTTGATCTTTCATGATAATTCTTATCTGTCAGGGCAAAGCATAGGGCTTTAAAAGCAGAACTAGTATACCATAAGTTGAGAATATGTATCCATTTCTAAAATTAAATACCCCACTACCAATTGTATCAGTATGATTCAGTCTGTTTTCTGAGAATATATCAAGTGGTATCATAATTCCTTTGCACAGCAATTTCCAATATAACTGAGGGCAGCCTTCAAAGTAAAATCTTTCCCTATCCTTAACAAGTTCAGTCAACCATTTAGGGATCTTCTGTTGACAGCATCACCTTACATTCTGCAGAGCAATAGAATATGAAACCCTAGGCATGTCCTTCTCCTACAAGGAGGTATTTGATGCCAAGTCTACTACCAGGCAAAGATTCAGGAAATAAAAAAAGGTCATACCCTTATTTACTGTGCATGAAATGTGAGTCCTCCTTTCATGCTTTGACCAGATGCAATAGGCAGGACAAAGAGATGCAAAAAGGTGTGAGAACTCCCCCTTGCAAAGACGAATATCGCGAAATCATTTTATGTGGTGCATCTACCCAATACATTCCATTTCTCAACTGAGTTGTGGATAAAATAGATCATTTAAATCTGATTGTAGATTTTAATTTTCAGGTAAAATTATCTTTAGATTTTGATTCTATTTTTAATTGCTGTTGCTGACTATGAGATTAAGTTAAACTGATTCTATATATACTGTTATGTTGCGTAGTTCATGCAGCATGCCTGACACTGCAAGGTAGTTTCTGAGCTACATAACATGCATTTCGAATTGCTGGAATTCTGGACAGAAATAACCTGCTCCTTGCTTTTGGTCTGGGAATCTAGATTGACCCCAATACAAGCTGCACACTCTTTGCAATGTTTTTGAAATCCACTGACTATGCTTTTTGTTTTTGAAATCAAGAGTAATTTAATTTTAGAATCTTTTCAGTTCATATTTTATTCAGTGATCCAACCTCCATTCACCTGGGACATTTGCATGTAGTTTTCATCATAACTAAGTTTGTTATTTTTTTTGTCTGGTCTTTAAGACATGTTTTACTGTCTGGTAGAAATATTGTTTTCCCCAAAAATCATACAAAATGTACATGCATAGAGAGTCTTTTGGTAAGAGTTCCATATCTGATAATAGGTACAAATATTGATATTCAATTTAAATATTGGCTATGTATTTGGCCTTTTTACAATTTATGTTATAAAGTGTTTGTGTTGCAACACTGTACCTGCCTCAAATTTAAGATCTTGCCTCGAATTTGAGATCTCGCCTCAAATTTGAGCTTTTGTTGAGGTGGTGATTCATTTGTTTCCTTGTAAATAATAATAGTAAAATGCATAAGGCAGGAACGTTTAAGGAACGTTTAAGTGAGAGCATATTTTCCGTTTTTTGTCATATGCATGCATAAAAATAAATCAAATCACACCTGCTTGCCAAAATGTAACCTATTTGCTTTGCAAATGCTTGTTTAGGTTGTACTTAGACTGCTAAGAAGAAATCAGAATGTGATACTTTCAGCTGTTACAGGTGACACATAAGATCCATTCCTGCTAAAACACAGTGTTGGTACAATGGCTATATGTCCCTGTTATTCCTTTTATGAGATAAATACTTACTTACTTACTTACTACCTACTTCCCCCTGAAGTATAAGCCATCGAAAAGGACTCTCCAGCCTTCTCAATCCTGGGCTTTTCTTTCAATCTGTCTCCAGGTGTAACCCATATCCTCGCAGTCAGCCTCGAGACCTCAGTATCAGGTGTTTCTCGGCCTTCCTCTTTTCCGTTTCCCTTGAGGGTTCCAGGCCAGGGATGCCTGTTGGTGTTTGATGTTGGCTTGTGGAGAGTGTGATCTATCCAGCCCCAGGATCTTTTCCTGATTTCTTCATGAGCAGGGAGTAGGAAAGTCTGCTGCCATAGGTCGCTGTTGCTGATGTTGTTTGGGCAGTGGATCTGGAAGATTTCCACAGACAAATGTTGATGAAGGTCTGGACTTTGTTGGTAGTGGTCTCCAGGGTCCTGAAAGTTTCTGTTCCATACAGAAGGACCTATTTTGCAATGGTGTTAAAAAATGTGATCATGGCTTTCAGCATTAGGTCCTTGCTGCTTCAGATCTTCTTTAGCTGAAAGAAGGCAGCCATTGCTTCGCCAATTCTTGCCTTGAGATCATCTTCTGAGCCGCCCTGTTTGTCCATGTCACTGCTCAGGTAGGTGAAGGCCTCAACCTCTTTCAGTCTATCACCTCCAAGAGTAACTGCTGTTGTGCTGTTGTGCTAGCCTTCAGACTTTTCCCCTGTCATGATGTGCTGATGTGGTTGCCACACTGTCAGTCTTCTCTTGCATCTGCAGATGGGTATGGGAGGGTAGGGCCAGGCCATCTGCCAAGTCCAGGCCATCAAGCTGCATCCAAGATTTCCATGGTATCCCATTTCTTCGCCTTGCTGAGGATGTTTTCATGGTCCAATCAATACCTAGCAGGACGAGAAAAGTTGAGAGCAAACAAGCCTAGTGGACTCCAGTCCTCACTTGGAAGGCTTCCGTGAGTTTTCCTCTATGGATTATATTGTGGGTCATTTTGCCATATGAGTACCTGATTATCCTTATGAGTTTAACTGGCATGCCATAGTGGATGAGGAGTTTCCAAAGGGTCTATCTGTCCATGCTGTTGAATGCTTTTTCATAATTGACATAGAGTGGTGAATTCCATTCCATTGACTGCTCAATGATGATCTCAGTGTTGCAATCTGGTCTCTGCAGGATCTATCTATATGGAAGCCAGCTTGCTGGTTTCTCAAGAGAGGATCAACTTGTTCCTTCATTCTGTTCAGGGTGACTCTGTTGAACACTTTGCCTGGGGTTGATAGAAGAGTTATTCCTGTATAGTGTGAGCAGTTACTCAGGTCAACTTTCTTGGGGATCTTGATGAGATATCCCTGCTTCCAGTCTGATGGCACCCTTTCCTCTTCCCAGATCCTTCCAAACATGGGGTAGAGCATGTCTACTGGTGTTTGAATGTCTGCCTTCAGTGTCCCTGCAGGACTGTTGTCAGATCCTGTTGCCTTTCCATTTCTCAAATGTTTGCTGTTATTTTTTCCTTGATTGGTCTGCTGCAGTCGATTGGTAAGTCCTTGTCAGCTGCCTGGATGTGTGCGGCACCAACTGGTTCAGCAGTTTTTCAAGGACAATCAATCAATGAGGGACTATTAAAGCACACTTCTCACCCATGAGGGTCTCAAGGTGCCAGGGGGGTGGGGGGTGCAGCTCTGAATCAGCCAAAAAGCCAGGTCTTGAGGTTCTTCCTGTAGGTGTGCAGAGTAGGGGAGCATCTGATGTGGACCGGGAGCTCGTTCCAGGCCTTAGCTGCGATATAGGAGAAGGCTCTTTCTTAGAAATTGGATCTTTGGTTGGCTAAGGCTTGCACCAAAGCCAGGCTGAGACCACCACTCTAGTCAGGGCAAGGGAGTTACTCGCCAAAGATATCCCCTGCTCACTCCCTTGGTAGCTTATCCCAGAGGCAATGTGTGAAGCATTTGCGCACGCACACAGCAACAACATCCCAGGCACACAACAAAAGGAACTCCAAACAAGGTTATATCAAAAATAATCTTTGTATTCTCATAACAAATTAGAATACTAAACACATAATATACATGGTGCCACCTGGCTCTAGGTCACATTTACAAGGTATTATTTACACCGGACAAGGCCCACTGGACCACTGTCAGAACCATCACAAAGCGAACTTGTAAAAGTAAAAAACATTGCAGCTACCTGCGCTCTCGCAGGGCAGCTGGGAATACTCAATTAGGCCCTTGCACAACGGTGCCCTCGGGGCCTCTTTTGGGGCTCTCCAAGTTAACCAACCATGCCCCACGAACATAGCAGCTGCCGTCTAGCAAGCGGGGCAGCTGGGAATCAACATAAGGGCCCGGCACTATTGGCCCTCTGGCCCCAATGAGACCTTTAGAATATCTTGCCCCACGTTGGAGCCACACAGGCTCTGTGAACAAGTCATGCCCAGCAACGTGGCAGCGGCCTACTCTCTCTTGGGCCACTCAGGCACCAACCCGGAGTCTTAGGAGGGCAACATGGGGCAGGCACCGATAGCGTGCCTCAATAGGCACCCCTCCCCACCAGCTTCACTCACCGGATATGACTCCTCTCTGCTGCGGGGCCTCCTTTCACCCGGTCTCGGCGTCTTCCACACAGGATCCCCGCCTGGATTCTCTCTGCATTGCCTTCCAATGTCCAGCGTGGGGTTGGCTCCTTCTGCTCCTTCTCCCTTCTACACCCGGGCCCCCTCCTGGGACCCGGGACTTGGCAATTCCATGGGCACGGGGCTTCTCTTGTGAAAGAGGAAGTCCCACCCTACATTAGGCAACAAGTAGCCTGATTTCCGGATTTTCGCGTTCCCGGCGGCTTGGGCCAGCAGCAGTGATTTCCTCCACCAGTAGTCAAAAAGCAGCAACTGGTGGGCACCCACAATTACTATCAAGATAATTAGCGGCACAAAAGCGGGGTGGGCAATCCTAGCGATGGTGGGGAAATCCCTATGCTGGGATTCCCTTAGAGACCATAAGCAGCTCGTAACTGCGGCGGTGAACCGCCGCGAATGAGGGGTAGGCTTCCTCTCAATTCAAAATATAAAGCGGTCTTTAAAATGAAAGCAAAGCAAAAAGAGCTCACAGGGCGCTAGGGCCATCCAAAGTACGTCCACAGAGATAGAAAGGGCAATGTAGGGAAAAGAATCAGCCATTTAGAAACAAAAGTCCATGAGAGGGTCAGGGGCATAGCTGGGCACAGGGGCCAGCACACAGGGCCCTCCAGCAGGGAGGCAGCCCCCATGGGGGTTCCTCCTGGGCCCCAGCAGCAGCAAGCAACCCCCTCCATCATGATCAGGAACAGAACAGGACTGATCATTTTTATGGGGTCACAGCCCCTATATTTATATTGCAAAACTCCCTTTGTGTCACAGCACAGGGCTTGGGGTATACCAGTCAGAACTGGTTTAGGGGAGACTTGGAGCACTTTGTTTTGCTCAGCTCCATCTCTCCTTTGTCAGGTGGGGGCTCAGGGATCAGATGCACCACAGGGGGCGGAGCCGGGATTGTGCAGGTAAGGCACAGTCCTATTCACGCCCCAGGTGCAACTCCTCCCTCCCATCTGCATGCAGATCTCTCTATTCATCACTGGGTTGACTCCCCCTGGCTTCTGGAGCCATCCACACCGCTTAGCTCCTGTCACTCACAAGTCAGACATGCGATTCACATCAGGCTGGCAGACACACGGTACACAGAAATGCAAACTTTTATGCTTGGCAGTTCGGGCTGGACTGTTCCCATGAGGCACAGGGTTAGACTGATTTGCATATAGCCATGTCTGAACTGGGGTGGCAGAGTGGGCTAAAGAACTGTGTTGGACTAAACCCAGATATTTTGACTGGGTGTGAGTGTTTGATTGATTCAGATGCTCCGTCCATCACCACCCCCTTTTGTACCGCTTTTGGCCGCCATAAGTGTGGAAGGGTATGATCAGACGTGAGTCCCTTGCTCACTTTGCCACTGGATTCAAGCAAGCCGGGCTGAAGACGGCTGGATTGCCAGAAATCGGTCCTCGGAAGCTAGTTTCCGGTCCAGGGAAGACATGGCTTGGCAGTTCGGGCTGGACTGTTCCCATGAGGCACAGGGTCATACTGATTTGCATATAGCCATGTCTGAACTGGGGTGGCAGAGTGGGCTAAAGAACGGTGATGGATTAAACCCAGATCTTTTGACTGGGTGTGAGTGTTTGATTGATTCAGATGCTCTGTCCATCACCACCCCCTTTTGTACAACTTTTAAAAGTGGCATTTATCCCCCAGTCACCATAAATCTGTGCACACCATTGCGCAGCATTTATTCTCACGAGTTCATACATACTAAACTCGCCCCTGCACTACTCTCATACTAGGAATTACCATGGACACACATATCCCCCATGCATTCCTATGGAATGGCAGACCAATCTCAACACACGGAGTTAGAGAGCACACCACTTTACACTGGGCCACAGTGCTAAAGTGCCCAGAGGCCTAAAATCACTACCACTATGTCAGAGCTCAAGGCAAAAAAGTTCTGGGGTGAACCTTCCAAAAAGGCCTAGTCCAACACTCTTCAAACTGCTCTAGTTCTGCGGATGCACAGGGTTTCTGCTAGGGAGAGGAAAGCGGGCGGAGGTTTATTTTGGATATGTGAAAGGAGACTCTTTCATTGAGGTATTTGGTTCCTGTGTTGTGGAGGGATTTGTAGGCATGGGTGAGTAGCTTGAAGGTTTCTCTCTTCTCCCCTGGGAGCCAGTGGAGGTCTTGCAGGTGTTGGGTGATGTGCTCATGTCGTGGGATGCCGAGGACGAGTCTGGTCACCGTGTTCTGGATGGTCTGGAGTTTGCGTAACAGGGATTTGTTGATTCCAGTGTAGAGGGTGTTTCTGTTATCCAGTCTGCTTCTTATGAGTATGTGGGTGATGGTCTTTGTGGCTTCAGGGGGATCCACTTGAAGCAGGAGGAGGCCACTGCGTTGATCTGGAGGGTCATGGTGAGTGAGGAGTTGAGTATGATGCTGAGGTTCTGTGCTTGGTCCATGAAGCTGGGGGGTAGCTGAAGGTGGTAGGCCACCAGGTGTTCTCCCAAGCTGAAGGGGTGGGTCCAAGAACGATGACTTCTGTCTTCTCGGAGTTGAGCTTCAGACAGCTGCTGCTCATCCAAGCTGGAACCTTTTTCATTCCTTCATGGAAGCTGAGATTGGTGGTTTCGGGGTCCTTTGTGAGGGAGAGGCGGAGCTGGGTATTGTTGGTGTAGGCTAATATGCTGAGTCCATGCTGTCTGACGATGGCGGCAATGGGGCCATGTAGATGTTGAAGAGCGTGGGAGTGAGCGATGATCCTTGGGTTACAGTTGATCTCTGTGGGTTCAGAGAGGAAAGGCGGGAGTCTGAGCCTTTGGGTTCAGCTGGCGAGAAAGCAGCGGAGCCTGTCGAGTGTGGTTCCCTGTATGCTGGCGTCCTGGAGTCTGGCTTCGAGAGTGCAGTGGAAGATGTTGTTAAAGGCTGCGGAGAGGTCTAGCAGGACGAGGGCCACGGTGTGGCCTTGGTCAAGGAGCGTGCGGGAAGGAGAGAGTTGAGTCAGCAGTTTTTCAGGCCCATCAGTCCTGCAGAGGGTTTCTTGCCGAGGGCCTTGACTTCTGTGCTTTTCCAGTCGTCTGGGAAAGTGCCATGGGGACTGCTGAGTGAGTGCTCTTCGTGGTCGTGGTGAAACTTCGGTGGTGACCAGGGTTCAGGCAGTGATGGTGGGTTGTATTGTATTGTATTGTATATTGGATTTATATAGCGCTTATCACCCAGGGGTCTCTAAGCGCTTGCCTTGGGAACCCGTCCTGGCTTTTCCCTGTGAGATAGCCTCTACAGGGCATCCCCAAGGTGAAAGCCAGGCATCCCGCTGCGGGGGGCCGTTGTGGAGATTAAGCAAGCTTAATGCCCAGAGTTGCAGAGTGTGAACCCATGATTAGGTCAGGCACCGAAGCGAGAATTATCGAGTCCGTGGACATTTGAGCTCAAGACCCTGCCGCGTCGGGAATTGAACCCTGGTCCAGGGTCTGACCTCTGCTTCAGGGTCTGCCTGCTCTAACCAGTGAGCCACACTGTCATCGCTTGAGGGAAGGGTGGTTTTTGGAGTCTGCTGGCTGAAGTTGTCGTAGAGGTTGATTTCAGGTGGAAGTAGGAGCCGAGCTTGTTGCAGAGGTCCTGGGAGGGTGTGACATGCATGGCTTGACTGGGGGGTTTGGTGAATTGCTGGATGATGCTGAAGAGTTCCTTTGGGTTGTTGGAGTTTGTTAGGATATTGTTCCAGAGGAAGGTCCTCTTGCTGGATCTTATGAGTTGGTGATATTCTGTCATGGCGTTCTTGTAGGTGGTCTGGTCTTCAGTGGTTTTGCTGCTCCTCGATCATTTTTTGAGATGTCTACAGGAGCATCTGGCTTCTTGGACGTCGGTGGTGAACCAGGGGGCCTTCAAGGGGTGTTGTCTGTCAGGGGTGCGGAGGGGTGTGAGCTTGTCTGCGCAGTTGGTGATCCAGTGGTGTCCTTCCTTGGCTGCAGAGTTGGCTTCAGTCGAGGCAGGGTTGATGGATGGGTGTGGAATTGAGGTGCTACTCTGTGACCTTGCTCCAGTTCCTTCACAGTGGGCGTGGAGTGGGAATGTGAGTGGTGGCACTGTTGAAAAAGAAGTGTATGCAGTGGTGGTCCATCAAGAGGGGCTGCGTGGTGTGGCTGAAGTGGGTGTTGTTCCCTCCTGCGAAGAGAGGGTTGAGGTTGTGTCCTGCCTTGTGGGTAGGGGTGGTGATGAGCTGTTTCAGTCCGATGTTGGTGAGGTTGTCCAGGGGAGATGTGGAGTTGGGGTCGTTGAGGTTTTTGAGGTGGAAGTTCAGGTCTCCGATGAGTATGTAGTCCATGGAGCCGATGGTGTGGGGTGCGATGAGGTCAGCGATGGTAATGTGAACAAAGCGCAAAGCCCGGGGGGGTCTGTAGGAGAGGGTGCTGTGAAGCGTTGTTCTAGGGCTGGTCTGGATCTGGAAGTGAAGGTGTTCAGTGGTGGAGGAGGAGTTGCTTGTGCTGGAGGTGGAGAGTCGGAGGGAGCTCTTGTGTGGGATGGCGAGTCCTCCTCCTGGTGGCTTGGGGCGGGCCTTCCTCTGGATCTTGCATCAGTCAGGAATGGGGGTGGCAAGGTCGGGGCGGAGAGGCATTGGCCCAGGTTTATGTGAAGAAGGTGATGTCTGGTGAGAGGGTGTCGAGGAGGTCCCAGATCTCTACAGCATGTATGTACAGTGAGCTCAGGTTGAGGAGGATGCACTTCAGGCCACCCATCTACGTTGGTGGCCGGTGCCACACATTATTGTCTTCCCACCTTTGTCTGTAAAGACGAGATAAGTGATGTTGCCTAAATCAGACCGATACATAGATACGTTATGATATGCTATTCTTGAATGGACACCATATAAAGTGATGGCCTGTATAATGGAGGTTCTTTCTTCTGCCTACTATTTGGAGTCATATATGTTCCACTGCCTCATGTATTTAAAATTTTGCGGTGGCGAGCAATGGTAATAACTGGCTCACATTCAAAAAGTTGGGGTGCTCCCTGAATATCATATCAACAGTATCAATGGGACAGAATTTCGAGGACTGAACACTGAAAATAAAATATTAACAGGAAAGTCTAGATTATCTAAACCTACCTCCAAATATATGTAACTACACAGTACATATATATTCAAGGTTTGTAGATATGGAGTTAGGAATAGTAAATCTGTACTTCCCTGTATGCACTTACCTTTCAATATTTTGTCACTCGATATGCTGTCCTCAATAGTAGTATGCTACTACATTTTTTGGTGTTCATATTCAGTGGTACAATCTAAAAGGTTACCTGAATCTGCCTTTGTTCTTTACCATGGATGTTTGCTTTCAATTTACTTTCATGGGCCTCGTATATTTCTACTAGGTAGGCTGTGACATTACTTTTAGCAGATTTTGACTTCAGGTTGAGGTATTTGCAAATGGTTTTATCACTGCATTGTACCGCTGCTAAGTCATTCTAAAGAAAGGCAGAAGTTTTTGTTTATTTTGCTGGCGTCCTGCGGTGATACATTTATTCTACGGGAATTGGCTTCAGATGGGCTGCATAGATGCAAGGTCTGCTACTAGAAAAATGAAATCAGATGAAAGGCATGCGTTATTTAAAGAAAGAAAAATAACTGGAAGTAAAACGGAGTGACAGTAAAATGCATTGTCCACTTCCATATAATCATACAGGGGGTCAACTCATGATCCCATGGCCATGGTACCAGGTCCCAATATTACCTATACCCTTGGTATTACTAATACCAAGCCTCCTTGTGGCCCAGACATAGGAGCTGAGATTCCAGAGCAACTAAATCTGAGACTCCGAGCAGTAACCCGGGCACCTCCATCGAGGCACTGTAAATGATGTACATTCTTGCTGTCACCTGGCAACACCGGAACTCCTCATGAACACTGCTCTAAATCTGGGAGAAGCTGAGCAGGTCGTGTTTAGGGCAGGCACACCTCTGATACATGCCTACAAGGGACTACGAATCTATTGAAAGCAATTATTTAACAGAAACAAACCATTCAGGTTTGAAGCATCACTAACTCAGAGAAAAAGTTCCCATTAATGCACAAAATACATATATGCATTCCAGTGACCAGATTTGCATTCAGAGGACCTCACCAGCGTTGTGACTGGGGACAGGCTGACTTTGCCACTGTGCAGTAGGTGAGCGAGTATGCAGCTACTGCGCCATTGAGTGTAACAGACATCGAGATATTTCTCAAGGACTTCAGCAGCTCCAATGTTTTTTTACTTTTTTCACAACCTAGGTGCAGCACTGTAGTGTTGTCACTTTACTAGAGAAAAGGTAATATAAAATTAACACTACCACAGTGATTTCGCACAGAGGGGTGAAATATCTCTGTTGAGGCTCTTGACTGTACCAATGCGATTATGCCGTGCATATTCCCTTCTATTTCTGTGATTTGCTGCAGTTTTAAGATTTCTTAGTTTTTTGTTGCTCAAATGGATGTCATTTCTGATATTTATATGTTTCCCTCATCTTCATTACTTGATTTTGCTCGCAAGAAAGTGTCACTCATTGTGGTTGAAATGTCACTCATAATTACACTGAAATTATAAAAAAAATATCACACATAGCAATCTGAAACCTTGGCAGCTATGCACACCCTCTCCCCACTTCCGATGGAAATACCAGGGCCAGGTTCGCACCTGCTTAAAGCAGGTGGTAAATGCCTGGCAGCCATGCTTTAAAGGCCGAGGTTACTGGTTAGGGTCAGTGGGCGGCTGGAGAGCAGGGTGGGTGCGGTTTTATCTGGAAGGAGCGTTTTCTAATACCTCCAGGCTGAGGCAAGCATTTTGGAAGACAGGGCGCTTCCGCTGATCCAGCCCCCAAAGCTCTCCTGACAAGTACGGGCCCGAAATTATGGGTCCAGGATTTTTGGTGACTGGATAAATCATGGTCCCTGCACCCTCTGAAAAACTTGTTATGACACCGACAATGAGGCATTAATGCTTATAACCGGCCAAATTAAGAGATTCTCCGGTGAGAAGAGAATGTTAGCTCCATTTGGAAATTCAGGAATGACACGTCTGTGAAGTCTGCTAATGAAAGATCAGACACCAAAATATTTTATTTATTTAACAGTCAGGCAACGGCTTGAACATCGTACATTTCACTGTTTTTTTAACTTATTGTATTACAATATGCGCACAAAGGCACATTAACGTGCTGTATGAATGTAAATAAGAGGTTCATTTCTGACAAAATGTGTTTAAACGGAGGAAAAACTGTTTTTAAACGGTTAGTTAGGTTCCAACCAAACAATAGGACTTTCAACGAACAAATTAAAGAGCAGCCACAATTGACGTCTTTCTTTGGGCCTAAATTATTGAAACGTCTATTATTTATAGATGGAAGGATCATTTTCTTTCTCACGTAAATGCGTTCAGATAATTGTTCCCAAGATGGCAGCGGTGACGCACTTTCTGTCCCTCGCTCTTACATCAAGTTCGCTGCCTGGCTAAATCTCACCAGACTATATTGATGCAGTTAGTGCAATGAAATGTATTTCCTCGGAAGCGTGTCCAGTTCAGGGTCGATAATAAAGTATTGTGTTCTTGTTAGCCAAATGCTGAAGGTGGGCGGCAGTCAATTTTCCAATCTGCTCCTTGTTAGGCGAGATTCGGAAGATTTAATAAGGGGATTGTGCACACCACAGGCGGTGCAGCTGATTCCCTGCAGGCGAGCTGTTGGACGCTGATTGATAGCCGTTCCTTAGCGTCTAAACCAGCTTAGGCTTTCGCCGCCGCTTTGTGGGTGGGCGTGCTCTGTAAACAGACAAGGATTGGCAAAGCAAATAGGTCTTGCCTTTGAGAGCTACAGGCTATGGCCTTGTTTTGCACCCATACTGTACAGAAGTACGGATGCTGTGCAGTGTTTTAAACTAATTTAAGAAAGCACTAAGACTCAGGCAAGGCTAATGTACTCTTTTTTTAAGTGCTTTAGTCCTGGATGCCTCAGACCTTTTTTTAAGCCATGCTGCTATATAACATGGTTATAAATCGTTGCTAAAATCAGAAATGCCCATGCTGTACAGCATGAACAAAAGGAAGCAGCAAAGCCAGTAGTCTAGACGGTGAGACCTTTTGTC
The DNA here is from genome assembly GCF_964263255.1 of Lissotriton vulgaris. Classification (NCBI taxonomy): domain Eukaryota; kingdom Metazoa; phylum Chordata; class Amphibia; order Caudata; family Salamandridae; genus Lissotriton; species Lissotriton vulgaris. Next base: position 1,498,252,236 of record NC_141691.1, on the reverse strand, counting down.
TTTGCCAGTGATTGAGACATTTTGTCTTCGCCAGTGATTGCTAGGACTCCGCACAAACCTCCTGTGATTCAGAGCAAATGAGTTAATCTCCCCAAGTGTGAAAAAAAAATATGACTTTGGGCGAAAAATCTTATCACATAAAGAACGCAATTGCACAATTGTCCTGGTGCAAATACATTTGGAAGCAGATAACATCTGCTGTCAGACTAAACATCCATTTCAAATGAGAAAATGGGTTATTTGAAGTATATGTGGCAAAATAAAACATAGCTACAAATGGTGAGAGGTTCAACAAAGATGACGGAGAAGGAGACGAAATAAATTAGTACCTCAATCACAGTGCGATTAGGGGAATGTCAGCAATCAAGCTGAACAATCAGTACGTGCTCCATGCTCCTGCCAAAGTTAGAGGAAGTGAAGCCAGCATGTGTTGGGCAATTAGAAGGCAGCAAATAAGAGTGACAATGAAGTCAAAGAATCTTAAGCAATGGGTGGGCTGCAAGACCCTTGTTGTATACAATATCTCTTATAAGCGAGAGCCCATGCAGCGCAGCGCATAGGCACTCGCAGATGAGACCTAAAAATGGACATTGAGAGAAAGGCAGAAAAGAATGAAAGCAGCAGAAAAAGAAAGAGAGAAAAACACCAACACAACTAGAAAGCATGACCTTTCTCGAGATAGAAGGTGTTGGGTGGTGGAAGAAAGAGGCAAAAGGAGAAATGAGAACTAGGCAGCTTTGATATTTGGCAACATCAGCGTTCACAAATGTCGGCACTAGCCTCCTACGGAAAAGGTAATTGTCTTGCACTTATACTATCACAAATCAAGCATTGGATCCAACTGATCAATTTGACATAATACCACATTATAGTTGTAATTCACCCTAAGCGATTGAAACATACTTACTTTTACCTTTTATGTTTTCTACTTGGATATTGCATCTAGTTCTATATCACCTCAATAAAAAGTGGGCTTCAGAATTTTTCAGTAAGAATGGCTTTCATTTTGTTGACCATTGTAAATGATAAATGCTCTTCATGTCTAATAAGTAGATAAATGCTCTTGGAGAGAAACTGTGAGAGGCTGGCCTGGTGTATGATGTCCACTCATGTAAGTGGGCACCCTGCACCAGTCCAGACAACCCTTTTGGTGACTTAGGAGGTCTTAGAGAACCTTAGAAATCTCTCTAAGTGGTAGCTGTGGAGAGAAGCCTCTAGGCTTAGTCCAGGAGTGTAAAGCAGTTTTTTTTGTACCAGGATGCAATCTTATAAGTATAGATTAAGTGAAAAAGAAACACACAATTTATTTATGAAAATATATATATATATTATAAAACACTCACTAATATGTTCAAATATCTCCTACCGGAAGCAATACACAATGCTCACAATGCTTTGCATTGAAATCAAGTAAATAGCACGGAATACACAGTGCACCTCAGTGGGGGGAACCTAACCATTTACTACGAAAGTGGTATAAGAACCACAACTCGTGTCAAGACAATGTCCAGAGGACATAGAAGTGCTGGGGACCCAAGGAACCACCCAAAGTAAGTAGATAGGGACCCTACGGACAGCGTGTGCAGTGTGAGAACAAGATTGTGTTCTCCGTACAAGTCAGGGTTGCAATTATAAAAATTAAGGACCCTTCCAAGTGGACCCTGAAGAAACCCAGTGGAAGACAAAAGGTTGGAGGGTCACCCTCCTCATGGATGCCCTAGTACCCGCTTTATCTACACCGGGGAAGCCGGGTGCATAGGTGTGAAGTGGCATGGGAAACCGCTATCAAACCCAATGAAGGACTTCAGAAAAATGCTGCTGCCGGAGAAGGAGAAAGTATTCAGTGGAATCTGGGGGTGGATTCAAGTGGAAGAGTACCTGCATTCAGAAGGGACAGAGTCTACGTTACTCAGGAGTGACCTGGAGACCTAGAAGAAGAATGCCCATCAATGCCGGGAGTTGAAGGAGGGTTGACTGTGCAGCTGTGAGGACCAGGCGATGCTGTGGAAGACCAGGAGCTGTACATGAGCTGTCCCATGTCGGATGTCGAGAGTTGAGGGGTCGGTGTCCATCAGTAGCACCAACAAACCTTTGGCAACTGCAAACAATGTTAAAGTTGAAGAAGGTGTAATGTCAGGACCAACAAGGTCCAGGAGACTCACCATAGACCAGAGGCACTGGAGTCTTAAGAGGACCTCGCGCAGCTCACCAAAAGATGCAGGCCATGGTGCAAACGATGTGTTGTGAATGAAGATTATGGTCACTGGAATGCTTGAGGTTGGGGCTACTCAGAGCCCGAAGATCTTGGTAGAAGGAAGCCAACATGCCTTTGTAACGGCAAGTCGACGCAATGCACAGGGGTTTAGTTCCTGCGTCTCCCATGAGGGATGCTGGCCTCAAACTTGGTGAGAGGGCAGGACAGGCATTAAGAGCTGTGGGGAACCACCACCTGTGTGGTTGAACCTTTCGGAGTCCATAGGAGCTCAATATCAGCAGACCGGTCAGCTTAGTTGCGGTGCCTGCAGATGCATGGAAGTGAATCCTTCATTTCAAGGGAGATTCCTTCAGGTGTCTTTGATGCCTACAGGCCTTGGAAGGTTCCTGTATGGTGCACAGACATAGAGGATGCAGCAGACTGAAAGGGGGACAAAGTCAAGCCCAAACGAAATCCAGCAAAGTCCAAAGTGCTGAGGCGGTAGAAGTTGAAGTGGTGTCTTAATTGAATTGTGTCCCACTACGAATCTGGGGACCTACCTCCAGGTAAGCCCTTAAGTACCATAAAGAAAGGGTTGGGTGGATTCAGGGGACCCTCCCAGGGGAGGGTTTGGACAGAGGGAGGCTACTCCCACATCCTTTGTCCAGTTTCGCACTAGAGCCGGAGCCAATGGCTCCCAGAGCTAGTTTGAACTGGACTACGCAAGGAAGCTCCAAATGTGCCCCTCATGCAAATTGAATGGTGCTGGCAAGCACACCCACCCGGCCCCAATACACTAAATCCTGTCTGGGAGGTGGTCACACCTTCCTGTGACTGAATACTTATTGTTGAGCCTTGACCTGCTCGAGCTTGGTTCAGCAGCAGGAGGGCAGAACTGTGTCTCTGGTCGGCAGCAGCCATGTTATGCTGTCCGGGTCTAGAAGACTTGTGCCGGTGATAGAGCGCGCAGGTCACCAGACTCGGTTTTACCATACTCACCTGGGCCCATAAAATAACACAACTTATTGTGAGCCTAATCAGGTAAACCTGTGCACTCACTCTAGTCAGTGATTTATGAATTTCATTTATTACCTATACCATTGACTTACCAATCCTTGTAGTCGGTACCTAGAGTCCTAAGGGATGAAGGGTGTTAGAATAATAGGAAAATAGCATTTGCACTTATGAAATAACCACAACTCGGGCAAGGTTTAATTTCTTTATCTAAAATCTTTAAAATGTCATAATCCAAGCATTGAATAATAGAACATTTTCAATTAGGAAAATAATGATTAGATTGAAAATATGCAGAGTTCTTATAACGCAGTTTTTACACATTTGAAAAAGGGTGAGGGGAGAGAAGGAATCAGAACAATGATATACGACAATATGCAAAACTTTTATCATTTAACATTAGAGTGGGAAGGGAGAAGGAATCAGAGCAATGACATACCTACATAGAATATTTACCTACAATAGTGTGAAGAACTAACCCCGGCCACGGGCCACATTAGAGGACCGAACCTCGAAAGTGCAGGCACCATAAAGGCAGACATGTGCAGATCAGAATCCAGACAGGTAAAGCAAGATTGGATCAGGCAGGACGACCACAGGCTAAGACCGGCACCCACAGTTAAAGTTGCAACGCCTGCGTTACTCCCTCTCAGCAGCTAACAGCCAAAACCCCGCAAAAGTTATTGAGTTCTCCGACAAAGTGCTTTGCCAGCACTTCAGCTTTCAAACCCCGATCTGGGTTTCGAACCTTCTGACAGAGGGCTCCGCCAGCACCTCTGCTCCCGATCACCTATTGAGTGCGTTGGGTCAGTGACAGGTCAGCTATTCGGACAAGTCGGACAAATTAACTAGCTAAGCCTACCCTAGTTATACTATTTTTCAGGTCAGTGTACCACCCCCCAATGTTGCAAGTGTAAGGATACCCAATTTTGATTGGACAAAAACATGAGGAGAGGTCATCACACCACACCAAAATGAAACTTTTCTTTTGAATATTCTAGCAACGTACCCGCCCATCAATTTTTATTTTCCCATGTATATTTTATTTCACCCGACAATGAATGTTCCAATATTGGTTACAACTTAGTGCATATGAGAATTCTGCTTCCTCTGTAGAGTTCAGGAGGTGAGGTTCCCAGGCGCATCTTGGTCAAGACTGTCCCTGCCACTCATTCAATGCCATGACTCAATGGTTTTCAGTCTCTGGTGCGCAGGCTCAAAGGTTTCAATATGGAGTGCAGTGGATTTCAAAACGGAGTCACAGATACATTCCACGTCCATACACGAGCTGATAGTAAAGCAGAAAAGAAACAGTTTTAGAACAAAGAATAAATGAATGCACTGTATACCACTTACCTCTACTCTATTCCCATTACTTTATATTTAACTATTGCATTAGTGTTAAGCAGAACGAACAGCTTAGGAAAAGCAGCAGTGCAAGCTTCATGCATGCTGTAACACAGAGCAGCCATCTTAGTTTTAATGCGCAGAAGCAAAAGTTTCCCTCCAAGCGAAAAATACGTCATGTCACGTGAGTGTGACAGATGCATGCGCAGTAAGAAATCCAGCGTAGCAGCAGCCGCCATATTATTGCAAGCGGATTATCATTAGTAAAAGCACATATGCAAGCTTCCCTCAGATGTTGTGTAATGCAATATTAATAATACAAACATGTTGATTAGTACATTAACGTTATGTCGAGAGGACTGAATTCAAGCAAGTTGCATTACATGCGAATCCTTGCTCCAGCACCGGGAGCACTGAGAGCTTAACAGAGGGCTCTTCCAGTGCTTGGAATCATACCCCCACACCATTTGCGGTGTGGGGGTATGATTCGAACATGTTTGATACCAAACATGATAGGATTCATTGTAGGCAATTTCGAGATGGTCATCGCATAATTATGCGGTGCCCCTCTATATGGTATATGGCTTTTTCACTTACAACCTGGCAGAATTGACTCCGTAGGCCGTAGGGGTGTCCTGATCATGCAGGGGCTCCCCTCACACTGAGAACCCAGCACCCTGCCTTCAGGATTGATAAGACCTGCTATAGGGTTGACATAGGTTTTAAGTGCAGTGACCCTAGATATAGGAAACCTATATCTTTCGTAAGTGGTGCTAGTACCAGCTTACAGAGGCTATAATGGCAGGCCTTTAGTTGCATTTAGAATGGTCTCCCATGGGTGGCATAATGGATGCTTCAGCCCATGGGGGACCACTGGGGTACCTATGCCCTGGGAACCTTAAAACCATATACCAGTAACTGATAAGGGTACCCCAGTATCCAATCTGGGATGTACCTAAGTACTAACCACAATAAATTAAGGGAGAAAGCCGAGAGACTTGGGTCCTGATTAGCAGGATCCCAGTCAGACTAGTCAAAAACAGCTTAGCACTAGGTAAAACGTTTTTTTTTTACACAACCTGAAGGGGGGAGAGGTAGCATTCCTACTCTGACCTCCACAATCGATAACTACAACACACACAAAGAAGTAGGAAAGTGTATATTAAATGGTGGCACATGCTCAGTGAGAAAAAATTGCCCTCACTCACACAATTGTGACATGCTTCATCATTGGGCTTGCTTACTAACACCCCTGTGCAGATCAACACTTGGGGTGGAGCAAAAGGGAGGGGAAAACAATACAAACAATGACATTTTGGGATTACTGAAAAAAAGTGCAGCCAGTGAAATTTAAAACTAGCTTGGATGTGTACCCACTCAAAAATGTTATTCCTAGGCCATCCTGCTAGGTTTAAAAATGTGAAGGATGGTGATGAAAGGAGAAGATTAAGATTCCTTCACCCCCCCCCCTTACTGCCAAGGTGTTAACATGTTTCTGCCGTTTAAATCGTGCTCACAGTGTCACTTGAGCATTCAACAGGACCCTCAGATCCCAAAACGTAGTACCCTCTGATCCTGCTTTAGGTATCTGTGGAATGCATTTCTTCCAACATAGGGTTTCCCTATTTCACACACACTTCGTAACTGAGTTTTGCCAAACAAATCGCTAGAATTAGCGAGGTATTGGGAGTGACACGTTGTAGTCACACGTGCGCCAAGGTGGGTGCACTTCCAGGACAGTCCGGCGAGAGTTGGAGACTGTCCAGGGAGTGCACCCACCTTGAGGGCAGTGTTTTATCACTGAGCATGTGCCAACTTTCAATATACACTTTCCTACTCCTTTATTTGTGTTGTAAAAAGTGGGGGTAGCCATAAAAGCAGATCCGACTTTTACTACAGAAACACATTTCAGTATTTAGTTGCAATTTAGGAAACAACATTTACTTTTCAGAACCTGATAGCTGATGTTTGGAGAAAAAAAGGCTGAATTAAAAATTTGTATTCAAAACTCATCATTGAATGATAATTCATGTTGTGTTGAGGAGACATGTTGTTGATGTCATTTACTTGGTATTAGGGCAATTTCTGGTGTGTCAGTTGCATCTTTATTCATGGAGAGAGGAAAACAATACGCAAGTGTGATGGGTATGCTTAGACTTGTGTCCCTTGCTCACTGAGCCACAGGACTTCAGCTATACCTCTCTAATGAAGCATACATAGGAAAGAAGCAGTCTGGGGTTGCTTGTGCTCTGAATCTGAGGGAATCCAGAATGATGGTGCAGGCTGGACTGCTCCTAATGGAGCAAGATAAAGACTGATTTGCAAATGGAAGTGGCATAGTGGGTGAAAAATGATGGATTTGCAATGTGACTCAAGTGGTCCTCAGTGAGATTAATTCAAGCACTCCTTCCACTTTGTTGTGTTTTTCAGTAGATGCATGAAGTGTGATCATGCTCACTGTGCAAGAAGACTGAAACTGTACCTCACTGATGATACCTAAGTAACAAGAAACATTATGGGTTGCTTGAGTGTCTGTTCGAAGAGGGCATGGCCAGGCATTTGAAGCTGGACTGTTCTTATTGGAGCAAGATCAACATTGATTTGCATATGGCTGGTCTCTCTTTAGAGTGGCATAGTGGACTAAAATGGTGGACTAGAATTTGATCAGAGTGATTAACAGTGGCTGAGATGAAATAAAGTATTCCTTCTGTTACCTTGCTGTTGGTTGCATTCTTGTGCATTTCATATTGCCAAATATTTTTTGAAATGGCTCCTATTGTCCCTACCTGATCCACTTAGGTGGTCACTTTGAATGACTCTGCACAGAGTTGCCACTATTGTCTAATGTGTTCACTATTGTAACACCATTACATCCGTTAATAGTGTGTGGTGATTTACAATTACCATAATAAGCTCTTGCAGAAAAGGGTGAAGATCCCCTGTTCTGTCATAATGTTCATTAACATTAGGTATTCACAAAAGTGGTTAAATGTTTTGGTTAGTTCTGAATTACGCAAGCCAACATCCAGTGTTGAGAAATCTTTTATGCAAAATAGACGTTTGAAAAAATGTTTTCACTTAAGAATAGCCACATTCAATCAAATTCAGAAAAGATCACACAACGAGAAACTTGCTTAAATTCATTTTGTGAACTTCATAGAGTGGTACGTGATTGCTTCCACATTAAAAGTAGAATTTCTAAAATTATTGGTATTGTACTTAACATTATATTTACATATAATTTGATTAGGTTTAACATAACCATCTTAAATAAGCTTTTATCCCATTCAATTCCATCTGGGGTTAGAGGGGATCAATTTGTGATTCCTCAACAATACCAGGAGTCAGTGCTGTAGCAGATGGGTTCTCGCTATTTAATCTCTCTAACTTTCTTTGTTTTTACCCAATTTTTACTGTGATTGAACCTCACTAATCGAGTCTTACTAGCTGTAAACTTTGTGGAAATTGACCGAAAGTGCTAACTGCCTATGTCCACCTTTTAAAAAAAGGTTGCTGCTGCACAGTTAGCATAAGACTACTAACTTGCTCAGCCCGGTGACTGTGCACAGGTAACCTTCAGGGTCTTGAGGAGTTGATGCTGAGCCTGCATAGGCCTTATAATGTGAGTAGCCATTTCTAGTGTAAATCTGTGGTGATTTCCGAAAAGTCTATGGCCAGATGTATGTACATAGCATATTGCAATTCTGAAATAGCGATCTTTACCAAATCGCTCTTTTGGAATCGCAAAATGCAATGATTGTAGGAATCGCAAAATATTTCACAATTCTTTAATATGGCCTAATAGTGATTCAGTAAATACGATTCGCTATTAAGTAATATGACTCCATTTATTTCAATGGGCCTCCAGGCCCATAGGAATTAATAGTATTGCATTTGTTAATTTGCGATTACCAAAATGGTAATCACAAATTAGCAAATGAAAAGCCAAGGGTGCCCGGGGGCCTAAGGCCCTCCTAAAGCAATTTCGAAATGTAAAAAGTGCACATGTAAATCGCACGCATGCTCTACTGGCATGTGTGTGCAACAAGGTAATTTGAAAAGGGCATTTTCTTTTCAGTTTTCCAACATTCGCACAACCTTACCATCGACTTGAAGTTGATGGTAATTAGTGTTTCTTAAATACACAGTTCATATTTAGGAAAGGCTTCTTACCTGTGCAAATTTCAATTCCCTTTTACATAAATTGTGAATGGCAAAGCCTTTCATATATAGTGAAAAGGCGATTTTGTGTTCGCAAACGGCAACATTTTGCGGTTTGCACAGTTTGCGAACACAAAGTGGTTTCATACATCTGGCCCTATGTGCTTTACTGATTACACATTTTGGGCGAAAATGGTAGCATTACAGAGTTTTGCCCTATATAAGCCACGGGATACAATTCTGGTACAAATCCAACATGTATCCCATGTGCAGATTCACTGTTACTTTTGACATTACTGTAATCTTAATGGCACTTGGAGAATTGACATGCTTCCGTGCCTCAGCCCATAATCATCATGAATAACTTTATTTCAGACTAAGCCATAAAAGTAGACAGTATATATATATATATATATATATTATATATATATATATATATATATATATATATTACCTACTGGCGGTCGCCAGTAGGTATATATAGTTAGGATTTTTTCCCTATGGGATTTCTGAAAATTCTATGTCTAATAACTTTGGCGTTTGTGGACGGAATTGGCTGAAATTTTCTGGAAAATGGCACATTTTGTTTCTGAGCAGCTCCTAGAAATTTGGGGGGGTTTCGGCAAGGGGGGGCTGAGATAAAAGGGGGGTCCCAAAACGCGTTTTTCCCATGTTAATTTCCATAGGGCGGTTGGCCTCACTTTTAGCCCGAACGGCTGAATGGATTTCCACGAAACTTGGGAAAATTGTAGGGACTGTTAGCCCGATGTGCCTTTGCTAGGTCTCAATATATGTGCTTCAGTGGATTTTGAGAAATTAACGTTTAAATCAAGATATATATCTGTAACAGCGGTCCGGGCAGCGATCCGGTTCGCGTACTTTTCGCTTATCGGAACTTTGCGCACGGAAAGCTGATTGGCTCTTCGGTGTCTGTCAACATTCTAAACAGTCCGGTGCAGCCGCCATCTTCTCTCTCGGTAGGATCGAGAGACAAGAGGAGGCCAAAACAAAGAGGGAAATTTCCATAAGGGGGCATAGTAGATCCTCCCTGACCCCCTAGGTTTTATGTGGTGTTTTTAAAAGGGCCCAGCAGGGTCCAAAAAAATATATATTTTCTTTTTTTCGCGATGAGCGTCTAGTACGCGAACCGGAAAGCGTTCTGGGCAGCGTACTATAAGGATAATAGAATGATACACTTTTCAAAGACTGTATGTTAATTGTTTGTTTTTTTTTCTTTTTTTTTTTGTTGTCTTTATTTTTAAAGTTATTTTTGTTATTTTCATTGTTTTTCATACTTTATTAAATTTTCTAACATTTCATTGTCAGAAATGTCATAATTTATTATAGGGTGTAATTGTTTTTCATTTTGAAGCAAGTTGTCTACTGCTTCAACACATTGTAGAAGTTCGTGGTCTCTACTGTCATCCATAAAGTCATCAAGTTTGTCTTGGCTGCTCTCCTTCAGTTCAATCGAAAATGAAATTTGTTGTTCGCCTTCCATTTTGCCTGAAATTTTGAATAAGAAAATATATATTAGTAGAGATAGGGCACTGTTGGGATTAATTTTAGATAGTCATTTTTTATCAGTGAATTTATCTTTTGGCAGTGTATAGTATCAGAGTGGAAATAGGACTATAAAAAAGTGTATGTGATTTAACCAAGACAAGCCTAACTCCATTCATAACTATAACAGAGAAGTCTATCTAAATACATTACTACTACAGAGGGATAGTGTATATGTAGCAGAAAAATTCTATTATATTAAGTTATAGTGCACAATATATTTCGTTTTTAAAAATTATATCTTACCTTCACAAAGAAGTTGAAGTTTTTGGAAGCTATTAAAAGGTGTTGTACAACAAGAAGTAGTAGTCAAAATGGCTGTGTTTTCTTCTCTTCCTTTATATATATTCAAGTATATAACCAATCAAATGTCAGGTAATAAAAGTAGAAAATGAAAGTAACATTTTCATTGGTTGTCAATTCCAACAGTTCAGATGTGTTTTGTGAAGTAATTTACCTCACGGTATTTGGAGAGGTCTAAAGGCTAAATGGCTAAATGAAATTTCAATCAAATTTGTGAGAATGAAAGGGATTGTTATGTAGTATGAGCTAATTTATATTTGGTGAGAGTGTCTCTAGTCGTTTTTCTGTAAATTACTTTCCCACCTTTTTTTTGGACCGCTTCCCGGATAGCGGTCCGGTCCGCGTACTTGGAGCGTAACGGGAGTCCACCATTTTGTGTTTCGGTCGAATCAAGGTATAAAATGGAGGGTAAATAATGTTCTGAATGGGTAGAAGGGGGCATGGTACAAGTATTTTGCCCCCCTACGTTTTCTGAGGGTGGCTGAGGAGGACTATATTTGCGAAGAAAAAACTTTTTTTTGAAATTTTGCGCGGTTAGCTTCCAGTTCGCGTACCGGATAGCGCTCTTTAAGCGTAGTTTGTTGAAAATTACAGAAAAAAGTTAGAAAAAAAATAATAAAAGTGTGTGATCAGATGAAGGGTAGCTCTGAGAAGAGCTTTTGGGTTTATGGTACATTTAGGTACTTATAAGTAGGTACCAATGCACAGTCTTAAATTCAGAATGAAAATTCTGTTGCCCTCATCTGAGAAGTGAACTCCATCTCCTCTGTAGATATCTTGCATGTAGTAACGCAAGTTATTGTTGTACAGAGAGCCCATTCCATGGTCTCTCATGAAAGCTGACACAGATTTGTTTACATGCTTCCTCGCTTTCTCAATTTGTGGACAAAATTGGTTGGACCACCTCCATTTCTGTCTTTGGCATATATTGGAATATACCAAGGCAGTTTGAGGAAAAAGTGCCATTAATTGCTCAAAGGTGTCCTTTAAAAGCATTTCCAGACCTACCCCTGTCAAAGTGCCCAAATCATTACCTCCACAGTGCACTATTAACAGGTCAGGTTTTGGCAAATGCATAAAGGTTTTCACCAATGGTATCAATTGGTGACATTTTAATCCTCTTTGGCCCAACCACTTAATTTCCACATCTTGTAAATTGAGGTTAGGTAAATTTCTGTTCTCAGCATACCTTTGAGCCCAGTGGATGTAACTATGTCCAACAATCCAGACGTTAAACATGGTGGCTGAAGGTTGTTCTGTAGTCAGATGAAGTGTGGTAATGAAAGGGCAGTTGAAACAGTAGGAGTTTCTAAAGAAAAAAAACTGTGGATTTACAATGCTAATGATTCATTAGCAGTGATTGGTGCATTTCCATTTCTGAAAACAGAAAGTTAGGGTGCATGGATGTGTTCTTTGAAAGATGTAATTTGAATGGTCAAGGAAGAAACATTTAATGAAAGATTGCACTGGATACGCAGGTGCACTGAGAGTTCAGAGTTCAATTGAAACATTGTTGTGTGAATTTGCAAACATGAGAGGTCTTCCAGGAGGTGGTTGCTATGGATACAAGGCAGACAGGGCAGAGGGGGGAAGGGTTTTGATTTGAAAAAAGTGAGGGAAGAGGTATGATTGGCTAATATGAGAGATATGTGAAAAGAATATCTGTATTTCTGTGCTTTCAATAGCTGCAGCCTTTGGAGTGCATCCTTTTTCTTCTGCTGAAGACAATTTGGTGTATTTCTCAGACTGTTTTCAAAACTCAAAAAATATTTGCTAAGGTGAGAAAACATTTATTTAATTTAGATAGAGAATAGTATGATTTAAGGAGAAAATGATGAAGAAAGCTGTGTTTATAAAATGTGGTTTTGTCTCTAGTGATATACTAATAGAATTAGTTTCATAGAGAAATTGTAATTGCATATTTGGTGTAACATTCTGGCATGCAGTAACACAAGTTATTGTGGTACATGGAGCCCATTTTATGGTCTGTTATGTAAGCTGAAACAGAGATGTTGCTTTTGAAATCGATTTAAGAAATCAATTTCATTTCTGGATATGTACTGCTAGAGCTTCATAGGTTGTTTTGAGCCATATTTATAAGGTATTTGAGTGTCTAAGATGTTATGTTTTCCTTTTAAAATGTAAAGTGTTCCTCATGGGGCAAGTGTCTTGTAAATACGCTCCCACTTGTGCTTGGCAAATTTAGATTTTGATTATGGGAGTTACCTAGCCATGTTAATAGTGTCCCAAAAATGGTGCTAGTGAATTGCAGAAAACACTTTCATGTGTCTCAAGGACATTTTTAGTCATTTCTCCATGAATGCAGGTATACAATTGATTTATATGCTGTGTTTAAAAACGAATTTTGAAATCAATTACATTTCAGGATATGTACTGTTAGAGCTTCATAGGTTGTTTGGGGTCATATTTAGAAGGCATTTTAGTGTCTTTGATGTTATTTTTCCCTTTTTAAATGGAAAGCGTTCCTCATGGGGCCCTGAGCAGTTCTTAGCCATGTTATTTAATAGGAAGTGGATAACATGGCTAAGAGCATTTGCTGGAAAGTGCATGAATATTGCTGACTTTTCTGCGATGTTATTTTTCCCTTTTTAAATGGAAAGTGTTCCTCTTGGGGCAAGTGTCTTGTAAATACGCTCCCACTTGCGCTTGGCAAATTTAGATTTTGATTATGGGAGTTACGTAGCCATGTTAATAGTGTCCCAAAAATGGTGCTAGGGCATTCCAGAAAACACTTTCATGTGTCTCAAGGACATTTTTAGTCATTTCTCCATGAATGCAGGTATACAATTGATTTATATGCTGTGTTTAAAAACGAATTTTGAAATCAATTACATTTCAGGATATGTTCTGTTAGAGCTTCATAGGTTGTTTGGGGTCATATTTAGAAGGCATTTTAGTGTCTTTGATGTTATTTTTCCCTTTTTAAATGGAAAGCGTTCCTCATGGGGCCCTGAGCACTTCTTAGCCATGTTATCCAATGGGAGGTGGATAACATGGCTAAGAGCATTTGCTTCAAAGGTTGTTTGGGGTTATACACCATTTTTGGGAAATTATTAACATGCCTATCTAACTCCCATAATCAAAATCTAAATTTGCCAACCGCAGGTGGGAGCATATTTACAATAAATTTGCACCAGGAAGAACGTAAAATAGCATACTAGATACTCAAATGCCTTATAAATATGACCCAAAACATCTTATGAAGCACTAGTAGTGCATATTTCCAGAAATGTATTGGTTTTCATTTAATGATTTACTTCATTGGTAGGCCTTCACATGTTTTTTTATTTTGATATTTTTCAGTGAAAATCTTATCTGCAACCATGTGTTGGCCTCACCTCAAATAAACAAAACAGGTGATGGACTGAATGTGGATCAATGACACACATTTACCCCAGTCTAAAGATCAGGGCCTAAACAAATCTTTAGATAGGCTACATCTTATCGTCATCCTGAATTAATGATTTAAAATATTAGGGAGTGATTTATGAGTGTTGTATGCCTTTTTTGCACCATTGAGTGTCATTTTTGTGATGCAGTGCTGGTGGAAAACATTTGCTATGTTAAATAATTAGTACGGCATTAAGTTTTAGATGACTGTTATTTATTTACTGTTTGGTAATAGTGGTTAATAACATTTTATATTATATTTTTCCACAGATTCAACTGCAGATTCTTTCATAGTTTGGAAAATGCCTTCCAAAAGTCGAATACGAAAGGCTAGAAAACGTCAAAGACAGCAGGATGATGTTTTATTGCAGCAGTCCTCTTCCCCAAATACTTGTCAAAACACCAAGAAAGGTCCGGGTAAGAGCACGAAATCATTCTTAAGAAATATTTGTCATAAAAAAAGTATTTCTCCAAAAAATGTTTCAGTCCTCAAAAAGAAAAGCAATTTAAATGGAAAGGAGAGACCCATCAAAAATGTTACTGGTAGAGGAAGAGATAACTCTGTGCATGATAGTAGAAGGAAACAACAGTTTAGGGACATTCGACATCGAATGTTCCGTAATAGGATAATAGTTAATTTATTGAAAAATATTAAAAAAAAAGGCCAACAGAAAGCGGCATTTTATAAGAAGAAGAAAAATGTAGAGAAAATTATTGATCATGCTTTTGAAATTAAGCGAAAGTTGTTTATTTTGGTAATCAATAGAATTAGGAAACTAAGCAAGGTAATTTCTGATTTCAAAACTAAAAGTAGATGGAAGAGAGTAGTAAATCGTACTAACTTTTGTGAAGTTTTTTCCGGAGAATGGATGCATAGTTCTAGTTGTGAGGCATTTTTTAATGAGGAGAGTTATTTTCAGGATAATGATTTGGTGTTTGCAGTTGACACCAGTGGTCGAGCTTATGAAGTGAAGGATGGTTGTCCAGTTGAAAAAGAACAACTTGTGACAACAGAGACAGAAGAGGCGCTAAGTGATGAGGTTTTAGGAAGACGTCCTAAGGGTCCTGTGTACATTTGGAAGTGTAGTTCTATTTGCAGTGTGCGACAGGTTTCCATCAATTTGCTTTGTGATTTTATACGGACATTTAATAAGAAAAGTTTGAAGCAGAAAATGAAGTTGTTGCAAGATTTAGATCCTTGCAGAGTGAGACAAATGACAGGTTTGCGTGGTCATTCACTGGCTTGTCTTTCCAGGGGAGTATGCCAGAGTGTTTTTCATCATTTCAGGATGCTAGCAGTGCATCATAATAAAGTGAGAAAATTAGTGAGAATGTTGTATTATGCTAAGAGTCCAGCAATTATGCTTAAACAATTATGTGCTGCTCTTTTGCATGGTTCTGAAATAGATGTGAAGAATATTTGTGAAGAAATTGAGTTTTGTTACTTTGGTAGTAAAGATGAGAATGTTCAAATTGACCCTGAAGTAGAGGGTAATGTGGAAGATAATGTACAGGTTTCCAGTACAGATAATTTTCAGAAGGAAATTGCCACGTTTCAGATGAAATCAAGTGAGAGGCCTAATTTCACTTGTGTATGTTGTCGACGCACTTATTATAAGAATCAGACTAAGGTAGTGGATTTATATGCAAAAAGTGAAAGGGAAAATAATAGTGAATGGAAGGATTTTGCCACATACTTGATGGTAGAAAATTATTTTGATTTGGGATCGGATCAACGTGTGTGTACTTATTGTTGTAATAAATTAAACCAAAACCAGATGCCTGCTAGGGCAGTTCATAATAATCTGGAATTGGTTGAGATTCCTTCTGAATTGAAGGATTTAAATACTTATGAATCTATTTTGATTCAAAGTATCCATCCCTTTCAGGCTATTGTAAGAATGGAGCCAAAGACAGGGAAGTTGCCTCCAGCAGATTTACAGAGAGGATTAAAGGGAAGAGTTGTTTATTTGCCTCTAGATTTGAAGAAAAACATTAACACAATTGGAATAGAAAAAGTGGAAGAGGAACCTCTGGTTATCTTGGTTAATGGGGTTCCGACAAAGAATAAGAAAATATGGCAAGATTTAGTGGATGTTAGGAAAGTCAAAAAGGCAACAGTGTATTTGAAGAAAAATAATAAGTACTATAAGAATGTATATGTTGCAGAAGAGGAAGTAAGTGATGAAGAGGATAGCGATTTGTGTGCTGGCCAAATTGAGAAAGTAGAGGCCTCTAAAAGTGAAGAAATATATGAACATTATAGTGTTCATCCTTTGCATTCCAAGGAAGTCATGGGGAATGCTATTGAGTTGTTTCAAATGAAACAAGCCAAAGGGAGTCCCATTAGTGTTTGGGAGGAAAGTTTGGAAGCTCGGTGTTTCCCACAGCTATTTCCCACAGGTCAAGGAGGAAGATATGATGAGCGACCTCATCAAATTCCTGCGTCTGAATACCGGACTTTACGATTGTATGCAGCAGATCCTAGGTTTCGGCAATGCATTCCCTATTTGTTTCATCTCCTGTTTGAAAGCGATCTGTCTGGACTGTCATATGCAGTGAACCACATCTTAAAAAGTGGTATACAGATGCGAAACATCTCGGCAAGTGACTTTATGCATAAAGTCAATGTCCAAGACAGTATTTTGGATTCTCACTTAATTAATCTCATGGCGTGTCAGCGTGGTACTAATGAGTACTGGTACCGTCGTCATGGTGATTTAAAATGTATGCTGAGGAACTTAGGAACTCCAACATGGTTCCTCACTCTGAGCTGTGCCGAGTATGGCTGGGAAGACTTACTTGAATTTTTACGAGAGGCAAATGGAAACATTGAAAACATCGAATTCAAGACACCCGGAGAACTGTGCTCTTTGGATCCAGTCAATGTATGCAGGTACTTCAATCATAGATTTGAAGCTATGATGTCTTTCATCACAAATAAAAAGAATCCACCTCTTGGACAGGTGTTGGATTTCTTTTGGAGAAAGGAGTACCAAGCAAGAGGTGCCCCTCATATACATATGTTGTTGAGGATCAAGGATGCACCTAAATTTGGAACAGATCCGGATGACTTAGTGATGAATTTCATCGAACAGTATTCTACGTGTGCTGTTCCAAACGCAACGGAGAAGAAAAGTCTAAGAGAACAAGTTCTACGTTTCCAAAGCCATCGTTGTGGAAAGTACTGTCGTCGTAAATTCAGAAACAAGGACAAGTTCTACACCAAATGTCGTTTCAACTTTCCACGACCGGTGATTTCTAAAGGAAGAGTGAACAGTTTGATGTCTTCGCTGCGACATAATGTGACGAGGAAATCACCCAAGAATACATACAATTTGAAAAGGAACGAAGAGTCCAAGTACATCAATGACTACAACCCAGTGATTTTGTCCATGTGGAATGCTAACATGGATATACAGTTTGTGGCTGACAACTGTATGGCTGTGGCTCGGTATGTGACATCTTACATCACCAAAAAAGAAAAGACCGAACTGAAGGATATGTGGGAGGACATTTCTCATGAAAAGAGCCTCAGCAAGAAGTTGTACAGTTTCAGTCTGAAGATGTTGTCGCATCGAGAAATCGGAGCTTACGAATGTTCTGACCGGTTGTCTTCAGCAAGTCTCTATGCCAAATCCAGGAGTCTCGTTTGGGCGAGTCTTGGTCTTGCTGCAACGCGAAATCGAGTTCTAAAACCTGTCTGGGAAATTGAGTATTTGGCAGAAAAGGAACCAAACAGTACCGACATTTTGAAGACCAACATGTTGGATACATATTATCCAAATCGAAGCAGTCACCTTGAGAATGTTTGTCTATATGAGGTTCTCCAAAATTATATATTCAAGAGGAACATCAAAGAAGATATTGAGAAAGGAGTGTATGCTGTAATTGGAAGTGAGGGATGCCTGGTCAAGCAAAGAAAATGCCAATTAGTAAACCATCGAAAATTGAGTGGTGAATCTCCAGAAAAAAAGGAGTTTTTTTATTTAGCACTTTTGCAACTTTTCAAGCCTTGGCGTGCAGAAGAGGAACTGCTTGGAGATTTCCTCTGTTACGAAGACTCTTTCAATGCAGCCAAGGAGTCCATAGAATGTCCTGCTTTTTCTAAATATCAAGAAATGCTAACTTTGGAAATTGAGCAGGAAGCAACGATTGCAGCCGAGATTGCCAGAGACAGTTCTCAGGACAGTCAGAGTTCTGTTTCATTGAGTCAAGATCCACTTGGAGGACCTATTATCGAAAATGAAGCTGCCACTGCTATGAATGAAGTGGAAAGAGCCATGGCACATGCTCAGGAGGATTCAGTTAACTTAGAAGACTTGGAAAAACAACTCAACGTTGAGCAGAGGAAAATATATGATGAAGTTACCACGGAAATTGAGCACGGATTAAGTCATGAGAAGAACAAGTGCTCATGTACATCGTTGAAGCCTGTCCGACTGTACGTGAGTGGAGAAGCGGGAACTGGAAAAAGTTTCCTCATTAAAGCAATCTCTTGTTATTTGCAGGAAAGGACTGAGTCATCGCTGTCTTGTGTTGTCACCGCTCCTACTGGACTGGCAGCACATAACATTAAAGGTATTACTTTGCATCGTCTACTGATGCTGCCGGTGGAGCATGACAACAAATTACAATACAACAAGTTATCTGGAGATGCTTGCTGTGAAGTTTCAAGAGTCTTGAGGAAAATGAAACTACTTATCATTGACGAAGTAAGCATGGTTTCCAATGTCATGCTTGCCTTTGTGCATTTGAGAATGCAAGAAGTACTTAAAACTGAATATGATGTGTTATTTGGTGGGAAACACATCATTGTTTTCGGAGATCTTCTGCAGCTGACACCAGTAAAAGGTCAACCTGTGTTCAAAATACTCACGCATGAAGATACCAGGAAGTGCCTAGGGAGCATTGGCAACGTCAATATATGGTTAAACTTCAATTATGCAGAACTGCATCAAAATATGCGTCAGGCAAAGGATGAAGATTACAAGAATATTCTACAAGATATTAGAATTGGAAAAGTGACCGAGCATGGGAAAGAAGCTTTAAATGCACGATTACTGTCAAATTTATATCCCAAACAAGAGATTGTGCCTGAGAATATTTTTCAGAAAATTACTGAGAAGAAATCCGGGATATGTCTCATGCCAACTCTTGCAGAATGTGCCATCTTCAACAACAAAATGTTGAATTTAGAAAAGCAAGAGATTGTGAAACTTGAAGCTATCGACAAATTAGAGCATATGGGATCAACAATTATTTTGTCAGACAATTTGAAATCAAAATTGGATTCATTAGAGAAGACTATATCTAAAACAGCGGGTTTTGAAAAGACTTTGAATGTGTGTTTAAATTGCCGAATTATTTTGAGAAGGAATTTACATGTAGAAAGAGGTCTGGTAAATGGATCAATGGGTAATGTTGTTGATTTTGAGAAATACAGAAATAGAGATGGAATAGAATTTTTAAAAATTAAATTTGATGGCATTGAGGAAGTACAGCAAATTGGTCGTTGTTCTGCTAGGTTTTTGCTTGTTAAAGATTTATATGTTCGCCGTAAACAGTTTCCTGTTTGCTTGGCATATGCGGTGACAATCCATAAATCGCAAGGTTTAAGTGTAGACTGTGCATTGGTGAATATTGGCAGTTCTGTGTTCAAGGAGGGTATGGCATATGTGGCATTGTCACGAGTTAGAACTTTATCGGGATTGTACTTGATTGACTGTGATGTCACAAACATTTGTGCGGATCTAGATTGTGTTAAGGAATACAATAGGTTAAGAAGAGAGTATGCGCCACATTTGCCTCAATATCCTTTGTTTGAGAAACGTGTGGTAGGCCGCAAACGTAGAAATAGCAGTAATAGTAGGGAGGTTGTTGCAAAAAGACTAAAAGTCAATGAACCGAAAATTGTTAGCAGAAAGAAAGTGGATTCTGTTGAAGATGTTGTCGGTTTTCAATTTGAAAACAGTTCTGGTGTCAACTGCTATGCAAATGTAGTGGTTAATGTTCTCTTTTCACTAGAGAGTTTAAAAGAACAGATTCTGTTGAATTCTGAACAAATTTTATGCTGTTTGTTGAATTCTGTTTTCGAGAAATGTAGCACTGATCGAACAAAAGTAGAAAGTGTGTCTGAAGTTCGTTATCTGTTAGATGAATGTTCAGGTCAAACAGACTTCTCTGAAAATAATCAGCAAGATTGTCAGGAGTTTTTAATGTATATGCTTGATATATTGCAAGTTGAGGGTGTAGATGTAGATCACCTGTTTGGGCTTTCTTATCAATGGCAGCATGACTGCGAGAACTGTATGGTATCAAGTACTACTAGTGTAGACTCAGAAAGATTTATATATTTAACTTTGCCAGACAGTAAATCAGTCTCCTTTAATAAGCTAGTAAATGCAGCGGATCACAACATGGAGTGTAGCCAATGTAAATGTGATATGATGTCAACATTATTTATACGTAGATATGGCCAGTATGTCATTTTAATGATCCAACGTTGTAGGCCTGATGGATCAAAATTGTCAACTTTAATAAAAAATTTTGTGGCTTCTCAGCTGTCAATATCAGGGAGGACTTTTGTTACTGTAGCAATTATCTATCACGATGGTCCATCAACAACATCAGGACATTATACAGCTTACTTAAAGTCTGGAAACGGCTGGTCATTCTGTAATGATTCCGTTGTAACGTTCAAAAAAAAATTGCCGTTTGACCTTAAAAATTCTTACCTGGTGTTTTTAAAACCAAAATTTTAAGTAGAGGGAATGTAAGTCTGCAATGCTGTCTAGATTAAAAATCCAACTATATAAACCTAATGCAAGTAAGTCTGCTTCATAGTAAGCAGTATCAGTGTCATAGGAAAAGGAGAACATGAGTGACAAAGAAGAGTAAGTTATTAGTAGTCCAGGATTGTGAAAATAATCTCAAATATTTTATTTTTGAAAGTTGCGAAAATAGAAAATGTCGGGATTTGATTGGAAGAATAACAAGACTTGCGAATCGCGGCAACATGATTTGGCCTAGTGGAAACATGTGATATAATGAGAGAAGTCTTTTTTTCTATGTAACATATTTTACGTATCGATGGAGGTTTTCTTTCAGAAAGTGGCGGGCTGAAAATATTTGTAGCACAACAGAGTGGATGCTGTTCATAGGAGATCGTTCGACGTCATTGAAAGTAAGTTAATTTTAAGGAGTTTTGAAATCAGATTTCGAAGGTTGTATGGGTTTTTTAAACACAGTCATTTTGATTGTGTTTTTTTTTTCCCGCTGTTACATGATGAATACCTTCAAGTCACTGATTTAAGTGAAATTTGATACATTCTGAGAACAGCAAAAATAAACCATTTAACATGTATAATTAATGTTATGCTTTTTGAAATTATGATATATATTTAGAAATGTGAGGTAGATATGGAGAAGCAGAGTCTTCTGTAAGTGTCAATTTTAATGCTTACAGTGCTGTACTTCTAGGTATTGTTTTTTTTTAAAAAAAAGAAATAGGCCTCACCTCAAAGAAAGCTCTTGAAAGCACACATCTTATTTGCATCCTAAAACAATCATTTAAAATGTTTGACACAATTTTATGATGGCTTTACATCTTTTTTGCGCTGTTATTGCATCACTATTGTGAGACATAAGCAATGCAAAAGAAGCATCATGTTTCAAAATAGGCCTCATTTCATCAGCATGAAGATACTGTTTTTTTAAAATAAATATCTTTAGGATTGTGTAGGGGTCGTAGGGAAGTAGAGGTTTCTGTAAATGTCAAAGTTGTTTAAAAACTGTTTCTTCTTGAACCTTTTCCCTTCTTTTTTCTAATTTTTAAATACATGTTTTAATATTTTTGGAAATGTTTGTTCTCTCTTTTACAGATTGAATGTATGAAAAATTTGCTTGAAAAGTTAACATGAATTATAAGGTAAATGTTTTCTACTTTTTTTAACCTACATTCCACTGCTGATGATGTCACTGACTATGTTATGATTGATGTAATAAATGGGCATGTTTTACTGCAATGGTAGGTCTTCACATCTATTATCTCGTCTGTATTCTTCAACAAGCATAAATTTGATATGCAACCCAGAGTACGGTTCACCTTAAACAAACTTTTAGAGAGGACACACCTTATCGTCACCCTCACTCAATCATTTAATCTATCACATTTAACATCTATTAGTTCTACTGCTTCATTTCTTTAATCTTTACTTTCCTGTGTTTGCTACTTCTCTCCTTCCTTTCTCTATTACTTAATTTTTCTATTCCTTCCAGTATTTTTCTCAGTCCCTCTCTTCTCATACTTCTTCATTATTATTCACTAATTCTGTCTCTATTAATGTTACTGTTTCTGAATGATCTCCAAAAATTTTTAAAACAAGAACAGTAAGTATAAGGATAGGAAAAGACATTTATGTTACAAGAAAGACAACTATAGGAAGTAAACAGAAAAAACTGTTACTCGCAATCCACTGCTGATGATCTCACTGACCATGTAAAAAATTATGTAATATATGACATGATCAGAAGTGAATTGCGGGTAACAGTATCTTTTCTTTACTCCCTATAGCTGTCTTTTTTTGTAACATAACTGTCTGTTTCCTTTCCTTATACTTACTGTTCCTTTTTTTAAAAAAAATTTTTTGGTACGCTCAAAGTACGCGTACCGGAGTGCGAACTGGGAGCGAACTAATAGAAATAGAGCTTGGCAGAGTTCAAAGAATTCTACCAATTTTTTTAATAATGGGGAGGTAGTTCTGAAAAGAACTGTTTTTTTTTGTTTTTGTTGTTTTAAATTTTTTTTATTAGTTTTCTGAACATTTTTTATATTTTTTTGTTTTTTTCTGAACATTTTGTATTTTTTTTTATTTTTTGGGGGGAGGGGGGAAACAAAAATGATTCATCGAAGACGGCTCAACAGGAGCAACAAAAAAAAAAAGAATTTACTTTTTGGGGCGTTTTGGGCACACATGATTGGTGATGGCTCTCATTATCAGGGTAATGCTACTTTCGCGGTAGCAAAGTGTCTGGTTGCACCACACACAGACTTGCTTCACTTCTCCCATGTTGATTTGGATGTTCGGGATCACCTCCCTCGCCTCCGGTCCCGATACCTCCTGAACAACAGATCTTCTTGCCATTTCTGGCGGATTTTGTTGTTGGTCGCGAAGTTGGGCATTGCTGTAATTGTTAGGGTGCCATCGACTCATGTGCCTGTGCATTGTATGATTGCCAAAACTGTACTTTTTGTCTGTGCCCCTTGAAAGTCGTTCGTCGCAAATGCGACAAAAGACGTATCTGGCATTTACTTTCTTTTGGTCAGCAGGAAATTTAAAAAATTGCCAGATATAATTTTCTTTCCTATTATATCTTCTGGGCTCCTCTGGCAAAAACTCGTCATTTTCTTGCTGTTCTTCCTCTTCTTGATTTTCCTCCTCTTCTATAATTAGTGAAGCAGGTAGTCTTTTCTTCCCATGAGGAGGTGGAGGAGGTGGTGGGGGCACACTGGCAGAAGCAACCATTGAAGCCATTGCTGATGAATCAAAAAAGGTCTTTCTCTCACCAAGATGAAAGTCAGAGTGAGGAAAGAAGGAGGGGTTTTCATCATTTGGGAGAAGGAAAAATTCTAAACCAATGAAAAGTGTTAATTTTATATCACATGACCAAGTATTACATCATTAGGAAACCAAAAGTGAAATGAACCAATGAAAAGTGTAATTATCGAGTCACATGACCTGCTGTGTTTACGTTTCGCGCTTTGCTCCGCTTTCCGGTCCACTTCCGGGTCCGCTAACTTGGCGCGTCCAATGACGTATTACGCGATAACGCAAAACGTCATGCAAACGTAACAGTTACGCTAAAGGAACGTTGACCGGTTCGCGTACTAAGCCGCGGCTTTAAATTGAGCTAACGGGAAGCAGACCGGTTCGCGGACTGGGAGCGGAACAAAAAAAAATGTTTTAAAAAAATTGTCTAAAGAACATGAAAAATATATTTCAAAATTTAAAGAACAATACATTGTACAGCTACAGATATTAGCTTTTAAAAAACCATTGAAATTCAATGAAAAAACCATAGGTTATAGACCATATATAGTTAGGGGTTAGCATTTACAAAACCTTATTTTACTCACACAAAACCATTGAAATTCCATATATAGTTAGAAGCGCTAACTATATATCGCGCACCCGCAATCCACTGCTGATGATGTCACATATTACATCATTCATGACATGGTCAGTGACATCACTGATGACATCACTGATGACATCTCAAATGACATCACTGATGACATCACTGATGACAACATCCAGTGACTGTATGTTTCTGTAAAGTTAAAATATGTCTTACATATTGAAGAATGAGTGGATGTATAAGTGTCTGGATGAAGGATTTAGTAGGTGCATGACTGACTGTATGAGTGAGTGATTAAATGTGTCTCACTGAGTGCATGGGTTAGTGACTAAACTGTCTTAATTTGTGCATCATTATGTCTGTTGTTCTGTAAACTGTTGCATGTGTTGATAAGTAGCTATATGAGTAACTATATGGGTTATTGATTGGTTGCCCAAGTATTTGTATGGGAGACTGAGTGTGTGTGTGGGTGGCTGGGAGGTGTATGACTCTGTGCATAGATGTGTGAGCAGTTGATTCACTAGATGTATGGTTTCAAAAGTGCATGTGGAAACAGCTGTATGGGCGGTTGACTGTGTGCATGAGTGTATTGGTGAGTGAATGATATCTCAGTTCTACATGTCAAAGTAAGTACATATGTAAAACACAGTACATGTGAGAGTTGACATATATAAATAACTGTGCATAAGAGCCAGTGAATGTGTGAGTGGCTGTATGGATCATTGTGAACTTGTATCAGGGATTGTATAAGAGAGTAAATATATGTTAGTATATGTTTGAAGAAGTAAAGTTTATATAACTGTATAGTTGAGGAAATGGAGGTGTGATTGATTCTTTGCATGACTGACTAGGTGTGTGAGTAACTCCATGGATGAGTGACAGTCTGTGAGTGTCTGTTTACACTGATTGTATCTAAGGTTATATTAGAGTCTGAAGAGGTTCATCGTATTATCACATGAATGATATCATCAGTGATGTGATCAGTAATGTCAAATGAGATGTCATCAGTGATGTCATCAGTGATGTCATTTGAGATGTCATCAGTGATGTCATCAGTGATGTCACTGACCATGTCATGAATGATGTAATATGTGACATCATCAGCAGTGGATTGCGGGTGCGCGATATATAGTTAGCGCTTCTAACTATATATGGAATTTCAATGGTTTTGTGTGAGTAAAATAAGGTTTTGTAAATGCTAACCCCTAACTATATATGGTCTATAACCTATGGTTTTTTCATTGAATATATATATATATATATATATTGTCGTTTACCGCGTTTCACTGGCAGCCTCTCGCCTGCACAGAAAACCTCGAAACGGACCAGTTAGGTGCAACTCTTTTTAATGATACAGAGACATCCGCATGACCTGCTATATATATATGTATGTAAAAGAACCAGAAACAAGTGTCTAGAGACCAGCACTATCGGCGCCAACTGTGGCGAAACACTTGAGCACTCTTGAAGCAAGCAAGTGACCGAAACTGCATTTACCAAAATGCCAGGGGTGAAACTTGCTAGTAGGTGAAGCGATGTGCTCCTACCCCTGTTCCTGTTTAATCGTACTCCCGTGAGTCATTGAGCAGACGGGCTCGTGGATGAAGCACCCGCATGCCTGTGAGAGGTACCTGACCTAAGAAAGATGTTTGCAGCCTACTCAGCAAACCCCAAATTTCAAAAAGCTGTAATCTCTACTGATGACAGTTAAAGAACCAAAAACACGTGCCTAGAGATCAGCACTATCTGCGCCAACTGTGGCGAAACGCTTGAACACTTTTTAAGCAAGCGAGTTACCGAAACTGCATTTACCACAACTTGCTGGGAGGTGACGCGGTGTGCTCTCACCCCTGTTCGTGTTTAATAGTACTCTCGTGAGTCATTAAGATGACAACCTCGTGGATGAAGCACCCGCATGTCCGTGAGAGATACCTGACCTGGGAAAGATGTTGGCAGCCTACTCAGCAGACCCCAAATTTCAAAGACTATAAGCTGTACTGATGACGGTTAAAGAATCAGAAACACATGTCTGGAGATCAGCACTATCTGCGCCAACTGTGGCGAAACACTCGAACACTCTTGAAAAAAGCAAGTAACTGAAACTGCATTTACCTGAATGCCAGGGGTGAACCTTGCTGGGAGGTGAAACGGTGTGCTCTCACCCCTGTTCCTATTTAATAGTACTCCAGTGAGCCATTGAGCTGATGAGCTTGTGGATGAAGCACCCACACGCCTGTGAGAGGTACATGACCTGAGAAAGATGTTGGTAGCCTACTCAGCAAACTCCAATTTTCAAAGACTGTAATCTCTACTGATGACGGTTAAAGAACTGAGGGGCGAAACTTGCTGGGAGTTGAAGCGGTGTGCTCCCAGCCCTGTTCCTTTTTAATAGTACTCCCGGGAGTCATTGAGCTGATGAGCTCGTGGATGAAGCACCCGCATGCCTGTGAGAGGTACCTGACCTGAGAAAGATGTTGGCAGCCTACTCAGCAAACCCCAAATTTGAAAGACTGTAATCTCTACTGATGACGGTTAAAGAACCAGAAACACGTGTCTAAAGATCAGCACTATCTGTTCCAACTGTGGTGAAACACTTGAACACTCTTGAAGCAAGCAAGTAACCAAAACTGCATTTACCACAGTGCCGGGGCGAAACTTGCTGGGAGGTAAAGCAGTGTGCTCCCACCCCTGTTCCTGTTTATTTGTACTCCCGTGAGTCATTGAGCTGACAATCTCGTGGATGAAGCACCTGCATGCCTGTGGGAGGTACCTGACCTGAGAAATATGTTTGCAGCCTACTTAGCATACCCCAAATTTGAAAGACTGTAATCTCTACTGATGACGGTTAAAGAACCAGAAACAAGTGTCTACAGATCAGCACTATCTGCGCCAACTGTGGCGACATACTTGAACACTCTTGAAGTAAGCAAGTAATGAAAACTGCATTTACCACAATGCCAGGTGTGAAACTTGCTGGGAGGTGAAGCTATGTGCTCCCACCCCTGTTCCTGTTTAATAGTACTCCTGTGAGTCACTGAGCTGACGAGCTCCTGGATGAAGCACCTGCATGCCTGTGAGAGAGACCTGACGTGAGAAAGTTGTTGGCAGCCTTCTCAGCAAACCCCAAATTTCAAAGACTGTAATCTCTACTAGTGACGGTAAAAGAACCAGAAACACGTGTCCAGAGATCAGCACCATCTGCGCCAACTGTGGCGAAACACTTGAACACGTTTGAAGCAAGCAAGTAACCGAAACTGCATTCACGACAATGCCAGGGGAGAAACCTGCTGGGAGGTGAAGCGGTGTGCTTCCACCCCTGTTCCTGTTTAATAGTACTGCTGTGAGTCATTGAGCTGGCAAGCTCGTGGATGAAGCACCCGCATGCCTCTGAGAGGTACCTGACCTGAGAAAGATGTTGGCAGCCCACTCAGCAAACCCCACATTTCAAAGACTGTAACCTCTACTGATGACGGTTAATGAAACAGAAACACGTGTCTAGAGATCAGCTCTCTCTGCGCCAACTGTAACAAAACTCTTGAAGCAAGCAAGTAACCGACACTGCATTTACCACAATGCCAAGGGCAAACTTGCTGGGAGGTGAAGCGGTGTGCTCCCATCCCTGTTCCTGTTTAATTGTACTCCTTTGAGTCATTGAGCTGAGGAGCTCGTGGATGAAGCACCCACATGCCTGTGAGAGGTACCTGACCTGAGAAAGATGTTGGCAAACTACTCAGTAAACCCCACATTTCAAAGACTGTAATCTCTACTGATGATTGTTAAAGAACCAGAAACAAGTGCCTAGAAATCAGCACTATCTGTGTCAACTGTGGCGAAACACTTGCACACTCTTCAAGCAAGCAAGTAACAGAAACTGCATTTACCACAATGCCGGGGGCAAAACCTGCTGGGGGGTGAAGCGGTGTGCTCCCACCCCTGTTCCTGTTTAATAGTACTCTTGTGAGTCATTGAGTGACGAGCTCGTGGATGAAGCACCTGCCTGCCTATGAGAGGTACCTGACCTGAGAAAGATGTTGGCAGCCTACTCAGCAAATCACAAATTTCAAAGACTGTAATCTCTACTGATGACGATTAAAGAACCAAAAACATGTGTCTAGAGATCAGCACTATCTGCGCCAACTGTGGCGTAACACTTGAACACTCTTGAAGAAAGCAAGTAACCAAAACTTCATTTACCGCAATGCCAGGGTCGAAACTTGCTGGGAGGTGAAGCGGTGTGCTCCCACCCCTGTTCCTGTTTAATAGTACTCCCATGAGTCATTGAGCTGACGAGCTCGTGGATGAAGCACCCACATGCCTGTGAGAGGTACCTGACCTGAGAAAGATGTTGGCAGCCTACTCAGCAAACCCCAAATTTCAAAGACTGTAATCTCTACCGATGATGGTTAAAGAACCAGAAACACGTGTCTAGAGATCAGCACTATCTGAGTCAACTGTGGCGAAACTCTTGAACACTCTTGAAGGAAGCAAGTAACCGAAACTGCATTTACCACAATGCCAGGGGCGAAACTTGCTGGGAGGTGAAGCGGTGTTCTCCCACCCCTGTTGTTGTTTAATAGGTCTCTTGTGAGTCATTGAGCTGATGAGCTCGTGGATGAAGCACCCGCCTGCCTGTGAGAGGTACCTGACCTGAGAAAGATGTTGGCAGCCTACTCAGCAAACCACAAATTTCAAAGACTGTAATCTCTACTTATGATGGTTAAAGAACCAGAAACACGTGTCTAGAGATCAGCACTATCTGTGCCAACTGTGGCGTAACACTTGAACACTCTTGAAGGAAGCAAGTAACCGAAACTGCATTTACCACAATGCCAGGGGCAAAACTTGCTGAGAGGTGAAGCGGTGTGCTCCCACCCCTGTTCCTGTTTAATAGTACTCCTGTGAGTCATTGAGCTGATGAGCTCATGAATGAAGCACCCACATGCCTGTTAGAGGTACCTGACCTGAGAAAGATGTTGGCAGCCTACTCAGCAAACCCCAAATTTCAAAGACTGTAATCTCTACTTATGATGGTTAAAGAACCAGAAACACGTGTCTAGAGATCAGCACTATCTGCGCCAACTGTGGCAAAACACTTGAACACTCTTCAAGCAAGCAAGTAACTGAAACTGCATTTACCACAATGCCAGGGGCGAAACTTGTTGGGAGGTGAAGCGGTGTGCTCCCACCCCTGTTTCTGTTTAATAGTACTCTTGTGAGTCATTGAGCTGATGAGCTCTTGGATGAAGCACCCGCCTGCCTGTGAGAGGTACCTGACCTGAGAAAGATGTTGGCAGCCTACTCAGCAAACAATAAATTTCAAAGACTGCAATCTCCACTGATGACGGTTAAAGAACCAGAAACACGTGTCTAGAGATCAGCACTATCTGCGCCAACTGTGGCGTAACACTTGAACACTCTTGAAGGAAGCAAGTAACCAAAACTGCATTTAATACAATGCCAGGGGCGAAACATGCTGGGAGGTGAAAAGGTGTGCCCCCACCCCTGTTCCTGTATAATTTAAAATCATTATAAAAGATTTGCACAATCAGTTAAATTAATTTAAAACCCCTAGGATTACTTTGCAGTAGTGTTTGCCCTCTATTCCTCCCACATCAGACCCCACAATTTTGCAATAGCATATACATACATCTAAGATGGGTCCGTGTGTAGGATTCTCAAAGCTACAAGGTAGCTACAGATGCGTAGCTGCTTACACACTGGTGCAACCCAGGCAGAGCGAAGCTTAGCGTACACAGAGCATGCACATAGCACAGGCAGAATGGTCTCTTTTTGCCCTTCGCAGAATGTACAGTTCTCACTACCTGCTCCCTTCCATTTCACAGTGAACACCTTAACAGGGAGAGTACCTACTCTGAATTAATGAAAAAGCTTCCTGTTAAATGGGACAGTCATCATATCCCAGTACTGCTCTAACCGATAGGTGGACTTAAAGATTAAGAATTCACCAGTCAGTGTATTCCCTAATCTACCCTCATCTATCTGCAGGATGTGGGCCCATTAAAAATGTCATCTTTTCCTTAGAGGGTATTTTTCCACTTCCTGGATGGAGCCCTATATCACCGAGGCTAATCGCCTCCAATAACTGCTTTACTGAGGTTAGCCATAGTACTTTGTTGGCAGTATCCATCTAAATCATTTTGACAAGTGCTGCTGCGTAATGTGTTAACTCTGGAGTAACCCAGATCCTGCACCAGTAAAGTAAGGGACATAAGTGGACTTTCTGAGCTACCCTTTTCAAACCTAAAGCTAAGAATAAGGGGTACAAGTGGGTGCTCACTGAGTATGTAATCAGCTCTCTGACAACTTTGTTGTCTGATTTTGCCAACCTTGTGGTATCCCCAAACCTCCAAAGCTCAGTCCCATACTAAGCAGCCCCTAGAGCCTTTGCATCGTACATTTTCAGGGCAGGTGCAAAATGTCTAGAGAAACTGGCATGCTGTTATTTTAGAATTGTTCCAGCTCTTTGCTTATATTTTATTGTTGCAATTTCAATATGTGGGCCCCATGATAAATTGGTAGTAAGTTTGATACCCAAGTAGGTCAAAGAGTGTACCTGTACCAGAAACTCACTTCCCATGGGTGGCTTCCCCTTACATTTTTTTTAGATAATTAAAAGACATAAATATAGTTATATCCACGTTAATCTGCAGGCCACATTCTACTCAGAAATCACTGGAACTGACTAAAAGTTTTTGCAGACCACTAGGTGTTTTTAAAAATAACCAGGTATCATCTGCAAACAGCAACAGCGTTATTTGTCCATGTACCAGGCTTGGGGCATCAGCATCAACATCTAGGAGATATTGTACCAGCCTATTCAAATACAGAGAAAATAAAATGGGAGCTAGTACACATCCTTGATGGATGCCCTTCAATAGGGGAATTTTTGTAGTTAATTGTCCCCGCGAGCTCCACCATACTGTAGCAAAGTTATTATCATGTAGTCTGACTAGTAAAGATAGTATATGGGAGTGCTTCCTCATTTCTCCTAGAACCGCCCATAGTCTGCCTAGAGACACCAGATCAAAAGCAGATTTAAGATCGACAAAGGCGACATACAAGTCACCTTTACCAATCAGAACCGTCTTCAAAAATATGATAGCAAAATGGAAGCCCTGGATTATTGTTGCAGTCTTGGATCTAATGCCTGCTTGCGGTGGGTTTATTATATTGTTACTTTCATCCTGCTGCTGAATTTTCCCCAATACCATTTGGCAGAAAACGTTTTGCAGGCAATCAATTAAACAATAGGCCTAGAATTGGTGGACAGACTCTTGTGTCCTATTTTATATACAGGGATCACCTCAGCACCCTGCCAGGATGCCGGGATTGGGGCACCCAATGCTATCTCATTTGCAATGATCAGTATATATTAGGCCCAGACATTTGTATCATGAAGATAACCATCTACCAGGATGATGTCTGGGCCAGCTGCTCTCCCTTGTGAGAATTTTGCCAAAGAGTTAGGGTAGGTTTCAGAGGTGTGTTATTTAAGTTTGAGGCCACATCATGATATAAGGCTGAAAAATGTTTTGGGTCTCCATCCCGGCAGTGAACTTTCCTCTGGCCACTAACCTCCAAAACCTTAAATCATCCTTAGATGCACATAACTTCAATAAGTCTCACCACCTAACTTCATCCCACTCTTTTTGGCTTATACAATTTTATAGTAGAGGTTATTAAGAGAGAATGTTTTGCTTTCATAGCCTCAGCCAATAAATTCCTTAACTTTCTGCATTCACTATTGTACCAGCTGCTGCCTCGACTTTTAACCTGTTTTTTCTAGTGAGTGGGGGCTATGAAGTGAGCAGCATTGTCTTCAAGGAACCTCGTGAGCATCTCAATATCCCTAGATGCAGCTTTATTTTACTCCCTGCAAACCAGTAGTTTGGGCAGAAAGTCTGACATCTGTTTCCATAGATGCCAGTAGTGCAGGTCTCCCGCTAATTTGTCTCCATTTTAGATGGCGTCTATCCGAAGTATGTTCAATAGACCTGGTTTTTTTAAAGGTTATACACTCTACCCGGGACATATTAAATAAATCCATCATAGAAAGGCATAAAGGGCTGTGATCACACTCTTCTCTTTCTAGTATAATCATATCGACCTCCAACTTCCACAATTTCAGGTTAATCATTACATTGTCAATGCAACTTTTAAATATATTATTAGAAAAGGTACTTGCCCCTTGCCTATTGGATTTAGTCCTCCTGTTAGTTGCTTGTATACCAAATTCAGTGGTCAATGCCTTCAGCTGGAGAGCGGCCGGCATCCATCTTTTGACCAGGGCGACCACCCACTGTTCGTCCTCCCCTTATGTCATTTCAATGTCATCCACATCAAGGGGCTCAAATGTTGTTTTAAAGTCACCTGTGAGAACCAGAATTACCCCAGATTGCTGTCTATCCAAAAAGGCTTAAAGGGATTCAATTGCGGATGAGGCTGCCCCAACCATTTCCCCTCTTGCATAAATATTGAACAATAACAATTTGGGCTTCCTGTCACAGCTGACTTAAATTCCTAGAATGTTCTCGTTAGCAACGTTCACTTGTTGAACTTTACAGTTTATACAGGATGTGTCCCAAGTTATCAACCCACCAGCAGTCACCCCCGCTTTACTTGGCTTTGCCGGGATAAACTAAATCAGAAAACCTGGTCTATATGCCGGACCGATACACCAGGTTTCTTGAAAGAAACATATATCAAAGTTGTTGATGAAATTACACCAATGTGATAGTGATAGCTTAGTGTGAACCCTGCAACATTCCAGGAAATAAATGTGATATATGAGGCAGAGTGGTTTATGGGGACACTGTTGGGAAGATGGTTTATTTCCTTGGTATTATTTTCTAAGGCAGTTAATAAAGTAGGACCAATCCAAGTGGTTTACTAAAATCACACCGCCGTGGGTTCTTCCTAGATGAGTGATGTTGATATTTATAGGGAAGGGCTTAATAACATTAGGACTTAAAATATTACAAACCTCAGCAAGTTCCTCAGCCCCGCCACAGTTGTCAACTTGTACTGCCCTAAGTTACTACGTGTTTTTAAATCATCCAGCAGCCACTCCTTGTGCTATTATGTGCATTAAATGCTTCACTGGATCTCGTTTTCAAATTTGAAAAAGAGTGTCTTGTCCACTCCTGAGGCAAACATTGTTATCAAGGATAGCCCTTTCATCCATTGACTGGGTGGGTTCACCTGAGAGTGAAAGTCCTGTTCCCCCATACCCATATATTTAAACTGCATGCACACATATTTGGGAGGACAGGACTGCATATATAGAAAAACAAGGAGATCTGCAAAACACCTTTCTCTAAACATCAGTTCAATAGTGTCAAGCAGCGTAGAGGCGTTGGAACATCTTCTGGCTCTCGTGATGTTGTGTTTAAGAACTGAGTAGCACCCCAAGTATATCTTATCCAGCGGGCCATTTTATTCTTAATGTAATCCTCATCTTCAAAGAAAAAGGGATTTGACAATTTTGCCTTATGGATAGTGCCGTCGTTTCCTCTGGTAGGTGTTGGAGCAACCATACTTGGCTTGTTGCTATACTTTAGGGTTTCGAGATATGGCTGGAATCTGTGGATTTGGGTTTCATTAGATGCTACTTGGGACAGATAAGCTGGCCAAAGCAGACTCTCCCTTGGGTCATTTATAGCCCAATGCTTTGGTACTGCTCTGTACCTGCTGTATTTCTACCTGCCCTTGGAGTCTGCATTCTTTCAGCCTGCAGCGCTGCCCCATTTAGGGACAAGATCCGATCCATTTTGTTTATAAGAAGAAAATGTCATTTTCAATTCTCCCACTTCTGCTTTTAATTCTATTATAGGAGGGAAACAGGTGGCCATATCCGGTGTTGGGGAGATTTGATATGACACACTAGTCCTCATTACTCCCCTTTCTTGGAGAAGCGTAGCTACGGACTCGCCCTCCTCATTCATCATGGGGAGAAACCGATTCTGGCATACTATCTGTGTGGCTGAAGCTATCCCTGGTTTCACAGGTACTTCGGGTAACATGCGCCAGGGCAGTGGGTAGGGAATGATGTCACTGTTTTGTTATAATTGCTCAGGATCTTTTCAGGTCCCTTTTATTATTTACTGACAGCTTCATTGCAATGAGCAGTAACGGCCCCTATGGTAAATTTGTAAATGTAAATTGATACTTGTATAGCGCACTACTCACCCGCAAGGGTCTCAAGGCGCTTGTACGAATACCGCTGTGGAACCCGTCCTGGCTTTCCCTGTGAGGCGTCCACTCCTGGGCACCCCCAGGGTGAAGGCCAGGCATCCTCAGCGTTGTGGGGGCCGTTGTGGAGATTAAGCAAGCTATTGCCCAGAGTTGCAGAGTGGGACTCTATGATTAGAATAGGCACCGAGGCGAGAATGATCAGGTCCGTGGAATTTTGAGCCCAAGACCCGCCTAGGCGGGGAATTGAACCCTGGTCCCGGGCTAGACCTCTGCATCAGGGTCTGCCGCTCTAACCATTGAGCCACACTTCTCAATTAACTCATCTATCTCACTTAGTGTTTGCTTGTTGATAGCCCAAGTAGCTTTGCTATGTTTTGGAATTCCTTGTGCAGGGTCTGTTGCTTTCTGCTTCCCCATAGTGCCTACCCTCTCTGCTTTTTGTCTTCTTCTTCTTTTAACTGTGTTATGTTATTGTGCTGTAGCCCTCCTTACTCAAAGCGCCGGGACACTCTTTTTGAGTAGCCGTGCACTATATAAAAGTAAATATAACATAACATAACATAACATACCCCCAGTGCACAGTCAGCTCATAAGGGCCAGATTCTAAATAAGGAACTCTCTAAGAGGAAAACATATAACAACAAAATTCATGAACTTCACTCAGTTCCTTTGCAGGCGTTTTCCCTGCTGGGCCCTTGCACTCATAGACCCTGCTATCTATGCCCTTTTCCTAGGCTACAAAATTAGGAGACTCCAGAAATTAGTAGAAAATGCCACACACCCTGTCTGGTTCGTAAGACCAGTTACAGACCAGCAGTCGAGCAGCCCTGTGGCAGAGGGCTTGCGCGCGCTGGGCGCTGTAATTTCGTTTTAAATACCTTTTTCTCTGCTGATTGAGAGCAGCTTCCCTTTGTCCCGCTGACTACTAGCGCTGGATGCCATTCACTCAATTTTTACTCCTCCCATCCCACCCTGCTGACTCCTCCCACCTCCGTCGTCACTCGCCTATTTAGGCTCCGCCCCTTTGCACTCCTGTGCAGTCGAGCAGCCCTGTGGCAGAGGGCTTGCGCGCGCTGGGCGCTGTGATTTCGTTTTAAATACCTTTTTCTCTGCTGATTGAGAGCCGCTTCCCTTTGTCCCGTTGACTACTAGCGCTGGACGCCATTCACTCAATTTTTACCCCTCCCATCCCACCCTGCTGACTCCTCCCACCTCCGTCGTCACTCGCCTATTTAGGCTCCGCCCCTTTGCACTCCTGTGCAGTCGAGCAGCCCTGTGGCAGAGGGCTTGCGCGCGCTGGGCGCTGTGATTTCGTTTTAAATACCTGTTTCTCTGCTGATTGAGAGCAGCTTCCCTTTGTCCCGCTGACTACTAGCGCTGGACGCCATTCACTCAATTTTTACCCCTCCCATCCCACCCTGCTGACTCCTCCCACCTCCGTCGTCACTCGCCTATTTAGGCTCCGCCCCTTTGCACTCCTGTGCAGTCGAGCAGCCCTGTGGCAGAGGGCTTGCGCGCGCTGGGCGCTGTGATTTCGTTTTAAATACCTTTTTCTCTGCTGATTGAGAGCAGCTTCCCTTTGTCCCGCTGACTACTAGCGCTGGACGCCATTCACTCAATTTTTACCCCTCCCATCCCACCCTGCTGACTCCTCCCACCTCCGTCGTCACTCGCCTATTTAGGCTCCGCCCCTTTGCACTCCTGTGCAGGCGAGCAGCCCTGTGGCAGAGGGCTTGCGCGCGCTGGGCGCTGTGATTTCGTTTTAAATACCTTTTTCTCTGCTGATTGAGAGCAGCTTCCCTTTGTCCCGCTGACTACTAGCGCTGGACGCCATTCACTCAATTTTTACCCCTCCCATCCCACCCTGCTGACTCCTCCCACCTCCCTCGTCACTCGCCTATTTAAACGTCCCCCATGCGTCAGCGCAGCGGACGAGCGCAGCGGGCGCGCCGTAGACGCGCCGGAGTTGCGCCAGAGTTAAGCCCGTCTGCGCCCGTCCGCGGCCGGACGGGACCAGGGGCCAGGGACGCTGCCTCTGCCATCTCTTATTCCCCCTCCACTCTAATGAGACTACAAACCTTTGCTTGCCCTCTACCTCCTGAGACCTGGACCTGGATCTCCTCACTGGGGATCCCAGGTCACTCTTCCCCTTTGCTGGACCGTCGTCATTTTCCCACCCTTCCTGTCCCTGCCGAGTCGCAGCTTCGGGTATTATACCTCAACACTCGCTCCATGGTCAGGCATCAAGCCGATATTTTCCATCTTCTTATGACAGAGAAGCCAGAGGTCCTTTTACTATCTGAGACCTGGCTCACTGACGACTCCCTCCCCGACATCCTTGCTGCACTACCTCCTGACTACTTTCTGCTGAACACCAACCGCCCTGGAGGCCGCTCCGGTGGAGGGGTGGCAGCGGTAATACGGAAGAATCTTAAGATCATTGCCTCTGCCAATATGACCCTCCCCGACGTGGATAATCTGGTCCTCCGTCTTGGGACCGAGGTAGGCGCAGTTACCCTTATGGTACTCTACCGTCCCCCTTACCCCATGCCTTCCTTCCCTTCCTCCTTTACTGAACAGTTAACCAACCTTGCCACCTCTTCCCCCCGTACTATCATTATCGGGGATTTTAATTACTGGTTCCAGAATGAGGATGCCGGCCCCCATGCCATCGAACTGTTCGAGGCCCTTTCGAGCTTGGATTTTACACAACTAGTCAGGTCTGCCACTCATAGCGGGGGCCATATTCTTGACCACATTTGGGTTCACGGGGTCAAGTCCTCCAGCCCACTTATAACACCTTGTGTGTGGTCCGATCATTCCCTAATTGACACCACCTTTTCGGCCGTTGGCCAGATCAGGACCCCACTGCAGGAGGGTGGCACCGCACGCAAGTGGAGAGTCGCCGACTCCTCCAAACTCTTATCTCATCTCTCTCTTACCCGTCCCTTGTTTCCCTCAGACTCAAGTACCGACGAGCTTCAGGGACAAGTCTCTGACTGGCTCACTATAGCCAGCGATACTTTCGCACCTTTAACCAAGTTTCCCCGATCCCGACACTATCATTCCCATAAATGGTTTACCCCTCACCTTAAGACTTTGCAGTTAGAACTCCGCCGACTCGAACGCAGGTGGAGGAGAGACTACTGCTTATCTAGCAGAAGTGCATATGTGGCTGCACGGAATAAGTACAAAATAGCCATTTCCGCCGCCAAAAAAGCTTATGCCTCAGACAAAATTTTATCTGCTCCCTGCAAGTCCAAGGAGATTTTTAAAATCCTCAATGAATTTACCTCCGATCCTAGGACACTTCCGACTCAGGCCTCCACACAAGAATCATGTAACGCGCTGAGCACTTTCTTTGTTCAAAAAATTGCCTTAATCAAGGATACCATTCCGACTATCCCCCCTGGTGCTGGCTCTGCCTCTCCCCCCCATAATGCTCTTTCTTTTACTCTCTTCCCGCTCATAGACCCTGCCGCCTTGGCCACACTGGCCACCCGCGTTAAATCTGGATCCCCAGACGACTGTTGTCCCCCCATCATATTACGAAATATCTGCCACTCTTTACCTGATTGTATCCTTCCCTTGCTGAATTCTTCTCTGACGTCCGGTACGGTAGCCCGTTCCTTCAAGGAGGCCATGTTGGTGCCTCTACTGAAGAAGCCTGGGGCTGATCCCGCCGTCCCGGCGAATTACCGCCCTATCTCTCTCCTGCCTTTTTTCTCCAAAATTTTGGAAGCCCATGTCACCACCTGCCTCTCACAGTTTATTGAGAACTCCACCTTTCTTGAGACTAACCAGGCCGGCTTCAGACCCGGCCACTCTACGGAGACTGTCATCTTGGCTGTGCTGGATGCCTTGAGAGACGGTGCCGACAAGGGTACCCCCCAGGCCCTGGTTTTATTAGATCTGTCGGCTGCCTTCGACACGGTGGACCACAACATCCTTCTCCACCGTGTCGAGCAAGCTGGCATCCAGGGCCTGGCGTTGGCATGGGTCAAATCCTTCCTGACCGGGAGGTCTCAGACCCTCAGCCTGGGCACTTTCAGAGCTCCTCGGGAGCACTTGCCCTGTGGGGTCCCTCAGGGCTCCTCTCTATCCCCCCTTCTTTTCAATCTTTATCTTCGACCCCTTCTTTTTTCCTTGAGGCAGTGGGACGTCACCGTCTTCAATTACGCGGACGACCTGCAACTCATTTTCCCTCTTGATTCCCCCTCTGCTATTCCCAACTTTCAGGCAGTTATGTCTCACATTCTATCGTGGATGTGCCAAAATCAGCTTAAGCTGAATCCCGGAAAGACGGAGCTTCTCCTCCCGGGTAAGAGCTCTACCCACTGGGGTCCGCATTTTTGGCCGGCAGAACTTGGCCTCCCCCCTACCCCTGTGGCCTCGGTAAAAAGCCTTGGGATCACTATTGACTCCGGTCTCTCCCTCGGGCCTCAGGTGGGGACAGTTGTCTCCTCCTGCATGTTCCAGCTGCGCAGGATCAGGAAGGTGGCTTATCTCCTCAC
Organism: Lissotriton vulgaris; assembly: GCF_964263255.1. Classification (NCBI taxonomy): domain Eukaryota; kingdom Metazoa; phylum Chordata; class Amphibia; order Caudata; family Salamandridae; genus Lissotriton; species Lissotriton vulgaris. The sequence continues at coordinate 1,498,213,374 of NC_141691.1, read as the reverse complement.
CCCTGAAGCTCTCCTGCAAGTAATCATGGCCCTCGTCCTCTCCCGCTTAGATTTTTCGAATGCTATCTATCATGGTCTGCCCAAAACATCTCTTTGCAGACTACAATTCGTTCAGAATCAAGCGGCGAGATTGGCCTTTGGGAGTCCGAAATGGCAATCCGCCAAACCCCTCCTTCAAAAACTGCATTGGCTCCCCGTCACCTCGAGGGCAGCCTTTAAGATCGGCTGCCTCACCTTTAAATCCTTATCTGGTTCCTGTCCTGTCTTTTTGAAATCTCTCATCAGGACTTATAGCCCCTCTCGGAACCTGAGATCCTCTCATCTGCACCTCTTACTCACTCCCCCTGTCAAACTCTGCAGATCTGGAGGCCGGAGATTTGCATTTCTGGCCCCCAAACTTTGGAATTCTTTCCCCATCTCTCTCAAAACCTCCAATTCCCTTACCCTCTTCCGTAAATCCCTAAAAACTTGGCTCTTCCCTCAATCTGGTTAATTCCTCCCAGTCCCCCCCCAGCAGTCTGCCAGCGCCAGGAAACCCATGGTGTCAGCGCGCTTTATAAATGTCCCTTACAATACAATACAATACAAGCAATTTGAACCAAAACACCCCTGCACTGGTGCTAGCCAGGCTTAGACTCCAGTCTACAAGTAATTTATATTTTGTAATTTGTTTCTAGACAAAAATGTCTTGATTAAACCAGAGTGACAATCTATAAATGGAAATTTCGGCAACTTCCTCGTATTACTAGTGACCAGGCTCAATTTTAAATCGTGGAACGGCCGGCAAATTCCAAATGAATTGGTACAAGAGCAGTTATAGCTTGCCTCGAATAAACTCCCCCCCGTAGTCCCAGCAACCACAGCAGTGGAGGGTAAGTCAATCGGTCCTCTCGAATGTCCACAAAGTTCAAAGCACAATTGAAACCAATATTTGTCACCTGTGGGGACATCCCACTAGGAAATCAAGGGTGGTGGCCCTGCATCTTCCTGGCAAGGACGGGCAAGGACTGGCTTGCCCTTGGCCCAGGCTTCAACAACACCCATCCTGCATCCCTGTGTCTCGCGTCAGCCTTAAGTACGTTAAATCTGCCACAGCTGATCAGACCTGCATGGATTTATGGAAACTGTAGTCCCCAGCAGCTGCTTTCGCACAGGCCACAGCTCACTCCTGTGAACTTGTTGCAGTTGTTGCATTTAGCACTGTTTTTAATACAGGATCTCCCCAGGCTCTTCCCCTGCCACTACTTCCACCCACTCAAAGCTGGAAAAGTCAAAGTCGGAGAGGGTGGCAAGCAAACACTTTGTTTTCACAGCTGCAGGCTGAAGGAAGAGCAATGATGGCACTTGATTGGGACCGTAGGACTAGGAAACTGTTGGCAAGGCGTTGTTTAATAGACTTTCAAAGTCTTGGAGTTTAGATCTATAGCCAGGGACATTTCAGATGCAGACTCTGAATGGATGCTCAGGCCAATGTCATAGAAGCCCCCCACTAACTTTGAAGGGCAGACAGCAGTGTGCGGGAAACAGAATCCAGAGTACGAGCAGTAGTATTTGCAAAAAAAAACCTCCTCCCCAATAGGGTCTTTGTTGTGGTACGACCTCTTCTGCACCGGAGAAATTAAGCCCGCAGAGATGGCCTCTCCCCGGCTTCTGCCGCCCTGCTGTCCACTGAGCATACCCACCACCAAGAGTATGCCGGGCGCAGTGACCAGTGGGGGCAGAGCACAGCAAGCAGCGTTGTGGCCTAACAACATTACCTCAGAAACGGCCAGTCCCGGGGGCCTCCTGCTGCTGGTTATGCATGGCCCAAAAATCAGGCGACTCCAGTCCGAGGCTCTGATCTGCTGATTTCCCATAATCACATTCCAGGCCTTTCTCTGTCTTACTGGACAATGTTGATTACTCTGCTGGACAGCAGGAAGATCAAGGCCTTCCCACACAAGAAAGCCATTTGACTGTGCGTGGTACTGGTCATGGGAAAGGAAAGGATGGGGGAAATCTGCATAGGCTAATTAGCTCTTCAGACTGCACTTTGCTTGGGCAAGTCCAGTTCCACAGAAACAAAGGAGGACAGTTTTTGTGAGGTGGACTAAATAACTTTTGAACTCCAACTGGTGCCCTGGGATTAATAGTGTTTCTCAAGAGCCAGTTGTTGTGCATCTCCTGACAGACTCCATTTGAGTTAGAATAAATAAGCCTGTTTCTCCATTTTCTCGCCTACATATTTTTAGCTGAACATGTGAAGGTCATGCTCACAACTGCTCTCTTCTTTTTTGTTATCTTCAATGACTAGTGCCACAATTCAAATATGGCTGCTTTCTTTATAGATCTCAAGGTTTTATTAATGGCTGCTTAAAATCAACATGTGGACAGAGCTGACACACTTTTGTGTCCTGATTGTGTAGTCTGTTAAGAATCCCAAGCATCTGAGCCCCATTTTATGTTGTAAATACAAGATAAAATCAGTGGTCAAACACCATAAAAAAGTTCAGGGTTAGACCACTGGTTAGGAGAGATCTTTGGACTAAGATAATCACTAGAGTTCACAGCAGATTGCTGACTCCGACGATCTCAGTCAGAGTTGAGCCAGAAAGTGTAGCTGAGAGTGCTCTTTAGCCCAGAGCTTGTTTCCTCCCTTAGCAGAATCATGACAAAGGCCAGCTGCATTAGCTGGCAACATTTTCGATGTGTGGTCATCCTTAAATACTTAGGGCCCGATTCACAGAACTAACTTAAGACAAAATCCTAAACTTACTACCAATTTGGTATTCACAGGAGGCACTTACTCATTTTGGTATTCACAGAAGGCACTTACTCATTTCGGTATTCACAGAAGTTAGGAGTCCTAACTTTAGGACTCTTAAATGCCTTCTGTGAATACAGAAAGTCTTAACGTTGTGATTTCTCTCAGTTTAGGAGTAGTAAAGTTGGGACTCCTAATTTTAGGACTCTTAAATGCCTTCTGTGAATACCGAAAGTCTTACAGTTAGGATTTTTCTCAGTTTAGAAGTAGTAAAGTTAGGACCCCTAACAGTTTCCTGAATCATTCTGAGTAACATTCACAGAGAAACATAAGCTATGGCGGTACACCAGAGACTTGAGGCCATTCCTGTTCAGGTTCATGAATAGGAATTACCATAAATAATATCAGAAACTGTGGGCCATAACACCCGGGGTTTGCAGACTGTTAAACTGCATCTCAAAGTCAAAAGTGAGACTGAGGGATCCGGAAGGAGAAACTACCTGAAACTAAAGAGCAACATAAAGCAATACAGCAAGAAAGTGACTGTATCTCCATAAACTCTGGAGACCAGTGGTGGTGGTGGTTACAATTTGAAGAACTGTGATGAACTGAAAAACCCGGACCAGTATCAGTATTCTTCATGTTCTTTTCATGACTCTGATGGTACAAGAACAGAGAGAAGTGGACTGACCAAGTATTGCAGAAAAGACAAATATAGCAAAATGAAAGGTGAATCAGAACTAAAAGCTGAGGTTAGTGTAAAAAAATAAAAAGAAAGGCCCTGACTCCAAGACACACTTAAAACACACTTAAAAAAGAAAGAAATAGCTAGACAAAATAAAAAGCATGCCATGCATACATATCTGGAACAGGACTTGGGCGATAGTGACAATAGTAACCCATACTCTCCAGGACAAACTGATTGAAGAATATATACAAGTTTTAACCCCAAACAGAGATGTAAGTCCTACAAAAAGGGTTTATGATGCCAACATACAAATTGAGGGCGACATACTGTGCACAATTAAACAGCTATCTGACTGCATTTATCTGATGCTTATGACATTATTCCTGCTTAGGATGACTGTCCTCCAGTCTTTATTAGGGAAGTGCATTTTGGGAAGAAGGTGATCAAAGTAGCCTTTTCATCTTTAGTACCTGAAGATTAAGGAAGATATATATATGTGGGTTCTAAAACAGGCCCCAGCCCTGTAGAGAGCTCAAGTGGGTTGGGATAAAGATTCAATTCCACAAGTCATTCCCCTGAGGAGTGAGCCCCAAATATAAGTTCAATATAGTCTCTAGCTAGCAGCAAAGCACATCTTAATAAACAAATTTAAGTTAGGGGTAGTGTCAGGACTTTATGTCTCCTTGTAATTCAACAATAAATATTCCTCTTTTTCTCCTCTTAGAACCAGATTGATCCTACAGAATAGTCTTAGACTATGAGAATTTAAACACACAGACGCATACTGACGTAGTTCAAAATGCTCATGTAAAAACAAACAGAGCACCTGAAAGTTAGTATCTAACCTCTTTTACTTTTAACAGACAGTAGATTACATTTAAGATATTGCCAATGGGCTATAGAATAACCTTGGCTTGATTGCAACATGCATTATGATGGTCTCACATCAGATCCTGAGCTGCTATCTTACACAGATGACATTCGTTGAACAGGCTCTATCGGAAAGATACCTCAGATTTTGTTGCCTTCCTTTGTTGAATATGTTTGTATTGGTTTTTACAAATATGTGCAATTTTTCCCTGCTAAAGAGTGGTAAACATAGTATAATTGGCCTACCCCCTGATAGGTACATTTAATTTACTTGTAAGTCTGTAGCATATGGTACTACATGTACCCTTGGACTGTAAGTTAAATGATGCTAGGGGGCTGCAGCACTCAATGTGTTCCCACTAAAGTACTCTTTTCAAAACATGTCTCAGGCCTGCCACTACAGCCTGAAGTGCAGTTGTAAACTGCCCACTCGACCTGGAATGATACATTGTTTGCTAGGCCTAAGATTTCCTTTTAAATACTTATGTCATCCCTAAGGTAGGTCTAAACAATCATAGGGGTAGTTGCATAGCATTCAAAAGTAGAAAATGTGTGTTTAAGTTTCATATGTCCTGGCAGTGAAACACTCCTAAAGTCGTATTTCACTGTTCTAAGGATACATCTCTCATAGACCAAGAGTGGGTTATCTTAGTACACTTAATATTAGCTAACTTCAGTTTGGGACTAGAAAGGGAAGTGGTGTTTAGACTCAAATAAATTGTAATTTAAAATCTTCAATTATGAAGTAAGATTTTAAGTTTCTATTCTAAAAATGCCACTTTTAGAAGGTTAGCATTTTTCTGTCCTAAATAAAGTGTGCTTTTCTACCTGTGTTCGGGGTAGCATGTCTGCAAACGGCTCTCCTGTGTTTGTTTGTGTGTTGCTTCTAGACACTGAGACAGACGATGCATAGGTGTGGAGGAAGAGAGTCGTCCTGACAGGATGCCTGGGAAGGAGATGTGTCCTGCCCCAATTATACTTCAAAGGACCCTGCCTGCAGCACACAAAGGAGCATGACACCAGGCATTTTGAATGCCTTTGTCACCCAAGACAGTTTGGAACCAAACCTGGAGGAAGGGTAAGATCTGACCAGAACCAGTTTTGGGGGTAGGTCAGGGAAGTCCCCTACAGAAAGTCTGGCACCTGGTATGAAATTGGGACTTTAAGAACCTTTCATCAAAGCACTCCCTGACCTGTGGAAGATTCAGAAAAAGGACTGCCCTTGTCTGCAGAAGACCTGTCCTGTTGTTTAAAGAAGAAATCTTGGACCTGCTTGCCTTGAACCCAGGCTCTCCAGAGTGACTCCATGGGTCAGTTTGCTGACCTCCTGTTTGAGCTGCAGGGGCACATCAAGCTTCAAGACAATTTCCTGCAGCCGCTCAGTTGGCCAGCACCAACTGGACATGCGTGCACCTGCCTGAGTCCTGCTACTGCCCACTGCGGAAGTGAGGCCTGATTTTTAAGAGGTACAGTAAGGTCATGCACCCTTGGCTGGCACAGTGGGTCATCCTCTTGAAGAAAAGGTAAAGACATAAGTTTTCGTCTCCTCACAATTGCATAGGGACCTCTTCATGCTGAGAATCAAAAGCCATTATGACTATCAACAGGAAGCCCCAGCAGGACTGTCTCTTTGCATTGAAAGCAACCATCCATGAGGACTGCCAGCGTGAACCTTCAGCGAGTCCTACTCTTTGTGCTGACAGTGACAGCCAGCATCGACCACCAATGTGAATCTCAAGCAACTATCGGCTCTTTGCCTACATCGCTGACCATCCAAGATGTCTGACTTCCTCCTCCACTAACAATGACCACATTGCGGCCAATTTAAATGAAACTCTGCGCAGACTTGAAAAGGGGACTTTTCAGCTGGACAAACCCGTCTCCTGTATTTTATCCGACTTTGCTGTCAACCTGAACTTGTGGCATTGTCCTGTCCAGTGAGACCAGATAACCGCAAGTGATATTTCTTGCATTGTGTTTTCACTTTATTACTGATTGAGTGGCGCATAAATACTATACACATTGTCTCTGAGTTAAGCCTGACTACTTTTGTGCCAAGCTACCAGATGGTGAAGCACAAGTTAATTTAGAGACTTTTGCGACTAACCTTGAAAAAGATTATGTTTATTATTTGATTCTTCACATCTTAACCAATAACTTAACTTTTTACAAGATTTATATCACAGACAATGATTTAAACACAGACTTGTCTAGGGTGGACTACACTCCCCGCACATAACTGCTTGGTGGTACTGACAGGGCTGTGGTGCAACTGGAAGTTCTTCCTCAGTATAGCATATTGAACAATTGCTCTCATGGCTAAGAAATCTGACCCCTGCAGATCTGGTAAATCACACAATTCCGATCATTTAGAGTCCAATGCCAGGCTTTCAGATTTTTCTGCAATCAAAAGAACTAAGCATTGCAAATATACAGATATATCCACTATAATATTGATTACCTTCTTCAGATAAAATAGCAATCCCCTATTTACTACAGGTTAGTCAAGCTTGACTCTTTTGCTATGTCTGCTCTGGAGTATGTCTTGATTACTCACAACCATTTAATGAGGAAAGCAAAGGAATAATTGAACGAGCCAACAGTATGCTTAAATAAATCCTGACTGCTAGGGTGTTAAGTTCAGCACTGAATTGGTTCCAACATTTGTATGGAGTTCAGAGAGCATTAAATAACTTGCCTTGAGAAGTATTGTGTAGTCACACTTCAAATAAGATGCATGCCCTTTGGATATTTTTGTGTACCTGACCTAGATAATCTTGGGAGGGGGGAAGAAGACCAATATTTAAATATTTTATGGAGAATGCAAGAGTTAAGAGACAAGTGATCAAAATAGAAACATACTGAGTCCATCACCAGTAAAGAAAAGTGTCTAGTCCCAAAGAAATCCCTGATAACCAAGTATTTGGGCTCTCTTACACACACCTGTTCCAGTTCTTCACATAGAAGGCAGTCAAACTGTAATCCAGCCTTCATTGCTGGGTTAAAAAAAAAGAAGGGTGTCCATTGATCAAATTTAAAATATTATGCTGCTGATTCTGTACATCAGATGCCTTCTGACATCAAGAGTTCATCAGAGTAAAGTCTCACTACATCTCCCTGCTATGAAGGAACTACACCAAGAAAGAGTACAGTGATGATAAAAGCTTGAGTCCCAATCACAGCATTGCCAAGCCTCCTGTGTCTCCAGCTTCACACCAAGTAAGATGCTGCCATTTTAATAGTTGCAACTATTCCAATTAATGGTGTTGTTTACTGTGAACTCCCCACATCCGCACAGTTCCAGTATCACTTAAAATAATACATTTGCAAGAAAAAACACTTTATGAAATGACTCTGAACTTAAAATGAATTATGTACTGATAAATTCAACAGTCACTCAACACCATTGATGTATCTGTTCTTAGCATTGGTTCTTTGAAAGGTACTGAATACAACAGTGGTCTTACTTCTAGATTGCTACAGGATTGTGTTTTCTTGTGATGTGGCTCATATTGTTAATTGTTGCTTTGGCATTATTTAATGGATATTATGTTCACGATAAGACTGTGTTACGTCCTGTGGTTTGACAACTACAACCACATACTTCCTCCAACAGAGCTCAACGAGACCTCTATCAAGCAAATATTACAAAGCTACCTTGTGCCCGATGGCATAGAGTGGGACAGGTTTCCATATGAAAAAATGGGACTCACAGACATTCTTTGTATCCTATGCTTTACAATTTTCAGTGGATGACATAGTTGTTCCTGGTACCTTTTAAGATTTTTGGGACATTAAGACTTTTACAAATATGATGTCTGTTTTACCAGCATACACAACTCTTGATAATAATAATAACAATTTGTATCCGGAGAGTTATAATTTGATGTATAGTTTTCACCACTATGAACAACATTAAATACACAGAACTACCTATACACAAGAAGTTACAATTTCACACAGTGCGAACACTGCCAGAGCCCGCCTTTAAATAGCCAACCACATTTCTTGAAAACATGTCTTTATTTTAAAGCGCTTATAGGTCAGATCCTTATTTACTTCTCACGAACCAGCAAACAGAAAAGAACATGATTATCATCAATATGTTAATTTAGTCTCCTCATTTCTTTAAGAATTTTGCCAAAGAAAGGCTATGAGTATTAGGAATAAAATACTCATGAGAAAAGTGTTTGAGGAACAACGTTTTGGCAAGTACAGGGTAAAGAAGGCATGCTTAAAGCATATATAATACCCAGAAAAGTATTTTTTTACTAAACAAAGCTACCCAACAGACAACATGTCTAGAATTTGGAACCATGAAAGAGTTTAAAAAAACCTCCACCCCAAAAGTCAATTTAGCAGAATTACCAAATTGGCAAATGAAAGAAAACATGACTGATTTTGAACTAAATATTATGATCTGAAATGGAACGTATAACTGCACTAAATTATAACCTGAATTTATAGTCATAAGTCCTCTTGAAGTAGACAAATGAATGAACTGATTTTTTTCCAATACTCCTGGTCCTCCTTGGTTAATTTCCCAGACCCCGCATGTAACAGGTATACACCTGGAACCGTCACCATATATAAGGTCAATCAAGCAATAAATCAAAGATTTATAAAGCGTGACTACTCACCTGTGAGGGTCTCCAGGTGCGGGGGGGATGCTGGGCTGTTGGTCCTTCTGAGTGTGAAGGATCATTCAAAGAGCCAGGTCTTGAGGTTCTTCTTGAACTGGGTCAGCAACACGGATTGCCTGTGGTGGAGGGTAAGGAAGTTCTAGGGTGCGTTAGGCAGAACTGAGTTTTCTGGTGGGTACGCGGATTGCAAATCGGTGTTTCAGGTACGCTGGTCCTGTGTTGTGGAGAGCTTTGTAGGCATGTGTGAGGAGCATGAAGGTGATTCTCTAGTTAAGAAGGAGCCAGTGGAGTTATCAAAGGTGTTGCATAATGTGGTGGCTGTGGCCGATGTTGAGGACAGTCTGGCAGTGGCGTTTTGAATGTTTTATAGTTTCTTGAGTTATTGCTTGGTGACGCCTGCGTAGAGTGCATTGCTGTAGTCGAGTCTCCTGATGAGTGCGTGGGTGACAGCCTTTATAGATTCTGTGGGGATCCATCTGAAGGTCATTAGAAGCAGGCGCAATGTGTAGAAGCAGACTGAGGAAACTCTGTTGATTTGGCTGTTCATTGTGAGTGATGAGTCCAGTATGATGCCATCGTTGGGGTGTGGAGGATCATTCAAAGAGCCAGGTCTTGGGAGGCTAGGGTGCGCTGGGCGGAACAGAGTTTTCTGGTGGAAACGTGGAATGAGAATCTGTGTTTCAGGTACCCTGGTCCTGTGTTGTGGAGAGCTTTGTAGGGATGTATGAGGAGCTTGAAGGTGATTCTCTTGTTAACCAGATGGCAGTGGATTTGTTGAAGTTGTCACATGATGTGGCTGCTTCGGGGGATGTTGAGGATCAGTTTGGCAGCTGCATTCTGACCGTTCTGTAGTTTCTTGATCTGCTGCTGGGTGACACTAGCGTAGAGTGCATTGCCTTAGTCGAGTCTGTTGGAGAGTGCTTGGGTGACAGTCTTTATGAATTCTGTGTTGACCATCTAAAGGTCTTTTGAAGCAGGTGGAGTTTGTAGAAGCAGGCTGAGGAAACTCCTTTGATTTGGCTGTTCATTGGGATCAATGAGTCCAGTATGATGCCAAGGTTCGGGCGTGCATGTTCCTTGGGGGTTGGAGGGGGTCCCAGAGTGGCTGGCCACCAGGAGTCGTCCCAGGTTGAAGGAGTGGGGCCCAAGATGAGTACTTCAGTCTTGTCTGAGTTGAGCTAGAGCCAGCTGTCTTTCAAACAGCTGGTGGTGGCCTTTATTTCGCATTGAAAGTGGTTCTGGCAGTTGTGAGTTCATTGGTGAGGGAGAGGATCAGCTCGGTGTTGTCAGCGTAGAAGACAATGTTGAGTCAGTTACTTCTGATGATGTCTGCGAGGAGGGCCATGCAGACTTTGAAGTGGGTGGGGCTCTGGAAGGAACCCTGGGGCACTTTGCAGCTGATCTCTGTGGGTTCAGAGAGGTACAGGGGTAATCTTACTGACTGAGTCCAGCCAATGAGGAAGGAAAGGATCCAGGCCAGTGCCTTGTGGTGGATGCCGGCATCATGAAGTCTTATGATTAGGGTGTGGTGGGAGAAGGCGTGAAAGGCAACCAAGAAGTCCAGTAGAAGACTGTGGACTGTGCCCAGGTCGAGGCAAGACCGGGGCGATGGCGGTCGTTGTCATTGGCGGTGAGGAGCGCGGTATCTGTGCTGTGGTTGCTTCTGAAGTTGGATTGGGAGTTGTCCAGGATGTGGTTCATTTCAATGAACTCAGAGGGTTGGCCGCTGATGGCTTTTTCGATAATCCTGACTGGGAAAGGGAGGAGGGAGATGGGTCTGAAAATCTTGAGGTCCGTCTGGTCTGAGGATGGCTTCTTCAGCAGGAGGTTGATCTTTGTGTGTTTCCAGTCACTGGGAAAGGTGGCCGTTTTGATGGATCAGTTAATGGTGCAGTGAAGCTAAGGGGTGATGGCGGCAACTGCTCTGTGGAATATGTGGTATAGGCAAGGATCTGACGGGGCACCAGAGTGGATGCTCTTCATGGTCTTGAGTGTGTCCTCTGTTGTGAGCAGGGTAAAGCTGAGCATGGTCTGTTAGGGTTCAGTGTGGTTGTGTGTGTTAGTGTCAGGCATAGTGGTGGGGTCTGTGGTATTGAAGCTGTCATATCTTATGGTGGAAGAAGGTGCCAAGTTTGTTGCAGAGGTAGTGGGAGGGTGGAACATCTGTGGTCCCGCTGTTGGGCCTGGCGAACTCCTTGGCAATGGCGAAGAGTTCTTTGCTGTTATCTGCGTTGGTAATGATTCTGTCTTGGAAAGCCGTGTTCTTTGTGATTTTGAGGAGGAGGTGGTGCGCGTTGAGGCAGATTTGAAGGTTGTGTGGGTTTCCTGGGTTTTGTTGTTCCTCCATCTTTTCTCAAGTCATCGACAGCGATGGACTTGTGGAGTGTTGCATGCCTGGTTTCTTCTTGAGGGGTGCCAGCGTGTCGCCACAGTCAGAGATCCATTGGTGGAGGTTGCATGCTGCGGTGAAGGCATCAGTTTGCTTTGGAAGAGTAGTTGTGGTGAGAGAATCAATAAGAAGTTATTTTGTGGCCTTGCCCCAGCTGCGATGAGAGGGTGATAAGGGTGGTGGTGTGTGGTGGGTGTTACGAAGGCGAGATGTACGCAGTGGTGGTCGGTCCAGAAGCATTTGGTGGTGTGGCTGTAGCTGATATTCCCATTGATGAAGAAAATGGGGTTGAGCGTGTGTTCAGCTGTGTGGGTGGGTACAGTGACAGACTGCTTGAGTCCAATGTTGGCGAGGTTCTCCAGTAGGGAGGCAGTGTTCGTGTCTCTGAGGTTGTCTAAGTGGAATTTGATGTCTCTGAGTAGGATGTAGTTGGTGGATGCGAGAACTTGGGGTGTGATGAGGTCTACAATGGCAATATTTCAACCAATATAAATGAAGGGAGCACAATATTGAGGGGATCCTGAGTTTCGAACATACAATATTGGAATTATGGATTCTGTGCATTATTTGACGATCTTTAGTGCCATCAAAGAATGTTAATGGAGTTTTCAACTTGAACTGCAAACTATTTGAGGTTTACGTCATTCTGTAGTTTTTCAACATAAGTGCTCACGTGACAATGTGTACTTTGTATTTCTAAACAATCCCCTTCCCTTGTACATTAATAGCTCAGTAATTTTTGGGTGATTTGAGTGGGTTAAAGTATCTTCCAAACGTGTCACTTTAAAAGATTTCTCATTCTTGATCGTGAATAAATGACCGTAAGTTTGGGTGCCTGGCTTTGAGAACTACAAACGAGCGCGAGCTTGCGTCATCCTGTAGTTCGGTACTTTGAATGCACACAAGATTGCGTGTATGGGGATTGTAGGATCACCACTGATTAAGTTTCGGATTCTGTAACTCAAGAGGTTGGAGTCTGTGATTTTCCATACATTAATCAAGGCGCACATTCCTCTCAGCTTGTGAGTGATCGTTAATGATTTTACAGGCAGACAACCAGCAAGGACCTGGAGCGCGCTAAAGAGTCCCCATGTTTGTGTTGCATAAATACGCTTCACGGACAACAGCAGGTGCCTCCCCCAAGACTCAGGTGCAGTCTTGAGGCACCGACGGTCAGGTATGGGTAATTTAGATCTTTTTTAACCTTTAAACAAACGAGTGGTTTATTCACTACTAGGTGTCTGTATTCTTGTGTTTTAGACCTGGCATGTTGTACGATCTAGATTAACATGAGGGGCCTAAAAGGGCTTATGAGTTGTGTTAGCCTTGGGGCACATGCTTAGGCCAAGATACATTTGACCATTAAGACTTGCTGTCCCATTCAGGGTTTATATAGATCGTGCATATTTCTTAAGTTGGTGTACTCATGCAATAGCACTTTCTTTACTAGCCTGAAGGAACAAGATATCATTAGGTTTGTTTATGCAGACCGCTTGCATTCAAGAATGTGTCTGAATGATTACTACTAGTAATGAGGGGTAGTGCTGCTGAGCACAGACAGATACAGCTACAAATAGAATTGGTTTTTCAATGTTTAAAGTTTACATGTGGGTTTTAGGTGCAGAGGGCTCCAGATAGGCACTTCCAAGTTCAACCTAATAATGGAGGATATTGAGTTAGAGGATTTGAGGCGGTTTTTGGGGCAATGGATTTAGTGAGCAGTGGCCCCCCAAACTCTCTTTTGTCTGCCTTTTTCCCTCTACAGAGCGGGGCCTCGACATCCTGAGCATGGTCCATGAGAGGTGAGGTCCAGTCCCCCGCACAGCTGGGTGAGAAGAATTTAGATGTAATTTAGTAATTGACAAATATGAATTGAGGAGACAGTGGTGTTTTGGATAATTAGGTGAAGTGCATTATGTTCACACTTTGTTATACATTTGTTGTAGATGTCACTCTACATCCACTGATTCAGAGGAATAGCATCTTTAAGGTTGTATTTATTCCAACCAGTACTTTATACTTTAATATTTATCACATTTTTGGCAGTAGCAAGAGTCTTCAGAGCAGAAGCCCTGACGAAAGCCGAGGGACTGACAGCCCATAAGGCAGAAACATGTTGGCCTTTTTTTCCGACAGCTATTTGTTTTGACTGTTGTTTGCACTGTTCTGTTTTTAGTTAGGGGATGTGTTTATTTTCTGAATAAAAATATTAGCGTTTGGACACATCACTCTATTTTAACTCACCACATTTTCATTTTGTTTATTGCACTGCTTTTTCACTTAACATAGCCATCTATGATTAGCTGTTTTATGCTGTTCCACATGTACTGGTGGACAAGATCCAGTCCATATACAACTGAATGGTAAGTGGTCCTGATGATCAAGGGACTTACGATATCATGAGCTGGATGACCATATGATATGACTGATCACTGAGTCCATTTGATGGTGATCCACACATTGTTGTTGGATCTTGCTTAACTTGCACGGTACCTCTTTGTTCTCACACACTCAGTTTCTTCTCTTTAATTTTCTTGTGAAATTACTTGGGCATCTCCTTACATACAGTAAAGTTAAGGATAGTTGGCCATAAGGTGGATTTGTGTGGTATGTTTGTGGAGGGATCACACATTGAAGAGGATGCAGTTGATTCGGTCGGGTCTGCTGTTAGTCACCTGGGCAACAAGAGGAGCTTGCTTGGCATGGATGAAGGCGTGGTTGCAGATCCGGCAGGTGAATGGCCCATGCAAGGGGGTAGGCCGTGTGACGTCCAGGGTTGAGGGTGACCAGGGTGCTGGTGCCGTAGTGGTGGAAGGTCCGAGAATCAGGGTTCCTGGCACTGGGCGAGGTACAGGCACAGACGGCTGCTGCGTGCGCCCACTGAAAAACTGCAGAGCAGTGACACTCTACCACTGGACTACCAGGGATAAGGTGCAGGCAGAGGCCTGCAGGTGGAGAAGGGCCCTAAAGTCATGACCTCTGGGACAGCAACAGCTGGGACAGCAGTAACTACCAAATGGAGCTGCGCTGTGAAAGTAGCAAGTCCACTAAAGGGTTGGCGGAAGCCCGCCATTGAGTAGTGCTGCTGGGGGGCTGGACAGCTGCGAGGTGGGAAAACACAGGAGCGGAAGGGAAACTGGAGGGGAGCATGGCAGCTGGGAATTGCAGCGGCAGGGTTGATGAGAGATGGAGGTAAATGAAAAAAGAAAAAGGGCAGAGAAAGCAAACAAAAAGAAAAGAATATGAAATGAAATGAAATGAAATGAAATGACAAAAAGGGCAGAGAAAGCAAAGCCTAAAAAGGCACAGACAGTCAGAATAAAGGAGAGAGAGACAAGCAAAAGAGCACGGAAAGATAGACTGAACAAGCTGAGATATATACTGAAGGGCAGCCAGGCAGTAGAGCAGTGACGCTTTGCCACTGGACCGCCAGGAATGAGGCGCAGGCAAGGGCCTGCGGGTGGAGGAAGGCCTCGAACTACTGACCTCTGGGTCAGCAGCAGTGGGGATAGCAGCTGCTATCAGACAGAGCTGCACTATAAAAGGAGCAAGTCCTCTAAAGGGGTAGTGCCGGTAAACTGTGCCAGTGTTGGTTAGCATGTTCCAGCTTATTGACTGTGAAGGAGCAAGTCTCCAAAATTAATGAATATATGGATTTTCTGATTTCTTCATGGGACCCCACTCCACTTAATTTAAATGTTTTATAAAAGCAGCAGCATATGTCACCGTATTTAATGGTAACAGAAACATACGGAATCCCTGACAACTCCTGAGGCGGAAAGCCAGGAGCATTGTTTGCTTGTTTTTAACCATTGTTTTTTAAATTACTGTTTGGGCATTTATCCCTCTCATTTCCCACTTCTCCCCACCGCATTTCCAACTCACCCGTACAGCCGATTAGGCGCTGTAGCCGGGTGCGGTGAGGATCGCCGACATCTCGGGGGAAGCCCTAGTTGACGGTGCAGTCACATGGCCACGCCCACTCGCACCAGTATTTAAATGCGCCATTAGCCTCGTGCGCCACACATACGGAATCCCTGACAACTCCTGAGGCGGAAAGCCGGGAGCATTGTTTGCTTGTTTTTAACCATTGTTTTTTAAATTACTGTTTGGGCACTTATCCCTCTCATTTCCCACTTCTCTCCACCGCATTTCCAACTCACCTGTACAGCTGATTAGGTGCTGTAGCCGGGTGCGGTGAGGATCACCGACATCTCGGGGGAAGCCCTGGTTGACGGTGCAGTCGCACAGCCTCGCACACTTCTCACTAGCATATGAGGATGAACCTCTCCCGACCGCGCAGCGGGTGTGCCGGCAGCGCGCCAAAGGCAAGCCCGTCTGTGCCCGTCCGCGCTCGGCCGGGATCCGGGGCCCCTCACTCTGCCCTTTTCATAAATTACTCCTCCATACAATTGCAGGCATGCCAAGGTAATTGGCCTATTAGCAATTCTACCTTGGCCCGAATCGAAAATCTTGGAATTTTACAGTTAAACTATATCACTCCATTGGCTCACATGCTTGGGTCACAGATATCCACACCGCCTCCTACCAAATCATAATCTTCCCCCCAGTTTCACGTTAGCCCTCCTCCCGTGGCTTCGGCCTACCTCCTTAACACCCGCTCAGTAGTTAAACATCAACTGGAGCTTTTCGACCTCCTGGACACAGCCAAGCCTGATTTTTTGTTTCTCACCGAAACCTGGTTTCTACCCGATTCCTTGCCTGATGTCCTGGCGGCTTTGCCTGGCTCGTAATATGCTCTTCGTGCTGATCGCCCGGAGGGGAAGGCCGGCGGTGGAGTGGCTATGATAGTTCGCTCTAACCTTCAGTTTCAACTTCTCCCCTACCCCTCCATTACAGCAGTTGACTTTCTAATTGCCCGCTCCACCAACCTTGCGGTCCCTCTCACTTGCGCGCTTTTTTACCGACCCCCCCAAGTCATGCCCCATTTTATTCCATCCATTCAGGAACTGCTGGCCACTTTGGTGGTCAATAACTCCTCTGTGCTGATATTGGGAGATTTTAATTTTTGGCCCAGCGACCCTCTTGAAGACCAGTCGTCTAGGGACTTCACAGAATCTCTTCATTGTCTCAATTTCACTCCTCATATCACCGTCCCTACTCACATACATGGCCATATTCTTGACCAGATGTGGTCAGCCAACCTGTCAATTTCACTTGCCCAGTTCTCCCCTGTACCTGATGGGATCATTCCCTGATTTCCTTTTCCCTTGAACTTGGTGCTGCAAATATTCTCCCCCTCCCAAAAAAAGTTTGGGCTCGGAATTGGAACCGCTTGGATTCTGCTGCTCTTTGCCGCTCCCTAACGGCCTCGCGCCCCGTTCTGGCGGATACCTCTCCTAACTCCCAGGTGGCCGACATTAATAGCTGTCATATGCAACATACTAGGACTGGCTGGTCCAGTACTCAAACGCTTATAAGTCACTAAGTTGTATTCCCCCTCAAAATTTGTTTTTCTCATGGTTTGAATGTAATATATTTTGTTGTCTGTGTTTAAATGTTTGATGCAAAAATGTTTTAAATTGTACATAATGTTTATGTTTGAAGCTTGTACTAAGTGCATTTAGTCCTGTAAATATTGTGCATGTATTGTCCTTCTTTCTGTTATAAGTTCTCGAAAAAGATAAAAAGTATAAAATAATGGACACAAAGTAAATATTGTCTTAGGGAAGTCACAATAAATTGGTTTCTTTCCCTATCAAAGTATTGACTAAGTAATTGTGGTTTGGGCACTGTGTGTTTTTGCGATATATCCCTTATCAGCATCCCTGGCAAGTATTTTCCCCACAGCTCCTCCCGGCATTGAGAAGTCTCCATCTGCTAGATCCACCTTCAGCCAATACTGTCTCGCAACTAAGCATGGGCGGAAAATCCGTTCCGCTCGCGGATTTCGCGGATTTTCGGTAAATTCGCAATCCGTGAGATTTGCGAATTTCCCGCAAAATTCGCGAACGGAAATCCGCAAATGGGGATTGGGTCAAAAGTTCAAGCTGACTTTTGTAACTCTTTTAGAATGGCGCCAGCAAGCTGCCAGAGCCATTCTAAAATAGTTACAAAAGTCAGCTTCAACAGGAAGCTCTATTAGATAAAGTAAAGCAGGTGCTGCTCAAATTCAGTTACACAATCATTAATCACCCCCAAACTTGGGGTGATTAATGATTGAGTAACTTAATTTGACCTTCAACTGGAGCACCTGCTTTACTTTATCTATTAGTGCTTCCTGTTGAAGCTATTTCTAGTTATTTTAGAATGGCGCTGGCATCTTGCCGGCGCCATTCTAAGTGGGGCTGAAGGCAGAAGGGCACAGAAGTGGGACAGAGGGCAGAAGGAGACAAAAAATTAGTGGGGCAGAGGGCAGAAGGGCACAGAAACAAGTGGTAGAGAGGGCAGATGGGCATAAAAAACAAGAGGGTGGCAGTGATTAGGCAGGCAAAAAAAAAAAAACGAGAAATTGCAAAGCGCCTCGCGAACACACAAAGCGCCTCGAGAACACCCGCGAACACGCAAAAATAAAAAAATCCGCAAATTCGCGAATTTTGCGGATTGCCAATTTGCAAATCTGCAAATTTGCGAATTGCCGATTCGCAAAATTCGCCCATGCTTACTCGCAACTTCCATATTATTTAGTTTCCCTTGATATAGAGACTCTTCCAGTTCATTCGAGCCACCCATCTCAATGCCCAGACTCAGAGTGCAGCTTTTTTTATTAAGAATCTTTAATTAAAGTTTTACACAATAACAATACTGGTGTGCAACCAATACCAGCACAAATAATCATGTAGTCATAAAACATGGTGGGGCAGTTCTAGAAATCGGTCCAACCACTGATCCCCCTTCCACAAGCATTGCATAAGTATAACAGACATTTAATCCAGCTCCTCTTCGGTTCCTGCCTGGCTGCCCACTACTGATGCACTTTGGGTGCCTGACTGTGTGCCACGGACCAGTAGATCATGAGAGAGTTCCCTCCAAAGCTTTAAATCATTCTCTTATTTCTCATTGTTGCAACACCTCTTCATGTGCACCACCTCAGCTAATTTCCATGCGTGCACATCTCATATCCATGCCAAGACATCAGGCGCCCGCACCCCCATCAACACAAAAGCAATTCTTCACCACACTAGCCCTGAAAGTAAAGGCTGGAGTCTATATACTATCTTGCTTTTCTTTTTAGGTTTCTGTATTAACTCTAAAAGGGTATGGAGGGTGTCAATTGCACTTGCTTATTCACACTGCCTCTGATCGGCTGCACCACCTCTCTCCAGAGCTACTGACCTCAGGGCATTCCCAAGCCAAGTGCAGGAAATTAGCCTCTTCCTTGTGGCACCTAGGGCATGAGTTGGACCTATTTGGAGCCATGCTATGTATTTTCTCTGGCGTCATATATGTGGGGTGCATGTAGAGAATTAACCGGAATCAGGCATTACAGGAGACTCTATGCGTGAGTGTACCCACCTCCATCAAGTCCTTCTCCTCCAGTGGCACCTCCAGGTCTGTGTTCCAAGTGGCAAAAGACTCGGGAGGGGAGCATGTAATCCTCCCTCATGAGACCAGCTTTTAACTTGAAGATACTTAATCTGGATAGTTTACCTTCTACCACTTTCAAAAGCTCATCCCAGGAGAACAGCTCGCCATCTTGGAATAGTTTGCCCCATTTGTGGAAACCTGCCTCCCTAATTGGAAATGCCAATCTATCCTTATTCTAGTACGGGGAGCCTTGAGAGTCCCAGATGGGTGCATATCTGCTGAAGTTGGGGAGACTAGTATCCTTCCTGATGCAACCCCATAGCTCTGCCAAATCTTGCAGCACCTTAACCCTCACCTTCTTGTAGAGTTTATGATCACCACATTTCCCCAACCGGAACGTCTGTTAACATAGACATAAACATATTTCCTATCTCAAAGGTGTCCGGGCTAGTTAACAAAATTTTGTCATTCTTTAATAGAATAGCTAATGCATAAGACTGGAAATATGGAAGTGTCAACCCCCCTTTTTCTCTTTTCCGTAGTAGCTTTTAAACCAGGCAATACGTGCCTCCTTTGAGGCCCGGGTAAAACTATTCTTCCTACCCTGTAGCTTATCTAAACTCTTCTTCTTGATCATCAAAAGAATTGCATTAAAGATAAACATAAATGTGGGGGCGTGGCTTCGCCTGGCTGCAAGATAGATGCACTTTGAGTGACTCTGCAGGCTGAGCGAGCAATCCAATATGATCCTGCGGACAGTGGACGGGTTACCTGTTCTATACTGGTGGCGCAAGTTGCTGTCTTCACGCTAGAGCTTGGCATACCTGTGGCTGTACTTTGGGCACCGAGATCCTGCAGGCCACAACCTGGCCACTGCCTGGGTGGCCCACTGAGTTACCCAGAGCAGGGAGGGCATAATTGCAGACCAACCGAAGGAGAGGGATTTCGCGTTAGAGGAAGACCCCATGGAGGATGGCAGTGTGAAGGTGACGGGCACGGAACTGCGAGTGCAGTTGCTGGTGTTCGGCATGCTGCAGAAGGCTGCCAGAGACAAACATGCAGCAGGGATGGCCTATGGAAGCCACGAGTGCTTGGTGCTGAGGGTGGCATTGTGTCTTGGGGAGGTACGTGACAGATCCCAGACACTGTGCCCATACTACGTGCACCCATTTGGGGTTGCTGTTTTGGATCTGTAGCTCTAATCCCGATCCTGTCTTAGTGCCCGCAGGAAGAAAGCCCTCGCAACAGAGCCCCACATTAGCAGGTGAACATTCTAGGCTGGGACTGAGGCGGCAAAAGGAAGGACACACCTGCATTTCCCCAACTGTATGACATTACTCTCCTGGGGCCTCATTTATGATAAGTGACGCATCGCTGCGTGAAAACAGCGATGCGTCACTTTTCACTGCGCACTCCTTGCGACACCAATGATGCGTCATATTTAATGTATGACGCATCATGTCCAAGGACTTACAGATACGTCAGTATTTCTGATGCATCTGTAAGCGCAAAAGTGACGCATTGCTGGAGTGTGTCACAAAAGTGACGCAACTCCAGCAATGCGTCCTTTCACATGGGGCAAGCCCCGTGTGAAAGGGCTTGCGTCAGTCTTACGCCTGCTGTGAGGCAGGCGCAAGATTTTGACGCAACAGCATTCTAAAAGTGACGCAGTGAAATCTCATAGATTTCACTGAGTCACTATTACGAGGCTTTTTGCGGGGGAATGCCCCTCTGCATACATTATACCTGATGCAGGTATAATGTGGCGCAGGGGTTTAAAAAGTGACGCATCTACTTAGATGCGTCACTTTTTAAATATGGCGCAACAAGGCGCATTTTGTACGCCGCTGGTGCGTCACAAAAAGTGACGCACCGGCGGCGCAAAACTGACGCAAGGCCTCATAAATAAGGGCCCTGGTCCCTAAATGCAGAGGACACACTGAACATACTAGACCCTTTGGGCTGGAGAGCGGAATTGAGGGTCAACTGTATAGAATTCCCCCATGTGGTAGCCTCGGTGCTGCCATCAATAAACAACGCTTCCCACTGGGCGCTGGGAGGAACAGAAAAGACCAAACTCAGGCTACTGCGCTGCGTGCCCTGTGATGTATTTCGTACGATTGACAGGCTGCTTGCAGGCTTGATTGGGCTGTTGAGGTGGGCGTAGTACCACATAATCCGCTGCTGCCTCCCTGGCTCGCAACAGCACGGGGAAGACACCCCTGTCCTGACCTGCTACATTCTCCTGTCGTGCACGTGCTGATCCTGGAGGGAAAGACTGAACAAGATCTCTGGGGGACTTTGCAACGTATACCTGTAGTGGTGAGGCAGGGGTGAGCTGGGGAGATGCCTTTGGTCCCAACGGCACGGACTGGCAAGTATTTACTGTGTCAACCAAGAATAAAGAGAGCTCAATAGGGTGGAAAATCCTTTTCCCACCAAGTCGCCAGATTATGGAACTCTCTGCCCCCTGTACTGGGCTCACAAAAATCTAAAATGTGCTTTACAAAGGCTTTAAAAACTTGGCTTTTCTCTGGGTACTAAACTTGCTCTCTTCGCTCTCTCTGTACTACAGCGCCAAGATGCCGCGGCATTCGAGTGCTTTATAAATATTCAGTCAGTCAGTCAGTCTATAGTACTGACTTCTGGCTTCACATTTCTTCCCTGTTGTGTCTCTGCATGAGCACATCCACAGGACTCTGTGCCACTCGACACATTGTTGCAAAGGACATCCGAACCTTACTCAACCCTGAACAGTTGTTTGACCACTGCAGCTTTTGAGGCGGGAGCACCTGCCTGGTGAGCCCATGTCCCCAAGGGATCATTCCTGAAGCAATTGATGCTATGTTACAGTTGGGGTTTTGTGGAATGATAGGGTAAGTTGACTCAACCTGATTGGGGGGTTGGTGTGCGTGGTGGTAGGGCTGTTAGGGGATGTGGTACTAATGTTTCCTCATAGGACCTTATTAGACATTCAACACAAAGCCAAGACGATGCTAGGCATTACCTCTTTCTGCACGCCACTTGGCAGACAATGACTGTAATCTTGTCAAAGCATCACACAAAGTACATTCCATTGGCAGATCTAGATATGTATCCCCACGACTTGACATCATGACTTGTGTCTCATACTGTAGTGTAGTTCCTAGTTTCCCACTAGGCCCTGCGCATTGGAATAACATAAACAGTAGTATCGACGTGGAACTGCGGATATTCCAGGCCTCCACTGACTATGCTAAACTTAATTGGGTTGTGTTACCAACTAGCTCAGAGGTCACTGGAAACTTTCTTCTCTGCATAGGAAGTGATCAGCTTCCTTGGCACAGACAAGAAGGGATTCAGCTTTCCAACAACCGTGCAACATGACAACTTTGCTCCTCAGATCAAGAGTCGATCTCTAGGGTCGTGTGAAACAATAGACATAGATTTCACTCAGTCAGTCTAGTGCAGTTTACTTTCACAGTATGTAGAGAATAGAGAGACGGGCGTTTATCAATAAAGGGTTAACATTTATTGAACAGTCTTTCTTCTCGTACAAGAGAAATGTATTGCCACAATTGCAATAACTGTTATTATAAAAAGTACGTACAGTAAGATAAGTATTGCGAAATAGAACTGTAAAAGCATTGATATGGTTTCTTAGCCATACAATGGTTTAAAAGTAATAAAACATATATACAGTCGTATATACATTAGGCTAACATACTCAACTGGTGCTTCTAACTAAGCCTACCCCAGTGTGCCTGACCTAAGCCTAACACGTGAGAAGGGGGAGTAAGTAAGTAGCTTAAGTTAAGTTGGTTTTGCCAAGGTTTGTTTCAAGAATTCTCGTCTAAGGGTTTAGTCAACACCATACCTCTGAATAGAATGATGGAGGATTGGTATCTCCTTCAGGGGTCTCTCTCGATATCCCAGTCACCCGCGAGGGTAAACCGGAAGCGCCGGGACTGGATTTCTCTGCACGAGAAATGCAGCGGCTTCTCTCAGCGCGTCGAGGAAGGAGGGGTGACAGCGTCCGCGGGCAGCTGGGCTGGATGTCTTCGCAGAGGACGGCTGCACGGCTCCTCAAGCGTACTGAACCATAGTTCGCGCTGTAGCGGCGATAATGGTAATCAGCAGCTTCACCACCACAGGATAGCAGGCTGCAGCGACAGAGTGCTAGTTTTTACCAACACGGGGTCATGCAGGCAGCTGGCATCAGCAACAGGTTCGCTCATTGCTTAAGGCAACGTTGGTAATATTTATACCTGACAGGTGCCGGGTTTGACGCAAGTTTGCTGGACATAAGACGTCAATTAAAGATGTCACTAGGAAGTGACAGTTATCAGTTGCTCATTAGAGTTCCATTACTAATCAAAACATAGCAAGCGGGGATTTCCAGGTTTGCTAAGTTTTTATCTTGTTGAAGAACTCGGAGTGTTATCTAGGAATATCAGATAGTGACTGCTGCTCTGTCATTGCACTAATTGGTCGCAAAGGAAGTAGCAGAGAGTCATGCTGGAATGTGGCTCTGTTCGTGTGAGGCCAGAGATGACTTTTCAGAAAATCGCACTTGAACGGTTATGCCAATATAGGGAATAAAGGGCTTTATAGCCGAATAGGGGCATAAGGTCACAGTATCGATCAGGAACCTAGATAAGCACGCAACACCCACTCCACGTCTACATGTCCATCAAAATTACTAAAACTAAAGCAATTAGATGTATGTGTAACATTGCCCACCCCAAAATACATAAATGCATTCGAAATAGGCGTACTTGTAATACATGGAATTTAGGTACTGTACGTTTTTTTAAAGCATAGTAACCATTCAAAAGGTATTGCATATGAAATCAATGAACGATTATGCAAAAAGAATTACACATGAAGTATCTCTGACAGAAGAAATGCGAGATAAATCATCACATAAAAATGCATTGTAATAACATGTGTGCTAGAGGCTGGTGTTATGTTGTTATGTCTCTAGATGTGTTTAGAAATAGAAGTGTGAAGCTTCTGTTCTCTAAGAATAGTTTTTACGTTAAGCAAAGAATTGTTCGTGCCAAAAAAGGGCCAATATTAAAAAAATTGTCCAATTCAAAGAAAAATATATTTCCAAAGCACCTGGCAGTTTTTGTTGATCAAAACTGAAGGCCGAATTCAGAGTTCATGGGAACGCTGTGTGTCGGAAAGCTTCTCAAAAGTTATTGTTTCTCTATGGGTGAGAACATCGTATCAGACAGGCTCGCAAAGAATTGGTCTACAAAATCAGGTGATAGTTCAACCAAAGTAGATAGCGCTGTAACTTGGCAGGTGTGAGAATGATTGCTGTCATCGAAGGCAGGACCAGCAATGCTCACAGAACGTTGTACCTGGATGATGTTGCTTTTGTCACTCGCTCCACTGTTACCACTTGGCTGTAGTACAGGAGTCTCCACGAATGCCGTCATCAGGATTGGTAGCCGCTGGGGACAACACAATGCGTGAGCCGTTATTGGACTTAGCAAAGTATCGACGTCCATTGGTACTGCTGATGGAAGTGAAAGACAGATGTCCAACACGCATTCCTCGCCGCAAAGCATACACCGTAGCACAGGTAAAATGCAATTTTGCCATATCGGTCTGAATGAAAGGAACCAGGTCATGTTTAGATCTCTTAGCCTGGCCAATCCGAGGACGTTAGTTATCCTGTCCCTGTAGCGCATTGCTAGGATTGTCTCTTCCATTCCCATGGGAGCTATGTCTGAGCCGAGGCTTGCCATAACGTAGCAGGATGGTCAAAAATAGAATCCCTGCGATGAGTCCCAAAAATAGTGGAATACCACCAAAGATGGAGTGCACAAAATTAGGAAAGATTCCCAAAATTGCCTGGAAGGGTGTTAGCAGTCCCGTAAAGACTGTCTTAAATATGCCTGGGATGCTTGTTGCACTAGACATGTTAAGGAGTTGGCTGAACATTTCTACGAAATGCACGGGGCAATTTGTTGATAAAAGGTCATGGACTTCAGTAGCCGTCCTTGCGACTAGAAGATCATACGTCTCTTTAGATGACGTTATAGGCACGGTTGTCTGTAAAAGCACAGATTTCATTTTGCTTAATGTATCAATTCGTATAGAATAGAGATTCAGACGAGGCCAGAGGGGAGTCACTATGTCTGGAGGCCCGCTCGGAAACAATGCTTGCATACAACATTTGACCATGGACGTTACTTGTACTAGATAACTTTTCCCTGGCGCGAGGCCACAGCACCTGTGATCCGTTCTAAGAATGTAACTCCCGTTTGCAAGTTGCATAAAGAAGGGCTCTATCTGAGTTGCAGGTGTGACTAGCTGGTGGCATGAGAGGTTGTTTGAATTTCCATCACATGCTCCGTGTAAATTAATACCCTGACACAAAAGTATACCGCTTAGTGAGTGTTTACAGTTGTCACCACTAAGAAATACATTTTTGTCGCTGTCACTATAGCAAGAATGAGTGTATGGTAATTTCCATTCGGATTTAACATATCCCTTACCCAATTGTTCATATTGGCCAGCAGGTATGTACTCAAGGCATTTATGAAATCGGAAAGTTGTTATCGGAATTGTGATAATTCCGTGTATTATCCATTCAATGACAGGGCTCTCTGATATTGTCAATGGTAATCTCTCGAGTTTCTCGATGCTCAAGATTGTATAGTCTGCTCCTTTCTGTGCCAAACTGATCTGTTTATCAGTAAGGTTAAAAATGGAAAATAATGACGTTGTGTTGATTAAACGCCAAGGCACATAGCCTGAACGAAGATTTTGCAGCGTCCAGCCTAATTCTATAATAGAGCGTAATTGAGACTGGCCATGTTGTAACATTAGCAAATCTCTGTCTATCACATCAAAGGCAGAGGATACAATATTGTCCAAAGAATATATTCTGGAAGACAGAGTCGTTAACCCATTGTCTACTACAGAAAGTGATTTCTCTAAATTAATACGATCAATTTCTCGTATTTTTTCAGCAGTTTCAATTTGCTTTACTTTCCAAGCCTCGTTGTAAGCAGCATAGATACTGGTCGCTATGAAACGCTTTTGACGCTGTTTGCGTGGTCCAAGAATGAAATCGCGCAAATCAGCACCATCTTTTAATAAAGACAAGTGTTGCTTAATTTCAGCCAGTGTGGATGTAGTTAGCCATTCTAGGCAGAGTTTCCCTACACTGTATGTTGTTATAATTCCTGGATGTTGTCTCTGGGAATATCTTGAGTCTAATCTGGTCATTTTCAACCCCTGTGTTTTATTCAGGAATCTATCTTGACAGCTATTTGTGTCTGTAGGCCAGATTAACCACTTTTTCCAATCAGGATGTGTTCTGTTGAAATGTAAAATTTGTGACACGTCTAACTCAATATCAGCTGTTATATTTTCAGGAATTGGCTTTGGTATAGACGGTGTTTTAAGTTCTTTGTTCTTAGCTAGGCCAAGACAAGATGTTTGGTGTATTGTGTCATTTAAAAACAACATTTGTTCTGGTATCATGCAGGTTCTAAAAAGTGCTTCTATGCCTTGCACCTGCCAATCTTTTGTACCCCAAATTGTTTTCGTTTCAATATTATTTTTCCAATAATCAAAACCAAATGTCATCATTTTGTCATAAAATGCTTCTGAATATATCAATTTAGAATTTGTCAGCATTGTTTTCATTCCTGTTTTATCTAACAGTTTATAATAAAACGTTTCTGCATCACTGGTGTTAAACCCTGAGAAGTATTTGAATTTCTCAAAAAATGCTTTAGAACTGCTTCTAGGTGGAGTAGCACAATGTTCCCATTGATTATACATAAAAACATTTCTAGGCTGTGCAGATTTATGCAAGTAATGATCCCCATAGTGGGTGTAACAGAATAACTGCTCATAACTAGATGAACCTTGTAAATAATCATGATCTGTGAATCTAGCTGACATTACTAAATCAGACATCATGTCATTAATACTGTTAAAGTCCCAATCATCAGAGAATGTACTTGGTGTCACAAAGTCACTTAAGGAAACCTTTAGTTGATGTGGATACTTCAGGATTTCGACCGGACCATAGATCTCATAGTCTGTTTTCTCCCATACTACCCCACCAGGTATTGGAATTGCTGTGACATTTACTGTTGACAGTTCTCTTTTCTTCACGTGGGATGATCTGTGTGGTTTCAGGACTAGGTTGATGTTCTGACTTGCTGTGTCCATTGTAATATATTTTCCTTCAATGAATTTTCCCAAACACAGTACCATGATGAGCCAAAGCAGGAGGAAAAATACACCTAGACCAAACCAGAACTCTAGCCAAGGGGAAATTAGGTAGATTTCCTTCAGTTGATGAAAGAGTTCCGTTGCTTTTTCTTTAAAAGACTTTTTTGTTTCTGGCATTACTTCGGGGTCGTTTAAATCTTCAGAGAAGTTGTCGAAGTTGATGAAATAACCAGAGGCAGTTCTGTCAATTGATGGGATTGTTCTTTCAATCTGTCTCTCGGTAGCACTTTCTGATGCCACATTAGTGTAGACTGGTGTTGTTTCTTGACGAACTGTTTCAATCTGTGTTTCAAGAGGCACGAGTTCCATGGCATTATTGCATAGTCCTTCATTGTGCACTGCAGGCTGATCGAATGTGATTAGTCTTTCAGTTTGAACCTCTTGTATTGTTGTAAGTTTGGGTATTCTGTTGTTTCTTGGGAGTCCACTGGGCCTACTGTTGATTATAGGCCACATGCTTGTGGTTTTACCAGATCGATAGACACGACTCTGTTCTCCTTTTTACCAGCAAGGGGCGGTAGCACAACTGATCTTGTTCCGGTGACTGCTAAGACAGGTACTGCTTTTCTGTAAGAAGGCCCAAATTCCTTCTTAACCGCGATCTTTTCTCTGACTAGATCCCCAATCTTTGGAATCCAGACAGGCCTTGCTGGGGCTGTTGCGGGTGGTGCCTCGTCAGTGGTATTTGGCTGTTGCTTTAACTTTATGTTGCTTAATGATTTTCTTGTTTCATTCAGTTCCTGTAAAACAGCCAAACGGTCTTTTACTTCAAACTGCGTTGTTTCTGCTTGTACCACTGACATCTGACTATCGAGGTCCTGAACGTTCATTCTAATTCCGAACAATAGTTCGTATGGGCTGAAACCTTTTAGAGAATTTCTTGGCATGTTGTTAAGACTAGTCTGGACACTTATTAAATGTTTGACCCACCCAGCGCCTGAACCTAATACCTTCGCTGTTATAGATTGCTTTATATCCCGGTTTTTTCTTTCTACCACACTTGTGCGACGGACAAGAATACCGCAACCCAATTCCCATGCTGGCCATGGCCTCCCCATAAGCTCGAGAGCTAAAAGCAGGACCCTGGTCAGAACGGAACGTGGTAATTGCGTATATGCCGATATGGACTCGCAAATCTTTTATAACCGTTCTAGCGTCAGCCGAGCGCTGGGGACCTCATTTTTTAAGTGCTTTTCGCCTTAACTGTTAATAGGACGCAGGGTGGGGTGTAGGCAGCGTTACGCTCTTTCTGACTGGTAGCTGGTAGCAAGGTTCCTTACTGCGATCCCTATTGCAGTTTTCACAGTTGTTTGCATATATTTGGTGTTCTACACTCATTCCCGGCCACCAGAATACTGATTGTAATTCAGTCAGTGATTCCTTGATCTCTCTGTGCCTTAGACCCAAACCCATGTGTGCGTCTGCTATTAAAAATATTCTCCTGTTCATGTTTGGAATTACTCTGTCCCCCACTCCAGGGATTCGAGCAAAAGGAACGGAGTTTGCATCGATTATGTATGCATAATTGAGTGGATAGTTTACAGGTAGTGCTGCACAGTCGCCTTTTACGGTCGTTTTTACTGCCAGCATGGTTTCCCCGTCTATGTACTTATCTGTACGCTTTTTTGTGGCTACGGAAGCCGGTTTAGTTGCTTCCGCTTTGGCTGTATTAGCCAATGAATTCCCTGCAACGTGAACGCCATCACGTTGAAGACTCTGTGCGTGAATCACGTGAGTCTTTTGTAGTTCTTTACTTAAAAGAGCTACCTCGTTCCAGAGCAATTTATGCTTTATTGTGGCACCTGTGTCATCTTTGTAGTCGTTTTCAATCCAACTCTGCAGCTTATTGTTGTAAGAGTTGACGCAAAAATGAGAATCGCACACGATAAGTGTGGGGAATTCGCGTTCTGCATTTTCGAGCGCCATCTTTAAAGATCTGATTTCAGTTCTCTGAACCGAACAGTTTCTTACAGATACAGTTTTTGTTACTTTCGGTCTGAATTTACCGCACAGCCAACGACCTTTAATGATCGCACATGCTGCATTGTAGGATTTACTCTCTACATTAAAATGCTGTACAAAGCTATCTGTATAGATTATACAGGCATATTGTGGTAGAGGCAGGATTTCGATTGGCAGAGGATATTCTTCTTCATATTCTAAATCATTCAGTTCTTCAAATTGCGGGGCAAAATAGTATTTCACGTCTTCCGCTCCTAGAGAATCTATACACTGTATCCATTTCGGATCCAGTGACACTGTAGGCAGGTTTACTGGGCTGAATAGCGCCTCGAAGGCGGATTCCGCTGTAAGGATATTAATCCGTTTGCCGTGTGCTAGTTCTCGTTCATTTGCTAATGCGATTTGCACTGCGTTCACAGTTCTTTCTGTGCGACTGAATGCTTTTTCTGCTTGTGTGTACAAGTGAGATTTAATTGAAATAGGTACCTTTTCTCCCTCATTAGAGGTTAGGTACGTGAATCCGCATCTTCCTGGGATGACTCGGATTACAAGATCGATCGTGTTGTCACGTGTATCTAATTTTGTTTTTGCTAACATGTCTGTTTGCAGTGATCTCAAAATTTCTGTGTGTTTTTGAGTCCAATTGATTTGTTTTAAATCAGGTTTTATTAGTTCGTAGAGAGGTTTAACCCTCTCTGCGTAATTTAGTATGTAAGTTCTTCCGAAATTCAGAAAACCTAGTATGGATTGTAAATTCTTCAGCGTTTTTGGAGCTTGGAGTACAGCGCACTTCTCTAAGAAGTTGTCCGCTAGGCTTTTCCCTTCACTTGATAATTCGTACCCTAAGAACAGTACTGTCAGATGGGCAATTCGGGACTTTTTAAAGTTGAATTTGTAACCCTCTGCTGCGAACCCAAGTATAATGGTGTTCACTCTTTTTAAGTGAGTATCCAAGTCGTCGTCTGTGAGATAAATATCATCTACGTAAGATAATGCTTCATCATCATAGGTTTGTAGTAACTCTGTTACCCTAGCTGAGAATAGTCCTGGGCTGTTCTTGAACCCCTGTGGGAGTCGGCAGAATTTTTTCTGTGACCCAAATGCGGAGAAAGCGGTCAAGTATCTGCTTTCTGGTGCAATGTTTTGACAAAAGAAACCATTAGAAATGTCTAATGTCGTTTTGTACTTTTTCCTAACTATGTTATTCATTAGGGCTGCACTATGCGAGTTTTGTACTGCAAAGGTTTTGCAACATGTATTAAGGTGTCTGTAGTCCAAAACTAGACGATATGAATTGTCTGGCTTGGAGACAGGAAACAAAGGATTGTTCATTTGAGAGGTGCATGTTTCAATCACCCCCTGGTACTCAAGTTGATCTAAGATCTCCCTGACTTGTTTTTTAGCTTCTTGGGTTATGGGATACTGCCGTTGGGCAGTTGGTTCACTTTTTAATTGGATTTTGTGAGGCGGTGAATCCTCATCCCATCCTACATGATTTTTATATAATGCAGGTGCCTGGGCTACTGCCCATTTCCTTGCATATGTATATTTTTTATGAATCGGAATGTGATTCGAGAAGGCAGGCATAATCACTTCTTCGCCACGAGGGCACTCCCTGACAAACTCCGGGGGCCAATCTTTTTCAGCTAACAGAATATCATAGCCTTTTGAGAGCTTATCCCAAAATAGACCCTTAATTTTCCTAGTCTTATCACCCTCCATACACAATGTTATTTCGTATATTTTATGGGGCTCGCTAAGTCTGGCGTCGGCAGTTTCAACCTGAATGAATTCATTCGTGTCCACTGTCTCCAGATGACTCATCAAGATCTTGCGCGCTATACTGATTTCTGCTGCACTGTCCAACATTGTCAATGCCCACTCCCCGTTTTTCAACTGTGTCCTCAGTATTCTCGGCATGGTTGATTACTCTAATACTGGCTACCTTCTTTTTCTGAAATTGAGATTTCTTATTTTGAGCAGGTTCCTTGTCTTTGGACTTGGTGTGCTCTCCTGGGTCTGACCGTCCTCTTCTTTCCGAATTCTGTGGAAAAGATCGAGAGGGACGTGTATCAATACTTTGATATCTATCAGGTTTTTTTATATTATCCCTATTTCTAAGGTTATATCTTTTCTCAGAGGGCTCCCTCTGGGGAGACTGGCGTTCTCGAGTCGGAGTTCTTTCCCTCCGTCGAGGAGACCTTCCTCTGGACTGGAAAACTTTTTCCTTGGGAGTGGATTGTTTATTTCCATCCCAGCTCTTTTTAGGAGTATTTAAATTATTTTTAATAAATAATTTTTCAGGATTTTCGAGCAGTTGGGGCTTTACCGGTTTTCCACCCAAGCTGTCTCTACCTAATTCTTCATAGCATTTTTCTATGATTTTTGCAAGCTCAACAGGATCTTTTATATCGGTTTCCCTCAACTTCTGGCGAATCGCCACAGATGCTGCTTCTCCCTTTACATTGGCTAATAATATAGCCGTGACCTGCTTGAAATCTTTCAGTAATTTCATACCTAGATTTAAAGCGGGCTCTGGACCGAATTCATTTTGAATCTGTTTTAGCACGTCTGGTATTACCGCCATAGACGGAACACCGTGTGTTTTTGTGTAAATGGAAGCAAAGACTGTACCCCAAGTGTCGCAGTCCTCCACGTGTGGTGCGATTCCCATAGGAAGGCAGATGGTCAAGATTCTGTGTTTCTCAATAGGGGTAGTATCAGGAAATACTGCCTCTATTTGAGTGATTTTCTGGGCTAACCAGAAAGGAATTTGTTCCCGTTTTACGGGTGTTTTACCAAGACATGACTGTATGTTCTGTGGTGTAATTTTATTTGTGTTCCCCTGATGAGGGGTCAGCTGTGGTGTATTAACAGCTGGCTGGACTGTTGCAGTCCGTATTACATATTGGACTAATTGCCTATGTATTTTTATTAATGTGTTTAGCTGTGCTAACAGCTCTTCTCTAGACATTCTTGTAATGTCAGGATGTGGTGTGTAGCTGGCTAGAACCGGCCACGTGGCTCCTGGTCTACCTAGTGGACCGAGCCTGGTTATGTGATCATTGTGTTTTAGGGCGCCATTAAACCAGAGCAGGTGCTCTTGAAATTTAAGTGGAATTTCAACCTCCTCGAAAGGGGCGTACTCATCCGGAGGTTCCTCTATTTTGTAATAGTGAAACTCTTGTGTTATAGCGTTTACCGCTGGAAAGTTTATCCATGAATAGAATACCTCTGTCTGCCGATACTCGTGAGCCTCTATCACGAAAATTACTGTACCACCTTGAGGTGGCAGTCCGTTTTCTATAAGTTTTAAAGTTATAGATCTTCTTAGCTGGACCGGGATGATAATAGCACCCGGGTCTGTGTATTCGGGACCTTGCTGAGTCGCATCTACTGCGGCCCCAGGGGCTCCGTTTTCTGGCATTGTAAAAATGCGAGGTTTGCAGAGTAGGTCTCCAAGGAGACAAAGATTAGATGCACAATATTTTGGAACACTGTATCCTTCAACGTTGAATAAACCAGAGCTTTACATAGGAATCTCTTCCTACTAAGGTCGGGCGGATTTTAACCTTTCACCCACTCCAGACGTCTATTGGAGTATTTACGGGAGAAAGGGGTGTGAAATATGCACGACTGAGTTACTCTACAAGTCTTGCGTTAGTTTATCGCCTTACCAAACGTTGGGCGCCATGTAGTGTAGTTCCTAGTTTCCCACTAGGCCCTGCGCATTGGAATAACATAAACAGTAGTATCGACGTGGAACTGCGGATATTCCAGGCCTCCACTGACTATGCTAAACTTAATTGGGTTGTGTTACCAACTAGCTCAGAGGTCACTGGAAACTTTCTTCTCTGCATAGGAAGTGATCAGCTTCCTTGGCACAGACAAGAAGGGATTCAGCTTTCCAACAACCGTGCAACATGACAACTTTGCTCCTCAGATCAAGAGTCGATCTCTAGGGTCGTGTGAAACAATAGACATAGATTTCACTCAGTCAGTCTAGTGCAGTTTACTTTCACAGTATGTAGAGAATAGAGAGACGGGCGTTTATCAATAAAGGGTTAACATTTATTGAACAGTCTTTCTTCTCGTACAAGAGAAATGTATTGCCACAATTGCAATAACTGTTATTATAAAAAGTACGTACAGTAAGATAAGTATTGCGAAATAGAACTGTAAAAGCATTGATATGGTTTCTTAGTCATACAATGGTTTAAAAGTAATAAAACATATATACAGTCATATATACATTAGGCTAACATACTCAACTGGGGCTTCTAACTAAGCCTACCCCAGTGTGCCTGACCTAAGCCTAACACGTGAGAAGGGGGAGTAAGTAAGTAGCTTAAGTTAAGCTGGTTTTGCCAAGGTTTGTTTCAAGAATTCTCGTCTAAGGGTTTAGTCAACACCATACCTCTGAATAGAATGATGGAGGATTGGTATCTCCTTCAGGGGTCTCTCTCGATATCCCAGTCACCCGCGAGGGTAAACCGGAAGCGCCGGGACTGGATTTCTCTGCACGAGAAATGCAGCGGCTTCTCTCAGCGCGTCGAGGAAGGAGGGGTGACAGCGTCCGCGGGCAGCTGGGCTGGATGTCTTCGCAGAGGACGGCTGCACGGCTCCTCAAGCGTACTGAACCATAGTTCGCGCTGTAGCGGCGATAATGGTAATCAGCAGGTTCACCACCACAGGATAGCAGGCTGCAGCGACAGAGTGCTAGTTTTTACCAACACGGGGTCATGCAGGCAGCTGGCATCAGCAACAGGTTCGCTCATTGCTTAAGGCAACGTTGGTAATATTTATACCTGACAGGTGCCGGGTTTGACGCAAGTTTGCTGGACATAAGACGTCAATTAAAGATGTCACTAGGAAGTGACAGTTATCAGTTGCTCATTAGAGTTCCATTACTAATCAAAACATAGCAAGCGGGGATTTCCAGGTTTGCTAAGTTTTTATCTTGTTGAAGAACTCGGAGTGTTATCTAGGAATATCAGATAGTGACTGCTGCTCTGTCATTGCACTAATTGGTCGCAAAGGAAGTAGCAGAGAGTCATGCTGGAATGTGGCTCTGTTCGTGTGAGGCCAGAGATGACTTTTCAGAAAATCGCACTTGAACGGTTATGCCAATATAGGGAATAAAGGGCTTTATAGCCGAATAGGGGCATAAGGTCACAGTATCGATCAGGAACCTAGATAAGCACGCAACAATACTTAAGCTGGAATGTACATGAGCTCAATGGTTGCGGCAAATCCCAACTTGTGCATGCATACCTAGCTTGTCACAAGATAGACATTTGCTTTTTACAGGAGACACACTTGAACGCTAACTGCATCTTGCCTCTGCGCTCATTGGAGTAGGGAGACTCACTCCTTGTATTCTGTCTAAGGACAGAGGGTATCGATATTACTTAGAAAAGGCCTACCATGGCGCACATCACACTCCTGGTTGACAATGATGGAAGGTATGTTATTCTTGCAGACATACTGTATCCACAACCAATCACAGTGGTGGCAGTGTATGGCCCCAATACTGACGATACAGATTTTTTCAGGACCGCATGCAGTGATATGGGGTGAGACTTCAATGTTACATTGGAGGAGACTACGGACCGATCTGGTACAAGACAGCATCACCTGCAAGCAGTCAACATGCTTAATACATTAATTTCAGACAACCAATTCCCAGACGCCTAGCGCCACACACATTCAAACACAAGCTAAGACACATGCGTCTCCTCATATCATAACTCCTAGTTCCACATAGACTCAGGCTTGCATCTAGGGGTGGGCGGAATTTGCTAAATTCACTTTCGCAAACTATTGCGAAAATGTCAAAAATCTCCGCAAACATGCGGAAATATCACAAAGTGGCGGACTTTTTTTCCTGCTTGTTCGCGATATTTTCTGCGTGATCGCGTTGAAAATGTCTCGCCAACTTACCCATGCGGTCGCTCATGAGCACACCCATCTTGTTTTCACTTTTCCCGCCCGCTCGCGATGCTTATTTTCTGTTCCGGGTCGTGCAATGCATGCTCGCGCCCGTTCATGGTACGTACTTCCTGTTCGGGAACGCTTTTATGTGTTCGCGCCGCATTTTGCGTGCTCAGGGAGAAAATATCATGCGAACTTGCCCACGCAGTCACAATGGGCGCAGCCATCTTGTTTTTCACTCTATTGCATGGTTCTGGGGCCTGCTTTTGAACCCTCTCTCTATCTTTTCAATCCTTTGTTTCTAGACACTTTTTTAAAATCTGTTTTATTTATTATCTCTGTGACTATTTTCCTGCTTCTATATTTTTAGTTTTTGCCTACTTTTTGTGTGTTTTTTAACTACTTTTCACTCTTTTTCTATTACCTGCGTTTTCCATTTCTTTTACTTACTTTTTTAATTTTTACCTTTTCTTTTCTGCCCCCGCCTACCCCAGAACCATGGCAAAGGGCCACAGGGCTCATCGCAGCCAGAGCCGCGACCACCTTCCTTGTGGAAGGCGGCACCCACAAGGGGTCCAAGCACGGGCCTTATTTGGGGAGGTGGATTTGGCTGCACTCGTTTTCTTTGTGTAGCGCCACCTCCCCTTAACCCTGGCAGCAGGTGACAGGCCTAGGTCCGGGTATCAATCAATCAATCAGGAGTTTTTTAAAGCGCTACTACTCACCCGTGAGGGTCTCAAGGCACTAGGGGTGGGGGGAGGGGGGGTGCAGGTTCCATTCCATCAAGGAAGGGGTCTGTCGAAGAGCCAGGTTTTGAGGATTCTTGCGAAGATGGGGAGCGATGTTGTCTGTCTGAGGTGGAGCGGAAGGGCGTTCCATGCTTTGGCTGCGAGGAAGGAGAAGGAGCGGCCTCCCGATCTGCTCTTTCTGGTGTGAGGGACCACGGCGTAGGAAAGCTGGGCTGATCCTAGGGTCCTTTGGGGTGCCTGGAATTTGAGTCGGCTACTCAGGTATGCTGGTCCGGTGCTGTGGAGGGCCTTGTGTGCGTGGGTGAGCATCTTAAAGGTGATTCTCGCCTCAACGGGGAGCCAGTGGAGTGTGCGCAGGTGCTGGGAGATGTGGCAGTGTTTTGGCAGGTTGAGGACCAGTCTTGCGGCGGCGTTCTGGATGTTCTGTAGCTTGCGGATGAGGTTTTTGTTTATTCCGGCGTAGAGTGCGTTGCCGTAGTCGAGTCTGCTGGTGACCAGGGCGCGAGTGACTTTCTTTCGGTATTCGAGGGGGATCCATTTGAAGGTCTTACGAAGGAGGCGGAGGGTGTGGAAGCAGGAAGATGAGACAGAGTTGATCTGGCAGTCCATTTTGAGCTCGGAGTCCAGGATGATTCCCAGGTTGCGTGCGTGCGTGGTCTGTGGGGGTTGGCGGGTTTCCGAGGGCGGTGGGCCACTAGGTGTCGCTCCAGGTGTCGGGGTTTGGGCCCATGATGAGTACTTCTGTTTTGTTGGTGTTTAGTTGTAGGCAGCTGTATTGCTCTGTTGGGCTCCGGGAGCATCGGCAGTGGTGGGGGAAGGTGCTTCGGGCAGTGTTTCCCTGTTCTGTGGTCTGGCGCACCCAGAACCAGTTCACGCACTGGAGGTCCGACATCCTGGACCGAAAGCAGGACCTGCTGGACCTGCTAGGAGTGGAGGTCCCGTTTCTTGGTGAGTAACTATTTAGTTATTACTACTTTGTGTCTGTTCTTCTGCTCTGTGTTATATATTGCGAATATCTTTTTTTCTTCCAACCAGCTAGAATGCTGCTGCTTACATTACAGGTAAATTACGTTTAAAAGTCTTCTGTG
Organism: Lissotriton vulgaris; assembly: GCF_964263255.1. Lineage (NCBI taxonomy): Eukaryota > Metazoa > Chordata > Amphibia > Caudata > Salamandridae > Lissotriton > Lissotriton vulgaris. The sequence goes on along the minus strand of NC_141691.1, from coordinate 1,498,176,570 downwards.
ATTGTTGTGACACAGGTGCTATTCTGCGCTACTAATCTTACTTGTTTGCAACTTTGTGTTTGCGCTTGCTTAGGGTGATTATGTAAGAGTTTATTTTAAAGAAATTAAGTTACGTAATGCTATAGTGACTCTAGTCCTTACTTTGTCCTGTCACCTGTCACTAAGAGATAGGGGCGGATTGATTCTTATGTTTAGTTACTTTGTATGAGTTTGTAATTTTTTAGTGGTATGCGTGATGCCCCCTCTGTTATGTCACGTGCTGCTAGTACCCCAGTCTTTAGTAGAACCTTTTCTAGTTTGTTCAATGAGTGGTAATAGGCTCAGCACTAGCAGAACGTCAGCATCAATCAATCAACCAAAAATTTGGGGTATACAGAAATGTAGTCATGTGTCCTCCATTTGACCATATGCTTTGTTGAGGACTGAAAGAAGTGGAAATGCATACTTAATGTACAATTGGCACGCCTGGAATAGGTGGGCTAAGTCAGGTGGAACAATTGAACTTAGGCTTAGTTAGTATTCTAGGATCAGAATGGAAGACTGGATTAGTGTTGATAAATAGTAAGCAGTCGATTTGTGAATACCCCTATACTACTTGTTGACCAGATGAGATTGGTCAATTTATTTATTGCAATTGTTGTTTACATAAGTGTTTTTTTGACCATTTTTAAAAAATATTTTGTTTCACACCAATCATCAATGTTTGTCTCTTTCTTATATCTTTCCTGTTCAGCATCCAGGGGCAGGCAGACAGGGTTGCAGTCGGCAGGCGGAGCACAACACCAGCAACAGGAGGACACCAACGAGGGCTCTTCTGCTGGCCCTAGTAAGTCTTCTTGTTTTTAATATTAATAATTCTTATTCCATAACTTTTACTGCACCATATTTTTTTGGAACTATTGTGTTGGACTTGGCCCTTCTGGCAGATTCACCCCTGAACTTTTTGCCTGGTATTAATAAATAATTATAGTGATTTCTGGTCTTTGCGCACTTTGACACTGTGGCGCAGTGTAAAGTGCGTGCGCTCCCTGGGTGCGTGTGTGAGATTGTCCCGCCCTCCCATAGAAATGCATGGGGAATGTATGGGTCCCTGGTAGTTCCTGATGCGTGGGGTGTGCAGGCTCGAGTCTGGTATGTGCGGACTCATGTGATTGAATGCTGCGCAATGATGCATACAGCGTGTTTGTGTCTAATATGGAAGTGCCTCCTCTAGAAGTGTGCCTGTCAGTGCTGTGAGTGTGCTGGCGTGTGATTGGCTGGAGGTGGCTGTTGAGCCTGGCTCCAGGAGTCTGGATGGGTCTGCCCGGTGGTGAGTGTGGAGATTAGCATGCTGATGGCTGGGGAGGAGTGCACCTGGGTCCTGAATAGGGCTGGGCTTTCCCCACACAATGCTGGCTCCGCCCCATGTGGTGCGTCTAATGTCCCTAGCCTTGCAAGTGAATAGAGTGAGGGGCTGAGCACCTCAAGGATGCTCCCAGACCAGCTGCGGCTGGTTCTTCCCCCACCCTGCACCTTAAACAAAGGATTTCTCTGTATAAAACGAGGCTGTGACCTTTTGTCAAAGGTTCTTGTTTCCAACTCGAATCTACCAGGGGCATGCTACTGCTGGGGCCCAGTGGAAGGCTTGCCTTCCGGGGCCCTGCCCAGCCCCTGGACTGCTGATGTCCAGAACCCCTGAAGGACTCTTGGTGCTGGAATTTTCGTTCCTCTAGCGCCTGGGGGCGCTTGATTCCTTCTCTAAGCGCCTGAAAGTGCTTTTTCTTTGCTCTAGCACTTGGGAGCACTTTATCTTGCCATTCGCGCTGGGAGCGCTTCTACTTTTGAGCCCCTAGCGCATGGAAGCGCTTTATTGAGCCCCTAGTGCTCTGAGCGCTTTATTTTCACATTTGCGGCAGCCCACGCCGCTTGTGGCCGTACTCCAGCCTCTTGAGTACCCTGGCAGGTGCCCACCCCGCCAGGGACCTTGCCGCTGGTTTGTGGTTCCTTTTTGAGGGTGCCCACCCCTCATATATGCCCCGAGTTTTCACCGCCGCGGCCCGAGCTCCGCAAAACAGGAAGCCAGGCACTAAGCTGCCTGATGCGGGGCGGGACTTCCGGTTTTGGAGGGAAGTCCCGTTTGCCGACTCGCCACGATTGGCTGCCTGCTGCCGCCGGGAAAGAGGAAGCAAAGCCGGCCGACTCGCTGTCGCCTGGTGCTCCCAGGAGTGAGGGAAACCCCCGGGGCTGCCAGCAACCCAGCGCCAGTGTTGCGGGGCTCCCATGTAGAGGAGGGAGCCCCGGAGATAGAGAGCCCAGCCGGCTGCCCTGGAAGAGGAGCCGAGAAGCGGAGCAGCCCGGTGAGTGTCACGGGCTGGGGGGAGCTCTGAGCCGATTGAGAGTGCCTAAGAGAGGCACAGTTGTATCTTGAGTCCCCCGAGCGGGACTCCCATGTCCAGGGGCCATTATCTGTCCGAATCCCCAGAGGGGGGACTCCAGCGAGGGCCGCATCTTCATCGAGCCTAGGAGGCTCATGGGGGCATTTGTGTTTCGAGCCTGAGAGGCTCCTGGGCATTCTGTTCTTTTGAGTCCCCCGAGCGGGGCTCCAACGAGTAGGGCATTTGTTTTGAGCCTGAAAAGCTCCACCTGCATGGGGGCAGATTTGTGTTTCAGAGCCCACGAGGCTCCCCCAATCCCGAGCTTGGGGGCCTGTGTTGTTTGAGCCTGCGGGCTCCAGTGTCAGGCCATACCTGTTTACATGGGCCCAGAGGGGCCGAAGCTTGTCATGTGGGGAGCCAGTGCGCTCCATGAGACCTGTTTTATTTCCAGAGCCCGTGGCTCTTTGGGGGCATGTTTATTAGGACAACCTGTGAGTGCACCAGTTGATTTCTAGAGCCAAAGGACTCCCACAGTTGTTGCAGCTTTGTTCCAGGGCCCCTATGTGTTTTTAGAGCCTAGAGGGCTCCAACTCTTTGCACAGTGTTTGTTCCTGAGGGGCTAGTGAGAGCCCCAGTCGCAGTTTTGTTTTTAAGGGCCAGTGAGGGCCCCTGTCACAGATTTGCTACAGCTGCCCAGCAAGTAGTGGGCAGCTGCATCGTTTAGGTCTTTCTTTTTCAAGGGACTTGTTCTTTGGACTCAGGAGTGAGTCGTACTCCTTCATCCCTACCCTGGCCTTCCCCAGCTGCGCAGCACTTACTGCCAGCTGCAGTGTTTAGGTCCTGTTCTGTCCCTGTCCTCAGCTGCCCAGCAAGTAGTGGGCAGCTGCTACATTTAGGTTTTGGCGCAGTGGCGCACCCTAGACTTTGGTGTAAGTTCTGTGCTAATGTGATTTCTGCGAATTGTTCTTTGCTGCACCTCTGAATGTGTTTTTGATGCGTCATGTGCCTTGTTCTTACACCGCTGAATGTACAGTTATGCATCATGTGTTTTCCTTCCCTACACCTCTGAATGTTGTGATGCATCATATGTAATATGTTCATGCTTATACCCCTAGATGTATGGTGATACTTAGGTGGTTGTTTTCTCCTAGTGCAGGTGTTGCTAGTGAGGTCCGGGTTCCCTGCGTGACATTCTCCAAAGGTGGTTAGGGTTGCGTAGGTGGTACTTACCTCTAATCAGTGATTACTGGTTGTGTGCTACATGATTATTTGGTGTTTAACTATCTCCAAGGGCTTGATACTGAGCTTTCTCCCTGACCTGAGTCCCAGGACCAGTGGACTCTATTGTGCCTTCCCTGACAAATTGCTGGGACTTGTCTGATCTCCTTGTGCCGCTGGGGCCTCACCTGAAGTGTGCCTCGCTCACTCCCCTTCAATTCGTGCCTAGCCGCCCCGCCAAGAGCCGCACCACTTCCTTGTGAAGTGTGCTCTGCTCCGCCTGGGCCGCCCACATCCTGCACCTCGGCAGCTTGTGCCTGGGCCGCCCTCATGCCTTGAGCCGCGCCACTCTCCTCTGAGCCACGTCAGCTTCGCTGGGCCGCCTGCACTCTGTCCCACTCCTCCTATGAGCCCACACCTTGGTCGCCCCAACCAAATGCTATTAGTGCGCGGGTCGCCACCGCCCTCTCAAGCTTACTGAGGAAATCACTCGCATTATCCTGCGCAACCAGAATGGAAGTATCCGCCACCAGTTAGTATATGTTCTATGTTCTAAAACTGCTTATTCCTGACAGTGGTCCAGGTGGCCCTGTCCTGTACATATATCCCCTGTAAATTCTGCCTGTGCCTCTGGCACATTGTAAAGTGTGTGTTTACTATATAATGTGTTTTGTAATACAAAGGCTATTTTTACATATACCTTGTGTGGAGTTCCTGTTGTGGGGGGCCTGGGATGTTGTTGCTGGTGGGTGCGTGCGCAAATACTTAACTTACATTGCCTCCGGGGTAAGCCTTACTGCTCGTGTCACGCTACCAAGGGGGTGAGCAGGGGTTATCTTGGCATGTAACTTCCTTGCCCTGACTTAGGATTGGTGGTCTCTGACTGACTTTGGCGCAAGCCCTGGCCAGCCAGGGATCCCATTTCTAACATATTGTTTCCGTTTCCTAATGCTATTTTTTACCAACAGTTGTCCTTCGATCTGTACTATCTGTTTCGAAATTCTTGTTATCCCTGCCTCTGCTATGATTACTCTCTGTACTACTACTATTAGTCTGTCTGTAGTAGCTAAGCTTGCCCAGTTGGCCACTCTTTATTTGAAAGGTTTTAAATAAATCTCAGACTCACCAGTAGCTCTATCCATTTTGTGCAGTCCTTTGGGTTGTCCTCTTGTACTACTTCTAGTCTTATTGATCTTGAGTCTTTGTTAATCTTGAGGCTTTTTGACAATTCCCACCAACAAATGCCCAACCAGATTTATTACTATTTTGATAGGATAGGACATACTAGTACTGTTGTAGGGATTTTGCACATACAGAACTTTGCACAAGAAAATAGGATGTTGGTGATGGGAAGTTGGACCTTCCTCACACCTCAATCAGAAGTTCAGAACCCACCACAATCCCCTGGCTGACTAGTTATAGTAGTGTCTCGCCATAACTATTAGCTCTCCGAACCCTCCCCCCAAGATGCCCAACAAGTAGACAACCCAGAACATAACACACCCGACCTCTCAGTCGTGGAAGCAATGCATATGCACACCCTTCCATTCGCTCGCTCACTCATTTAAGTCCACACCACATACCACTGAGTCTATAAAAGTTCAAATGTTTAATTTTGAATTGACAAGCTATCTACGTTGTTCTATAATGCAGCACCAACACGAAAATGCATAACATTAAAACAATAAACATTGTTACATTTACAGTTACAACAACTAGAAGTCCATAGGGAAAAAAAGGGAAATCATGATAACTGAACAATGTTGGAAGCACCACTATCCCCTTGTTAGGAATATAGTTTAAATAAAATTTTAAATGAAGATCTCTGAGCGAATTCTGGGGACCCCTCACCTTCGAAGAACCTAGTACTGGTAGTTGTTACATCATAAGCTCGGCAAAGCTCTGGTTCGTAGAAGGGAATCTTCCGTCTGTAATGAGAAAAATGGTGTGCGTTAGTATATTGCAAGCATTTCTCAGCCATGCCAAAAAGTGTAGCAATTTTATGGATAAGCAATATGGACTAACACCACAACTTCATAATAAAGTGGCTTGTTAATGTTTTGGTTGACCTTGTACGCAGCGCTTAGACAGTAGCAGTATGAGGTCAGGTGGGATCAAAGGTGTCCTATAGAACAAGCTGTGAGGTAATGTCACATGTGCAAAAATTAAAAACACAAAGGTAAAATGGTTGCATGGCTCGGGCTAACTGAGCAAAGGCTAGAATGACCCTATCAACCATATAACTACTAGTGTATACTATAGTACTACCTGATTTGTACTAGTGATGTATTGTATACTATTAACTCATTTTTCAATCTTGCTACTTACCAATAGGGGGAGGTGTATATGACACCTTAAAAATATGTAATGTTTTTTCTAGGCACACTACCGACCACCAGTGCCGCGGCCAGCGGCAAAGGCGACATGGCTGGCGGGGACGCGGCAGATGCGGATGGAGCTGCAGGGGGCGAGCAAGCACCAGTGGCGAGCGGTGTTTAGATTCATAATCCTTAACTATTAACATTACACTCACTACAAGGGTTTACTCTATGTATACTGTATTGTTGAGACTTAGGGTCCCATTAGGATGGTGGGCAGATTGCCTCCGCAGGGCCAGCGGTAGTCACTGCCAGCCCGGTGGCGGCAAACCACCCGCCATCCCTGTAGAAAAGACTTCCCGCCATATTACAATAGCTGGGGGGTCCACAGCAGATGGAAAGACTGTCTGCCACTTTTCCACAGAGTCGACATGCCGACCGTGCGTAAAAGCGTTCAATATAGTGGCGGTGTTTGAAAGCCACCGCCAGCCATATTAGAATGTGCATTTTGGGATGCCTTTCCGTGGCGGCATTGCCGCCACAGAAAGGCATGCAGAGTATGCTTGGGGGGCCCGTTGCAGGCCCCCATGGACTCCGGGGGTGTGGAGGGGTGCACATGGGGGGTGCCTATGGTACCCCCCTGCCTTTCAAAGCACAACGTGGCAGGCACCGCGCGCTGCCTGTTATGTTGTGCTTTGAAAACCACAACAGGTATTTTTTGCATTAGGGCGAGTGGTGCTGAAAGCACCGCCCGCCGCAATGTGGCATACCTGGATCGTACAACTGTACGAATTAAATTCACCAGATTTTTCCAACCTTTTGTTGGCCGTAAAGTTGTTCGGGGACTACACGTCCCAGAATGCTGCTGTACGCGGCACTCGTGATCCTTTAAAGGCAGAAATGGCCGCCGCCACCAGCCAGGTATTCCAGTGTGAACCTGACGGTGGAGGAAGCGATCGCAGTACCGAAGCGAGTGTTTTCAGGTACGAACGGGTGCTCTTTGTAGTATGATGCCGACATAGCGATTGGGCCGTTCATTCAATGTAACCCCCCCTCCCTTCTCATTGCTTTCCATCACAGCACGCTTAGGGGTAGAAGGAAATACCGAAAACCTTCTGTAAAGACGCCTGGAGATTTGACTCAGCCGCACATCCAGGTACGCCACAGTATGTAAAATAAGAACCCCGGGTGCATTAATTCGTCAGTCCGGCTGTTTCCCGGTCCTGACTGGCTCTCCCCTCTCCCATTAGGTCGCCTCGTGCTAAGCTATCAACTATTCATTGAAAGAGACTTGAAATGCCCTCATAACAAAGGATGAAGCCATAAGGTATGGGGTCACTTTAATTAATTTATATTGACCTTCCAAATGGGTAGTAGGACTGGACAACAATGTCCCTTTTCTTCTATTTTAATCAGGATCCCTTCCATATTGATCACAACCTCTTTCCTCCACGAGGCGCCGGACGGTGCATACGGAGGTAGGTTGAATTAGAATTAAGATGCGTGCATCTGAACATTTGTGGTAAAATGTCGCTAAAATACTTCATCCAGCCTTTGTTTCATTCACTACAGAAGTAGAAGTTTAAAACATCGTCCCCCAGGCCTATTAACGATAATGCCGTCAGCCTGAAATATACAGGTACCCTCTTCTTTGATTCCAAAAACTATAAGAGGTAACATTGAGGCACACAGGTCTTCAATAGAACTTTATTGTTTTTATGCCCCACACAGACAATTCACAAAGCCCTGATGAGGGTTCGAAAACTGGGTATTCGAACCTGAAATGCGTCGGTACATCTACAAGAGCCATTTATATCATTAAGTGATTTACTGATAATATAGGATATATTGTCTTTGCTCTTGCTTTCACGTCGCTTTGTTTGTCTTTAAACAGGAATTGATTTATAAACATTGATGGAATGTACTTTTAATGTTTATCGTTCTGTGTTAATTTGATGTTGTTTGATTTTTTCTTGTCACCATTGTTTAAATTTTGTGATACTGTAAATGTATATCCTTTCTTGCCTAAAAGAATAAGTCTTTTACAGAAAAAGAAAAAACATGAGTGATGGTATAAATAAAAGTACCTAACCAGGCTCCATGTATTTGTGCTTGGTCTTCACCAAATAATTGTCAGATTAAGATATGAGGGTCCGGGCATCCTTTTTTGTTTGAATAGTATAACGGTCCAGCCCCCCCCCCCCCTCAGTCCCGACAAGGACCTAACTCCTTTGTTTACCTGATGTTTAACTTAGGAACAGCGATGGCTGCATAGTGATGATGGTTTCCTTTCCTAACATGCCATGGTTGTGGTGGTGGTAGTAGTAGTAGACACTGGCAGGGCAGCAGCATTTGCAAAAAAAGAAAACTATACAGCCAGTCGCCTGAGAGAGACTGTTCGAGGAGTAGTAGAATGAAGTACAGTACAGAACTTACCACGAAACAATAATATGCAAAAATATTTTACAACAAAACATAACAGTGGTGGGGATAGCCTACAAAAAAGAGTTACAATCTATAGTTGTGTTGAGTCACTTGACTAGGCATAGAGTACACTCGAGACAAGCGTAACAGTTAGTGCTGTGTATGAGGATGACAACATATCCTATCAATGCCGGCAATTAATGTGGATGTCTATGTTCCTTTGGTAAATAAAAATCACCTCTAAAATATACTGCTCATGGGTGGCCAAGCAGAAGAAGATCCTCACTGCCTTGAAATTGAAGTACTGTTGCTTTGGTTAGGGTTTGTTGAATGGATGGGAAGGGGAGTTTGGGTAAGGGTTGGAAAATGAAAAACAGTACTCATGGACAAACAACAAAACATGATCTCTGTAGACTACCATATCCATATCAATATGTTAAGGGAGAAAAAGGATATGCATGCATGATAATCATTGAAAAGGACACCCTGTCGTGTTCTTATCTAGGACCCTAATTCGATATTCCCGATTTATGCCCTTGTGAGGTTATAATCAATAATGTCCTGACAACGGCATAAGAATCAGATTCATATTCACTAATAGCCCATGCAATCCAAAGCACAGCATGGCTATTCCCATCGACTCCTAGAAAGCACACCGCGTTCTTTAAACAAACCAAGCCTCCAGCAGCCCGGGAACCCCCCCCTGCTTGTTTTTTGATTTGAACAAGAACTCCTGAAGTCCTACAAGAACTGTTAGTTCTTGGTGACGTCTTATGTAAATGTGTGTAAATGTATGAAGCTTATATAGCGCATGACTTACCCTGGGGCATCTCCGCGCTTGCTTAGGGAACCCGTCCTGGTATTCCCCTGTGAGATAACCCTGGCAGGGTATCCACAAGGTGAAAGCCAGGCATCCCACCGCGAGGGGCCGATGTGGAGATTAAGCAAGCTATTGCCCAGAGTAGCAGAGTGTGAACCCGTGAGTCGAGAAGGCACCGGAGCGAGAATTAACAAGTCCGTGGAATTATTGAGCCCAAGACCCGCCGAGGCGGGGAATTGAACCCTGGTCCAGGGCACCTTTCAAGTATAAAATACCAACAGTTGCCTTAAGCAAACACACAGTGGTTTGGAGCAGAGCGGCCATCTACTTGCCCGAGAGCCCAGCTGATGCGAGTGCCCACGGAAGCCGCCCCTCATGTTTGACTCACTGAGAGAGACGCTGTCTTTTTCTCCAGCCGAGAAAATCTAGCTCCGGTGTTTCCAGCCTACCCTTGCGGGTTGCTGGGATATCGAGTCCTGAGGAAAGAGATACTAGACCTCTCTCATTCTATTACCAAGGTACGGAGCTGACTAAACCCTTAGGAGAATTTGTGATGCAGATTCTTTGCAAAATTATCTTAACCAACTTAACTTAACATCGCTACTTACTTGTCCCTTCCCGAGTATTAGGCTTAGGTCAGGTACACCGGGGTAGGCTTAGTTAGAAGCACCAGTTGAGCCTTTTAGCCAATGTATATATGTATGTATATATTTTATCCATTTTAAAGTATCATATGGCTAAGAAACCGTATCAATGCTTTTACAGTATTATTTCATAATACTACTTTTACTGTATGCACTTTACTTTAAGTATTGCAATTGTGGCAATTCATTTCTCTTGCATGAGAAGGAAGACAGCTCAATAAATAACACCTTTTTATTGAAAACGCCAGTCTCTCCATTTCTCTGCATTCTGGTGAAACTAAGTATGCACTGTTGACTGAGTGAAATATATGTCTATTGTTTTCACACAACTCTAGAGATATACTCTTATTCTGAGGGAGCAAAGCTGTCATGTTTATGCGGTTGTCGGAAACTGAATCCCTTCTTGTCTGAGCCAGGGAAGGTTATCCATCCCTCTTCATTCGAGAATGTTTCCAGTGACCTCTAAGCTAGCTGGCGCAAACCTAAAATAAGTTTAACGTAGTCAGTAGAGACCTATATGACCTCAGTCCTACGTCTACACTGCTGTTTATGTTATTCCAATGCGCAGAGCCTATTGGGAAAATGGTAACTACACTACAACCCGGATTACATACAGTTCTTGTTCAGTTGTTCCGGGCTTTAATTTTACAGACAGCAAATACATTTTTTGAATATTGTTAGGGATGAATCTTAAACAGAGTTTAAACCTAATGATAATAATATCAACAAGAAGAACACACTGTTGTAAAGATTGTAGACAAAACATTGAATCAAATTTTTTAAAAGATGATGAAAGTTGATACTGTTACTGTGTTATCCTAGTCAAAATTGTGGATTTGCATCTCACGATTCCTCTTGGTCCTCTCGTCCATCAATCTTGGGTGTCGCCAGCTGCCACTGCCTGCCTTGATTTATTGGTAAGGTAAGTGTGCATTGTAATGTTTTCCCAAGTATAGCGCAAGCCCCGGCCAGTAATTGTAGATGGAAAAACAAAAGGGATATTGAGAAACAAAGTTAAAAAAAATGCACAAGTTATGGTGTAGTGCAACAAGAACACTTTTCGAGGTGGTATGTATGGATCATCTCTTTTCTAGTCTGTTTCCAGCATTGACCTTCAACAACAACAGGTTAGAGCAGGCCCACAGTGACAGCATGTCGCTTAGCACATCCTCCGTTTAGAGTACATTTTTTAAAAGAGTTGGACAAAGCACATATACAGCAACATAGCATTTCACAATTTAAGTGACTAAATCAATGTACCACAGTCATCCCACCGCTACACTTGACTCCACCTCTACACAGACATTTAGGTCTGCTGTGGTTGTTGTTGACTTATTTACCTTTTATGGCACTCATGAAATGTCCTCCTGACTTGTTATTATTCCATCAATCATCTCCGATACTTGTACTGACTGACTGTGAAGATCAGCCTGCAGTAGAAGTACAGTTTTGTTATTACACAACAACAGTAGAAATATTATTGACTTGAGTCACTCTTTAGTGTGTACAGTAAGACTACCAGTACACGTTGACTTCACTTCATGCACAACAAACAACAAAAACACAAACACCAATCACTTAGAGTCAGGTGTCCAATGCATGCCATTCATTTTCATTACCATTTACCTGTTCCTTCTCATCTTAAGTTGACGGGCCTTCTTTTTCGACATCATAATCATGGACGGTGCTGTTGTCATACTCAGTGTGCAGTGTACAGATTGAGTCCCCTTTCTGTATTCAATCAAAAGCAATGTATCAACCTTCAGTAGAAGTACACATTTCTTTTTGTTTTCTTTTTTCTTTTTCTTTTTTTCTTTTTTTTTTTTAGTCCTCATATTCGCCCTTGGTGACCAAATAGAAGTGCGTGGAGATGGACACTGTCTCAGATAAACTGGTAGGGGCACCAATTGGTGATGGGAAGTGAGTCACCCCTCAGTAAAAAAATTACCAAACTCCAACAACACACAGCTTTGGAACAACCGACAGGGAAGTATGCTGCAATAACATACCCAATCCTATATCGAAAGCGCCCTATTGGGTATACAAATTTGCAAACAGGTGTCAAGCAGCGTAATCATTGGCCCTTGGGAGGGGTGGAAACCCATGGTGGAGTATACCACCATTACTAGTTTAGTAAAAGCCAGAAGTTTCTCTTGCCTGGATTGCCCGATCTTAATAGGTCCATCTTGGATGTTTGTAGCACTGAAGCGCGCCAGTCCAGCAAAGTAGGTAGCGGGTCTTTCCATTTCCTACATATTTCCCTCCTGGCCAGCAAGATTCCATAGAAAAGTAAATTTTTAGCCGGACCCTGAATCTCTGGTGCTACCCCTAAAATAACAAGAGCGGGACATAACAAGATCTGGGATCCCAATCCAGTAGTAAGTGATGAACAAACCTCATTCCAAAAGAGCGATAAGAGTGGGCAATCAAAGAACATGTGCAGGTCAGAAGCAGCTGTCAGACCACATTTAGGACATGCCACAGCGGCATTGTTCGGAAACTTTGACAGGCTTTGTGGAGAATACTAGGCCCTATGTAGGTGAAAAGATGATTTTGGCACAGCCAAGAAGGTTTCACTATATTCCACATGATCTTAAAAGACTCAAGCCACAGATTCTCCATACTATGATTGATAATATGCCCATCCCACAGCAAGTCAGGCAGATGGAACTCACTCTCGACCTCATCCAATAAAAGGTTATACCAGAATGAGACATCTTTCTGAGTTGGAGGCTTATCTATTGAGAGGGACACCATGTTAATATCCCCCCAATAGAAACCTACCCTTGGCAGAAATCTGTGAGTGCGCCCAGCTTTGCATTTGCAGGTATTTAAACCTAGAAAAACCTACCCCTATTTTGGAACTCAGCACCTCCAACAGGAGTAAGGGACCATCCGCAAAAAGGTCCCCTCAGACCTCCATTCCTGCCTCTCCCAGCGGTGCTGCGAGACTATCAAGAAGCCAATTCGGGGACCCGGCTGAGTTCCACAACGGAGCCCTAGAAGAATAGTAGTCGATTTTAATGGAACGTATAAGTGTCTTGGATGTTTCCCGCAACACTTTCCATTTTACTTTTTTTTAAAACTTGGGGTCACCAAACTTAAACAAAAATTTGTGGTCAGCTAACTTTTCCCCTCTAAGCAATGCCGCAAACATATACCCACAGCCAGAGTTTATGGGAGATTTTAACAGCATCCTGGCATGGGAGAATTGAAAAGCCCACACATAAAGCTGTAGATCGGGCGCTGCCTAACCACCCTTTTCCCTACGGTGCCTGATCTTCTTCCAGGCTATTCTGGGAATACAGTTGAACGTATATCAATTTGGAGTTTAGCTATCATCGAGCGTTAAAAAATAGAGGGATTGTATTAAATAAAAAAGTAACTTTTGGGAGAATGGTCATTTTAGTTAAGTTAGATCTACCCAATAGTGATATCGGAAGCGATGACCATGATTTCATTAACCTACGACACTCTTTGGCAACAAGCAAGAAATTTGATGGAACTATTTCATTTATGTCGTTATATATATTTAGGCCCAAGTAACGCAGGACTGGACTCAGCTGAACCCCTGCCACCGGTTCAGGATCATTCCAGGCCATTATATCCATCTTTGCGGCATTGACTTCATAGCCAGACACGGATCCGAAGTCTTGGGCCAACGCAATTACTGCCAGAAATGCAGAGCGGAGTTCTGAGGTAAAAATGAAAACGTCATCTGCGTACAAGGCAGCTTTCCTCTCCCATCCTTCATAAATAAAGGGCTTGATGTTACAAACGTCGCGTATCCGTTGAGCAAAAGGCTCAATGTATAGATCGAATAAGAGGGGAGAAAGAGGGCAGCCTTGACGGGTACCCCGCGTTATGTTAAAGGGGTTTGACAATTCTCCATTGACAAGTTAAGAGGCAGACGGGTTCTGATACAGAAGCCTAACTGCACGCCTAAATTTCTCACCGAAGTTAAATTTCACCAAGACCTCCGATAGGTAAATCCAGTTAACCCTATCGAAGGCCTTGGTGGCGTCCAAAGTGAGAACTGCCAGGGGGATGATGCCACAGAAGCCATATCAATGGCACCTATGAGATCATAGGTCAACTCATACAGCTGGCGACCCCTTACAAACCCCTTTTGATCTACCTGCAAGATATCTGTTGCAACTGCCCCCAACCTGTTTGCCAGCACTGATGCGAAGATTTTATAGTCAGTTTTTAGGATGGAAATTGGTCTGTAAGACCCACAGCAGGTTGCAGATTTTCCTGGTTTCAGTATCAGTGTTATTGAGGCGTTATTCCAAGAAGCAGGAGGGGGCATTCCGTCTTGGAGGATCTTATTAAACAACTCAGTTAAGAAGGGGAGGATTGTTGAAATCAGGGCCTTATAGATTTCTGACGGCAACCCATCTGGGCCTGATGCTCTACCCTTTTTACTGCTGATAATTGCCAGTCTTACTTCTTCCTGAGAGATAGAATCTTCGAGCACCGTGCTTTGTTCTGATGACAATGCAGGAAGAGAAACTCCCGCCAGTCAATCTTCAACTTGTTTGGTCTCAATGTTTTTGTCCTCACGATATATTTCACAAAAAAATTCACGGAACGCACCCCTAATGTCTACGTCAGATGAGTTTGTTATGCCGCCAGAAATGATTGAATCAATGTTATTTCTGACCTGCTCAGTCTTTGTCTTCCAAGCAAGCAGCTTTCCAGCCCCCTCCATATACTCAAAATGTGCCAGTTTGCTGGCTTCCCATCTCTCTAAGACCCTGGCATTCAAAAATGATCCCAATTCCCCTTTTAAGGAGAGCACTTTATTTTGCTACTCCTGTACCGTGGTGGTAGGGGCGTCCGGGTGCATAACTATTTCTGTTTGTATTCTAGTCATCTCTGATTCCAGAGAAGCCACTGCTTCCCTGTATCTCTTGTTCTTATATGTAACTTTATTAGTTATATAGCACCTTAAAAATGCTTTTAAGGAATCCCAAATGCCCCCGGGAGAGGCAGTTCCAATATTTTCTTCAAAGAAGTGCTGCACCTCCACATTCAGAGCATTGATGAAGTTCGATGAGGAGAGCAATGAGCGATCAAAAGACCAATTTCTTAAACCACTCTTAGAAAAACCCTCCAACTCAAGAAAATTTGCCGCATGGTCTGACAAGTGAAAGGGTAAGTGGGAAGCCAATTTGACCAAGTTGACTAATGATTGACTAATCAAAATGAAGTCAATTCGTGACTGGTGATGGTATCTGTAATTATGAAATGTAACACCTCTTTGCTGCCCGTGTAATGTTCTCCAAATGTCATTATACTCTAACTGTTTCATGTTATCTAGCAGGTAAGACCTGGTTTTAGATGTAATTTTGGCTCTATTGGAAGGGGATTTACCCACAAAAGGATGCAAAACTATATTAAAATCCCCTTTAAGGATAACCGGCTCGGGGAATAGATACAGATGTGAAAAAAGAGTTTTCAACGCTGATGGGTCATCCTGATTAGGACCATAGTATCCCACTATAGTATTTGGGGAACCCGATATTATCACTGATGCAAATGCCCACCTGCCTCCAGGGTTAACCAACTTAGAGACCAATCTCACCTTTATGGATTTTTGAAAAAGAATTGCTACTTCTCTAATGTGTGCAGATTGCAATGCCATTATACAATTATCAATCCACCTATTCTTTTTAAACAGTGAAAGCATTTCAGATTCGGCAAGGTGAGTCTCCTGGAGCACTACAATCTGTGCGTCTGAATCACGAAGATATTGCATTAAAATATTTTTTGTAGGGTTAACACGCAATCCATTAGTATTCCAGGAGAGAATCCCTAATTTACTCATTATAATACAAATCCCTCACCTTGCATTTTCCCACCCACCTCTCCACCATATCTATATCAATACAGCAAATTTTGTGAAAGCAGACCCACCAGAAAATAGAGAAAACAGTCACATGTCCCATTAGGAGAATCAACAAACATAGAACAAAACTAGAGCGAGAATGAGGACATTTTTTTGATTTTTTCCCTTGCGCCCCCAACCCCCCCTGGCGCCCCTGACTACCCATCCACCCCCCCTGGAAACCCTTGCTCTATCTATCTGGAAGGACCAGAAGATAGCACCCTGTCGTGGGTTCCCACCCAATCCATGACCGAGAAAAAGAAAAAAAAAAACCAAAAAAAGATAGACCTATGCTATGAGCCCTGTTCCTACACTACTGATATTTCTACAAAAACATATTATCTGTTTTAAAAGAGAAATGTTTTTTTTATTTATATTTATATATTTTTTAATTTTTCCTTTCCATCATGTGTGTGTGTTTTTTTTTCTCCTTAATTATACTTTTTTATTTTCCACTGTGCTAAGGCTTTCCAATTTTCAAAAGACAAACTAACATTATCTTCCAAGGCATATCAGGTAGCAAAATGTTCTCACTATACCTGCATACTTCTTTAATTACTTGACACTCACACTCACACTGGGCAAACATAGCCTAGTTCCCCCTAGCCTGATGCCACTTTCTCTTTGCCTATGGTCAATAGTAGCTTGTCAGCTGCCTGCACTGATCTGATGTTATGCAAACTATTTTTGTACATAACTCTCAATGTTGCCGGGATAACGAATTGGGTTACTGCACCATAACGTCTGAAAGCCTCAAGCCTCCTTCCAAACTCCCATTGCTTCTCAAGGGTAGCCCTGGACAGATTGGATTGAATCTGGAAATTAAACCCCTTGCCACTCACAGATTTCTGCTTTAGAGCCAGGTTTAAGATGGTCTCCTTAAGGGAGTAAGTGTGGAAGTTTTTTCTAGGCTTAGACCTTTGGGGATTCCTTCTGAAAGGCTCTCTATGAATGTGTTGAAAGTCTAAGGCTAGCGCTTCCTCTGACTGATCCAAACGCAATGCTTCCCTCAGTAGCGAGATAACAAACTGTTTGATGTCAGAGCCTTCTTTGTCTTCAGGAATATTCAGGATACGGAGATTATTCCGTCGGGCATTGTTCTCTAGCGTCTCCATCCTCTCTGCTAACACTTGGTCCTCTTTCCTGAGCGCAGTGATACCCATTTTTGCTTCATCTAGATGTAAAGAGAGGCCTGCTACTGTGTCCTTCAATGTCTCTGTTCTCAGAGAGAGATCACTTAGCTTCTTGTCCAGGGATTCACAAAAACGTCTAATATCTGCCTGGCTAGCAGCAGAAGGCTCAAATCCCTTTTTATGTCAGCTGACAAAGATGTAAACATCACCTGTAGAGATGCCAGCAGGGATGTGGTCAAATTTACATTATCAAAGTTAGCCGGCAAAACACTCGACCAGGGAGCAGGTGTGCCCCCTTGCATATTATCTTGGAGACCGCCCCCTTGCGGACCCCCATCACGGGGGCCAGGTATCAAGAATGGAGGAGCCAACAAAAGTGGTGGAGCCAGTGGAGGGGCCAAAACCAAGGCAAGAGGTGAGGGATGACCCGATGAACCAGAAGGACCAAAGGTTTCCAACACAGAGACGGAACTATCAGCAATTTCAGTAAGGGTACGGATACCAGGGATGCCATGTATACCAGCAATCTCGCCCTCTTTGACTCTGTCCCTATCTAAATCAGATTCCAAATTGGTGCCCAAGTTTTCTGGGCCCTCTGCACTGCTTGTCGCCATATCAGTTGGAATATTATTGGGTGGGACCCCAATATTCACTACCTCCTTGGGACCTATAACCTCTAATACTGACTTTTCCAAAGAATCACTAGGAGAGATATTATCTGTATTATCTGTTAATAGTCACACTTGAGGAACCACCTTAAAGTAAGACCTAGGTGATGGTGTTATTTTGGACCCAGCACTAGCAGAACTTGAAGTTTTGCACTTAGCATTAGAGCCCTTAGACCCATTAGTTGATTTGCACGTATAGGCTCGCTTTGCCTCAACTTGCCCTGACAAATAAGTGGAAAGTTTCTTTTTGGCACTGCCGGCGTTGTCGAAGATAGTGGTAACAGGCTCCACAACCTTCACAGGCTTAACCACGTCTAAGCCTAAGACAGGAACAGTGGTAGGGCTTGAACAACATACTGCAGGGAGACTATTATTTTGTATTTGTTCACTCTTGTTTTTTTCCCCTCTTTTGCACTCTTTTTTGTGCCCCTTACGTTTTCTCATGAAGTATGCGCCCCCTGCACCGGCTGCACTAAGCCCCCATCACCATTGCCGCTGTTACCACCCTTACTGCCGTTACCACCGCCGTTACCACCGCCGTTACCACCTTCTCCAAAATTGTGGCCGTGGTTGACAGAAAGCTCCCCCTCCTCAGGAGTTCCTTCCGACGTCTCTACCGGTACCTCCACCTCAGCAGCGGAGTTCACAGCGGCTCCAGGGCGACCCGGAAGAAGACAGCAGGTCCAGCGCCCACGTCGGAGCTCCAGGGTGGCAAGGCTCCAAACCGGTGGACCAGATGTCAGCGGCAAAATCACAGGTGAGCCCCGGTACACCTTTGAAACCCCCAGCCAGGTTGCAGTGTCAGCAGTGCTCGCGGTGGCAAGAGCACCGCAGTGGCTTCCACAATTGAACACGCCCCCTCCAAACACATGCGGACTAATGGAGACGGGACGGCAAAAGAAAACGCTGCAAACTTGCACAAGGAGAGACTCGCTCGGGAAGACGAAATTACTGAGCGATAACTAGGAACAGGCTCACAACGTATGCAGGAGTGTTTTCAGCCTGGTATCATTAGAAAAAGCTTACACGGACGGGAACCCAGGAGCAGAGCACTGCAGCAGCTCAACCGGCTACCGCCATGTTTCCCCCATTCACTTTCAAAGCCCCATAAGTACACATTTCTTATTAAAAATTGTTGTACGTTTAGTGTGTGGAATGATGATTAGAGCACCATGAAATAACTTCATGCAAAAAAACAACAACATAATCACTCAGTCTGCTTCCAATGCATGGCATCATTCATTACCTGTTCAATCTCATTTTCACTTTTCAGTTAAAGGGCAGTCTCTCTCGGCTCAGAAAGGAGGATAGCTATAGTAGTAATCATGCTCCACTTCTTTTGGCGGGACTCAGAAAGATTTTATTTTTTCTTCTATTTAGCATCATCCAATCATCATCTGTCTTGAGGGCAATGGATTTAGGGAGATTCAGGAGGATGGAACAAGGGAGCTGGATTCAGAGGACTGTACTGTGAAATGCAGACAGCTGAAACTCGTATATTGTAATAAGAAGAGTAGAAGACAGTGGTGATTGATTTGTTGTGATTCAAAGTTTGTAACCGGAAAGACAGACACACAAATAAAGGAAAATAAGGGAGGAAGACGGTAAGTGCAACCCTAATTGTCAGGGAAGTATAGCTCGTCCTCCAACTCTGGGGGTTCAACCAGTAGTAGGTAATCATGTAACACTCTACTTCCGTCTCCTGAACCGCTGTCCTCATCTTCCTCCCTTGATTCAAGTATTGTGTAATTCAGTGGTATGAAGTGCTGATTCATTTTGATCATTGTTAACCTCTCTACGTTTTTGGGCGAGAGACTGGTCCTTCTCACTGTTACAATCGAACCAGCAGCACTTAAAACACATTCGGAAGAGACACTTGCGACAGAGCAAGTCAGTTAGCTTATCGACAGCCTGCTGAGCTGTGGCCATTCAGCCCTTTTCCTTTTTTTTGTTTTTTATTTTTTATTATACCAGGCGCAAAAACAGGAAGCATTTACAGTAATACAATAATGTTACAAAAATATAAAACAAATAATACAGTAGTACTAGTAAATCGCAGGTTTTTGAGATTCAAATAATGATTCCAAGAAACAAAGAGGTTAAAATCAAGAAATAATAGTTATAGCGCAATGCAAATAAACCCTAAGATCATTTGTAGGTATTTTCCACAATCAACCAATACCACTAGGGATAATACAATTTTTCCATTCAGTTATTGGTCGCCAAAGTGTATCTCCGCGTAGCTTAGATTGTATCCCTCTTGTTTCAAATATTGCAGTTTCATATCTATAAACTGCCAAAAAGCATCCTAACCACATCTGGAAGCTTGGAGGATCTACGTCTTTCCATCTTGCGGATAAAAGTATCCTAAATACAGCCATGCCAATAAAAACTAATCTTTCTTCAGATTTCTTCAAATTTAAGGTATGGTCATGGCCAAGTAAAAATAAAGTTTCCGATACTGGTATTTTGTGCCTGAATATTTCTTCCCAAAAGGAGTTTATCATATTTTTAACTAAGGTCAAATCAGGACAAGTGTAAAACATATGAGTGAGATTTGCTGGCCCTTGAGTGCATCTGAGACATAGGTCATTCTCACGTTTACCCCATGCAAATAATTTAGCAGGGGTAAAATATAGGTCAAAAACAGTTTTATATAGTTGTGCTTTAAGATTACTCGCCATCAATAATTTTTGACTCATATTTAATACTTTGTTGATATCTACATTCGGGTTATTCGATTTTAGTGCCCACTTTCTTTCTGTTTTATCAAGATCATCATTCTTCATACTTAAAAGAATATTATATAAGGTTCCAATTCTAGGCCCTTATTTATGAGGCCTTGCGTCAGTTTTGCGCCGCCGGTGCGTCACTTTTTGTGACGCACCAGCAGTGTAAAAAATGCGCCTTGTTGTGCCATATTTAAAAAGTGACGCATCTAGGTAGATGCGTCACTTTTTAAACCCCTGCGCCACATTATACCTGCGTCAGTTATAATGTATGCAGAGGGGGTGTTCCCCCGCAAAAGCCTCGTAATAGTGATGCAGTGAAATCTATGAGATTTCACTGCGTCACTTTTAGGATGCTGTTGCGTCGAAATCTTGTGCCTGCCTCACAGCAGGCGTAAGACTGACGCAAGCCCTTTCACATGGGGCTTTCCCCATGTGAAAGGACGCATTGCTGGAGTTGCGTCACTTTTGTGACACACTCCAGTAATGCGTCACTTTTGCGCTTACAGATACGTCAGAAATACTGACGTATCTGTAAGTCCTTGCGACATAATGCGTCATACATTAAATATGACGCATCATTGGTGTCGCAAGGAGTGCGCAGTGAAAAGTGACGCATCGCTGTTTTCACGCAGCGATGCGTCACTTTTCTTAAATGAGGCCCCTAGTGTTTGATCTAGATATTGCATCCATGATTTCAATTTTATATAAGCAAATTAGTGATTCTTTGGCTTTTAGTGTAGCAAATATCTGTGCAAACTTCAGAAAATCTCCGTTAGGTAGTTTATATTTGGCTTTTAAAGCTAGGAAGGTTGTATCATAGTCATTTATTAGAAGGTCGCCTATTGTCCTAATTCCTAGCTTGGCCCATTGTTTTAAAAAGCCACCTAGGTCCTGTCCCTGAATAGCATTAGAGTGTAAAAGTGGTGTATATCGATTAATTTTCTCAAATTGGGTATATTTAGTAATTTTATTCCAAGTTTTCCAGGCATTAACCATAATTTCTCCTTTAAAGTCTTTATAATTTCTTGTCTCTGTCTTTCGCAGTAGTAAGCCGTTTGCCTCCTGACCTACCAAAAGCTCATATATTGAGGGCATTACAACAGAGTCCTCTAAATTCTCTAAATTATATCCTTTAATCATAGGCGTAAGTTGTTTTATCTGTGCTGCCCAGTAATATAATATCATATTAGGTATATTGAGGCCACCTTTATCAGCAGGAAGAGATAATAACTCAAGAGATCTCCTAATCTTTCCATTCTCCACACAAACTTAGATATGAGTGAATTGATCAGCATTAATGTTTCTTGTTTAATAGCTAATGGTATTGCTCAAAACAGGTAGAGGCATCTAGGTAGCGTAATCATTTTAACATAGTTGACTCTCCCTATAATGGAAAGATGAAGGTTATTAACCCTTTCAAAATCATTCTTAATTTTTATCACTAATGGATCAAAGTTGATTTTTGGGATTAGCTTAGTATTTGCACAAAGTTCAATGCCCAGATATGTAGCTTGTTCAGTTCTTCGTGGGTCCATACAAACTGTGTTAGCTGTGCTTATAATAATCGTCTTTCCCTTATTGAAAGAATATCCGGAATAAGGGCCAAATTCAGAAGTAATTTCCTCTATTTCACGGATAGCCTCTGTCGGTTCAGATGTGATAATCGCAATGTCATCAGAGTAAGCCAGCATTTTTGTTTCGAAATGATGGCTAACAACAGGTTTAATATTAGTGCTTTCCAGTAGTTTCAGAATGAGAGGATTGATGTATAATGCAAATAGTAGAGGCGAGCATGGACAGCCTTGTCTAGTACCTCTTGTTATGTTAATATATCCAGAAAAAAGTCCGGCCGCCAAAACTTTTGCTTTGGGGCGGTGATACATTGATTTAATTGAGTTAATAAATTTGGGGCCAAAATTATTACGCATCATAACTTCCCAGAGAAAATTCCAAGTAACACGATCAAAAGCTTTCTCAGCATCAAGTAGGATCATCGACATTTGCTCCCCCCTGGCAGTCGTGGCATCGAATAAGGCAATTGCCCTGCGGATATGATCTGTAGTTCCCTTCCCAGGAATGAAGCCATGCTGCCAAGGGGAAGCGAGCTGTTCAATGACCCCACTGAGTCTGAGCGCTAGAATTTTTGCATATAATTTAGAGTCCGAATTGATAAGGGATATAGGGCGATACGAGGTAAGCTGTTCAGGAGATTTTCCCTTTTTCGGAAAGACGATTATATTAGCTCCCTCCCAAGAAATTGGAGGTATACCATTAAATTGTATCCCAAGAAATAAATCATGTAGAATAGGTATTAATTGATGACTAAGAAGCTTGAATAACTCAATCGGTATCTTATCGGGACCTGCTGCTTTGCCAGATGCCAGTAATGATAATGCGGCACCGACTTCCGTGAGTGTGATTTCTTTTTCAAGATCCTCCTTTGTATCGTCATCTAATAATTTCGTGGCCTCGGGATTACTGAGAAAGTTATTTAAGTAGACTTTTGTATCCTCCTCAGAACATATAGTATCCTCAGTATACAACTTCTGATAATACCTCTGAAACTGAGAGTTGATTTCGGTTGCATGAGTAAAGGTCTGCCCATTTTCTACTATAGTAATGATATCTCTCCTTGCAGTTTTTTGCCGTGTACTAAGTGCCAGTTGTCTGCCCACTTTCTCTCCACTTTCATATATTTGTTTTCTATGTGACTGATATGTCTGGGCAGCTTTCTGGCTGAGTTTGTAATTCAATTCTGATTTCAGTATTGCTACCTGCATCATCACATGACTAGTATCTTGTTTTTGTTTAATTTTGAAGATATGCTCTTCCTCGGCTTTAGCTAAAGCTGCTATTCTTATTTCATATTCTTTTTTTTCCCTATTCCTAATTTTAGATTGGTAACTAATAGTTTCCCCCCTTAAAGCAGCTTTGTAAGTATCCCAAATGATGTTTCTTGATGCACTGAAGCGATTCATATTAAAAAATTCCTCAGTCCAGACTTTAATATGATCAATGTATTCTTTGTTGCATAGCAGTTTCCTATCAAAGGACCATGTTGTTTTTTGAATATAATTAGTGTCATAATCAATTAATAGTATTAAGGAATTATGATCTGATATTGTTTTTGGGAGTTTGTTTATATGCGAAGAAGGTGTTAAATCTCTGGAAGTAAAAATGTAGTCTATTCGTACATATTTTTGGTGGGGATGCGAGTAGTAAGTATAGCCAGGGTCTATTGGATTGCTCTGCACCCAAATATCAGTTAGCCCAAGGCTACATATTAGGCTGTTGATAGCGCGATAAACCTTCGGTTTCCGGCCTATATACTTGAGTTTAGTTGCATATGGTGACAGGGGTGGCATCAAGGAAATATTAAAATCACCACAGAAAATTAGCGGACCTTGCCACATAGCTAGTTCTGTTTCCAAAGTTTCAAAACTTATGGGGTCATCCTGATTTGATCCATAAACAGTGCATATCGTAATTCCATTTGCTAGTTTAGCGATCGCCCACCTTCCATGTGCATCAGATGAAAAGCGTGTTCCTTGCCCATGACAATTCTTAACCAATATTGCAACTCCCCTAATATTTGTTGTTTGAGATGATGCTACTATTAGATTAGATCCTTTAAGTCTTAATAGCGCTCTTTTACTCCAGGGGATATGGGTCTCCTGCAGGCACAAAATGTTTACAGGGTATAGTTTAAGTAATTCCTCCAGTCGTGACCGTTTGTCTCTAGCCAATAAACCTCCTATATTCCCGGTTTGTATACTAAGCTTACCCATTATTAATGTAATAGCTTTGTCTATTAACGTTGCTCAAATAGTGCTCCATATGCATTTCCTGCTGTATCTTTTCCAAAATTAATTTTGTTCCTGTTATTACACCTGTTTTTTTTCCATTTTCTGCTTCTCCCCCTTCTTCCTGCCCCCCTCCCTCTCCGTTGTCCCTCCCTCTGACCCACCCACTTCCTCACCCCTTCTCCCTTTCCCCCCCCTTGCAGATGCATTCAGACTCAACCAGAGTCTGTGTGATGAAGTTGCTGCACTTCTACTGAGCTACCTTGCCATAAATAAAGAAAGAAATCACAGAAAAAGAAAAAAAAAAAAGAAAAAAGGGATTCTACATCACATATCATATCATAACATATGTCATAACTATATTCATCCTTTCGTTCATCTCTAATCTATGCCTAGGCATGCTAATCAGTCTTCAGTTAAATCGAACAACGCACATTCTTAAAGCATCAAGAGAAGAGGTGAAGAAAAAACATATCTCATTCTATCCCTCCCCTGCACCCTCATAGTTCTTGTAGTATGTAAGTTATTATTTGCGGTCAACAAGACTTATGTCCCAAATGAAGGAGATTTTATCTAAGATATTTCATCCAAATATGCTTTTGCTTTTATCTCCGACTGAAAAAACTTTGTCTGACCGCGATGGACAATCTTAAGGCTAGCAGGGTTATTCAAAAAGGCCAAAGCACCCTTCTCTTGAAAAGATTTGATCATCATTCGCAACCTCCATCGTCTTTCAACAGTTGCGTGACAAAAGTCAGGTCTTGAGAAGAAGGAAAATCCATTGCAACTTATTTTGCGATCTGGTCTCGCTTTCTCTGCCACCGCTTGTCTAAGTAAAAAATTACCAAAATATACTAAGACAGCACGTGGATATATCCCTTGTTTCGGTGGTGGATTAAAGGGGACTCGATGAGCCCGTTGGATTTCAACTTCCCAGTTCCAGTTCTGTATTTCAGGCATAGATTCACTGAAAAGTTTAATAATGAAAGCTCGCATATTCTCTCCCTCAACTTTCTCCAGTACCCCCAGGATGCGAAGATTATTGCGGCGTTGCCTATTTTCAAAATCTTCAAGCTTCCATTTGATATCCATCAATTCTGTTTCCTGAAGCTTAATTTTCTCATGATTTTCGGAAGAGTCTTTCTCTGCTGCCATCACCCTTAGTTCCATTTCAGTTACTCGTTCACCAATATGTGTACATGTCTTAGACAGTTTTTTGACAACCCCCTGCATTTTACGCAATGCTGCGCGAGATCTTCTGCTATCCTGGGCAGTCTCTTCCCTGTGGGCTGCTATAGCTTATAGAATGGTCTCCACTGCGGTGGGGGTTAACTCTGAGTTATCTGGCATGTCTGGGGTAGTGCCTTGATTATACTCAAGATGACCTTTAGCTACTTTCTTCTGTGTGGTTCTAGCACTACTTTTAGGCTTAGCCTTTACAGTATTAGGCTTCTGTCTCCCCTCACCATAGCTGACTTCTTAGGAATATATATGTGTTTTCTGATTCCTCATCCTCATCCTCACACTCCGTAGATTCAAAACTCTCAGACCACTCCCCTAATACATCTACTTCGACCTCTCCGGTTTCATCAGAAAAGGAGTAAAACTAAGTGAGGTCTTTTTCCCCCTCTAGTTGTTGTCCAGTTTGTTCAGTTTGTAGAGGGGCAGTACTTGGTAATGAGTCATTAACCCCCTCACTTGTTATAATTTGCTTAGAAATTAGATGTAGGGATGTCCCTGGTATCCCTGGTGCCTCCTCCGAGGCTGTTGAGTCTACTAAGCCTGGGGTTAGTGCTGGTGTTCTAGCCTCATTCTGATTGGTGACTAACGTGAGTGCCGTTACTTCTGATATAGGATTAATCTGGTCGTTTTGTACACCCAATATATTGCCCCCAGGGCCCAAAAAAGACATTGCCCGGCCCTCCTCAGATTGCTTCTCCTCATTCCCCGCTCTCTCCGTTGGCACATCAATTCGTCCAATTTTAGAGACCTCGACAGTTGTAGTACTATTAGCATAGGAAGTTCTCATACTTTGAGCATCAGGTGCAATCGTTGAGTTATCAGGGGCAATAAGGGGGTCAGACACCCCCTCCTCTAAGTCTAGAGTATTATTTGATTGTTCGGTTAAATTATTCTGTTCACCATTCATTATTGGGGTAGATACGGGCTCAGGCTGTAAATTATTTTGATTTGGGTTTTTTTTAAGGAATAAATCAAGCACAGTCTTCCCCCCTGCATTGCTTAGCCTTCTGCGAGATGCTAAGATTTCCTGTCTTGAGGTGCCAATGGGGGACGCAATTGCTTGCTTCTTAGCTCTTGCTGACGCTGCTTTTACCTGTAGTTGATCTTCCCCGTCCATTAAACCTTCACGTTGTTGTCTCTCTGCTTCCTTGCGAAGCACCCTTGCTGCCTTCGCAATCCTGGCTCTAGTTGCAGCAGCTGAGGCACTCTTTGGTGGCATTGCTGTTCTGTTTTCTCCCCTCGGCGTTTCCCTTCTCAAAAGTTGCTCTGCTCGCCAAAAAAACCCACAGACCGAGGAGCCGGCGTTTTGCCGCGAGGTTTTCAGTGACTGACCACCCCCAGTAACGCTACTGACTGTGTTGATTCTGTTTCCTTGGAAACGCCGTGCGAGGAAGCCGGATTCCACCAAAGCGTAAGTGTATCCAAGCGTCGAAGGATTTTTAAAAGATTGTAGCAATATCGCATTATCTCAGCCGAGAGGTCTGCCACTGTATCTCATGCCGGGAAAGAAATAACAATACCAAAGGAAAGCCGCGTAGCCGTAGTCACTCGCATTCAGTGCTTCCTGGCGCCGCGGGATATCAGCGTGTCTCTCCCAAAGCTCTCGGTCAAACAATCAAGGGGTTCTCCTCCATCGCTCTTCGTATTTTACGAGCTCTCTGCGTTCTGCATTTCACAGCACCAAGGACGTAGTCTGCAAATTTAACTTTCAAAGTAGAATCCGCCAAATAAAGCAGTCCGGTCGTTCACTCCATCGGAGCTCAGTAAGTGCTGCAATCGGTCTAACGTTTAGACCGCCATCTTGCTGTGGCCATTCAGCTCCTATGCCAATACTGCAATGGGATTTGATCAATGTACACCTCTCTTGGGTCGTCCAGATAGGCCTGGACCATCCGCTCAATGTTCACGGGTGCTGCTGCTACCCTTTTTTCGGGCTCTTTTCTCTGTGCATCAGCACTGTGCTTAATACCAATGCCTAACAGTAAATACCATTTGTGTAACAATTCTACTGTGACCAATGATCCAAGTATTGTTGCTGTTGCCGTTAGTGATGGTGAGTGTTCTGAGTCAAACGCAATGCCTTCAGCCTCCAAAGTTGCACTTGATGCCGTATGCCCTGCTGCAGTAGTTCTTGTGGGTTGATCTAGCTGGCTTTTAATTAGCAGCGGTTCATTTTCCAACTTACTCGCTGCCTCAGCGATCCAAGTTTTGTAGCGGGCAACATCCATCTCTGAAAAACAAATTGATGTCTTCAGTGCCAGTTTTGGCAGTGGATCCAGAATTGTGGCAGAAATGGAATGTTCTTGTGACAAAATCTTATTTTGCACTCTTGTATTTTTAGCTAAGCAACGGGCTAAGCTCTCCACCAAGTCATAGGCTTCTTTTTTTTCCTCTACACCTTTGTATGATTCTTACACCTTCTTCAGCTGATGCTCTAGTATTTGCAATAATGGGATAGTTTGGCCCATTGTACAGTCCTCCTTGCTGACTTCACGTGTGAAGACCTCAAAAGGATGAAGCCTGTCAGTCAGGCATTTAACAAGGCACCATAAGTCCATCTGAAGGGTCATGCCTTTCACAGTAGCAGCCAGTCTTTGCATGACATATTCATTGAGTGGCCTGTACTGCTCAAACAGACGACCAAGTATTTAATACGTTGAGTTCCAACGGGTTGCCACCTCCTGGATGAGTGCTTTGACTGGCATGTTATAGTCACGTTGAATGATCCTCAGTTGCTTCCGATCTTTAAAAGAATGGCTGAAATGAGTTCATATTCTTCGGCAGGTGGTCAGTAAATTGCTGACTATGGGTTCTTTTTTTCAAACAGTTTTGAACTATAATGTTTATGCAGTGCGCCAAACACGGAACCCTGAAATAGAAACCAAGCTCCATGGCCTTCAGTACATTACTGCCATTATCTGTGGCAACAAAACCAATACTAAACCCTCTTGGGCGCAGCCATTCGAAAACCTTGCTGCGAAACTCTTCCAAAATGTTTATAGCAGTATGAGATTTCTCCATGGCGAACATGGCTACAGTTGCATGCTTGCTGAGTAGCTTTAAAAATCTCAGCTGTGTCAACAGCACCTCCTTCAGATAGCTTATCTCTAACCCCCACAAAAGAGACCCAGTGTGCAGTGATGCACATGTCATCTGTGGCTTGGCAACTGGTCCACATGTCTGTTGTCAGGTGGATATTGTGAACAGCACTCTGCTGCAAAGCTTGTCCAACCAGTTCCAGCACATCATGATGTAGTGCCGGAACAGCAATTCTTGCGAAATAGGACCGGCTGGGGACCTTCCATTTAGGGCAGATGGCTGACACAAATTCAAGGAAACCCACCCCTTCCACAAATGAAAAAGGGAGAAAGTCCAGTGCTAACATTTTAGCCAGCTTTGCATTGTACAACCATTCCGTTGCGTTGAAACTGCCCCTCCAACCTAAGCATGCTCTCAATGGTAAGCTGGATTACTTTCCTTTGCCGTTTTCATTAACCCACTTAGGCTCAACAATGCAGTTTGTCTCATTGTAGTACTCGGTCGCCTTGGTGTCTCAGCCTGACTCTGAGTACGGCTCTTACTGCGGTGTCACTCAGATGTTGAGGAGGATGTGGGTGGTACCACTACACTACTAGGGACAGGGCTAGAAATGCCTCCCTCTTCTCCACCTTCCACTGCAATAATATCGTCCCCTGATTCTTCATGCCCAACTTCAATTGGTTGAATTTTTTTACTTTGTTTTAAGTGAAGTAGGTGATTCACCCACACGATAGTGTGGTGTATTCTGAGAGGACTTGCTTGGCCTCCGGTACCATAGTTTGTACAAAGCTTACCCCGCCGAACACCTTGTCGGCAAATTGAGCATATAGCAACGTTTTCCTCCTTGGTGCTAACAGAAAAAAAGTCACAAACTGGGGAGGAGAACTTTCTGGCACTGCTGGATGTGCCACTTTCAATACCAGAAGAACTGGAGGGTGTGCTTGGAATGTGACTCTGTGCAGCTACACTGTGACTTTTACTCCCACTACCTACTGAGATGGTTGAGCTAGATGTAGGTCCCTGCTGAGTCTTTGAAAATATAGCAGCTGTAGGTCGTGGTGGTGTAACCTGTGTTGGTGGTATCCGTGCTACATCCCGCTCAGTAGCAGCCTTTCTGGATAAGGTGAGAATGTTGGTCTTCATCCCCTTTGGGCGGAAGTGATGTGCATGATGACTGGCTCGCTTTCATCAACATCATCCCCCTCTTGTACATCTACTTCCATAACTCTAAGTTTTTCTGAAACTTTCCTTTTCAGAAGCATTGTCTTGTGGCGTGCATCACTCTCAGACTGAGCTGGTGGCTGCCAAGTGGCATCACGATCATCAGAAGTGGGGTTTGAAGAAGAAGATGATGGACTCAGCCTCCTTTTCCTTGCTGGTGGTCTGGAAGACAATAGATCTTCTGAAACAGTAGTTTGCTCCACTTTGTCTGTAGAAAGCTCGATTTCATGAAATGCCTCTACTTCAGGAGCAAGAATTACTATTGAGGGCTGTTCTTGCGGCTGTGGCTGTTCTTGCGGCTGCTTCTGTTCTTGCGGCTGCTACTGCACACTTATCCGCTGAGTTTCCGCCTGCGTTGATTGTGGACTACTTTGTAATAATGACATTTCAACATCGCTGCTCATTAGTAGACTGGCTACCTCTGTGCCACTCAAGGGCTTGGACCTAGGTTGGTGGGGTTGGACTACTGGTGCGGAGGTTCTGCTCCAAGCTTGGTTCCCAGACAACGCTGCTGCAGGCGTCATTTTTTGGGTCCCAAAAAAACCATTGCCCGGCACACCAGTTGTGGTTAGTGGCACTTCCTTTCTTTGTTCCTTCTTCTCACCGGCAACTTTCTTGGTACTGGACCTGGTACCTTTCTTTGGGGCCATCTTCAGAAGTAAGGCAGGACGCAGGTGCACAAGTTGTGGTCACACGTTGACGTGATGCGCAGCAGGAATTCTGGCTAGCTGGCAGTACAGCGGGTGATGATGACACTAATAACTCCAACCACAAAAAAGGCCACCAGACACATGGAAACACAAAAATCACAAGCAACAAGCAGGAGGCGTGTGAAACACCATGAATTGACAAAAGCATACTGTTTTGCCTTTTTAATGTAATAAAATGCACAAAAAAAAATACACAGACCCAAAAAAGGTCTACAGGGTGCATGTCTTGCACACCAACACACACCATACACACAAAACAAAGGCATGTCTTTAAGACACCCAACATCAGAAAGCCCACCCCAAAAAAAACACATTTCCCAACTCAATCCAATGCCATCCATGCCCTAAATGATGTCTAAGTTCAACAGACCACACAGAAGCACTTGTTTAATGCAGCTGTGGCTACTGCTCTGAGCCTACTGGATGAAAGCAGGCCTGTTGGCAGAGAAGGTCAGACAAGCTTGCAGGCCTAGGCTTCTAAATGGCCACCAGCCACATGGCCAGGCCCAACAACAGAAAGCCCACCCCAAAAACACATTTCCCAACTCAATCCAATGCTATCCATGCCCTAAATGATGGTTGAAAATGAAATACATTCAAAAAACACCAAAGGAACAGTTGCTTCAACATGCACCCACACATGACTAGCTCTGGCCATACTGACCACTACTACCCACAATATTTTTTTTTAAAAAGGAATGATAGTTACCAAAATTAAACTGTAGTTGCAACAACTGCAATGCCCCCAATCAAACAGACACAACAACCACTTACTTGTAAAATATCCAATTTAAAAATCCTCACATCTAATGGCAATGAAGCAGCAGACAAAAAGAGTGATCTTTCCATCTCAAAATCCAAGGCAGAATGAGCAGGAGATGGGCAAAGCACTGGGAGGAGCCATTTGGACAGGAACAGGAAGTTGGAGATTTCGTGGCACTTCCTCCCACTCCCCCATTTTAAACAAGCATTAATGCAATAGGTCTCGGATTTATTTGAGTTTGAGCTAATGGCATTGTAAATGGCAATGTCTTTTCGCCATGTGTTATGGAGTGCATGCATGTGGTGTGTAGTGGAATTATGTGGGTTGGATTTGAATTGTAGCAATGGTGTCATGCTGTGTTTTAGATTAATATGTTTAAAAGTAAAATGTGCCATACTGAGATTGCTACAATAGTTAATTGTGGATGCGTTAACAATTGATGTGTGTACTGATGGCTGGTGGTGTGTGTGCCTGCAGAAATTGTGCACTGATGGCTGGTGGTGTTTGTGCCTGGTGGAAGCGTGCACTAGTGCACTGCCAACTGGTGGTGTGTGTGCCTGGTGAAAGCGTGCACAGACAGCTGGTGGTGTGTGCCTGGTGAAAGCGTGCACAGATGGCTGGTTCTGTGTGTTCTTGGTGAAAGCGTACAGTGATGGCTGGTGTTGTGTGTGCCTGTTTAAAGTGTGCACCGACGACTGGTGGTGTGTGTGTGTGCGCCTGGTGAGTGTGTGGTGGTGAGTGTGTGGTGGTGAGTGTGTGTGTGTGTGTGTGGTGTGTGTGGGGTGGTGTGTGTGTGGTGTGTGTGTGGTGTGTGTGTGGTGGTGAGTGTTTGGTGGTGTGTGTGTGGTGTTATGTGTGTGGTTTGTGTGTGGTGTGTGTGTGGTGTTATATGTTTGGTCTTATGTATGTAGTGTTATGTGTGTGGTGTTGTGTGTGTGGTATGTGTGTGGTGTGTGTGTGTGTGGTGTTGTGTGTGGTGTTGTGTGTGTCTGGTGTTGTGTGTGCTTTGTGTGTGCTGTGTGTGTGGTGTGTGTGTGTGGTCTTATGTATGTAGTGTTATGTGTGTGGTGTTGTGTGTGTGTGGTGTTGAGTGTGTGTGTGTGGTGTGTGTATGTGGTGTGTGCCTGTGTGGTGTTGTGTGATCCTCTGTGAGACACCGGGGTCTGTCGTCTGGAATGGAAGCTTTGGTCGGATGGGTGAGCATGGAAATGTTGCACTCCTGTGAAAGAGCTGGCAGGTGATTGGGGTCCCCCTTAGGAGCCAAAGACTCTGAAAGCAGTGCCCCTGTCTTTAACACCACCACACCAGTGTGCCTCAAGTAAGATGTGCCAGGTCTTCGAGGTGCCTAAACCAAATGTCCCATTGAAAGCACTGGACTTCACTGGCACCAAAGCACGTCATTTGTGCTCACCCTGCTCACCCGACACACTACTCACCCAACACACTCACACACTGCTGGCCCTGGACACCCACACACTGTTCACCCTGCATACACACACTGCTCACCCTACACAGTCACACACTGCTGGCCCTGGACACCCACATACTGCTCACTCTGCACACTAACATACTGCTCACCCTACACACTGCTCAACCTGAACACTCACACACTGCTCACCCTAGACACTCACACACTGCTCACCCTACACACTCACACACTGCTGGCCCTGGACACCCACACACTGGTCACCCTGCACACTAACATACTGCTCACCCTACACACTCACACACTGCTGGCCCTGGACACCCACACACTGCTCACCCTGCACACTAACACACTGCTCACCTTACACACCCACACACTGGTCACCCTGCACACTGACACACTGCTCACCCTGCACACTCACACTGCTCACCCTGCACACTCACACACTGCTCACCCTGCACACTCACACAATGTTCACCCTGCACACTCACACACTGCTCACCCTACACACTGCTTACACTGCACACTCACACACTGCTCATCCTGCACACTCACACACTGCTCACCCTACACTCACACACACTGCTGGCCCTGGACACCCACACACTGCTCACCCTGCATACTCACACACTGCTCACCCAGCACACTAACATACTGCTCACCCTACACACCCACACACTGCTCACCCTGCACACTCACACAATGTTCACCCGGCACACTCACACACTCACACACTGCTCACCCTACACACTGCTCACCCTGTACACTCACACACTGCTCATCCTGCACACTCACACACTGCTGGTCCTGGACACCCACACACTGCTCACCCTGCATACTTACACATTGCTCACCCAGCACACTAACATACAGCTCACCCTACACACCCACACACTGCTCAACCTGTACATTGACACGCTGCTCACCCTGCACATTCACACACTGCTCACCTACACACTGCTCACCCTGCACACTCACACACTGCTCACCCTGCACACTCACACACTGCTCACCCTACACACTCACACACTGCTGGCCCTGGACACCCACACACTGCTCACCCTGCATACACACACTGCTCACCCAGTACACTAACATACTGCTCACCCTACACACTCACACACTGCTCACTCTGCACACTCAAACAACGTTAACCCTGCACACTCACACACTGCTCACCCTGCACACTCACACACTGCTCACCCTACACACGCAAACACTGCTCACCCTGCATACTCATACACTGCTAGACCCTGCACGCTCACACACTGCCTGCCCAGCTGCAGAAATAGAAAGAACCCAGCGTGAGTCTTCGTAGGACTGGTCACCGTTGTGAGAGCATGGCGGCCATAGCAAAACAGCAATTTTCTGAGACCGGCAGAAATTCTGCTGGAAACGCAGCTTTGTTTTTATAATTTTAATACACAAAAGTATACATAACAGGTAACAGCATATTATCTCCCCATAATCCCCTTGTGTGGATGTGAAGACGGCCAGTCACCAAGACAAAAGTACTCATTTATCATATGGAGTTCATGTGTTTTAATCAATCGTATCTAGTGTTCAGATGGGAGCGAGATAAGTTTTCCTCGTGCCGCTGCCTTTACTGTGCAAGAAAGAAAGTTGCTAGCCCTCTCAATCGTTTAGTCTCTGAACATTTTGGGACTACAAACAACAATGAGTCAATTGTTTGTGAGGGTAATTTTATTTAACCCTTTTGAACTTATTTTGATAGTATTTAGCTATTTCAAAGGCGAGAAGAACACTTTACAAAAACCTTTACAAAACACAATGACACATATTTACAACTACTATACAATTGACATATATACAATTAAACAAACAATTATGCACAAACTTCTTTTACAAAAGAATATAGTGATTATGTATCCACAAATAATTGCTCTTTGCGAAGTTTCAAACCACTATAAAACCCACAAGGTGAAAGAATGGCAACAAGAATTGAATTTTTTGTTTAGAAATCAATTCAGAGATAATGAATAATCCCTTCAGGGGCAGATATTTTATAGTGCCTGTCTGCCGTTTGCCGACGCGTTTCGAATCTGTAAAAAATCGCAGATTCTCCTCAGGGCTCTTTCATTGTAGTTGAGCTATACAAATAAGAATATAAAGGAAGTTTGTTTTAATAAATGGAAGTTAGTCGCTTTTCCACCCCCTAAGGTTGCTGAGAGTTATTGGACTAGTTACCTTCATGAAAAGGCGGTACGGTCTCGTGGTCCAATTGTTCACGAGAGGCTGTACGCCGCAGATATTCAATATAACAGAAGATCAGTTCTGCAAAAAAATTAATTCACATGCTTACTAGACCACCTGGGGCAGCACAGTGTGACTGGCTCCAGACTAGAAAGGCACAAGATTCCTACCTCTGTCTGTTATGACGGTAAGGCTGTGTCTAGATCCTCTCGGTGGTCAGTATAGTTCTGATGATACCTGAAAGGCGCAATTGTTGAGCTCACTGTGGCACACAAACTCACCTCGCCTGGTCGTGCAGAAGGACATTTCGAATTGTTCGATGTCCACAAAATGTTGCTTGGGTATTGCTTCAATGTAGCAGTGCTATAAAGCGATTTTATCACATTGTTGCAAACTGAGTATAATAATGTGCACATAAGCATGAAAAGCGCAGTTATGAGATGTCCGTAAAAAAAGTCTAAAAGTAAGAACGAGTCAATTCAACATATGAAATTATATTTGTGTCTACGCAGCACTTTAGCACACTGTAATGTAAAGTACAGCACAAGTTGCCCTGACAACCAAGAATTACTTTTTTTTAGAACCTGTCAGTTTGTGCTCAATTATCTTGTCAGTTTATAACAATACGCGTAGATTGTGCACTTGGACAGGGGTCAACAGGAGCAAGTGGTAAAACTTTCAGGTCACACCAGTCTAAGTTGCCTGCCTGTGGGTGGGTTTTATGCTACACGTGCACTGCGAACAGCGGCTAAGTGATGCCCCAGAGTGACGTGGTGGTGTTCCGTGAGTGATGTGGTGGTGTTCCGTGAGTGATGTGGTGATGTCTGTGAGTGAGGTGGTGATGTCCCTGAGTGATGTGTTGGTGCCCCTGAGTGATGCCCCTGAGTGATGTGGTGGTGTCCCAGAGTGATGTGGTGGTGTCCCAGAGTGATGTGGTGGTGTCCTAGAGTGACATGTTGGTGTCCCAGAGTGATGTGATGATATCCCAGGGTGATGTGATGGTGTCCTAGAGTGATGTGGTGGTGTCTTAGAGTGATATGGTGGTGTCCTAGAGTGATATGGTGGTGTCCCTGAGTGATGTGGTGGTGGTGTGAGGTGTGCAGCAGTCTGTGGTGTGCAGCAGTGTGAGTGATTCAGCAGTTTGAGCAATACAACAGTGTGAGTTATACAGCAGTGTGAGTATTGCAGAAGTGCGAGTAATGCAGCATTGTGCAGCATGCAGCAGTGTGAGGCATGCAGCAGTTAGAATCGTGTGGTAGTGTGCATCCTGCAGTAGTGTGAGGCATGCAGAAGTATGAGGCGTGCAGCCGTGTGTGGCATACAGCAGTGTGAGGCATGCAGCAGTGTGCAGCGTGCAGCAGTGTGAGGCATGCAGCAGTGTGCCATGCAGCAGTGCAGCAGTGTGCAGCATGCAGCAGTGTGAAGCGTGCAGCAGTGTGAGGCGTGCAGCAGTGTGCAGCGTGCAACAGTGTGAGTAATGCAGCAGTGTGCAGCGTGAAGCAGTGTGAGGCGTGTAGCAGTGTGCAGAGTGCAGCTGTGTGAGGAGTGTAGCAGTGTGAGGCATGCAGCAGTGTGCGGCGTGCAGCAGTGTGAGGCATGCATCAGTGTGCCGTGCAGCAGTGCAGCAGTATGCAGCATGCAGCAGTGGCAGGCGTGCAGCAGTGTGAGGCATACAGCAGTGTGCAGCATGTAGCAGTGTGAGGTGTGCAGCAGTGTGTGGCGTGCAGCAGTGTGCAGCATGCAGCAATGTTATGCATGCAGCAGTGTGATGCGTGGATCATTGTGAGGTGTGCAGAAGTGTGAGGCATGCAGCAGTGTGAGGCATGCAGCAGTGTGCAGCATACAGCAGTGTGCGGCATGCAGCAGTGAGTGTCGTGCAGCATGCAGCAATGTGAGTAATGCAGCAGTGTGCGGCGTGCAGCAGTGTGTGG
The DNA here is from genome assembly GCF_964263255.1 of Lissotriton vulgaris. Taxonomy (NCBI): domain Eukaryota; kingdom Metazoa; phylum Chordata; class Amphibia; order Caudata; family Salamandridae; genus Lissotriton; species Lissotriton vulgaris. Next base: position 1,498,140,017 of record NC_141691.1, on the reverse strand, counting down.
CGTGCAGAAGTGTGTGGCCTGCAGCAGTGTGAGGCGTTCAGCAGTGTGTGGCGTGCAGCATTGTGTGGCATGCAGCAGTGTCTGGCGTGCAGCAGTGTGCAGCAGTGTGATGCATGCAGCAGTGTGATGCATGCAGCATTGTGAGGCGTGCAGCAGTGTGAGGCATGCAACAGTGTGAGGCATGCAGCAGTGTGCAGCATACAGCAGTGTGTGGCGTGCAGCAGTGTAAGGCGTGCAGCAGTGTAAGGCGTGCAGCAGTGTGCACCATGCAGCAGTGTGCAGCGCGCAGCAGTGTGATGCGTGCAGCAGTGTGAGGCGTGCAGCAGTGTGTGGCGTGCAGCAGTGTGTGGCGTGCAGCAGTGTGTGGCGTGCAGCAGTGTGAGGCATGCAGCCGTGTGAGGCGTGCATCAGTGTGAGGCGTGCAGCAGTGAGTGTCGTGCAGCATGCAGCAATGTGAGTAATGCAGCAGTGTGCGGCCTGCAGCAGTTTGAGGTGTGCAGCAGTGTGAGGCGTGTAACAGTGTGAGGCGTGCAGCAGTGTGCAGCATGCAGCAGTGTGAGTAATTCAGCAGTGTGCAGCATGCAGCAGTCTGAGCCATGCTGCAGTGTGCGGCGAGTAGCAGCAGTGTGCGGTGTGCAACAGTGTGAGGCATGCAGCTGTGTGCGGCATGCAGCAGTGTGTGGTGTGCAGCAGTGTGCGGTGTGCAGCAGTGTGAAGCATGCAGCAGTGTGCAGCATGCAGCAGTGTGCAGCATGCAGCAGTGTGAGGCGTGCAGCAGTGTGCAGCGTGCAGCAGTGTGAGTAATGCAGCAGTGTGCAGAGTGCAGCAGTGTGAGGCATGCAGCAGTGTGATGTGTGCAGCAGTGTGAGGCGTGCAATAGTGTGAGGCGTGCAGCAGTGTGAGGCGTGCAGCAGTGTGTGGTGTGCAGCATGCAGCTGTGTGAGTAATGCAGCAGTGTCGAGCAGTGTGATGCGGGCAGCAGTGTGAGGTGGCAGCAGTGTGCAGCATGTAGCAGTATGAGTAATGCAGCAGTGTGAGGCATGCAGCAGTGTGAGGCGTGCAGCAGTGTGAGGCGTGCAGCAGTGTGAGGCGTGCAGCAGTGTGTGGCATGCAGCATGCAGCAGTGTGAGGCGTGCAGCAGTGCGAGGCGTGCAGCAGTGCAAGGCGTGCAGCAGTGTGTGGTGTGCGACGTGCAGCAATGTGTGGCATGCAGCAGTGTGTGGCATGCAGCTGTGTGTGGAGTGCAGCAGTGTGTGGTGTGCAGCAAGGTGTGGTGTGCAGCAGTGAGTGACGTGCAGCAGTGTGTGGCATGCAGCGTGCAGCAGTGTGTGGCGTGCAGCAGTGTGTGGCGTGCAGCAGTATGTGGCGTGCATTAGTGTGTGACGTGCACAGTGTGAGGCGTGCAGCAGTGTGTGGGGTGCAGCAGTGTGAGGTGTGCAGCAGTGTGAGGCGTGCAGCATTGTGAGGCATGCAGCAGTGTGTGGCGTGCAGCAGTGTGTGGCGTACAGCAGTGTGTGACATGCAGCAGTGTGTGGCATGCAGCAGTGTTGTAGCAGGGATTCAATTCTCCTACAGAACTGTGCATTGAGATTTGGAACATCAGTGAATTAGGATGGCCCAAAATTCACCTTAGTACCCAAAATCCCCTTACCGAGCTAGCTACAGTGTCTCATTGGTCATAACAAACTCCCAATGTTTAGACAAACCAGAACATTATCTTAGAATACCTCAGGTCATGTGGAACACATAGACACTCTTTCGTTATACAATCATTTCAAACCAGAACGTGGAGTAAATGAGGACTCGTGCATATTTGAAATATTTATTTACTAATGCCGGGTTCTCAAGCGCAGTATCTTAGATAATACAAGCAAACATATTATAAGAAGCAAAGTTATCAGCATAGTTACTAGTCCATAAAATGCAAAAGGTGAATGCATGCTAAAATGTTGAAATGAATAGGAGTTAACAACACCTAATTCTCACCCTCCCTAACTAGCACATTATATTATATCTAAGAAGGTCTCTTTGGGCTTTAGCAGGGCGACCCCATTCCTCAATCTCTCAGTGGCAGAGGATCACATCATCTTCCACCAGCTCTCTGCATGTGAAGCACCATCAGGTGTGTTTATCTGTTCTTTGCAAAGCAATATAAAACGCGCCTAAAGCCAGATTTGCCAGCAGCTGCATTTATGTTATTTCTAGGAAAGTGCGAAGATCAGACCTTACAATAACACTGTGTTTACTTATCCTTCAAGGTTTCAGCACTCACTGTACAGACACCGTATACTAAGCAATGTTTTCAGAGCAATAACATATTATTCTCGTATAAATCACAACGCTCTTCTAGGCTGAAAGCTAAAGCAACAATTATGTGTCGTGTGCAGAAGCAGCAAAATGAAAAATGGTGTTTAAACATTTAATAAGCTCCTGCTAACTTAACACGGTATGTAGGTAAGCAGTAACTATATGAAATCCCCCCATGATCCGAGCACGGCTAAGATAAGATAAGATAAGATAAGGCACGGGGCACATCGAGAAGACAGAGTTCAAGAACAAAGAGCCAGGTCAAATTATTAATATTGATTGAAAAAACGCATTTGTAAGTCAATTTAAAAAATTTTCATTGTTGCTCAAGTCAATAGGTCTGGGTAACGAACAATTCACGCATAATTTTCCAAAAAATTATTGCAATTAAGAACGGACTATCATTCAAAAAAAGTCGAAAGCTTTCAGGACAGGACTGAATATGCAAAATAAGCAGCAACAGCCTCCAGCATGAAGTCACTGTCGTCATCCGAAAACAGTTCAGCCATCCAATTTAATAGTGGGAAAGAACATACGTGCTCTTCAAGCACCGGAGCCTCTAGCATCATCAGAGGACAACTCAGTGGGTTCTCAATAAAGCTGTGTGCCAAGAAATCTTGCGCTGCTGCGAGTATGTTCCAACGACCCATTAGTCCATGCATCGCTGCCATGGCCATAATCCTTCCGCCAAAACAAACCACCTCATGAGCAACTATGGGACTCATCAGATGATTAAAATCGACATCAGGAGACACCGTCTTGCAGAGACACAAATCAAGGGCCCAGTCAAAATCGCAGCTCAGGCAATGAAACACAGGCTGGAGACATGTGAAATAGGAAAATCGAAACGATAATCCATATGCCATGCTTAAAGTCGCAAGCGGCAACGTGCCATAGTATTCAAGCATCCTGTTGCGGAACAGTGCCAGGTGGGGCTGTGTGGCGTGTAACACAGGACGGGCATCCATTTTTAATAAAACAAAATATAACCAGAATGCCTGCAGCCAGCGCCAGCAAAACTGGAAATCCACCAAACAAGCTCGATAATATTGAATGGAAGAAAGCAGGAACGACTTCAAATATCTTCTCAAATGAAGTCACAAGACCACTGCTAACTATTTTAAAAAAGTGTGCAAGTCCAGAAGTGGACGACGCATTAAAGATTGAATGAATCAACTCGCTGAAATGTAATGGTAAGTCAGTATTTAATAGGGTCTGCACCTCTCTGCAGGTGTTGGCGATGTGAGGGACAAATGTTTCATGAGCCGAACTCAGGGCCACTTGTTTTTGAGACAAAAGAGCTCTTATTCTACTCATTCCTTTGAACTCTGCCGTCAAGGTTGGAATTTGCGGCCAGATGGAAACATCTGAATTCCCATGCGGAGGAGGATACAGAACGTTTTTGCAACACACCACACGTTCAGATACAGTTATCACATAAGCAATGCCGCGAATTAACCCACAACAATCTTCATTATTCAAAATTAAATAACTACCGTTCACCAGTAAAGTGAAAGTAGGGACGATTGCGGGAACCAGTGTACCTTTCGAAACACAGGCTAAATTTGGACGTTCCTGATTACAGGAACCATGTAATTGGTTATGTCTACACATTAACAAGTGATCTGGTGTTTCGGTGCACTCCTCACCTTTTAAATAAACCTCTTTCCCATCTTTTAGACATCTGTATTTAAAGGGGAGGGACCAGGCCTCGTGCAGAAATGTACTACCAAGGGGCTCGTATCAGCCTATCGCAATATATCGCATACAATTTGAAAATTTAAATAAAGCAAATGGCAGTGTGATTAACCCATGGATGAGCCACGTAGCAGCAGTGTCTTCTGCCACAGAAAACGGTAAGGACTCCGGCCTTTCAATGTGTAACATAGAAAAAGACGCATCCCTCATTGAAAGTAAGCGTTGCTTTTCAGTTAAATTAAACGGGGCAAACAAGGAGGACACGTTCATGTGATTCCAAGGCACTTTTCCCGCCTTAAGTGTCTGCAGTGTCCATGCAAATTGCATAATGGAACGCAATTGATTTTGACCATGGTATAACACAGATAATTCATCTTGCACAATATCAACAACAGAAGATACAATATTATCCAAAGTATAAATGCGGGAAGAAAGCATATTAATGCTATTATCTACAACTGCAAGCACTTTTTCTAGATTAGCCTGATAAATAGCCCTAAGGCGTTTAGCCGCCTCAATCTTTGAGGTTTTCCAGATTTCGTTATAAATCGCATATATCCATCTTTTTGATCTGCCACTAGCCGGACCTTTTATGAAATCATTCAAATCCACTTCATCTGTCAACTTGGATAGATACAGTTTAACCGATGCCAAAGTAGAATGTTTGCGCCAGTTCTGACATATTTTGCCTACCGGATAAGTGGTGACAGAATGGTCAGTTACAAAACGAGGATTGGGCCTAACCTGGGTGAAACCACCAGCTAAACCCATAAAACGACGTTGGCAGGAATCTGCACTTCTGTGCCACACTTGCCAACCCTTTGGATCCAAACTGGATATATTGTATGACAAATTTTGCAAAAAAGTTTTTAATTCTCTAATAGTAAAATCAGTATTATTACTCGAACCAGAATATTCTTCCAAATCAGGTATGGCAGGAGAATTACATTTTTTAGAAGTAGCCAATCCAAAGCATGTGGTTTGAAAAATGGTAGAATTTAAAAACAACATATGATTTGGGATGAGACATGCACGGTGCAAAGCCTCAGTGCCTTGTACCTGCCAACTTTTAGAACCCCAAACGGATTTAAGGTCAATTTTTTCCTTCCATAATTCGTAGCCTTCTACAGCCAACTTGTCTAGAAAGGACTTTCGAATATAATACTTTAGTATCTGTAAGTCTAACCTTGGACTTGGACTTCTGTGTCAATTTATAATAAAAAGACTCAGGATTGGACTGATTAAAGTCGGTAAAATAAGTGTACTTTTTCAAAAAAGTACTCGAACTGCCTTGTAAAGGAGCCGGGCAATGCTCCCACTGCGTATAATTTACAGCACTCTTACTGGAACTTGTTTTATGCAGAAAATGGTTGCCAAAATGTTGGAAGCAAAATAAATCACCATAATTAGCAGATTCTAAGTACAAATCTTCAGTATCAAAGGAAGCATAATATTTCAAATCAGAAAACAATGCCTCCACGGCCTGAATATCCCAATCATCAGAACATATGCTTTGTTTCACTACATCCCCCATGTTTACCCTGAGCACACTAGGGACATAAACAACCTCAGTAGGGCCATGGATTTGAAATTTAACAGCATCCCACACAATTCCATCTAGGACAGGCCAAGCAGTGATGTTGACAAAAGTCAAGTCTCTCTTCAGTCTGTGTGCTGAATGCGAAGAGGAAAGGGGGTCAAAGTTCCATTAAGACGTCGAATGCATGTTCTCTCCTCAACATAGTGTCCAATGACAATTCGAAAAAAATAAAACACAAAACCAATAGACATAAAAAGGTAAATTGAAAAAAGTACCAGCCAAATATATGTCCAAGGGGGAATCAAAAAATGTCTTTTAAATAGGGTGGCATAAATCGCAAAACGTGAGGGCTTTTTTGAAGTATGTGAAACAGTGTCATATGAAAATCTGGATTCTGTGGCCAAACGTGTTTGCAAATCAGGCATAGATAAGTCAGTTGGGTAAGCGTAATCAAGTTCATCAACGTTAGTACCAGGCAAAGTACTCAATAAAGGACTGGAAATGGTAGGCATCTCTAGGGCCACTTCTGGCTCAGGATCAGAAGCAGTGGCCAAAACAGAATTTCTCACCATCGAAGGACAGGAGACCGCCGGTGTCATACTAAGAAGAATCGGCCACTCTGTGTATCTTGACATTGTCAATTGAGATAAACCTGTTTTCCTTACGACCTGGAAGTGGTGGTAAAATGACTGTTCTTGTGCCCTTCACTCCAAGCACAGGAACCGGAGCACGATAGGAAGGACCACATTTTTTCTTGTTATCGATCTTCTCTCGAACCAGTTCTCCAACTTGGGGTAGCCTGCCAACTACCGGGATCTGCAACGCATCATCCGATGTGGAGGGCAAATCTTCCTTTGCAAGACTGTTTCTCTTCTTTTGTAGATCCTGTAAAACATTGCAATGTTCATCTACGTCAAAGGCTGTGGCTTGGGCCCCGCAGTCTAGACAGTCAAGGTCCGGGACATACATCTTGATACCAAAGAGCATCTCGTATGGGGTCCGCCCACCCAGAGACATTCTAGGGAGATTATTAAGAGCACGCTGCATGCCATTGAGATGGGCCAGCCAGTTTCTGTCAGTGCCTATAACTCGAGCTGTCAATACTTGCTTTAAGTCACGGTTCATTCGTTCCACTACACTATTACCCTCAGGTCTGTATGGAGACGAAAACTTGACTTGGACCCCCATCGAAATCATGGCATCCTTGTACGCCTTAGAGGCGAAAGCCGGACCCTGATCCGAATGGAAGGTACCACAGGCCAAAATCAGTACAAAGACACACAAATCTCTTACGACAGTCCGTGAATCAGCGCTGCGATGGGGCCAGACCCACACATAGCGTGTGCATGAATCAACTGCTACTAAAATGTACATTATACGCAGTATCAGAGGAAAAAGGACTGCAGTGATCTAAATAAATGCAACCTAGCAGCTTATTAGATATGTATAACTGTGTCTGTGGCAGAAGCGCAGCAGTTGAAGGCTTGATCTGCTGGCAAATGTCACATTGAAGGACATAATCGCGCGTCTGTTTGTACAGTCCCCGCCACCAGAAACATTGTTGTAACTGTGAGACAGTGGCCGAGACGCCCGCATGCGCAGATGCCACACCTTCATGTGCCGCTGTAATCAAGGTATTCCTGCGGTTAGATTTAGGAATCAACCGATCCCCGACTCCAGGAAGTTTCACATAAGGAACCTTATCGGGACTTAAGTGGTATGTGTACTTCGAAGAGAAACCCGTAGGAAATGTACCTCCCTTCTCATTGGCAGCCACCGCTGCCAAGATGTCATCATCTATCTTACTTTTGGACAGTGTAACTGTTAAAACTAAATATGTAGATACCGCTGATTTCGCCGCTTCATCAGCAAGCGAGTTACCCACAGCGTGAACTCCAACACGCTGGTGGCCAAGAGTATGAATTACAAACACAAGTGGCAACCGCTCTTTAAGCTCAGCCACTCGAACCCAGATCATTTTATGTTTTATTGTGCTACCTTTGGAATCGCTAAAGTCATTTTGCATCCAAAAGAACAAGTTTTCATTATAAGACTGTACACAGTAATATGAATCACTCACAATAAGAGTCGTCACACTAGGATCTGCGTACTCTAATGCAAGCAAAAGAGCCCGAAGTTCTGCTAATTGTGCAGTGCAGTCCCCTAGAGTCTGCGTATGCACGACTCTGGACTTGAACTCATCGTTCACCATGGCACCGACCACAGTGGTGCATGCAGAAACGTAGGCATGTTTAGAGCCATGCGCAACCTGCGCCGAACCATCAGTGTAAATGATGCAATGGAAATCTTCCAAAGGCCGCATAGCTAAAGGAGCTGGATGAACAAATTCATACTGTAAATACTCCTGCGACCGTAAAGAGGCATCGAAAATAAACGTGACATCTGAGGACGTCAAGGAAGCAGCCCATTGCATCCACCAAGGATGCAAAGCTTTTGAATTCGGTACACTGGCTTTCGTAACTGCCTCCAAGGCAGGACGCGGGGTAACAAGCAACATGCGCTTTCCCTGTGACAGAGCACGTTCATTAAGAATCGCCATCTGTACAGCCGTCAAAACTTTCTCCACAGTGGAAAATCGCATTTCAGCCGAAGTGTACAAGTGTGACTTGTAATCAATAGGTACTGTGTCTCCTTCATTAAAAGTAAGGTACGTGAAACCCACCGTCCCAGGGATGATTCTTATCACCAGGTTGGTGTGGTTGTCACGAGTCAGTAAAAATTTAGAAGCGAGCAGATCAACCTGCAATGATTGCAGAATAGCTGAGTGCTCAGGCAGTCAGCATGATTTGGAAAAAGTTGGTTGTATCAAAGCATACAAAGGCTTGATACGCTGGGCATATTCCGGAATGTATGTCCTCCCGAAATTTAAAAAACCCAGTAAAGACAGTGATTTTTTCAGAGTTGACGGAGCGCGCAGTTGTGCGCATTTCTCCAGAAAGTGAGGAGCCAAACCTCTACCTTCATCATTTAGCTCATAGCCCAAGAACAACACTGTGTGTTCTGCAATGTGCGATTTTGCAAAATTAAATTTGTAACCCATGTCTGCAAAGCTACAAATTAAGCGGTCAACGCGACACAGATGCTCCCAAAGTTCGTCGTCTGTGAGATAAATGTCATCAACATATGAGCATGCATCCGGGTCCACTCTCTCTAGAAGAGAGACTATGCGGGCAGTAAAAATCCCAGGACTATTCTAATAGCCCATAGGCAAATGGTGAAACTGTTTTTGCACACCGCCGCAAGTTAAGGAGATCCATTGGGAAATTAGACCATCCAAACCATGGGCATAAAAACCATTGGAAATGTCAAGCATGGTCTTAAAACGCTAACGCACAAGACTATCCACCAAAGCAGAGCCGTGAGTATTCTGTACTGCACAGGTACAGCAATGCGAGTTTAAATTCCGGTAATCCAATACCAAGCGATATGAACTGTCTGGCTTGGTCACAGTAAAAATAGGGTTATTCATAGGTGACACACATGTTTCAATTACACCTTGATATTCCAATAGTTCAAGGATTGCCGCGATGGAAGCCTTTGCTTCACGCCAAATGGGATATTGTGGTTGAGGCTGAGGCTGAGACTGTAAAGGAATCTCGTGGTTTGGGGAAAATTTATCCCAACCACAATGAGTACGGTACAGAGCCGGCGCCAGTGCCTTAGCCCACTCTTCTGCAAAATTCAGCGCATGCTCCTTCGAGACAGTGTGCGCGAAACGGGGCAGGATCACCTCCACCCCTCGCGGAGCTGCGAGAACAAAAGGTGGGGGCCAGTCAGCCCCCAAAAGCAAAATGTCATACGTAGACAAAAGATTTTCCTAAAACACCCCTTCTATAGTACGTTGTATGTCACTTCCAATAAGCAGGACTATTTCATAAAGTCTGTCAGGGGAGCAACTCTAGTATCAGCTGTTTCGATCACAACATAACGATCAGTCGCTGTCACCTCATAGTGGACGCAGGGCCTCCCGCACTATGGTAATCTCCGCCACGCTGTCCAGCAAGGTCAGAGCCCATGTCAGATTCCGAAGCCGCGTTCTCACTATCTGTGGCATATGTCGCTGTTAAGGCGGCGACTCTCTTCTTTTGAAACTGCGGTCTTTTCGGCGTAGAGCTGTCCTGCTTTCCTGCACCTTCCTTCAGGCGGGGCTGATCACGTCCTTGCTGGCCACCCCGACCCCCTCCGCCTCCTCCTCCACCGGTCGCTAAGGCCGATGAGTCCTGAAAGGAACGAGGAGAGCGTTGATCAGAAACCTGAAATCGATCAGGTGTCTTAATCGTCGTGCGATCGCACAAGTCATAAACACGTTCTGTAGGCGCAGGCAATGGAGACGCAGGACGAGAATCCTGTTTCGGTTGCTGTTGCTTTCCCTGTTTCTGTTTTTTAGGCCAATTTGGTTTTTTGGACTTGGGCTGAACGTTCGTTTCAGACTTCTGCCCTTGGCGTTGTGTTTTTTCTTTAGTCGAAAAAGGTTTTAGTCTCCTACTATTGCGACCCACGGTTTTATAAGCCGCCACAATAATTCTCGCTAACTGATGGGGTTTCTCGGCATCGGGAAGCACTGCCAAAGCATTGGCCATCTGAAAGTTCACTGCATCCCCCTTGACATTAGCAAGAATGAGATCGCAAACCACTTCAAAGGTGCCACACAGGTGCATACCCAATTCAACCGCAGCCTCAGGTCCGTGGTCATCTTGAACACGCTTAATGACCGTAGGCAGGACAGCCATAGACGGAGTGCCGTAACACCTCACATAGACCGCCGCAAATGTCTCACCCCAGGATTCACAGTCACCGATTTCAGGGGTCAAGTCTTTGGGCAAACTAATCGTCATAATCCTGTTTTTCTCACCAGGAGACGTATTAGGAAACGCCGCTTCCAGCATATCAAACTTCTCGGCAAGCCAGAAAGGAAAATCATCCTTATCATGGGGACGCTTGCCCATCACCACGTTGACCATTACGGGACTGAGCTTCATACCGCCCTGTCCAGCTGAAAGCGCCGCACCCCCTGGGGGCCCACCCGGAAGGTTGCGGGTTATGTACTGCACCAAAGCTCAAATAACGCTAATGGAGACAACATGTAGTCATCTTAACTCTGCCACGTTACATGCTCCGTGCAGAGGATGAGGCGTAAATCCAGCCAAAACAGACCAACTAGCCCTGGAATTGACAAAGGACCTAACCTCGGAGCGGTTAAAGAATGCGGGAGGGCGCCACCAAACCAAACTCTATGCTGCCAAACATAAATAGGTACTTCCTGTGCCCTGTACGACGTATACTCATTCGGTACAGGAGAGGGAGTGTAAGTGTGGAACACACCCGAAGTGTCGTCCACAGCCGGAAATGTCACCCACGAATAAAAGATTTCGTAAGGGTAAGCTGTCTCCGCACTCACCACCATTATCACGGCCATGCCATCAACTGGTACATTGAATTGCGACAAATGATTGCGCACCGCAATGGGACTATGCTGCGGAATGTCCACAGCAGCCATGACGGCACAGAAATGTAGAAGGACAAAGTAAACTTTGTAGCACAACTGGGTAGTAACTCAAGGAAACCGTTTCAGAAAGATTCAAGCTTGAAAAGACCTATTACACAAACAGTTAGGTTTTTTCCGACACCACAGTTTTCCGGAAACGACAGTGAAGGGGTTAAGGATTGAACGACTTACTACTCAAGTGTCATGATATAAGACCACCAACGTATGGGCGCCTATAGCAGGGATTCCATTCTCCTACAGAAATGTGCATAGAGATTTGGAACCTCAGTGAATTAGGATGGCCCAAAACTCACCTTAGTTCCCAAAATCCCCTTACCGAGCTAGCTACAGTGTCTCATTGGTCATAACAAACTCCCAATGTTTAGCCAAACCAGAACATGATCTTAGAATACCTCAGGTCACGTGGAACACATAGACACTCTTTCGTTATACAATCATTTAAAACCAGAACGTGGAGTAAATGAGGACTCGTGCATATTTGAAATATTTATTTACTAATGCCGGGTTCTCAAACGCAGTATCTTAGATAATACAAGCAAACATATTATAAGAAGCAAAGTTATCAGCGTAGTTACTAGTCCATAAAATGCAAAAGGTGACAACATGCTAAAATGTTGAAATGAATAGGAGTTAACAACACCTAATTCTCACCCTCCCTAACTAGCATATTATATCTAAGAAGGTCTCTTTGGGCTTTAGCAGGGCGACCCCATACCTCAATCTATCAGTGGTAGAGGATCACATCATCTTCCACCAGCTCTCTGCATGCGAAGCACCATCAAGTGTGTTTATCTGTTCTTTGCAAAGCAATATAAAACGCGCCTAAAGCCAGATTTGCCAGCAGCTGCATTTATGTTAGGTCTAGGAAAGTGCGCAGATCAGACCTTACAATAACACCGTGTTTACTTATCCTTCAAGGTTTCAGCACTCACTGTACAGACACCGTATACTAAACAATGTTATCAGAGCAATAACATATTATTCTCGTATAAATCATAACGCTCTTCTAGGCTGAAAGCTAAAGCAACAATTATGTGTCGTGTGCAGAAGCAGCAAAAAGAAAAATGGCGTTTAAACATTTAATAAGCTCATGCTAACTTAACACGGTATGTAGGTAAGCAGTAACTATATGACAGTGTGTGGCGTGCAGCAGGGTGTGGCGTGCAGCAGTGTGTGGTTTGCAGCAGTGTGTGGCGTGCAGCAGTGTGTGACGTGCAGCAGTATGAGGTGTGCATCAGTGTCAGGTGTGCAGCAGTGTGTGGAGCGCAGCAGTGTGAGGCGTGCTGCAGTGTGTGGAATGCAGCAGTGTGAGGCATGCAGCAGTGTTTGGCATGCAGGAGTGTGTGGCAAGCAGCAGTGTGAGGCGTGCAGCAGTGTGTGGCGTGCAGCAGGGTGTGGCGTGCAGCAGGGTGTGGCGTGCAGCAGTGTGTGACTTTCAGCAGTGTGTGGCGTGCAGCATTGTGAGGCGTGCAGCAGTGTGAGGAGTTCAGCAGTGTGAGGCGTGCAGCAGTATGTTGCATGCAACAGTGTGATGCGTGCAGCAGTGTGTGGCGTGCAGCATGCAGCTGTGTGTGGCATGCAGCAGTGTGTGGCATGCAGCAGTGTTTGGTATGCAGCAGTGTGTGGCGTGCAGCAGTGGGAGGTGTGCAGCAGTGTGAGGCGTGCAGCAGTGTAAGGTGTGCAGCAGTGTAAGGCGTGCAGCAGTGTAAGGCGTGCAGCAGTGTGTGGCATGCAGCAGTGTGAGGCGTGCAGTAATGTGAGGCATGCAGCAGTGTCAGGCGTCCAGCAGTGTGTGGCGTGCAGCAGTGTGTGGCATGCAGCAGTGTTTGGTGTGCAGCGTGCAGCACTGTGTGGCATGCAGTAGTGTGAAGCGTGCAGCAGTGTGTGGTGAGCAGCAGTGTGAGGCGTGCAGCAGTGTGAGGTGTGCAGCAGTGTGTGGCTGCAGCAGTGTGTGGATTGCAGCAGTGTGAGGCGTGCAGCAGTGTGTGGCGTGCAGCAGTGTGTGGCATGCAGCAGTGTGATGCATGCAGCAGTGTGGGGAGTGCAGGAGTGTGAGGCATGCAGCAGTGTGCGACGTGCAACAGTGTGAGGTGTCCAGGAGTGTGTGGCATGCAGCGTGCAGCAGGCTGTGCTGTCTGTATCTTCCGTTCTTGGCAGTGTCCTTTCAAGCTGAGTTTTTTAAGGCCTCACATTTTCCTCATCAGTGCTACAGACTTTTTTTTAATCAAAATCAGGCTAAGGTTTGACAGGTGGATTTTGCGCTAGTTAGGCTACATTCTCTCCGCGAGCCTGTAGGGTGAATGGGCCAATGCCTTTAGTCTTCTGTGAACACCCTCCCCATCCATTGAGCTTCCTCACATGAGGGGCAATGTGTTGCCGGCGGGAGAGGCGCGCGCTACCTGACTCAATTCCAAATCGCGGCTTGAGGGTCTTTGGTGGCAGGTGCTGCGACGTGGAACAGAAATAGCATTCTGAGACAATCAAACTTATTAAGCTTCACTTGTTGCAGACGAACTGCAAAGTATTTCTCAATGTGCTCACCAAATACGTCCAGCAAATCGATGCTGAACACATTCATCTGCTCAGGCTGTGCAATGATCGGCAACATTCACTGAAGTCTCGTGCTCACCCCAATCCACTCGCAGTGCTTAGCGGTAATGCTTTCTATCATGGGCAGTCTTGCCGGGGATTGTTACATCGTGGCAGAGCTTTTGACACACAAGGCACGACTGACAGGCTAGGCCTCATGATTCACATGCCGAGCCATGCAAGCCATTTTATCCAAGGTGGGGTACTGCTAGACAATTTAAAGCTCCCCCGACATCATCTCATATGGTCAATCTGAGCGAAACTGTTTTAAAAAGAGGTTACTAACACAACGAGAGGTGCCCCAATCCACCAGTCCTCTGTTTTTAATCGCTGATGTGTGCTCGATTTTCCAGACTGATAGACATTAATTCATTCATCTTTACTTGGCAGAAAAATGAAATGACAAAAATACACTCACAGAAATCTGTAATTATTGTTTTTGGTGAGAAATTAAGCAAATACTTCAACATCAGTACGATACCATATGTCAATTGAGCGAGACTGAAAACACCCTTTACCCCACTGTATTTGTGGCAAAGAAAACAAGACGTCAGCGTTTACTTGCTTCGCCCTAAAATGGATGCAAAAAAAAAGACGCTCCCAAGTGATGCGCGCGCGCCACTTCGAGCATATGTCTTCAATTATCGCGCCTGACGGCAGCGATAATTCAAGATATATGCCCTCTGGTGCGCGTAACAGACACCAATAGGCCATGGGCGAAGCTACGCAACCGCCCATGGCCTATTGGGTGTTCTGTTAAAAAACAGCAGGCATGCGAAGGCCAATGAAAATGGACCTTGGAAATAACACGCACAAACTGCATGGAATTTCCAGGTCCATTTTCAAATCCCCAGGAAAAGGACTCTCGCTGCACGACACTGCATGCCCAGTGTACCGCAGGCCCAAGCCCTAAAACGGACTCCTTGCACAAAAAAGGACAGCCAAATGTCAATTTGAGGAGTTTTTTTCATCCCAATCATCATTTGCAGAAGGTTTTATGCTGCTAGACCTGATATTCTTCTCCAGATTGAAAATTTTACATGTTCGAGTTCTCGAGCTTCACCTTACTTCCGCCGGATGCCGATGGCGCGTCCAAAATTATGTGTTCACGTTCTCTCGCTCCCTGTCGCGTTGTATATGACGTGTTCACGTCCTCACGCTCTCCCTCGCGGTGGAGAATGATGTGTTCGAGATCTCATACGCTCGCGTGCATGATCGCAAGACGAATGACGTGATCGCATGCGCGAACTTGTGCGAGATAGTGCAAACGGCTACCAACATCTCGTGGAACACGCAACCAGATCGTGAAAACTTGTCGGCGAACGCAGGGATCCAGGTAAGGCGATCGCTTGTGCGAGAACACACACTCTCTGATCACGCACCAGTGAAGCTGACTATCCAGATACCATGAACACTCCCTCAAAATTTTACGTGGCGCCTTCCTGCATGCACAATGCGATATGGCATTCAGGGAGGAAATCTGTTCAGTAATAATAGACTACTTTGTGCTTAATACCGAGTTGTTACAATCGCCCTCCACTCCATGGGAGGTGTTCAAGGTGGTAATAGGCAGGAAGTGTATTGCTAAGAAATCGGGGGAGATTCGAGGAGCACTGGGTAAATTGGAACTGGTGATTTTGGCCCTAGAGGGAATACAATCAGAATCCGCAACCTTCTGTATAAAGAGACATCAGGGAACAAATATCGGAATACTGGGAGGAGGCAGACAGGGAGGTGAATTACCTGGAGAGGGAGGCACAGGCATGGAGAGATAGTGAGGGGGGCCACCCTGGGAGAACGCTGGCAGGATGTCCGCACAGGCCCCACTCATCCACATATGTGACTGAATTATTGGATGATAGGTCTCAGCCAATCTCTTCTCCTTCAGCGCTGATTGGGGTTACGTCCTCTTTCTATGCAAAACTATACACTGCAGGTCCAGCATGTGCTCCTTCAGATCTACAGGAGTACCTAAACACAATCTAGCTAATATGGTTGGACTCTGTACATCGGGAGTATCTTCATTTCCCAATCACCCCGGTGGAGATCGCCTAGGTCAGTGGTTCCCAAACTGTGTGCCGCAGCGCCCTGATGCGTCGTTATGAGTAGCCAAAGGCGCCGCACACAATGTGGGAAAGATAGCATTTGGATGTGTGTAGGCAGTAAAATATGATATATCTTTTGACCCCCTAGCAGGGACTGATTACAGGATGAAGCTTATTCCAGCAGCAACATATGGAGGAGTCACTGCTCGCTCATTAACTCATTTATTGGGTTTATTTTGAGACGTTGAGTTTGAAAGGGACAAGTTATAAATGTGCAGTGGCCCCCGCAGTCTCGTTGGAAAACAGGACAACATCTGACTTAATGAACACGTAGTAGGTCCCTCGCAGAACAAGATGATTTCAAATATAGCTACAACTTGTAAATGTAAAATACTGCCATGTATAATTATATCCCGGCTGCTGTTCCAGCACTCGGTAATCAGTTTACAAAGGTATGTAAATATGCAAATGATCTTTAAAGACATGTGAAAAACTCGGGTGTGCCGCAGATAGGACTCCAGACACTTCCCAGTCAAGCCCATAGCAGCACACTCACTGACCTCCGGCCCCACAGCACTCTGATCTCACTTCAAGGGCTTCGGAGTAAATGAAGACAGCCTGAAAATGCAGCAAATAAACATCACTGCACTTCCAGGCCATCTTCATTTACATTTACTTGCAGAGGCATTTGCAACCCCCTGGGAACCCAGCCACGTCCCCTAGGGGCGTACTCCTCACAGTTTGAAGACCTCTGCTTTATGGGATACTGGGGAATTCAGATAAATTGGAATAAGTTGGTTCTATTCCCGCTCATGGAAGCCACAACACCTTACACAACTGAATTTCTAATGCAATTGGCAATGGTACCTACCAGGTACCTGGGAATAAGGCTTAATAGAGACCCGGAGGAGCAATGGCAAGCTAATTATGGTTGCACAATGGATTGGCTGGAGACAAATATGTCATTAAGAACTAAGCAATTGTTATCCTTAGCAGGTCGCATAGCCATTGCAAAACTGGTAATACTGCCCAAGTCTTTATACCTTTTTGTCAATTTTCCACTACAGCTCACGATGCATTTCTTCAAGCACCTCAAGTCAAACATGATCGCGCAGGCATAGGCAGGAGGGCAACCAAGGGCATCCTAAGAACTACTAGCACTGCTGCTTATGTGGGGAGGACTAGGGGCACCGGACATGCAGCTGTATGCCCTATGTGCCCATGCGCACTTTCCCCATTGCTGTCTTCACTCGACCCTGTTCCAACCGCATGTAGCAGTAGAGCAGGACCAAGTGTCCCCATGGCCTCTGGGGATAGCACTATTCCAACCCTAAAAGAAACCATGTGCTGAGACTAACACAGTGGAATGTATGAGGTGAACTTGGGATGGCCTCGGTAGAAGTGCTGGCCTCGCAGAACTGTATGCGCCTTCTAAATCACTGGCCTAAAGCCATATGTTCCTGCCACTAAGAGAAGGTTGCAGCGAGGCATGACACGGAAACTCAGCAACAAAGTCTTTCCTGACCTCTACCCTGAGGGCAAGTTCCTTACTTTGCCTGTTGGCACTGGTGCACATGCCCCTGCACCACTACACACACTTCTATATTACTGAATCAGAGCTGCTTGCCGCAAATTGCATAGCACCTTTCCCGCCCACATTGCATAGCACCTTTCCCGCCCCGCCCTATCTCCGTGACTACATCCCTGTGTAAGCTTATCACTCGACTTTACACCTTTACCATGGATGCCTCTCTGTAGGTGCATCAAAAGCAAGAGCTGCCTGGGAGCAGGAACTGGGGTCAGACATGTCCGATGGGCAGTGAGATTACTGATGTGGCCAAACTGTAATGCTGTTCCCTAACTACAGATTGAGATTGATACACTTTAAATACATAAACCAACTGTACCGTACACCATTGCAAATTTTTAGAATGGGTCTAGTCACTGACTCAAGCTGCCTGCGCTGCCACGATCCTAACGCTACATTTCTACACTTGGCATAGTCATGCCCTGTTTGTGGGACAGTGGGCACCATCACAGAGGCACCAATTTCACTCGACCTCGTTGTGTGCTTTTTTTTACAGAGTTTTATATAGCCCTAACTTGACCCGAAGGTATTGTGGTATGAGAGCGCTTTACACGAGCACCAGTTGCGTTACATGAGGACACATTCATATATTTGAGGCATGAGGACATTAAGGGGCACATGCATCATCATAAGGAATTGGGATTCCTTAATATTGATTTTTTAGAAATCGCTATTTGGGAATCGCAATTCCTTATGCATGTTGAAATCGATAAAAAAATACAATGCCAACATATTCCTTAATTGCAAACTGCGATTTGCAATTAAGAAATGAATGGGAATTGCATGCGCAATTTCAAGGGTGCAAGGGTGCCAAAAGGACCCCCTGATGCTCCCCTGAAATTGCCATGTGACCACATGTTGCACACACACATGCCCCAAGGGCATGTGTGTGTGTAACATGGAACTTTGAAAAATGCACTTTAGTGCATTTTTCAAAGTTTTCGCAAATTACCATCAACCTTAAATTGAAGGTAATTTGCGATCCCTATTGCAAAATCATAATTTAAATTGCATCATGCATTGCATTTATGGAATCACAATTTGCGATTCCCTAAATCCATTCGCAATTGAAGTGATCACAAATTTTGTGATTACTTCAATTGCGAATTTGCATTTGGGTTGATGCATCCCAAATGCAAAAATACCAGTCGCAAAGGGGCAGATTCTGCGATTCTGCCCCTTTGCGACTGGTATTTAGAATGATGCATGTGCCCAAAGCTGGGCCGGACTGGCTACCGGGCAGTTGTGTGTGCTGCCGAGCTGGGGGCTGATTTCGTTGATATGGACCTGCGTGTGAAAAACGAAATTCGTTTTGCTTTTTTTATTTTTTATGTCTCCATCAACGAAATAAGCCCCCACCACAGAGAAATTAACCCCCAGCTCGGAAGCACACACAACTGCCCGGTAGCAAGTCCGGCCCTGGCCCAAAGTGATTTGTCCAGAATCACAGGATGTTGTGTGAGACACGAACCCAGTTCCCCAGGTTTGAGGTCGACATGCTTCTTGTTTGGGTATGTGGATGATGCCCCTGCAGACTACCTATGGCTCATCATGATGTTACTGCTGCTATCCAAACAAAGAGTAGCAATGCACTGGGGGAGGAAGGCAACTCCCACTAGCTGAGCTTGGCTGACAGGTGTAGCCTACTGTCAGGAGCAACTAACACTGTACTGGGATAAGGATCGCAGCCCAAAGGTATTTGAGTGCCCCTTGCTGTATATCTGCGGCACCAGGTAACTGAGATGAACAATGCTTACACTCATGACTTGACATTAACCGACAAGGATAGTTCTCCCTCGACAAGGTTACCTCCGTCACTATACAATAACTCATGTTATAAGTGTGGGTGGGATGTGATTTTGAAATGTATAGTTATTGCCCTACTGCCTTGCATGTCTTCTAGGGATGTACCATCTACTAACGTTGATTGATTTAACACGTAAAGAAGCATGTCAATACGTTGCCTAATGTGACTGATGAGTGTCCTTATTGGGTTTTGTTTTCTTCCTGAAAAATCAATAAATAAAAATAAATAAAAAAGATAAACATAAATGTCGGTAGTATACACTTTCTAACCAGGTTCACTCTACTTAGTATGGTGAGCAATAGGTGTTCCCAATTCTTCATCAACCTGCAAGCCTCCTTCAAAAAGAACTTCAGAGAGTTCCCTAATATCCTGTCTAATCTTTACACACAGATACCTAATTTACTCTTCAATAAATCCATTTTCCCTTAATATGTTCCAGACCATAACTTCGGTCTTAGAATTGTTAACTGAATACCATGCACCCTGCCCAAACTCTGTGGTGTGCCTGCAGATCTGAAGTGTGAACCATAAGACTTCTGCGTATAGGGTGACCTTCTTTTGCCAACCATTCCAGCTGAAAGGGGGGATTCACTTATCATTTTTAATTTTACACACTAGTGGTTCAATATACAAATTGATGAACAATAGAGGAGATAATGCACACCCCTGCCTCATTCCCCAGTTATCTTGAAGGGCAAAGTCAAACTCCTATCAACCAAAAAACTAGCAGTGGGGTTACAATAAATCATGTATAGCATATTACAGAAAGTCTACCCCAAATTAAAGAGTTTAAGCATGGTTTGTAGGTAAGTCCAATTCACTCTGTCAAATACTTTATTTGCATCCAACATTACTACAGTCTGAGGCGCCTTATAAGTCATAACCAAATATATTGAATGAATCAAGCCATTTGTTAGCTCCAGCAAGGCTCTCCTCTTGATAAACACTTCTGATCATCATGCGGGAGAACATTGATCATGCCACTCAGCCTTTCAGATAAAACCTTTGTAAAAAATGTATAGAAAGAATTTAGAAACAAAATTGGTCTGTATGAGTCACAGCTCCTTGGACTATGGCCTCAATCCAGGACCGGAGTGGCAGGATCTCTGCCTTAAAGATCTTCCCAAATAGCCTAGTCATGACCGGCAGTATGCTATCACCCAGCACCCTGTATAATTCAAGAGGAGAGTGTCTGTACAATACAGCTATTGGGAGAAATCTGTTCATCACTCAGCATACCTAGATCTGTGTCATTATCCCAACTGCTGACACTGGTGTAAAATCAGGGTTATTAAACAGAGGAGTCTTGGGGGAGGGAAATGACGTCACCTCGTGCATGATAGCAGTGCGATCCCAGGCCTCCAGACTTGTACTTGTGATGTAGGATTGTTGGACTTGGCCCTTCAGGCAGGTTCACCCCTAAACCTTTTGCTTTTAATGGTGACCTGGTGATGGTGATTTTTGGTTTCTGCGCACTTTTACTGTGTCCCAGTGGAAAGTGCGTGTGCACTCTGAGTGCATGTGGTGAGATAGGCCTGCCCTCCCATAGGAATGCATGGAGAATGTCTGTGTCCCTGGTAGTTCCTGATGCGTGAGGTGTGCAGGCTCGAGTTTGGTGTGTGCGGACTCGTGGGATTGAATGCTGCGCAATGATGTATGCGGCATGTATGTGTCTAGTGTGGAAGTGCCACTTCTAGACATGGGTGTACGTGTGCAGTGAGTATGCTGGCACATGATTAGCTGGAGCTGGCTGGTGAGCCTGGCTCCTGGAGTCTGGATGGGTCTGCCCGGTGGTGAGTGTGGAGATTAGCATGCTGATGGCTGGGGAGGAGTGCAAGCATGGGAAAAAAAGGGTACTCCCTAAAATTATGTAGGTCTAGAGGAGGGAGTGGCAAACCAGCAGTAAACAAAGGGGAAACCTCTAAAATGACCTATATTTCTTTATACTTGAGCAGTAAAGTTACTTCAAAATTACACACATGATGCTGCAAGAAACAGGAATACATTCACTTAAACTTGATTTTGATATTTTAATTCTTTCAATTATTTTCTATCATTTTCATGACAATTGAGTAGGCATACTACAATGGTAAAATCTTAATCCGCCACCAGCAACCTAGCGCTGTGTGTTAGTTACATGCACGGAAAGCGTGGACTCCGCTAGCGCCGCCCAGAGCAGGTTTAGATATCTAATTTGATTATCTGTAAGCCCATAATTGATCGTGGTACCATAAAAAATAACTAAAACAGCTGGGAGGTACATCAGCGTTTTAACGAGAGCCCGGTCCCCTTTAGAATATTTTGTCCCGCAGGACATGTAAAACACTTAGAGTCTTCCATACGCCAGCCTGACACCTGATTTTTGTCCTGTTTAAGCATAGCCTATCACAAAGGACCCTAGGGATACATAGTGTAGACACACTCTTATACGTTTAACATATGCGAGATTAACATAACTATAGAAACACTGCCAGCTAGTTAAGACATTCATAGTTCAGAGTATTTAACATCTCTTAAACTATATCTTATACCCTCTCTGAGGACAGTTGAGAGCCTGACAAGTTCAGCGTCGCCTTGAGAATTGAGAATAACTGTACATAGCATGATCATCAGGCACACAAGACACATCTTCATATACTGTCATTCCTTTTATCACAGGTCCCACAGCCATTGGAAGGTACCTATATGGAGCCAGAGAAAGCATTACAGTTATATAATTAAAAGACTGACCACATACAGTGGATCTATAACTCCTAGGTATATATCAACTTTTAATAGCACATACTCCAATACATATAATCTTTGTGTTAAATAATTGATTAGGTTCCTTCGTGCTTTTATTGCAGGTCTGCACATTTGTCCATAGGATCAGAATATTAGCGCCCAGTGACACCACTCTATCCTTAACGTGTCTATAAAATTCTGATATAGACATAGGTACCTATAACTTGCCATTACTTTTGATTTTTCACATTATACAACCTAGCAAGTCTTGCATGGGCACACATGGAAGCAAGCATAAGGACTTAAATCTTCTTTTCTTTCTGCCAATTGTCCAAACACCTTGGGGAGCACAACGCTCTATATATTATTTCATAAGTCTCTGCATGACTCTGGGTAATAAGGTATCTAGCCTCCTACTGTACTTCCCCCACCCGACTATATTTTCTAAACTGCGGCACAGGAGAGCCACAAGCACGTTAAAATTAGTAACAATTTGTTGAACTATGTGCTGTTTTAATGATGCTCGGAAACTAATAATGGTACTAATAATGGTACATAATGGTACATATAAATTACCCCAGCAGCCAAGGGGTTAAAGGAACTGCAATAAATTAATACGCTGTGATTTTTGACTGCTCTGCTTCTAATTCAAGATAATTCGAGCTAAACCTTATTTGTTTGAATCAAGCATTCTGGTGTGGACTCAGTCCTTCCGTGAACTAATTGTCTCAGTGGATGAGTGTGTTGTGTAGTCACTTTACACCTAAGCTTTGGGTGCCTGCCGGCTCGGTCCAAGCTACCCCCCGGGGACCTGGCGAATCCAGTTCCTACATTTGGTGGCAAGCAGTGGGATACAGGACCTGTGACTATACAGCACCCTCCAGTGGGACAGAGTGCGCTGCAATCAGGCTAGACACTTATCGTGCATGCAAGCCTACGCAATTGACCCCCACTGTGTAACCTGAGTACTGGGCAGGAGCCCTAAGAAAAGTTAACCCCTTAGCAGGGGAAAGGTTGTTCTACTGTGGTGGCCTGATCGTTAAGGAAATTGTCATACTTAGCTCCTGAGAGTCATGTCCTGCCTATTATGACCAAAAGAAATGCTCATATCTAAGTGTTGAATTGCTTTATTCCAGCCTGATGAAATGCACTGTATTTGCTGATAAATGGCTTATTTTTGCAGCTAGGAAATGTTTACCCTCCATTAGTGACTGCTGCTGTGCAATGAGTTATTATTTAAAAGTCTGATAAGGAAATTTTTTGCAGGTGCTGACTAGGAGTAAGGCTGTTACCAGGTCTACCGGTATTTAATATTTAATATTTATTCTTTTACATATTTATTGCTGAGAAATGCAAAACCTGTGTTTTAACTCCTTGCATGCTCATGACGAGCTCAGCTCGTCATGAGCTACAGTGCTCCAGTGCTCATGACGAGCTCAGCTCATCATGGCCAGTAGAACGTTCGCACGCTGGGATACTTCCCCTGCTGTGCTGAACGTTCTATTGAAACGGGTATGGCCTTGACGAGCTCAGCTCATCATGAGCACAGGAGCACTGTAGCTCATGACGAGCTGAGCTCGTCATGAGCACCGGGGTGCTGTGCGCGCCCCCGCCTCCCAGCACAGCAGGAAAATTACCCCAGCAGCCAAGGGGTTAAAGGAACGGCAATAAATGAATACCGCTGTGATTTTTGACTGCTCTGATTCTAATTCAAGATAATTCACTATAAAACTTATTCATTTGAATCAAGCATTCTGGTGTGGACTCAGTCCTTGCGTGCACTTATTGTCTCAGTGGATGAATGTGTTGTGTAGTCACATTACACCTAAGCTTCGGGTGCCTGCCGGCTCGGTCCAAGCAACCCTCGGGACCTGGCGAACCCAGTTCCTACAGGGACCCACCCCACCAAAGATAAAAAGGGAGAAAAAAGGTAGACTCCAAAACCCCACGCATCAAAACCTTCCTATCTCTCCCCAACCCAAAAACTCAACGAACGAGAACAGTCGCTGAAAAAAATCCTTCATCCCAAGATGACGGAGTGACAACCACACAGGGTCCATGGTACGGTCAATGAGAAGAAACATCCCCCCTCTTGCCGTCCACCCAGAACAGCAAAGTCCTGCCGCCGAATGACCTCCTGCTGCAGCGTCGTCAGGTCCGTAACCATGGTGTCCCTTTTCTCTTCGAGTGTGACCACATGTTCTCTGATACTGTGTACATCTCGGCGCACCTCTTTCAGTTCTGTGGTGAATTCAGTTTTGACTGACTGGATATCTTCCCTCAATGTGAGAAAGAGCGACTCCAAGAAGGCCTTCGTGATGGGCTCGTCCCCCGGCACCGTGGGCCGCTGGGGAATCTCAGCTTCCGGCGTTGAAGTGGCCATGTTTGAGAGAGGCTGGCGCCGGCCAAAGATGTCCTTCTGAGGTTTCACCTAGACGTTTCTGGCCTTGGACATGCTCACGCGCCCCTCAAGTGTCTGAAGGTGTAGGATCTAGAGCCCTCCCGGGTACGTGGCTATTAGCAGGAGCCGCCATCGGCAGAGGGATTACAGCAAGATTAGAAGAGGCCAACCGGGGTGTTTCAGAACGCAACCCCCGCTGTTTGCGGGCACACTCAGAGCCTGGCGTTGCACTGTTCCTAAGGTCCTGGGTGCAGTGGGCACAGTGGCAGGAGACTGATTTACATATACCATGTCTGAACTGGGGTGGCTTGGTGAGCAAAATAACAATGGATTAAACCCAGATCTGTGACTGGGGGTGAAAGTTTTGCCATTGTGCAACATTCAGTCCATCATCTTGTGTGTTTTGCTGTTCACCCTATGTGAGAAGGGTATGCCCAGAAATGGGTCCCTTGCTCACTATGCCACTGGAGTCAAGCTATCCTGGCTGATGAAGGTTGATAGTCAGAAACCGGTCCTAGTATGCTTGATTCCGGTCCAGGGAAGACATGGCTTGGCAGTTCGGTCTGGACTGTTCCCGTGAGGCACAGGGTCAAGACTGATTTGCTTATAGCCATGTCACAACTGGGGTGGCTTGGTGAGCAAAATATTGATGGGTTAAACCCGGATCTGTTACTGGGGGTGAATGTTTTGCCATTGTACAACATTACGTCCATCATCTTGTGGGTTTTGCTGTTCACCCTATGTGCGAAGGGTATGTCCAGACGTGGGTCCCGTGCTCACTATGCCACTGGAGTCAAGCTATCCTGGCTGAGGAAGGCTGATAGCCAGAAACCGGTCCCAGGATGCTTGATTCCGGTCCAGGGAAGACATGGCTTGGCAGTTGGGTCTGGACTGTTACCATGAGGGAGAGGGTCAAGACTGATTTGCATATTGCCATGTTCAAACTGGGGTGGCTTGGTGAGCAAAATAACGATGGATTAAACCTAAATCTGTGACTGGTGGATAATGTTTTGCCATTTTGCAACATTCCGTCCATCATCTTGTTTGTTTTGCTGTTCACCCTATGTGGGAAGGGTATGCCCAGACGTGGGTCCGGTTGTATGACATTACAACGCATGCTTTTACTACGCATGCCTTTACATCGCAAGTTTTACAACGCATGCTGTTACAACGCATAGTGTTGAGGGGTGCTGGATAGTGAATAGTTTAATTTACTATTCCAACTCCAGTCCCCCTGGATAGTAGGGAAGATGTTGGATAGTAAATTAAATCTATTCCTTATCCTAGAGCGCCCCCCAGCACAATGTGTTCTAATGACATGCGTTGTAAAACTTGCGATGTAAAGGCATGCGTTGTAAAAGTTGCGTTGAAAAGGATGTTCCCCGTGGGTCGTGTGCTCACTATGCCACTGGAGTCAAGCTATCCTGGCTGATGAAGGCTGATAGCCAGAAACCGGTCCTAGGATGCTTGATTAAAGTCCAGGGAAGACATGGCTTGGCAGTTCGGTCAGGACTGTTCCCATGAGGCACAGGGTCAAGACTGATTTGCATAGGGCCATGTCTGAACTGGGGTGGCTTGGTGAGCAAAATAACGATGGATTAAACCCAGATTTGTGACTGGGGGTGAATGTTTTGCCATTGTGCAACATTCCGTCCATCATCCTGTGTGTTTTGCTGTTCACCCTATGCGGGAAGGGTATGCCCAGATGTGGGTCCCGTGCTCACTATGCCACTGGAGTCAAGCTACCCTGGCTGATGAAGGCTGATAGACAGAAACCGGTCCTAGGATGCTTGATTCTGGTCGAGGGAAGACATGGCTTGGCAGTTCGGTCTGGACTGTTCCCATGAGGCACAGGGTCAAGACTGATTTGCATTTGGCCATGTCTGAACTGGGGTGGCTTAGTAAGCAAAATAACAATGGATTAAACCCATATCTGCGACTGGGGGTGAATGTTTTGCCATTGGGCAACATTCCGTCCATCATCTTGTGTGTTTTGCTGTTCACCCTAGGTGCCCTTCAGCCCTCCAGGTCGGGGGGTGCTCCACGCTGCTTCCTTGTGATACCTCGAGACCTTCTGGCTCGGCGCACCCGGGGATGGCAAAAGGCTTCGTGGTGTGATCTGGAAGGCGTTCAGGCTCGACTCAGGGGCCCTCCGTGGATCTCGTCTTCCTGGGGGCCTCTGGAGCAGGACGTCGTCTGGCAGAAGACCCAACGGTAGGCGGTAGATGTGATGAGTAGGACGAATGCGCCAATGGTAGGCAGTGTTGAGGTCCACGGACCAGGCCACCTGCTGGTGCGCGGGTCACAAACTCAAGCAGCCAGGCCTAGTGCCTATGTGCTTGCGGCCTCCACACACCGTCACCGCAATTCAGCAGGACCCACTGCTTTGCCGCTCTTAGGGTGCCCAGGCCGTTGCTAGGCCGCAGTCCCCAGCCTATCCCCACTGGAATGCAGCATATTTACAGCGCTGCGGGCCACCGCCACACAGGCACAGTGGGAGGAAGTGGCACCCGAAGCAGGCCCGGGTCCAGGGGCCTGTGTCTCACCTGTGATGCTGTCGCCTTGGGGGCTGCAGTGCCTGGTCTGGCGCCCGTAGCTGGCCGGGGATCTGCACGGCCCGGCCCAATGACTCAGGGGCCCGGGCCGCAAGCAGCACTCCACCTGCGCCAGCCGAGGGGCGCAGTGAGGCCTCTCCCGTAGATCAGCATAATAACCAGATGGGCCCTCCTCCAAAGTTCTCGCTATCCTCCCTCGGTGGGACAGCTCCCGCCACGATGTTCCCTCCGAGGTGGTCCGGGTAGTCACCCCACAGCGCCGGGCGGTATGATGAGTGTTCCCACCCTCCACCGAGCCGGGGATCTGCGCGGCCTGGCCTTGTGGCACAGAGGACCAGGCCGCAAGCAGCACTCACCCCGCACCCAGCGAGGGCCTCGGGGGGGCCACCCCTTCAGGTCACGGGTCCACCAGGCACGCCCCTGGAAGGCAACCCCTCCGCTGCAGGCACAGTCAATCATCTTGGGGGCAGACGTGCACTCCAATGCGCTAAAGGGCCCCAGGGGGACCTGACCCGCGCTGGGACGTGATCCCGCTCACTCGTAGGCGTCTCCTCAGGGTCGCGTAGTCTGCTGCCTCTGCCGCCTCTGCCGCCTCTGCCAGAGCGACTCCACCAGGGCGGCGCTCATCAGGGGGCGGGGACTGATCCGTCCCAGGGCGCCAGGCAGGCCCAGACCACTCACTCAGTTCCGGTGCACCGACCCGCCTATTGGTGCCTTCACACTGGCCGGCAGGGAGGCCGAAGGTTGGTGGGGTGGACGAAAAGAGAAGAGGCTGGGCTCGATGGTCTGAGCTCAGACCACCGTGTTGTCGGGCCGCGCTCACGTGGGCGCCCTGGTCTGCCTCTCCGGTCCCCCACCGTAGCCGCTAGAACTCTGGAAGCAGGCTCATACCGGGCCGGTTGATGTCCCCAACAAACATAGTTCCGGTTCCACACCGAACGGGCCCCCAAGAAACCGTGCATTGCTGTCATGGGCGGACGACAGGCAGGAGCTTAGAATCGAGCGTCCTTCCTCGCCACCATCTTGACCACACCCCAGAACGCATTTTTAAAGCACAAACAAGAAAATACGATACAGATCGTGGAATTTTCAGCAATTCCGAGCTCCCCGCGGAAAGCAAAATTGCCCAAATTCCGCAAATTCTGCAAACGGAGCAGAATTTAACGCTCGGGCCTAGTACTTTGTTCCCAGTATGGAATAGATTGCGGAATTATTGCTTGTGTAGGACTCACATCCTTTACAACTAATAAACCACTTTTTAACAATTGCACACTCACTTGCGTAAATATTCGGAAAATATGACAGCTATACCTTTCCAAGTATTTGCAGGTCAATATATTTTTCTCTTTCTCAATTGTAAAACATTTTGCAGATAGAGAAACACCATATACCAACATTCTTAAACACCTTGCCCTCCATTTAGCGAGTTTTCCCCCATCCAGTCAACCTTATAGCTGTCCTTGACAGACGTAAATCTCCAAGTATTTTCATAATGGGAAACGGTATTCAAACCTTTTGTGAAACCCACATTTTATGGAGGTATTCACGTCCTGAAACACTCATAACCAGCACCTGTGTGATTGCATTAAATGACACAATAGGGTAATGTTATTACTGATGTAATTTTATGTGTCCCTTAGGTGCTCAGGTATCCTTATGTGTCTGTCTATAGAGATTTGGAAGGATGCACGTGTGCCATGTATGTTCCTCCATATATGCATGCATGTATTTTTTGCAAAAATAAAAAGTTGTGCAAAAGAACATTTGAGCATGCACTTGTGACAGATGAACAATTTGTGCATCAGTAAATTAAATCAATTCAAAGAAGTTTGTACAGACCCAGTAATCACATCTCTGGCACAATCAACTCACTAATCAAGGACAATTCATGTGTTAAACTTGTCAAAACAGATCACGATAATACCAAATACTTCTTGGCAGGGAAAATGTATCTTAGTCTAAACTATTATGTTTTTCAGTTTTCATGAACATCCCCTAGCTAATGTGCAGTCACACTAATTTCACGGAGGACCTTTTATGTATGGTTAGTTTTAAGACTTAGGCAAATCTTACATACGAATGATGCGTGCAGTTCCAGAATGATGCACATGAATTATGAAATGTTCACTGCAACTTGGAGCAAAATTCCCAAAGTGTTACAGTGATCAACTATGCTTTATGCCCAAAACATTGGCCTCGCATACTCAAGTCTAATCCTTAGCTTTGAAAGGCCAGTGGATTCTTGGTATCAGTTTCGAACATAAACCAAACTAGTGACACATCTCTTAATCCTAGAACCAGATGTTCTTGAAAAGAATTCTGAAAACAAGTATAGATGGAGTTAACAAATACAGAAATGTCAGCCACTCCAGCATTGGCTAAGCTAATGAGCTTAACTCACAAGTAAACTTCTTAAAATTCGCATGAGACCTTTTGGAAGATTTTCTCAGAAATGCACTTTAAAGCGAAAGGTATTTCACTTCTGAAGGACATAACAATATTGTCAAGAATGGGGTTATTAATTTGCGATTGAGGTCCCCCACCAACTAAATAAAAGCCTTCTGGTTAGGTCAAGACACTGTACTGAGAGAGACTGTGTTCATCCCCTGGTAGTTGTGGCACAAGCAGCAGGCAGTTGCCAGAGAAATGTTTGTTATGTTACAGCAATATCAACGACGAGTTCATAATAAAGACAACAACAAAATAAAATTATGAAACTAATTTAGAAAGAGAGAGACAAATATAATGAGCAAAAAGACACAAAGGTCATTCAAATAGTTTGGTGAACATCTAATGCGAATTTCACATGTTTAATGCGAAAAGCCCCAATCAAAAATCAGTGTTCGAGGTGGAGCAGAACCTAAGAACGATTTCAGGATGCCTGAGATGAAGCTGAGGAACAAGTCATCCTGGTCAAAGTTTTAACCATGGGAACTTACAGCCTGATTCATGAAGTGAAATTGCGCCCGCAATCGCTGCGAAAACGCAAATGCGGGCGCAATTTCCGTAATCGGCATTCAACAACAAAATAGCGAATTCGCTAACACATATTTGCGAAGTCGCTAATATAATCGCAGAATCCCTGCTGCTGAGCACTAGCGAATCGGAAATTGCGACACACCGCGGATTCTGCGAAAATAATAGCGAATTCGCAATAGAAAATCGCTATCGGCATTCAAGAACAATCGCAATCTGCGAAAAACCCAAAAATCGCTATTTGCACGGCGCAAAATAAGGACAACTCAAAGCAGGTGGTAACCATGAAAGGCATTGAAAAAAATTTTCAAAAAACCGTTGACCTATCACCAACAGGGCCAGGCCTGACCAATCACACATAAGGACATTCAGCAGCAGCATTAGGCTTTCCACAATGCCAGGGATGTACATGGTGGTGAGGCGGCGAAGGCTACAGCGAGCAGCACGGAGGAGACGCATGAGGCAGGCAAGGATTTACCGGCTGCGGGTCACCTTGCTGGGCCAAACCAGAGAACAGATTTATGCGAAATACAGGCTGAATGGGGAAATGATCACCTGGCTGATACAAGAACTCGACCCCATCATGCAGCACCCAACAAGGCGAAACAATTCTGTGCCCACACATGTGCAGGTATTGTGCAGCCTGCACCTCCTGGCCTCCGGCAGTTTCCAGGGCATAGTAGCCGCTGCTGGGGGGATATCCCAGCCCACCATGTCACGCTGCCTCCACACTTTTGTTGACGCCATGCTCAGCCAGCTCCACCGGTACATCACATTTCCCACGAGCCAACAGGAATTGGACCTCACTAAACTACAATTTTATAATGTTGCCCATTTACCCCATGTCCTCGGCTGCATAGACTGTACCCACGTCGCCATCTGCCCACCAGCTGGCACGGAGTATATGTACCGCAACAGAAAGTGCTACCACTCCCTCAACATACAGATGGTCTGCAATGCCAAGAGCATCATCACTGACATTGTGGCCCAGTACCCAGGGAGTACCCATGACTCCTTCATCTTCAGGCACAGCGGACTCCACACACGACTGATCAGGGGAGAGTTTGGGGAAGGACACCTACTTGGTAAGTACACTTTGCCGACAATGTCACATTGCTATGAAGTAACTGCGCTGCACAGGCAATCAACATCTGCTCCTCTCATTCAGGTGACAGTGGCTACGCCCTACGGGAATACCTCCTGACCCCTTACCTCAACCCTGCCACACCTCAGCAACGGCGCTACAATGTTGCGCACATCCGGACAAGGAACTGTATTGAAAGGACATTTGGCCTGCTCAAGAGCAGGTTCCGTATACTGCACAAGACAGGTGGGGCCATGTATTACAGTCCTGCAGCGTGCTGCCGCATTGTGGCTGTCTGTGCAATGCTTCATAACATTGCTACCAAGCGGCGGATACCAGTTGACATCTCAGGCAGTGAATCTGAGGGGGACGACCGGCCACCAGCAAATGCGCACCATGCACGCGGGGAGAACCCAGCTGAAGGCCACAGACGTCGCAACCACATCACAGATAACTATTTCTAGCCCACCCCCTTCCCCCACCCCACATATCACAATTGCATGCAAAATATAATGATAACACAAGGCAAATATATGCTTCAAAATAAATGTATTTCTTTGATTCACAACAGAAAAGGGACATGGAAATAACTATTTACAAAAAAAAGTACAGTATTCCAGCATACTGCATGTTATTTTGCTTGGCAGGCTTATCCTCAGCCTGTGCCTGTGTCCCTGACACAATGTCAATGCTGCTTCCTGCGCACATTTCCCAGCCGCCTTTGTGGCTCCTCATCCTCATCCTGGGCAGATGGACCAGGCGTAGCCCTGGTGCTGCGCCTAGGTGGGGGGGCCTGCGTGGCAGAGTTGCTGCTCACGCTGGAGGCAGCCTCACTCCCATCGTCTCCCCCAACGACAGCCGGTACCACAGGTTGGAGCAGTGGGACCACGGCGGTGGTTAAGTGCTCCAGCACTCGGGTGATCTCTTCGCAGCACTGGACCAGCTGGTGCTGCTGTGTCATTGAGCGCCGGGAGAGCTGGGTGGTGGCATTGGCTGCCACATAATTGGAGCGACTGTAGGTTGCCATCTGGCTCACCAGATGGTGGTGGCGCCTGCGTGCAGCACTGCGCTGCTTCCCCAGCGCAGCAGTGTTGGCCTCCATAGCCACCGCCATGCGCTCAATGGCCGCCGTCATGCGGTCCACTCGCTGGCCCACTCCTGCCACATTGCGGCCGATCTTCTGCAGCTGGAGCTGGATGGCTCCTTGCTGCTGCGACTGCCTCTGGTGGAGACGGAGCATTCGCCGCTCCACGGACATGCAGGCATGGAGATGCCCTTTGCCCCTCCTGCTCTTTTGCCGCTGTGCTGTGGATGTGGCTGGGCCAGATCTTGGAGGACGAGCTGCAGGTGTTGTGGCAGCTGGCGTCGCAGGTGCGGCAGGCACTGGAGGCACATTGGTGGGGGGCCTGACCTTGGCTGGCGATGGTCCTGCAGATTTTGCTGCAGGTAAGGTGGTGGGCCTGGCTGCTGGTGTTGCCGCAGCGGCAGGGGATGGTGGCAGGGTGGCGGGTAGGGATACCTCCTCCTGGGACTCCTCGACGATCACCAGCCTCTCACTGTCACTGCTATCGTCTGCACCTGTGAGGGTAAGTGGATACTCATTAGGTGCATGTGACTGTCAGACGTGCAGATGTTACATGCATGCTGGGTGACATTCCCTGGATGGCTGTGGATTTGTGCGCTTAGGAACCTTTCAGGCCGCATTGTGGTACTACTACATTGTGGACATACTACGTCTCCCACAATGCCTCAGGGCATTTCCTGATGCACAACATAGGCATGATTAAGGGCCAATGAGTGAGCCTATTTGGGCAGGGACGGTCATAAGGGACAGGGTCGCAGTCGCATGCCACTTACCTTGGGTGTTGTGGGTTGGGCGGGAGGAGTCCAGGGTGGTCACACCAACACACGCCTCCGTCTCAAGGGTGTCCTCAATCCTGTCCTCCAGGGGGGTGTTGGGTGGGACAGTCGGTCCACCACCTCCGGTGCCTGCTGACTCTCCGAGACGCGCCGCCACCTTCTCCTTGGCACGCCCTCGGAGGTCGTACCACCGCTTCTTTATCTCTTCCACCGACCTTGCCGCAACGCCAACTGCGTTCACGCTGGAGGCAATCCCTACCCAGATCCTCCTCTTCTCTGGTTCGGGGACCCTCCTTGAGTTTGCCCCAAACAGCTGGGCGTGGTGGGCCACCACCCCTTCAATCAGATTCTCCAACTCCGACTCGGAGAATTTCAGCTTGCGCTTTCGGCTAGCGCTGTTGCTGGGGCCGGGCAGTGGTTCTTCAGCCATGGCGGGCGCAATTTCTGCCGGGTCGGGAGTCGCTATCGGCGGTTTGGCGGCTGCTTTCCGTCGTGTCGAGTCGGATGATTGCGTCACTGTGGTGTTTGCAGGTGGGATTTGGCAGCTTCCTGGTTGTGATGTCATCACGGTGCTCGGAATGCGTAATCCCGTATTTCCGGATCCCGCGATAATGCGACACGCAATCCCGATCGCACGGGATTGCGAGTCGCTATCCCGTGCGATCGGGATTGCGTGTCGCAATCCCGATCGCTGGTGGGCGGAAATTGCGATTTTTCTGCGTTTTTTGTAGGTCGCTAACGGCTTTTGCGCCCGCGTGCGAGTCGCTATTTTTTCCCAGAAAAATACATGAATGCCGTTTTGCGTTTTCTCAATAGCGAGTCGCTATTATTCGCTATTAGGGACACGCAAAACGGCCCGTACATGAATCAGGCTGTTAATCTCTAATGTTAATAATACTGCCCTGCTAGAAAACTTTGTAATAGTTTTTTTTAAATAGAAATGTGTCCCATAAGTGAGGTTGCCCAGAGAGTAAGGGTTAGTTGTGAGTGTGCATCAGACTCGATTCGTCTCCTGTCCTTCCTTGACAGCAGTTGTCTGTAAAATCTACTTGCCCACCAAAGAATCTTGGAAAGTAATGTTAGTATGTGTGCATAGACGACAAAGGAAGATGTTGTGTTTTTGGAGACAAGTTCATGGAGTTGATGAACTCGGTTATGTGGTATTATTTTTCCATCTTGTTTGGGTGATTTAAATATAAGGGCAAGACAGGGTGATCATTTCGTTCCTTTGGGAGCGATCTGGGTACAGCTCAAGCACTTGTTAGTAAATCCCACTTGTGTAAAGGGGCTTGTCTCATATCAGATAATGATCATGTTCTAGTTGTTTCCAAAAAACCATGGGACAGACTTCTTGCCATGGACTGACCATGCCAGATTTCTTGTTTCTAGAGAGGTGATAAACATATCTGTGAAAAAGAGCTTCCAAAGAAATTCTGGTGATGTATCAGACAGATAGTATATTAGGATCTTCAGCCATTCCTCATAAATGTGTTTATATTATATTCACCATTCAAGGAGGTTTTACAATTCTCATCAAGGAGGTTTTACGATTCTCAGTTATGAGAGGCCGCAAGGAATTGGCAAAAGCAATGCTTGAGCTGAACAGAGAAACTGCCAAACCCCTGCACATAAGCTATAGTTAGTCTTTTGATTGGAATCACTAATAAACAATATTTGAATACTCTTGTTCAAATGGCAGGAAAGTTTATGAAACAATTCAAATATGTATGCCAATGACATTTATCTTTTGCCCCCCTTGGATGGGGACTTCCATTTAGACCTCAAAAGCCTCAGGTAATTAGGATTTAGATGTGGAATAGCAGATTTGCAATGAATGCTGACAAAAGTAAGTTTGGGTGGGTGAGATCTGGCATCCATGAATAAACTGAAGGACTCTAATAAGAGTTGGCCTTTGTATGGCATAAAAATGAGCCAGGCTTGAGAGGTGAAAATCCTCAGTGTGAC
Source organism: Lissotriton vulgaris (assembly GCF_964263255.1). Taxonomy (NCBI): domain Eukaryota; kingdom Metazoa; phylum Chordata; class Amphibia; order Caudata; family Salamandridae; genus Lissotriton; species Lissotriton vulgaris. The sequence goes on along the minus strand of NC_141691.1, from coordinate 1,498,105,351 downwards.
GTTTTATAACAAGTATGTAAGCACTGGCAAACCAGCAGACAACTGATATAATTTCCTTTCCGTCTTCAAGCTAGAGTCTTTTTTGTCCAAAGAAGGCAGCACAATGATAGGCATGCCAGTTGTAGGATCCATATAGGATTATTGTTTCATCTTTTTTGTGGAGTCATCCAAGAAAATTCCGAAACATCTATAGAAAATTCTGAATTTTGCCACTCAGGTAAAGTAACTCATGTCAAGAAGAGAGCATGTTACTTATACTTCACTTGCTCCCAATTGCAGAGTGAGTGAGTTTTCTGTACTCTCACTGCAATTTTTAAAGAGATGAAATCAAATGATCTACTGTAATGAGTTCAAGCCATATACCTCTAATAGGTCCTTACGGTACTCTGATAAAGATCTGTGTGAGGTCCCTCTAATGAAAAGAAGCACATAAGGTGGACAAATGCCCCCAACAAAGGACACTTTATTTGGCTATTTCTGCCATAGCAGATTATACCTAGATAGATTAAAGCTGCTTCATGGACCTTGGTATCATATATCTAAATAGGTTACTTTATTTGCCTAGTGCCACTTCATCTTTGCTGGGGGTATCTGTCAAATCCATCTTGGAAATGAATAAGCTACTTCCGAATTTGCACTTGGGTGAACTTACATTCAAAATGTCACCAAAGTCAGAAATTACCCTTTTCACTGAATTAATCCTCTATTAGATCATCTAAGGATGTTCATTGCGTAGTTTGCATCTTATGCCTAGACCTCCAAAAGGTTTTACACAGACAATGTTCAGATTATTTTATATCCATTACCTAACATCCACATATGCCATACATAGCCTCATTTTCAACCCTCAGCCCCCGCAGAGACACACCTCTTTTAACTTTTCAGTCTCTAATCTAATATTACGTTGCTATTTTTCCTTAAGGGGACATTTTTAAGGGGTTACCTCTTCTGACCAGGTAAAAGACAGAGATTTGGAGTAGACAGAAGGATACATTCTTTGTAGAAACAGAAAAAAGCTGAGAGTGCTGTGGAGAGGACAGAAGAGCAAGCTTCAGAGGGAAGTGGGATTGACAGTCCTACCTATAGGGCCACTGTCTCATATAACAGCAGAAACTGGGATGGTATGCAAAGGAAAATCCAAAAAGTAACTGAATAGGGCACACATGCCACCAGGCCAGCAAATCAAATACAGATGCAGTGCATGGCTGAGATATCCCCTAATTATTTTTTTGTCTAGTTTTGGATTATGGACCATGTGGTTGTCTATCATACAGTTAATCTCTTCCAATTTGCATTACATCCGGCCTTTGGATCACTCCCTAGTCCATGCCACTATAATAAAACAATATTTTGAGTGTAGCTCCTCTTATGTGTTTCACTCTTTTTGGGACTCCTCAAAGGAATTTAACACAGTTCATCTGAAAACAGTTCACATTTTTCACAAATAATTTGATTACCTGTTCAATAACAGCTCTCTGGAAGAGAACATCTTCCTTTATTTCCCAGTTACCGTCTGCTTCTAGAAAGCTGTGATATTTATCGAAAAACAACAAAATGAAGGGGTGCAAACGATTAGGCCAGCCCATCACTTACAGACACACTGCCTGTCTTAAATCGATATTTCATTCTTTCTAAACCTGCCTTGGGTCATATAACACTGTCTATCCATTTAAAAGAGATACCCTCAATGACCATGCATGTTTGTCTTTCTCACCAGGGAAAAAAAAAAATGACAGAGATTGTACAGGAAAAACATAGGGAAATGGCGCACACTCTGTTGAGACATGCACGGGACTATCCATTCCAACAGACTCTGAATTGGAAGAATAAGTCTTATTCTAAATGTTGGACTTGACCCCTTTTCCAGGGTTATCCCCAAACAGTTTGGTCCTATTTCTTCCTCATCTATTGTTGTTGGTATTAGGACTTTGGGCACTTTACGACTGCTAATCAATGCTAAAGTGCATATGCTCTCTGTGTAAGTTGTGAACATGATTGGTTATCCACGATTGGCATATTTGACTTACTAGTCAGTCCCTAGTAAAGTGCACTAAGTGTGCCAGGGCTGGTAAATCAAATACTACTAATGGGCCTGCAGCACCGATTGTTCCACCCACATGAATTAAATCCTGAAAAGATGTCCCAGGCTTGCCACTGTGGTGCCTGTGCACAGTTTGCTAACTGCCATCTCGACTTGGCAAGTGCACCCACTTGCCAGGCCCTAACCTTCCCTTTTCTTACATGTCTGTCACCCCTAAGGTAGCCCCAATATACCCCTGTGGGCAGGGTGCTGTGTATGTGAAAGGTAGGACATGCCCTGATGTGTGTGGCATGTCCTGATAGTGAAATACTGGCAATTTCATTTTTCACTACGGTAAGGCTATCTGTCCCCATAGGAAAGCATGGGCGATTGTTTATAACATCTTATAAATATAACTTACCATTGGGACCAGATAGGAAAATAAAGTTTAGTATGCCTGAACTCAGAATCTAAAGATGCATCTTTTAGGGAAGGTGATTTTTACATTCTGTGTTTAAACATACCACTTTTGAGAAAGTATGCATTTTCTTGCTTTGCCATCCTGTGTGCTTCTGCTAGGATGTGTATTGACTGTCTGGCTTTGGAGTGACAGGGGCTGGGGATGTGTAGTGACTCCAGAGAGTCTGGATGACTCAGCACTAGGCTGAACTGGCCTGATCTGCATTTGGAGTGGTGGGAGAAGTAGCACCTAGGCTCACACTGACAATGGAGGTTGTTGTGCACTTGTAAAGTGACCTCCAGAACTGGTTTTGACCGGGCATTGGGCTTCTCTGCACAAAGAGAACAAATACATTTTGGGGTATACGTATTAAACCTAAAACCCCTGAACTTTAGACTACTTCTGGAATCAAGATGAACCTTTGCTGAGGAAATGGGCTGGAGAAATCGAGAAGAAGTACTGCCCTTGCAGTGTGTCTGGGTTCAGAATGCAGTTGCTGTTTCTGCCAAAGAAAGGAGAAGGACTTTGCTGTGTGCTGTGCTCCCTGCTTGAGGAAAGTCCAAGGGCTTGAGTACAGCTTGCCTCCTGGTTTGAAGTCTCATGAACACAAAGACTTCACCCCCAGGTTCCCAGAACTTCCTTGCTGGGAGTTCTGATCTGCCAGGAGTTCCTGTGACTGTGTGTGGCCTCTGGAGGTTGTTTGAAAGCAACGCAACATCAAAAAAATCAACACATCGCTCTTCTTGCAGCAGTTTTTCTGACACAACGCTGTGGTGCGGGAAGAATCCCAGTGGGCAGAGTAGAGGCATAGTTTCCCCTAAGTAGTGAAACTCAGAATTCTTTGGAGGGTGTGGGGAGAGAGCAACAGACAATCAGATGGTTTAAGGAGAAGGGTTTAGATATTTGTTGGAGAGAAGAAGTTACAGTTTCTTCTTTAAGTGAGGGAATAGATGATTGTCACGTACGTCCTGGGTCAGCGAGTTCCAGATTCTGGAATCTGAGAAGGAGCAGCTGTGAGATTTCTCTTCTCCTAGGTCCCAGCTGTTGAATTTTATAACTATTTTCCTTTTGCTGGCCATCTCCAATACGCTGGGAAAATTGTCGAAACTTAACTTTCAAGTCATCTGGGTGGCCCCTTACTCATCTGCAACCAAAGCCCTCAACCTGGGAATACCTTAGGGCTCATTTTTGAGTCTGACACTATTTATTATCTACACGTATCCATTAGCTGAACTGGTTAAGACCTTTGGTATCGAGATAATTTCCTACACAGATGATACTCAATTCCTAGTTTTGTGTTAGAATGGCTCTTTGTTTGTTCAGGAGTCCTTTAATGCATGAGTGGGAGCAGTGATGATCTGGATGCAGATGATTAAATTGCAGTGTGACTCTGATAGACAGAAATTCTTCTGTTTGGTCTAGCTCCTGGGATAGCTGCTGGCCATATGTGTTCCCTTTGCTCTCCCACCTAGTGTGGTACCGGTAATCTGGGAGTCTAATTTGATCATCGACTCTCCTTTCGGTCCCAGGTATCAGCTGTGATCAACTCACTCTTGTTCTGCCATAATGAGAGTGCTTACAAAATTACTTTATTTGTTGTCAGGGAAGAGTGGACCATGTACTAATTAGTTCTAGGATGAAATACTCAAATGTTCTCTATTTGGGCTTCCCAGACTGGCTTATCAAGTTCTTGCAGCTAGTTCTGAATGCAGCTGCACACATGTTGTTCAAAATACCTCATCATGCTTCCTTTTCTGCCTACTTTAGAGAGCTGCATTGGCTGCAAATTAAGAAGATAATTTTATTTGAATCCCTAGTATGGCTTCATTGAACTTTAGTATTTAATCAGCAGGATTGTTTCCTTATCTTCTGGTGAGAGCACTGTGCTCAGTGGAAGCACTCTTGATATTGGTTCCTAGAATTAGATTTTCAAGGAGATACTCCTCATTTCTGAGCTCTAAAACTTAGAATCAGCTTCCATTTTATCTTCATGACATCCAGTACTAATCCCAGTTCAGGAAAGCTTTGAAAACCTTTTTGTTTACATCACCATAAATACTTTGGTTGGCATGATACCAAATTTCAGGGCTAAGTCAACATTTGTTAAATTTTGTCACAAACTTCGTGCCGCCGACCCTGACACTCTAAATAATCTTTGTTGGCAAGCAATCAATACAGATCCCACTCAGCCCTGGGCCATTCATTTGGAGAAATGTCTTGTGGACTTCGATCTGCCAGTTACATGGAATAAAAAAGTTGATCAAGCAAGTTTCTGCAAAATAGTAAATTCTATTGCCAAAAGGAAGTCTGTTCTAGAAGACAAACAAACATTGTCCCATCGACGTCATGCCTGGTCAGTCATTTCCTCTTACTCACTCCAACAACCTCAGGCCTATTTGGCATCCCATTTTAGCCACTATTTAAAAAAATACCTTATCAACCTCCGTATGGGCCTTCATGAATCTAAGGATTTACTACCTTCCTGGAAACCCCAAGATGATTGCCCAAAATGTCGACTCTGCGGATATCATACTGAATCTCTAGTTCATTTGTTTTGTGTATGCCCATCCCTTATGGTATCTAGAAGACGTTTTATACGGGACATATTGAACAACCTGAATATAAGAACATGTCGCCAGGCTGTTATTTTCTGGCTGGGAGGTTCATCTCCGATCCTGACCTGTCGGGGTCTCAAATTTATGATGGAAATTAGAAAGCAGCTACAGGCCTCCCAATGATCATTTTACATATTGCTTTGCCCCACCCTCTTTGCAAGTGCCCCTCAGCCCACTCTATAAATCCCTATCTTGTAAGAAGGGGCGGGTTTTGAGTAGAGCTTTAGTTTTAACTCTTTTTTAAAATTGTCATTTTCTTGTTTTTATAATGTAACCTGGTTAATCTTACCTTTCTTATTGTAAGGATTTTTATTAATTCAACAATAAAAACATATTGTATTGTAAAAAAAAAAAAAAAAAAAAAAAAATACCTAGTTCCTCAGCCAGTGACACTCGCTGAGTAGCAGCACGCTTCACATATTTGTTTTTTCTTTTCATTATTCATGGCATTTGTCTCTAAAGAGAAGGTGAAGAGACCAATGTATCACTCCTAGAGAGATATTCCCAGTGAATAAAGTAGATATTCTGTCTTTCTCTTGAAATCATTTTTCCTTACATCCCTTCAATTGATTGTCAGGCTCCTGCAATGAATTAGGAGAGAGAGGTCTTGGTTTTGAGATATCCTCTTCTTTCTTTTTGGTTAATGCCTACTGTTTTCCTCATCTGATTTCCCTCTTACTGAGGATAGCAAATGCAGTCAGAATGGCTCACCAGCAAGATAAGAGGGTATCCAGAGAGACATCCCTGGCAATTCAACCTTTTCTGCAGTCCGAGATTCTTAAGTTACATTTTCGATTTGGGACCTCCAACTATATTTTATTTTCTGAAATCTTGCCATGATTTTGTCTTGTGATCCTCTCAATATTCTTGACTTCCTACAATAAGGATTCTTTGTTGACTCTCAAGTGTCAGGTGGTTGCAATTATGGTCTCTTGAGAGCCTTCATTGAATATTAAAACCCAATACCTTGGTAGCGGCTTTTAAACTGTCTAGTGACAGGGTCTATTTTCTATTTTTTTCCAGGGATCTACTCTTGTTACTCAGAGACTCAAAAAATAAACATTAAATCCAATTAGCATACTCCCTTTAAATTGTTGTCAGCTAAAACTATTATTTGGGTCACGGTAACCTCTGCCAAGTCATATAGAGAGTTTATAACCAATATCTACCCTTGCTAATAGAATTTGTGTACCTTTGCCTCATTTGTCCTTCTGTTCTAAGATGGTTTATGATTCGCCCTGATTTAGGACAATGTGCTCACATCCCTATTTGTGATTGATTTCCTTAGGCTAGCCTATACCGTTTCTGGCTCAAAGAATGTGGGCCTCTATTGTTCAGTGTTTTTCTGATAGCATGATTGACCTTCTGGGATTTTGGTCAGTAACGTATGAAAAATAAGTCTTCTACTACTACATTCTGTAAGTGACCCTATGACCTAGGCTAATATTGTAGACTTGGCGCTAGTAGACCATTGTGCTGTCTTTCATGGTTTCTTCCCCAGAATTATTGTTTCACCCTGACTGAGAGCAAGTAATTTCCATGTCCAGTATGTGTTATGTGGCACCTTGGGCTTCATGACAATTATTATTCATTTAAAACTGGATACTAAGTCAATTCCTTCCTCCTCCTGGGTCGCTGTCATGAAGAGGCCTGCTACCTAAACAGTGTCTGGATTGGAATAAAATGAAGTGCACAATTGCAAATTAAGTATGGCTCTGTGTGATGTATGATTGACATGTCAAGTCAAGTCATAAAATTTGTATAGCGCACTACATACCCATAGGGTTTCAAGGCGCTTAGGAAGAGGAGGAGGATTATTTGTCAAATATCCACGTTTTAAGCTGCTTTCTGAACGCTAGGTGGTTCTGGGTGAGGCGAAGGTAAGTGGGGAGTGAGTTCCATGTTTTAGCAGCCAGGTATGAAAAGGATCTGCCTCCCATGGTGGTCTTGTTGATGCGAGGTACAGTGGCTAGGGCTTGGTCGGAAGAACGTAGTTGGCGGGAGGGGGTGTAGAAGGACAGTCGAGAGTTGAGGCAATCTGGTCCGATGTCGTAAAGTGATTTGTGTGCGTGGGTGAGCAGTCGGAAAGTGATCCTCTTATTGACGGGTAGCCAGTGGAGGTCATTAAGGTGACCAGAGATGTGTTCGTTGCGTGGGATGTCTAATATGAGCCTGGCTGAGGTGTTTTGGATTCGTTGGAGTTTCTTCTGGAGTTTAGCGGTGGTACCTGCGTAGAGGGTGTTTCCGTAGTCCAGTCGGCTCGTGACCAGAGCGTGGGTGACTGTTTTCCTTGTTTCGGAGGGAATCCAGCGAAATGTTTTTCTGAGCATGCGAAGAATGTTGAAGCAGGAAGAGGATACGGCGCTGACTTGTTTGTTCATTGAGAGTGAAGAGTCCAGGATGACGCCAAGGTTCCGTGCGTGGTCTGTCGGGATGGGTGCTTTTCCGAGGGCTTCCGGCCACCAGGAGTCGTCCCAAGCAGAGGGGGATTTGCCTAGGATGAGGACTTCTGTTTTGTCTGAGTTCAGTTTCAGACGGCTTTGTTTCATCCATTCGGCGACTTCTTTCATTCCTTCGTGCAGGTTAGTTTTGGCGGTGCCGGGGTCATTGGTGAGAGAAAGGATCAGTTGAGTGTCGTCCGCGTAAGAGATGATGTTGAGGTTGTGTTGGCGTGCGATGGCCGCGAGGGGGCTCATGTATACGTTGAAGAGGGTGGGACTGAGTGAGGATCCTTGAGGTACGCCGCAGATGACTTCAGAGGCCTCGGACTTGAATGGAGGAAGGCGGACTCTCTGGGTTCTTCCGGTGAGGAACGAGGTGATCCATTCCAGTGCTTTTCCTTGGATTCCGATGTTATCGAGGCGTTGTAGAAGGGTGCTGTGGCAGACTGTATCGAATGCTGCAGAGAGGTCGAGGAGGATGAGGGCGACTGTGTCTCCATTGTCCAGTAGAGTTCGAATGTCGTCTGTTGCTGCGATGAGGGCGGTCTCAGTGCTATGTTTTGCTCAGAAGCCAGATTGTGAGGGGTCGAGGGATTTGTTGGCTTCGAGGAAGGCGGCGAGCTGGTAGTTGACGGCTTTCTCGATGACTTTGGCCGGGAATGGAAGAAGCGAGATGGGGCGGTAATTTTTGAGTTCGGTGGGGTCCGCTGTTGGTTTTTTCAGGAGGGCGGTGAGTTCAGCGTGTTTCCAGTCTTCAGGGAAGGTAGCGGAGTTGAAGGAGCAGTTGATGACGTCTCGGAGGTGCGGTGCTATGACGGAGTCTGCTTTGTTGAAGATGTGGTGAGGACAAGGGTCTGTGGGGGATCCTGAGTGGATGGAGTTCATCAGGCGGATGGTGTCCTCAGTGGAGATTGGCTTCCAGTCGTTAAGGGTGTTCACGGGGGGGGATGGACAGCAGACGGCAGGGTGGGTTGGTTTCCGGGTTGGTTGTCAAAGCTGTTGTGGATGTCTGCAATCTTGTTGTGGAAAAAAGAGGCTAGGGAGTCGCAGAGGGTTTGAGAGGGGGTGATGTTGTTGGAGTTGGCCGAGGGATTGGAAAATTCCTTGACGATGTTGAAGAGTTCCTTGCTGTTGTGAGCGTTGTTGTCGAGTCGATCCTTGAATGCTGCTTTCTTGGCTTTTCGGATTAGTTGGTGGTGAGTGCGGGTGGCGTTTTTGAAGGCGTCTTTGGTGCTGGTGGTTGGGTCTTTTTTCCAGGCCTTTTCAAGGGAGCGGCAGAGTTTCTTGGACTTCTTGAGATCATCGTTGAACCATGAGGCCTTCTTGCTGCCATGTTTGTTTTGATGTTTTTTCAGAGGTGCTAAGGTGTCAGCGGTGTTGGATAACCATAGGGTGAGGTTAGCGGCGGCTTCGTTAGCGTTGGAGGAGGGGGCTGGGGTGTGTTGAAGGAGCGATGCGGAGATTTGGTCCGTGGTGGTTTTGTTCCAGTTCCTTTTCAAGGTAGGTAGGAGGTGGATGCTGGGTTTTGGTTTGTTGTAGGTGAAGTGAACGCATCTGTGGTCAGTCCAGATGAGGTCCGTAGTGTGGCTGAAGGAGACATGGTTGCTGGAGGTGAAGATGGGGTCGAGTGTGTGGCCTGCGATGTGGGTGGGGGAAGTGACCAGTTGTTTAAGTCCGAGGTTGGTGAGGTTGTCCACGAGGGTGGCGGTGTTGCGGTCGTTGATCTTATCGAGGTGAAAGTTGAGGTCTCCCAGAAGGATGTAGTCTTTGGAGAGGAGCGCGTGAGGAGTGATGAAGTCCGTGATGTCTTCACTGAATTTTGTACGGGGTCCTGGTGGTCTGTAGAGGAGGGTGCCTCTGAGTGTGGTCTTGGGGTCGATGTGGATCTGGAAGTGAAGGTGTTCGGAGTTGGCGAGGTTGGCGTCAGAGCTGGTTGAGATGCGGATAGATTTCTTATGGACTATAGCGATTCCTCCTCCTGTGTGGCTGGTGCGGTCCTTGCGTGTGATCTTATAGTCATCAGGGATGGCAATGGTGATGTCTGGGGCGGAGGAAGCGTTCATCCAAGTTTCTGTTAGGAAGGCGACGTCTGGAGAGATGGTGTCTAGTAGATTCCATAGGTCAATGGCGTGTCTGTGGACCGATCGGGTGTTGAGAAGGATGCATTGTAGGTGGTTGGGGTCTGGAGTCTGTGGTGTGGTCGCAGCGGAGATGTTGTCGGTGCCGATGAATTTGCAGGAGTAGCAGGAGAAAGGTCCATGGGTGTGTCCAGGAGCGGCTTGGACGCAGTTGGGAGCGCGACCGGGGTTGAGGGCTAGGAGGGTGGCGGCATCGTAGGTAATGCGGGAGGGCTGGGTAGCGCGAGGGGCAGGGGGTCTGGCGCTGGGCGCGGTCCAGGCGCGGACGGGCGTAGACGGGCTTACCTTTGGCGCACCTTCGGCGCTTGTTATATCCTCATATGATAAAGATGGTAAGGAAAAAAGTGGAGCAATATAATATTCTATGGATTACGTACCATTTTATTTCATTAGTGTTAGAAATGGAAGTCTCTAGATGGCAGAGGTACGTACCTTCGTCCACTTCGCTGTGCTCTGCGCCTCCTTGCCATCCATTCCAACTTCCATCCTTCTCCCTCTCCTAGAGAACCAACCCCTTCAACCTCTCTCCGTGAACTGATCCATGCACCCACACCTCTACCAGCTGAACCTTCTACTCCCAATACCCCTGCACACTGTCTCCACCTCCACCCTCCATACAGCTTCCTCCACTTCCAGACACCCTGAATGCTATTTTTTTTTATATAGTGCAAACTTGACCTGAATCGGGTATCAGAGCGCTTTACATAGCACCGGTTGCTTTACATGAGGCCACATTCATTTTTGTTATGCACGCGGAGATTAAGTGATTTGATCAGAATAACAGGATGTTCAGCGTCATTGCCGAGACTCAAACCCAGTTCCCCAGATTCGAGGTTGACCGCCTTAGCCATTAGGCCAAAACTCCTCTCCCCTATGCTCTCTCTACCAGAATTACTTTCCCTCTTTCCATGGCACACTCCCACTGTCCAGCTCGAGGGATCTTCCTCACCTGTATCCTCTCAGTCTATCATACTCAACAGGTTGGATCCTTCCTTAGCTGCCGCCCCAGACTCCAATGAGCTCCATCACACTCCCATCCCCACTACAGAACCAACTGTCTCTCTAATGATCCCTATAATAGCCCATCTAGAACTCAAAATCAGCATAATTCTGGAAGAAATGTTGTCACTTCGTATAGACGCAAAGATTAGCCACATACTGCCCCAACCCTGTGCATCCATTGTGAACACCGACCCTGCTACAAACACTCACTTTGATCCCTCACTCTTAGCCAAACCATCCCCTACATTCATCACCTCCTCAAACCTAGACACACCACAACTGGAATATCACAGCGGGAACCCGCAATGGTGAGCAACACCTATGACAATGCCCCCAGCTGACACTGCGACAACAAGATCCCAGTCATCCTTGGCATGAATAGGACCCTAAACACCACACAACTACCTAGGCTGCCCACCGAACTAACTACCCTCCAACCCAGTCAGCCTGGGCTGAGATCTTTACCTACATCTTGCTGCATGATACTAAACTGTCTATCAGCAATCAAGCATGCCACTGAAACAGCTGAAGTTATCTTACGATACAATACTGACATCTGCTTTCTAACTGAAACCTGGCTAAATGATCACTCATCACTTTACATCAACCTCCTCACCCCACCAGGCATCTCAATCATTCGCAGCAAAACAAAGGATCGCAGGGGAGGTGGATTAGCCATTACACACAAAACCATATTTGCCTAACTCCCTTCCGGCTTACAGAATACTCCACCTTTGAAAATGTAGAAGTTCAGCTCTCCTCTAAAGGCTCAAACCCCACCAAATTCCATGTCATCTATCACCCTCCAGGTAACAACTCACAATTACACAAACACTTAACAGACCTAATGTCAAAGAATCCCCATAAAAGACAGTTTTTCACTGTAAAGAGCTTTGTGAATTATGCAAGCAGTACTGAGTATAGCTCTTGCCTTGATTGGAAGCCAGTTGATCTGCTTGAGAGTGGGACTGATGTGGTCTATGTGTCTCTCCCCAGATTTTTGTCTAGCACCTGTGTGAAGTGTAGCTTTCAAAGGAGCTACGTGTTTTTGGGGTGCCCATAAACATTGCTTTACCCTAGTACAGCTGGGGGCGGATTAGGATTGCAAAACAGTCTTTAGGTTTTCAATGGAGATGAAGGGTTTCACTTTTTTAAGGTGTTTCATTTTTTTTTGCAGCTGCATTATTATGCTTTTCCATGCTCAAGTGAGTGTCAAATGTAATCGCCAGGGATTTAACAGAGGTGGAGATAGACAGTTTGCAGTTGAATGCAGTGAGGTTGTCGAGCCAGAGATCTACGGAAAGGATTTTAAGCAACAAATACCCCTGCTCTAGGAAAAAATGCAGTAAAGTCACAGTAGTTTCTGGTTTTGGAAACAGTAGTAGAACAAGCACATCAACATATATCAAAGTCAGTAGATGGCGGTATGCCAGGAAAGAAGGTTGATAAGGAGTAGAGTTCTTGTTGTGGGAAGCAGTTTATTGTTTCTCTTGTTATGGCCAACACGTGTTTCATCGCAGGGAAACCAGACTGCGAATCTTCAGGGCTGGGTATAGATACAAAAAATGCATTTGTATGGTTGTCCTATGTGAGCTAAGCAATGGAAGAAAGGTGGTTGGTGGACCCTTCGTGATACATTGTGGGCATGCCATGGAGTGACCAGGTGTAAATACGTATGACTTGAATTCTATAGTTGAAGTGACATTGGTGTATGTGACTGGTGAGGTTTTTATACCGTGATTAAGCAGTTTGTGTGTAAAGTGACTGTATGAAGTTTATGGTTGGGAAGTTCTGAAAGGGAAAACACATTGACCAGTATGCGTAAATACATTTTGAAAACGTCAATACTTCCAGACGAAAGAAATAAAGTGCAAGTGATAGGATGTACAACCCATTGTGACATGTAGTGACCGCTCAGTGAGTTCTTAAATGATCTAAACATGTATCAAAACATTTTGTGAAGAACATCGACTAGTTAATGCAATACGACCGGTAACCGTTTCATACCACGTTGTATGATCAAAGCATCTATTAAAATAATCTGTGAAAAGAATCGACCATTAAATAGAGTAAGGCCGGTACATATAGGACCTTATGAATTAATGCTAAGGAGGTTGTAGAAGAGTAGAGAAGTGGTGCTTTAATTTTGAGCACTCTTGAGGTGCATGTGGTGTTAACTTTGAACGGAAAGAAGCGGTCACTATGTCCGCTACTGGTCAAGTTCAGTGTCGAAACACGGAAAAGGAGGATAGTTAATCTCTGGGTGTAGTTTTATGAAAAACACACTATTAAGTGTGTATTTGGAACACCAAACGCAAAAAATTACCATATACGTGGAAGATATGATTACGTAGCAGACTTTTTTTACGCAACTTTCTTTGTATTGGTGGTGGGTTGAAATGTGTGATGTAGGAAACGATCTAGTCATGTCCTGAGGCTAAAAATAGTGAATGAAAACTAATAAAAGTTAATAAAACTCACCCTTTTAAATAACAGAAACCGGGATTGGTAATCAGACCAACGCCCAGAAAGGCGAGTATATGAAGGACGCGCTGTATACGCGTGGTAGGTTAGCTCCTATAACCAAAAACACGGGGTTTACAGCGGGATCACATTTAGAGCCATTAAAGGAATTTAAGGAAATTAAGTACCTCGCGGCGATGAGAATTTAGAAATGTATTCATACCTTATCGGGCTCATCTAGGTGACTGTAACCGGGAGGAGAATAGAACAGAGCTGTAACGCTCGAAAAGGCTGCAAACAGGCGGGTACACCTGTGGAGATAGTAAAATAGACAAAAAAGCGCTATGGTATGCTGAGCTTCTATACCATTCAATAGCGTTTCGAAAGTGCGTAAAGGCTGGTGTGCTAGAGGTTAGATGATTTACCTGTTGCCATAAGTTCCCCCTCCTGTGGTTCCCGGCGCCGTTTGTCGAAGACGGTACCCGACCGGAAGTGAGGACGTCTATTAATGTTTAGTTTCCGCCTCTTAGAAAAAAAGACTAGAGCGGTTTTGTGTCATTGTTTTACATTGTATTATTGGCAAAGTTTAGAAGAAATACTATATCTAAACGAGTGTACGGAAATGGCAACATGAGTCGAATATAACATTGGTGTATGAGGTCGCTCAGAAAAAACACCGGTATAGAATAGAACTATTGATTACTGTGTCTGAGTTCAGATGCACAGGAATGATTTGCGTCAGAGTCGGTGTTCCGATTGGCATTCCAATTTTTAACCGAAAAAAAGAAAGAAACAGTACTTGATTTATCAGTGGGACATTCGTATGTGTGTGAGATTCGTGAATTCAAGGACAAGAGGTGCTTATCCGGTATTGAGTGAAACACTCAGCCGACGATTTAAACAAGAAATACATGAATGTATATTACAGTAAAATACTGTTAAGAAATAGTAAATTAATGATAGATCAGGCAAACAACAATATAAAAGGCGTTATACGTTCATAAATTCTACAGAGATGTTTTAGTAGTTGGTAAGGTTAAAGCATATTGGAACATATATTGAACATTTCACTAAATGTTAGATCGTGAAAACAGGTACATTGGTTAATGTTATCCTCCATAAGGACCTCTCAATTACTCCCCTAGGAAATATTGCATCTCAGGGTCATAGTTTAGGCCGAATTCAATGCTGCGTAGACGCATGATCCAGGTTGCTTCTTTGCGTCTTAGGGTCAGCTCACGATTACCACCTCTTATGTGGATAGGCACTGTATCAATGCCGAAGAAACTGATGCGGAAATCATCTGTAGTTGACTGGCATTTGGCCACATGTAAGGCAACAGGATATTTCGGGTCTTGCTTATGTATCGCCCTCATGTGCTCTGAAATTCTGTCTTTTAGACACCTTATCGTGCTACCCACATATTGTTTTCCGCATTGGCACTCGATTATGTAAATGACATATTTTGTAGTACAGTTGATGTTAACTCTGATGTCAAAAGTATCTCCATTTACACCAGTGAATGTTTGAGTCTTGTGTTTGGCCCATTTGCACATCGCACAAAAACCGCATTTGAAAAACCCTTTGCTGCGTTGTGTCAGCCAGTCCGGAATTGTGTCTGTTCTCGGAACAGTTGGACTGAGTCTATTTCTCAGAGTTCTTCCTCTACGGAAGGTTATTTGGGGAGTAGGAGGAATGAGGTCCTTGAGTGTTGGATCATTTATAAGCAGATTCCAGTGCTTGGTCATGCTAGTGCGAACTGGTCTGTGTAAGCTATTGAATTCAGTGATCATCCTCACTGTTGAGTCTTTCGCCTTGTTTTGGTTGTTGCATTTAAGTGTTTCTGGTCTCGTGATTTTGTTGAGTCTTTTCTTAGCTGTAGACAGGATGGATGGGGGGTATCCCCGTCTTTCGAATCTCCGTTCCATGTCTTGTATGGTGTCTGCCAAGTCGCTGTCTTTGCTGCAGTTTCTTCTTGCTCTAAGAAATTCTCCAAAAGGTATTGACCTGATCTGGTGTGGCGGGTGGTAGCTGTCTGCTCGTAGAATCGCATTGCAGGACGAGGGTTTTCTGTATAGTTTGCTGTGTAGTTTATTGTCGTGTACATAGAATTCCAGGTCTAGAAACTCTATGCTTGTTTTGCTGGACTTCATAGTGAAGTTCAGTTCCCACTCGTTGTGGTTGAGATGATCAAAGAAACTTTGGAGATGGTCATCTGAGCCTGTCCACAATAAAATACAGTCATCAATGTAACGACCCCAAAATAGTATGGAGTCGGTGTATTCTCTGCCCTTGGTGCCCCAGATGTGGTCTGATTCAAAAGCACCCATGAACAGATTGGCAAAGGAAGGCGAGAATTTAGAGCCCATGGCAACTCCACGTTTTTGTTTGTACCAGTTCTTTTGAAACATGAAGAAATTGTTGTTAAGAATGAGGGTCATCATAGATATTAACATTTCAGTGTGAGCCCACAGGGTTGCTGGTCTGTGCGACAGAACTCGTCTTATAGCATCTAAACCTAGGATAGGATTAATGCTCGTATAGAGGGCAACTACGTCCATAGTCACTATGGTAGTGTTGGGTTGCCATTCCAAGTCACTGAGAACACTAAGTATATGCTTGGAATAGATGCTTTGATCATACAACGTGGTATGAAACGGTTACCGGTCGTATTGCATTAACTAGTCGATGTTCTTCACAAAATGTTTTGATACATGTTTAGATCATTTAAGAACTCACTGAGCGGTCACTACATGTCACAATGGGTTGTACATCCTATCACTTGCACTTTATTTCTTTCGTCTGGAAGTATTGACGTTTTCAAAATGTATTTACGCATACTGGTCAATGTGTTTTCCCTTTCAGAACTTCCCAACCATAAACTTCATACAGTCACTTTACACACAAACTGCTTAATCACGGTATAAAAACCTCACCAGTCACATACACCAATGTCACTTCAACTATAGAATTCAAGTCATACGTATTTACACCTGGTCACTCCATGGCATGCCCACAATGTATCACGAAGGGTCCACCAACCACCTTTCTTCCATTGCTTAGCTCACATAGGACAACCATACAAATGCATTTTTTGTATCTATACCCAGCCCTGAAGATTCGCAGTCTGGTTTCCCTGCGATGAAACACGTGTTGGCCATAACAAGAGAAACAATAAACTGCTTCCCACAACAAGAACTCTACTCCTTATCAACCTTCTTTCCTGGCATACCGCCATCTACTGACTTTGATATATGTTGATGTGCTTGTTCTACTACTGTTTCCAAAACCAGAAACTACTGTGACTTTACTGCATTTTTTCCTAGAGCAGGGGTATTTGTTGCTTTTTGTGCCTACCTGTGTGGATTTATCCACCTTGAGCGGTCACGAGGGATTACCGCCCGCCCCTTTGCCTGGAATCTGTTACTTGAGCCTACCTTATAACCCTGCGAACACACGGTTGTGCGCCTGTCCTTATCTGGAATACCTAAAACCCTCCCAGCTGCATAATACGGAAAGGATTTTACTTTAGGCTAAATGAAAAAGAGTTCGGCTTTGTTGGGGTTAAGCATGAGATGGTTGCTGGTCAGCCAGGATTGAACCATGGGGACAGTGCAATTAAGGTGTTTGATGTCTTCGACTGACAAGATTTCCATGTAGAGTTGTGTATCACCTAGAAAGAAATTATAGGCGATGCTAGCTTGCTTAAAGATCATTGCAAGGGCTTCCATATATAGGTTGAATGGGGCAGGAGACAGGATTGACCCTTGAGGGACTCCTTGTGAAACTGGTGGTGCTTTTAAGTTCAAGTTGTTTAGTTTGATTATCTATGAGCATTGGTTCAGGAATGAGACGAACTACTGTAGGACAGTTTGATTGAAGCCTGCACGCTGAGAGAGGGTGTTGTGGAGGATGGCATGGTTGACAGTGTTAATGGAAAGGGGCGACCATTCGGTCCCCCCGAACGTATGGCGGAGTACCACGATCCCCCCTGGAAGCCATCTTGGGCGGGAGGCGAGTCTCGGCTGGTATGCCCGTAGCGGCGTAGCCGGGGCGCGCCTTTTTCCCGCCCTGGAGTGGGCTGGCCTAGACACTGACGCGGCCGGCCACGCCCTTGGGGCAGGCAGGGGCGGGTTTACGCCCGCCCTGAAGACGGATAAAAGGAGCAACAAGCCAAGAAAGCATCCTCTTGTTCCTGTGCTCAGAAGCTGCACCTCCTCGCTGCACGTGAGCTCGAGACGGAACGAAGAGCCAATTTTGAGCGTGGTAATCTTTCTTTTTGTCTTACAGATACTCGGTCTGAGAATGCCCAAGAAAGTCGGGAAGCGAGTCAGTACCGATCAGATGCTCCGCATGCTCATGAAAGAAGTAACCGATCTGAAGAAGCAGATGGCAGCTAAGGACGGGGAAGGGGGACCGAAACGACCTTTGTCGGGAGCAGCCCCTGGAGGGAGAGGCAAGAGGTCCAGAAGGGGGGCATCTGGGGGGGAAACCCCGGTTCCCGATATCCCGCTTGAAGAGCCAACTCCAGTACCGAAGGAGGGGAATCCGATTCCCGTGGTGGTCACCCCCGTGTCCGGGGAGGATATGCCTCCCGAGTTAGCAGCACAATTGGCAGCGTGGTTGGGGAAAGATAGCGAGGGCGCCACAGCTGACGACGCCCGGGTGTTAATGAGACAACTGCGTGAAACTAGGGAGGCGGTGAAGACACCATCGTCAGTTACCCTGCTGTCTCCGGCGGTAGAAAAAGCAACAGGCCCAGGTCCGGCGGCGGAGGCAGCTTCTGGTTCAGGTAAGCGGCCATTGCCGATTGCGAGGGAGGGGTCTGCACCTTCACGAAGGGAGAAGGTGGCTCAGCATGTTCCTCTGGCAATTAAGGAAAAGATTTGGGCGGATGAGTATGTAAACATTTTTTCGTTGCTTACCGACCATTATGAGATGGAGCATGTTAAGAGCCAAAAGGAGCTCATGCATCCGAGTGTTTGGCGCGCAAAAATGGCCGCCTTTAAGGTCGACGAAAACATTGGCACTTGGGGCAGGGCATGGGGAATCTTTACCTCCATCATGGGCGAACGTAGGCCCGAATTGTTGACCGAATTGCCTATTTATCAGTCACGGATCATGGAGTATTACGTATCATATGGGGGCAATCAGTGGTTCTGCTATGATAATATTTTTAGAAAAGCGAAAGAACACGACAAAAACTTGACTTGGGATTGTTACGACTCCGTCTCATGGTCAAAAATGGAGAGTACAGGAATGTTGAAAGTACCATTGGTAGGGAGTAGCGGGGGCGAGTCCTCCCGCCAATACGTGGGGACACCCTTTCGATCGGGTGCAGGTAACGACTACCACTCTAAGCCGAATGGCAACGCAGGTAAAAGGGGGATTTGTTGGAATTTTAACAGGGGTAAATGTACGAGGCCCCAGGGGTCGTGCAAGTTCAGACTCGAATGTGGGGTGTGTGGGCAGCCATCCCATCCTGAGTCCATGTGCAGAGCCAAAACGGGTGATAACGGTGGTAGGGGAGGCGCCAAACAGGTCTGAAATAGTCCGAGGGGCGCCTTTACCTACTCCGATTGATACCATGGCGATGATTCCTTGGCTCAACGAATACCCGGATCATGCTTCCGCTGGGGTGTTGCGGAGCGGGTTTTCATATGGTTTCCGCATCCCAGTGGGGGATTTTCAGGGTGTAGCAAAATGTAAGAACCAACTGTCGGTCTTGCAACATACGACCGTGGTACAGGAAAAAATTGGGAAGGAGGTTACTCGAGGTCGAGTCACCGGTCCATTTGATGTGCCACCGATGGCTAACTTTGTTTGTTCCCCTTTAGGGGTGGTCCCCAAGAAGGACCCGGGTGAGTTTCGACTGATACATAATTTATCAGCCCCACGTGGTCTTTCCGTGAATGATGCGATAGACCCGGAAGTGTGTTCGGTGCGGTACGCATCTTTCGATGAGGCCGTCGCCATGTTGAATCGCCTAGGGCCCGGTGCGCTGATGGCAAAGTCAGATATTGAGTCAGCGTTCCGGTTGCTCCCGGTACACCCAGACGATCAGCGTCTCCTTGGTTTCATGTTTCAGGGTCGCTATTACATGGATAGATGTATGCCAATGGGATGCTCTATATCTTGTGCCTATTTTGA
Organism: Lissotriton vulgaris; assembly: GCF_964263255.1. Lineage (NCBI taxonomy): Eukaryota > Metazoa > Chordata > Amphibia > Caudata > Salamandridae > Lissotriton > Lissotriton vulgaris. Next base: position 1,498,086,062 of record NC_141691.1, on the reverse strand, counting down.
AAAATTCAGTTGTTTTCTGCAATGGGTCTTCACAAAGAGGACGGGTTTTCAAAATGTTATGCATTATCTCGATGACTTTTTGTTTCTGGGGGCAGCCGGGGATCCAGAATGTGGACAGGCTTTGAATGAATTTCGTGTCTTAATGAAGCATTTTGGTGTGCCATTGGCACCAGGTAAGACTGTGGGTCCCTCGACTTGCCTCGAGTTTCTGGGGATCGAGCTCGACTCAGAGGAAGGTTGTTTTTGATTACCGAGAGAAAAAGTGTTAAGATTCAGGTCATCCCTGGAGGCGTGTATTAATGAGTCTAAGGTCAAACTGCTTCAATTACAACAATTGGTGGGCCAGCTGAATTTTGCCCTGAGAGTAATGCCGATGGCCCGCCCCTTTTCCCGCTCGATCGCTCAAGCCATGGTCGGCCTGAAGGAGGGTCATCATCGCACGAGGCTGTCGGCAGAGGTTCGCCAGGACATGCGCATTTGGTTGGCATTTCTGGCGGATTTCAATGGCCGAATTGTCTGGAACAAACCGGCGGTGTCCTCCGATGAGCTGGGGCTGTGGACAGATTCGGCAGGAAGCATTGGTTTTGGCGCCATATTCGGCACTCGATGGTCGGCTCAAAAATGGCCGACATGGTGGCACGAGTGCGGGCTAACAAGTAACATTGCTTTTCTTGAACTTTTCCCTACTCTGGTGGCCCTGAAAACTTGGCCCGAGGGGTTCAGAGATCACTCTGTGGTGTTCTGGTCTGATAACATGACCGTGGTTGAGTGTATCAATAGTCAGGCAGCACGATGCAAATGGATTCTGAGACTGCTCAAAGAAATTGTGTTATTGTGTATGCAATTGAATGTGCTATTTAAGGCAAAACATGTGCCGGGGGTAATGAACCAAGCGGCTGATGCGCTTTCTCGTTTCCGTATGCAGGCCTTCTGGGGTTTTCTGCCCACAGCGGACCCGGTGGCGGCACCCTTTCCCGAAGCTCTCTGGTCTCTCGGTTCCCCGAACTACAAAACCTCGTGGGAGAGAGTTTAGCACCCAGGACGAGGAAGGCATACGAAGGGGCGTTCCGTTCCTATTGGGCCTTTTTGGGGACTGCTAGGGGGGAGCTTTGGGGCCAGGAAGAGTTTGTAGTAAAATTTCTGCTGTCTTTACATCGGGCAGGCAAATCAGTAGCTACGGCCCAGAGGCATCGGGCCGCCATTTCCTTTATGGCAAGGGCTCACGGGATCCAGGACCCGACAGCGTCTTTCGTTGTGCAAAAAGCGCTACGTGGGTGGCAACGCCTTGAGGGTCGCAGAGTAGATGAGAGGCACCCGATAGGTCTGGATAGGTTGGCCCTGTTATTATCCGTACTCCCTGCGACGTGTTCATCACAGTATGAAACAGTGTTATTCCGAGCCGCTTTTGCGCTGGCATTCCATGCGGCTATGCGGGTGAGCGAACTAGTGGCGAGGAACAAGCAGGATACGATGGGGGGACTGTGCCGAGAGCACATTCAGGTCAAGGGGGAGACGATGACTGTCTCGTTTGTCAGGTCCAAAACCGATCAGGGTGCGATTGGGGACTGCATAGTCATACAGAGGGTTCCCGGGTCTTCCATGTGCCCTGTGGTTTGCGTAGAGGAATATTTAGCGCAAAGGGTGGCATCATGGGGGGGGACCTTGTTGAGACACGCTGACGCCACCCCACTGACGAGGTTTCAGTTCCAGCGGGTGCTTGCGATGTCGATTTCGGTCACGGGCTTGAACCCCGGCGAGTTTGGGACCCATTCCTTTCGGATAGGGGCTGCTACGGAGGCTACAGCCAGGGGTCTGAGTGTAGAAGAAGTAAAACGTGTGGGGCGTTGGTCCTCGAACTGTTATAAAAGGTATGTGCGGTTGCACATGTTGTGAAGCTGTAATGATGTACTCACGCTTCTTGTTTTTGTTTGGTTTTCAGTTGCGCAAGCCTACGAGGCGGGGCGGACTGTGCAGTCGACCCGACACCTGGGGACCAGCGGTCAGACATCACCGGCTGTGAAAAAGGAGGTGTGGGTCGTGGGCCACTCATACGTGAGGCGTGCCACGGACGTATTCAAAGCAGGTGACATGATTCACGTGGCTGGGGAATACGGGTACAGGGTGTCCTTCTACGGAAAGGGCGGGCTCTGTATTGACCAATTTCAATCATTTTTTGAGGGTTTGTTAGGGCGGACAAGGTCACCGCCGTCTATAATCATAGTCCATCTTGGGGGCAACGATTTGGTGGCCACTGGTAGACGACTTCTTCTTGAGGCAATGCTTTCCACAGTAAGTTGGTTGGCAAGAAGAGTTCCAGGGTGCACAATTGCATGGTCCCATATGATCCCACGAAAAGTGTGGCGGGGGGCTATTTCGGTTTCTGCTCTGAATCATTCAGTAAGAAAAATTAATAACAAAGTGAGTAGATTGTTTCGTTCAAGTACACTGCATTCTGTTTCGCATGGTTGTATTAAAGGGGACAGTATGTATTTGGGGGATGGTGTTCATTTGTCCCGGGTGGGGAACGAGTTACTCATAGAAGATCTCATAGCTTGGTTAAAGAGTTTATAACATGACCTTTAGGCAGGAGTGTTGTGGGGGGTCCGGATAGCCGGTCAACTATCCGGCCTGTGGCGGTAAGGTCATGATCGGTGAGCAGTAATTGGAAGATCCCTATGGGTGGGCGTCACCCATTACGGATGGGAGCGCTCGAGGGAGGTGGCCATTGGCCCCTCAACGGGGAGGCGGTCCCTTCTAAGGATGGGCCGCCGAAAGGAAAGGAAAGGCGGTCAAGGCCCCTTCCTGGGTAGGAGGGGCTACAGCCCCCTCCTGGGGAATTTCCCGGGGCCAGGACATCTGCGACGGCAGATGTAGTAAGTTGTGTGGGGTTTGGGAGGGGGTTTACGCTACCTTCTAGACACCTCACACGAGTCCTCGGACGACCTTTAAATGGCGTCGAGTTTATTGGGGCCCCCGTCAAGTCAAGGGAAATTGGTAGATGCACGTGAGGTACACCTCTGTGCGGTCGCCCCTCACAAGTGAGGGGGATATTTCTGGTTTAGGGATCTGACACCGGTTACGACCTTGCCGTTGGCCCGTAAATGTTAGGATGTACAATTTCAAGTTAAATGTTTTGTAGGATGTTAGTTCGGCTAGGTGAACCTTTGTATTAGAGAATATGTTAAGGTTAGCCAAACATCGCAATGTGGAAATGAAATTGTACATAATATGAAACTGTTATTTTAATGTTTTAATTTTGTTTCATATTTTAATAAATACGGCCGGGAGGGTCACTCCCTCCCGTCTTCCAAAAGTTCAGAACCGTTTCCAGTTTCCCATTCCTTGGGGATTGTGTTGAGAGGGGGTGGCGGGTATCTCAGCCATAAGGTTTCTGAGAGGTTTAGGAGGACTAGGAGGCAGGCCTGGCCATCATCCAGAGATCTGGGCAGGTCGTCTATGATGTTCAGTATTACAGTCTCTGTACTGCAGCCTTTTCCTGAACCCAGATTAGAAGGTGCCATGCAAGTTGTACTTTTCAATGTAGTTATTACACTGTGCAAGTAAACATTTTTCAATGGTTTTGGCAAGGAAGGGGAGGTTAGTCAAAGGTCTGTAGGTATTAGGGTCAATCTGGTCAGTGTGAGGGATAACTTGTCTGAGTTTGAGGAAGGCTGACTTGGAGCCACTTGATAGGGCAGAGTTGATGCTTTGGTAAATATAGGAGAAATTATGTGACTGAGATTTTTAACAAGAGCAGCAGAGTTGGAGATGTTGACTTTATGCATGTGAGTAATCTGAGGTCTTCTCCTTCTGGGATATTGTTGAGTTCAGTTTGCATCCTTTTTCAATTAAAAGGGGTTGAGTTTGAGGAACTGTGTTGCAGAGAGGGAGAAACAGGTCTCCTTTGGAGGTTGGGCTTCAGATGGACCCTTTTTACAAGGGGCATCATTGGTGCAGGGTGAGGAGGTAGGTGGCTCAAGAGAGAGTTCGATGTTAGATATTTTCTCAGAGAAAAACTATGAGAATTCTTCACAGTGCTTGGTAGAAGTCATTAATTGAGTTTCTGAGGGAAGGAGGAGGTTTGCTGTTTGATGATATTGAAGAGTTCTTTGGGTCTGTTCCTAGACTGTTCAAGTTGGTATCGGAAAAAGGAAGATTTTTCTCAGAGTATCGAGAGATTGGTTAACAGGGGTTGGTGTCTCAAGGTTCTTTCAGCTAATCAGAGTCGTACCCTTTCATTGTTATGGTCTTTATTGAGCCAGAATCTGATGGGAATACTTCTTGATTTCTTGAGTTTCAGGGAGGCAACTGCTTCAACAAGTTCTGCCATTTTTATATTGTAGTGGGTGGAAGGTAATCGGAGGAGGAGAGGTCGATGGAGGTAGGATTTGGGTACTGACCAATGCTTCTAATTCTGTTTGATGGTTCGATGCATGTTCCTCATGCAGATCTTGGGATGGCTAGATTGGGGATGGGCCTTTGGTTAGATGGTATTGAGATCAAATTGAATTAGATGGTGGTTAATCCAGTTGGATGGTAGGATAGAGTGGAGGGATATGGTGTTATGCTTAGAGCTGATTGTGTTAAGGGTAGAGCCCTATTGTGTTTATTTATTGCAGTGTTGGGTGAGATCGTTCTCCTTAGGGAGGGTGGAAATGGATTGTACTGTAATATTATTAGCATTATTTAGGGGGAGGTTTATGTCTTTAGTATAATGTCCCTACTGCCTTTTACGGGGGTTCTTTGATATTAGGTCTATTAAGTCTGAGGAATTGTGAGTTGTTACCTGGAGGGTGAAAGATGACATAAAATTTGGTGGGGTTGGGGCCTATAGAGGAAAGCTGAACTGCATTTTCAAAGGTGGAGTATTTGGTAGTGTGGAAGGGAGCTAGGCAAAGATTGTTTTGTGTCTGATGGCTAATCCACCTCCCCTGAGATCCTTGCTGTTGCTGAGAATTATTGAGATACCCGGTGGGGTGAGGAGGTCAATATAAAGGGATTGTGATCATTTAGCAAGGTTTCAGTTAGAAAACAGATGTCAGTATCGTGTCGTAAGATAACTTCAGCTGTTTCAGTGGCATGCTTGATCGCTGATCGACCTTTTAGTAGCATGCAGCAAGGTGTAGGTAAAGATCTCAGTACAGGCTGACTGGGTTGGAGGGTAGTTAGTTGGGTGGGCAGCCTAGGATGGTGGGTAGTATTTAGGGTCCTATTCGTGCCACGGATGACTGGTATCTTGTGGTTGCAGTGTCAACTGGGGGCATTGTCATAGAAGTTGCTCACCATTTCAGCTTCCTTCTACGACATTCCAGTTGTGGTGAGTCTAGGTTTGAAGTGGTGATGAATGTAGGGATGGTTTGGCTAAGAGTGAGGGATCAAAGTGAGTGTTTGTAGCAAGTTTGATGTTCATCATGGATGCACAGGGTTGGGGAAGTATGTGGCTAATCTTTGTGTCTATGGGAAGTGATGACATTTCTTCTAGAATTTGGCTGATTTTGAGTTCTAGATGGGCTATTATAGGGATTATTAGAGAGACAGTTCGGTCTGTAGTGGGGAGGGGAGTGGTATGGAGCTCATCAGTATCTGGGGCGGCAGCTCAGGAAGGATCCAACCTGTTGAGGTTGATGGACTGTGAGGATACATGTGCAGAAGATACCTCATGCTGGGCAGTGGAAGTGTGCCATGGAGAGAGAGAAAGTAATTCTGATAGAGAAAGCATAGCATTTAGGGTATCTGGAAGTGGAGGAAGCTTTAGGGAGGGTGGAGGTGGAGACAGTGGTCTGTGTATTGGGAGTACAGGGTTCAGCTGGTAGAGGTGTGAGTGCATGGAGCAGTTCACTGAGAGAGGTTGGAGGGGTTAGTTCTCTGGGAGAGGTGGGGGTATGGAAGTGGGAATGGATGGCAAGGAGGCACAGAGCACAGGGAAGTGATGATCAAAAATGGATAGATTTTGTTCAAAGGCTTGGACTAGGATGTTCCCATTTCTGGAAATGGTTATGGACAATTCTTCGCTAAAGTTCTGAGATGGGGAATATAGTGAACTTAGTTCCAATGGGGACGTTTGTCTTATTAGTTAAGTGAAGGTGTTTTAGGAAGCTCTCTCTCCATTTAGCAGGTTTCTTAGTTTAGAAGATAACATGAGTTGTAAGGCCTCCATGCGTTGGACTGCAGAAGATGTCTGTTATAAGTGTTTCTGGATATTGTTTGAAAATTTTGTGCTTGAAAAGTTTAGCGGCCTGTTGGAGATGTTTCATGGAAATTGAATGCAGTATCAGTTAGGGCCGTACCTTTTCATGACAGTGTTGCGGTGTCACATTGGTGAGTGGTCCTAATGCAGTATTGGCAGTCCAGGGTCCATCCTGTGGGTCCTTCGATTGCCTGCTGCAGCAGTGGGTCATTCAGTGGGGGAGTGGATGGCACTTCTTTAGAAGATTAGGGCACCAGAGATGGTGTGGGGTGAAGGGAGTTTAACAAGAAAATTTGCTGGGATGCCTGTGAGATAGATGGGCCCATCACTGCCGATGGTTTCCAGTAAGCCTGCACAATTTATTGAATTCTTAGTGGTCACAGTACTTGAAACTGGTGGTTGTAGGGGGTTTTAGTATTAAATCTTTTTTATTGATTTGTAGGGGGTTTTAAAGGCCAGTTTGATCCCTACACAATACAAGAAAGTATATACACTATACACATGCGCAGTATGGGTCAGATATCAGAGTGAAAACAGACTAATAAACATCAGGAAAGCAGTGTCACTACTGACTGCACAACGTAAACTAGGCAAAAATCACAGTGTAGGCAATAGATACCGGCATCTACATAAAATTACAGTGTATGCACAGGGAACCGATATTAGCGTAGGTTATGCAAAATAACCTAATAGGCATAAGTAACAGGCTTTGCATATAGTCACAATAAATGCAGAAAGTAATAATGTGGTTGCACAATACCAAGCTCTGACGTGAACATGTTCATGCATTGAAATATTCTTGTTTGGCATAAAAAGGAAGTAATCACCAGCAGGTCATAGAGTAGTAGCGATGGCATAAAAACCAGTGACTGGTTGAAGTCTTATTGAGGTAGTAACTCAAAATATATTTCAACTGAAAAAGTAGCCCAAACAGTAAACAGAACTTGGTGATTGGTAGAGAGACAACTGAAGAAGTTGCCCAAATAGCTTCCTACTGAGGAAGTAGACCAATCCTTCCTGTATCTGTAACATGAATGCCACTGAGATGCATCCCACAATACTATGCAAAAGAATGTTGACCTTTGATGATCTTTAGTATTCTCCACAGGAGATACAATTTGTTTCTCTCTACATGGGGGAAATCTCAGCACTTAGACCTGGTGTAACGACCGGATTCTCGAACCAGATGGGATCAGCTCCTGAGAGCCCCTCCAACCCAGTCGGAACGTAATCACCTCCCTCCTTAGAACGTATTTACAATAGGTATATATATATGTATGTACATTTCGTACCTAAGGATGGGGAAAATAGAAATACACATGCATAGGTTTTCTACAATATCCCATTCATACCAGCTAGTCTCACGGCCACTTAGGCCCAGACTAATCTACCCTGGGGCAGTTCTGATTATGCACCATTACACACTGATCACCATCAGTGCTCACTCGACACGCAATCCGGCGTGCCTTACACACTGAGCTGCAGCCCCAGTGCTCTCTTTTTATCCGGTCCACAATCCGGCGGACCTAGACACTGGTTTCCCTCCCAGTGCTTGCTTACTTACAACCCGATCCGCAATCCGGCGGATCTAAGCACCAGTCTCCCACCTGGTGTTCTCATTAACGCCGCTTACCAATGCGATCACTCTCCTATGAATACCCTTGGAAGGAATCTCTCATTGGCTACTCGGGATGATACTACAATAACAGGAATTAGCACAACTTGCCAAATTGAATCATGTACCTTCTGCTCTCAGCATCAAATGGTCCCTCTCTCCCTCATTATTCAGTCACCTCTTACCTGACCGGGATTTACATCCGTTCATGAAAACGATGTCTGACTAGAAGACCAGGTTACCCTGATTGAACAAGAATACAAGGCACATGTTGGTTCACTAAGAACTGGGGTATTTTATTACAATAATTATAAACACAGCACTATACTATAACATATATCCTGCAAAGAAAAGTGAAAGGTTAGAATGTGCACATTATAGGACAGAGATCACCTTGTGAGCACGAAGTCGGGGTTCAACAGTCATCTAGGTTCCCTTCTCGTCTGTGCCTTGGCTCGTCTCGGAATCACACCTCAGCAGTCACGAGTACACGTCTGCACCGCTATGCTCTGTCGTCTCTACTTTCCTCCAAGTCACTGGAACCTTCCTCTTTATTAGCTGCTGTCTCTCTCTGTCTCCAAACGCTCTGCACTACTTCTCCTTCAATCTTTCTCAGAGAGTATCAGCTTCATGATCTTTCTCGGACTTCAAAATGGCGACTGTCTGCCTGGAAATAATTAATGGCATTGATGCTAACGGCTAGCTGCCGCCTACAGACTGACTGACTCACTGTCTAACACTTTTGCTAATATGGAAGCATGTCCTTTCATGGAAAGTTACGGCCAGTAACCTGCCGCCCACCAAATTCTTGTACCTCCCCGTACCAAGGACACGTTCCCAGCCGGCCGGCCTGATGTTGTGTCTTCGGAGTGGAGAAAAATACAGTCTTTCGATAAGGGCCAGCCTGAGCCGGTTCTCTCCAAGCGAACAACACTTCGAAACTAAAACATTACACTTGGCCTAGAAGCATCTCAAGCTGCCGGGGCAGAAAGCAAGATGGAGTCTCTCCCGTTTGAGGCCTACAAGGCCCGAAATAAGCATAACTCCATAGAAGGTATACTAACACTCTTGCAAAAGGACGGATTATCACTAATACCAATGAATCTATCCCCTAGCTTAAGTTTATAAGCCCTGATCTAAGGAAAAGGGTACAAAAGTGCACTACTGTGCCTTATGAATAGGCCCTGTTTATAGTTCTAATCCCTGCACTAGAAGGGTAATAGGCTGGAGTCACCTTCAATCATTCTCCCTCAAAGGAGGGCCGAAAAAGTCGGTCAGAACACTTCACCCTTGACTCCAGTCTATTAATCATTCTCTATATGGAACTAACATCCGTGGAAGAATAATAGGAAACAAAACTAACTGATCTATTCCTCTTGCCAAATCTACAGTATTGGAGTAGAGAAGGAATGCACTGAATAAAGCAGCAAATAGCTACTAAAATACAAATAGAAATCATAATACCCCCTAATATCTGTCGTAGGGAATGTAAGTCAGGTAACCAATTGAAGAGCCAGTCAAACCGACCCTGATCAATGTGTTTCCTAACCTCTGCAGTCAAATCATGGAGTTTGTCAATATGGGCCTGAATCGATTTTGTATGGTCCGATAAATTGAAACAGCAAAGACCTTCAAAGTCAGAACAGTCGTGTCCATGCTTTAACAAAAGATAGTCAATAGCTGCACGGTTCTGCAGAATTGCTCGCGTTCACCCTGGGCATCTAATAGCATATCAGATAAAATGGTAGAGGTTTGGTTAATCGATTTTACCATCCAACAGGCCATTTTCCCAATAGACTTAGCGCTGTAAACAGCCAATGCTGGGACACCAATAATCGAAATGGCTAAACTAAGGTATTCAGATTTGGAATAGAGATGTAAGGAAGAATCACAGTCCTCATGTAACATCATAGAATCACGAACTACACGGGAATAGGTATTGGGATGTGAGGAAAACATTAATAAACTCAGTCTAGTGATGGCACACGGTCCTCTGGAAATATTTGCAGGAATATAGGGCCAAGAGGTGTTGCCGCATGAGAAGAGCCAACCAGAAGGTAACAGCATTGTACGGTAATGGCTAGGAGCAACCACTATACTTTTACAGGTCATGTTATTTTTAACAGAAACACATGATTTTGGGGGTCTTCGTGAGCACAGCAATCGTTCATGAGCCGAAAAAGAAGTGGCGGTTCTCAATTTTAACTTTACACGTTCAGTAATTGCATTAGGATCACAAGTCAAGAAAAAGCACAAGTCACCCTGCGTGATATTATACGTAGTAATCTGAGAATGAATCGGGGGAATAGACTCCGAGAGAATAGTACATAAGGGACAAAATTCATGGGCCGCAAAATCGCCCAGAATAACATTGGGTCGGGCATTTGATATATTGAAAATATGCTTTAAAGTCTTCATCGAGGCAGGGACATCAACCAAACAGGTCGCTAAAATGTCAGTTACTAAACGCATGGGTGTCAGGCAAAAATGCGGAGAATTAGTAACTCGTTTGGCCAGAGTTGTCCAAAAGTTTGATGATGAATCCCACGCAGCGAAGGAACGCGGTACTCGGGTTCTCGAATCAACCAAAGTCTGTGGGTTCCCTCCTCTCCCGACGTAGCAGACCAAAAGGAGTCCAACGCCGGCACATCCTGCAGCAGCAGTCCAGAGAATGATCTGAAAGAAAATTCAATGCAGGCATTATTCATTCTCGTAAATAACATTTGTCAGCCGGGACAGCTTCCCAGCTATCTTTCCCTGGTCTCATCACCAAAATGGTGTTGTCATGACCGGTTGCAATAATTTCAGCTTGTTCAGGGGGATGTTTAGGCGATTGCACCCATATTCTCGCTCCAGGGTTATCGGTAGAGCCGAAGCCTTTTTGGCCTCGCACAGTTAGTAAAGTTGGGGCAGTGCCTTTCGGAATCTCACCACTGAAAACAGGCATGATAAGCAATTGAGCAACTCGGCCAGTCTTTTGAATCGATAAATCAACCTCACTGCTATTCAGCAGGAGGACCTTAATCTCTCCCTGATAATCACTGTCAATCACTCCTCCGAGTACTTGAACACCTTTTAAGGCCAGGCCCGATCTAGGGGCAATCAGTCCAAAACTTCCAGACTTACAGACACCAACGCCTGTCTCGACAATGATTCGATCTTTACTCTTAAGTACAGTGTCATTCATGGCATGCAGGTCCAAGCCTGCGGAACCTGGGGTTGCTCTGCATGGAGCCAAAGCTCCGGGGGAAATTTCCCAGTACATTACAGTATTGCCAATGGTGTTGGGTTTCGCATCAACATTTGGAGGAAACAAACGCATCAAAGGAGATTCAGCATGTAACAAGGGACGATTATTCAGAATTAACAATGCTTGAAATAAGTAATCCCTCCAATTTTTGTATTTGTTGTCAGATAACTTTCGCAACTGTTCTTTAAGTAAACCATTCATTCTTTCAATAAGGCCTGATGCCTGTGGATAATAAGGAATGTGAAACACCCATTCTATATTGTTTTCCGCACAAAATTCCTGTACCAATCTTCCACGAAAGTGGGATGCATTGTCAGATTGAATTTGAAATGGAATACCATAATATAATATGATTAATTCCAATGTTTTAATGGTATTTACTTGGGTAGCTTGTTTGCAGGGAAAGGCCACCAAAAGGCCACTGTAAGTGCCGACAACTGTACAAACATATTGACAATACTTGCTCATAGGGAGCGGGCCAATATAATCAATCTGCCAAATTTGAGCGGGCAATTTTCCTTGATGTAAATGACCTTTAACAATTTGTGGTACTTTTCGTTGTCTGGAATGTTGACAGATGGGACAATGCAGAATAGCATCTTTAATGTGATTTAAAGGAATATAAATTCCTCTATCTGCGGCCCACCTGCTAGTGGCTGTCTCTCTCCAAAATGTCCTGCTTTCTGGTGGGCCCATTTCACCAATCCCGCCAAATCAGAATCTTGCATGTTCACCACTGCCTCAGCAATTTTAGATTTCTCATCTGCAATGTTATGAAAGAATTTGTCAAGGGAGTCTATCGGGGTATGCGCATCCACATGAAAGATTGTCACAGTACTCTGTGGGAGCATTTCCCAAATTTCTTGCCATAATTCTTTTCCCCACAATTCTTTTGAATGCAATTCCCAATTATGAGAATGCCAAGTTGGTAACCATACCGCCAGTCCATTAGCTGTAAACCAGGAATCAGTGAAAATATGACATGTGCCAGGTAGTTCTTGTTTCAAAACTTGGTCAACTGCATATAATTCAGCATATTGACTACTCTTTCCTTCACCAGTTGTACTCAGCAATTTCTGTGTGATAGGATTATAGGACACTGCCTTCCAATGCCGTTTCTCTCCAATGAACCTCGCTGACCCATCCGTAAACCACACATGTTTTCTGTCCTCCGCTGACAAATCATCAAATGGCTTACCCCACTTGACAGGAGATTCCTGTACTACAAGTACGGAGCAATCACTCCCAGTGTCATTCGATGGCGCCTGCGCCACTTGCTCATGTAATGCTGCCACACCTTTCGGACCCACACGTGCCCTGTCCTGAATGTACCATTTCCACTTAATCACACTCGCCTCTAGAGCATGTCCAATTCGATGAGTTTTCGGCGAACTCAAAACCCACTGCATGATAAGAATTTCAGGTCTCAAAATCACATCATGACCTAAAGTCAATTGCTCGGTATCCACCAGAGCCCAATAACACGCAAGCAACTGTTTCTCAAAAGGTGTATAACGCTCACCAGCCTCAGGTAACTTTTCAGTCCAAAAACCTAACGGCACTTTTTGTCTGCCTTGCTTTTGCCACAGACTCCAATTTGCATACAGACCTTGTACGGACACATTCAAATCCACATCACCCTCGCCCACAGGCCACAGATCCAAGGCGTACTGAATCGCTTCTTTTGCCAAATTAAATGCATTCTGTTGTGGTTCACCCCATTCAAACGCATTCTTTTTGCGAGTGACTCGATATAAAGGAGCCAATATCTGACTCAAATGGGGAATATGTTGACGCCAAAAACCAAACAAGCCAATGAAGCTCTGAGCTTCTTTTCTATTCCTCGGAACTGCAAAATCTAAAAATTTTTGTTTAACCTGCGGGATCACCTCTCTGTGACCTTCATGCCAATTGATACCTAAAAACTTGACATTTTGGGATGGACCTTGTAACTTATCAGGATTAATTTCCCAACCTTTTTCACGTAAGCAGTCAAGGATTTGATCTAATTGAGTCTGAACTTGATCTTGTGTTTCGCCTTGAATTAAAATGTTGTCAATATAATGACACACTTGAATTTGCGGGTGTACAGTTACTTCGGACAAATGCTCTGCCACCAGCCGGTGACAGATCGTAGGACTATGTACATAACGTTGAGGAAGACTCCTAAACGTCATTTGACGCCCATTCCATGTAAAACTGAATTGTTCCTGACACTCAGGGGCAATCGGGATTGAAAAGAAAGCATTAGCAATATCAATGGACGCATACCATGTACCTGGATGCTTTTGGAATCTTTCAATTAAAGTAACAATGTCTGGTACTGCAACAGTCAAAGGGGGTGTGTGTTTGTTCAGTTCTCGATAATCAACGGTCATGCGCCAAGAATTATCACTCTTGCGCACGGGCCAAACGGGATTATTCCAAGCAGAAGTAACCGGAGTTATAACTCCTGCGTCAACCAAATCCTGAATTGTGGCACTGATCTCTTCATGGCCACCTGGAATACGATATTGTTTCTGAGAAACCACTTTTGTAGCTTGAGGAATTTTTATGGGGGGCATTCGTAAACGGCCAACCCGTACGGGTCTGGACGATATGTAGTGTTTAGTTCCAAATTGATAAAAACCGTCATCCAAATGCAAAGTCATTCCTTTTAAAATATCAATTCCAATTATATACTCCAAGAGTGGTACAACTAATACAGAATATTCTCTTCAGGGAATTCTACCTATTCTCATTTCAAGTGTAGTTTGCACTGCGGGAGTCTCCTTTCCACCTAAACCAGTAATTGTGAAAAATTGGCCTTTGAATTTCTTTGATTTACCATGAATTAGAGTGGCCTCCGCTCCTGTATCTACCAATGCTCGGGCCCTTTGGATATTACGATGTTTCCCAAAAATTTCAATATCTACATAGGGTCTATTGTCTTTGTGAGCCCACCTGCGTACTGGATCTTGACCTATTTCCTAGTCATTTTTACTGCGTTCTGTCAACCAGGACAAATCAGGGTAAATGCTCTCATATTTCTTGGGTATCAAAACATCCTGTTCATATCCATCTCCATTACGAAATGGATGTTTGTCATTTTCATAGTACTGTGAATTACGATCAGAAAGCCTGTGTCGATCCTCCCTTCTCCTCAACTCAGGGGATTGATCCCTTTCATCTCTATATCTGTTGTAGACACGATCATCTCTCCCCCTTTCTTTTTCCCCCTCTCTCCCCCTTACTTTTTCACGACGAGGGGAACCATCACGCTCATAGCACCGTTCTTCACGGCGATCAGAATCCACACGACGCCTGTCGTCACCACTGTCATCAGAACAACCACGATCACAATCATTCTTTCGCACACGACGGGCACCCTCCTTACGATCCAAACCACGCTTACGAAACATGTCCCATAAGCGATTATTAGGTTCACCATCAATGTCCTCCTTTTTCACACCATCATCCAACAGCGCAAGAAACATATCACGTCTAGAGAATTTATAATCTCCAGCAGTACGACCCTCCGGTCGAGATTGTCTCTCAGATTTAAACCAGTCACCCAACTCACCAAGCTGACGGACAGATTCAAGCACCATAGACAAAGGATTGCCAGTTTGATTAATTAACAAAGTCATCATAACCTGCTTATAAGCAACAGGGGAAGAACGGATAATGCAATTCCGCACAGAAGATGTCAATAAGCCATCCAACAACCTGTCAGCAGTACTGAGAAAAATCGCAGTTTTCATCACCTCCTCTTTCAAACGCTGCGACGCTTCGCTCAAAGTATACCACGGCTTGTCATTGACAGGCCAATCAGACTCAGTAGGGTATTTGTGATTACAGCCATCAGTCGCTAGCTGGAGTAGACTAATTTGGCCGGCACCATTAAAATTTCGAAAATGATCTTGTACAGTAAAATCAGAACTCAAAGAGCAAAAACGTAAACAATCACCTGCATCTAACATGATACCTGCAGCACCTAATTCATAAAGGCGCACCATCCACGTAAGCAAAGCCTCACCAGGCCGTTGTCAAAACCGTTGCAAAATGTCACTAACTTCCTGTTGAGTAAAATCTTCAATACTATCCATATGAATACCATTAGGATTACCAGGAGCCTGTTGTAATTTGCGTCGAAAAACCGGGTGTGCAGAAACCTCCGGATGAGCCTCCGAAGAAGCCCGATCCATAGATTTAGAGGAACAATCAGGAGTAGGTACGTCACCAGAACGGGAAGAGCGACCACGGTCGCTAGAACCATCGTCTTTGTCACAAGAAGCAGATTTACAATCACATCCAGAGCGAGAAGACTCGCGCTTGTCACTCTCCTCAGCCGAGGAGCCAGAATCATTCCAGTCCCAGATATTACCATCCCACTCGTTGGGGTTCCAATCCAGTCCGGTTTTCGCCACGACCAGACGCACTTTCCGTTTACAAACACGACCACGACGGTATCTATATTTGTATTTCGCAATTCGAACAGCAGCCCTTTCGGCTATAGTCTGATAAGTCTCAAGTTTGTCGGCAAGCAATTTATTTTGACATCGTAAAAGAGTATGCGCATTCTGCACTTCAACAAACTTTTCCTCCACGTCCACAAATCACTTCTGTAATTTTACAAATTTCTCATGAAGCATTCTATATGCAGTCAGCACAATCCAACCTCTGCGTCCTAAAATAGGAAGCTCATCACCCTTCACTACTGGTGCCTTTTGTAAGCAAGAAACCACATCAGCAGGCTCCGCCTGCTCCAAACAAGAAGTCCAATTCT
Organism: Lissotriton vulgaris; assembly: GCF_964263255.1. Taxonomy (NCBI): domain Eukaryota; kingdom Metazoa; phylum Chordata; class Amphibia; order Caudata; family Salamandridae; genus Lissotriton; species Lissotriton vulgaris. Next base: position 1,498,070,242 of record NC_141691.1, on the reverse strand, counting down.
CACTCAAACCAGTAGAATCGGCCCACTCACGGGCTAAGACCTCGTAAGGCGTTGATTCCCAGCCGGGAATTTCAACAGGCAATTTGAAAGTAGATTTCGATTTACGCAAAAACATTTTGACACACAAAAAATATATACACAATTATCAACAAAGAAAATACGTACGAGCCGAGCGCAAACCAACAAGATTAAAACAATACAGCGCACACAGGCTTCGTAAACAGTTCGTGACGCCAGATGTAACGACCGGATTCTCGAACCAGATGGGATCAGCTCCTGAGAGCCCCTCCAACCCAGTCGGAACGTAATCACCTCCCTCCTTAGAACGTATTTACAATAGGTATATATATATGTATGTACATTTCGTACCTAAGGATGGGGAAAATAGCAATACACATGCATAGGTTTTCTACAATATCCCATTCATACCAGCTAGTCTCACGGCCACTTAGGCCCAGACTAATCTACCCTGGGGCAGTTCTGAATATGCACCATTACACACTGATCACCATCAGTACTCACTCGACACGCAATCCGGTGTGCCTTACACACTGAGCTGCAGCCCCAGTGCTCTCTTTTTATCCGGTCCACAATCCGGCGGACCTAGACACTGGTTTCCCTCCCAGTGCTCGCTTACTTACAACCCGATCCGCAATCCGGCGGATCTAAGCACCAGTCTCCCACCTGGTGTTCTCATTACCGCCGCTTACAATGACGATCACTCTCCTATGAATACCCTTGGAAGGAATCTCTCATTGGCTACACGGGATGATACTACAATAACAGGAATTAGCACACCTTGCCAAATTGAATCATGTACCTTCTGCTCTCAGCATCAAATGGTCCCTCTCTCCTCATTATTCAGTCACCTCTTACCTGACCGGGATTTACATCCGTTCATGAAAACGATGTCTGACTAGAAGACCAGGTTACCCTGATTGAACAAGAATACAAGGCACATGTTGGTTCACTAAGAACTGGGGTATTTTATTACAATAATTATAAACACAGCACTATACTATAACATATATCCTGCAAAGAAAAGTGAAAAGGTTAGAATGTGCACATTATAGGACAGAGATCACCTTGTGAGCACGAAGTCGGGGTTCAACAGTCATCTAGGTTCCCTTCTCGTCTGTGCCTTGGCTCGTCTCGGAATCACACCTCAGCAGTCACGAGTACACGTCTGCACCGCTATGCTCTGTCGTCTCTACTGTCCTCCAAGTCACTGGAACCTTCCTCTTTATTAGCTGCTGTTTCTCTCTGTCTCCAATCGCTCTGCACTACTTCTCCATCTCCTTCAATCTTTCTCAGAGAGTATCAGCTTCATGATCTTTCTCGGACTTCAAAATGGCGACTGTCTGCCTGGAAATAATTAATGGCATTGATGCTAACGGCTAGCTGCTGCCTACAGATTGACTGACTCACTGCCTAACACTTTCGCTAATATGGAAGCTTGTCTTTTCATGGAAAGTTACGGCCAGTAACCTGCCGCCCACCAAATTCTTGTACCTCCCCGTACCAAGGGCACGTTGCCAGGCCGGCTGGCCTGATGTTGTGTCTTCGGAGTGGAGGAGAAAATACAGTCTTTCAATAAGGGCCAGCCTAAGCCGGTTCCCTCCAAGCGAACAACACTTCGAAACTAAAACATTACACTTGGCCTAGAAGCATCTCAAGCTGCCGGGGCAGAAAGCAAGATGGAGTCTCTCCGTTTGAGGCCTACAAGGCCAAAATAAGCATAACTCCATAGAAGGTATACTAACACTCTTGCAAAAGGACGGATTATCACTAATACTTAATGAATCTATCCCCTAGCTTAAGTTTATAAGCCCTGATCTAAGGAAAAGGGTACGAAAGTGCACTACTGTGCCTTATGAATAGGCCCTGTTTATAGTTCTAATCCCTGCACTAGGCTGGAGTCACCTTCAATCATTCTCCCTCAAAGGAGGGCCGAGAAAGTCGGTCAGAACACCTGGTAACAAAATACTGTATTATATAATACCTAACTGGAAGCAATTTGAAGTTTACTCCTAGGCCATTTGGTACCTCATCAAGAAGCCTTCTTATCAATAATTTGAACGGTTTGTAGTATTATCTGGAGTGTATGACTTTCTGTGGTGCCTTTCATTCCCGGAAGAGAAGCTTATTAACATTTCACAAGAAGAGACACGCTCCAATACGTCCAGTTTCGCATTCGGGAGAGGCTTTACCATATCACCTACATTATCAGGGACAGTCTGGTGTATTTAGCTTATGGTTCATCTGGGAATTCTGTGGCTATTACTACATTAGGATTAGGCTCTGCCTTCTGTTGCTGTTGTCCAGCAACTATGTAGGAAGTCGGGCAGAAAATGACATTGGAGCAGGCCCTGAAAATTGGCACTACCACCACAACATGCACAGAAGATTAGCAATGTTACATAAACACAGACATAAGCAGGTACTGTAGAAGTGATGCACTGTTGTGATGATTTAACAGCTTTATCTTGAATGTAGTCATTTACAATGATTTTCTGATGATCAAACCCACTGTGCTGAAAAAACATGCTTTAGATTAGTGCTTGAAACTTTCCACGGTGCAAACCTTACTTCTGGCAATCCAAGGCACCAAAAATAATAATGCAGAAATAGCCTATTGGGCAGCTGTAAACACTAAACAGTAAAATCATATTTGGTCCCTCAGCTCTCATAAGCCAAACCAAATCATGGCGCAGAATTACTTGCACGTCTTCCTCTGTTTGTACATACAAAGGAGACAAGACGACTTTGTGAGTTAAATGCACAATACGCTGAGACAAGCTGTGATCTGTTGCTCTGGACTTGCAATCCTGGCAGGGCGACCTCATTGGTCCATATTCCCAAAGCTGGGAAATTGACTACGATGAAATTGTGTAGAAGCGATAGCTTTTATTCACTGAGCTTGGAAATGGAATACATGTGTATATTCTCTCTCACTAGTACCATTTCATCACTACTGTTTGGGTCATGAAAGCCCTCTTAGACATCAATGTTTGTGTTCTCGATCAGCAATGCTGTCGATAGCAAACATGGACTAGAACAGTTTGTATGATAACACGAAGCACCTGTCAATATGTCACCTTTAACCTCACTGAGAACTGATTTCTTATCTCATTAAGCATTTCCTGGTGGACTGGAGCCTTTGCAGTCTGGTTTTGTAAGTCCTATGTCCTCTCTTGGCATCTCTGTCACTTTATTGCAGCCGCATCAGTGTGACACATGACCTAAGTGAGAAAGAGGAAAAGAGAGAAGATGGCTAGACATTACAGCGAGAGGGAGGAGAAAAGGAGAAGAGGGGAAGTGGAAAATAATTGAGGGTGGTCTGATTCAACTGCCATGGATACTTTTGGTTCCCAGGTCAGCCTTGACGGCTCTACACCCCTGTTATCCTAGCGACCTGCAACACTTCACTCCAGTCATGAATGGGAGACAAAAGCTGAGGGGTGTGAGGGAGTTGCTGGGAAATCGTGTTTGTACCAGAACACCGGGCCATGTGCACCTCTCATAATGAACACACTGGACTGATTTCAAATATTTTTTATTAGGCGTTTAGGTTAATCATCGCTGTGTAACATAGTTATACAATTCAATAAGCATCACTCCACAGTGTACCTCAGGAGAGACAATTGACATTTCTTGACATAATATGCAATGTGAATAAACATCAACAGGTAAAGAGGTTTATAAATGTGGCTGCAATCTCTCGTTATCACTTGTACTGTATGTCTAGTGTGGTAAGCCTGTAGAGTCCTAGAGCCTTTATTCTCAAATATTTGGCTGAGCCAGGATTACATTACGTTGGTCATCTAAATATGTTGGATATTGAACAACTTGGACTTATAATGGTAAGCCAACTGGCTGCTTTCAGTATGCATGTGATAATCCCTTCCCAAAGTAAATTCTATGAAATGTCATGCCCTACAAGATAAAACAGCACCCATTATAATTTTTTCCAGAATCCATAAAAATAAAGAAGCTATGTATAAGCGGAAACATATTTTTTTTACATTCAAACCTTTAAACATTTATATTTTTTGCTACCTTTTTTTTAAAGAAAAAATTTATTATGTTTATTGAACAGGTTGTGTAAAGGTTTTGGGTAGGTACTGTATTATGTTGTATTTTTTTTGTAAAAATATTGTTTTGATATTTAATTGTTTTTACCCAAATTCAATATTTTTAAATATTGACTTGTTTTGAGGTGGTTAATTTGGGATTTTGCGGTGGGTGAATAATTAAATAATATTTTATAAATGTTATGAATCGTTTTAATAATGTTTAAATGTTTACCTTTAAAGTTTTCTATGTTATTTATTATGTGGGTTTTCAGGTTTTATAAGGATTTGGGTGGGTAGTGGATTACACATTACATAGTTAATTCTATTCAACGTGTAGCATTCTTTCTAATAATTAACCTCAAACATTCCTAAAATCAAGCATTTTTCTAATATTTCTGTGATGAAAACCTCTGAAATACGCAGGAATCCACAATATTCCCGGCATGCAGCCTGACCCCACTTGGGCTGATAAAAGGCTGCCCCACTTGTGTGTCTGGGCCTAATGCCCATAACAGGAATGGCTCAAAGCAAAGTTAATTAGTTGGCCCCTCTGTGCAGTGCTGTGACTGTAATCCACTTGTCATACAGCAAACTGAACATCTACTGTGTCAGAGGATGAACTGGACAAGCAGGACAAATAAATTACCAATACGGCTAGCGTTGGATGCAGAGTTCTCTTTAATGTTATTATTTTGTGTAAAGCTTACTATCACCCAGGAGGATATCCTGCCACTGACGCAGGAGCAATCAGCAATGACCCATGGACTCAACTGGGAGAAGAGCCCAGTCACCAGCTTTCTGCAAAATACAATGTCAATATGGCCTTTTGGAGTAAGGTCGAAAAAGTCACTACTGTTTGTTCTGGTTCTGCATATCCATGAAATGCGTGCAAGTATGAATCTGGCTGAGCAAAAGAGTCTGGAAGGTTTCTGACATCTGAGGCAATTTTGAGAATATGCTAGGCCAATGTTGTGTAAGGCTTTAAATGTGTATGTCAGGATTTTGAAAGAGCTGTGAATTGGGTGCCAGTGAAGTTCTCCGAGGTGCAGGATGTGTGTGTTATGAGGTTGAGGTTGACGATAGCTGCTACGTTCTCTATGGGTTAGAGTAATTTTCTTAGTTGAGTGATGGGCAAATTGAGTATTGAGGGGAGTGCAGCACAGATAGGGTTGAGTCATTTGATGAAGATGAAGTGATAGCATGTATCTCTACTACCTTGCCTACCTGCCTTCTTCCTATGCAGTATCCCTGTGAAAGCACACCTAGCATAAGCTTTTCATACGTGTTTATGTCCCTGTCCCCTTCAAAGTTCTAACTAACTCTGTGTACTTGCCAAGTATTCCACTGCTAACTACCTGAAGCTCAGGAAAACATGTCTTGCCATGTGCATTTATCACACTCTGTATGGCATCCAGCTCCCTCTAGGTGTGGATGTAAGTTGGGGGTTGTCCAAGACTGACTTTCAAGGCCCATATTCCTCTTGTGAAGCCATATCTACCTTAGAAACTAAGGCATCCATGCTGGAGAAGACTAACTAAATTACCTAAAGCATTTCACAAACTACGATAGAGTTTATGTTTTGGCCACAAAGGGTAATCAGTGACAACGTGGCTTATGTTCCTTCCACCGTTATGTGCAGTGTGGTGACTGTAATGCATTTTCCATATGGGAAACAGATCACCTACCATGCTTTAACAGCGGATAAAGGTGCCAAACTGGCAATAAGCAAGTCCATGATTTCTTCAAGTAGAGAAAAACAATTTGTTCAGTTGCTTGCCAAGTGCAGTAGTGACCCATGGAAAGTATGCAACCAAAAATAGCCATTAAAATGTATATGTTACCGTAGGTGCACCTCAGTCATTTTCCCAATAGTTCACTTTTGTATGGTACACCATGAGGCAAGTAGGAAAGCACGGGGCTGGCTGATATGGCCAATGGGTTCTCCTCGCTCAGATTACAGACAGTTTGGACAATGCTGATTTGTACACTTGAAGGAACACATCACAAAGGGCCTGATTTAGACTTTTGGTGGTGCATTAGCAGACGGAACACAACTGTCATGCTCTTGCACCACCAAGACTCTCAGCAGATGGCCGCCAGATTTCAAGTAATTTTGTGGTGTGGTGAGAGGGCGGCGTGACAGTCCTGCGGCGTTCTGTGTAAAGGCTCATTATGAGCCTTAGACAGCAATGCCATGGGTCCACCAGTGAATTTCCTACACAGAAAGGAATGCAACAAGTCATGCATTCCTTCCTGTGCAGGAACTAGGGGTGCAAAATTTACAAGGGGAGAGCATGTTCCCCCCTGCATACATCCCCATGCACAGGGAAAGAGGTGGCCCAGTAGGGCCCCTTTGTTCCTCACCGGCAGCAGGAAGAACCTCCATGTAACTGCTGATGATGAGGAAAGTCACAATATGCTTGACAGTGCCTTAGGGCACCACCAAGCATATTGCTGCCTGCAGACCACTGTGGGACCACCAGGGAATATGGTTCCATGGTGGTTGCAGCAGAACAATGGTGCTATGACCACCAAAGTAATAATAGGGCGGTTGGCCGCCACGACCATGGCCCCACAAGTCTGGTGGTCCTCAGTCAGCCAGACTCGCTATCAGGCCAAGAATTTTTTACCTGAATTGCCCATTGCATTTTGGCGATAACCTAGCTAGTGATGCTTGATCCAAAATCAGCACAACAGTATTACCATTTTGACTTCTTATGTTTTTTTTGTTGATGGGTGAACTTTATGCATGTAGGATCCCGGATACATGGCAATACTTTTTACTCCTTAATGCTATTTACACATGATATTTGCACTGCTATGCTATACAACCCTACCTCACTCACCCCCTAATACTAATTGGATAGGCCGAATAACTCTTACTTATAATCCCCCTTATAGCTGATCGCCTTAGACCTTATACCCATGTATATCTGTTGTTACTATTGCCTCCATAATTGTCTGTAACCTATCCTTATATGTGAAGCGCTCTGATACCCACGGGTCTTGTCCGCGCTATACAAAACTCTATAAATAAATAAATAAATAAATGGTCTTGGTTTGTAAGTGCAGTGCTGGAGACACCATAATTGACTTGATTGTAAGTGCAGTGATGGAGACAGCTATCTAATGAAGGGAATGTGAAATAAAGGACTGGTTAAAACTACATGTTCATCACCACACTCTTGTCTCGAGGAAAAACCTTGATAATGCTATGAAAGGCCTTTCAGCATGAAATCAATGCAAGGATACTGACCCTCTGTCCTGAAACTTGGAAATTGCGTCCTACCCAATATCGACTTTGGGACTACTGAGCAATCCTTCATTCATTCCAAAAATGCATGGAGGCATTGCTCAGCTCAGCAGTCTCTCTGATAACACATCGGCAAGCACATTGGCATATTGGCTTGTCTTATTCAAGTTTGAAGACGTTCAAATACATCACCGCAACAAAATATTGACTGCCCAGTCCATTTGCTCCAGGACTAGCTTTATCACTTACAAGGCCATCAGAATCAATACACTAGCATACTAGCCTAGAATTAAAATATCTCCAGAGGACAGTGCATCAAAAGGAGCTTACACATCACTTGCTGAGAGTCAAAGATATACAAAAAAGAAAAGAACATAAACCAGGCCGTCTGAATCTATGCAACCAAGGCTTCATTTACAAGCCCATTGTGCCTCTGGGGTGTTGCTTTTTTTGATGCACCGACGGTGCGGTGTGGCTGACGATATTTAAAAGGCCACGTAAAGCCACCCTGAGTGACTTTCAGTGGCCTTGTAAATATGGGCACCTTTCACCTATTACTATACGTTAAAGGGGTGTTTCATGGGGGCGGGTCTACCGCGCCGTGCAAGATGGCGGCTTTTGCTTGAGCGCCGCTATATTGCAAAGTATCGGATGAGGATACAGACCTCTTCCTGACTCTGCATCTACACCAACAGGCAGCATACGCCTCCGCTTTAAGGCGGGTTGCGTTTGCTGCTTGTCCTGAGAGTGGAGCACCTGTTTTTGGCTGAATGTGCCACAACCTTCTTTTTCAGTTATGGGCGGCCGCCATTTGTGTGTGATTTTGTGTGTGTGGCGCCTGTTGCGGCTGAAGTAATATTCTCCAAATGACGAACAGTGCTGTGGTAGTCTTGTCATGCTGGTAATTATGTTATAATGACCATATTTCTCTTTGCTGCTGGTTATTGTCTGTGAAGGAAGAGATGACTCTGTGATATAAGGGCTTCCTTGAGTGAGTCTAACCCTGGCATTTTTATGCTTTATCTTCTCCATCATCACTAACTCCTCTGCTGTTTACGGGAATATTTGCTGACCTCTTTACTGTTGCATAACCTGTTCCCTCCTTTGTCTAATGATCCTGCTTCCCTTTTTCCTGCTTGTTCTTCAACATGTATACAGTTATATGTGAGGTCTCACAGTCATAAGTCTGTATGCCTAATGTTATGAGGTGCAGAAGCTGCGGGAACCGCCAACTTGCTCCTCCTTGACGTAACAAGCATTTGGTGATGTGGTAAATCCTCTAAGCTGGTCCTATCAATTTGCATGTTATCTTCACCTTCACTAGTTGCCTTCAATTTCTGTTGACTGGCATAAAAAATGTTTCTCACAAATGCTCATACTCGTTGTTTTCTACAATTCTGCGAATCTAAATTATGGGAAGGATCCCTACTCTCAAAAATCATCCTACTCCTCGGCGTCAAGTTCATCTCATTAAGATGGCTAACAAATCCATTTCCCTTTTGAAATCTTCTTCGTCTGGCGCCAAACTGAAAAGAGTTAAGAATGATCCCCCATCGCCAATTCAATCTTTTTCCTACCCGGTCTCAGACTCTATCTCAGAGGAACTTCATGCTTTAAAAACATTCATGAACGCCACCAATCAAAAATTACAACTGAAGACCGATGGTTTAAAATGGAGGGTAAAATGTCCGAAATGGAGCAACGCATAAGTACTCATCACGATGCAACTACTAAAATACCCTTGTTAGAACCAGAAATTCACAAGCTCAAACTTCACACTGAGAATTTCGAAAACTGCAACAGAAGGAACAATCTTTGTCTGTATGGTCTGCCCGAAAATGTTAACGGTCCGGATCTCCATGCTTTTCCGAAGAAATTCTTGAATGATTTTCTCAATCTTCAACTCCTCTCAATATCCAGCAAGCTTATAGTATTGGTCATCTTCAACCTCATTCAAGCAATCCATACAGCATAATTACGCTATTTCATGAATTCACCAACTTGATGCATGTTCTCAAAATTGCCCGAGAAAAATGCTGTCTTGTTTGGTCGAGACATAATATCTTCATCTCACAGGATCTCTCTAATGCTACCAATGCTAGATGAAAATAATTCTTAGCCCTCAGACCACAAATGAGATCTATGAATATTTGTTATGGTATCTTGCATCCTTGTTTTGCAAAATTACCCAAGAGGGTGTATCCGCTCTTTTGAAGATCCTCTCAAGTTGATGCAATTTTTACACTCCATTGCTAGACTGCCCATTGACACCAATGCTAATTGTCCTTAAGCTCTCATATGCAGTTATACGACTAAAATGTGTTATTGTTCTTTATTATTCCTTGTTATGGTCTTTACAGGTACTCATTTATTTATGATGATCTAAGCGGTCCAAATAATTTCTCTTGTACCATTTCACTTACCCTATATTTCATATTATCTTCTTCTCAACATTATTTCTATTTCTATCCTCTTCTTCTCCATCTCTTTCCATCTCTACCTTGTCCTTGAGTGCAGACATGTCTGGTTTTTGTCTTTCTTTCCTTTTATTACAGATCTGACTTACTGTCCATGGTCTGTCTCTTCTTCTTCTTTCTTTTTCTAATCTTTTTTCATTTTCTCTTCCTATTTTTCTTCCCTTCTCTTCCTTCCCTCTCCCTCTCTTTACTAACCTCCCCTTTCTGCCATTTACATTAATATGAGTATTTCTTTTACGTGCTTTTTTACAACCTTCTCAATTTTATCCGGTTGTCCACTGTTTATTATCAATGTTTTTTGTTTTTATTGTTGTTTTTTGCAGGTTGTCACCCTTCTGAGTATTCCCTTGTTACGTAAACATTGCCATGCTTAATGTTGTATTGTGGAATGTTTGTGGTCTGGGTCATCCTATTATCAAAACTTAATTCTCAGATTGGTTTTTACAGGAAACTCACTGTAATGACATTGAATCTCTCAAACTCAGGCATCAATGGGTGGGCCAGGTTATTTTTTATCCTGCTGTTAACCGTAAGGGTGGTGCTGCCATCCTCTGTCATAAATCTTTGAATTTACAAATTGTATCTACTGAAAACGATGCGAGTGGACAATGGGCAATACTTCACACCACAGTTCACAACAAGCTTATTACTTTTTTAAACATTTATGGACCGGTTAAATCTGACTCTGTTTTTTGGAACAATTTTAAATTAAAATGATCATCAATTACTAATCCTAATATTGTTGTTGCTGGCGACTTCAGCATTTGGCTTGACCCATTTGCTGATGAAAATCTGACTTTAAATTTAAACTAGATAAATGTCATTTTAATCTGCTATTGCCTCTGGCCCACACTCTATGATGCTTGGAAGACTAGTAATCCTAATGATTGTGAATTTACGTTTTATTCTAATGTTCATCATACTATGTCACGCATTGACTATATTTGAATTTTGAAACCCTAACTTCCATTGCTCCAATCCTCCGAGATTGGCTCCATTTTTATTTCTGATCATGTTCCTGTTTCAGTTTCTCTTGATTTGTTCCTTACTACCTCCAAACATGCTAGATGGTGATTTGAAAATTCCTTATTATCAGATCAAACTTTTATTTTAAACGCTACTTCATTTATACAAGAATTATTGGCCAATTATTTAAAAGTCTAATCAGAAATGAAAATCATTCGTCCCATTCCTAATACCTTTAATAATACTCTACTACATTTGGATCTTGATATAATTTCAGCATTTCAAACCTTTTATCACATACTCTATCCAGAAGATACTCACCCCAATACAACTGAAACTCAATTTTTTGTTTACGATCTCCCTTCTCCTTGTCCTGTTCCGTAAGCTATGGCCCTCTTGGAAAAGGACATTACTGTTCAAGAGATTTCTGATGCAATTAAATCTTTAAAATCTTTATTAAGGCTAGACTTTTCTTAGACAATGCCAGAATGTTCTGAAATATACTTGCTTTGGGGAAAAATTATCCTGAACCTTTAACCAGAGCGGTCGATGCTGAGAAGGCATTCAACTGCATGAATTGGCAAGTCATGTTTAAAACTCCTCAGTGGTTTGGCTTTGGCCCCCAAATTTATCTCTTTCATCAAATTGCTGTATTCTAACCCTGCACGTGCGTTTCGATTAATGGTTTAGTATCACCTTACTTTAATTTACATAGAGGTACATAGCAAGGTTGGTCCCTTTCGCGACTGTTATTTCTTTTATGTCTCAAACTCTTCCTTGACCGTATTTGTCATAATCCTTTGATTACTTGTTTCTCTCATAAATCTTGTGAAACTAAACTGTCTGCTTATGCAGATGATATTCCTGTTTAGCTCTCCAAACCCCTAACCTCCTTACCCCCCTTTTTTCAGGGAATAAAATTATAATCTAAAATATCTGGTTATAAGGAATCTTTTTCCAAAACTGAAATATTACCCCTTAACTCAATTTGTTTCCACTTCCAATTCATGTTCGCTGACACCAACTTCAAATGTTGTCTGTCTAAAATTAAATATCTTGGCATGTGGTTTTCCTCTACTATCCCTCAAACTTTATCTCATAACTTTATTGCCTTAAAACTTATAATTCAAAATTTACTTTTTTCATGATCTCCATGATATTTATCTTGGTGGGGCAGGTTGGATACTATTAATATGATGATTGTACCACTAATTCTCTTCCTATTATCTATGTTACCATTCAAAATTCCTAACTACTATTTTATTCAAATCAATTCCATTTGTTCCAAATTTCTTTGGAATTATAAACCTGCTCGTATTGCTTTGTCTAATTTAATTAATTTGAAAAAAGTAAGAGTTGGCTCAAATATCCTAGGGTACCTAGCACTATATCACAGTGAAAAACACAAGACTCCCCTAGAGTTATTATGCAAGATTACTGCTACTTTTACATCCGTCAGACAAACCGCACTCATCCGTGCTCCCAAACAGTCCAAGAGATAAAATGTCCCTTGAAAATAATCCATGTAGAGTCTATCTAATTAGTCAAGCTAGAGTAACCCACTAGGATTCAGTTATAGAGTGTACAATATTGTGATTTTATTAAAATTACAAGTACTAGGGTTAAAAACAGGAATATTCCTCAAACTCATGGGGTCATATACAATACAATTCCTTATCCTATATAGTTAAAAACCCAGCTGAGACATACAATGCAAAAGACATATGCATACATGGAAAAAATGACAACATAAATGTCATATACAAAAGGAAACCCTGTTGGTATAGATTTAAATTCTGTTGTCAGAAAAGGTCCAACCGGGTTAATGAGGGTCAAAAACCAGGTGAGAGCCCTGCTCTTATCCTTGTGGTTATTCCCTGTTGGATTCCTTATAAAAAAGTAGTGTCGATGTTTCGGTGGTACAACAAGAATGTACAACCACCTTCTTCAGGACTATAAAATAAAGGGATTTACTCCTCCATCTAAAAGAAAAATACATATATACAAAACCTTAAGTGATTGACCAAAATATGTATCAAGTGCTTTAAAAACATTATATCCATCCTAATCACAATTGGCCCACATCTCTGAATTATTTAGCTGGTCTGAGGGAAAACTGCACACAATTAAATACTGAGATATTCCAAACAATTACATGAAATCATAGCGCTACATCTTAATCCCTCGATACAAAAGGGACCCCCCCTTCCTGGAAACCATATTACACGCTGTGTCATATCATACACAATCTCTCCTATGTTTACATAACTCTAATGAACACTCACCCAATGGTCTTGGATGACAAGAATCAACTCTCCAAATGTACAACTCTCCAAATGTACTTTCACACCACTTCATAAAAAACCTTTGAAAAGTATAAAACGTCCAGCGCTAGGAACAAATGTGAGGAGAAGGAATCTCTACGTTAGGCATTTATCTTTCTTAATATTTAGCTCAGAGATCTCTTATTACCTTTACAATATGCAAATCACGTGCCCTTCGATGGTGGCTCCTTAAAAATGTTTCCCTTTTTCTTCATTCAGCACACTGTTCCTTATGGCTGAAACCTCGGTTTGTAAACCACTACTTCCTGATAAATTAAACAAAGAAAAAACAGGCACATAGAATTAAAATCCTCTGTTTGTGATGTTATGAATGTAATCACATTTCATAAGACCCCTCTGTAAATACATGATATAAGCCTATCTCCATTAAAAGGGGATGTAGATGAATCTATGTGATGAAAACTGACGATAGCAGTGGAAATACGGAATCCAGGAGATCCACTGATATCTAATCTTCCTGTTTAAAATTGCGTCCGCCTCGTTAAGCTCGGATCTGGTCACGCGCTAGGGAAACAAACCAAAGTATTCATAGTTAACGTCTGAAATCTATCTTAATTAGCCATTTAGCAAGAGGCACACTTTAAGGCCTCCAACATAGACATATTCTTCAATATCCGCACAAACTTTTGCCCTTTAAATATGAGTGATTCCAGGCCTTACACTTTTAGAAAGCACGAACCTCGGAGGGAAACGGACAGTTATAAAAGGTAAGCCCTTATCCAGTTCCCGGTAATGCATGAATATGCAAATAGTGTTAGGAACCAGGGTAGTCACCCTGGTTATGATTTTTATTAAACTCCATAAGTTTGAAATATGGAGTGCCTTTCGTAATTATAGAGTGTTGTAAGAAGGCAGGGGGTCTTAGCTTTTGAGGGACTCGAAAGTAGGAATCTATTATGTAACTCCAGTACCCGTCATTCATGATATAGCCTTTTATTCTTGAAGGATATGTTGGAGGCCTTAAAGTGTGCCTCTTGCTAAATGGCTAATAGAGATAGATTTCAGATGTCAACTATGAATACTTTGGTTTCTTTCCCTAGCGCGTGACCAGATCCGACCTTAACCAGGCGGACAACATTTTAAACAGGAAGATTAGATATCAGTGGATCTCCTGTAGACAGTAATCCGGTGCTATCATCAGTTTTCATCACATAGATTCATCTACGTCCCCTTTTAACAGAGGTAGGCTTATATAATGTATTTACGGGGGAGTCTTATGAAATGTGATTACATTCATAACATCAAAAACAGAGGATTTTTATTCTATGTCCCTGTTTTTTCTTCCTTTAATTTATCTGGAAGTGGTGGTTTACAAACCGAGGTTTCAGCCATAAGAAACACTATGCTGAATAAAGAAAAAGGGAAACTTTTTTAAGGTGCCACCATCGCAGGGCACGTGATTTGCATATAGTAAAAGTAATAAGATTGTATTTATTTGCGCTATATAGATAGGAGATCTCTGGGCTAAATAACAAGAAAGATAAATGTCTAAAGTAGAGATTCCTTCTCCTCACATTTTTTCCTAGCTCTGGACAAACTATACCTTGCAAAGGTTTTTTATGAAGTGGTGTGAAAGTACATTTGGAGAGTTGTACCTTTGGAGAGTTGATTGTTGGCATCCAAGACCATTGGGTGAGTGTTCATTAGAGTTACATAAACATAGGAGAGATAGTGTATGATATGACACAGAGTGTGATATGGCTTCCAGGAAGGGGGTGGGGGTCCCTGTTGTATCCAGGGATTCAGATATAGCACTAGGCTACCATATAATTGTTTGGAATATCTCAGTATTTAATTGTGTGCAGTTTTCCCTCAGACCAGCTATATAATTCAAAGGTGTGGCCAATTGTGATTAGAGTGGCTATTATGTTTTTTAATGACTTTATACATGTTTTGGTCAATCAATAAATGTTGTGTATATATATATATATATATATATATTTCTTTTAGATGGAGGAGTAAATCCCGTTATTTTACAGTCCTGAAGAAGGTGGTTGTACATTCTCGTTGTACCACCGAAACGCGTCAACGCTACTTTTCATAAGGAATCCAACAGGGAATAACCCCAAGGATAAGAGCAGGGCTCTCACCTGGTTTTTGCCCCTCATTAATCTGGTTGGACCTTTTCTGACAACAGAATTTAAATCTGTGTCAACAGGGTTTCCTTTTGTATATGAAATTTATGTTGTCATTTTTACCATGTATGCATATGTCTTTTGCATTGTATGTCTAAGCTGGGTTTTTAACTTTATAGGATAAGGAATTGTATTGTATATGACCCCATGAGTTTGAGGAATATTCCTCTTGTTTTTAACCCTACTACTTGTCATTTTAATAAAATCACAATGTTGTACATGCTATATCTGAATCCTACTGGGTAACTCTAGCTTGACTAATTAGATAGACTCTACAGGGATTGTTTTCCAGGCACATTTTATCCCCAGGACTGTTTGGGAGCATGGATGAGTTGGGTTTGTCTGACGGGTGTAAAAGTAGCAGTAATCTTGCATAATAACTCTAGGGGAGTCTTGTTTTTTCACTGTAAATTAATTAAACCAAAAAATTAAGGAGGTGCACTATTTCCTAACTTTGAGTTATACTGCACTGTTTTTTTCTTAAATAGGCAAGCATATGCTCCGAATAGACAAAATCATGATGTTCTGATTCCCATTTAGATCTATTTTATAAATTTGACCCCTGGTCTTCTCCTCTCTGTTGGTCCTGTCTTTCCTCAGATGGCGCTCTTCTCTATTTGATATACCATTGTCCCAATATGAAAAAAGTTTGGGAAAATATCTGGACTAAATGCTCCTAGATTTTCCAATTTTATGTCCCCCTCTCAATTCATAACGTATTCTTTCGCTCCTTATCTGTTGATTTTAATGATACATTTTTGAAAATGAAATTACTTGATCTTTTTATTGCACTTGCATTTAAAGTTATTCTTACCTGTTGGAAAGATAACTCCAAAATGTATATGTTACAATGGTGGAATTGTATTTGTGATGAACATAGAAGATCTACTGTTTAATCTCTATGTTTACCCCAAATAATTCAAACTGATCTACTTTGGTTAACTTTTACTACTGTTTTATCTTCTAATCCCTCCTCACACTAATACTCATATGATATTTATTCTGTCTTCCTTTCCTCTTTCCCTCTTGTTTTTGTTCCTTTCTTCCCCTCTTCTTATTCCTTTTCATTATAAAATTGTTCAATTAGTTATCTTTCACATGGCACCCTAATCCCCCTATTTTCTTACTTCCCTTTATTGCACATATTTTTAATTAATGTTGTTTCTAATACATAATTTGTAATTTTTTTTTCTTTCTTTTAAGTCGTATTCAAGTAGTTATTCTATTATCTTGTGCCTGAATTACACTCTTGGTACCTGTTTTTCATACTCAATAAAAAATATTGAGTAAAAAAGGGGTGTTTCATGGTTGTTGCTGTGGGTGTTAACTCGTAACATCTATGGAACGTGGTATATTACCAAATTTGCAAAGTACAGCAAAAACTGGGAACGCATCAAAATCCTGCACATCCCCAGGGGAGTCATGGAAGTGGTCCAACGAGGAGAAATACTTTTATTTCATCTCGTTTTTTGCTCTTTCAATGTGTGCTTCATTCTGAAGCACATATAGAAGGAGCAAAACACCATTAATGATTGTTTTGTGCAGGAAGATGTCCCTTCCTTCACAACAGCAATCATCCATGGTGCAAGTGTTTCTGCGTTGAAGCACAGTTGCTGTTTGTGCGCAGGCACAGATAGAAGGACAGGAATGTGTCATATTTCATAGATACGTCGTATCCCTTACCTTTTATTTTGATGCACGACAGAATAGTAGGAATGATTACTGCGCAGCCATGCATCAAAATATAGTAAATGAGGCCCCTATAGTCTACAACAATAGTATCATTAACATAAGAACTGTCTCCACCTTCCTGCAATTCAGAAAGAAACTGAAGATACCACTATCACAGAACCCTAGCATCCTACTTGGTATGGACCTACATATTTCTTGCTTTATCAAAAATATTCTTCGGTCTATTCCCTGGGTTTTTACATGTTATTCATTGCACAGTTCTCCACATATCGGTTTGCCATACAACTGCCATTGCATTGTTACATACAATGTTCAATATGGAGAAAGGACACACAGTTGTCAACATCCCGAAAAATGTCAATAGCATGGCTTTTAAATGGCTTCAACTTATGTCTTTGAGTGTTTATTTTATTGCAACTGACAATAACATTGTCATTGCTATGGCGTAGTGCACATTCTTATATGCTGCTAAGGGTGCTACAGTGAGCAAATGGCGTCCCCTACTATCCCTGGTAGAGGACGTTCTAGCCTGATGGAACGTCACCCTTTACATGCCTCAACACACGGTTGAACAAAAGAAAGCTGCTAGACATTGTGATTATTTGATTAATCTGTTAAAGCTGTGCTGTTTAATGTTTTTGCCCTTGGGGTAAATGAGCATATCATTAAAATGCTTGCACACTGTTAGTATATCATGCAGAAAAGGACAAGACTATCACGCTGATCCATATGCTATTGCTCAAGATGCATGAGTTGTCAAAAAGATTCTTTAAAAAAAAAAGACTATAAAGCTGTTGATTTTCTCAGAATCATAATCCATCAATTGAAGTCAAAGCCTGGACTTAACACCTCTTCGATCCAAGAGCTTCTATTATCTGTATCACCTGACACATATCATAACACATCCCAAGTACCACTTATATTCCCTCAATCTCCCTAACCTCAACATACCATTTGAAAGCAATTGTGGTGCGCCATTGGCCCACACGTCTGATTGTGCAGGTTCCAGAGAAGCTAACCAGCCATTCAATTTGCCTTTTGGGCTGTCTATTGTGATGTCTTGGTGACGGCTGTGGCTGATTGGTTCCCCCTGTGGCACTGCGCCGTGGCATTTGTCAACCAGCTAAGGTTCTCCTCCAGACATTTGGTCACCAACTACTAGGCTATAAGGCTGCTGGCTTGGCACCTTCATAATACTGTGGGCCTGAGACCTTAGTCTAGCTAGGATGGGGCAAAAACAAAACTGCACATGCTCGGATGAATATCAGGAGCCAGAATATTTGGAGCCAGAAATTACCTGAGTGTTTGATTTACTCTGAATTCTGTCCATCATCTGGTGTCTTGTGCTTTTTTGCCCTAGGTGTGCTGGTTATGCCCGGACGTGGGTCGCGGGCTCACTGTGTCACTGGATTCAAGCTAGCCTGGCTGATAAGGGGAGAAGCCCCGAAACCAGTCCCAGGATGCTTGTTTTCGGTCTTGGGAGGACCTGGTTTGACAGTTTGGGCTGGACTGTTTCTATGAGACACAGAGTCAACACTGAGTTGCATATGGCTGGGCATAATTTCGGGGGGCATGGTGAGAAAATGAACGGTGGATTAAACCCAGATCTATTGACTGGGGGTGAATGCTTGATTTGCTCTGCAAACCGCCCATCATCTGCATGTCATTTGCAGGGGACACATGCCCATACAAATGAGGGAATACCATCTTCAGAAAGGGCTAGTGGTGTATGTGTGCCAGCGCTTTCTGTATTACAGAAGAGACCGCACAATTACCTTCTATAATACCAAAGTACTCCGGGGCACGCAAACCAGGCACAAATGCCCGTTGTGTTTCCGGGCACTAAGTGTAGTATGGCCACAGAAGTAAGTTTAGGAGCTGGCTGAGAGGCAAGTAGAAAACACCCTTTGTGGAGCTCATAGCACAAACCTTCCCGTAAAGAAGATATACGCTTAGGTCAACAGAAAGTGCAAAAGATTGAGTACAGGGGGCAGGGGGGCATTTACAATGAAGAAATCTAAGTGGGAGGAAGGGAACAAAGTAACAAAGTTTACTGCATGTGAAAAATTACTAAGGGGGCAGTTGTGCAGTGGTCACCCAAGATGCATTAGGAACATCACCAGTAAGGGTACACATCCAACAGCAGATCGAGTGCTTAGAGAAGGCAACATAAACATGGATTTACCAGGGAAACTAAGCAATAAAATGTAGAGCAGGAAAAAAACTTAAGATAGCGCACTCCCTTAGATCTTTTTTTAAAGTTCAACCTCAGAAGTTAGGCTAGGAAGTAGAAAAGCTGAAACTAGAAACGTTTTAAGTCAAAATCATGCTTCCTCTCAATACCCCCTTGGACGATTAGGATAAAGTAAGAGGTGGTCAGGCATTAAAATAGACAAATGGTTTGCATCCCTTTTTGGGGAGAAAGGAGAGAGTCAAGGCACAATCAATACTGCAGGATCCGGCTAAAGAAGCGATATAAATAGTGGGCAAGCTGATGATGGCCGAGGTATATTGGAAAGCTTCTCCCAAGAGATAAGGCTTGTTACCTCTGAACAAAATCATAAAACCATACAAGAAGCTAGTGCACATCTAGGAAAATAAATTGACAGTTTTGAAATACAAACCCAGGTACTAGAGGACACAGTACAAGAGTTACGTTCCATGTTAGAGACCTATAGGGAGGAAGTGCAGGACTTAAAGCTGGGTGACAAAGAAATATGAGAAATTATGGAAGTATTGGAGAAGAACACTGGGCATAGTAATATAAGGATTTTAGGAGTTCTGGTGGAGTTGGAGGGAATTTACTTAAAATCCTCTTTAGTAAATGTTCTCAAGAACTCATTACCCTTAGATACATTGAAGAAGAATTCATATGAGCTATCCACTAAATATATTGAGATCCTTTCAGACTAAAACCTGAACTGCGGAAAATGTTAGAACATTTCCAGAGCAGATACTCACCTTAGGCCTCAAAACAAAAACGCTGAAGGTGGAGGCGCACACATTTAAAATTTATTCAGACATTACACAGGTCACTCCAGATAGACAATGGGAGTTGGGAATGCACAAGGATTAGCTTAGAAGACTGGTGGCAAAAGTGCAGCTGAAGTTCCGAGCCACATTGAGAATGATATGGGATAATTAAATGCTTAATCTGAATGAACCAAGTGAGGTAGTGACCCTCATCACCCAGAGGAAGATGAAATCAACATAAGAGTGGCAAGTTGTAACTTACTAGACAGTAACAGTTTGACTTTTCTTCTTCTCTTTTTTGTTATATTCTTTTTTAGTGGTGGTGAGATTTTAGTAGGGAAAGAATGAGGGCACATAGTATTATGACTATGATTTAAAGTTGCTTCAGAGCTTTAAAAGGCTATACTCTAAGAATAGAGAGAAGGGATCCAAGGAGTGTGGGGAGGGGTGTATGAGAAGCAGAAGCAAGGAGTGAATATGGGGGAACAAGATGAAGCATATATATCAAAAACTGATTCTATGTCAGTTTTTGAAGGAGCAGATATTAAGGGCAGGAACTTATAAATATATTTACACTCCAGCAAGATGGCAATAATTTAGAGGGGAAGAATTATTGATGGATAGAATGAAACTGTAAATGGGATGAGGGTGAAATGAAAAATGACGTTAATAATGGAATATATAAAGGACAGTGGAGCACAGGTAATAATATTACAAGAAACTCACTTATTTGGAGGTGAGATTAGGGACCTATGTAAGAATCGAAATTGAGTACAGCAAGTTATGACCACAGATCAAACATGTTGTAGTAAGGATGTGGCAAACAGTAAGAGCAATCAAGGGCTAGAAATATTGTAACATGAAGTAGATAGCTTAGATAGCTTAGGAAGATAGGTAATACTCTAGTTGAGATAACATCAAATGTGTTTACCTAAGCTGGATACTATGGTCCTAATTCAGATCATCTAGAACTGCTCAAGCAGTTATGTTTGGCTTAAGTTGAATCTAACTCTCCAACCCGTAAAGGAGGAGGCTTTAATGTAGTGTTAGATCCGAAGATTGATAGATTGTCAGAGAGGTCTATGGTGATTCTAAATAAAACTTACACCTACCTTACGTAGGTATGTTGTGTAAAGGAGCTGGCCATGTCCAAGACTGGCAACATGCCTCGAGAGCGTTTTTCACTGGATGTGTGAATCTTGACTAAAATTGAAAGGAGATAAATCTGAGATCCTTCTCCTAGGAAACCCACACAAGCTCCCTCCATCCCTCTCTTGTCCGCCATGCATGGGAACACCTCCTACCCCCAAATCCGAAGTCAAAAGTCTTGGCATCTGGCTGGATCAGGACCTCAATTTCAAAACTCAGGCCAGAAAAACCTCAGGCACCTGCTTTGGCCTCATTCGAATGGCGCGAAAGATCCTCCACCTGATCCCCTTCCAATCAAGGAAACTGCTGATGCAGGGGTTGGTCAACTCCAGACTGGACTATGGCAACGTCCTGTACCTGGGGGCACCAGCATCAGTTATTTATAGGCTGCAATGCGCCCAGAACGCTGCTGCTAGAATCCTAACTGGAACGAAATCGAGATTCTCGGCCAAACCAGCACTTAAAAGCCTACACTGGCTCCATTCCAACAAACAACTAAGATCAGACTCTCTCTCCCTCGCCAGCGTTCCAAGAATAAAAAAGTCCCGATCCGGGGGGCGTCTGTTCTCTTACAACGCCCCAAAACTGTGGAACACCCTCCCACTTGCTATGCGGAGAGAACATAACCTCCTGGCCTTCCGGAGGCAATTAAAAACTTGTCTCTTCCCATAAACCAGTCAATTCTTCTACTTTCCCCTCTGGAACTTAGGTCATGTCAGCGCTGGGACGCCCTAGGGTAGCTACGCGCTTTACAAATCCCAACTCAAACTCAAACTCAAGACTACACAAGGTTAGTCTACAATTCACTAAGTATGGGCGAAATTTGTGAATTTGCATTCGGCGAATTTGTGCGAAATCGAATTCGCAATTCGCAAAATCCGCGAATTTGTGCGAATTTGCAGGTTTTTGTTTTTTGCGTGTCCGCGGAGTTTTTTGCGTGTTCGCGGGGTTTCTTGCGTGTTCGCGGGGCTATTTGCGTGTTCGCAGGCCGCTTGCATGGCGAAGTTACCCATGCAGTCGTGTATGGGCACCCTCTGGTTCACCACTGCCACCCTCTGGTTCATCACTGCCACCCTCTGGTACACCACTGCCATCATCTGGTTCACCCCTGCCACCCTCTGGTTCACCCTGCCACCCTGACGGCGAGATGCGAAGTTCCTACGGCTGCACTTGTACTTGTACTTGTATCCCGCATTTCGCTTGCAGCCGTAGGAACTTCGCATCTCGCCGTCAGACCGTCGGAGGTGTTTAAAACAATGCTAAAAGGTCCTTAACTTTTATATAAAAAAGAGAAGAATTTCCCCATATCAGGAGGAATCTTCCTTGACTGAAGGGCACAAGTATACCCATACAGTGGAACATTAGCCTTTCATCCAGCGAAACATAAATACTTCGATAACACAGACGGCTAGCGGACGGCGAGAATTTTTAGGCCTGTCTCATCTATTATTTCAGACCCTGACTTTCAATCAAGTAACACAGATCGATACATTACCCGGTGCATAAGTCGGACTTTTTGTCATGCTTTGAGACCAGACTAGCTGTTCGTCATGTGGATGTTTTTTGATAATTAGAAGAATATCAAGAAGAAAGAAAGAATTTGAGTCACTCATGCTCATTTCTTAAAACATATCGTTCTTATATAAAACACGTGGATCCTCCAGAAGAAGGTGCTGGTCGCCGAAACGCGCGTCGAGAACTAATTTGCCACTCCCTATTTTATGAATTAACTTTTTGATTAGTTAATAATTGTGTGTTTGCATTGTATATTTTTTTATTATAAAAAATATTATTTTATGTACAGTGATTAGACATTTCATTGAAGAATTTTTTATGTATATGCCATTCATGTCCTTCTTTTTAATATATATGTTAATAAATATCAGAATCTGAATTTACTGGTAGCTCTTTCTCTTTTAATATTTTTGTGTCTATCGCAAAATTTTAGTTATGATTGCCTAGGATGTTTATTGCCAATTGCATCCCTGGGGTTGCGCCAGTTATTGTAAATCTGCCCGTATACATTTAGCCAATGAGGGAGCACTTACTGATTAGACAGTAGAAAGTACTCCAGTTGAGTAGAGGTACTGCACAAAAAGGTGGCATCTTCGTGGACAAACACGCAGGGCGGGATTCATTCTGCCCCGTTAGACCCGTTTTTTGTGCCTTTCTACCCTCTGTTAGACTCGTTTTTCCCTTGTTTTTCTGCCCTTCTGCCCTCTGTTAGACTCGTTTTTCCCTTGTTTTTCTGCCCTTCTGCCCTTCTGCCCCCTGTTAGACTGTTTTTTTGTGCCCATCTGCCCTCTGTTAGACTAATTTTTCCCTTGTTTTTCTGCTCTTCTGCCCTCCGTTAGACTTGTTTTTTGTGCCCTTCTGCCCTCTGTTATTCCCTTGCTTTTGTGCCCTTCTGCCCTCTGTTAGACTTGTTTTTTGTGCCCTTCTGCCCTCTGTTAGACTTGTTTTTGTGCCTTTCTGCCCCGTTAGACTCGTTTTTTTGCCCTTCTGCCCTCTGTTAGACTCGTTTTTCCCTTGTTTTTCTGCCCTTCTGTCCTCTGTAAGACTGTTTTTTTGTGCCCTTCTGCCCTCTGCTAGACTCGTTTTTCCCTTGTTTTTCTGCCCTTCTGCCCTTTGTTAGACTGCTTTTTGTGCCTTTCTGCCCTCTGCATCACCACATCATCACTCAGTGCTACCCCAGCATCACTCAGCACCACCACATTATCACTCAGCACCACCACATTATCACTCAGCACCACCACAGCACCACTCAGCACCACCACAGCATCACTAAGCACCACCACAGCACCACTCAGTGCCACCACATTATCACTCAGCACTACCACAGCATCACTCAGCACCACCACATTATCACTCAGCACCACCACAGCACCACTCAGCACCACCACAGCATCACTCAGCGCCACCACAGCATCACACAGCACCACCACAGTACCACTCAGTACCACCACAGCATCACTCAGCAGCACCACAGCACCACTCAGCGCCACCACAGCATCACTCAGCACCACCACAGCATCACTCAGCGCCACCACATTATCACTCAGCACCACCACAGCACCACTCAGCACCACCACAGCATCACTCAGCCCCGCCACAGCATCACAGGAGTGGTGTGGCTCACTGGTTAGAGGCGGCAGACCCGTAAGCAGAGAACAGCCCGGGACCAGGGTTCAATTCCCGACGGGCAGGGTCGTGGACCAGGGTCAAAACGGACTCGATAATTCTCGCCTTGGTGCCTACTCTTACCAGGGAACACACTCGGCAACTCTGGGCATTAAGCTTGCCTCATCTCTACAACGGCCCCCCACAGATGCCGGGGATGCCTGCTTTCACCTTGGAGATACCCAGAAAGGAACCATCTCACAGGGAAAACCAGGACAGGTTCCCCAGCGGTATTCAGCACCAGGATACTCCATGGAGTCGCTGTGCGCTTTACAAGTACACCCACATTTACATTTACATTTACTCAGCACCACCACAGCACCAATCAGCACCACCACAGCACCACTCAGCGCCACCACAGCATCACTCAGCACCACCACAGCATCACTCAGCACCACCACATTATCACTCAGCACCACCACAGCACCACTCAGCACCACCACAGCATCACTCAGCACCACCACAGCACCACTCAGCACCACCCTGCATCACTCAGCACCATCCCAGTATCACTCAGCACCACCACAGCACCACTCAGCATCACCACAGCACCACTCAGCACCACCACAGCACCACTCTTCACCACCCTAGCATCAATATGCGCAACCATTCAACAACAACTGGTTCAAATGTGTTCTCTCAATGTTTCAAACTTTATTACAAATGTCACAAAAGATGTTAATATTTCACTTCTGTTCTTGGATTTTCGTCAGAATAAAATACACTGAACATAATCTTCACAAAAGTTATTTACAAAAGTTTAAGCTATTGCCATTATAAATTAAAATCACTTTTATTTAAGTATTAATTATTTAAAAAAAATTAAAAGCCATTGTAATTTGTAATATCAATACAGCTAAGTCACGTAAATACAAAACATGTTGCATTACAAATGCTATAGGTGTCACATTTGCGAAAGTTATAATTATTGGCATTGTAAATGACAAAGCTATTAATTTAGCTATTTTCAAAACCAACACATAAATTAAAAAAATTGTCATTTACAAGACCAATAGCTCAAACTTTCCTAATGCGCGACCTATTGCATTGCAAATGCTTGTTTTTATTACTGTCAGTGCATCCTGTTGAGCTTTAATTTTCGTGACAGGCGCCTCATTGCAACGAGGCGCCAGGAAGCACTTACAGGCTTACAGCAGCAGGTTCCCAAGTTGAAGTTAATTTCTTTGTAACCCTTTTGTAAAAGGTTACAAAAAATTAGCTTCAACTTTTGCACCTGCTGCTGTAACCCTGTAAGTGCTTGGCTAAAAATTCGTACCCGCTGATTCGCGGATTTTACCGCGATTTCCCAAGATTCACGGATTGCGAAATCGCGGAAAATCTGCAAATTCCGCAAGCGGAACGAATTTCCAGCCTATGCTTACAATTCACTCACTCACCAAACCCTACCCAGATATATAACCGACTCCTACATATCTTTGCACCCCTACATCCACTCACTACTGCAGAAACAAGAACTATACTACAACACAAGCAAATTTACATTTTCTTTACATACCAATACAACAAAGCACTCACAGCTAATCTGAAAAAAACATGCTTTTTTAAACAAAGCTCTTTCGATACCCTCTGCCTTCTATTAGCATTCCCCTTGTAACAGCTCTAAACCCTTTCTTCAACCATACATCATACCATATTAACATACCACCACCAACTTCACCTCAGACACAACCGATGATAACAATCTTTCAATGCTCTCCTTTACTAATGAGGCATATTCATCCCCCTACCCAGACTACAAACATCTCTCAAAACAAATATGTTCCCACCTTCACACTACATGGGACAATTGACAATCAAACACAATCCAGCCACCTCTTCCTCAACATACTCAAATCACCAATCCTTCACACTCAAATACTATACCACACACCACTACCAATACACCAGATAATATTATAACACTAAAACAAAACCATGTAAATGTACAAAATGTACCTAAACAAAAACTAACACATTCAAACACTCCCAACCATCCAAACATACCTACACATGTCAACTTTTCTTTGAATACCTGAAAAAATAGCATACCTTTAAAAGCCACCTCTCCCTCACACTCCCCATTCAACAAATGCTCCAATCACTCAAGTCACAAACAAATGGCAACACTCACTGACATGTCCTGTATACCTTGCACAATTCAGAACCATACCACATGGCCCTCATGCCCCATCATCATCCATACACCTTCATATTTTAACATATGCAAAAGGAAGGAACTCCCCAACACTCTACATAACCTCACTCCCCTTTGTCTATTGAAACACAAAATTACATTTCACACACAACTCAGTCCAACCCTTCAGTTCAATTTCAAGCATGCTGACCGCCACTCACACATGCAAACCTAAACATATCTTCTAACTCATTTGAAGGAAGATATTGATAAACAAGAAAACACTTTCTTTGTCCTCCTACACTAAGAGGCTGATTACAATGGTGTCTGTCAGACCGCCGATAGCCCGTCGTAGGCAGTTTGAACTCTGACAGCCCTTCAGTCCGACTGACGTATTACTATACTAGTGGTCAGACCTACAGCTGTCAGGTGCCACACCGCAGCTGCCACCTCCGCCTCTGCCAGGCTCATAGATCCTAATAGTGCAGTAGACGGAAGTAGCTTCCAGGAATGATGGTGGTGCTAAGGCAGGCACTGCCATCGTGATTAGGACATCCATTTCTGACAGCCCTTTCCTGTTGGGAACCCTGCCATGAAAAAGTTGTAAGAAAGGGATTGGGGTCCCAAACAGGGCCCCAATCCCCTGAAAAAGTATCCATGGGGGCACATGTAGTACCCCATTCTGTGACACTTACCTCCATGCACAGTGTGACATCCATAAAATGGTGCATGACACACAGTCGACATACGTGCAGGAGGTGCTACAAGGCATCTGCCTTTGCTGTGGCCCTTTTTCATGGCCGCAGCATGCCCCTGCCAGGTTTCCGACTACACAGTCCTGCGGTTGCATCATTATGGGGCAGTCAGACCATCACATTCTTGTTGGCAGTCTCCTGACTGCCGCAAAAGCGGCCGACAGTCTGATCGACACGCATCGTAATGATGCCCTTAATACCACCATAAAGAGTACATCAACCTCAACTTCGAAGGACATTACGCCCCTGCCTTTAGCACACACATCAACTCCAACAAAAATTCTCTAGACTATCTACTGATAAATGCTTGTTCCATTTAAAAAGACAAAAACAAGCACCGCATATTTGACCTATTGATAGACACAGACCCTGACTCACTTTTCATACTCTGAACCACCACTGGGGGATGATATGGCAAGGGTATTGCATGACGCCGTTTCACTAGGATATTAAACTGTAATAAAAAATCTCATAGGCAAAAATCATAGGCAGCTTAGCTGTCATATTTAAAGAAACAAAAAATCTCACCAAATCTGAGGATGTTTCTTTAAAGGTTGTGAGATCCTTCTAGTAAGATCCAACCCTACCCCGCATTTTCATGTTACTTTCTCCTTCTCTACAGATTTCCACCTAACAATGCAACATTCCAAGACGCATTGGTAATACAATCTCTAAACTTTTTACAATATTCTCAAAAACATACATTCTTGGTGACCTCAACATACGGATGGGGAAACCTAACATGCCACACCCTGAACCATCCTACCTGGCCTAGGCACACACAACCCACACCAGCTTGTTCCCAAGTCCACACAAATCTATGTACACACGTTAGATATCATCTTCCTCAACCCAGGCCTAGTTACGTTCCATGCAAATACTCCAATCCCTTGGTCAGACTACTACCTGGTTGCCTTCCAACACAAGACAACAAAACTCACCCCAACTAACATCATCTTACCATCAACTTCATATTCACTTTAGAGCAGGCTAAATTTGGGGAACGAGAAACCATTACCTCAAACAAAAGAGGATACTCCCCTTGGATGAATGCAGGGTTAAAAAAAACAGATTGCTAAACTTCAACGCAACTGGCTCAAAACAAACAACTCTCAAGACAATATATGCCCACAGAAACACAACAGAATATTCAAGTCTATAATCAAAAAGGCAAAAAAACTATCATCTTGCAACCAAATTCAGAATGGAAAGTGTGTTAATAAAGAACTCTGTAAAATACTCACATAATTCTGTACCCAAAAATGCACAGAAGCTACGTACCCCATTCCCTCAAGAATTTTTTAGCAAAGCAGCAAATTATTTCACAACTAAAGCAATCATTGAGGATTCCAATTTAAACTAAAAAAAAAGCCTCAACCCATTTTCTATAGAACCGTCCAAGGAAAGGCAAGCACAGCTTCTACCTTCCTTCAAAGAACTATAATTGACAGAATTTCTGGAACTTCTCAAAATGAGCAAGCCAGCAAGCTGACAGTCTGACCCTTATCCTTCTCAAATCTTTAAAAACAATCTACTATCCAATTCTGTGGCTATCCCAGTCAGAACACTCATCAGCAACTCCTTAAGACAGATGCGTCACTTTGTAAACCCCTGCACTACATTACACCTGCCTCAGGTATACTGTATGCAGGTATATGTATATGTATGTTCCCTCGCATCTAAGCCTTGTAGATGTGGTGCCATGAAATCTATAAGATTTCAGTGAGCCACTTCTTGGACACCATTGCTTCAAATCCTTATACCTGCCTCATAGAAGTCGTAAGGGTAATGCAGTTCTATAATCATAGCCCTCCCCCTGCATTGCTGAAGTTGCGTCACTATTCCGACACAACTCCAGCAATACGTTAGTTTTGAACCTACAGATACGTCAGTAATACTGACGTATCTGTCATTCCTTGCGCAATGATGTGTCATACAGTAAATATGATGCATCCATCTTTTCACAAGGACGGCGCACTGAGAAGTGTTGCATTGCTGCTTTGTCGGAACAATGCTATATTGTAACAATGGTCCTTAGAAAAACACATGCATAACAGGAAAATAAAAATAGACCAAGGTGGGCGCTATATTCCACGGTGTCCAGCTGGAAACAGAATTTAATCAAATAAATAAATGTTTCATAATTTGTATGAGCAACCAACCTTAGAGTGGGACGCAGTCCTGCATCCAATACAGAAAATAGAGGACAAATACATACGAACAGTAAGAATTTCAGGCAAAAGACAACGGAGGCATTGATTCAATTAAAACATTTGACAAGCTATCCATAATAGTATCCACACTAATATCACAAAATGGTTTAACGCATGAAACTATTCCATGGGCCGACGACGTTTTGATCCCTTTCAGAAGGATAATAGGATCATCATGAGGACGGTTTGATTACATGCCTGAGCATGAAGAAACTTCCTGTGGAGAGAAGGGGGGGAATGAAAAAATAAAGGCAGAGAGATCTGTAGTGAGAAAGGAGGAATAGCTTGCTTAGAGGCATTGATAATAGATGGGACCATGCAGTTTGTGAATTCAGTGGAGTTAAGATTCTATGCTGTGACCCATGCATGAGTGCATGGGCGAGTGAGGTAGCAGTACATGTTGATATATGTAAGCTCCAGGGTACACTGAATAGACAACATGAGAGCAATATTTGTCGGTGGCTGATAAATTGCTGGTACACACAACAGTGTGATAAGTGATAGTGGGCTTATGCAATGACCAATGCAGTGATCGCTAGAGACAGTGATGTATTGAAGCAGAGTGATTTGTATAATCATGCGGTATTCCAAGGGTCATCGTAATGCTAATAGGGTGAGTGATTTAGAATTGATCAAACTTGCCGTGCCTACCAGCTCGTGTTCGAGTGATTGCACTAACCTTAGAGCGGTATAGGCTCTTGTATTCCACGTCCAGTAAGAGCGATAAAAAAATGAATGGGACAAGGGTGCCTGCTGTGGAAAAACGGAGGGTGTCAGGTAGCCTATTACAACTAAGGAAAAAGTGCCTCGGTGTAAACTCGGGCCTTTAATTACCTTGGCTCTATGAGGAGCCGATAATGGAAGTAGCAGAGCAGCGTCAGAGAGCTACTAGCGGATTGAGCGAGCCGTGTGTGAAATGCCAGTGTTGCTCGCAGCCGGTATAATTACCAAGTTGTGCCGTACGGAAAAAATGGGACTTCAGTGAAAGTGCAGCCAGCGTATTGGCCAACAAGGTAACATCTCAGATAGAGGGAGCTTACCAGATGTACTGGAGGCAGTGGCCGAATCGGAGGTTCCTGGTGCCCGATGGCGGGAATCTAACGTGCATAAACTCAAGTGCCTATTATATCCGGTCCGATGTGTACGTGGCAACGGCGGCCATATTGGAGGCTTGTTATGGGTTATAACAGAGATGCAAAAAAATACTTAGAGATTTGTTAGGGCAAAATTAGCAATTTGCTGACATTGCAAAGACTGTAACATTTGTATAGCCATAATAATGTGGCAATAGTGAAAAACAAAGTGTGTCAAATTTGTTCAGCCCAATAGTGAAGTAAAAATTAATAATTACACACATTCCAAAACATAATTTACATGTACACGGTAAGGAAGGTATAATATAAGTGTACAATGTGTTTACCCAAGGACAAAATCAATTCACTGTCAGTGGGTACAGTCTTGTTGGACAGTGGGGCAACATGGTCAAAGGGGTCAAAGGAGTTCCATGTACAGACATTTAGAGTAGAGAGGTCCAGTCCTCAGTCCTATTAAGATCATTCCTGATGCTGACCATATGAATTATCATCTTAAGTTCCTCTTTGTTGAGAAGTTGAGCCATGTCCCCACCTCTTTGTGGGAGTTTGAGTGCGTTCAGAACCGTCCATTTAATATCATCCTCATTGTGATTAGCCAAAGAAAAGTGTTCCACTAGTGGTGCATTTGGTGTTTTTCATCTCACTCTACTCCGATGTTGACCTAGCTGGGACTTGATCTTCTGTTGTTTGGCCAATATACATGTTTGGACATGTACATTGGATCAAATAGATGACATTACATGTATTGCAATTGAAAAAAGTGTGACATTTCACAACATTATTGTTAATTGTGAAAGATTTACCTTCCATTGTAAGGTCACAAACATTGCAACAACCACATTTTCAGTGACCAACCAAAGGCTCCAATACCCAGTGAGCATCAAGGGTGGTGTGTGATTTAGGATTGGGGAGTGCGGCTCTCACAAGGTGATCCTTTAAGTTATGACTTTTACGGAAGGCAAACAGCGGGCATTGGATGTTAAGGGTTCCCACATTTAATATCGACCAATGTTGGAGTATCGATTTTCGAACAGGATTAGAAACAGGGGAAAATGTTGTGACACAAACTATTCTGTCTGTATGATTTGTTGGTTTGGTGCTGAGGAGGACCTCTCTCGGGGAGTACCAAGCCCTTTTCTGTGCATTGCGCACTAGCCTCTTAGGATATCCGCAATCTCTCAATTTGGTAGATATGGTGGCCACTCGAAAGTAATCCTCTTTAGCATAGATGTTGTGCCTAATCCTCAAGAATTGGGAGTATGGAAGGGAATCCCTGAGTGCCCTTGGGTGGTTACTGTCATAGCTTCGTAATATGTTACATTCAGTGGTTTTCCTGTATAGTTTAGTCAGTAGTTCTCCCTCTGAGTGGTAGATGGTGAGGTCTAAAAATGCAATTGCAGATCTGTCAATGGTAAGGTTGAAGGTCAAGCCTGAACAATTGTTGTTCATCCAATGCAGGAATTGGTTCAGAGTGTCACAATTGTGGCACCAGATAAGAAAAATATCATCTATATATCTGCGCCACAACGTGACCCCGGAAAAGAATGGATTGGATGGTATTAGAATGGTTGTCATCTCAAGATGATCGATAAAAAGTACTGCCAGATTAGGGGCAAAAACGGCCCCCATTGAGGTACCCTGTACTTGTTAATAGAACTGTTATCAAAAGCAAACAAATGTTGTTTTAGACATAGTTCCAAAAGTTGGAGAATAAACAATGTAGGAACAGCATGAGGGCATGGCCTGGAGTCAAGCACTGTCTGAATTACCAGCATAGCCGAAGTTCGGGGAATATTAGTGTACAAGTATTCAACATCCATTGTACATAGTAAGTCTGTATCTGTGTTAAACGGGTGGTGCTCCACTAAGTTTATCATTCTATCTCTCACATAGCATGCAGTATAAACTCTTTTATGAAAAAGTCAACGTATTGACCCAAAGGTTCCAAAATGGACCCACATCCAGAGACTATGGGTCTGCCAGGTGGCCTGGTGAGATTTTTGTGAACTTTTGGGAGCTTGTATATCATGGGTATCCTGGGAGATTTAACATTAAGGAAAGCAAATTCCTTCTTGTTAATGAAACCTTCCTGTAAAGCATCAGTGGTGATCTGTGCAATGAGGCCCTGCAATTCTTTTGTGGGGTTTGTAGGCAGCCTACAATAATAATCGGTGTTGGCAAGTTGTCGTAAGATTTCAGTTTTATACATATCCTTTTCCTGAAGGACAATACCTCCCCCCTTGTCAGCACTTTTGATAATGAGGGACTCATTTGATTTTAGGGACTCAACAGCTTTTTTCTCTTCAAGGGACAAATTATATGGAATAAAGTGTCTCTTCTCCTCAAGAGAGGTGAGATCCTTTAGTACCATTTTCTCAAATGTCATTATTTCGGCTGGAATCATGCTTGCCGTGGGAGAGAAAGTAGAGGGAAGGCGAATGGGTGTGTTGGATGTGTTAGCAGGTTTGGGATTTAGTTG
Organism: Lissotriton vulgaris; assembly: GCF_964263255.1. Classification (NCBI taxonomy): domain Eukaryota; kingdom Metazoa; phylum Chordata; class Amphibia; order Caudata; family Salamandridae; genus Lissotriton; species Lissotriton vulgaris. Next base: position 1,498,037,321 of record NC_141691.1, on the reverse strand, counting down.
GAAGTAGGCTTGTAAGCATAGACGCCTGAGGAACCTCAACAGTTCCGTGGGTAATTCCAGAAAATTTGGTGGAATAGTGGGCACAAAGGAGAGACCTTTACTAAGAAGTGAAAGTTCAGATTCTGCCAGGGTATGTTTGGATAGGTTAAAAATGGGGGTGATCTTAGATTGTGCCATTTCAGTGCTGTTGTTATTCACCACAGATAAAATTTCTGTTGCCTCTGGCGTTCGCCTGGTTGATTGTACCAACGCTGTGTTCATTTCCCTCGACCTGGTTTGGGTGTGTCGTGCTGGCCTCTCCCTAAAAAAATTCCTAGCACTAGCATCCGGGTTTCTGCTGGAAGTTCTTTGACCTTCACCAGCGTCTGAATTGTCAGATGAGTCTGCAGATGTGTCTGAAAACCCTACTAGATTCTGGCATCTATTAAAACGTCCCCACGGCCTAGTATTTTGAGGGTTAGTGTAAGATTTATTGCTGTAGAAGTCCTTCTGTAAATAAGGATAAGTGCTTTCTATGCTATAGGCTTTAATGTCCTTTTTAACTTTAGTTGTTTTCTTGTTCTGCTCAAGTCTATGGAAATCCTCCACAGTTTTTTGTATTTGCTCGAGCAGTTTCTTACTTTCTGCTGCTGGGTTAGATTCTTGGAGTTGTTTTTCTATGTCAAGAATTTCTACAGGCAGTGTTATCAAAGTTTCGTTCGCAATGTCAATCCCAAGCACTAGCCAATGCCTGGAACAGGTTGTTCTAATGTAACCTAAATTACTAATGTACTTTGGGTTATCAGTAAAGATTCCTGGAATATTTCTGACTTGCAGACCTACAGGTATTATGTCCGCCTTTAAATATTCCGTAAGCATACGGATCATAAGATGTAAGCGGTCTTGTTTTTTCTTCAATTTTTCAAGTTGCTCAGAAAGGGTTGAGTTGGTATGACTAGGAGCATCAGGTGAATCAGAAAAGAGCGAAGAACCTTCACATATTTTCTTACCATAATCATCCGAATAAAGTGGTGCATGATCTGACATAGTGATTTTTAAACAAGCTGAAAAGTTTTCTGATTATAGTAAGGTAGAGAAGGAGTGTGGTGCAGAAAAATTTCAAGATTTCAGTGTGCCACTTCTTGGACACCATTGCATCAAATCCTTATGCCTGCCTCATAGCAGTCGTAAGGGTAATGCAGTTATATAATCATAGCCCTCCCCCCTGCATTGCTGGAGTTGCGTCACTATTCCGACACAACTCCAGCAATGCGTCAGAACCTACAGATACGTCAGTAATACTGACGTATCTGTCATTCCTTGCGCAATGATGATGTGTCGTTCAGTAAATATGACACATCCATCTTTTCGCAAGGAGGGCGCACTAAGAAGTGTTGCATTGCTGCTTTGTCAGAACAATGCGACACTTCTCATAAATGAGGCCCTTGTGGTGGGCAGTAAACTCCGCTGAGAATTCGCAAAGTATTCCACCTCCACGCTCCAAGCGGAGCCCTGAGTTCCGAAAAGAGCCTTACTCTTACTGGTGCCCAACACTACCTGGCACTTATGTTTTTTTTTTTAATTAAGCACTGGTAAATATGGACTGTATATATGCATGGTCTTGGTTGAAGTTTCACTAAGATCCTTATGCTGCAGTACTTGTAACCGGTTGCAGATATCACTGTCTTGCGAGCAGTGCTGTAGCTCTTTTGTTTTCACTTTCACAACTAGAAACAAATGCATCTGCATTGCATTATGGTGGCGTAGCCATGGTTTTCTAATACACTTGAACTCTTGTGGGCAGGTACGTGCATGCACAAGCCAATGTTTTGCACGCTTGGTCCTATGCCACTGAAAAGTCATTTCCTGTAACAGAAGCTAGCCACTGTCCATGGAAAGAGTTGCTCTGTGTACATGGAAACTCCATTTGCAGCCACTCAGAGCGTCCGCAGGTAATGCTTATTGGTGTCTTTTCAGTGTGTACTCATGATAATGCCAGTGCCACATGGGGATCCCATCATGGTCAGGGGTCACTTAGACTGCTCAGAGTCCACCTGACAGAGAAACAACAACCTTAAGGCACTGCCCTCGAAAGAATATCATTATGCCTGCTCTGGTATTATGTTTGCTCTTTTATGCTAATAATCGCCAAACTGTTTAGAAATGCGTGCCACGTCACTTTCGCAAAGTGAAAAAATTGAATGCTTCAGTGTCAGAATTGCAGATGAGGAATTAGGTTAGGCGCGAAGAGCTGACAAGCTATGTAACACTGCTAATTACAAACACAGGCACCTTATACATCAGAGTGACTTCCTAATGCAGCCAGGTGAGCCTCTTTTAAGCTTGTCAAGGCAGTGGCAGAGTGTAAAGTGTGCGTGCCACATCACCAATGCGAAAGTCATGTACAGGAATATTATATATAGTAATGCTGCTATTCGCTATGTATCACCAATGTTTTCAAAATGTAACTGTGAAGCGCTCTGATACAAAACTCTATAAATAAAAAAAATAAAATTGTGCACGATATGCTTCCAACTTTTCAGGCCTCACACAGAACCACAGTGTGTCAGAGCGACCTTCCTTGAGTGGGAATGGACGCATAGTGTTTCACCTGTATTCGGGAGCTGAATCTACAGTACTCCCAAGTGCAGGGAGGTTCAGTGACTAATCCTTTGTAGCTCAATTTGAAAACTGAATGGTGCTAGATTCAGAGCTTCGAGACTAGCATCTTTATTGCCCACCAAAGTGAATCAAGCTGCTGCAGTCACTGGGAAGGATTCTTAAGGCCGAGCTGCTCGGAGGTCAGAGCCCTGAAAGGGTTCTGTGTAATGTGCACATATCATGCACATGACTGGACTTCCTGGATCAGGTATGAGACCTTGCTGGTATTCGCCCCTCTACAGACATACAGACGACGGCTTGTTACAGTGGCAGGAGAACGCCTTCAGTCAAATGCAAGCCACAACATTCTGTCACAAAGACAGGGTAGGACAGGCGAAAAGGAATTTTCTAAATGATACACCTGCTTTAATTCATAGTCTCACCTTGGCTACCAGCTCCCAATACTTCAAAGCTTGGTGGGTGCCTTGAAGTGTGAGTTACCCTGCTCACCTTGTAACTGACACTTGCATTATTCAAAAAAGACGCACAAAGTTCCCCTAGGGAGTAATATTAATATAGAGGAGTGGTATTCCTTCCTCTCTCCGAGTGTGGTTGTATGGGAAAGTCAGGGGCAGGTGTCCCTTGTCGGAACTAGGGATGCCTCACACAGCAGGCTGGTTTAACGACTACTGTCATATCACCAGCCAATTGTCTCGTGTCATTATCGGCTTCCTGCTCCTACTTCAAGCCGGCGCTGCAATGCCTGACTGGTAGCACTTAGTGCTACACTTTTGCGGAGATCTTTTGTTCCTGGCCGTTTGATTGAGTGAGTGTGAGGGGCCCAAGTGATAAAGTAGTGAGCGTGAGGTGAGGTGAGGTGTATTAAAAAAGGTTAGTATAGTATACTATACTAACCTTTTTTAATACACCTCACCTCACGCTCACTACTTTATCACTTGGGCCCCTCACACTCACTCAATCAAACGGCCAGGAACAAAAGATCTCCGCAAAAGTGTAGCACTAAGAGTAGAAAAGTCAATTTAGGGAAATCTTCAGAATCCGGAGAAGTAAGGTTTGCGCAGGCTGCTGCATTACAGGATAGTGATGGACGGAACTCGGCGGAACCGTGTGGTGTTTTTATGTTATTCCACAGAATGTCGCTGAGTAAATCCCAGCAAGTTTTGCCCACCGCTAATCAAGAGCCAGATAACTACAGACTCAAAGCAAATGAATTATTCCCAGGTAAATTTATAGAATGAGCACCTTTCAGTAACTCGGGACTATCTCGGCCCATATCTCTGTCCGGGATGGCCTTGAAAACAAGGTACACCAGCACAGGATTGCTGCTCTTCTTCTCCTGAACCGTACAGCAGCTTTAGACATTGTGGATCATTAGATTCTAATCCAAAGACTTGTGGACGCCAGAATAGAGAGCACAACTCACATTATTCCTAAACAATAGAACAAATATTTTACATGCACTTCCTTTCTCCTCTAAACCATACAGCATTTAATCAGAAGTCTCATAAGGTTCATTCATCTGGACCATGCTTTTCAACATTGATATTAAATCATTACCGGATCTGATCAATGGTTTTGACTTCACCTTGTATAACTAATCGGATGACATGCAGATACTTCTGAAATTGGAAAACACAAAGGACATTGGAGTTACGAAAATCTTCAATTGCCCTGTGCCGGCGACCCATACATCACACTGAGCCACCTAAAATTGAATTCCTTCAGAAATGAAATATTCACTGTGGTGAATGGAAAACAAATAGCCCTCTACACATGGTCTGATATTCTAGGACTACCATAAAAAATATGGAATGAGGTAAGAAACTTTAGCATTACCATGGATGTCAAGCTGTCAATGAATGCACAAGTGGACAAGGTAGCCAAATCAAGCCTTTTTACAAAGAAACTCTGTGACACATCTTTCCACATCTAAGATTCCCTGCCAAGGTTCAAGCCACAATCTTGCTTGTTCTATCTAAACAGGATGATCTTAATGGTCTGTATCACAGCTCACCTCCTTCAAATATCAGAAAATTACACAGATTTCAGAATGCTGCTGCTAGTGTACTCCTGCATGTAAAGCCACAAGCACACATTTCTCCTGCCTTGAGTGACATTCACATCTTCGAGATGTCAAAAGATTCCCTTTCAAGCTGTTTTGTATCACTCACACAACAATACATAGCAAAAGACCATTCTTCATTGTGAAGGAAATAAACAAATATGTACAACAAAGGAACCTACACTTAGCTATCTTAGCTTCAGATGATTACTGAAGAGCTGGCTCAACCACACGTGACAACTAAACTCATAACACAACAGTGCACCCCTACAGTATACTCTGACATGGCCAACCATGTTTCAAACAAAATAAGGATGAAGTTGTTGGTACAGGCGTGTCATTGTACATCGAACTATGCTTCCTGTTAAAAGGTGATATATTCATATAAGGAGAAAAATTTATATTATTTCAAAAGAGTCATGTGTATATCAATGTCCCAATTGATGCTTCTATGTAGATACAGGTGCATGAACAGAAGAGTTTAGGCCTGATACTGATGGAGCGCGCAGGCAACCCGATCCTTATTTACCAAATATATACGCTACTGGGCCCATCACAAATTTATCATAAATCAGGTAACCTTCACAGCGCTATCAGTAATTCGGGGTTCTTACTTTCTATATATTTCACGTGTACCTGACTTACAAATCCTCGAGAACAGTACCTATGACCACAATGGATCAGGAGCTATATTTAAGGTTTCAGGCAGATAACACCAATACCATATACATTTATATTTTGTTTATAACCATGTAATAACCACACACTCAAGAAGTTTAAAAAACCTTTATCTATTCATTTTCGTTGTCATATGCCATGAGAATAAGATTTACACAGATCAGACTATCAATAACCAAGATCAGAAATACAGTGTAGCTATGAATCAATGTAACAAGCATTTAGATTTTAGAAAATATAAGGGAAGAGCATTAAAAACACGCTATTATAGTAAATAGACCTTCAAAATGTTACTAAAGGCGGGTAAAGAAAGGGAACATACTAACCAAAGTAACTTTCCTAATATGCTATCAGTTAAAGAGAAACGTCACTCATGAAAATTTCTATATCAACAAGTACTTATTTCCTAGAGGGAGGGTAAGAATGGGACATACTATATATGAAAACAGTTTCAGTGGTTTGACTAAAGGTAGGGAAAAATGTGGACCATGCTAGAAAAATACTTCCATAAGAGTTCAAATGTCAGAGATAAATCACAGGCAAGATTGCTTTATTAGGAAAATAGGAGAGAAAGATTTAGATGGACGAACACCCACATATAATTTATATTTACCTAGGACAGAATGAGGACTAACCCTGGCCACGGGTCAGTTAGGAAAGGCGGGAAAGGACCCTCAAGGACTTGGAATGCCAGTAGGCGAGTAGGTACAGCTCATGGACAGTCAGGACAGGATCACCCCGGGATATGGATCAGGACTGGACTCATCTAAGGGTACGACCAACACCTGCAGCTTCGGATGCAACGCCTGCGCTACGCCCTCTCTGCAAGGAATCCGCCAATAACCCCGATTGGGTTCTCGAATCTCCAGCAAAGTGCTTCGCCAGCACTTAAAGGTTTCTCCACCCCAGACTACGTTTGTGGAAATTACGGACAGAGTGCTCTGCAGCTCTCTGTGTCAATCACCTATAGAATTCGTAGGGTCAGTGACAGGTCAACTACTCGGACAAGTCGGACAATTTCTCTAGCTAAACCTAGGCCAGTTATACTGTTTTTCGGGTCACTAGACCACCCACAAATGTTGCAAGTGTAAGGATTCCCAACTTCGGATTGGACAAGAGAGGTGGTTAGGTCATTGTCAGCACCTAGAATTTGGTGTTCCCACAATTAATATTCAATTTCTTGAACCCACCCCTTACATTCCAGTTCCCATGGCATAGGAATATAAAGACAATAGCGTACAGAGTGCAAGTATTACATTGTTACAATTATAGGTGTAGATTCGAGTCTTCTTGCTGGGTCATAGGTTGGTTCCCAGGAGCATCTCAGCTTCGGCAGCCAGCTGGCTGAGTTCCACTGCTGCAAGACCCGTATGTCCCCCATCACGTGATTGGTGACACATGGGCTTCCAAGATGGAGTAGCACCTCTCCTCCCAGGCCCCCGGAGAATGTTACATGAAAAGTAAGCGAAAACAATTTAGAAACACAGAAAAAATGAATACACTGTCTACCATGTTTGGCTTCACTACACCCCTTACTTTATAATATCTATAGCATTAGGAGTTAAGCAGAAATAAACATCTGAGCAGAAGCAGTGGTGGCAAGCAGAGAGCATGTTAGAACCAAGCGGCCATATTTAGCAATACTGCGCATGAGCGAAAAAAATCCCTCCAGAACTACGAGTGCGTCACATCACATGGGTATGACCGACGCATGCGCAGACTGGAATCCCGCATAGCAGCGACCGTAGTTAGGATTAATAAACACATAGGCAAGCGACTCTGGGACACCCGCGTGTAGTGTAAAAGTGCAAGATTAATAAACGAAACAAGTTGATTACTATATTAATGTTATGCAAGGGTTTTTAATTCAAGCAAGTCGCGTAACGTGCAAATCCTTGCTCTATCAATCCCCTCTTTGACGATATTTACTATCATCACTATTAATGGAACCAGATGCCAACTTTCTCTTTCACATTTCACCCATCTCGATTTCAATGAACCTTTTGTTGAGCCTTTTTTCTGCATCCTTATTAGGATGGTAATTCTTCATTTTTTTTATATATCTGATTATTCAGCTCTTCCAATTCAAGCTCATCAACATTCCGCTTCACTCCTTTCTTATTCACAGCATACTTCTTTTTGCATTTCTGGCATTTGCAACAAATTAATATTATTAGCACAATCAAACTAATCCCTGCTATTGGCATGTGTATTTTACTCACAAGACTTTTACCTATGTTAGAAAACCAACTACCTACAGAGGAGAGGCCATCAGTTAGTCTCTTCCAGGCACTGTCAACCTCCAGTGGTTTGAGTTCTTTTTCCAAATTAGTTATGTTTCTCACATATTTCTTAATTTCAACACTTTTATCTGGAATGTAAGTGCAACAATGTTGCGCTTTCAACATTCTACAGACTCCGCCCTCTTTTGCCAATAAGGTGTCAAGAGCAAGTCGATTTTGTAAAACCATTGATCTGATCGCAACCAGTTCAGTATTGACCAGCAGGAAACCAGCAGCAGTGTCAGTAGATAACCTATCCACTACTGTAGACAATTTGCAAATTCGGTGTGTTTTTAGAACCACTCCCACTCCAGGTATCAATGCACTAAATATATCACCTATTATTTCTCCTATACTTTCTCTTCTACTTCGTACTAAACCATAAGTATTTTCATTGCTTCCAGCGGGGTAATTCACATGGTATATTTTCAGGAAGACACTGCCGAAATAGCAGCTTCCAAACCAGTGATCCGGCAATTTGAAATAAGTCTTGTTTCCACATATATAATGAATTCCGGGAAACACAGGTTCTGACCCATTTTTGAAACCCCAACCTCCAATTACCTTATAATTGTGTTCACATTCACTGGAACCGATGAATACATTGTTATAATAACTAGTCTTTTCTCTATGAAGACAAAGTTTCCCTTTTCTTTCGAAATCCAGCAACAGTGCAGCGTTCTCTTCACCATTTGAGGTGCTTTCCATGTTTTCTGCCCATTTAGGAGTTTTCTGTCTTTTATCATTAGCCTTTCTTTGGAAACTCTCCCTTCTTTTCTCTGCCATATTTAAAAACATTTTCTCTTGTTCATGTAATGAACAGGTCAAGTTATTTTTGTGTGCTTCACCTAAATCTATGTCACCTATAGTCAGAAAGTATTCTCCCATATAACGAGTCACATCGCTCCTGGTGTGAACAACGTTCAGGTTTCCTCGAATAGGAAGTTCAGAAAATATCACATCAGAGTTAGAATAGTAATACTGTAAGGTCCCTCTATAGAAGAGACTTGCTAAAATACTACAGGAGATTCCATAGGTTAGGGGTAAATGGTGATAGGTCACACCTTCAGCTAAAGAAGTGGGTGGCTTCATGCAGATATAACAGTCTTCTATTTCCATGGCTTCTACATAGTGAACTAAAAGATTGGCAAATACATTTAAGTGTGTCCTGTTTTTGATTCTGTGATAATGTAGTCCTCCCTCATCTGATGCATCTAAGTCCATTTTTGTCTGTCTAAGGCTAGAGGTTTTCTCACGTCTTTCTACACTTTGTGGTGTTTCTTCTGTCGGCAGAATATCTGAGTCCTTTGTCACTAGTTTAGTAGGGTACAGGTTAGAGTCTTTGCTTATCATATAAGGTATTAAGACTGTTAGTCCTATCCATATTATCAATACTATTGCTACACTACACAAGCATATTGTACAGCAAGTTTTACAGCAATTCTGTCTAGGTCTTCCATTCATATTTGAATCAGACATTTTTGGCTTAGAAAAAGCTTTTCAACCCCTCTTTGTTACTTTACCCAGGTGGCTTACGCAGGTTACATTTTCAGGTGAGGTCTTCTTCTTCGGAACCCTGATCAGCAATCGATTCTTCGTCACTCTTGTCACTTATTTCGAGGTCTTCAAATTCTTCTAATACCAGGTAAGTCCACTCAGGACTCCGATATTTCTTGTTTTGTCTTTTTATTCAATCACTTCGTCTTTGAGGCTTGGCTCCAGCCCTTTCTTTTTCACTGGCAGCCCTTTTTCTGTCTTCTAATTTTTCCTCTACAGTTTTCAATCTCAGTTTCAGTCTTTTTATGAATCTCCGTTCACTTTTTTTTCCTTTAAGTCTTTTAACTGGCACTGTAACTTGGCTCTCTTCACAAGCTCTTTTGTTTTCATTCAGTTTTGGCACAGCTATTACCACGCTTCCGTTTTCTCTTCCTGTCTGACTAGTCCCAGGTCTTACTACAGTTTCTTCTGCCTGGTTTCTAAACTGGCCTGGTTCAGGTGTATGCTGATTTTGACTTTCGTTTGTTTCGAATTCTGTTTCCTGAACACATTTGTCTATTTCTATCTGATCCTGTTCATGCACTTCGAACCCTTTATTTTCTTCCGCATGAACTTCCGCCCTAATTTCTAACTGTCCCTTTTCTGTTTCTGGAGTTGTAGGAGGTATATCGATAACCTGCCCTGTCCCTATCTGACCCCCCTCTTTATCAGATCTGTCATGGATTTCGATTATCTGATTTTCTCCTCTTGGACCTGTCTCATCCTCACTATCCCACTCTCTATCTAAGTAGGTGTATCTTCTGGTTCTTATTGGATCAAGAGCCAGATCATCTGCTGGGAACCATTTGTCTTGACTGGTGCTTGGTTGTTCGTCCTCAGCTATTTAAGGACCATCGTCTTGAGACCCTTCAGCTGCACGACCTTCAGCTTCAGCCGCTTCCCTTTCAGTCACTTTCTTGGTATGACTTGCATGGATCCACTTTGGCACGCCTGCACACTTTACTGCAGTTGTGGTGATGAGAATCACCTGCCTCAGTTTTCCCCACTTCGGTGCTAGGCAACTCTTTTGGGTGTGTTTCTTAAGCACAATCTAGTCTCCTGGTTTCAAATTATGGACTGGAGTTGTGGGCCTGGCGACGGCGTCTTCCCCAATCTGGTGAGAGATAGAATGCACTTGTTCACCCAGCTGCTTGCAGTATTCTAGTACCAAATCATCAGAAATACTTAGCAGTTTGTGTCCTGGTACCCATGCTTGCCGCATCACTCTTCCCATTAGTATCTCATGGGGACTCAGGCCTGTTTTTCGGTCTGGAATGCTTTTCAGTCCCATCAGAACAAGGGGCAAAGCATCTATCCAATCCAGTAGAGTTACACATCTTTCCCAGTCTTGACTTTATAGTTCCATTGAGCTGTTCTACTACTCCAGAAGCCTCTGGATGATATGCACAGTGCAGTTTTTGGGTAATTTTAAATGCCTCAAAGAGCTATGTTATTACGAAAAATGCCCACCTCTGTCTGATTCAACCGTGACTGGAAAACTGAACCTAGGTATCAGTTCCCTTAGTAACAGCTTGGCTACAATAATGGCATCATTTTTCTTGGCTGGGTAAGCTTCCACCCATTTTGAAAATAGACAGACTACGACAAGGACATACTTCATTCCTTTACAAAGGGGCAACTGTATAAAGTCAACTTGTAATCTGATAAAAGGGCCTTCTGCTTTTCCAATTGTACTGGGCAATACCTCAGTTTTCTTTCCAGGATTAAACTGCTGACAAGTTAAGCACCTCTGGCAAAGTGACTCTGCAATGTTCCTGAACTTCGAATTGTACCATGTGTCTTTAAAAACACGAACCATTGCATCTCTCCCTATGTGTGAGTCTCCATGTATCAGTCTTGCCATAGAAGCAACCATACTGTCTGGTAACACAGGCATACTATCCCTATGGACAATGACACCATCTCTATTCCTTGGTTGGCAATCATCTTTCTCCCATCTTTCCTTTTCTTCTGGTTCTGCCGCTTGTTGCAACCCATTCAGTTCCTCCCAAGTTGATAAATCCTCAAACACCATAAGTTGGCAGCTGTTTCTGACTCCCCCCAAAGTAATGTTCAATGACATTTTATTTTGGGCACAATATTGGGCTATTTGGTCAGCATATCGATTACCAGCTGTCACATTGTCATTGCCAGATTTGTGAGCAGCACACTTGACCACTGCCAATTCTTTTGGTAACTGGATTGCTTCCAGTAGGTTCTGTACCACTTTTCCATTTCTGATAGGGGTACCTGAGGAAGTCATGAATTCTCTTTGCAGCCACAACTGGCCGAAGTCATGCACAACCCCGTAACCATTTGACTGTCAGTATATATGGTTACTCTTTTATTTTTCCCATTTTTACAAGCTCTTGTCAATGCAACCAATTCAGCTACTTGTGCAGATTTTGCTCCAAATAGGTAGGATGCTTCTATTGTTTTACTTAGAGTGACCACAGCATAGGCAGCACTTAGGCCTCCATCCTCATGTCTCAAACATGAGCCATCCACAAACAACTCACTGTCTTCTATGGGCAAAGCTGTTTCTTTAATATATGGGCGTGGTTTTGTGCTATATTCAGTAAGATCAATGCAATTATGCTCAATCTCTTCCTTGGCTTCTGCAGCCAGTGTATTTGGTAATAGAGTTGCTGGGTTCAGTATATTACATCTAGTGATAGTTACATTGGCAGCACCCACTAAAATCCTTTCATACTTAGTCAGCCGACTAGGTGTGAGGTACTCAGTCTTGGTCCGGGTCAGTAGGATTACAACTGCATGTGGAACATACACAGTTACTGGATGTCCCATGACAATGGACTCACTTTGTTCAAGACTCGTGCAAGTTGCAGCTACTGCTTTCAGACATCCAGGCAATCCAGCAGCCACTGGATCTAAGGTAGCAGAAAAATATGCCACCGGACGTCTAGTTAGACCATGAAATTGGGTCAGGACTGAAAGTGCACAATTGTCTCGTGTGTCGCAAAACAAGGCAAAGTCCTTTAAATAGTCAACATTCCTAATGCAGGAGCAGAACACAGACAGTTTCATAATTTTATCCAGGATGTCATGCTTTCATCATCCCACTCGACCAGATCTTTAGCTCCTTTCTTGGTCATTTTTATTAATGGTTTGGCTAGGACTGCAAATCCCACAATCCACTGTCTACAGTATCCTACCACTCCCAGAAACATTCTGATGTCTTTCTGGGGTAATTCCATGTCTCGAATTATCCTAATCCTTTCTGAAGTAACCTTCCTGATACCTTTTTCTATCTGGTGCCCCAGATATTTCACTGAATTCTTGCAGAACTGTAATTTGTCTGGCGATACCTTATGCCCTCCTTTACCCAGATGGTTCAACAATGCAATGGTATCAGTAACACAGTCTTTCCGACTTTTAGACGCCACCAGGAGGTCGTCTATGTACTGAACCAAACTGATTCTCCAGGTAGGAGCAATGATTCGAGGCATTTTTTCAAAATCTGATTGAAAATGGAAGAACTCTCTGTGTACCCCTGGGGGACACGATTCCAGACGTAGACACGACTGTCGAATTCAAATGAGAAAAGAAATTTGCTGTCTGGATGCAATGGGATGGAAAAGAATGCGTGACACAAGTCAATGACGGTAAACCATCCAGTATTCCATTGAATTAGGTACAAAATCACTGCAGGGTTTGACACAATGGGACAACAAGGAACACCAATCTTGTTAACTTTTCGCAGGTCCTGCACTATCCTGTACTTCCCACTAGGTTTTTTTATTCCAATTATGGGAGAATTACAAGGACTACTCATTACTTCCTGTATTATGTTTGCTTCTAGCAATCTTTTTATTTCAATAGCAACTCCGGCTTTCACTTCTGCATTCATTTTATACTGCTTGGTATTTGGGTAAATGGCATTTGGTTTTATGGCTATTTGAATCGGGTCTACATTTGCCATTAGTCCTTCATCCCTTCCAGTGAAATCCCACACTTCTGGTATCACTGTCTGTTGGAGCTCTTCAGGTAAATCTTGCATTGTCCATTTCTTAATTTCTGAGTCAGGCCTTAGCAACATTAATTTGTACAATCCGTCTTCATCTGGAGTCTGAATTTCAACGCCTTTTGGTGTGCAAAAGATGGTGCAGTTCATTTTGCACAGCAAATCACGTCCCAATAAGTTCACAGGACTAGAATCACAGACAACAAATCTGTGCATTTCTTTAACATTCCCTATTGAGATCTCCATTGGTTCAGTTTCTGGGGTACTAATTATCTGGTTTGACACACCTACTACTTGGATTGCTTCTCCCGAGAGGGGTAGGTTAGCAACATCTGCTGTTCTCACAGTAGAACGGGTAGCACCAGTGTCCAACAGAAAGGTGACGTCATTTCCTTCAACCTTTCCTTCAATGTATGGTCCAGTCTGGTCTACCGGCAAGGAGGCGCCAAGTACGCACTCCTCGTCCTCCCCCCTCAGGCCCCGTCAGTAAGGTTCATCACAGAGGAATGTATCATTCAACAGGAATTGCGAGGTTGCTGCATTTATATCATCTCTTCCTTCCCATACCTCGACCCCCTCATTCTGCTGAGCTTGGTTCTTATAGTTAGGTCTAGGAGCTCGAGGCAACTGATTCTGTTTTACCTGTTGCTGGGTCTTTCGTGGCCCCTCTTTCTGCACCTGTGGATTAAAACCATTAATGGGGACATTACCAGTCTGTAAATTTGGACATTCGTCTCTCCAGTGCCCTATCTGACCGCACCCGTGGCAGGGAAACTTCTTCATAGCCTCCTCTCGACTCATTTTAACTCGGGGTTTCCCTCCTCCCCCAGAGCTTGTGTTTGGGGTATTATTATTCATTTTACTTAACTGTTTTTCTTGTTGTTCCGCCAATTTCAATTGAGCCCACATGACCTTTTCCTTTAAGGCCTTCCGTTTGTTCTCCATCTCATCCTCGCAGTACTTGGCGTACTTCAGGACCTCATCTATGGGTTTTCCCTGCCAACAGATTTTGTTATCTCTAATCCACTGGGAGATTTCAGGTCTCAATCCCAACACGAATCGATAAATGAAATGGGTCATATCCTTCATTTCAATGTTATCGATTCCACTGTAGGTTGTGAATACCTGCAACAGTCGCTCATAATAAGAGTGCACAGTTTCATCACGATTTTGGGTAGTTCTATCTATGCGGGTCCAATCAGTCTCTTTGGCTGGCACCTTTCCTTTTAGGTGTAGTATCACCTGTTCGTATTTCCTCATTACATCTGCAGAGGGGGCTCCTGTCCTCGGGGTCTCGGGGGTACTCTTCACTTGGCCAATCCACGGCAATTTTACATTCTGTCCCTAGGTCTACGGGAACTACAATGTCAAAGAACCCATCTAGGTCTTTCAGGAGGCATTTTTGTACTTGTATAAACCTCTCAACCTGTCTGTACCACTCCACAGGCTTCTCTCGTAGTTTCGGGACATCATTTGTAAAGGACACAATATCCTGTTGGGACCATGGTACATGTACATATTTTCGCCCAGGCACTTCTCTTATGGGATACAAAGTTTCTGGTTTGTCAACTTCCTGTAGAAGGTATTCAGAAGTCTTTGTTCTAGCCTTACTGTCTTCCTTTTTTTTTTGCCCATCTGGCTCTCCCCATTTCTGCAGCAAATTCAACAATTCCTTTATCTGTACCTTTTTCCCTGACACATTCATGTTCTTCAGGTCCGTATCTGAAAATTCGGTTCTGTATGGCTTTTGTAAGACTTTGGATTTGCTAACATCTATTCCCATATTAGCTGCAGTGTCCATTAGTTTTTCATGGAACACTCTGGTGTTTGGGGTAAGGCTCTTGCTTATAAACAGTAACTCCTCCTCACTAAGAGTGTTCAATATGTCTAATTCCACATTTCCGGCTATTAGTTCCTCCATCTCTATTCTTAGTTTGTAAATATCTAAAGGTTTTGGTTGAGGAGTTTCCTTTTCTAATTCTCGCGTCCATGTGTCTAATTCTTCCGGAGTCACCACGGTGGCTCCTCGGGTACCTGAAGCTGTCTCTATCAGGACTTCCTTTGCCCTAGTCCGGGTTCCTCTCCGGGGTACACTGCTTTCCGGCTCCCTTATGGGCAGATCCATTAGGGAGATTACAGATTCGCATTCGCTTGCCTGATAATCAACTATGAGAGGCTCTTTTCTGGGCTGGGCTACATGAGGTGTAATAACTGGTGTTTTTGGACTAGCCTGTCTATCCCCATAAAGAGGAACAACGGGACCAATAGTTACTGGAATAGTCAGGGCTTCAGGACTGGGATGTATCTGAGCTATGGTCTGAATGAGTTCATTTCGCTGTTTTATCCATGCTTCCTTTTCTTGTTCGTGTAAAACCCTGTCAACTGAGGCATCATGTAATACTTGTGGAACTAAAGGAGGATACAGTCTCGGGGCAGTTGGGGCTGTCACACCTGATCTCTCATCACCGAACGGTCTATAATTTGGGACAGTAGGATCAGGTCTACAAAATCCATCTCCACTAGTTTGCCTATTGCCTATACCTGCTGTATCTGTTTCACTAACACTCCTCCTTCTAGGATGTCTGAAGAATAGATTTTTCGAGCTCAAGGACCTGGATTCCTCATCATATGGCGGTGGATTTTTCATAAACAAATCCTCCAAATATTCACCTTCCGAATCATTAGGTGTTGGGTTTTCTCTGTGCTTTTTTCTCCTTGTGGTTCATTTACCCTAAATACTGGAAATAGTCCCTCAACCATCATATTCTGTCTCCACTGTTTCATCTTTTTCTCTTTGGTCTCTCTCTGTATCTTCAGGTATAATTTACTCACTCCCTTATCCATTCTGGGTCTATCTCGCTCTAGTGCCTCAATCTCCCATTCTTCTAAAGCCTCATATTGCGTCAACCTTAGTCTGGGATGTAAATCATTCATTCGGGTCCTCAAGTTAAATAGAATTCTTCTATTAAAAGTACCATCTATAGGAAATGCTAAGATTCCATCTTCTTGGGTGTACTTTGCCCAATTTTCCAACCATACGCAGGTGTGATAACCTTTGTCAAACATCATAAATGATGCGGGAGTATTAGGTGGTGGAATAATTACACCTTCTCTAGTTCTAATGGGCTTGTCTTTCTTGAAATGATTTCTGATTTTGTCAGCGAATGACATTTTCCTCTTGCTTCCGTACATATTGTAAGGTCTGCTTCTTATCATCTGATCTTTACGAAAACCTAAATGTTGTGGATCAGGTAAGAATTCAGGATACCACATAGACTGCGTAACCAGAGGTTCCGTGGTTAACTACGTCTCTTGTTTACAAATCCTCTTCCAATACCAGCGCGTCTTTTACCAGTTACAACAACCAATCAACACTGTGATTGCAAACAATTTCAACCAATGGGTGCGCTGCCTTTTTCGCGAGACCTGGTCTCACGCTCCGGCACTCACCCCTCCTTTACAATACTAGCTTCGTTACACGCCCGATGTTCCAACCAATACCAGCGCGGCACGGAGTGACGTCAGCGCAGCTTCGCGACTGACTCCCTCCTTCACAAGGTAACGGAAACTTTGAATTTTTCTTAAAGTGCAAGTGCTCTATTTAGATTACAACGTATAGCATTCCCCACTGTACTCGAGTGTCTAAAAGAAGGAAAGTTTTGTTTCACTGCAAATAAACCTCTTCTGTCTACTTTTCATACACTACGGATAGACCCTTCTGCCTACCCTTCACACGAGCATTAGAGAACCTGTTACTTCTTTGACTCATCCACTCTTTCCGGGATATATACTAAGTCTAAAGTTTCACCAATGTACTCCTTTGCTATCACTCAAGCTCCGATTAACCTACTACTCCTTCCTCGTGTGACCCTTACTAGGTAATATCACAACTGAAGTTTCATTAGCGGACTCGTTGCTACCATTTATTCAACTGTTCATTCAGAAAAACCCTAATTAGCGCTTCCAGTTCTGCCTTAACCATGCACTAATCTTCCTCACAGTAAGTGACCTCACTGCGGAGTGGATTCTACTCACCACCCGCTACTCTGCCCCCGGGGAATTTTCTAGACAACATATAACAATCACAAACAATTTGTTAATAAACATTAATATAGCAGCATTTTATAAAAACATTAAAACATTTCATAATATTTCAAACCAATAACTTTGCAGTCGATCGATTTTAAGGAAAATATTATTTTTAGCAGCACATTTAAATTTTCACGGTTTATCAACAATTGACCTATCTACCTGTCTCAATTAGTCCTAACCATCCTCTCGCTACCAGAAAATTACTGATAGAGTGCGCAGGCAACCCGATCCTTATTTACCAAATATATACGCTACTGGGCCCATCACAAAATTATCATAAATCAGGTAACCTTCACAGCGCTATCAGTAATTCGGGGTTCTTACTTTCTATATATTTCACGTGTACCTGACTTACCAATCCTCGAGAACAGGTACCTATGACCACAATGGATCAGGAGCTATATTTAAGGTTTCAGGCAGATAACACCAATACCATATACATTTATATTTTGTTTATAACCATGTAATAACCACACACTCAAGAAGTTTAAAAAACCTTTATCTATTAATTTTCGTTGTCATATGCCATGAGAATAAGATTTACGCAGATCAGACTATCAATAACCAAGATCAGAAATACAGTGTAGCTATGAATCAATGTAAGAAGCATTTAGATTTTAGAAAATATAAGGGAAGAGAATTAAAAACACGCTATTATAGTAAATAGACCTTCAAAATGTTACTAAAGGCGGGTAAAGAAAGGGAACATACTAACCAAAGTAACTTTCCTAATATGCTATCAGTTAAAGAGAAACGTCACTCATGAAAATTTCTATATCAACAAGTACTTATTTCCTAGAGGGAGGGTAAGAATGGGACATACTATATATGAAAACAGTTTCAGTGGTTTGACTAAAGGTAGGGAAAAATGTGGAACATGCTAGAAAAATACTTCCATAAGAGTTCAAATGTCAGAGATAAATCACAGGCAAGATTGCTTTATTAGGAAAATAGAAGAGAAAGATTTAGATGGACGAACACCCACATATAATTTATATTTACCTAGGACAGAATGAGGACTAACCCTGGCCATGGGTCAGTTAGGAAAGGCTGGTAAGGACCCTCAAGGACTTGGAATGCCAGTAGGCGAGTAGGTACAGCTCATGGACAGTCAGGACAGGATCACCCCGGGATATGGATCAGGACTGGATTCATCTGAGGGTACGACCAACACCTGCAGCTTCGGATGCAACGCCTGCGCTACGCCCTCTCTGCAAGGAATCCGCCAATAACCCCGATTGGGTTCTTGAATCTCCAGCAAAGTGCATCGCCAGCACTTAAAGGTTTCTCCACCGGAGATTAAGTTTGTGGAAATTACGGACAGAGTGCTCCGCAGCTCTCTGTATCAATCACCTATAGAGTTCGTAGGGTCAGTGACAGGTCAGCTACTCGGACAAGTCAGACAATTTCTCTAGCTAAACCTAGGCCAGTTATACTGTTTTTCGGGTCACTAGACCACCCACAAATGTTGCAAGTGTAAGGATTCCCAACTTCGGATTGGACAAGAGAGGTGGTTAGGTCATTGTCAGCACCTAGAATTTGGTGTTCCCACAATTAATATTCAATTTCTTGAACCCACCCCTTACATTCCAGTTCCCATGGCATAGGAATATGAAGACAATAGCGTACAGAGTGCAAGTATTACATTGTTACAATTATAGGTGTAGATTCGAGTCTTCTCGCTGGGTCGTAGGTTGGTTCCCAGGAGGATCTCAGCTTCGGCAGCCAGCTGGCTGAGTTCCACTGCTGCAAGACTTGTATGTCCCCCATCACGTGATTGGTGACACATGGTCTTCCAAGATGGAGTAGCACCTCTCCTCCCAGGCCCCCGGAGAATGTTACATGAAAAGTAAGCAAAAACAATTCAGAAACACAGAAAAAAATGAATACACTGTCTACCATGTTTGGCTTCACTACACCCCTTACTTTATAATATCTATAGCATTAGGAGTTAACCAGAAATAAACATCTGAGCAGAAGCAGCGGTGGCAAGCAGAGAGCATGTTAGAACCAAGCGGCCATATTTAGCAATACTGCGCATGAGCGAAAAAAATCCCTCCAGAACTACGAATGCGTCACATCACATGGGTATGACCGACGCATGCGCAGACTGGAATTCCGCATAGCAGCGACCATTTCAGTTGCAAGCGTAGTTAGGATTAATAAACACATAGGCAAGCGTCTCTGGGACACCCGCGTGTAATGTAAAAGTGCAAGATTAATAAACGAAACAAGTTGATTACTATATTAATGTTATGCGAGGGTTTTGGATTCAAGCAATTTGAGTAACGTGCGAATCTTTGCTCCATCAATACTAGCACTTCAAGAAATAGCAAGAAAAAATGTGCATACTTCACCAAAGGATAACTGTACACATAAGACCATGTTAAATATTACCGCGTCTGTGCACATATGGATATTTGTTTACAGGGGTTTCTCCATCCAATACAACCTGACCAAATGTCATGTGCATATGTGTATGTGTAAGTTAATCTCAAGTTTTTTTATATTAAAAAAAATTCTTCTTTCAACCTTTGTCCTTTCTCGGACTTATCTCAATCCTTTCTGACTACTATGAACCCCAAAGAATGCTTCTCAAACTTACCGCTATTTTTTTACCATATCACCTAGCTAAAAGGCACACACGCCCACTACTTAAAAAATAGCTTACTACTTATCCTTTCAAAACCATTCCCATCAAATCCATTCCCATCAGCCTAACCCGACTCTAAACTCCACTAAACGCACAAGAAATCAAGAACACAATCCTAAAACAACTAATGCAGAAAAGAAAGAAAAAGAATGACTACCCAACTAACTATTAATCTCTAATCTCTGGCTCCAAAGTAGCATGCTACTCGCTGCAAAGCGCTTCAATGCCTTGTCAGGAGTAGCATTTGCTATATAAATAAATTTACAATTGCAATGATAATTTCAACATGGTCTTTTTAAACACACACTTAGACGATCTTCAAGCGTATTAACTTCAAAAAGGGTTAATGTTTAGTGCTATAAGAATACAAGGTGCGGATGTTTGAGGGATAAACATGGGCTTAATGAATGGTCTTTTTCATACCAGTCAGTCCAAACCTTTGCTTTGCTATTCAATAACTAGAGGCTGAGGGGAAAGGCAACAACTCGTGTGATACCCGTCATCACGAGGAAATTTTCGTTTTTCCGGTGAAGTGTTTTGACGTCATTTCACCGCAGGCACAGACACAGCTAAGTAAAACTTGTTGAAAAGAAATCCATGGGCTACCGTCTGGGGAGGCGACGCCTAATCTGGGGGGCTTCCAAAGCGAGGAAATGACCTCTCTGGCCTGGCTGAGTACTGCTGAAGGAATAAATCCGCAGAAGCGCTCGCTTTCTCAGTAAATTTACGTGCCGTTTCGAAGCAGATTAACCCCGGTTTTAGCATACCAAAAAGATTCTGCAAAGTAGATGTTGTAAATGGAGAGGCAATAGGTTCAGCATACCGGGGTGGAGCGGCATTTTCTTGCTTGCTTTAGTGACCAGGGCACCATTGCTTCTCTACGGATTGAGTGAAACTCTCGAATCTCTTTTTATGTTTTTTCATGTGTTAAGGGTATTTTCTCAGGAATACTATCAACAATACGTGCAACACCGGGACCACACCCCCTTCTTGTCACTCAATATTACATCAATTATTATCTTAACCAAGAAATAAAGAGTGCTATTCCTCACGGGATTTTTCAAGCACTTCCTAAGAAACATTACACTATATAATGTGCCTAGCTACTGGAAATTAAATTATTGCTATTATTATTATTACATTTCTTATATAGCGCCACGTTCGACCCCCGAAGGGGTATCTCCGCGCTTGCCTTGGGAACCCGTCCTGGTTTTTCCCTGTGAGAAAGCCCATACAGGGCATCCCCAAGGTGAAAGCCAGGCATCCCGCTGCGGGGGGCCGTTGTGGAGATTAAGCAAGCTTAATGCCCAGAGTTGCAGAGTGTGAACCCATGATTAGGTCAGGCACCGAAGCGAGAATTATCGAGTCCGTGGACATTTGAGCTCAACACCCTGCCGCGTCGGGAATCGAACCCTGGTCCCAGGTCTGACCTCTGCTTCAGGGTCTGCCTGCTCTAACCAGTGAGCCACACTTCTCCACTATGACTATGACAAAGGAATGTAACGACAGGTATGAAGATGGTAATGTATGTATAATATACCTCTCTACAGTTTCTAAGGGTCTATCTATCTATCTATCTATCTATCTATCTATCTATCTATCTATCTATCTATCTATCTATCTATCTATCTATCTATCTATCTACCTATCTACCTACCTACCTACCTACCTACCTACCTAATCTATCTATCTATCTATCTATCTATCTATCTATCTATCTATCTATCTATCTATCTATCTATCTATCTATCTATCTATCTATCTATCTATCTATCTATCTATCTATCTATCTATCTATCTATCTATCTATCTATCTATCTATCTATCTATCTATCTATCTGTCTGTCTGTCTGTCTGTCTGTCTGTCTGTCTGTCTGTCTGTCTGTGGCTACTAGTTGTTGGCTACAAGCCAAGAGTCTGAAATAAGCTTCAAGCTTCTGCTGTTGGGGTAAATTGCCTTAAGGAGCCTTCTAAGGGGTTCAGATATAGGGGCAGATTTACAAGCCCCTTATGCCACTGTTGTGTCACTCTTTGTGACACACTGATGGTGCATTTAGTGCCCCACATTTACAAGGACAGGAAAAGCCACCCTGCGTGACATTTCCTGTTCTTGCAAATATGGCCCCTGTGCACGCAGCACTTTGTGTCAAAGGGGCGTTTCATGGGTGTTGCTGTGGGTGTTCCCATGCAACACCCATGGAAGCAGACACATTTCCAGATTTATGAGAAATTGTAAATCTGGAACTGTGTCTGAATGCTAGGCCCCACCAGGGGAGGCGTACGGAGGCGCAGCGAGTAGAAATTTATTCATTTTTCCTGATTTTTTTCCTCTTTCTAGGGGCGCTGCATTCTTCAGCACACATAGAAATAAGAAATCCCCTCTGGTGATTATTTATGTCTAGGTGTACCTTCCTGCACGTAAACAATCAGTAAAACAATGACGTTTTGCAAGTTCTATGTGAGCTAATGCAGCACACATAGAAGTTGAAAAAACGCCAGTTCTTATTGTTTATGTGCAGAAAGGGAACCCTTTCTGCACATAAGAAAATCTCCCCACTATGCAGGCATCCTTGCATCAGGAATCACATGCAGTGATGAACCTGATGATTTCAGGTCTGTTTTTCCCCATTCCCAGTTTAAAATCTCTTTATGTTCTGTAACTGGGGTGAAGTTACAAGCCGACATTGAAAACTTTGAGGCCAATACCTTCCCCTTCAGTTACTGAACATAAGGAAATGGGGCTCTGAGTTCAGATCAATGGCAGGTCTAGGATGCAAGCAGATGTATTTATCTGAACTTGTTGCTGTGCAAATTCCATAAGCCATATCAAACTCTCTCTTCTAAAATCTGGATATTTTTGTTTATCCTTAAGCAGATGTTCCACAAGGATACTGTGTATTTTTTTTTGCTAACCAGCACTGACGGGGCGTGCCACTTATGTTATTAAATTCCATGTACACAGAGCAGATTCTGAGGGAAATGGTTTACTTATTTACAGTGGATTGTGTACGGCTAACTCATAATTTCCCCAAGTAGTTGGCCTGCAACTGGCAGAACATATTATTTAGCAATTTTTCCTTTTGTTTTATTTATTTGCAATGCACTTGTCTTATTTGTTTTCTGATAGTGTCACTATTAGGTATCGGTAACGCCATCAGCAAATCTAAAACTGTACTTCTGCAAAACGCATGGGGCATCATAAGAAAGCACCAAACCAGTAAATCAAGTGAGTGTCACCAGCCAAGCCATGAAGGTCTACAAATATAGAGCCCAATCAGCAGCACTTTATGGGGCAGAAATGTAGAGGATGTTAAAACATGAAGATCCGTTTTAACATCCTCCAAATTAAATCAAACACGACCAGATGACTATCTGGCCCCATTGATGAGGGGAGGCCTACTGAACATTGTGTACTCTAAACACTGAAGAGAATCTCACACATGTGCTACTCTTTTGTCCGTCATACACCAGCCCCGAGAAAGAAATGGATTAAACCAATTTGCTTTAACATTGGGATCAGGAAATTCTTGGAAGCACTAGAATCCTAAACAAACACAGATACGTCTCAGCCCATAATTTTCTGTCTTGGCAGGTACCTCTTTGATGTCAACCTAGTACGCAAGGAAAAGGGCCTAACATTTTGACAGAGAGATTTAACATGACAAATTGTATTTTTTTAATCGTTTTTATTCTTATTGAGATTTAAATGAACCTACAATGAATTGGAAATGTTTTCGATTATATTATACTTCTATTGCATTTTACTGTATGATATGTGGTTTGTATGCGTTGTATGGTTTCTAACCAAAATAAAAGCGATTCTGTTGAAAAGCAGATTTCAATAAGTTACTTTGTAAATGTCTATCTTGATTGTTGACGTGTGTGAGATGTTGAGAGTAAACCTCGAAAGAATATTTGAACCGACCTAGACCGGGGGGGGGGGGGGGGGGGGGGGGTTATCCCCTAAAAAGTAAAGATTAACTACATGAACACTAATGGGTCGATGCATTATTGTTTCCATTTGCGATTTCTAAATTGCGAAAATTAAGGAATCGCAATTTAGAAATCGCAAATGGCAATGCAAGAAAATTTTGCAATTTTTTTTGCGATCCGGTATTTTTCCTTAATTGCGATTCACAATTTGCGATTCGCAATTAAGGAAACCCTTCCCATTGATTCCTATGGGCCAAAAGGCCCATAGGAATTAATGGGAAGGCAATCACATTTTGCGAATTCCATTTTGCGAATCGCAAAATGTGAATGCAATTTCAAGGGTGCGGGGGGGGTCCAAAGAACCCCTCCCTGCACCCCTGAAACGTAACTTTAAGATCCATTTACACACACACATGCCCTTGGGGCATGTGTGTGTGTAAATTTAAACTTTCAAAAATGCAATTTGTGCATATTTGAAAGATTTCAGTAATTTAGCATGAAGTTCATCTTCATGCTATTTTACCCATTCCAAATTGCGAATTCGCAATTTTAAAATAATCATGCATAGCATTTAAGAAATCTCAAAATGCGATTTCCTAAATGCAATCGCCATTTTAGAAATTGCAACATGGTTGCGATTCCTATAATTGCGAAATGCATGATGCATTCTAAATTAGTGAATTGCATTCGCAAACGGCCGAAAAATTCAATTTGCACCGTTGTATTGTATTGTATATATATAGCGCTTATCACCCAGGGGTCTCTAAGCACTTGCCTTAGGAACCCGTCCTGGCTTTTCCCTGTGAGAAAGCCCCTACAGGGCATCCCCAAGGTGAAATCCAGGCATCCCGCCGCGGGGGGCCGTTGTGGAGATTAAGCAAGCTTAATGCCCAGAGTTGCAGATTAAGCAAGCTTAATGCCCAGAGTTGCAGAGTGTGAACCCATGATTAGGTCAGGCACTGAAGCGAGTATTATCGCGTCCGTGGACATTTGAGCTCAAGACCCTGCCGCGTCGGGAATTGAACCCTGGTCCTGGGTCTGACCTCTGCTTCAGGGTCTGCCTGCTCTAACCAGTGAGCCACACTTCTCCATCTGTTTGCAAATGCAATTCAGTTTGATGCATCTAGGCATTACTCGTTTAAATGATGCTCACTCTAGCTTAACTGGTGTTTTGTTATGCATGCTTTGGAAACAGTTCACTTTTGAAAATATATACCGGCCCTAACAAAAGGAAATGGTGGCAAGGGCAAAGAGTTTTGAATTGTATAGCACACTGCGTTGTTGCTTATTTAACATTTGTAATGTTTAGAGTGTTCCAGGCACAAAAGCGTGAGATCGTTTTATAGAGAACCATGTAATATGCTTTTTATCAGAGACAGTACAAAATGTGTCAAAATTTGAAAGGGAGGATGTATAAATATAAATTACAATGAATAATATCAGAGTGTGCAGGCCAAATTGTTACACTTGTAGGAGTGTGATGATTAGTAGTTGCCCCGGAGGTCTACAAATATAGGGCCCAATCAGGAATATAGCCCTTTAAATCGCATGCTTTTACAACGCATGCGATTACAATGCAGTTGTTACAACGACCGCATTGTTACATCGCAGTACCGTTACAACTCAAGTTGTTATAACGACTTGCTCTAGGGGGCGCGCTGGACTTAGGAATAGTATAATTTACTATTCCAACTCCAGTGTGTGTAACAGTAGGGAAGGTGTTGGAATAGTAAATTATACTAATCCTTAGTTTAGAGCCCACCCTAGAGCAAGTCATTGTAACGATTTGCATTGTAATGGTACTGCGATGTAACAACGCAGTTTTGTAGCAACTGCCTTGTAATCGCATGCGTTTTAACACATGCGATGTGATGGTGTTTCCCCCCAACCAGCAGACCTTTATGGGGCAGAATTGAGCGGGGGCGCAGCTTGGGCACGCTATCTATAGAAGAAAGTAAATTTGTAAGACTGCTGTTCCCCCTATCCACACGTAGACCCATTATACCCTGATAAAAGCTTTAGGAAAATAGAACAACAAGCTGCACTGAGAACTTTATTATTTTGGGTACGCTTATGGGCTACCCAAGAACTCACATTTTACAAAGATGCTCTAACTGAAATTTTGGGTCTTGACTCCCATAATACATTCCTCAGTCTGGACCTGTGAAGTTCGAAGCTGGTTTTATAAACTAGGCCTGAGCTAGTTCTGGGACACTCCTAACAGCTCACTCAAAGAAGGGTTTGAAACGTTCTTAGTGGGAGTATGTACTAATAAGTGCACACAATAGCCCCGTGTGGGTAGGTTTACAACACAATTCTTTTGTGTTAAACTGCTCCCTGGCTTCGAACTGTACCAGGATGAAGTACAACCACAATTAGAAAAAGCATTGGCATAGCCAATAGGTCTCGCCTTTGGGAACTTATAAGTGTTTAGCCAGAGAGATTGACTTTACCTATGTCTTTAAGCTGTGCTGTACAGAAGTCTGCAGCATGCTGAAAAGGTATAATAAAGAAGTGTCCGAAGCATTTTTGTTACCTTAGATATGACGAAAAAAGAATTATGTGCAACTGAACGGCAATATTAAAAAAATATTAAGAATAATTTCTTGAGTTTTTTTATACTTTCAATGTTGGCAACTTGTATCTGCCTGTCCCAATGGTTGCTTGTTGTTTTTTTATGGGGGAGCATAAATAACGGAGGGTGAAAGTCAGTCAGTTATTGAGAGTGAGTGAGAGAGTTAGCCAGTGAGAGGGAGTAAGTCAGTGAGAGAGTGAGCGAGTCAGTCAGTCAGTGAGAGTGAGAGAGGCAGTCAGTGAGAGAGTGAGAGTCAGTCAGTCAGTGAGAGTGACAGAGTCAGTCAGTGAGAGAGTCAGTCAGTCAGTGACAGTGAGAGTCAGTCAGTGAGAGTGAGAGACTGTCAGTGAGAGTCTGTCAGTGAAAGTGAGTCTGTGAGAGTGAGTCAGTGAGTGTGAGTCAGTGAGGGTGAGTGAGTGTGAGTTAGTCAGTGAGAGTGAGTCAGTCGGTGAGAGTGTGTCAGTGAGTCTGTCAGTGAGAGTGAGTCAGTCAGTGAAAGAGAGTGGGAGAGTCAGTTAGTGAGAGAGTGGGAAAATCATTCAGTGAGAGTCTATATGTGAGAGCCTGTCAGTGAAAGTGAGTAAGAGAGCATGAGTCAGAGAGAGTGAGTCAGTCAGTAAGAGTGAGTCAGAGAGTCTGTCAGTGAAAGAGAGTAGGAGAGTCAGGTAGTGAGAGAGAGTGGGATAGTCAGTCAGTGAGAGTGAGTCAGAGAGAGTGAGTCAGTGAGAGTCTGTTAGTAAGTCTGTCATTGAGAGGCTGTCAGTGAGAGTCTGTCTTTGAGAGTGGGTCAGTCAGTGAGAGAGTGAACGTGTCTGTCAGTGAGAGTGAGTCAGGGAAGTGAGTAAGAGAGTCTGTCAGTGAGAGTGAGTGAGTCCATCAGTCAGTGAGAGAGAGTGGGAGAGTCAGTCAGTGAGACAGAGTGGGAGAGTCAGTTAGTCAGTCAGTGAGAGTGAGAGAGTGTCAGTGAGAGCCTGTCAGTGAGAGAGAGTGAGTGATTCAGTCAGTGAGAGAGAGTGGGAGAGTGATCCATTGAGAATGAGCCAGTGGGTGAGAGTGAGTCAGTGAGAGTGAGTGCGAGAGTCAGTCAGTGAGAGAGTCTGTTAGTGAGAGTCGGTCAGTGAGAGAGAGTCAGTGGTGGGAGAGATCCACTAGTGAGAGAGAGTCAGGGAGAGAGAGTCGGTGAGAGTGAGTCACTGAGAGTGAGTCAGTGAGAGTCTGTAAGTGAGAGAGAATCAGTGAGAGAGAGATCAGTGAGAGTCTGTCAGTGCGAGAGAGTCAGTTAGAGAGAGTCAGTGAGAGTCTGTCAGTGAGAGAGTCAGATAAAGTCTGTCAGTGAGAGAGAGTCAGTGAGTGTCTGTCAGTGAGAGAGAGTGAGTCAGTCGGTCAGTGAGAGTGAGTCAGTGAGAGTGAGTCAGTGAGAGTCTGTCAGTGAGAATGAGTCAGTCAGTCAGTGGGAGAGTCTATCAGTGAGAGTCTGTCAATGCAAGTCTGTCAGTGAGTGCGAGTCAGTGAGAGTCAATCAGTCACTGAGAGAGAGTGGGAGAGTCTGTCAGTGAGAGAGTGAGAGAGTCTGTCAGTGAAAGTCTGTCAGTGAGAGTCTTTCAGTGAGTGCCTGTCAGTGAGAGTGAGTCTGTCAGTGAGAGTCTGTCAGTGACAGTGAGTCTGTCAGTGAGAGTGAATCTGTGAGAGAGTCTGTCAGTGAGAGAGTCTGTCAGTCAGTGAGAGTGAGTCAGTGAGTCAGTCAGTGAGAATGAGTCAGTCAGTCAGTGAGAGTCAGTCAGTCAGTGAGAGAGTCCATGAGAGTCTGTCAGTGAGAGTCTTTCCGTGAGAGTGAGTCAGTGAGAGTGAGTCAGTGAGTGTGAGTCAGTGAGTCTGTCAGTGAGAGTGAGTCAGTCAGAGAGGGAGAGGGAGAGAGTTAGTCAATGAGAGTCTGTCAGTGAGAGTCTGCCAGTGAGAGTCTGTTAGTGAGAGTCTGCCAGTGAGAGAGTGAGAGTCTGTCAGTGAGAGTCTGTCAGTCAGAGAGTCAGAGACTCTGTCAGTGAGAGTAAGTCTGTCAGTGAGAGTGAGTCTGTCAGTGAGAGTGAGTCTGTCAGTGAGAGTGACTCTGTCAGTGAGAGTGAGAATGAGTCTGTCAGTCAGTGAGAGTGATTCTGTCAGTCAGTGAGAGTGAGTCTGTCAGACATTGAGTGTGAGTGAGTCAATTAGTGAGAGTGAGTGAGTGGGTCAGTCAGTAAGAGAGCAAGAGTGAGTCAGTGAGAGTGAGTCAGTGAGAGTCTGTCAGTGAGAGTCTGTCAGTGAGAGTCTGTCAGTGAGAGTGAGTGAGTCAGTGAGAGTCTGTCAGTGAGAGTGAGTGAGAGAGAGTGGGAGAGCCTGTCAGTAGGAGCCTGTCAGTCAGTAAGAGTCTGTCAGTGAGAGTGAGTCAGTCAGTCAATCACTGAGAGAGTGGGAGAGTCATTCAGTGAGAGGGAGCGAGTCAGTGTTAATCTGTCAGTGAGAGTGAGTCAGTCAGTGGGAGTGAGTCAGTCAGTGAGTAAGAGTGAGTGAGTCAGTCAGTGAGTGAGAGAGAGTGGGCGAGTCAGTCAGTGACTCTGAGAGAGGAATAGAGTCTGTCAGTGAGAGTCTGTCAGTGAGAGTCTGTCACTGAGAGTGAGTCAGTGAAGTGAGTCAGAGAGTCTGTCAGTGAGAGTCTGTCAATGAAAGTGAGTCTGTCAGTCAGTGAGAGAGAATGAGAGAGAGTGGGAGAGTCTGTCAGTGAAAGTCTGTCAGTGAGAGTGAGTCTGTCAGTTACTGAGAGAGAGTGAGTCAGTCAGTGAGAGAGAGCGATTCAGTAGGTGAGAGAGAGTAAGAGAGAGTGTAAGAGTCTGTCAGTGAGAGTGAGTGTGTCAGTCAGTGAGAGAGTCTGTCAGTCAGTGAGAGAGTCTGTCTGTCGGTGAGAGAGAGGATGTCAGTGAGAGTGAGTGAGAGAGAGTGGGAGAGTCTGTCAGTAGTAGCCTGTCAGTCAGTAAGAGTCTGTCAGTGAGAGTGAGTCAGTCAGTCAATCACTGAGAGAGTGGGAGAGTCATTCAGTGAGAGAGTCTGTCAGTGAGAGTGAGCCAGTCAGTGAGAGTCTGTCAGTGAGAGTAAGTCAGTCAGTCGGTGAGAGAGTGGGAGAGTCAGTGAAAGAGCCTGTTAGTGAGAGAGTGTGTCATGAGAGTCTGTCAGTGAGAGTCTGTCAGTGAGAGAGTGAGAGAGCCTATCAGTGAGAGTCTGTCAGTGAGAGAGTCAGAGAGTCTGTCAGTGAGAGTCTGTCAGTGAGAGTGAATCTGTCAGTGAGAGTGAGTCTGTCAGTGAGAGTGAGTCTGTGGGAGAGTCTGTTAGTGAGAGAGTCTGTCAGTGAAAGAATCGGTCAGTGAGAGTGAGTCTGTCAGTGAGAGTGAGAGTGAGTCTGTCAGTCAGGGAGAGTTAGTCTGTCAGTCAGTGAGAGTGAGTCTGTGAGTATGTCAGTCAGTGAAAGTGAGTGAGTCAGTCAGTGAGAGCGAGTCATTCAGTGAGAGTGAGTAAGTGAGAGTGAGTTAGTGAGAGTGAGTGAGAGAGTCTGTCAATAAGAGTCTGTTAATGAGAGTGAGTCTGTCAGTCAGTGAGAGACAATGAGAGAGAATGAGAGAGTCTGTCAGTGAGAGTCTGTATGTGAAAGTGAGTCTGTCAGTTACTGAGAGTAAGTCAGTCAGTCAGTGAGAGAGAGTCTGTCAGTCATTGAGAGAGAGTGTCAGTCAGTTAGAGAGGGTGAGAGAAAGTGGAAGAGTCTGTCAGTGAAAGTGAGTCTGTCAGTCAGTGAGACTGATTGAGTCAGTCAGTCAGTGAGAGAGAGTCTGTCAGTCAGTGAGAGAGAATCTGTCAGTGAGATTGAGTGCGAGAGAGTGGGAGAGTCTGTCAGTGAGAGTGAGGCAGTCAGTGAGAGTCTGTCAGTGAGAGTGAGTCAGTCACTCAGTCAGTGAGAGAGTTTGTCAGTGAAAGTGAGTCAGTCAGTCAGAGTCTGTCAGTGAAAGTGAGTCAGTCAGTCAGTGAGAGAGTCGGAGAGTCAGTGAGAGAGTGAGCATCTGTCATTGAGAGTGAGTGAGTAGTCAGTGAGTGAGAGTGAGTGGGATAGTCAGTCAGTGAGTGAGAGTGAGTGGGATAGTCAGTCAGTGAGTTAAAGTGAGTGGGAGAGTCAGTCAGTGAGTGAGAGTGGGGGAGTCTATCAGTGATAGTCTGTCAGTTAGTCTGTAAGTGAGAGTGAGTCAGTCAGTCAGTCAGTGAGAGGGAGTGGGTCAGTCAGTCCGTGAGAGAGAGAGAGAATGGGAGAGTCAGTGAGAGTCAGACAGTGAGAGTCTGTCAGTGAGACTGAGTGAGTCAGTGAGAGTGAGTGAGTCATTCATTCAGTGAGAGACAGTGGAAGAGTCTGTCAGTGAGAGTCTTTGAGTCAGTGTGAGTGAGACAGTGAGAGTGAATCAGTCAGTCAGTAAGAGAGATTTTGTCAGTCAGTGAGAGGGAGTTTGTCAGTCAGTGAGAGTGAGTGAGTCAGTAAGTCAGTGAGAGAGTGTGGGAGAGTCTGTCAGTGAGACTCTGTCAGTCAGTGAGAGTCTGTCAGTGAGAATGAGCCAATCAGTGAGAGTCTGTCAGTGAGAGTGAGTCAGTCAGTGAGAGTCTCCGTGGTGAGAGTGCGGGAGATAACCAGTTAGTGAGACAGTGGGAGAGTCATTCAGTGAGAGTATGTCAGTGAGAGTGAGTGAGTCAGTCAGTTAGTAAGAGAGTCAGTCAGTGAGAGAGTGAGAGTCTGTCAGTGAGAGTTTGTCAGTGAGAGGCTGACAGCGAGAGTGAGTTAGTGAGAGTGAGTCAGTTAGAGTGAGTGGGTCAGTCAGTGAGACTTAGTGAGTCAGTAAGTCAGTGAGAGTGAGTCAGTCAGGCAGTGAGAGTGAGTGGGAGAGTCAGTCAATCAGTGAGAGAGAGTGGGTGATTCTGTCAGTGAGAGTCTGTCAGTGAGAGTGAGTCAGACTGTCAGTAACAGAGAGTGGGAGAGTCAGTCAGCGAGAGGGAGAGAGTCAGTGTTAATCTGTCAGTGAGAGTCAGTGAGTCAGTGGGAGTGAGTCAGTCAGTGAGTAAGAGTGAGTGAGTCAGTCAGTGAGTGAGAGAGAGTGGGCGAGTCAGTCAGTGACTCTGAGAGAGGAATAGAGTCTGTCAGTGAGAGTCTGTCAGTGAGAGTCTGTCACTGAGAGTGAGTCAGTGAAGTGAGTCAGAGAGTCTGTCAGTGAGAATCTGTCAATGAAAGTGAGTCTGTCAGTCAGTGAGAGAGAATGAGAGAGAGTGGGAGAGTCTGTCAGTGAAAGTCTGTCAGTGAGAGTGAGTCTGTCAGTTACTGAGAGAGAGTGAGTCAGTCAGTGAGAGAGAGCGATTCAGTAGGTGAGAGAGAGTAAGAGAGAGTGTAAGAGTCTGTCAGTGAGAGTGAGTGTGTCAGTCAGTGAGAGAGAGTCTGTCAGTCAGTGAGAGTGAGTCAGTCAGTGAGAGTGAGTCAGTCAGTCAGTGAGAGAGTCTGTCAGTCAGTGAGAGAGGCTGTCAGTCAGTGAGAGAGAGGATGTCAGTGAGTGTGAGTGAGAGAGAGTGGCAGAGTCTGTCAGTAGGAGCCTGTCAGTCAGTAAGAGTCTGTCAGTGAGAGTGAGTCAGTCAGTCAATCACTGAGAGAGTGGGAGAGTCATTCAGTGAGAGAGTCTGTCAGTGAGAGTGAGCCAGTCAGTGAGAGTCTGTCAGTGAGAGTAAGTCAGTCAGTCAGTGAGAGAGTGGGAGAGTCAGTGAAAGAGCCTGTTAGTGAGAGAGAGTGTCATGAGAGTCTGTCAGTGAGAGTCTGTCAGTGAGAGTCTGTCAGTGAGAGAGTCAGAGAGTCTGTCAGTGAGAGTGAATCTGTCAGTGAGAGTGAGTCTGTCAGTGAGAGTGAGTCTGTGGGAGAGTCTGTTAGTGAGAGAGTCTGTCAGTGAAAGAATCGGTCAGTGAGAGTGAGTCTGTCAGTGAGAGTGAGTCTGTCAGTCAGTGGGAGTTAGTCTGTCAGTCAGTGAGAGTGAGTCTGTGAGTATGTCAGTCAGTGAAAGTGAGTGAGTCAGTCAGTGAGAGCGAGTCATTCAGTGAGAGTGAGTAAGTGAGAGTGAGTTAGTGAGAGTGAGTGAGAGAGTCTGTCAATAAGAGTCTGTTAATGAGAGTGAGTCTGTCAGTCAGTGAGAGACAATGAGAGAGAATGAGAGAGTCTGTCAGTGAAAGTCTGTATGTGAAAGTGAGTCTGTCAGTTACTGAGAGTAAGTCAGTCAGTCAGTGAGAGAGAGTCTGTCAGTCATTGAGAGATAGTGTCAGTCAGTTAGAGAGGGTGAGAGAAAGTGGAAGAGTCTGTCAGTGAAAGTGAGTCTGTCAGTCAGTGAGACTGATTGAGTCAGTCAGTCAGTGAGAGAGAGTCTGTCAGTCAGTGAGAGAGAATCTGTCAGTGAGATTGAGTGAGAGAGAGTGGGAGAGTCTGTCAGTGAGAATGAGGCAGTCAGTGAGAGTCTGTCAGTGAGAGTGAGTCAGTCACTGAGTCAGTGAGAGAGTTTGTCAGTGAAAGTGAGTCAGTCAGTCAGTGAGAGAGTCGGAGAGTCAGTGAGAGAGTGAGCATCTGTCATTGAGAGTGAGTGAGTAGTCAGTGAGTGAGAGTGAGTGGGATAGTCAGTCAGTGAGTGAGAGTGAGTGGGATAGTCAGTCAGTGAGTTAAAGTGAGTGGGAGAGTCAGTCAGTGAGTGAGAGTGGGGGAGTCTATCAGTGATAGTCTGTCAGTTAGTCTGTAAGTGAGAGTGAGTGAGTCAGTCAGTCAGTGAGAGGGAGTGGGTCAGTCAGTCCGTGAGAGAGAGAGAGAATGGGAGAGTCAGTGAGAGTCAGACAGTGAGAGTCTGTCAGTGAGACTGAGTGAGTCAGTGAGAGTGAGTGAGTCATTCATTCAGTGAGAGACAGTGGAAGAGTCTGTCAGTGAGAGTCTTTGAGTCAGTGTGAGTGAGACAGTGAGAGTGAATCAGTCAGTCAGTAAGAGAGATTTTGTCAGTCAGTGAGAGGGAGTTTGTCAGTCAGTGAGAGTGAGTGAGTCAGTAAGTCAGTGAGAGAGTGTGGGAGAGTCTGTCAGTGAGACTCTGTCAGTCAGTGAGAGTCTGTCAGTGAGAATGAGCCAATCAGTGAGAGTCTGTCAGTGAGAGTGAGTCAGTCAGTGAGAGTCTCCGTGGTGAGAGTGCGAGAGATAACCAGTTAGTGAGACAGTGGGAGAGTCAGTCAGTGAGAGTATGTCAGTGAGAGTGAGTGAGTCAGTCAGTTAGTAAGAGAGTCAGTCAGTGAGAGAGTGAGAGTCTGTCAGTGAGAGTTTGTCAGTGAGAGGCTGTCAGCGAGAGTGAGTCAGTGAGAGTGAGTCAGTGAGAGTGAGTCAGTTAGAGTGAGTGGGTCAGTCAGTGAGACTTAGTGAGTCAGTCAGTCAGTGAGAGTGAGTCAGTCAGGCAGTGAGAGTGAGTGGGAGAGTCAGTCAGTCAGTGAGAGAGAGTGGGTGATTCTGTCAGTGAGAGTCTGTCAGTGAGAGTGAGTCAGACTGTCAGTAACAGAGAGTGGGAGAGTCAGTCAGCGAGAGGGAGCGAGTCAGTGTTAATCTGTCAGTGAGAGTGAGTCAGTCAGTGGGAGTGAGTCAGTCAGTGAGTAAGAGTGAGTGAGTCAGTCAGTGAGTGAGAGAGAGTGGGAGAGTCAGTCAGTGACTCTGGGAGAGGATTAGAGTCAGTGAGAGTCTATCAGTGAGAGTCTGTCAGTGAGAGTGAGTCAGTCAGTCAGTCGGTGAGAGAGAACGGGAAAATAATATAGTGAGAGAGTGAGTCAGTGAGAGTCTGTCAGTGAGAGTGAGTCACTGAGAGTCTGTCAGTGAGAGTGAGTCAGTGAGAGACTGTCAGTGAGAGGGAGTCAGTCAGTGAGAGTCAGTCAATTACCCCTTACCGTAATAAGATACAATGAGACTGGGTATTAAATGGTAGAGAGTGTTTGATCTATATGTATCAAGCCGAACAGTAAAAATATATATTTTGATAAAAGAAAGAATAGAAAAGTTATACATTTTTCAACCTTTTAAAAAAAAGAGAATATATTAAATAAAAAGAATATTTTTCTAGACCTTGTTCTATCTGTTTTGTATCCAGAAGTGTTCAACTGATGCATTGTTTTATGTACTTATGCACGTAACCCGGTTTCGTCTGTTCAATTTTCTAAAACTAGTTACTGAGAGTGAGTCAGTTAGTCAGTGAGAGATAGTCTTTCAGTCAGTGAGAGAGAGTAAGTCAGTCTGTGAGAGAGAGTGAGAGAGAGTGGGAGAGTCTGTCAGTGAGAGTGAGTCTATCAATCAGTGAAAGTGAGTAAGTGAGTCAGTGAGAGTCTATCAGTGAGAGTCTGTCAGTGAAAGTGAGTCAGTCAGTCAGTGAGAGAGTGGGAGAGTCAGTGACAGAGTGTGAGAGTCGGTCAGTGAGAGTGAGTCAGTGAGAGTGAGTCAGTCAGTGAGACTGAGTGAGTCAGTGAGTGAGAGTGAGTGAGTCAGTCAGTGAGTGAGAGTGAGTGGGATAGTCAGTCAGTGAGTGAGAGTGAGTGGGAGAGTCAATCAGTGAGTGAGAGAAAGTGGGAGAGTCTATCAGTGAGTCTGTCAGTGTGAGTGGGTCAGTCAGTGAGAGTGAGTGAGTCAGTGATTCAGTGAGAGAGAGTGGAAGAGTCTGTCAGTGAGAGTCTGTCAGTGAGACTGAGTGAGTCAGTGAGAGTGAGTCAGTCAGTCATTCAGTGAGAGAGAGTGGAAAAGTCTGTCAGTGAGAGTCTGTGAGTCAGTGTGAGTGAGACAGTGAGAGTGAATCAGTCAGTCAGTGAGAGAGATTCTGTCATTCAGTCAGAGAGAGTCTGTCAGTCAGTGAGAGTGAGTGTGTCAGTCAGTCTGTGAGAAAGAGTGGGAGAGTCTGTCAGTGAGAATGAGTCAGTCAGTGAGGGTCTGTCAGTTAGAGTGAATCAGTCAGTGAGAGTCTTCTCAGTGAGAGTGAGTGAGTTAGTCATTCAGTGAGAGAGTGGGAGAGTGAGTCATTGAGAGTATGTCAGTGAGAGTGAGTCATTGAGTCAGTCAGTCAGTGAGAGTGAGTCAGTCAGTCAGTCAGTCAGTGAATGTCTGTCAGTGAGAGTTTGTCAGCGAGAGGCTGTCAGTGAGAGTGAGTCAGACAGTCAGTGAGAGAGAGTGGGAGAGTCAGTCAGTGAGAGGGAGAGAGTCAGTGTTAATCTGTCAGTGAGAGTGAGTCAGTCAGTGGGAGTGAGTCAGTCAGTGAGTGAGAGTGAGTCAGTCAGTGACTCTGAGAGAGGGGGAGAGTCTGTCAGTGAGAGTCCGTCAGTGAGAGTGAGTCAGTCAGTCAGTTGGTGAGAGAGAGAGGTAAAATAATATAGTGAGAGAGTGAGTCAGTGAGAGTGAGTCAGTGAGAGTCTGTCAGTGAGAGTGAGTCAGTGAGAGACTGTCAGTTAAAGAGTGAATCAGTGAGAGAGTGAGTCTGTGAGAGAGTGAGTCAGTGAGAGAGTGAATCAGTGGGAGTCTGTCAGTGAGAGTCTGTCAGTGAGTCTGTCAGTGAGAGTGAGTCAGTCAGTGAGAGTGAGTCAATTACCCCTTACCGTAATAAGATACAATGAGACTGGTTATTAAATGGTAGAGAGTGTTTGATATGATCTATATGTTTCAAGCCGAACAGTAAAAATATATATGTTAATCAAAGAAAGAATAGAAAAGTTATATATTGTTCAACCTTTTAACAAAAAAAGAATATATTAAATAAAAAGAATATTTTTCTAGACCTTGTTCTATCTGTTTTGTATCCAGAAGTGTTCAACGGATGCATTGTTTTATATACGTATGCACGTAACCCAGTGTGGTCTGTTCAATTTTCTAAAACTAGTTACTGAGAGTGAGTCAGTTAGTCAGTGAGAGATAGTCTGTCAGTCAGTGAGAGTGAGTAAGTCAGTCTGTGAGAGAGAGTGAGAGAGAGTGGGAGAGACTGTCAGTGAGAGTGAGTCTATCAATCAGTGAAAGTGAGTGAGTGAGTCAGTGAGAGTCTATCAGTGAGAGTCTGTCACTGAAAGTGGAGAGAGGCAAAATGGCGCCGCTGCGCGGACGTGTGTGTGAGGAGCTCCTCTGCTGTGCAAATCGGCTCACCTTTCCTTGGAGCCTTAGGCTGTTGTCATCCACTCTTTGTCCATTAGTGAATTGCTGGCGGATGTGCGGTGTTCGTGTGTGTGGAGAAGGCACGAGAACCCGGCACCGGCGAAGAAACTGAGTCGGTCTATGACCTGTGGAACGCTGAACGCCGGACCAGGTGTGAGCAGGGGGCCGGCACTAATGGCTGTAATCGGGCGGTGCCACTTTGGACTGCTGTGGCGGAGAGCGTCATAGTGGGGAAAAGCTGGCTTCTGCTCCTGCGGAGAGTGCTCGGCATGCACTGAGCGGAGACACCTGTGAAACCACTTTCTGAAGGACTTGGAGTCTCCGTGTTTTAAAATAAACCGGAGGCAGATGTATCGGACGTGAGTGGGAATGAGTTGCTGCAAGTCGGAAACATTTGGAAGAATTGGTGATCTGATGAGCTTCTGAGGTGAGCGGCAAACATAGTGCAACATTATTGCAATTTGAGGTTGAACTGTGGAAAAAAGACATTGGTGAAAAAGCACCTGAGACTTTAATTGGATTTCTCGGCTTTGAACTGCTAACGCATCCAATAATTAATTTTGTAAAAGGATACACAGGTTGTCCAAGGGAAAAAAAATATATACGAGGATTGGGATATGGACTGTGTCTCCTGAGGGAAAAAAAAAATGAATTAGTTTGTTCATTTAACAGTAGTCTATTGTGTTCAACTATGCCACCCAAGGCGTCCCGTGGTGGGAAAACTAGAGCCGTGGGGGATGGGTCTGTTGGTACACGTGCCTCACTTGCAGCTAAAAATAAAGAAATACTGGGTGCGCAAGACTCCAAGAGTGGTGGTCAGAGTAAAGACACAACATCAAGGCACCCCAAGATACCCCAAATGTTTCAACTTGCAAGCGGGCTTCTGAAAGGCAATATTGTGGTTTCTAAGCCTAAAGTAGAGTTTGAGGACGATGTAAGTGGTACGGGTGGCGGTACGGACCAGGACATACCTGAACTTGAGAGGCTGACTACTCCTGAGGCAATAGGTGAGATCGCAGCAGTGTCAAATGCTACAACGGCAATGGAGGTTGGTGATGGCGATGGCGCTGCTAGCGCGGAGGAAATTTTACGAGACGCCGAGTAGCAAGGATGGTGAATTCTATTCATTATCTGAACAGTCTGAAGGGTCAGATTTGGAAGAAGTGTCACTTCCAGAAGATGGTGATGGGGAAAGTATTCCAACTATGACAGAGGGTGGTCTTTGGGAGAATACCCCATCTACAGAAGATATTTCAGGTCAAGCCTCTACTATACGAAGGAAGGACAGGGGAGACAGCCCTGATTTAACTACCGCTACTATGGAGACGGAATGGGATCTTTCTGCAGGCACGCAGTTACTGGAGCAGCTAGATCTTTCAGATCAAGCCAGTGGAGGGGCTAGTGGAGGGGTGGAAGCGGTCGAAGCAGCAGATCACAGTCAAATGCCTAGCTCAGTTTCATTGGAGGAGATCTATCTATCCATTAATGATCATCGGCTAGAGGCTCGAGCGGAACATTTAAAGACACATACTGCTTGTAGAAAACTACAAAACACCGTTCGACGTCTGGTAAAAACTTGTAACGACTTTACAGATCGAATGACAGAGGCTGAGGCAAGGTTGTCAACTTTAGAAGATCAGATGGTTTCACAGTCTGCTGATGTTGTTGAAATTAAGACACATCAAGATGGTGTGCAGGACAAGCTTGTTGAACTTGAAAATCGCCTCCGCCGTAATAATTTACGTGTTCTTGGTGTTCCGGAAGGTCTTGAGGGGCAGGATGTGTGTAAATGTATTCTTGAATTATTTACGGAAGCGTTTCCTGAAGTCACTGAGTGGAATTGGAGTCATGAGATACAACGGGCTCATAGATTTCCATTTAAACAGCGAGCACCAAGAAGTGGACAAACAAATCCACAGCAGCCACGTGCTTTTTTGATATCTTTGAACAATTTTCTTGCAAGACAGGTATTATATGATAAGGCGAGACCTGATAAGAAGAGAACTGGGAAACGCATACAGTTTTTTGTTCGACCAGACTTTTGCCATTCTACTGTTGAGAAACGCTGGAAATTACGACAGCTGATTGTACCCTTGCAAGCAAAAGGCCTACAAGTGTTTTTTATTACAACCTGCAACTTTAAAAATTGTTAACAAAGGCCAGAGCCATTTCTTTACATCCGAAGCTGCCGTGAAAGAATATATGCTTACTCTTTCTTGATGTATCAAGCTGGAATATCTTTTTGCTGTATATATTGTATACTTCTTTATTAGTATTTTTTCGATTTGTCTTAAATTTTTGTTGTTTTTCCAGGAGATTACTTGCTAGCATTGAGATTTGAGATAAAGATTGACATATATAGTTTTGGTGAGCCGAACAGCATGGGAACAACTCACCAAGCATCACAAGGGCTATTTGCCCTATTGCCTTAGTTAAGGGGGGGGTTTCACTTTCGGTGGTTGGGAGGGTTTGGGGTGGTCATGGCGGGGTGAGGTAAGGTGCAATGGGGGAAGTGTGGGTAAGTGGGGTGTACTGGGGAGTGTGGTGGAAAATGTTAAAATGTCAGTTCATAGCAGATATCTTAAATATGCTGGAGCGAAGTTAAACGTTTGTTTGCTTATAAATGACCTGCAAAATACCTGCTTTGATGGCGGCTAGCAAAGTGCGAATTTGTTCTTTTAATGTTTGCGGTCTTATTAATGTTTTGAAACGTAAACGGGTTGCTAATGAATTACGTTTGATTAACCCAGGCATTCTTTGTTTACAGAAAACTCATGTTCCCGGTTCTACTATAAGGTTTTATTAGAACTGGGTTTTTCTATACTAGCGGTGTCTAATCAATCTACTATGAATCGGGGAGTAGCTGTAATGGGCAGTCGTGCTGTAGTTGGCATGGGTAGGATACGGGTGGACAATTTGGGATGATGGGCGATTAGCGAGTGTATTATAGGGGGTACCAATGCTACAATATGTACAGTATATGGGTCTAATGTTGACGAGGCAGAAATTTTTGAGTTTCTTAATGTGGAACTAGCACAGTGGCCAACACCGTTGATACTACTTGGTGATTTTATTATACACGGGGATATCCATACATGGGGATCTCAACCACAGGGTTATCAGGGCCGGAAGCCGAAAGTGTATCAGGCATTATATCAGTTGATATCTCAACATGGATTAGTTGATGGGTGGTCTAAGCTAAATCCGGGTAACCCAGGGTACACTTTCTTTTCTTTTCCCCATGCAAAATTTGTGAGGCTAGATTATATTTTTGTAGCCCGATCATTTATCGTTGGCGCAAAAACACAAGTGATGCCTCGGATCATAGCCCAGTAGTTTTAGACGTGATCTGCCTGCAGCCAATACGTGCAGTATGTACATTCACATTTAACAAAAAACTTATGTCTGATGAGGAGTATATAACTCATATTAAACATTGGGCGGTGCAATTTCTAGAATATAATAGAGGTACTGCTAGTCAACCGATGGTGTGGGACTCCTTTAAAGCAGGCGTTCGGGGAGAAACATGGAGCTATGGGTGGGTTAAACAAAAAGAAAGGAAAGCTATTGTTAGAACTGGGGGTCTCTAGTTGGCAGAGGTAGGTACCAATGTCCAAATAGGGACCCTTGCTTCTAGTCAGGACGAGGAGATAACCCTCTTAGATAACCCCTGCTCGCCCTCAAGGTAGCTTGGCCTGAGCAGTCTAGGCTAACCGGAGGCAATGCGTTAAGTATTTGTACCAACACTCACAGTAACACAGTGAAAACACCACAAACTGATTCCACAACAGTTTAGGAAAATAAAGATATTTATTCTAAACTACACAAGACCAAAAACGTCAAAAATCCAACATACACAATGCAAGG
Organism: Lissotriton vulgaris; assembly: GCF_964263255.1. Lineage (NCBI taxonomy): Eukaryota > Metazoa > Chordata > Amphibia > Caudata > Salamandridae > Lissotriton > Lissotriton vulgaris. The sequence goes on along the minus strand of NC_141691.1, from coordinate 1,497,996,838 downwards.
TTACGGTTTCAAATGAGTTCTTTCAGGTTGTAATCAAAGTTCTTTAAGTTGCGATCAAATAATCCACAGATGCGTGAAAAGTTCACAGTTGCGTCACGCTGACTCACAGTACCTTTTTGAAGCTACAAAGTTCCACAAGCAGGAAGCTGGTGCGGTGGAAACAAGCGATGCGTTACTCCTGAGACCCTGGGGAGGCGATGCGACAGCCCCGCTGCAGCAGCGGGCGTGCGGCGACGAATCCGGTCTGTAAGGGGAGGAAGGCAGCTTGCGTAGATTCCGGTGCGTAGGTTCCGTGGGAAGTCTGTTCTCGCAAGGGCACGATGCGATGATCTCGTAGGGGCTGCGACGATCTCCGGGGCGACGATGCGCGGTCCAGCGGTGACCCTCTCTCTCGCAGCTCCTCGATGTGATGTTTCTGCAACGATGTTCGCAGCGACGTGATGCGGTCCGCAAGCAAGCGGTGCGGCGATCTCACCCAGGCGACAGGCTCTGCGACGACACTCGCAGCGATGTTCGGTTCTCCCGCACCGGTCTGGTGCATCCCGCAAACGAAGGGTGCGACGGCTCTGGCAGCGATGTCAGGCGCTGCGCCGATCTCGACCTTCGTAGCGGCGGGAAACTTCTCGCGCTGTCGGGGATGCGCTCCGCAAGCAAGCGATGCGACACTTTTCAGCTTCACAAGTTTCTCAGCTTAGTCTCAAGCTTCCCAGCTCAGGTTCAACTTCTAGAGGCTCCACAACTGGATCAAGCACTCTTAAGAAGGACAGAACTCCCTCAGCAGAGTTCAGGGAGACTGGGGGTGAAGTCCTTTTGTTCCTGGGACTTCGGAAACAGGGAGCCAGCTCTTCTCAGGCCCTTGGAGATTCCTTCAAGACAGGGGACACAGCTCACAGCAAAGTCCTTCCCCTCTCCTTGGCAGCAAAGCAACAGCAGGTCAGTCCAGCAGAGCAACAGCGGGACAGTCTTCCTTCTTCAGAGTCAGCTTTCTCCTTGGCAGAGGTTCCTTCTTGATTTCCAGGATGATCTAATTTTCTGTTGTCAGGGGTCCTGTACTTATACCCCTAAAGTCTTTGTTCTTTCCGTGCATGTGGGCCCTGAGCCCGGTCTGAACCAGTTCTGGGTGGATCCTGAGCACTTTGTTTTGCTGGCTGCATCTTTCCTTTCAGAGTGAGGGGCAGAGTCCTCAGCCGCCCAGCAGGAGGTGGAGCCAGCATTGTGGTAGGCAGGCACAGCCCTATTCAGCCCAGGTGCTAACTCCGCCCACCACTCAGGTAGCAATTGCTCCACTCAGCCTAGTGCTGACTCATCCAGCCTCTGGGGCATTCCCCAGCCCCTGTCACTCACAAACCAGACAGTCAATACACAAACAGTCTCAGGCGCACAGAAGGGTCAGACAAGAGAACAGCCACTTTCTAAAAGTGCTGTTCTCAAACACAGGATCTAAAAACCACCTTTCCTAAAAGATGCGTTATTAAATTCTGAGTTCAGGGATACTAGATACTTATGTCCTATCTTGTTCCTATGGGAAGAAATGCTGTTAACCACTGTAGCCAGCATCCCCCATGTTATCCTATGGAGCAAGATAGCCTTACAATAGTGAAAAACGAAAATGGCTGTAATTCACTACCAGAGCATGTCACCTGCACTAGTACATGCTCTACCTTTCACATACACTGCACCCTGCCCAGGGGGGTACCTTGGGCCTTCCATAGGGGTGACTGATGTGCACGAAAAGGGAAGGGTTAGGCCTGGTCAGCGGGGACGCGGACCAGGAGGACGTGGCAGTTCTAAACTGCCCGTAGGCGCTGCAGTGGCAGGCCCGAGACACCATTTTAGAGCTACTCCTGTGGGTGGCACAATCAGTGCTGCAGGCCCACGAGCAGCATTTGTCATCACCAGCCCTGGCACACCCAGTGCACTTTACGAGGGACTTCATGGTGATACAAATATGCCAAACATGTATATCCAATCTGAATAACAATTTACATAAGGAGCACTTACACTCTGGCACTGATCAGCAGTGGCAGAGTGTCCAAAGCATCTAAACCAGCAAAAACGAATCCAGCACAGCATCGAAAAATACAGGAGGCAGAGGCAAAAAGATAGGGGTAATCACGCCAAAAGATGTCAGGTCTAACACGTGTCCCCTCCAGCTGAAAGTGGGGAGAACTACCCACCCTCTTGGGAGTTCTCTTCACTAAGGCGGAAAAACCTGGACAGACCATCAGCGTTGGCGTGTTCTGTACCAGGGCGGTGCTCCACCGTAAAGTCCATTCCCTGTAGGGAGATGGACCACCTCAACAGTTTTGGATTTTCACCCCTCATGTGCATTAGCCACCTGAGAGGCCTGTGGTCGGTCTGAACACGAAAGTGAGTCCCAAACAGGTAGGGCCTCAACTTTTTCAGAGCCCAGACCACAGCAAAAGCCTCCCTTTCAATCGCACTCCACTTCTGTTCCCTGGGGAGTAGCCTCCGACTAATGAAAGCTACTGGCTGGTCTCCATTCTCCTCAGTGGCTTGTGAGAGTACTGCTCCCACACCATGCTCTGAAGCGTCCGTCTGAACTATGAACTCACTGGAAAAGTCAGGTGCCTTGAGCACCGGTGCTGTGCACATCGCAGTCTTCAGGGCCTCAAAAGCAGTTTGGCAGGCGTCAGTCCAGTCAACTCTTTTGGGCAACTTCTTGGAAGTGAGTTCTGTCAAGGGGGCGACAATGGTGCCATATCCCTTGACAAACCGTCTGTAATACCCGGTGAGTCCTAAAAAGGCTCTCACCTCTGTCTGGGTCTTGGGGGGCTCCCAAGCCAGAATGGTATCGATCTTTGCCTGTAGGGGCGCCACCTGGCCGCTCCCCACCTGGTGTCCCAAATACACCACAGATCCCTGCCCTATCTGGCACTTACTGGCCTTGATAGTGAGGCCTGCCTTCTGCAGAGCCTTCAACACTTCGCAGAGGTGTTGCAAGTGTTCTTCCCACGTGGAGCTGAACACCGCAATGTCATCCAGGTATGCGGCGCTGAATTCCTCCAGCCCGGACAGTACCTGGTTAACCAGTCTCTGGAACGTGGCAGGGGCATTCTTCAACCCAAAGGGCATGACACGGAACTGGAAGTGCCCCTCTGGCGTTGAAAATGCTGACCTCTCTTTGGCCCCGTCAGTTAAGGCAATCTGCCAGTACCCCGAAGTCAAATCAAACGTACTGAGGTACTTGGCAGCTCCCAACCGATCCACGAGCTCATCAGCTCTGGGGATAGGGTGTGCGTCAGTCTTCGTGACCGCATTGAGCCCACGGTAGTCCACGCAAAACCGGAGTTCTGGCGGGCCACCGGGGGTAGCAGCTTTCTTGGGGACCAAGACCACTGGGCTAGCCCAGGGGCTGCTGGAGGGCTCAATCACCCCTAGCGCCAACATCTTGGAAACCTCTTCCTTGATGCTGGCCCTGACCTTGTCGGCTACCCTGTAAAACTTTTGTTTTACCGGCAGACTGTCTCCAGTGTCCACATCATGGACGCACCAGGTGGTGACCCCTGGGGTCAGGGAGAACAGAGAGGAGAACTGACCCAACACTTGGCGACAGTCATTCTGCTGTTCTGGGGTCAGGGTGGGCGAGAGGACCACACCATCCACTGACCCATCGTGCTCCTTAACTGACAGGAGGTCAGGGAGAGGATCGCTATCCTCTTCCATCCCTGCATCTGTAGCCATGAGCATGGTTACTTCAGACCTCTCAAAGTGTGGTTTGAGGCGGTTTACGTGCAGAACTCTCAGGGGCTGCCTGGGAGTCTTCAGGTTAACCAGGTAGGTTACCTCGCTCTTCCATTCCACCACCTCGTATGGCCCAGACCACTTGTCTTGGAGCGCGCAAGGCTCCACTGGTGCCATCACCCACACTTTCTGCCCAGGTTGAAACTCGACCAGAGTGGTATTCTGGTCGTACCATCTTTTCATTTCTTCCTGGCTTGCTTCCAGGTTCGCCTGAGCGAGCTTCCTGAAGCGTTGTGTCTGGTTGCGGATGGCCAGCACATAGCTGAACACATCCTGGGGGGTTTTCCCACGGGACTTTTCCCAACCCTCCTTCACCAGCGAGAGAGGTCCTCTGACAGGGTGGCCATACAGGAGTTCGAAGGGACTGAACCCTAAGGACTTCTGAGGCACCTCCCTGTAGGCAAACAAAAGGCATGGTAACAAGACGTCCCACTTACGTCTCATGGGCTCCGCTAGGCCCATAATCATACCTTTCAGGGTCCGGTTGAACCTTTCAACCAGCCCGTTTCCTTGAGGGTGGTAAGGAGTGGTGAACTTATAAGTTACCCCACACTCCTCCCACAGAGACTTCATATACCTAGAGATGAAGTTGGTACCCCGGTCGGAGACCACCTCTCTGGGGAACCCCACACGGGAAAAGATCCCCATCAATGCACGGCCCACCACGGGTGCTGTGATTGTCCTGAGAGGGACTGCTTCCGGGTACCGGGTGGCGTGGTCCACCAAGACCAGGATGAACCTGTTGCATAAGGCTGTCTTGGGGTCCAGGGGCCCTACGATATCTATGCCCACCCGCTCGAAAGGGGTGCTCACCACTGGGAAGGTTTGAAGGGGGGCCTTCAACTTCATTCCAGTCTTGCCACTAGCTTGACAGGTTTGGCAAGATCTGCAAAAGGAACCGACGTGCTTCCTCATCTGGGGCCAGTGGAAGTGGGTGACAAGCCGGTTCAGGGTCTTGTCTTGCCCCAGATGTCCTGCGAGAGGCACGTCATGAGCCAGACCCATTAGGAAGTTTCTGAAGCGCTCGGGTACCACCAGCACACGGGCTGCACCGGGCTCAGCAAACTTAGGCTCGCTATAGAGTAGGTCACCTTCCCAGTAGACATAGTGATCTTTGACTGCTCCACCTGCTGCCTGATCTACAGCCTGTTGCCGCAGACCAACGAGGGAAGGGCATTCTTTCTGCGCCTGGCAGAACTCCTCCCTGGAGGGACCACCTTCTTGCTGCCAATGGGTCAGCTCAGGTAGGTCTCCCAGTTCGGCCACCTGTTCCCCTGTAGGTTCCAGGGCATCCCCCTCAGGTTCTGCTTCCTCCTGGACCGTGGGAACGGCTGGGGCTGGTTTCCCACGCCCTCTGCCTCTTCCTCTCTTGGCAGGTCTCTGGGCCACTGTTTCAGGCTCCAGTTCTGCTGATTCACCCTTACTGGCTGCCATAGCACGCGTGGTCACGCAGATCCACGCAGGCAGACCCAACATCTCCAAGTGAGTTCGGTGTTCTATGTCCTTCCATGGAGAACTCTCCAGGTCGTTGCCTAACAGACAGTCCACAGGCACGGCATCGCTGACAACTACCTCCAAAAGACCAGAGACTCCTCCCCATTCAAAGGAAACCTTCGCTAACTTGCAGAGGCGCACTGAGCTGTCAGCGGCCACTACAGGGCGGAGTACGCCAGGGAAGATTTGCTCGTCAGACACCCACTGACACCTCACGGATGTCACACTGGCTCCGGTGTCTCTCAGTGCTTCAACCTCCCTCCCATTGATGGTCACCTTCTGCCCATATTTCTTAGTGTTAGAGGGCAGTAAGGTTTCCGGGACCATCTCTCGGTCTCCTAGCGAGACAAGGGTCATGACCGCTAGCTCTCCCCAATCACTAGAAACCAAATCCCCACCCAAAGCTACACTAGCTAACGCTGGGGCGGGAGCACCAGTGGGTGCGGCCTTCTTCTTGGGACATTTCGGAGCAATATGGCCCACCTCGTTGCAGTGATAGCAGGTAGGGGGACCCTGGTTATTTCTCTTGTCCCGCCTACCCTTAGAGGGCCATGGCTGTTTAGGCTTGGGGGTTTGGGAATCCTTTTCCGGGGAACTACTTTGGGGCCCTTGCGAGAACTCCTTTTGGTTTCCCTTGTCCCCCCCACTCTTCTGCTGGGGACCCTGCCCACCTTTGGCTGTGGTACCCACAATTCCTTTGTGGACCCTGGTACTGGTCCAGCGGTCCGCCTCCTTAGCAAGCTCAATGGGGTCGGTCAGCTTGCTGTCTAAAAGATGCTGGCGCAGCTCTGGAACACAAAGACTACTCAAGTGCTCCCAACTGATTAAATGCAACAACCCCTTCAAATCAGTTACTTTACTGCCCTTCATCCAACCGTCCAGTGCACGCGAGTACCCATTCACACACTCCATCCAAGTCTCAGACTCTTTCTTCTTGGAGTTTCTAAACTGCAGTCTGTACTGCTCTGGAGTAAGGCCATACCTGAGACATAAGGCCTCCTTCATATTGGGGTAGGTCATGGCACCTGTCAATTCTAAAGGCTCTAGAGCACTCCTTCCAGACGCCTCAAAATGTTTCCACAGGCCCGCCCCCCAATACTTGTCAGGCACATCATTCATCTTCAATGCAATTTCATACGAAGTGAACCAGGCATAAATATCCTCACTCCTATGGTAATTCTGTACCAGGTCTTTGGGAATATATACTTTACCCCCATGCACTGGCTGCGCGCTGCCACCATTAGAACTGGCATCCACCTCCTTGTTTTTCAGATCCAGCTCTTTCAGTCTCAACTCGTGAGCCAAAAGCAATTTCTTCTCCTCTAAGGCGCGGGCATTCTTGCTCTCCTCCGCCGCCTTCTCTACTTCCAATTGCTTCATCTTCATTTTCATGACCTCCAGGTCATATTCTCTTATTCTTTGATTTTCCTGTAACTCTTCCGGGGTGAGGCCCCTACTGGAGTGGTTGCTGCCAGCTCCTGAGCCTACTCTGCCCACTGGCAGGTCTTTGCCTTGAAAAGCACTTTCTACATCCACAACATAATTTCCTTCCTGTGCTTCCCAATAGGTTTTCAAGATTTTCTGCAGCTCCTCCTTCCTGTAGGCGCTCTTTATGGGGCACTCAAACTGCTGGCAGAAGTACCTAAGATGCTTTACTGGGTAGGAGTACAGATCTTCAATCGAGAATTCCAAATCTATCTCTGCCTCCTCACTGGGCGCCTTCCCATTTAGAGACATGATGCTTTCCGAAGAGTTACTCAATAATAGAACTCAAAAACCAATAGTATGCGGTGGGGTAATGGTCTGCACTCACTAGTGATGTACACCAATTACTGTGGGTCAAGTACAAATACAAGTTCAAATCCCACCGCCTGACCACCAATGTTAGAACTGGGGGTCTCTAGTTGGCAGAGGTAGGTACCAATGTCCAAATAGGGACCCTTGCTTCTAGTCAGGACGAGGAGATAACCCTCTTAGATAACCCCTGCTCGCCCTCAAGGTAGCTTGGCCTGAGCAGTCTAGGCTAACCGGAGGCAATGCGTTAAGTATTTGTACCAACACTCACAGTAACACAGTGAAAACACCACAAACTGATTCCACAACAGTTTAGGAAAATAAAGATATTTATTCTAAACTACACAAGACCAAAAACGTCAAAAATCCAACATACACAATGCAAGGTTACGGTTTCAAATGAGTTCTTTCAGGTTGTAATCAAAGTTCTTTAAGTTGCGATCAAATAATCCACAGATGCGTGAAAAGTTCACAGTTGCGTCACGCTGACTCACAGTACCTTTTTGAAGCAACAAAGTTCCACAAGCAGGAAGCTGGTGCGGTGGAAACAAGCGATGCGTTACTCCTGAGACCCTGGGGAGGCGATGCGACAGCCCCGCTGCAGCAGCGGGCGTGCGGCGACGAATCCGGTCTGTAAGGGGAGGAAGGCAGCTTGCGTAGATTCCGGTGCATAGGTTCCGTGGGAAGTCTGTTCTCGCAAGGGCACGATGCGATGATCTCGTAGGGGCTGCGACGATCTCCGGGGCGACGATGCGCGGTCCAGCGGTGACCCTCTCTCTCGCAGCTCCTCGATGTGATGTTTCTGCGACGATGTTCGCAGCGACGTGATGCGGTCCGCAAGCAAGCGGTGCGGCGATCTCACCCAGGCGACAGGCTCTGCGACGACACCGGTCTGGTGCGTCCCGCAAACGAAGGGTGCGATGGCTCCGGCAGCGATGTCAGGTGCTGCGCCGATCTCGACCTTCGTAGCGGCGGGAAACTTCTCGCACTGTCGGGGATGCGCTCCGCAAGCGAGCGATGCGACACTTTTCAGCTTCACAAGTTTCTCAGCTTAGTCTCAAGCTTCCCAGCTCAGGTTCAACTTCTAGAGGCCCCACAACTGGATCAAGCACTCTTAAGAAGGACAGAACTCCCTCAGCAGAGTTCAGGGAGACTGGGGGTGAAGTCCTTTTGTTCCTGGGACTTCGGAAACAGGGAGCCAGCTCTTCTCAGGCCCTTGGAGATTCCTTCAAGACAGGGGACACAGCTCACAGCAAAGTCCTTCCCCTCTCCTTGGCAGCAAAGCAACAGCAGGTCAGTCCAGCAGAGCAACAGCGGGACAGTCTTCCTCCTTCAGAGTCAGCTTTCTCCTTGGCTGAGGTTCCTTCTTGATTTCCAGGATGATCTAATTTTCTGTTGTCAGGGGTCCTGTACTTATACCCCTAAAGTCTTTGTTCTTTCCGTGCATGTGGACCCTGAGCCCGGTCTGAACCAGTTCTGGGTGGATCCTGAGCACTTTGTTTTGCTGGCTGCATCTTTCCTTTCAGAGTGAGGGGCAGAGTCCTCAGCCGCCCAGCAGGAGGTGGAGCCAGCATTGTGGTAGGCAGGCACAGCCCTATTCAGCCCAGGTGCTAACTCCGCCCACCACTCAGGTAGCAATTGCTCCATTCAGCCTAGTGCTGACTCATCCAGCCTCTGGGGCATTCCCCAGCCCCTGTCACTCACAAACCAGACAGTCAATACACAAACAGTCTCAGGCGCACAGAAGGGTCAGACAAGAGAACAGCCACTTTCTAAAAGTGCTGTTCTCAAACACAGGATCTAAAAACCACCTTTCCTAAAAAATGTGTTATTAAATTCTGAGTTCAGGGATACTAGATACTTATGTCCTATCTTGTTCCTATGGGAAGAAATGCCGTTAACCACTGTAGCCAGCATCCCCCATGTTATCCTACGGAGCAAGATAGCCTTACAATAGTGAAAAACGAAAATGGCTGTAATTCACTACCAGAGCATGTCACCTGCACTAGTACATGCTCTACCTTTCACATACACTGCACCCTGCCCAGGGGGGTACCTTGGGCCTTCCATAGGGGTGACTGATGTGCACGAAAAGGGAAGGGTTAGGCCTGGTCAGCGGGGACGCGGACCAGGAGGACGTGGCAGTTCTAAACTGCCCGTAGGCGCTGCAGTGGCAGGCCCGAGACACCATTTTAGAGCTACTCCTGTGGGTGGCACAATCATCGCTGCAGGCCCACGAGCAGCATTTGTCATCACCGGCCCTGGCACACCCAGTGCACTTTACGAGGGACTTCATGGTGATACAAATATGCCAAACATGTATATCCAATCAGAATAACAATTTACATAAGGAGCACTTACACTCTGGCACTGATCAGCAGTGGCAGAGTGTCCAAAGCATCTAAACCAGCAAAAACGAATCCAGCACAGCATCGAAAAATACAGGAGGCAGAGGCAAAAAGATAGGGGTAATCACGCCAAAAGATGTCAGGTCTAACAGCTATGATAGCTGGGATTGTTGAGGATTTAAGAGTGGCAGAGTGTGAGCTTATGCTGATAATTCAATCTAATGATGACTCTCAAGCTGCTCAAACTAAGGTAGCTAGTTTGAAAGTGAGGATTAACGGAATTTGGAGCCAAGATATTGCTGCCCAGAATAATACTCATAAAGCTGAAATATATGAATATGGAGAGGCAGTGGGCAGATGCCTGGCTCAAAGAATGCGTGGCAAGCAGGTGTTCCAACATATTGATATGCTGGAGAATGACAGAGGAGAATTGGTAGAAACTATGGATGGCATTATGGAGGTCTTTCGTATATACTATAAGGGATTATATACTCAAGAGGATATTGGGCAAGATCAAATAGATATCTTTCTTCAAGATTTTAACTTTATTAAAATCGCTTCCCCCGAGAGGGAATTGTTAGAGGCTCCAATTACGATGCAAGAACTGCAGCTTGCAGTTGACCAGTTAGCACTAGGAAAGGCATTGGGTCCGGACAAACTGTCTTTAGAGGTCTATCGATTATTATTTTGTGTTATTAAGGAGGATATGCTCGCTACATTTATTATGGCTCAACGGGGGAACCCACCGGCATCATGGGACGAAGCCAACATAGTTGTCTTTAAAAAGAAATACAAGCCCTCCTCACTGCCGGGATCATATTGGCCTATATCATTAATTAATGCCGATGCAAAAAATGTATTCTAAAATATTGGCTACTCAGATGGTGCGAGTTATTTCAATTTTGGTGTCCCGGCATCAACATGGGTTTCTCCCAGGGAGAAGCACGGTAAATCATCTCCATCGGGTAATAGCGTTAATAGACTATGCAACCGCACTTCAAAAGAATATTGGAATTATATTTTTGGATGCGGAAAAAGCATTTGATTGTGTTACGTGTGTTTTTTCATGGGCCATTATGCGCAAAATGGGGTTTGGTCCATTATTTTTACAGGCAGTACAAACCATGTATAGGAATCTTTGGGCCAAAATATGTACAATGGGATATGAATCATCATTTGTTTATATTACCCGGGGAACGAGACAGGGCTGTCCGTGCTCCCCGTTGCTTTTCGCAATTTACATAGAGCCATTAATACAACTATTGGAGTCCACTAATCTAATACAATCAATGCTGGTGGGCGAACATGAAGTGCGTGTTCTTGCTTATGCCGACGATATTGCGGTAGTGACTTCGGATCCGGAGCCTGCATTAAGGGAGGTGGAACGGCTGACTCAAGAATTTGGACAGGTGGCTGGGTATAAACTAAATATCGCTAAAACCCAAGAAATCTGTACGACTGGTCTGTGTTTAAGTGAAACACGAGTAACAAAAGAGGCTAAATATTTAGGGATTAAAATTAGATTGTCCATTCAGGAGATAGTGGATGTAACTTGGAGGGATATATTAAGGGCGGTTAAAAGCCAGCTTGATAAGTTAGAATGCCTACACCTTTCGATGGTTGGACGCCGAAACATGCTTAAGATGTGTATCCTCCCTAAAGTGCTATACTATTTCCGGACGGTACCTTTGGAATTGTCAAAGGCACAATTAACACAACTTCAAAGTATTTCAGATAGGTTTATTTGGGGTGGGCGTAAACCACGCCGGGCTTCAAAATACATGATGTTACTATTGATACATGGTGGATGGGAGGTCCAAAATTTTATTTTATATTATTTGGTATGCCTTATACAAAATGCGCGATATATTGTGATTGGTGGGGCCACACGGTATTTTGAGACACCGAATATCTACCAGATGATATTGGGAAATCAGACGTGTGAAGCGTTGTTGAAATTCTATGAGCCAAGCTACTACAAACGCACCAGATTTAAAATCATGACCGCAGCATATAAGGTGTGGAAGTGGTTGCGGAAGATTTTGGTTGCCGAACGGATTAATTTTTATACACCTCTTGACTCCAGGGCTATATTGCCCATGATATTCTGGGATACAAAGATGCGAATATGGCGTGAAAAAGGGATCGGCCGTCTAGGCGATTTCTTTAAGGATGGTACATTGGTTTCATTTATTGAGTTGAAGGAAACATACGCAATTGTTAAGAATGATTTTTTTAAATATTTACAATTACGGGACTTTTTATATAAACAATGTCGACTTCAGCATATTGTTAAGATTGAAATTATTGAAGCTCTCTTAAAAGGGGCTAAGATCGGGGCTTTGTATGAAATTTTAGTGTCGAAACAACCGGACGATATTGAAATACAGGATTTGAAATGGCAAAATCAAAGGGTTAGCTCGGCTTCTTTTTTGCAAGCATCGATTGAGATGGAGACAGAAGTAGTTCTGTCTGCAAATTTACTTACTCAACATTACAAAACAGTGTTTAATTTGTACCGTACCCCGGCTAAAATGATGAAATGGGGGGACGTCTACGATGGAAAATGTTTTAGATGTCAAATGGATGAGGCAGACATTGTTCATGTATTTTTTGATTGTAATGCAGTCCTCCAGTTTTCTGTACGTATTGAGGAATTTCTGTTTGAAGAAACAAAGGTGCAATGGCATATTAGCCGTGAATTGCTGCTTTTTGGGGATGGTAATGATATGCCTAGAAAACAGAATTCTTACTCCTATCGTTATTTGATTTTTATGGCAATGGCGGTAGCCAGGTTATGTATTGCTACAATGTGGCTGAAACCAGAAGCACCTGCATTTGAAATGTGGGGAGCTAAGTTTTATAATGTGTTCCATCTAGAATTTAACCTATAATCCATCAAATCTGTTAAAAAAAAACAACTAGGGTTGAAGATATGGCAACCAATGCTCCAACATTTTGAAGTTTCACTTTGAAAATTTGGTTTATGAAATATGTACTGCTATGAACTGAATAATAAAGAAATTAAAAAAAAGAGAGTGAGTGAGTTAGTCAGTCAGTGAGAGAGTGGGAAAGTCAGTCATTGAGAGTATGTCAGTGAGAGTGAGTCAGTGAGTCAGTGAGTCAGTCAGTCAGTAAGAGTGAGTCAGTCAGTCAGTCAGTGAGAGTCAGTCAGTGGGAGAGTGAGTATCTGTCAGTGAGTGTTTGTCAGTGAGAGGCTGTCAGTGAGAGTGAGTCAGTGAGAGTTAGTCAGTGAGAGTGAGTGGGTCAGTCAGTGAAACTGAGTGAGTCAGTCAGTCAGTGAGAGTGAGTGAGTCAGTCAGTCAGACAGTGAGAGTGAGTGGGAGAGTCAGTCAGTCAGTGAGAGAGAGTGGGAGAGTCTGTCAGTGAGAGTGAGTCAGACAGTCAGTGAGAGAGAGTGGGAGAATCAGTCACTGAGAGGGGGAGAGTCAGTGTTATTTTGTCAGTGAGAGTGAGTCAGTGAGAGTGAGTCAGTCAGTGAGAGTGAGTCAGTCAGTGACTGAGAGAGAGTGGGAGAGTCTGTCAGTGAGAGTGAGTGAGTCAGTCAGTCAGTGAGAGAAAGCAGGAAAATAATTTAGTGAGAGAGTCAGTCAGTGAGAGTCTGTCAGTGAGTGAGTCAGTGAGGGTTAATCAGTGAGAGTGAGTCAGAGAGAGTGAGTCAGGGAGAGTGAGTATGTGAGAGACTGAGTCAGCGAGAGTCATTCAGTGAGAGTCTGTCAGTGAGAGTATGTCAATGAGAGTGAGTCAGTGAGAGTGAGTCAGAGAGAGTGAGTGGGTTAGTGAGAGATTGAGGCAGTGAGTCAGTGAGAGTCTGTGACTGAGAGTCTGTCATTGAGAGTCTGTCAGTAAGAGTGAGTCAGTCAGTGAAAGTCTGTCAGTGAGAGGCTGTAAGTGAGAGTGAGTCAGTGAAGCGAGTGGGAGAGTCTGTTGGTGTGAGCTTGTCAGTCAGTGATAGAGAATGGGAGAGAGTGGGAGAGTCTGTCAGTGAGAGGGAGTCTGTCAGTTACTGAGAGTGAGTCAGTCAGTCAGTGAGAGAGAGTCTGTCAGTCAGTGAGAGAGAGTCAGTCAGTCAGTGAGAGAGAGTGAGAGAGAGCGGGAGAGTCTGTCAGTGAGAGTGAGTCTGTCAGTCAGTGAGAGTGAGTGAGTCAGTCAGTGAGAGTGAGTGAGTAATTCAGTCAGTGAAGCAACTCCATATACATTTGTATTAGCTAATGTCCCAAAGCTTCCTCCCGGTGCCCACAAACATTGGTCTTCACTAGAAAATAAGGCTTTGCATTTGCTGAACGTTAGATCAAGGGTGGGGAACGCATTATTCAGATAATTCAAAATTATCCAAAGAAGTCCCTGGGTTGGTAGATCCCGAAAGGTGCTTATGGGAGACTGTGTGGTTATAAGCTTTAGATCCCCACACCTGGTTCAGACAATTCTGGACAGAGTAGGACTGGTCATTTAACCAAGGATGATATCAACATACTCCTACTGGGGTTTATCTACCAGCCTCGTGATGAACATGCACAAGGTAGGGGAGTATTGATGGATCCAAACTTTGAACAGGGGACTTATAATTACGCGGTCCCTATATGTAATAGGTTTGAAGCTCTTTCCACACTGGAAGAAATAGATTGACTTGGACACAATCTAAGTAGTACTAGTCCAGACACATACCTATCTAAGGAACAGTGTGTGCTTGACTGTGTAATAGACACCCATAATAATGAAGTACCCATTTTAATAACAACATCTAATACCAGGAGTGATAGAACTATGAGTGATAACATGGTGGGAGAGGTAGGGTACAGTGAACCTTCACAAATAAGTATCTCGTTAGGTGATGGGGACCTAGGTTGTAGTAGACCTATTGCGTGTAAAGCAAAAAAGCCATATTTTGTCCTTGACCTAAAACTAGTTTCTTGGAATATAGCAGGGCTGTGTTAAAAAATACCCTCTGTGGACAGGTCTACCTTCATTGAAGGCCATGACATGATGGCCTTCCAGGAAACCTGAGCCTTGGACCAAGTCTATCAACAGGGTTTTATATATTTTTCAAAAACTGCACAAGAAGTGCAGAGGGGAAGACCCATGAGGGGCCACACAACATGGGTGAGGCAGTCATACCAGTATAGGGTGGACGAAATGCACATTGAGGGCAGGGACATACTTATAATTAGAATGAAGATGGCAGAAGTCCCTGACTTGTTGCTCATTAATGATTTTTTTATTTAGAAAATTTTTAGTGACCCTTTGCAGTGCAAAATCATATAACAAGCATGTCAGTATCGAGCAACACCCACACATCCCCATCCCCCCGCCCTCCCCTCCCGCCACCTGGACCAGGACACAGTTTCTTGTTTCTGATAGTTCATCCAGATCTCTCCCCTGAGCCCAGTTCCTTCATCCATTTCCTGTCAGCGGAGACCAGGAACCGAGGCCTCCTTGCCACATCACAGACCTCCATCCAGTCCATGGTATCGACGCCATTTGCCCCACACCCTACCAAACTTCTTTGGGCACCCTCTCGCCTTATATGTGACTCTTTCAGCCGCCTTGTATACGTCCATACCCCTCCTCCACTCTTCCAGCTGTGGTATGTCAGGTGCCCCCCATTTCCAGGCCACGTCTCCCTTGGCCACCACTAATGCAAGCACCAGGAAAATCCACAATGGGTGAGCAAAATCCACATAATTCGTCGTTTCCACAAGTACAAGTTTAAGGTCTAAAGGTATGGCAATCTCCAGAACCTCCCCCAGCTCTGACAGGACCTCCCCCAATAGGTTTGGATTTTTAAGCAGGACCATATAGTGTGATAGAAGTCCCCCTGTCATGGTCACAGCGCAAACAGCATGGATCAAACACTCTCCTCATTTTATGCAGTCGCACTCTATCAAAATAAGTTCTATGAAGGATCCTAAACTGGATCAGCCTTAGGCGTGATTTAATCACCACTTCCCTCGGATGCATCAGAACCATACCCCAATCCACCTCATCCATGTCCCCCACCTATACTCCAGGAGTGCCTCCATCAAAGCCCCCTCCATGCATGTCGCAATTGCATATATTTAAAATATTGGGAGTGGTGGAGCCCATATTCCTGTCGCAGCGAGGGAAAGGATTGTAGCACCCCCTTCTTTATCATATCGCCTAGAGTCGATATGCCAATGGCATCCCAGCCTTGGAACCCTCTCAACTTCCTTCAACCAGGCGCATTTCCACAGTGGGGTTTGTTTTGTCGGTTTGCGTTCCCATCCTATTGTCTTTGTCACCCTTGTCCATACCTCCAGTGTGATTCTAGTAGCAGAAAGCAGTCTGGCCCTCCCCTTGCCTCCGTACAAATAATGTATACATGCACAGTCACCCATGATGTGCCGTTCCAGCGCATAGGTGGGGTGGGTGGCCGGGGCATGTATCCACTCATTGATGGGGGCCAGGTGTTCTGCCCAATAGTAGGCCTCTATGTCGGGCAAAGAGATACCCCCATCATATTGGTGTCTCTGCAAGGTCGATAGCGCTTCCCTGGGTTGCTTCCCCAGCCATAGAAAAGACCTCAGTTCTGCATGAATGTCCGGGAAGACCCGGCACTGCAGGGGGAAATATTCATTTTGGAAGGCATATAAGAATCTTGGGAATGAAATCACCTTAAACATCGCTGCCAAGCCCATTATCGTAAGGGGGAGCAATTTCCATCTGGCCGCGTCCTCCGTGAAGTTATGTATTACTCGGTTAACATTCCTTTCATAGGAAAGGGTACTGTCATCCCCAGGTATGTAAATCCCTCTCTGGTCGTTTGCAGCCTCGCTGGCAGCGTGGGCCACACTTCCCCCTCTTGGGGATCATAGAGAGTTCCGGAACCCCTTGATACCCTCATTCTGTTGGTCCGCGCATGCCATTACTTCTATGGAGAGGGCGAACAACAGGGGAGACAGGGGGCATCCCTGACTTGTACCCCAATGTATAGGGAAGTCCCCGGACAGTGTCCCATTGACCCAAACTCTCGCTCTGGGATCAGTATAAAGCAAGCTGATTTACTGTCTGTATTTGGGTCCAAAACGAATCGTTCTAGTACCCCCTCAAGAAAAGGCCAGTGGACAGCTTCAAACGCCTTTTCGGCGTCAAGGGAGAGGAACCAATGTGGAACCTTTCTAGTACGTACCTCCATTAACCAATTATGAGTCCTCCTTAGATTGTATCTGGTCACTCTTTCAGGGAGGAACCCCGTTTGGTCGAGGTGCACCAGTCGCGGAATTACCTGTCTCAGGCGGAGAGCCAATATCGTTGCATAGAGCTTCGCCTCCACATTTAGGAGGGAAATCGGGCAATAAGACGAACAGTCATCGGGTGACTTACCCTGCTTAAAGATCGGAATGATCGTGGCTTGTCTGAGGTCCAGTGGGAACTTCCACTCCGCCTTGGCATCCACAAAGAGGCTCAGTAAGTGACGGGTCAGGAGGTCTGCCGTTTTTTTTTTAAGAATTCCGCCGGGAAGCCATTAGGGCCAGGGGCCTTCCTTGGTCAGAGCCCAACCATGGCCTCCCTAATTTCATCCTCCGTTATATCCGCCTCCAGGTCCTGTTGGTCTGCCTCCTCAAGTATCGGTAGGTTGATGTCCGCCATATATTGCAATGCGTCCTCCTTTGTCCCTAAGTCCTGTGCGTCATAGAAGGCCTCATAGTACCCTACAAAGGTTTCTGCTATCCTTACATCTGTTCGTGCCCATCCCCCCGTCCATCTCTCACCTTTTCTACCCATCTCTCATCTCTCCCCTTCTTACTAAGCCATCTTAATAACCTCCCGTATTTGTCCCCCACATCATAGAGGCAGTGCAGAGTCGCCAGGGCCTGTGTCTTCGCCTCTCCAGTCACCAGGTGCTTGTTTTGGGCTTGCACATCTGATAGACGTCTAAGCGTCCCCGGGTCTCTAGTGGTCTGGTGTTCATACTCTAAAGCCAGTATTTGGACTTCCATAGTCAGGACCTCAGCTTGGACTTTCCGCCTGTCCTCCGCTAGCCTATTTTGCCCCCTATCTCGGAGTACCGTTTTGAGTGCCTCCAACAGTACCACCCGGAAGGCCACTGAGCCATCATTGTCCGCCAGGTAAACCTTCACATCAGCTCGCAGGCCTCTCAAAATGTCTGCATTTTGCAGATCCCAAGCTGTTAACCTGAGTGTCGTGGGCCTCTACCTCCTCCCCCCTCCCACTGCTAACAACAGTGGTGATATGCCTTGTGCACAATAGTCTGCCGTGTCCGAGACCTGCAGTGCCTGTCTAGCCATAAATATATAGTCCAAGAGAGAATACACTTTATGTGCTCCAGAAAAGAAGGAGTACGCCCTAGTCTCAGGATGGAGCCATCTCCAAACATCAATCAGACCTAGTGTAGCCATCATTTTGGACAGCAGGGTGATGCTAGGGTGCCTATCTCGGTCTCCCGTCCTGGCCACCACTTGGTCCATCACGTCATTGAAGTCACCCCCTAGAATTTGATCCGTGTCTGTTGTGTTGAGGAGAATATCAGTGACTCCCCTGAGTGTACCCGCCTGTAATTTGGGTGGGGCATAAGCCGAAAGAAATGTGTATTCCTTCCTTCTCCAGTGTCCCCGCACTCCCACATATGTCCCCTGTGGGTCCGTCCAGGTCTGCGCTATTCTCATGGGTGGAGGTTTTTTAATCAGGATTGCGACCCCTCTCGAGCCCGACGTGAAACCTGTGTTTGCCAGAACTCTGTTATGTCCCCTAGCCAGGAAGGCACACTTGGTACCCTGCAGGTGTGTTTCCTGAAGAAGTTTGACATCTGCCCTTTATCTCTTTACATAATTGTTCACCAGCCCTCGCTTGATCTTACAGCCTAGGCGTAAACATTCCACGTCAGTACCTTAAGACCATCACGGGGCCTACTCTCCCTCCCAGGGCTTCCCATCATCGTATTGTGCATTGGGGCATAAGTGTAGCTAGTGTCCTGTACTGGGGGTCATCGGGTCGTGTGTGTGTGTGGTCAACATGACATGCTAAAACATTTCCCCCTCCCCCCACCCCTCGTCCATCCCCTTGAGAACACAATCAAGTCCCCCCATACATCCTCCCTCAACTGACAACAAAAGCAACTTCCCTCCTCACCCTCCACCCCACCTCCCTCCCCCTTTGATCCCAACTCCCACAGAGACATAGAATCTAGGACCGGCCGGCGGA
This sequence comes from Lissotriton vulgaris, assembly GCF_964263255.1. NCBI lineage: Eukaryota > Metazoa > Chordata > Amphibia > Caudata > Salamandridae > Lissotriton > Lissotriton vulgaris. The sequence continues at coordinate 1,497,978,236 of NC_141691.1, read as the reverse complement.
GAAGGTCTGTCGCCCTCCCCTGGAATCAACCCCTGCAAACCAACGTTAACAATCTATGTGTATAACATAAAGGACATTCCCATTAGAGCTACGTATACGTGTGCAATATTACTACGTAACCAACAATAGGTAGGGGGGGTTGGAAACAACTTGCGTGCTGGCCGGTTAAGCTGAAATCTCCATCACCCATTCTGTCCCAGTTCAAGAGTGTGAGTCCTGGGTATCGTTCTGCGAGCTCCCCGTCTGCTTGGCCTTGTCCTGTTCCATCTCGTGGATGGCCACTACTAGTGGATCTAGTGACAGAGCCCCCGATTCCTCATCTCCCGAAGAGTGACCGCCCAAATCTTCCTCCCCTTCAGAGCATGCCTTACTCTCCAGGCAGCGAAATCTCCAGTGACAGGGGTGGCCGAGATCCGCCGCTGTCTGCCCACCGCACTTTACGTGGGATATCGAGCCGGCTGACAGCGCTGGCTACTCCTCGTTACTCCCCGCCTCTGAGTTTTTGGCAGTCCCCATTGTGGCCCACTTGTAGACGGCACATTTGCCGCCTCTCGCCGCTCAACCTCCTCCCTCCGGAACATAGGGCGCTCCTCCAGCCACTGCCATGCATCTTCCGGATGAGTGAAAAAGTGCGTCTTCTCCTTAAATAACACTTTCAATTTCGCCAGGAAGAGCAGCATATATTGAATTTGCAGTTCTCTTAATTTGGCTTTCACAAGGTCAAAGGATCACCTCTGTTTTTGCACCTCCTGACTATAGTCCGGAAATATCATGATTTGGGTATTCTCCAGTCGGATCTCCCCCAGTTTTCTGGCTTCCAGCAGGAGCACGTCCGATCAGCAAAGTTCAGGAAGCGCGCGATGACAGGCCGCGACCTCGACCCCACCGGCGGTTTTGCTAGCAGCACACGATGCGCACGCTCAATCAGGAAACAATTAGTGAACCTCGCCATTGGGAAGGTCTTCTGTATCCATGAGTGCAGGAATGTCACCATGTTGGTCCCCTCGAGACCTTCTCTAAATCCCACAAAGCGGAGGTTGTTGCGGCGGGTCCTGTTTTCTGCGTCGTCCACCTTCCATTGTAGCTGGCGATGCGAGGCCTGAAGTTCCGCCATGTCTTTCTTGAGGGTAGTGATAAAGTCCTCCGCCTCGCCCACTCTCGTCTCAGCCATGGTCACCCTCTCCGTTAAGTTACTAAAGTCCTGCCTCAATAGTGTGACTTTTGAGCCGACTTCCCCGATCTTGACTTCTAGCGCTGCCCGGGATGCCTGTATATCATCTCTTGAGGCTTGCATGGCTCCCCTCAAACGCTCTGTGTCTGAGCGCGGACCTGGGGGGGCAGTCTCTGTGGGAATCTGGGTCGTGGCATACCGGTCCAGTGGCCCTAGCCGTGGCGCCAGCTTCTTTTTTACCCATTCTGGGCGCGCCTGAAAGTCCAGCCCTTGCGTCAATTTCCCTGGCCAGTCTGTTCCAATCCGCTTCCGGAGGGCCTACTCGCTATCGACAGGGCTGGCTCCTTTCGGTCAAGCCTTTCATGGCTCCCACACAGCGAGCTGTCTGTCCGGCCCGAGGCTCGTGCGTCCCCCAGAAGTTTCACCCCCCGCAGGTGTTGCCCGGCCAAAGGTGTGCCCAGCCGCTCCCCCACCTTGTGCAGGCTCCAACGCCGGTGTATTATTGTAGGCCCTTTTGCCATGACCGGGGGGGGGAGTGTGGTTTTCAGGGAAGGCCCCACAGTGCCACCTTTGCCGCCAACGTCGGTGCCTGTTGGGCGATTCCCCGCTGTCCAAGCCGCCTCCAACTGCGGTGTTGTCACTCCCGGGTCGGCAGCCTCACTGAAGCCCGCCGCGCCACTCTTTTCCCCGGTGCGGGTGTCGCCAGATGTCGGCGGGAGCCCCCTTGCCACAGGTCCGGGGCCCCCCAGTGGGCGTCTCTGCTGCCTCCCGCGGCCCCGCTCCTAGCCCCCTGCCTGGTGCTCTCGCTGGGCGCGGGTCAAGGCCGGCTCCTCTTGCCCTCTCTATCGCGGCCTACATCAGCAGGGCTCCTGGGCCGGGCTCCGGTGCTCCCCGCACTCCCAGCCACGCAGTGCCCCCGGGGCCCGCTCCTCCGCCTCACTCTCTCAGCGTGGGCACCACCGAGCGCTCAAGTCTGCCTGTGTCGTCTGGGTTACTGTTGGCCGCACAGCGCGGATACCGCCTCCTCTCCGGGTCCTCTGGTCTCACTCAGGCCCGGCCGCCATCTTGGGCCTGTCTGCTGGGCTCGCGCTGACTTTGGAACGGCAGAATTCCCAGAGTTTGCATCAGGGAGCTCCGGTTCCGTGCCCCAGGCAGTGTCCAGACCTTCAGCGACCTGTTGGTCGCGAAAACGGGACGTTTTGGGTGGGTAATCAATGTCGGATTTGGATCAGCTCACCGGAGCTGCGGAAATGTGCATCTTATCCGGCCATGTTGTTGGCTACGCCCCTTTTTGTTGCTCATTAATGTTTATGCTTGGACACGCAAAGGTTGGCACACAGGATGCTGCCACAAGCCATTGCCTGGGAAAGGACTAGAAAAGAGCTTGCCTCCTTTCAGCACGAGCCCACATGAATGGCAAAACACACAATGAGCCAATCTCGCCCAGTAGTCCGGGAAAGCGGTAAATATTCTATGCTAGAAACCCTGGCAGGCAAGAAGCCCATAGGAGCTCTGGTAATATAATAATATGTGCAAAGGGAAGGAACTTGGGGGCAGATTTATGAGTTCTGGCGCATCCCTGCAAATCATCAGGGATGCGCCAGAACTGATGCGTCACGCAATTCCCTCCTTGCGGCACCACGGATACGCCGCATTTACAATGCGGCGCAACATGGTGCAAGGAAGGGCAGATGCGTGACCCATCTTGTGGTGTACGGGCGGCGCATTGCTGGAGTAGAATTGCAAGTGCGACGCAACTCCTACAATGTACAGACGCCACCCATACATAACGTGGTGCGTCACTCCTTACGCCTGCTTCAAGCAGGCGTAAGGATTTGACCCATCAGCGTCGTAAAACTGACTCAGTGAAATCTTGTAGATTTCACTGCGTCAGTTTTACGGGGCTTTCCTACGAGGGAACGCCCACTCTGCGACAGAACGCCCACATGAAACCTGACGCAGGTTTCATGTGGCACAGGGCTTTACAACGTGACGTATCTGCCTAGATGTGTCACGTTGTAAATAGGTTGCAGGGATCAGCCACGTTTACGCGCATTTGCGTGACGCAACGGCGGCGTAAACGCGGCGCAAGTCCGACATAAATCTGCCCCTTGGCATCTGCATATTGTCGGGTAGATTTGGCATTCTTTCATTTATGTGGGGACTGCCAATTCCAGACAAGTGTGCAAAATAACATGCAGGCTTCAACACTATTCATTATATACAAGAAAGAGAACAGACACTGAAAGATAAATATTAAATAAATAACAGACACGGCAACAGTCATTAGCAGAGTGAATTCAAAATGGTCACATTACTTTTACAACAGTTTAACTGCAGAGCATTGGCCGCACGGTGGTGAAAGCGATCGCGCTAAGAAGCAGCAGCTGTTTTCAAGTACACTCGTGCTTGTGGCACCATCCACTTTGTGGGAGCGAGCAACAGCCAATTAGCATGCATGCTACTGCTCGCTCCTGCAAGGTGGATGCCACCACAAGCACGAAAGTGTTCTTCCAAAAACAGCAGAGCGACAGCTAAAGATCCTCCTATGCCTATCTGTGTAGGAGAGACCTAAAAATCACTGTACATGCAGTTCTGTTTTAACATCTTCCAGATTACGTCAAAGGCGACCAGGTGGCTCTCTGCTCCCATTGATGTGGGGAGGCCTACTGAACATTATGCACTCTAAACAGTAAAGAAAATCTTGCACATATGCTATTCTTTTGTCTGGCATACACCAGCCCCGAGAAAGAAATGGATTAAACCAATTTGCTGTAATATTGGAAATTCTTGGAAGCACTAAGAATTGTACCAAAAAAAGATATTCTGTTTAAAAGAAAAAAGGTAACGCCATATAGCCAGCTCTAGCTGCCTCCTGGCATGCCTATTGTAACCAATGTCATTACAGTGGACTTTAGAATTGCCCCTTGCTCATTCATCAATGATGTATTTGTTTATTTCAGCTCCCTGCTTCAGATCTAGTGAGTTACCTACCTATTCTTGTTATGTTCTACGGAGAGGACTATTTCTGTCAAATTATGTTATGATTTACTGTGTAGTGTTAGCCTTCCACTGGTGATGTCAGTACCTTCCATTGCTGTACACGAGACACTAAATTTTATCCAACTCCATACTTTAAAAGCGTTTTCCCTTTTTTGCGACCCTCTACACTTTTTAAAATAGATTTCCAATTTCTCCTGTCGATGCTTGACTACTCCAGTGCTGTCTCTTGCTATTAATAAAGTGAGCAGTCATTTTTTATTGGTTTTAAAACATTGCAAGAAAGCACCAAGAGTATCTTTTATCATGTAATGATTTTTTCTTGTCTTTTATGTGATGATCACGAATGGTGTAAGTGCATGCACTCCAGCCAACTTGTAATGGTGTCCCCTAAAACATAAGAAAAGCCATTACAAGATTACCGCCATGCATGTACCCATACGCACAATGGCCATTTTGTAATGATTTTTTTTCATAGACAATGACAATGCAAACAAAAAAAGACCCAGTGAAGGCGGTTTGCACTAACACCTTCCATGGACCTTGTAACAGTAGTTTTTCCAGTTTCTAATAATCTAATATTGGCTCCACTGCTGCATGATCTTGTTCATTGTTCTTTTTGTATTTGTCACCTTGAGTGGGACGGGGATGCCCAGACGTGGGAACCGTGCTCTCCATGCCACTGGAGTCAAGCTATCCTGGCTGATGAGGGGTGAAACCCTGAAATCGGTCCTAGGATGCTCGTTTCAAATCCAGGGAAGACCTGGCTTGACAGTTCGGGCTGGACTGTTCCCATTGAGCCAAGGGTCAAGACTGATTTGCATATGGCTGGGTTGAAACTGGAATGTCATGGAGAGAAAAAAAACGATGGGTATAGGCCCAGATCTCTGTCCTGGGGTGAATGTAGGACATTGTTCTGCATTCTGTCCATTCATTGTTCTTTTTGCATTTTTCACCCTGTGTGGGATGGGTGTGCCCAGACGGGGGTCCCGTGCTCTCCATGCCACTGGAGTCCAGCTATCGTGGCTGATGAGGGAGAAACCCCAAAACCGGGTCTCTCATAGCCTCCACTTCAGCCCAAATGATTTTAGTCCTCTGCCTATATTTATCCATGCTTGGGGGTACTCTCCACCCCCCATACCTACATTAGAAACCCATTTGGGCTAGCCACCAGCGGGGAACTCCTTGGTTCAGACAGCATTTCCCTTCTTGTGCCCTGGCTTGTTACAGTCAAAGCACTTTCTCACTTTTGAGAGGTCAAAGAGCCTACCACTCTTTCCCTGGTACCCCTTCCTTTGAATTTGGGCTGGCTCTGGGTCCCCCTCCTTGTTTAGTTTTTGGTAGCTCTTTGGAGGACTCCTTCTGTTTTTGACCTTCTTTCTCCGGGGCTTTTCCCTAGGGAAGACCTGTCCTCCCTTCTTTTGATCAACCCCCGTGCTTACTTGAAAGCCAGGTTCCTAGTTCCCTGGAATAGATAACTTAGAGTCCGCTAGGTACTGGTGTCATTTGTTGTGCATACAACGAGTCAAAATATGTTCTCTCATCAAGAAATTACACAACCCCTCATATGTGTCTACTTGGTTACCATCAATCCAGCCTCTTAGTTCTTTCTCTGAGAGATCCACTTAGTCCTCCAAAGACGTGTGTTCACTTTCTGGGTATCCCTGCATGTCAACTTTTACTGTTCTGTGTTCAGACCAAGGGGCATATTTACCAGCCCCTATAGCCATAGGAACAACACTGTTTGGATATTCCTGTAGCGATACAGGGTTCACCCTATTTATAAAGCAGTGTTAAGGCACTTAACATGGCTTAACGCTGCCTTGTAAATGAAGTCCCCTTTCATGCTATACTTAGCATGAACGGGGTGGGCAATGGATGTTGCGGTGGGCATTCTGCCACAACACCCATCGATTTTGATGCTGCCCCATATTTACAAGGGTGGTGTAAATATGGGGCAGATCAAAAAGTAAGACAAAAAAAACCTGGTCTTAACGTGGCGCAACAAGGACAAATGCTTTATTGCTCCTCTTTTTTGCTGTTTCTATGTGAGCTGCAGTGTGCAAAACATATCGAAACAGCAAAACACCATGATTGATCGTTTATGTGCAGGAAGGTTTCCCTTCCTGCACAGAAAAAATCATTTAAAAAACAATGAGTTGCAACTTCTATGTGTGATGCACAAATCAGCACACATAGAATTTACAAATTACCATTTAATATTGTTTATGTGCTTGAAGGGACACCTTCCTGCACTTAAACAATCACTCTCCCAACGCAGGCACCGTTGCACTATTGTGTTGGTGCTAAACAGCTGTAATTAGCGCCAGCGCATGGGGAAAGACAGGGCTGCAGCCTACCGTTGTAAATACGGTGCAGCCCTGCATTTTAGAAGTGGCGGAGCGTGGCGTTAAGCCAAAAATGCTAACACTGCACTCCATAACTTCTTTGTAAATATACCACCAAATTTCTCAACTAAGCATTGCCTCATGTGAGAGTAGGATTTTGCCTTACCCCGCTCACAGCGACTGGAATCATTTACCACAAGTGTGAACCCCAATGCTTGGGGCAGACCTCCCCCATCTCAAGGGCACTCTCAAATGCTGTGAGCCATTTGTCAGACATCTCCCTCTGTGTACCCGCGCACTATTCCCTTGGGGAGCTTGGGTTAGACCTACCCCCCGGGACACCTCCATCTCTTCATCGTTATCACTGCTGCCATTTCTTCTGTCACTGTCTTCCCTCTTTTCTCAGCTAGGATCAACTCCCTTTCTCATAGGGCTAGCACCCTTAAAGGGCTCACAGGGAGCCCTGCACTGGGCAGCTCATCCTCCCCCATCCACAAGAAGCATGAACAAGGTACTAGAGGAAAGGGAAAGGGCATTATCATCCACCGTCGTCATCAGTTTCTGGATCTGGTGTTTCCCAGGCCTTAAGGGACCTAACCAATGCTGCCTTCCTAATCTTGTTAGTAGCAGGTAGGCCTTACAAAGAACCCTAAGCTCAGCCACTCTGAGTTTAGTCAGTTTAATCAAATCCAGCTCCATTTTATCCCTATTTTTGTTTCATGGCAGCTACCAGTCAGACTTAAAACAACTTTAGAAAAATCAAACAGTGGATAAAAAAATCAGTTTAGTCCAAATCTTAAAAATCCAACAGTCAAAGGCTTTGATCCAAGGCAATTTAGAGGATTTTTAAAGATCTCACTGACCCAATTATAAGGTGTAATTTAGGTTTAAAGCATTTCATTGAGACATTACCAAAAATAAGAAACAGTTGTCGCAGAGGATTAGTGCTATTGCACAGCTATTCAGAAGCGCATTTGGTGCGCAAAGTCTCTTCTAACTAAATGCCCATCCGGGCTCGTCGCTTGATGCGCATACAGCGACAATAACACACAAACAAACAACCCCCCCTCCAACTCCCCCCGCTCCCACCCCTCCTGTCTCCCCCCTTCCCACCCCCGTCCAGTGCTTAGTTCGCCCCCCTGCTTCACCCCCCCTTCGCCGCCTTCCCTTCTCGGTTAGTCCCAATCTAAGTCTCATCAATCAGCTGAATCTGCAGGTGATGTTAATCTCAAAAGTCGGAGATACCTTTGACATGTGAGTTCCTTAAATTCCGTAACCAGTAGTGAGTGAAACGGTTGCCACAGGTCGTTAAACTGCTCCACCTCACCTGCCACTGTGAGCGACAACTTCTTCATGCCCAGGACATGCCATAATCTATGCAGACAGCCCGTGATGGAGGGGAGTGTGGTGGTGCGCCAGTGTATGAGGATGTTTTGAACCGCCGAGCCCAGCGCTATTGCAATAGGCCTGCCCCTGTGGGACTTTAGGGGGTACATCAACCGGTTGGGTAAACCCAACAGTACATACTCAGGGAAGCGTGGCAGCTCAACGTCAAAGTGTGTGTCGATCTCGTCCAAGACCTCCTTCCAATAGGGGTGCAGCAGAGGGCAATCCCACCGCACATGTGTAAGTGTGCCTCTCTGTCCACAAGCCCGCCAGCATGTATCCTCAATACCACGATTCATTTCATGCAGTCTTTCAGGGGTGTAGTACCAGTAGGTAGTCACCTTAGTAAACATTTAAGTCCTGTGTGGTATGCGGAATGTCGTGCCCAATATGAAATCTGGTCCCACTCTGTGTGACTCAATGTCCTTCCCAATTCCCGTTCCCAACGTTCCCTGCCCGGGTTACAAAGGTGAGAGGAAGGAGGCTGCAAAAATTTGTAGAGGTCTGAGATTAGTTTCGCATCTGAGGTGTGAGTCACAAGCCATTTCTCATAAGGTAGAAGCCTCCTGTCCGCTGATTCACGCACCTGCGGTTGCAGCGCCCAGTGTCGCACCTGTAAATAACGCATTCTCTCTGTTTCGGGTAGTTGATAGTCTTGCCTGAAAGCCTGAAATGGAATGACACCATTTGGAGTATACATATGGAACAGCGTCCTGCACCCCGCAGTATGCCAGTGCTTAAAGGCCCTCCGTTCCATCCCAGGGGTGAAGTCCGGGTTCTGGACCAGTGGTGTAAACGGCGAGGGGGACGTGGTGAGATCATGAACAAGACTAGTGGCATCCCACACCCTTATCGGGACTCGCGTGATGAAGCACGCGTACAGATTGGGGGGCGGTATGCCCTGCGCAGGAAGGGCACCTCCTGTAGGCACCGGCCCGCTACTGCCTGGTCTTGGAAAAGCCAGTGTTTATCCGACTCCCATCTGCTCCACTCCACAAGATATCGCAGTTGTGCCGCCTGAAAATACTTGTATAAATCCAGTATACCCAGACCCCCTGCCTCAGGGGCTAGCGTGGATAGAGCCCTCTTCAGCCTAGGTTTGCGGCCCTGCCAGATGAAACGTGCAAGGTCCACTTGTGTCTGCTGAATCCACCCCTGGGGGGTTGGAGCGGTAGAGCCTGGAACAAATATAGAACCTGTGGTAAGATCGTCATCTTAACCGCGGCTATCCTGCAGAGCCAAGATAGTGTGCCTTTGTTCCAGCGCCCCAGTTCCTCCTTAATTTTCTTTCCCAAGGTTGCATAGTTGGAGGTTACCATAGCGGGCAAGGTGGGTGCCAATAGGATGCCCAAATAAGGCACCAGGTCTGATGACCAGTGCATGGGGAAGAGGTTCTGGAGTTCGGTTCTCGTGGCGGCGGTCAGTGACACATCAAGCGCTGCCGACTTCCCCATATTCATTTTGAATCCCGCCACCGTCGAGAAAGCCTCTAGCTCTGCAATACATGCTGGGAGCACCCTCCCTGGTGCAGCTAGTGTCAGTATATCGTCATCCGCGTAGAGGCTAATCGTGTGGGTATACCTCCCCATCTTTACTCCTTTCGCGTTCGGGTTCTGGCATATCCTTTGTGCAAGAGGCTCCATATATAAAGCAAAAAGCAGCGGGGATAATGGGCACCCCTGCCTGGAGCCCATCTCTCTTGCAAACCTCTGCCAGAAGCAGCCATTCACCCGCACCACCGCAGATGGAAACCTGTAGCAATTGAATACTAGGGTGCGGAATTTCTCCCCTATTCCCACCTTCGCCAGGACCTGCTCTAAATAAGGCCAATGTACCCGGTCGAACGCTTTCTCCGCGTCTACGGCTAACAGCATTCTCTCTCCGGGAATCCGGGAGGCTTTCTCTAGGATGTGAACCACTCTTTTGGTGTTGTCCACCGTCTGCTTCCCGGGGTCTGGGTCTATCAGTCCTGGCAGATGAAGTGCTAGCCGGGCCGCGATGATCCCAGTGTACAGCTTGAGATCAATATTCAGGAGAGAGATCGGTCTGTACGAGCTGCAATGAGTCCGGTCCTTCCCTGGTTTGGGGATGACCGACACGGTTGCCTGGAGTAAATCAGGTGGGATAGCTCCAGGAGCGGAGAATGCATGGAAAAGCCGGGTGAGGATAGGCGCCAGCGTGGAGCAGAACGTCTTATAGAAGAGTGACGTATAGCCGTCGCGGCCCGGAGCCTTTCCATGTTTAAGTTTAGAGATGGCTGTAATCACCTCTTCAACCAGAATGTCCCTTTCCAAGTACTCCGCTTGCTCCGGAGCGAGGGAAGGGAGGGCGACCGAGTCCAGATAGTTTGCCTCCGTATGTGCCGACGGGGGTTCACTGGCGTATAGTTCTGCGTAGTATTGACGGAAAGCCTCCGCTATCTGGCTGTCCTCCGTAACTGTCTCTCCATCGGTGACCGAGAGCTCCTTCACTAAGTGCCGTTGATGCGCCACTCTGAGTTTGTTAGCCAGAAGCCGGCCGCATCTGTCTCCCCCGTGTAATATGCATGTTTCAAACATAACGCCGCATACTCCGCTCTGTCCGTATCCAAGGACGACAGGAGTTTCCTCGCTGCCTTGAGTTGCCTCCAGATTCTAGGGGCTCCCGTACGCTGATGTACCTGCTCCAGCTCGCGTACCTTGTGCTTGAGTTCGTCCCGTTTAAGTTACCGTTCTCTGTTCTCTACTGATGATATTGCTATGAATTCCACTCTGAGCACTGCCTTTAAGGCTGCCCACTGCGTCGCTAATGAAGTGTCAGTATTATCATTGTGAGTCTGATAGTCGCGGACCGAATCCGTAATGTGCTTCACTACTGTTTTTTTATGCAATAGAATATCCCTGAGGCGCCAAACCCCGCGTGAAGAGGACACCGGCGGTAAGCAGAGGGTGCCCGTGACGGGCGCGTGGTCTGATAAGGAGAGAACACCCATTTCAGAGGCCGTAGCTAGGTGACAGACAGGCCCTGTGACCAAGAGGTGGTCCAATCTCGCATAGGTCCTATGTGCATGCGAGTAATATGAGTAGTCTCTGTCGGTGGGGTGGAGGCAGCGCCAGAGATCGTGAAGATCCAGGTCCTCCAATTGGGATTTACCCACTTGTGAAATCTCCCCTGTCTGTGGGTACCTCTGCACTGATCTGTCTAAAGAAGAGTCGAAGACCATTTTCAGGTCTCCTCCTATGATAATGTGCCTATCTGGGGTGGCTGTAATAACCTCTAAGGCCGAGCTAAAAAATCGCTCTTGATGCTCGTTGGGGCTGTATATCGACCCAATGGTAAACACTAGACCTCCCGACTTAACCCTGTACACTAGAAGTCTCCTTTTCTGTTCTGCAAATTTATGTAAAACCGCCCCTTTAAATGTTCGGGACAGTAGGATTGTCACCCCGGCTGTCTTGGTAGTGTTGGAGGAAAAAAATTGAAGTTGGAAATTAGTGAGATCGCATCCTATGGCAATCACGGGCTAGCAAGTGGGTCTCTTGTAAGAGACAGATATCTGCTTGTGTGCCTTCCAGCAGGGACAGTACTGCCCTCCTCTTGACTGGATTGTTCAACCCCTTCACATTAAGGGTTACTACCTTAAGAGCTGTCATAGGTGCAGGGGCAACTGTAGCGCAAGCATTGAATCGGAACCCAGGTAGGACGGCTCTGAGATAAGTAGTGTGCTGGAGCCCTGTCAGGGAAGAGTAAATGCATCATAAGCACTGGACGGTCCTCACCCTTCCCCCCCAAATCCCCCTGAACTTCCCCTGAACCGCCCTTCCCTGTCCTCCCCCCCCTCCCCCACTCTTCAACCAACAACCCCCTCCTGCAAACAACCAGCCCCCTCCAACCCCCTCCCCTCTTCCCCCCCGGTACTCCCCTGGAGCCCCAACAACCTTTAGTCCCAGTCATGTCCCAAGTGGACAAGTCTGTGGTGAATTACCTGTGTGGACGTCCGGCCACTGTCTCCTCCCCACGGCACCCCCCATGACCCCAAACCTGCAATATCAGTAAGGCTGTGATGTTCTCCCCCCGGAGTGTTACTATGCTGTCAACGCGACATCACCATTGGAAGTCATGTCTCTGGCCACTTCGGACACGGCGTTTGCCATGCTGGCTCTAATGGTGGGTGAGTCTGGTCTCAGAGGGGTGGTAGGGGCTCGCCTCCTCGACACTCTCTGCCAGCCGTCTCTAGGGCCACGCCTTTGACATGGCGTAGCTGCATCTTCCTCCTCTGCGGTGATCCACAGAACCTCGCATGTCTCCTGCAGTGATCGTAGTTGGTGCATCGTGCCATTCCACTTAAAGATAAGGCGGAAGGGTTGGCCCCAGGTATAGGACGTTTCGTGCTCTCTCAAAATATCGGTCACTATCTTGAATGCTTTGCGCTTCAGAAGGGAGAAAGCGGACAAGTCCTGGTATAGAACAACAGAATGGCCGCGGAAAGTGAAGGATTGCTTCTTTCATGCCTCCGCCAAGATGCGCTCTTTCAATGGGAAGTCTGGGAGAAATGCCAACATGTCTGGTGGTGGTGCCAACGCACGCCTCGGTGGTCCCACTCTGTGCGCCCTATCAATCCAGATGGGAAACTCCGCTGGTTCCCCCAAGATCTCCCTGAACAGATCCTGTAGGTAACCGGCCACATCTGTGCCCTCTTCTGTAGATGGAACGCCACGGACCCGAATGTTATTTCATCAAGACCTATTTTCAAGGTCCTCGTTGTGTGTTTGGAGATCCCGTTGCTTGTCCCGTAGGCGTAACACCTCCTGTTGCAGCTGTGCGATTTCATCATCAAGTCGGTGGTTCGTGCTCTCCACGGTGGCCACCAGCTCCCCCAGGCTGTTCACTTCTCTGCGTACTTCTCGCACCTCTCCCGCTACTTCCTGCTTCAGTGTTTGAAAATCGTCCCTGAGGGTGCTACAGAGGGATTCCAGGAAGAACCTAGTGACCGGCGGCTCTCCTCCGTTCATGTTCTGCGATCCTCCGGCGGAGCTCGGTGACGGTTGCCCCCTGTCTCCTCTTTGCTGGGTCCTGTTGAGCATCTCTTGGAGTGTGCGGTCACCTTTCTTGCTACCCCTTTTGCCTTCCATCGTGGTGTGGATGTGGGCTAGATCCCTAGTTCCACCTATTCCGCTACTTTAGGTTCTTCAGACGTCTCCTGTGATCTACTGGGGAAGCCCCGCCAGATGCCACTGAACCTGCCTCTCACTGTGGCCCCCAGACTGCTAGGGACGAAGGCCCCCAGTCGACCGCCTCAAGACCGCCGGCGGGATGCCTCGTTAGCAGGCAGGTAGTCCATCGCCACCAGGTGCCGGCCCTTCACTGTGCCACCAAGAGACGCGGTCCACGGGGGCTCCAGCCTCAACTCTCAGTATTGGAGACTTGTCTCTAGTCCTGTAGAATACCAGCGTCTCCCCGCAGGGTGATGGCTCCGTGAGTGGCCAAGTCTGGTCCGCTCCGCTGTCCATCTGCGGTGGCCCTTCTGTTCGGCCTCACCGCGATCTCAGGTCTCGCCGGCTTGTCGGTATTTCAGGCTGTGCTTGGGAGCTCCGCAGGTCCCACCAGTCGGGCATGTGTCGTCGGATTCTCCAACCCCCACAACACACTAACAATGAGGGTCCCCCTTTTGCTGCGTCATCAGCAATCAGTGTGTGTCAGGGCATCCACTCCGGGCAAGGGCGCAGGGGTCGTCTTCCACTCCTTTGCAGCTTCCATACATCCGCTTAGTAGGGCAATTCCTCCAATGATCAGTTCCCGCCTGCCCTGCTCTGGAGACCCCCCACCGGGGGTCCCGCCGTGAGGCCACAGCCGCGACCTCGAGATCTGCCGCTCCGCTCGCCTTCACTGCTGGGCCCCACCGGTCTCTGGACGCTGCCGACACCGCCGGGCCCCCCGCCCTGTTGTGAGCCCCTCGGGCAGGCGGGCACGCTCCGCTTCGAGGAGCCTCCGTCAGAGGCCTTGCAGGTAGGCCGCAGCCGCGACCCAAGGTGCTGCCGTTCTGCCCGTTGTCTTAGCTGGGCCCTGTTAGTCACTGGTTGTGGTCGATGCTGCGAGGCCCACCGGCCCGTCCCGACACCTCCCGAACAGGCAGGCAACTGGAGGCCTCTCGGGGCATTTCTCTCTGCGGCTACTCCGGCACAGCCGCTTTCCGGCGCCCCCGGTGTAGCAGTCGCCGGCCGGCCAGCGTAGGTTAGTCCTCACCTCCGGAGCCCTCCAGGCCACATAGGATCCCCTCCGTACCTTCTTTCGTCTCTTGGTCTGGGGGGGGCTCCGGAGGTGGTTCAGCTTTCAGGACCGGGGGCTGAACTCCGGGCTTTGTCTCCTTCGGCTTCAGCTCGCCCCTGGCAAGTGTCCGGTCTGCTAGGCCGCAGCCGCGGCCTCAATTATTGCTCTGCAGCGTCCCCTCCGGCACGGAACCACTCGTCGGACCGCAAGCCTCACCCCTGGTAGCCCCGGCGCCGCAGAGTCCTTCTCTCCTCTGCGAGCCACACTGGGCCGGGGGTTAGCGCGGTGCGCAGTCGGCCGCGGCACCTTCTTCTGTTTCCCGGAGGTCGGCCTTCGCCACCCTTGTCTCCCGGGCCCGACCTCCATCGCCGTTCGGCAGGCCTCTCCGGGACCGCTCCGAGGCCAGTCCCCTCGCCAAAGTCGCTGTTCCAGGCTCCACCACCTCTCCCGGCGCTGCTGAATGCCAGCAGGGGGAGAAAAAGCTATTTTCCAAGGCCTGGGCCTAGTCGGATCGGGGAGCCGCGAGGAGAAGCGTCCTCTCACTCCGCCATCTTGGCCACGCCCCCCCTTGTAAGGTGTAATTTAAACAAACATCCATACCCACACTGCTGGGCACCAAATGTTGGAAGGTGGTTTATAGGGAGTAGTAGGTAGGCTCCTAAAACCAGCAACAGGGCCACGAACACGGCAAAGGGTCCTAAATAGGGCCACTGTAAATTAGTCCCTCTCTCAATCCTTGGTAGCTGTCACTGAGCAATAAGGTTTAACTTAGGAGATGGCCATGGGAAGCATTTTAAAACACCAAGACAGTCAAGAAGTAAGACACAGCACACAATAATCCCACACTACTCTATAAAAGTAGGACTTATTTTTATCTCTAAAATTACACCCACACCATGAAAATCTAATGTAGCAAACCAGAGATATACATTTTTAAATAATAAACACTTTCTAGTGCTTAGAAACAAACAGTGACACTTCTGAACATCTGGTCATACTTGACCCTGAAAAGGTCAAAGTTTGAGGCTGACTGCAATGGTGCCCTGCTTTGATACCCCTGGCTGTAGGCCTTGGTCAAAATGTTACCTTCTTGAGCTTTTTCCCCAGTGGGCCCTCACTGCTTTCCACTAGTTCAGATTTGGTGAGGCTTCGCAGGCTTGACTTTCAGAGGACTGCCGGTCAAGTGGAACTTCTTTAGGTGAGGTGTTATGTCGGTCTGTTTGGGGAAGTTGTGCATGAGTCTGGCTCTGAGTTCTGTATGGTCTGCAGTCTCCTCAGGAGGTTGATGGTGATTCCTACATAGAGTGAGTTGCTGGAGCCTAGCCAGCTGGTGACTAGGGCTTGAGTGATGGATTCTGCAGGGTTGACAGTGAGCCATTTGAAGATTTTCCAGAGCATGCAAAGAGTGAGTAAGCAGGGGTGAGACTGCGTTGATTAGGCTTTTCATGTGAGCTTGCGGTCCAGGACAATTCCATGGTTGCGGGCAAGGGCTTTTGGAGTGGCTGAGGTTCCTAGTTTGGTAGGCTACCAGGAGTCGCTTCATGGGGGGGTGTTGTTCCTGAAGTAAGTGAGAGTGAGTGTGAGAGTCAGTCAGTGAGAGTGATAGGGATAGTCAGTCAGTGAGTGAGAGAGAGTAATAGAGTCTGTCAGTAAGAGAGGGGGAGAATCAGTGAGAGTCTGTCAGTGAGAGAGAGACAGCCAGTCAGTGAGAATGAGTCAGTCAATGACTGAGTCAGTCAGTGAGAGAGAGTGGGAGAGTCAGTCAGTGAGAGAGGGGGAGAGTCAGTGAGAGTCTGTCAATGAGAGTGAGTCAGTCAGTCAGTGAGAGCAAGTGAGTCAGTGAGTGAGAGTGAGTGAGTGAGTCAGACAGTGAGTGAGAGTGAGTCAGGCAATCAGTGAGTGAGAGAGAGAGGGAGAGTCAGTCAGTAAGTGAGAGAGAGAGTGGAAGAGTCAGTCAGTGACAGTCTATCAGTGAGATTCTAACAGTGAGAGTGAGTGAGTCAGTCAGTCATTGAGAGAGTGTGGGAGAGTAAGTTAGTAAGAGAGTCAGTCAGTGAGATTCTGTCAATGAGAGTGAGTCAGTGAGCATCTGTCAGTGAGAGTGAGTGAGTGAGTCAGTCAGTGAGAGAGAGTGGGAGAGTCAGTTAGTGAGAGAGTCAGTCAGTGAGAGTCTGTCAGTGAGAGTGAGTCACTGAGAGTCCGTCAGTGAGAGTGAATGAGTCAGTCTGTCAGTGAATCGCTTGGACATGCAAAGGTTGGCACACAGGATGCTGCCACAAGCCATTGCCTGGGAAAGGACTAGAAAAGAGCTTGCCTCCTTTCAGCACGAGCCCACATGAATGGCAAAACACACTATGAGCTAATCTCGCCCAGTAGTTCGGGAAAGCGGTAAATATTCTGTGCTAGAGACCCTGGCAGGCAAGAAGCCCATGCTCTGTCTTTCAGTTTAGCTGCTGTAAACCTTAGCTCTCTAATACATAGCAGGACCTCTGTTAATATAATAATATGTGCAAAGGGAAGGAACTTGGTATCTGCATATTGTCGGGTAGATTTGGCATTCTTTCATTTATTTAGGAACCGCCAATTCCAGACAAGTGTGCAAAATAACATGCAGGCTTTGACACCATTCATTATAAACAAGAAAGAGAACAGACACTGAAAGATAAATATTAAATAAATAACAGACACAGCAACAGTCATGAGCAGAGTGAATTCAAAATGGTCACATTACTTTTGCAACAGTTTAACTGCAGAGCATTGGCAGCACGGTGGTGAAAGTGATCGCGCTAAGACACAGCAGCTGTTTTCAAGCACACTCGTGCTTGTGGCACCATCCACTTTGAGGGAGCGAGCAACAGCCAATTAGCATGCACGCTGCTGCTCGCTCCTGCAAGGTGGATGCCACCACAAGCACGAATATGTGCTTCCAAAAACAGCAGAGCGACAGCCAAAGATCCTCATATGCCTATCTGTGTAGGAGAGACCTAAAGATCACTGTACATCAGGGTCGGATTGGGATCACAATTTGGCCCGGGCACTGACGAAAAAAGTGGCCCACATTAAGGGGGCGGGGTCTACATTTAAGGGGCGTGGCCTACATTCAAGGGGCGTGCCCTTTCATGAAACACCATTTTGGTTACTCTTTGAGGTCTAATTTGTAGAGAAATATTTAGTAAATTAAGCCTTTTAAAGCTTATAGAGCAAGTAACATTGGTAAAGACTAGGAGCACTGCAGTTCAGATAACTGAATACTTACTTGCTGTCTTAACGCCCTGCACAATGTCGCTGGATACTCTTTCCTAACCAGCTATGTCCTAGACTCTAATCATCACATAAACCAGAAATCTAGTACCAAGTCAAGGAGAAAGGGTAAGACTGGAATCTCTGGGAATAGAACATGTAATAACAAAAGTAAGGATTCACAAACGAGGAAAAGGCAGTCTGGGGTGTAAAGAATGCTGAAAAAATGTATCTGTACAATCTAGTCATAAATGTATTTCACAGCCAGCAGGTGCTGTCTATATACAAAAAACACAGTTTTATTCATATCTGTTGCTGCTTTTAAGTCTGGGCCATGGGGAGACTGAGGATTACTCAATCAAAAGATCCTGCAGCAATGCACTTTTCTTTGCAACTAAGTCAATAATGTCATCAATTTTCAACTGAGACAGCACATTCCATTCAACTGACATGAGCATAAAGGCTTCCTGGTTTTCCTGACCAATTTGGTTTCTTAGGCGGGTTTTGATGTACTTCAGTTTGGAAAAACTTCTCTCACAGGCTACTTGTGTACAGGATAAGGTCAAGACATATTTGTATGCCAAATACAAATGCGGATAGGCACTGCTGAAAAGAAGTTATTTGTTCTAGATAGAGTAACAACAGACAGCACAGTCACGGCAAGTATTGCACTTTGTTGGCCCAGCCTCAGGTTTTTGGTCAAATTCTTCTACTGGAAGTGGTTTGTCTTCATAACTCTGGTCTTCTCTGTCAGAATGACCTACAAACTACAAACAAAAAATAACCAAAACTTAGTAAATTATATTTTTGGCATATGGAGAAATATGCCCCTTGTCTGCATTTTGGATGAGGCCTTTAAAATAGAGTTAAATTGTTAACTGGCACACAAATAAATCAGTTAATTGTGCAAAAAAATGAGACACAAAATGGTTCCTACCTGCTCCTTCTTCAGAGGAAGGGATCGGCTAGCAACACATTGCATTTCTGGGTGCTGGATGTGGCAAGTCAAGAATAGCTTTGAGGAAGACCTACTGCACTGAGCCTAGTGCAGTATTTTCTGGATTCGGTGGGACGATTGAGGCGCACTAGATGTAGCTTTGAGTACTGCTTTACTCGGCCTACTTTGGTCAGCCCTGTGGAGAGTGGGATGCCAAGGGGATTAGATGGCCCCTCTTGAGGTAGATTTTGGCAGTGTGGTGCATCTGGATAGAAGAGTAACCAAATAGAAAAGGCTGGGTGAACACTCTGTAGTTCTGTATGGGAGGGTCACAACTGTCTTCTTCCTGAGCCTTAGGAGTTGGACTGGGTCACTGAAGGCCTACACATGTATTCCTTCCACCTGGGAAGGATAGGAAAAGGTTGGCACCTAGGGAGATGAAGATGTAGGCAGAAGCAGCAGCCTGTTGAAGCAGGTTTTCTGGGCACCTGAGGGCTGGGCAGGTCTTTGCTTTTATCTCCTGCTGCGACTTCTGGATACGATCCTCCTGGTGGTGGGTGCTGTGGAGTCCAACCTGAAGTTGTCTGATGAAAGCTGCTGGCAAGCTGCTTTTACGTCCCTCACCTGGCTAACGTGGGCATGGTAATCAGGAGGCGGGAAGGAAATCTATGAATTCTTACCCCCACGTCAATCCAGAAACTGTGTCTTACTGGCTGACTGAGAAAGGGGGTGTGGTCAGAGCAGTGAGACAGAAACCTATTGGCCTGCTGTTTTCCAACTCATGCAGGCAGTGAGTAAGGGATGTGTCCATATGGAGGTGAGGCAGGAGCTGGGGAGGGAAAGGAAGGCCACAAACATCACCCAACAAGATCCCCCATTGAGGAGGGAGTCACTGGAAATTATGAATACTATGACATGTTATCTTAGTGCAAGCTTAGACTCTCCCAGAATAACAAAAAGAACATAGAAGTACAATGGTGCACTCAACAAGAGGTGCCGAATGACTTAGGTGTCAGAGCACAGCCTCCACAACATAAGAAAACCAGACAGTGAAGCACTAAGGGGAATTAAATGGAAATTTTGTATCGGAAAAGGTGTGTTAAAAATATGGACATGTTTTTATAAAGTGTCCTCTTTAATTATCATGGTCCCTTTGCAGAATCATAAAGCATGAACAAATGGTTATTTTTTATTGTTGTTTTACCATTTGACAGTTTTATATAGTGTAAATTCAGCCCAAGACAAAGGCTATTTGAGTTCTATTCATGAGTACCAATTACAGTACACATGATCCGATTTTCTATTTAAGGGCCTGGGCGAAGAAGTGATCTGCCCAGAATCACAGGCTGTTGAGCAGACGCTGGGATTCAAACTTGAATGCCCATCTCTGCAACTCTGGCATCAGGCCACATATGCCTATGCACAGACAAGGAATGAAAGTGGGAGGATACTGTTCTTGCACAGGACACAGGGCCAAGTTGACAATGGCCTACATGCTGAGCAACTAAAAAAACAGCAAGGCCCCTTTCTGTCACAAAATTATTCGAGCCCTCCAGCGCAGGAGCACCTGAAAAGAAGGGAAGCCCCTGCTATTACTAACCTACTCAGCCTTCCTCAGACCTTTAGCTCAGGAGC
This sequence comes from Lissotriton vulgaris, assembly GCF_964263255.1. Classification (NCBI taxonomy): domain Eukaryota; kingdom Metazoa; phylum Chordata; class Amphibia; order Caudata; family Salamandridae; genus Lissotriton; species Lissotriton vulgaris. Next base: position 1,497,958,273 of record NC_141691.1, on the reverse strand, counting down.
ACATGAACAGCAGTATGGTCCCTGCAATTAGTAAATTAATCAGCCCTCCCCAGCCCTCCAGGCCCCAGGGCAAAGTCCTGGCAGGGGAGCACAAAACACAGCTGCTGGGTCATCCAAGGTAGCCAGGGGGGGGGCTAAGGTGAAGATGGTGCAAGTTCAAAACATCACCTAGCCCCCACAGCCAGACCCATCCTTCCTCCCACTATGCCCTGAATCTGAGGGGCTGTGGGCGAGTTGTTAAGATTAACACTGTTTCTTGGCTGCGTGGGCCCCAGGGGCGCCGAGGTGAAAATGGCTCAAGGCCTGTGCAACACCTGGCCCCCAGGGAGGCCGATTTTCGCAAACAATCACCCCTCCCCAGCCCACCCTTGGCGTTATTGCTTTGCAGGGGCAGGGGGTGAAGTAGAGGCCACAGCTAATAATCACTGTATAGCGCACAGTGAAGCGCTTTAATTTCTGTCTCTGTGTCTCCGTGCCCTCTGTGGGCCATTTTGTTTTCTCCCCTTTCCCAGTCCACAGATAGCAGAGAGCACTCTCTGTGAACTGGGAAAGGGGAGAAAAAAAACGGCCCAAAAGAGGGCACTGAGACAACGGCCCTTCGGCCGATTCCCGAATGCCCGTAGTCCCAATCCGCCCCTGCTGTACATGAAGTTCTGTTTTAACATCCTCCAGATTACGTCAAAGGCGACCAGAGGGCTCTCTGCTCCCATTGATGTGGGAGGCCTACTGAACTTTATACACACTAAACAGTAAAGAAAATCTTGCACATATGCTATTCTATTGTCTGGCATACACCAGCCCCGAGAAAGAAATGGATTAAACCAATTTGCTGTAATATTGGGATCAGGAAATTCTTGGAAGCACTAAGAATTGTACCAAAAAAAAGCTATTCTGTTTAAAAGAAAAAGGTAAAGCCATATAGCCAGCTCTAGCTGCCTCCTGGCATGCCTATTGTAACCAATGTCATTACAGTATAATTTAGAATTGCCCCTTGCTCATTCATCAATGATGTATTTGTTTATCTCAGCTCCCTGCTTCAGATCTAGTGAGTTACCTACCTATTCTTGTTATGTTCTACGGAGAGGACTATTTCTGTCAAATTATGTTATGATTTACTGTGTAGTTTTATCCTTCCACTGGTGATGTCAGTACCTTCCATTGCTGTACACGAGACACTAAATTTTATCCAACTCCATACTTTAAAAGCGTTTTCCCTTTTTTGCGACCCTCTACACTTTTTAAAATAGATTTCCAATTTCTCCTGCCGATGCTTGCCTACTCCAGTGCTGTCTCTTGCTATTAATAAAGTGAACAGTCATTTTTTATTGGTTTTAAAACATTGCAAGAAAGCAACAAGAGTATCTTTTATCATGTAATGATTTTTTCTTGTCTTTTATGTGATGATCACGAATGGTGTAAGTGCATGCACTCCAGCCAACTTGTAATGGTGTCCCCTAAAACATAAGAAAAGCCATTACAAGATTACCGCCATGCATGTACCCATACGCACAATGACATTTTTTTTCATAGACAATGACAATGCAAACAAAAAAAGACCCAGTGAAGGCGGTTTGCACTAACACCTTCCATGGACCTTGTAACAGCAGTTTTTCCAGTTTCTAATAATCTAATATTGGCTCCACTGCTGCTTGATCTTGTTCATTGTTCTTTTTGTATTTGTCACCTTGAGTGGGACGGGGATGCCCAGACGTGGGAACCGTGCTCTCCATGCCACTGGAGTCAAGCTATCCTGGCTGATGAGGGGTGAAACCCTGAAATCGGTCCTAGGATGCTCGTTTCAAATCCAGGGAAGACCTGGCTTGACAGTTCGGGCTAGACTGTTCCTATTGAGCCAAGGGACAAGACTGATTTGCATATGGCTGGGTTGAAACTGGAATGTCATGGAGAGAAAAATAACGATGGGTATAGGCCCAGATCTCTGTCCTGGGGTGAATGTAGGACATTGTTCTGCATTCTGTCCATTCATTGTTCTTTTTGCATTTTTCACCCTGTGTGGGATGGGTGTGCCCAGACGGGGGTCCCGTGCTCTCCATGCCACTGGAGTCCAGCTATCGTGGCTGATGAGGGAGAAACCCCAAAACCGGGTCTCTCATAGCCTCCACTTCAGCCCAAATGATTTTAGTCCTCTGCCTATATTTATCCATGCTTGGGGGTACTCTCCACCCCCCATACCTACATTAGAAACCCATTTGGGCTAGCCACCAGCGGGGAACTCCTTGGTTCAGACAGCATTTCCCTTCTTGTGCCCTGGCTTGTTACAGTCAAAGCACTTTCTCACTTTTGAGAGGTCAAAGAGCCTACCACTCTTTCCCTGGTACCCCTTCCTTTGAATTTGGGCTGGCTCTGGGTCCCCCTCCTTGTTTAGTTTTTGGTAGCTCTTTGGAGGACTCCTTCTGTTTTTGACCTTCTTTCTCCGGGGCTTTTCCCTAGGGAAGACCTGTCCTCCCTTCTTTTGATCAACCCCCGTGCTTACTTGAAAGCCAGGTTCCTAGTTCCCTGGAATAGATAACTTAGAGTCCGCTAGGTACTGGTGTCATTTGTTGTGCATACAACGAGTCAAAATATGTTCTCTCATCAAGAAATTACACAACCCCTCATATGTGTCTACTTGGTTACCATCAATCCAGCCTCTTAGTTCTTTCTCTGAGAGATCCACTTAGTCCTCCAAAGACGTGTGTTCACTTTCTGGGTATCCCTGCATGTCAACTTTTACTGTTCTGTGTTCAGACCAAGGGGCATATTTACCAGCCCCTATAGCCATAGGAACAACACTGTTTGGATATTCCTGTAGCGATACAGGGTTCACCCTATTTATAAAGCAGTGTTAAGGCACTTAACATGGCTTAACGCTGCCTTGTAAATGAAGTCCCCTTTCATGCTATACTTAGCATGAACGGGGTGGGCAATGGATGTTGCGGTGGGCATTCTGCCACAACACCCATCGATTTTGATGCTGCCCCATATTTACAAGGGTGGTGTAAATATGGGGCAGATCAAAAAGTAAGACAAAAAAAACCTGGTCTTAACGTGGCGCAACAAGGAGAAATGCTTTATTGCTCCTCTTTTTTGCTGTTTCTATGTGAGCTGCAGTGTGCAAAACATATCGAAACAGCAAAACACCATGATTGATCGTTTATGTGCAGGAAGGTTTCCCTTCCTGCACAGAAAAAATCATTTAAAAAACAATGAGTTGCAACTTCTATGTGTGATGCACAAATCAGCACACATAGAATTTACAAATTACCATTTAATATTGTTTATGTGCTTGAAGGGACACCTTCCTGCACTTAAACAATCACTCTCCCAACGCAGGCACCGTTGCACTATTGTGTTGGTGCTAAACAGCTGTAATTAGCGCCAGCGCATGGGGAAAGACAGGGCTGCAGCCTACCGTTGTAAATACGGTGCAGCCCTGCATTTTAGAAGTGGCGGAGCGTGGCGTTAAGCCAAAAATGCTAACACTGCACTCCATAACTTCTTTGTAAATATACCACCAAATTTCTCAACTAAGCATTGCCTCATGTGAGAGTAGGATTTTGCCTTACCCCGCTCACAGCGACTGGAATCATTTACCACAAGTGTGAACCCCAATGCTTGGGGCAGACCTCCCCCATCTCAAGGGCACTCTCAAATGCTGTGAGCCATTTGTCAGACATCTCCCTCTGTGTACCCGCGCACTATTCCCTTGGGGAGCTTGGGTTAGACCTACCCCCCGGGACACCTCCATCTCTTCATCGTTATCACTGCTGCCATTTCTTCTGTCACTGTCTTCCCTCTTTTCTCAGCTAGGATCAACTCCCTTTCTCATAGGGCTAGCACCCTTAAAGGGCTCACAGGGAGCCCTGCACTGGGCAGCTCATCCTCCCCCATCCACAAGAAGCATGAACAAGGTACTAGAGGAAAGGGAAAGGGCATTATCATCCACCGTCGTCATCAGTTTCTGGATCTGGTGTTTCCCAGGCCTTAAGGGACCTAACCAATGCTGCCTTCCTAATCTTGTTAGTAGCAGGTAGGCCTTACAAAGAACCCTAAGCTCAGCCACTCTGAGTTTAGTCATTTTAATCAAATCCAGCTCCATTTTATCCCTATTTTTGTTTCATGGCAGCTACCAGTCAGACTTAAAACAACTTTAGAAAAATCAAACAGTGGATAAAAAAATCAGTTTAGTCCAAATCTTAAAAATCCAACAGTCAAAGGCTTTGATCCAAGGCAATTTAGAGGATTTTTAAAGATCTCACTGACCCAATTATAAGGTGTAATTTAGGTTTAAAGCATTTCATTGAGACATTACCAAAAATAAGAAACAGTTGTCGCAGAGGATTAGTGCTATTGCACAGCTATTCAGAAGCGCATTTGGTGCGCAAAGTCTCTTCTAACTAAATGCCCATCCGGGCTCGTCGCTTGATGCGCATACAGCGACAATAACACACAAACAAACAACCCCCCCTCCAACTCCCCCCCCGCTCCCACCCCTCCTGTCTCCCCCCTTCCCACCCCCGTCCAGTGCTTAGTTCGCCCCCCTGCTTCACCCCCCCTTCGCCGCCTTCCCTTCTCGGTTAGTCCCAATCTAAGTCTCATCAATCAGCTGAATCTGCAGGTGATGTTAATCTCAAAAGTCGGAGAAACCTGGACATGTGAGTTCCTTAAATTCCGTAACCAGTAGTGAGTGAAACGGTTGCCACAGGTCGTTAAACTGCTCCACCTCACCTGCCACTGTGAGCGACAACTTCTCCATGCCCAGGACATGCCATAATCTATGCAGACAGCCCGTGATGGAGGGGAGTGTGGTGGTGCGCCAGTGTATGAGGATGTTTTGAACCGCCGAGCCCAGCGCTATTGCAATCTGCCTGCCCCTGTGGGACTTTAGGGGGTACATCAACCGGTTGGGTAAACCCAACAGTACATACTCAGGGAAGCGTGGCAGCTCAACGTCAAAGTGTGTGTCGATCTCGTCCAAGACCTCCTTCCAATAGGGGTGCAGCAGAGGGCAATCCCACCGCACATGTGTAAGTGTGCCTCTCTGTCCACAAGCCCGCCAGCATGTATCCTCAATACCACGATTCATTTCATGCAGTCTTTCTGGGGTGTAGTACCAGTAGGTAGTCACCTTAGTAAACATTTAAGTCCTGTGTGGTATGCGGAATGTCGTGCCCAATATGAAATCTGGTCCCACTCTGTGTGACTCAATGTCCTTCCCAATTCCCGTTCCCAACGTTCCCTGCCCGGGTTACAAAGGTGAGAGGAAGGAGGCTGCAAAAATTTGTAGAGGTCTGAGATTAGTTTCGCATCTGAGGTGTGAGTCACAAGCCATTTCTCATAAGGTAGAAGCCTCCTGTCCGCTGATTCACGCACCTGCGGTTGCAGCGCCCAGTGTCGCACCTGTAAATAACGCATTCTCTCTGTTTCGGGTAGTTGATAGTCTTGCCTGAAAGCCTGAAATGGAATGACACCATTTGGAGTATACATATGGAACAGCGTCCTGCACCCCGCAGTATGCCAGTGCTTAAAGGCCCTCCGTTCCATCCCAGGGGTGAAGTCCGGGTTCTCGACCAGTGGTGTAAACGGCGAGGGGGACGTGGTGAGATCATGAACAAGACTAGTGGCATCCCACACCCTTATCGGGACTCGCGTGATGAAGGACGCGTACAGATTGGGGGGCGGTATGCCCTGCGCAGGAAGGGCACCTCCTGTAGGCACCGGCCCGCTACTGCCTGGTCTTGGAAAAGCCAGTGTTTATCCGACTCCCATCTGCTCCACTCCACAAGATATCGCAGTTGTGCCGCCTGAAAATACTTGCATAAATCCAGTATACCCAGACCCCCTGCCTCAGGGGCTAGCGTGGATAGAGCCCTCTTCAGCCTAGGTTTGCGGCCCTGCCAGATGAAATGTGCAAGGTCCACTTGTGTCTGCTGAATCCACCCCTGGGGGGTTGGAGCGGTAGAGCCTGGAACAAATATAGAACCTGTGGTAAGATCGTCATCTTAACCGCGGCTATCCTGCAGAGCCAAGATAGTGTGCCTTTGTTCCAGCGCCCCAGTTCCTCCTTAATTTTCTTTCCCAAGGTTGCATAGTTGGAGGTTACCATAGCGGGCAAGGTGGGTGCCAATAGGATGCCCAAATAAGGCACCAGGTCTGATGACCAGTGCATGGGGAAGAGGTTCTGGAGTTCGGTTCTCGTGGCGGCGGTCAGTGACACATCAAGCGCTGCCGACTTCCCCATATTCATTTTGAATCCCGCCACCGTCGAGAAAGCCTCTAGCTCTGCAATACATGCTGGGAGCACCCTCCCTGGTGCAGCTAGTGTCAGTATATCGTCATCCGCGTAGAGGCTAATCGTGTGGGTATACCTCCCCATCTTTACTCCTTTCGCGTTCGGGTTCTGGCATATCCTTTGTGCAAGAGGCTCCATATATAAAGCAAAAAGCAGCGGGGATAATGGGCACCCCTGCCTGGAGCCCATCTCTCTTTCAAACCTCTGCCAGAAGCAGCCATTCACCCGCACCACCGCAGATGGAAACCTGTAGCAATTGAATACTAGGGTGCAGAATTTCTCCCCTATTCCCACCTTCGCCAGGACCTGCTCTAAATAAGGCCAATGTACCCGGTCGAACGCTTTCTCCGCGTCTACGGCTAACAGCATTCTCTCTCCGGGAATCCGGGAGGCTTTCTCTAGGATGTGAACCACTCTTTTGGTGTTGTCCACCGTCTGCTTCCCGGGCTCTGGGTCTATCAGTCCTGGCAGATGAAGTGCTAGCCGGGCCGCGATGATCCCAGTGTACAGCTTGAGATCAATATTCAGGAGAGAGATCGGTCTGTACGAGCTGCAATGAGTCCGGAGCTTCCCTGGTTTGGGGATGACCGACACGGTTGCCTGGAGTAAATCAGGTGGGATAGCTCCAGGAGCGGAGAATGCATGGAAAAGCCGGGTGAGGATAGGCGCCAGCGTGGAGCAGAACGTCTTATAGAAGAGTGACGTATAGCCGTCGCGGCCCGGAGCCTTTCCATGTTTAAGTTTAGAGATGGCTGTAATCACCTCTTCAACCAGAATGTCCCTTTCCAAGTACTCCGCTTGCTCCGGAGCGAGGGAAGGGAGGGCGACCGAGTCCAGATAGTTTGCCTCCGTATGTGCCGACGGGGGTTCACTGGCGTATAGTTCTGCGTAGTATTGACGGAAAGCCTCCGCTATCTGGCCGTCCTCCGTAACTGTCTCTCCATCGGTGACCGAGAGCTCCTTCACTAAGTGCCGTTGATGCGCCACTCTGCGTTTGTTAGCCAGAAGCCGGCCGCATCTGTCTCCCCCGTGTAATATGCATGTTTCAAACATAACGCCGCATACTCCGCTCTGTCCGTATCCAAGGCCGACAGGAGTTTCCTCGCTGCCTTGAGTTGCCTCCAGATTCTAGGGGCTCCCGTACGCTGATGTACCTGCTCCAGCTCGCGTACCTTGTGCGTGAGTTCGTCCCGTTTAAGTTACCGTTCTCTGTTCTCTACTGATGATATTGCTATGAATTCCACTCTGAGCACTGCCTTTAAGGCTGCCCACTGCGTCGCTAATGAAGTGTCGGTATTATCATTGTGAGTCTGATAGTCGCGGACCGAATCCGTAATGTGCTTCACTACTGTTTTTTTATGCAATAGAATATCCCTGAGGCGCCAAACCCCGCGTGAAGAGGACACCGGCGGTAAGCAGAGGGTGCCCGTGACGGGCGCGTGGTCTGATAAGGAGAGAACACCCATTTCAGAGGCCGTAGCTAGGTGACAGACAGGCCCTGTGACCAAGAGGTGGTCCAATCTCGCATAGGTCCTATGTGCATGCGAGTAATATGAGTAGTCTCTGTCGGTGGGGTGGAGGCAGCGCCAGAGATCGTGAAGATCCAGGTCCTCCAATTGGGATTTACCCACTTGTGAAATCTCCCCTGTCTGTGGGTACCTCTGCACTGATCTGTCTAAAGAAGAGTCGAAGACCATTTTCAGGTCTCCTCCTATGATAATGTGCCTATCTGGGGTGGCTGTAATAACCTCTAAGGCCGAGCTAAAAAATCGCTCTTGATGCTCGTTGGGGCTGTATATCGACCCAATGGTAAACACTAGACCTCCCGACTTAACCCTGTACACTAGAAGTCTCCGTTTCTGTTCTGCAAATTTATGTAAAACCGCCCCTTTAAATGTTCGGGACAGTAGGATTGTCACCCCGGCTGTCTTGGTAGTGTTGGAGGAAAAAAATTGAAGTTGGAAATTAGTGAGATCGCATCCTATGGCAATCACAGGCTAGCAAGTGGGTCTCTTGTAAGAGACAGATATCTGCTTGTGTGCCTTCCAGCAGGGACAGTACTGCCCTCCTCTTGACTGGATTGTTCAACCCCTTCACATTAAGGGTTACTACCTTAAGAGCTGTCATAGGTGCAGGGGCAACTGTAGCGCAAGCATTGAATCGGAACCCAGGTAGGACGGCTCTGAGATAAGTAGTGTGCTGGAGCCCTGTCAGGGAAGAGTAAATGCATCATAAGCACTGGACGGTCCTCACCCTTCCCCCCCAAATCCCCCTGAACTTCCCCTGAACCGCCCTTCCCTGTCCTCCCCCCTCCCCCACTCTTCAACCAACAACCCCCTCCTGCAAACAACCAGCCCCCTCCAACCCCCTCCCCTCTTCCCCCCCGGTACTCCCCTGGAGCCCCAACAACCTTTAGTCCCAGTCATGTCCCAAGTGGACAAGTCTGTGGTGAATTACCTGTGTGGACGTCCGGCCACTGTCTCCTCCCCACGGCAACCCCCATGACCCCAAACCTGCAATATCAGTAAGGCTGTGATGTTCTCCCCCCGGAGTGTTACTATGCTGTCAACGCGACATCACCATTTGAAGTCATGTCTCTGGCCACTTCGGACACGGCGTTTGCCATGCTGGCTCTAATGGTGGGTGAGTCTGGTCTCAGAGGGGTGGTAGGGGCTCGCCTCCTCGACACTCTCTGCCAGCCGTCTCTAGGGCCACGCCTTTGACATGGCGTAGCTGCATCTTCCTCCTCTGCGGTGATCCACAGAACCTCGCATGTCTCCTGCAGTGATCGTAGTTGGTGCATCGTGCCATTCCACTTAAAGATAAGGCGGAAGGGTTGGCCCCAGGTATAGGACGTTTCGTGCTCTCTCAAAATATCGGTCACTATCTTGAATGCTTTGCGCTTCCGAAGGGAGAAAGCGGACAAGTCCTGGTATAGAACAACAGAATGGCCGCGGAAAGTGAAGGATTGCTTCTTTCATGCCTCCGCCAAGATGCGCTCTTTCAATGGGAAGTCTGGGAGAAATGCCAACATGTCTGGTGGTGGTGCCAACGCACGCCTCGGTGGTCCCACTCTGTGCGCCCTATCAATCCAGATGGGAAACTCCGCTGGTTCCCCCAAGATCTCCCTGAACAGATCCTGTAGGTAACCGGCCACATCCGTGCCCTCTTCTGTAGATGGAACGCCACGGACCCGAATGTTATTTCATCAAGACCTATTTTCAAGGTCCTCGTTGTGTGTTTGGAGATCCCGTTGCTTGTCCCGTAGGCGTAACACCTCCTGTTGCAGCTGTGCGATTTCATCATCAAGTCGGTGGTTCGTGCTCTCCACGGTGGCCACCAGCTCCCCCAGGCTGTTCACTTCTCTGCGTACTTCTCGCACCTCTCCCGCTTCTTCCTGCTTCAGTGTTTGAAAATCGTCCCTGAGGGTGCTACAGAGGGATTCCAGGAAGAACCTAGTGACCGGCGGCTCTCCTCCGTTCATGTTCTGCGATCCTCCGGCGGAGCTCGGTGACGGTTGCCCCCTGTCTCCTCTTTGCTGGGTCCTGTTGAGCATCTCTTGGAGTGTGCGGTCACCTTTCTTGCTACCCCTTTTGCCTTCCATCGTGGTGTGGATGTGGGCTAGATCCCTAGTTCCACCTATTCCGCTACTTTAGGTTCTTCAGACGTCTCCTGTGATCTACTGGGGAAGCCCCGCCAGATGCCACTGAACCTGCCTCTCACTGTGGCCCCCAGACTGCTAGGGACGAAGGCCCCCAGTCGACCGCCTCAAGACCGCCGGCGGGATGCCTCGTTAGCAGGCAGGTAGTCCATCGCCACCAGGTGCCGGCCCTTCACTGTGCCACCAAGAGACGCGGTCCACGGGGGCTCCAGCCTCAACTCTCAGTATTGGAGACTTGTCTCTAGTCCTGTAGAATACCAGCGTCTCCCCGCAGGGTGATGGCTCCGTGAGTGGCCAAGTCTGGTCCGCTCCGCTGTCCATCTGCGGTGGCCCTTCTGTTCGGCCTCACCGCGATCTCAGGTCTCGCCGGCTTGTCGGTATTTCAGGCTGTGCTTGGGAGCTCCGCAGGTCCCACCAGTCGGGCATGTGTCGTCGGATTCTCCAACCCCCACAACACACTAACAATGAGGGTCCCCCTTTTGCTGCGTCATCAGCAATCAGTGTGTGTCAGGGCATCCACTCCGGGCAAGGGCGCAGGGGTCGTCTTCCACTCCTTTGCAGCTTCCATACATCCGCTTAGTAGGGCAATTCCTCCAATGATCAGTTCCCGCCTGCCCTGCTCTGGAGACCCCCCACCGGGGGTCCCGCCGTGAGGCCACAGCCGCGACCTCGAGATCTGCCGCTCCGCTCGCCTTCACTGCTGGGCCCCACCGGTCTCTGGACGCTGCCGACACCGCCGGGCCCCCCGCCCTGTTGTGAGCCCCTCGGGCAGGCGGGCACGCTCCGCTTCGAGGAGCCTCCGTCAGAGGCCTTGCAGGTAGGCCGCAGCCGCGACCCAAGGTGCTGCCGTTCTGCCCGTTGTCTTAGCTGGGCCCTGTTAGTCACTGGTTGTGGTCGATGCTGCGAGGCCCACCGGCCCGTCCCGACACCTCCCGAACAGGCAGGCAACTGGAGGCCTCTCGGGGCATTTCTCTCTGCGGCTACTCCGGCACAGCCGCTTTCCGGCGCCCCCGGTGTAGCAGTCGCCGGCCGGCCAGCGTAGGTTAGTCCTCACCTCCGGAGCCCTCCAGGCCACATAGGATCCCCTCCGTACCTTCTTTCGTCTCTTGGTCTGGGGGGGGCTCCGGAGGTGGTTCAGCTTTCAGGACCGGGGGCTGAACTCCGGGCTTTGTCTCCTTCGGCTTCAGGTCGCCCCTGGCAAGTGTCCGGTCTGCTAGGCCGCAGCCGCGGCCTCAATTATTGCTCTGCAGCGTCCCCTCCGGCACAGAACCACTCGTCGGACCGCAAGCCTCACCCCTGGTAGCCCCGGCGCCGCAGAGTCCTTCTCTCCTCTGCGAGCCACACTGGGCCGGGGGTTAGCGCGGTGCGCAGTCGGCCGCGGCACCTTCTTCTGTTTCCCGGAGGTCGGCCTTCGCCACCCTTGTCTCCCGGGCCCGACCTCCATCGCCGTTCGGCAGGCCTCTCCGGGACCGCTCCGAGGCCAGTCCCCTCGCCAAAGTCGCTGTTCCAGGCTCCACCACCTCTCCCGGCGCTGCTGAATGCCAGCAGGGGGAGAAAAAGCTATTTTCCAAGGCCTGGGCCTAGTCGGATCGGGGAGCCGCGAGGAGAAGCGTCCTCTCACTCCGCCATCTTGGCCACGCCCCCCCTTGTAAGGTGTAATTTAAACAAACATCCATACCCACACTGCTGGGCACCAAATGTTGGAAGGTGGTTTATAGGGAGTAGTAGGTAGGCTCCTAAAACCAGCAACAGGGCCACGAACACGGCAAAGGGTCCTAAATAGGGCCACTGTAAATTAGTCCCTCTCTCAATCCTTGGTAGCTGTCACTGAGCAATAAGGTTTAACTTAGGAGATGGCCATGGGAAGCATTTTAAAACACCAAGACAGTCAAGAAGTAAGACACAGCACACAATAATCCCACACTACTCTATAAAAGTAGGACTTATTTTTATCTCTAAAATTACACCCACACCATGAAAATCTAATGTAGCAAACCAGAGATATACATTTTTAAATAATAAACACTTTCTAGTGCTTAGAAACAAACAGTGACACTTCTGAACATCTGGTCATACTTGACCCTGAAAAGGTCAAAGTTTGAGGCTGACTGCAATGGTGCCCTGCTTTGATACCCCTGGCTGTAGGCCTTGGTCAAAATGTTACCTTCTTGAGCTTTTTCCCCAGTGGGCCCTCACTGCTTTCCACTAGTTCAGATTTGGTGAGGCTTCGCAGGCTTGACTTTCAGAGGACTGCCGGTCAAGTGGAACTTCTTTAGGTGAGGTGTTATGTCGGTCTGTTTGGGGAAGTTGTGCATGAGTCTGGCTCTGAGTTCTGTATGGTCTGCAGTCTCCTCAGGAGGTTGATGGTGATTCCTACATAGAGTGAGTTGCTGGAGCCTAGCCAGCTGGTGACTAGGGCTTGAGTGATGGATTCTGTAGGGTTGACAGTGAGCCATTTGAAGATTTTCCAGAGCATGCAAAGAGTGAGTAGGCAGGGGTGAGACTGCGTTGATTAGGCTTTTCATGTGAGCTTGCGGTCCAGGACAATTCCATGGTTGCGGGCAAGGGCTTTTGGAGTGGCTGAGGTTCCTAGTTTGGTAGGCTACCAGGAGTCGCTTCATGGGGGGGTGTTGTTCCTGAAGTAATTGAGAGTGAGTGTGAGAGTCAGTCAGTGAGAGTGATAGGGATAGTCAGTCAGTGAGTGAGAGAGAGTAATAGAGTCTGTCAGTAAGAGAGGGGGAGAATCAGTGAGAGTCTGTCAGTGAGAGAGAGACAGCCAGTCAGTGAGAATGAGTCAGTCAATGACTGAGTCAGTCAGTGAGAGAGAGTGGGAGAGTCAGTCAGTGAGAGAGGGGGAGAGTCAGTGAGAGTCTGTCAATGAGAGTGAGTCAGTCAGTCAGTGAGAGCAAGTGAGTCAGTGAGTGAGAGTGAGTGAGTGAGTCAGACAGTGAGTGAGAGTGAGTCAGGCAATCAGTGAGTGAGAGAGAGTGGGAGAGTCAGTCAGTAAGTGAGAGAGAGAGTGGAAGAGTCAGTCAGTGACAGTCTATCAGTGAGATTCTAACAGTGAGAGTGAGTGAGTCAGTCAGTCATTGAGAGAGTGTGGGAGAGTAAGTTAGTAAGAGAGTCAGTCAGTGAGATTCTGTCAATGAGAGTGAGTCAGTGAGCATCTGTCAGTGAGAGTGAGTGAGTGAGTCAGTCAGTGAGAGAGAGTGGGAGAGTCAGTTAGTGAGAGAGTCAGTCAGTGAGAGTCTGTCAGTGAGAGTGAGTCACTGAGAGTCCGTCAGTGAGAGTGAATGAGTCAGTCTGTCAGTGAATCGCTTGGACATGCAAAGGTTGGCACACAGGATGCTGCCACAAGCCATTGCCTGGGAAAGGACTAGAAAAGAGCTTGCCTCCTTTCAGCACGAGCCCACATGAATGGCAAAACACACTATGAGCTAATCTCGCCCAGTAGTTCGGGAAAGCGGTAAATATTCTGTGCTAGAGACCCTGGCAGGCAAGAAGCCCATGCTCTGTCTTTCAGTTTAGCTGCTGTAAACCTTAGCTCTCTAATACATAGCAGGACCTCTGTTAATATAATAATATGTGCAAAGGGAAGGAACTTGGTATCTGCATATTGTCGGGTAGATTTGGCATTCTTTCATTTATTTAGGAACCGCCAATTCCAGACAAGTGTGCAAAATAACATGCGGGCTTTGACACCATTCATTATAAACAAGAAAGAGAACAGACACTGAAAGATAAATATTAAATAAATAACAGACACAGCAACAGTCATGAGCAGAGTGAATTCAAAATGGTCACATTACTTTTGCAACAGTTTAACTGCAGAGCATTGGCAGCACGGTGGTGAAAGTGATCGCGCTAAGACACAGCAGCTGTTTTCAAGCACACTCGTGCTTGTGGCACCATCCACTTTGAGGGAGCGAGCAACAGCCAATTAGCATGCACGCTGCTGCTCGCTCCTGCAAGGTGGATGCCACCACAAGCACGAATATGTGCTTCCAAAAACAGCAGAGCGACAGCCAAAGATCCTCATATGCCTATCTGTGTAGGAGAGACCTAAAGATCACTGTACATCAGGGTCGGATTGGGATCACAATTTGGCCCGGGCACTGACGAAAAAAGTGGCCCACATTAAGGGGGCGGGGTCTACATTTAAGGGGCGTGGCCTACATTCAAGGGGCGTGCCCTTTCATGAAACACCATTTTGGTTACTCTTTGAGGTCTAATTTGTAGAGAAATATTTAGTAAATTAAGCCTTTTAAAGCTTATAGAGCAAGTAACATTGGTAAAGACTAGGAGCACTGCAGTTCAGATAACTGAATACTTACTTGCTGTCTTAACGCCCTGCACAATGTCGCTGGATACTCTTTCCTAACCAGCTATGTCCTAGACTCTGATCATCACATAAACCAGAAATCTAGTACCAAGTCAAGGAGAAAGGGTAAGACTGGAATCTCTGGGAATAGAACATGTAATAACAAAAGTAAGAATTCACAAACGAGGAAAAGGCAGTCTGGGGTGTAAAGAATGCTGAAAAAATGTATCTGTACAATCTAGTCATAAATGTATTTCACAGCCAGCAGGTGCTGTCTATATACAAAAAACACAGTTTTATTCATATCTGTTGCTGCTTTAAAGTCTGGGCCATGGGGAGACTGAGGATTACTCAATCAAAAGATCCTGCAGCAATGCACTTTTCTTTGCAACTAAGTCAATAATGTCATCAATTTTCAACTGAGACAGCACATTCCATTCAACTGACATGAGCATAAAGGCTTTCTGGTTTTCCTGACCAATTTGGTTTCTTAGGCGGGTTTTGATGTACTTCAGTTTGGAAAAACTTCTCTCACAGGCTACTTGTGTACAGGATAAGGTCAAGACATATTTGTATGCCAAATACAAATGCGGATAGGCACTGCTGAAAAGAAGTTATTTGTTCTAGATAGAGTAACAACAGACAGCACAGTCACGGCAAGTATTGCACTTTGTTGGCCCAGCCTCAGGTTTTTGGTCAAATTCTTCTACTGGAAGTGGTTTGTCTTCATAACTCTGGTCTTCTCTGTCAGAATGACCTACAAACTACAAACAAAAAATAACCAAAACTTAGTAAATTATATTTTTGGCATATAGAGAAATATGCCCCTTGTCTGCATTTTGGATGAGGCCTTTAAAATAGAGTTAAATTGTTAACTGGCACACAAATAAATCAGTTAATTGTGCAAAAAAATGAGAAACAAAATGGTTCCTACCTGCTCCTTCTTCAGAGGAAGGGATCGGCTAGCAACACATTGCATTTCTGGGTGCTGGATGTGGCAAGTCAAGAATAGCTTTGAGGAAGACCTACTGCACTGAGCCTAGTGCAGTATTTTCTGGATTCGGTGGGACGATTGAGGCGCACTAGATGTAGCTTTGAGTACTGCTTTATTCGGCCTACTTTGGTCAGCCCTGTGGAGAGTGGGATGCCAAGGGGATTAGATGGCCCCTCTTGAGGTAGATTTTGGCAGTGTGGTGCATCTGGATAGAAGAGTAACCAAATAGAAAAGGCTGGGTGAACACTCTGTAGTTCTGTATGGGAGGGTCACAACTGTCTTCTTCCTGAGCCTTAGGAGTTGGACTGGGTCACTGAAGGCCTACACATGTATTCCTTCCACCTGGGAAGGATAGGAAAAGGTTGGCACCTAAGGAGATGAAGATGTAGGCTGAAGCAGCAGCCTGTTGAAGCAGGTTTTCTGGGCACCTGAGGGCTGGGCAGGTCTTTGCTTTTATCTCCTGCTGCGACTTCTGGATACGATCCTCCTGGTGGTGGGTGCTGTGGAGTCCAACCTGAAGTTGTCTGATGAAAGCTGCTGGCAAGCTGCTTTTACGTCCCTCACCTGGCTAACGTGGGCATGGTAATCAGGAGGCGGGAAGGAAATCTATGAATTCTTACCCCCACGTCAATCCAGAAACTGTGTCTTACTGGCTGACTGAGAAAGGGGGTGTGGTCAGAGCAGTGAGACAGAAACCTATTGGCCTGCTGTTTTCCAACTCATGCAGGCAGTGAGTAAGGGATGTGTCCATATGGAGGTGAGGCAGGAGCTGGGGAGGGAAAGGAAGGCCACAAACATCACCCAACAAGATCCCCCATTGAGGAGGGAGTCACTGGAAATTATGAATACTATGACATGTTATCTTAGTGCAAGCTTAGACTCTCCCAGAATAACAAAAAGAACATAGAAGTAGAATGGTGCACTCAACAAGAGGTGCCGAATGACTTAGGTGTCAGAGCACAGCCTCCACAACATAAGAAAACCAGACAGTGAAGCACTAAGGGGAATTAAATGGAAATTTTGTATCGGAAAAGGTGTGTTAAAAATATGGACATGTTTTTATAAAGTGTCCTCTTTAATTATCATGGTCCCTTTGCAGAATCATAAAGCATGAACAAATGGTTATTTTTTATTGTTGTTTTACCATTTGACAGTTTTATATAGTGTAAATTCAGCCCAAGACAAAGGCTATTTGAGTTCTATTCATGAGTACCAATTACAGTACACATGATCCGATTTTCTATTTAAGGGCCTGGGCGAAGAAGTGATCTGCCCAGAATCACAGGCTGTTGAGCAGACGCTGGGATTCAAACTTGAATGCCCATCTCTGCAACTCTGGCATCAGGCCACATATGCCTATGCACAGACAAGGAATGAAAGTGGGAGGATACTGTTCTTGCACAGGACACAGGGCCAAGTTGACAATGGCCTACATGCTGAGCAACTAAAAAACCAGCAAGGCCCCTTTCTGTCACAAAATTATTCGAGCCCTCCAGCGCAGGAGCACCTGAAAAGAAGGGAAGCCCCTGCTATTACTAACCTACTCAGCCTTCCTCAGACCTTTAGCTCAGGAGCACATGAACAGCAGTATGGTCCCTGCAATTAGTAAATTAATCAGCCCTCCCCAGCCCTCCAGGCCCCAGGGCAAAGTCCTGGCAGGGGAGCACAAAACCCAGCTGCTGGGTCATCCAAGGTAGCCAGGGGGGGGCTAAGGTGAAGATGGTGCAAGTTCAAAACATCACCTAGCCCCCACAGCCAGACCCATCCTTCCTCCCACTATGCCCTGAATCTGAGGGGCTGTGGGCGAGTTGTTAAGATTAACACTGTTTCTTGGCTGCGTGGGCCCCAGGGGGGCCGAGGTGAAAATGGCTCAAGGCCTGTGCAACACCTGGCCCCCAGGGAGGCCGATTTTCGCAAACAATCACCCCTCCCCAGCCCACCCTTGGCGTTATTGCTTTGCAGGGGCAGGGGGTGAAGTAGAGGCCACAGCTAATAATCACTGTATAGCGCACAGTGAAGCGCTTTAATTTCTGTCTCTGTGTCTCCGTGCCCTCTGTGGGCCATTTTGTTTTCTCCCCTTTCCCAGTCCACAGATAGCAGAGAGCACTCTCAGTGAACTGGGAAAGGGGAGAAAAAAAACGGCCCAAAAGAGGGCACTGAGACAACGGCCCTTCGGCCGATTCCCGAATGCCCGTAGTGCCAATCCGCCCCTGCTGTACATGAAGTTCTGTTTTAACATCCTCCAGATTACGTCAAAGGCGACCAGAGGGCTCTCTGCTCCCATTGATGTGGGGAGGCCTACTGAACTTAATACACACTAAACAGTAAAGAAAATCTTGCACATATGCTATTCTATTGTCTGGCATACACCAGCCCCGAGAAAGAAATGGATTAAACCAATTTGCTGTAATTTCGGGATCCGGAAATTCTTGGAAGCACTAAGAATTGTACCAAAAAAAAGCTATTCTGTTTAAAAGAAAAAGGTAAAGCCATATAGCCAGCTCTAGCTGCCTCCTGGCATGCCTATTGTAACCAATGTCATTACAGTAGAATTTAGAATTGCCCCTTGCTCATTCATCAATGATGTATTTGTTTATCTCAGCTCCCTGCTTCAGATCTAGTGAGTTACCTACCTATTCTTGTTATGTTCTACGGAGAGGACTATTTCTGTCAAATTATGTTATGATTTACTGTGTAGTTTTATCCTTCCACTGGTGATGTCAGTACCTTCCATTGCTGTACACGAGACACTAAATTTTATCCAACTCCATACTTTAAAAGCGTTTTCCCTTTTTTGCGACCCTCTACACTTTTTAAAATAGATTTCCAATTTCTCCTGCCGATGCTTGCCTACTCCAGTGCAGTCTCTTGCTATTAATAAAATGAACAGTCATTTTTTATTGGTTTTAAAACATTGCAAGAAAGCAACAAGAGTATCTTTTATCATGTAATGATTTTTTCTTGTCTTTTATGTGATGATCACGAATGGTGTAAGTGCATGCACTCCAGCCAACTTGTAATGGTGTCCCCTAAAACATAAGAAAAGCCATTACAAGATTACCGCCATGCATGTACCCATACGCACAATGACATTTTTTTTCATAGACAATGACAATGCAAACAAAAAAAGACCCAGTGAAGGCGGTTTGCACTAACACCTTCCATGGACCTTGTAACAGCAGTTTTTCCAGTTTCTAATAATCTAATATTGGCTCCACTGCTGCATGTTCTTGTTCATTGTTCTTTTTGTATTTGTCACCTTGAGTGGGACGGGGATGCCCAGACGTGGGAACCGTGCTCTCCATGCCACTGGAGTCAAGCTATCCTGGCTGATGAGGGGTGAAACCCTGAAATCGGTCCTAGGATGCTCGTTTCAAATCCAGGGAAGACCTGGCTTGACCGTTTGGGCTGGACTGTTCCCATTGAGCCAAGGGTCAAGACTGATTTGCATATGGCTGGGTTGAAACTGGAATGTCAAGGAGAGAAAAAAACGATGCATTTAGGCCCAGATCTCTGTCCTGGGGTGAATGTAGGACATTGTTCTGCATTCTGTCCATTCATTGTTCTTTTTGCATTTTTCAACCTGTGTGGGATGGGTATGCCCAGACGGGGGTCCCATGCTCTCCATGCCACTGGAGTCCAGCTATCCTGGCTGATGGGGGTGAAACCCCAAAACCGAGTCTCTCATAGCCTCCACTTCAGCCCAAATGATTTTAGACCTCTGCCTATATTTATGCATGCTTGGGGGTACTCCCCACCCCCCATACCTACACTAGAAACCCTTGTAAATGTAAATGTAATTGTAAATGTCATGCACTTATATAGCGCTGTATCACCCGGGGGTATCTAAGCGCTTGCTTAGGGGACCCGTCCAGGTATTCTCCTGTGAGATAACCCATTACTGGGCATCCACAAGGTGAAAGCCAGGCACCCCACTGCAAGGGGCCGTCGTGGAGATTAAGCAAGCTATTGCCCAGAGTTGCAGAGTAGGACTCCATGATGGGAATAGGCACTGAGGTGAGAATTGTCAGGTCCGGGGAAATTTGAGCCCAAGACCCGCCGAGGCGGGGAATTGAACCCTGGTCCCGGGCCAGACCTCTGCATCAGGGTCTGCCGCTCTAACCATTGAGCCACACTTCTCCACACTTGTGGGCTAGCCACCAGCGGGGAACTCCTTGGTGCAGACAGCATCTTCCTTCTTGTGCCCTGGCTTGTTACAGTCAAAGCACTTTCTCACTTTTGAGGGGTCAAAGACCCTAACACTCTTTCCCTGGTACCCCTTCCTTTGAATTTGGGTTGGCTCTGGGTCCCCCTCCTTGTTTAGCTTTTTATAGGGCTTTGGAGGACTCAATCTGTTTTTGACCTTCTTTCTCCGGGGCTTTTCCCTAGGGGAGGCCTGTCCTCCCTTCTTTTGATCAAGCCCCGTGCTGACTTGAAAACCAGGTTCCTAGTTCCCTGGAAAAGATAGCTTAGAGTCCGTTAGGTACTGTTGTCATTTGTTGTGCACACAATGAGTCAAACTATGTTCTTTCATCAAGAAATTACACAACCCCTCATATGTGTCTACTTGGTTACCATCAATCCAGCCTCTTAGTTCTTTCTCTGAGACATCCACATAGTCCACCCAAGACGGGTGTTCACTTTCTGGGTTTCCCTGCATGCCACCTTGTACTGTTCTGTGTTCAGACCAAGGGGCATATTTACCAGCCCCTATCGCCATAGGAACAACACTGTTTGGATATTCCTGTAGCGATACAAGGTTCACCTTATTTATAAAGCAGTGTTGAGGCACTTAACATGGGTTAACGCTGCCTTGTAAATGAAGCCCCCTTTCATGCTATACTAAGCATGAACGGGGTGGGCAATGGATGTTGCGGTGGGCGTTCTGCAGCAACACCCATCGATTTTGATGCTGCCCCATATTCACAAGGGTGGTGTAAATATGGGGCAGATCAAAAAGTAAGACCAAAAAAAAACCTGGTCTTAACGTGGCGCAACAAGGAGAAATGCTTTATTGCTCCTCTTTTTTGCTGTTTCTATGTGTGCTGCAGTGGTCAAAACATATCGAAAAAGTAAAACGCCATAATTGATCATTTATGTGCAGGAAGGTTCCCCTTCCTGCACAAAAACAATAATTTTAAAAACAATGAGTTGCAACTTCTATGTCTGATGCAAAAATCAACACACATACAATTTACAAATCACCATTTAATATTGTTTATGTGCTTGAAGGGACACCTTCCTGCACATAAACAATCACTCTCCCAACGCAGGAACCGTTGCACTATTGTGTTGGTGCTAAACAGCTGCAATTAGCGCCAGCGCATGGGGAAAGACAGGGCTGCACCCTACTGTTGTAAATATGGTGCAGCCCTGCATTTCAGAAGTGGCGGAGCGTGGCGTTAAGCCAAAAATGCTAACACTGCACTCCATAACTTCTTTGTAAATATACCCCCAAATATCTCAACTAAGCGTTGCCTCATGTGAGAGTAGGATTTCGCCTCACCCCGCTCACAGCGACTGGAATCATTTACCACAAGCGTGAACCCCAATGCTTGTGGCAGATCTCCCACATCTCAAGGGCACTCTCAAATACTGTGCGCCATTTGTCAATGTCATCTCCCTCTGTGGACCCGCGCATTATTCCCTTGGGGAGCTTGGGTTAGACCTACCCCCCGGGACACCTCCATCTCTTCATCGTTATCACTGCTGCCATTTCTTCTGTCACTGTCTTCCCTCTCTTCTCAGCTAGGATCAACTCCCCTTCTCATAGGGCTCACAAGGAGCCCTACACTGGGCAGCTCATCCTCCCCATCCACAAGAAGCATGAACAAGGTGCTAGAGGAAAGGGAAAGGAGATTATCATCCACCGTCGTTATCAGTTTCTGGATCTGGTATTTCCTAGGCCTTAAGGAACCTAACCAATGCTGCCTTCCTAATCTTGTTAGTAGCAGGTAAGCCTTACAAGGAACCCTAAGCTCAGCCACTCTGAGTTGTTTGGGTCATGGCAGCTACCAGTCAGACTTAAAACAACTTTAGAAAAATCAAACAATGGATTAAAAATCAGTTTAGTCCAAATCTTAAAAATTCAACAGTCAAATGCTTTAATCCAAGGCAATTTAGAGGATTTTTAAAGATCTCACTGACCTAACTGTAAGGTGTAATTTAAACAAACATCCATATCCACACCGCTGGACACCAAATGTTGGAAAGTGGTTTATAGTGAATAGTAGGAAGGCTCCTAAAACCAGCAACAGGGCCATGAACACGACAAAGGGTCCTAAATAGGACCACTGTAAATTATTCCCTCTCTCAATCCTTGGTAGCTGTCCCTGAGCAATAAGGTTTAACTTAGGAGATGGCCATGAGAAGCATTTTAAAATACCAAGACAGTGAAGAAATAAGACACAGCACACAATAATCCCACACTACTCTATAAAAGTAGGACATATTTTTATCTTTAGAATTACACCCACACCATGAAGATCTAATGTAGAAAACCAGAGATATAAATTTTTAAATTATAAACACGTTCTAGTGCTTAGAAACAAACAGTGACACTTCTGGACATCTGGTTATACTTGACCCGGAAAAAATCAAAGTTTTAGGCTGACTGCAATGGTGCCCTGCTTTGATACGCCTGGCTGTAGGACTTGGTCAAAATGTTACCTTCTTGAGATTTTTCCCCAGTGGGCCCTTACTGCTTTCCACTAGTCCAGATTCGGTGAGGCTTCGCAGGCTTGACTTTCAGAGGACTGCCGGTCAAGTGGAACTTCTTGAGGTGAGGTGTTATGTCGGTCTGTTTGGGGAGGTTGTGCATGAGTCTGGCTCTCAGTTCTGTATGGTCTGCAGTCTCCTCAGGAGGTAGATGGTGATTCCTACATAGAGTGAGTTGCTGTAGTCTAGCCACTTGGTGACTAGGGCTTGAGTGATGGTTTATGTAGAGTTGACAGGGAGCCATTTGAAGATTTTCCAGAGCATGCAAAGAGTGAGTAAGCAGGGGTGAGACTGCATTGATTAGGCTTTTCATGTGAGCTTGTGGTCCAGGACAATTCCATGGTTGCGGGCAAGGGCTTTTGGAGTGGCTGAGGTTCCTAGTTTGGTAGGCCACCAGGAGTCGTTTCATGGGGGGGTGTTGTTCCTGAAGATCAGCACTTTAGTTTTGTTTGTGTTGAGTTCTAGGCTGTTCCTTTTCAACCACTCTCCATGCACCCGTGGAAGTTGGCCCTTGTGGTGGACGATGAGCTGGGTGTCGTCTACATAGGATATGATGCTTAGTCCATGGGTTCTGACGATGTTGGTCAAGGGGGTCATGTAGGTGTTGAACAGTGTGGGGCTGAGTAGGCATGGGCGGAAAATCCGTTCCGCTCACGGATTTTGCGGATTTTCGGGAAATCCGCAATCCGCGAGATTTGCGAATCTCCCGCAAAACCCGAAAAGCGGATTTTGCTCGCACTGCTCGCACTGTTCGCGTGAGTTCGCGCCCCGCGAATAAGTGCAAAATTGCAGAAATACGATTTTAGCAAAACTGAAAGTAACTACTTACCAGGTTCAAAAGTTCAGGCTCATCATTAGTAGCCATTTCCTGTAGTGCTTCCTGAGGGGCCCCTCCAGAGTTCAGTTGCCAGTTGACACTAATATGTGACCCTGCTCTGAACCTCAGAATAGTTACACATATGCCACAAAGGTCCTGAATTACAGCTAAGGGAGACAAGCAGGAGCCAGGCTGGAAGTTAAAATCCATTAATCAGCCCCTAATTCATTATTGTCAGTTGGGGCAGGGCAGGTGTTGTAACTAATTTTGCAACAATGAAAGCACTTAGCAAGTGCAAAAGATCACTAATCAGGGCGCACTAAGGAAGCAGGTGCCAGCTAAAAAAATATTCTGTGACACATTAATCAGCCCCAAATTAATTCAGGTCACTTGAGGCAGGGAAGGTGTGCTTTGCTTTGCCGAAAATAATGTACACTGGACAACCAGAGGGTGTGGTGATGAAACAGAGGGTGGCATGGGTGGGCCAGAGGGTGGCATGAGTAGTCAGAGAGTGGCAGTGGTGACATAGAGTGGCAGTGATGAAGAAGAGTGTCCCAAACAGGCTGGACACGTAGAAACAACAAGTTCGCGAAACTTGCGACCCGACAGGTAAGTTCGCAATTTGCGAAAGTGTACAAAACCCTCGCGAACTGGCAGAAACACGGGCGAACACAAAAAAAAAAAAATCCGCAAATTCGCGGGAATTCGCGGATTTTGCGGATTGCGAATCCGCAAATCCGCAAAATTCGCGAACGCGAGATCCGCAAAATTCGCTCATGCTTAGGGCTGAGGCATGAAACTTGAGGGATCCTGCAGATGATTTTCTTGGGTTCCAAGGTGTATGGTGGAATGTGGATCCTGTGGGTTCTTTCAGTGAAGAAGGGGAAAATCCATTTGATGGCGTCTTCTTGGATTCCAATCTGATGAAGCCTCTTGATAAGGGTGGAATGGGATCCAGTGTCAGGTGCTGCTGAGAGGTGGAAGAGGATCAGGGCCACCATTTCTCCTGAGTAAATGACGGTTCTGATGTGGTGGTTGGTGTTATAAACGGGGTCCCTGGCTGGCCAGGGCTCACGCCAAAGTCAGTCAGAGACCACCACTCCTAAGTCAGGGCAAGGGAGTTACACGCCAAGATAACCCCTGCTCACCCTCTAGGTAACGTGGCGCGAGCAGCAAGGCTAAACTTGGAGGCGGTATGAGTTAAGTATTTGCGCACGCACCCCAGCAACAACACCCAAGGCCCACCACAAAGGAAACTCCACACAAGGTTATATACAAAATAGCCTTTGTATTATAGTAAAAACACATTAGATAACACAAAAACTTTACAATGTGCCAACAGGCACAGGCAGAACATACAAGGGATTATGTACAGGACAGGGCCACATGGACCACTGTCAGGGGTAGGCACTTGTTAGAAATAATACTTGTAGGTATACACTTGGCACATAAACATATAATGACTAGCACTAAAATAGTACATGTAGCACACAACCAGTAATCACTGGTAAAGAGTAAATACCTCCTACGCAACCCTAAACACTGTAGGAAAATCACGCAGGGAACTAGGACCTTATCATCAGGACCTAAGGAAGGAATACCATCACCTAAGCAGGTCACTTTTAGCAAAGGGAAGGAAACCTAAACAATCATCTAAGCAGGTCACATTTAGCAAAGGAGATAAACATAAAATACCTAAGCAGGTCACTTTTAGCAAAGGTAATGGGACATCAACAATTGCACATGAGGCATTAAAACACATTCAGAGGTGCAGGTTAGAACATTTGCGCAAGAATCACATACATCAGTAAATTACAATGCGCAGGGTGCACAGAGCACAACACTAGGATTGTCCCTCAGGCCAACTGGCCTCGCAAGGGGCTGAATGCCCTGAGTCTCAATGTCAGGGGGTCTGCGCAGGCAGCACAGAACACAAAGCCTAAACGTAGCAACTGTCCACTAAGTGCTGGACAGTTGTGAATCACAGATGGGCAACGTTGGAGCCTCGTGGGCTCAAGAACACAGGTGCTGGCACCTAAGAGCTTCAGCGCTCTAAACATATGGGTGCTCAAGAACCTTTCTGGGGCTCTAAAACAAATATGGCACGCAGGAGCCTCTCTCAGGGCTCGAGGAGCAAGGGTGCCGGCAATCGAGCCTCTCCGGGCTCGCAAAGTAAGGAAATGCCCTCTGAGCCCCTTGTGGCTCTACATCAACTCTGGGCATCGTGGGAGTCCCTCACGGGGGACTCGAAAACGGGGATGCCTGGAGCCTCTCAGGCTCGTAGATTCAAATTGCCCCCAGGAGCCTCGGGACTCCTAAACATAGAGATTTGGGCGTCGTTGGAGCGGCCCTCTGCCAACCGGGGCCGCTCTAAATAGACCAAAGACCCTGTCCCCGCACTCACCGGTTCCTCGCGGGTGCTGCGGGGGCAGGAGCACTGCCGGCTCACCTCTTCCGCAGCGCGGGGCTCCTCTTCACACGGGGAGCCTCGAGGACACGGCAGGCTGCTTCCTGCTTCTCGGCTCCTCCCCCGGTGACGCGGCGGGAGGCTCGGCCGGCTGGGCCAATCCCAGCGCGGCCTGGCGATGACGTCAGCGGCTGCTTTCTCTCGGCCCGGTTCTGCGGCGGTGAAACACGGTGCAATGCCGGGTGGGCACCGGCTTTTAAATAATCAAATAAAACGGGGCAATGCCGGGTGGGCACCGGCTTGGAAATAAAATATAAAGCGAGGGGGGCACTCGCTCGATCGAAAAACTGCAAATCTGGGTCCAATGCCGGGTGGGCACCGGCTGCACAAAGAGCGCTCCCCAGCGCTCAGGGACAAAGTAAAGCGCTCTCAAGCGCCAAGAGAAGCGCGTTCAGTGCTAAAAGGAAAATAAGGCGCTCTCAAGCGCCAAGAGCAAAAGTAAAGTGCTCCCCAGCGCTAGAGGACAGAATCCAGCTCCCACAGCGCTAGGGGTCCAAAGCAAAGCTCAAGCAGGGTCTGGAGGCAGGCAGGGGGGCAAGGTGGGCCAGAGCAAGCACACTGGGTCTCCAGGCAGGGAGACAAGCCACGTGGCGGTCCTTCTGGCCCAAGCAGCAGCAGCAGCCCCCTCTGGCAAAGATCCAAAACAGAACCAAGAACCCAATTGTATGGGGACACAGCCCCTTCTTATACAGTAAATTCCCTTTGTCTGTAGGTGCAGGGTGGGGGCAAACCAGTCGCAGCTGGTTTTGAAGTACCCTTGATAGCTCAACCACCCATTTCATTCACTGGCAGGGCTAGGGACATCAGTCGCACTACAGGGGGTGGAGCCAGCATTGTGTGGGGAAAGTCCAGGCCCATCAGGGACCAGGTGCACTCCTCCCAGGCCATCAACATGCTAATCTCACACTCACCACCGGGCAGACCCGTCCAGCCTTCCTGGAGCCAGGCTCACCAGCCAGCTCCAGCCAATCACACAACAGGCATATTTTACATTAATATGCCAAGTCCTAGAAGTGGCATTTCTACACATTACACACACATGCCACATACACCGTTGCGAAGCATTCATTCCCACGAGCTCGCACATACCAAAGTCGAGCATGCACTCCCCACGCATCAGGAACTACCAGGGACACAGGCATTCCCCATGCATTCCTGTGGGAGAGCAGGCCAGCCTAACTACATGCACGCACTGTACTCTGGGACACAGGGAAAAAGTGCGCACAGCCCAGAAAATCATCCATACAGATCACAGATCTAAAGCAAAAAGATTAGGGGTGAACCTGCCTTAAAGGCCAAGTCCAACACAACCCCCTTCCAGTCAAAACGCAGGGCAGACCAATCACCACCGTGAAGGGCTTCCCTGCTTGGGGCGATAAAACACTGACGCGGGCCCGCCACTGCAGGGACACCCTCCTGTTTTACGCCGAGGTGAACCTCTGGGGTTCTTTCTAAAACTATGGTAGGGACTAACTGGACTACCCCACTGGTACTCTCCAGCTGCCCTCGGCCAGGACCAGGCCCTAGGCCACCCAGGTGCCACTGGTTCCTGCCTACTCACAAAGTGGGGGGTAGTAACCCCTGGCACATAATAGCCATTTTCCACTCTTCCTGCCTGCAAGACAGGGCTAGACAGCCATGCTGACGCGCAGCGCCATCACGCAGCGTCGTAGCCGGAACGTCGCCTGGGGTTTCGCCAGTTTCAAGCCCGTCTGTGCCCGTCCGGGCCCAGACGGGCACAGGGCATGTCACTCTGCCCAACCCTGCTTGACTTACGGATTCAACTTGCAGGTACTCTAGTGATACTTTATTGTCGCTACGCGCCCCCAGACATCCTAGTTGTATCTACCAATGGGCAGAAAGTACCTCTTATAAAAACTGCCTTCTATGTGGCTCTGGTAGCCCACCCACAGATCGATTCCAGATTTCTATGGCTTTGCTTAATTGCAGGTCATTACCCTGTCATGCCACTGAAATAAACTCGTTGATTGTAGACCACAGTTTGGATGCCCTCCTCCTTACGGAAACTTGGCTGACCTCTTGCTCAGGACCTGATATTGTTAAAGCCCTCCCTCCGGGATATCTCATGTTTCATCTAGATAGGCCGGAGGGGAGAGGGGGAAGAGTTGCCATTTTGTACAGAGACAAATATGTATGTAAAGCGGTAGATTGCGGTATTGATAACTCTGAAGGCTGTCCATTCTCGCTACGCATATCGTCCACCATCTCAATCTCGGGCCTTCTCGCCTATCGGCCTCCTGCAGCGATAGGAAATTTCATAGACTCCTTCCTTGAGGTGGTGATACAACTAGCTGCCGCCTCCTCCAACTTTATAGTGTTGGGGGATCTCAACCTGCATTTCGATGATCCCTGTGATGCAGTGGCGAGAGAGCTACAAAGCATGTTGGGTGCACTTGATTTGCATCTTGTTAACGTCGGAGCTACCCATTTTAAAGGTCATCAGCTGGATGTGGCCTTCACGAACTCAGAGAATCTTCAATCCCTTCAGCCCCTGCCTCTTCCCTGGACAGACCATTGTCTAGTCCCCCTCAAATGGCAGTTGGGGAAGGGGAGAGATCCTGTACCTAGACGGTATTCAGTTGAACGGCTCTGGTCTAGGCTGCCAGTGGATAACTGGGCGGCTGAGTTAGCGAGAACCTGCCCTCCTTCGGTCTCTGACCCTATCACTGCTGATCAGCATGTGGGAAATTGGTTGATCAATTCCCTTGACTTATTAATTCCGGAAAAGAAAAGGCCCATTAGGGAAAGAAGAGCTGGTTCCGCTCCCTGGTACACCCCTGAACTTAGGGGTCTCAGAACACCCTGTAAAAGATTAGAAAGGGCATGGAGGAGAAAGCTGACGGAAGAAAGTCGAGAACACTACAAGGTATCGATGAGGAAGTATAAAGCTGCCTTGAAAGATGCCAAAAGAAGTTATTTCAGCGATAGGATTGATAGGGCGAGTAACTCATCAGGGGAATCCTTTAAGATTTTTAAGGAACTGCTGAAGGCTCCGGTTCCTCCAGTCGTGCACAACAACCCCCAAGAAAAATGTGAAGAGCTGGCAGACTTCTTTGATTCCAAAATAGAGAAGATTCTGTCTTCATTGCCTGCGACATCTCAGAATCTGGAGATGGACTCTAGCCCAGGAATATGTCCCTTTGAGCTGTCCTCTTTTGGCCCTTTTTCCGAGGAGGAGGTCGTAAAAGTTCTGAAAGGGATGAAGAGTGGGTTTCCGAGCGACCCGGTGCCCATGAAATGGCTCAAACAAGTGGCAAACACTCTTTCTGCCCCGCTTACAGATCTTATCAACCTTTCCCTCTCCCAGGGCACGGTGCCGCAGAGATGGAAAAAAGCAGTTGTTAAAGCACTGCTGACAAAACCTGGCTTAGATCCCCCGAATCTGGCCAATTTTAAGCCTATTTCCCTTTTGCCCGGTTTTTCAAAAATCGCAGAAAAGATGGTTAATCGCCAGCTCTCGTACCACCTAGAATCCCATCATTTGCTGGGAGACTCCCAGACGGGCTTTTGCCCTGGTCAGGGGACGGACACGGCCTTATTGGCAGTGGTGGAGGAAGCAAGGAGCATTCTTGATACGGGGGGGTCAGTGGCAGTGATCCTCCTGGACTTGAGTGCTGCCTTCGACACCATGAGTCACCAGGTGCTCCTCCAACGACTGTCAGAGGTGGGTGTCACGGGGATGGCCCTCAAATGGTTTGAGTCCTTCCTCTCTGACCGCTTCTATCAAGTCTGGGAATGGGCAGAGCAGTCGACCCTGTTCCCTCTTCAATGTGGAGTCCCGCAGGGCTCATCATTGAGCCCTACCTTATTTAACGTCTATATGACTTCACTTGAGAGAGTGGTCTCCCCTTCAGGAGTGAAGATCATGCTGATGATACTCAGCTGGTTGTAGGCCTTACCCAGCTGGCGGAACAACCAGAGGTTCTTCATGACTGCCTTGCCAACGTCCATTGTTGGATGTCCCACTCTGCCCTTAAGCTCAACGGACAGAAAACTGAGCTTATGTTGCTAGGCAAATCTAGGCCTTCGCTCATCGCCAGTTGCTAGCCTCGGTCTCTGGGTCACCCGACATCTCCTAAGAAGGAGATTAAGAGCCTAGGAGTATGGCTGGAGGAAGACCTGTCCTTTAGGACACATGCTAGGAAGACCGCAGGGGTGTGTTTTGGCCTGTTGCGGTCAGCGCGTAAGGTGCTACCACTGCTCCCCAATCCATCCAGGAAGCTTCTGATTCATGGTTTAATCTTGTCGAGACTTGACTACGGGAACGCACTGTTCCTTGGCGCTCCGGAAGAGACCTTTAGGACCCTTCAACAGGTGCAGAATGCAGCCGCTAGACTGCTGATGGAGGTTCCTAGAAGACATTCAGCTGCTCCTGCCCTGAAAACGCTTCACTGGCTCCCGGTTAAGGAGCGGGTGAAATTTAAAGCGTTATGCACGGCCCATAAAATCTTGCATGGTAGGGGCCCTTCTATCTTGTCCAATATGGCACGCCCCTATAAACCCACACGGCCACTGCGATCGGACCAAGGACGTCTTCTGCAGTTAACCAGAGTAAAAAGAGCTCGCTCTGGGGGCCGGCGTTTTTCAGTGCAAGTGGCGGCACTGTGGAACTCCCTGCCCTTTAAGATTCGTTCGGATCCTAACATTCTGCACTTTAGGAAACTCCTGAAGACGCATTTGTTTCCTGTGTAGTGACTGAGTCTGAGGTTTCCCTTCTTCGTTCTGTTCAGCGCCGGTATGCCCCTTGAGGAAAATTAAATTTTGGCCATGATGTGTTCCCTAGCGTGTACCCCACCGACTCCATGTACCAGCTTAAAGTGCATGTAACTTCCCTCCTGTGCCAGCTATGAAGACGTAAATACATTTGCGTCCACCGTTAACTTGTCCTCTTTCAGACGCACCCTAAATGGATTATATGGTCCGTTCCTAAGTATGCTATGCCAACGTCTTTTTGTAGTACACTTTTCACTTTTTCCTGCTCTAGCCAGAGTAGGCCCTGAATTCCTGCCATCTGAACCTCTTTTGTGGCTCCTGACTCTGCCCAGGCTACCTTTGCACTCGTGAACTTTGTCCTACATTCAGCGCGGCCCCTCGCGCTCAGCTCAAGCCTGCTTTCTGCCAAGACTGACTATAACCTTCGAGTTATCTGTTCCGCTCCCCGAGAATACATTCCTGCCTACTAGATTCTGTAAACATCCTCTCCAGCTGCAGAGCCAAAAGGCCGACCTGTCTTAATGCAAGTAATTCATAGCCTCCGTTGCCATGCTTCCATGGAAGGCCCCGTGCCCCCACGCTTCACATGTAGACATTCAGGCGCTTATACACGCATCCACGGTTAGCATAGAATAGCCTCTACCCTAGAGACCTTTCCGCCCAGATAGTATAGTTCCTAAACATCAGATATTAGATATGACAGAAGTACAAGTTGATCTGACATGCCAGACTTCTGTCTCTCTCCGTCAGTGTAAATGTCAAGACCCCTGCACCCCGTCAATCACACGTCATGCAGCTGCGCGCGCATCCAAGCTTCCGATTTCTGCTGACATTGCAACATTCTGTTAGCACCACCCCTTGGTGCCACCCACTTGCGTCACCTATCAGTGACGTTTCTAGCACACACCTCTAGTTCACGCCTAGTTTACGCCTCTTGATGATGTATTGGTACCACGTGTATACTGTTATCTTGTCTTCTCTCAGCTGTTACGCCTCTTACATTGAACATTATGATGTAAATCAAGTATATAAGCTATGTATTATCAATAAACAGCAGCGCGCTCATCTATCCCTTCTGACACCCCTGTGGTGGTCAGAACATGATATCCTGATTCCATTGTGAGGAATAAAACCCTTAGAAACTCTAACACCACGGACTCTGTTTTCTTTCCTTCTGATTGAGTTATTATTGATTAAGTACTTACCTGCATAGAAATTATGAGAGTAAATTAATTATTTACGTCATTTTGGCGCCCGAACAGGGACCCCTCCCCCACCTCACGCGCCGGAAGGTGCGTTGCAATCCGTGTCCCCTGCCATCAGTTAGACGGACTACACGTGTACTGGCAGGATTTCCTGCATCCCCCTCTGACCCACGGAGGTGACGAAGACTGCGATCAGTGCCCAGACGAGGCGGTGAGGAGTGCGGAGGATCCCGACCAGAGCCCAGCCGAAAGAAGCAAGGTCCGAGGTGTGAAGAGGCCCACCAGTTTTCCGAAGTTTTCCGAAGTTTTCCGAAAGTTCTCCGAAGTTTTCCGAAGTTCCGAGTCGAGTCCAGTCGAGTTTTCCGAGGCCTTCTGTTTCCGTGCTTCCCGGTGAGTACCATTGCTGGGTCGTATCTAGACGGGTTTGGGTACGCAAGTCCGGTCTGCACTGTTTTTAGGCAGTGTATCTGTACTGTTTAGCAGTATATAAAGTATTCCGAATTTTTGCACTGTTACACCAGTGTATCCGTACCGTTGAGCGGTACATTCAGTGTAGGGGGTAGTTAGCTATGTCTTTAATGTTTTTATGTGATTAATGTCGTGGTATGAATGTGACTGTTTTACTGTGTATTATTGTATTTCTTGTATCAACTAGCAACTCGTATCAAGGAATAAAGACTAGCGTTCAAGTAATAAATAAGCAGGATGCCGTTCCTCAGCAAGTTAAAACAGATCGGAACTAGGAAAGGGTTACTAGAGGAAGAAATTCCTATCCCCCCTAGGGACACTCCAGGAAATTTTATGTATCAAAAGCATGGCATAGATGCCATATTATATCTAGATTTATGGGCCGATTACACCAAACACCTAGACGAAAGACACAGATGGCCAGTTACCGGAACGTGGGATGCCGAGTGCATCATGAGGGTAGAAGAAGCATTATGGAAAAAGAAAGCTAGACAATCTCAGAAGGACGCCATAGAATTTTGGCGTAAGGAATCACGTAAGCGTGCTGACAAAGCACTCCGTAGAGAAGACAGACTTAAAGAATCAGATAAAGAACGAGAAAACGAATTAGTTACTGAAGGGATCAGAGTAAAAACAGAACAAATAGACCGTGACAGAAATAATCTTGTAAACGGTATGTATCTCGTAGCAGATGGCCCATCCGAAACTGAATCAGAGATACCGAAAAACTTACCGACACCATTAGTTCCAACTAAAGTAATGCATAAAACTACTAAAGACATATTCCTGAATTCGTATCTAGAGGATGTAGCACCAGCTTACACCAATCTGCCTGTTCGTGCCCTGCCTACCGACAGGGATGGGAGTGGCACTGCGCCCCCAGATAATGTTCCGCCGGTACCGCGACAGACCTCCCCTGTTCCGCCACCTCCGCCACTTCCCCCACTGAAGACGGATCTACCGAAACCAGTACTACCTGATCTTACTAAAAGACAGACTCAAGTCCAGATACAGACTCCGCGGAGAGATAATGCCCAAGCATCCGCCTCAGGAGGTGCGACAGCGGGTCTACAGACCCCGCCACCGACACACAGATTGCATTTAAAGGACACACAGAATCCTTTCCAGTCTCCCTACTCACCCCGGCTTGAGGCATTCAAAAATAGGATGTCATTTTGCAGATATGATCCAGTACCCGGAAAGGACGATCTAATGGTATTAGCATCACTCCGATTGAGATCTGCCACCGATAACTTGCTATGCTGTGTAGGAATGCAGGAAGCTCTCGACAGACTATACAAATTCATACAGACAGGGAAAGACCCCGACAGTGTTAAAGCTGCCATGTATAAACAGAAAGTCGACATTCAAAAACAGATATTACGATTCTTCATTAATTGTGTGATAAGAGAACGAGACAGGCCCGGGACAGATCAAAGTGAGTTAGATGCATTAAACAAGTGGGGCCAAAATATAGCAGACGCGAAACATGACAAGGGGACTTGCATAGCCACTATGTCCCAGAAAATTAGAAAGGCAGTATTAACTGCACATCAGGAAGAAAATGATAAAACTTCCTCCGAGGAGGAAGATGAAGATGAAACATCAGAAAAGTCTACAGATATAATAGCGTATGTAGGTAAGGGAAATTACCTTCGGAAAGGCATCCGTCCGGAGAGCAAGAGAGTTCTTTTCTCCGCTTTAACAAATCCGAATTCTTCAGAACATCAGTTCCAGGAAACTGATAAAAGGCTTCGAGATCGAGTAGGGTACCATATACTCAATTCTATGGATGAACAGGAACTAGCCCGGTCCGCCGTGTTGTGGGCCGAAAACGCAGACATATATAATGATGACACGTTAGTGCAGACATTCTTGAACCTTTCCCCGGAAGAGCAGAAAATAGCAGGTGTATACATGATTCAGCACCTCCTCATCAAGTTCAGAAACCATCATTCTGATCCAGGTCCCTTACACGAAACATTAGAAGCACTAATCATGGATAGATGGAGAGGTTTTAGTACCAAATTAATACAAATAATTCTAGAACAACGACGCAAGTATAACACCTTCCTAAGCCCTGAATATGTTCCCGTCCCGCCTCCAGAAAGAAAAATGTACCACATGCAATGCGGTGGCGGCATTGAAAGTCAGAATCCCTTACGAGAAGTACATCCAGTTATGGGTGAGGATCGTACTCTGAAACGTGTGTATGTTCACACACCACTGACTAAGTTAGAACTGTTAGAAATGAAGAAATTAGTTCCGTGCCATGATAAAGACCCTGCGGGTTTTCACAGAGAGCTTAAAGACATGTTACTGATGGGAGATTACACGTATGATGATATTATGAAAATGTTAAAAGTACTGTTGCCCACGGGCATTTACGAGAAATTAAAGGAGAAGGATTGGGAAGTGGGAGAGTCAAAGATAGCATGGGCGGAGATAGAAGACGAAGAAAAGAAACGAGTCCCAGGGTTAGGCCTTGGGGATCTGACTAAAGCATTACCAGGTTTAATAGTACAGGTTCTGCCAAGATTATTGACAACTAGAAAGGAAGATTGGGACGCAATCTCGTCCTGCAAACAGAAACAAGATGAAGATACTAGTGACTTTTATTCAAGATTCGAGAAATGTTTCATTATCAATAGTGGCCTCAAAACTAGTAGCGAGTCATATCCACACCTTTTTGTAACAAAATTAGTAGAGAACGCCCTACCACTAGTTAAAAATAGAGTGTACAAGGTTGAAAGTACTTGGCAGGCAAATACGCCATCACAGATGTTACAAATGTTACAATACCACCAGAATAGAATCAGGGAAGAACAGGATCAGGAACAGAAACGTATGAAAGACACGAAAATGAAAATGTTAGTAGCCCAGACAATTCCAGCCGAGGGTCATAGAAAAGGTGGGGCCCAGACAAATCATTCTGCCGCTCCCGTTAAAGGGACATGTAATTACTGCAAGCAGCCAGGTCACTACGTCCATGAATGTCCAGTCCTGAAACATAACATCGAGACAGGTAAAACTAAAGAAAGACCGCGTCCGCCTAGACATGAACAGGGTCAACAACAGACCTCACAGAACGAACAGCCAATGCAGAATACACAGCTTATGCATGATCAGTCCCATACAGTACAGACAGTAGCAGTACCGCAGCCACAGCATGCTCAGACACAGCCCGCTGCCGCAACAAGACAAGTATCACAACAGATGTACCAGTATGCCCAGTCGGCATATCCAGAGTATCAGCGTTATACATGAAACAGCCTAGGGAGGGAAAGTGATTTGCCTCTTATTGAAATTCCTGTAGATCAAGAAGGTCCTTATGTACATAGTCACGTATTAGGAAAAGACAGAAAGTTTTTAATTGACACAGGGGCAAGTCGCACTACTATAAGTCATAATGAAGTTCCAGGGGCACCCCTCTCAGGCTCACAGAATGTTTCCCTTGGTTTTTCAGGACAGCCTATTGTAAATGAAGTGTCAGAACCAGTACCACTAGCTGTGGGTCCATTATCTCGAGTTACAGATTTGTTACTTACAAAATCATGTCCCGAAAATCTGTTAGGAATTAAAACACTGAAGGCTCTAGGAGCTATAATTTGCTGTTCCCCGGAGGGAGTCAGACTCTTTCTACGGGATTTCAAGGGTCATTATGTTCTACGTGACTTTGATGTCAGATTGAAAAATGTACCAGATCACTTATGGGCAAAAGGCCCAGCTGATGTAGGTTGTATGCATATCACACCATACCGTGTTACACTCAAGACAGGAGTTGTTCTACCCAGAATCAGACAATACAAGTTACCACCCGATGCTGTAGTGGCTTTACTGAAAATCGTTGAAGAGCTTATTGCCCAAGGAGTGGTCGTAGAGACCGACTCCAATATCTGTAATTCGCCTATCATTCCAATTCTTAAACGTACAGACCGCAATGCACCGCCAGTATATCGGCTGGTGATTGATCTTCGAGAACTGAACAAATGCATTGTACCACAGTATCCTGTGGTCCCCGATATCTCTTCCCTGTTGACTGCCATTGATTCAGAAGCAACGTTCTTTACTGTAATCGATCTCAAGAACGCTTTCTTCAGTGTACCCATTGACCCGGAGAGCCAATATCTCTTCGGATTCAGTTTAAATGGACGAAGTTTCAAATTTTCCCGCGCACCTCAAGGATTTACAGAAAGCCCCAGCATCTATAGTCAAGCACTGAAAAGACAACTAGATTGTATCCAAATGCCAGTTAATACCGCTTTACTACAGTACGTCGATGATCTACTGATCACCGCACGAAGTGAGCCCGAATGTGAACAAGCATCTCTGATAGTTTTACATTTTCTGGCCGACAAGGGACACAAGGTGTCTCCTTCGAAGCTACAATTCTGTGTTCAGCAAGTTGTGTACTTGGGTCACTTGCTGTCCAAAGTGGGGAGACAGCTCACTCCCGATCGCATCCAGTTAATTGTAAACATGCCCCGACCCCAGACACAAAAAGAAGTGCGGGCCTTCATAGGCCTCACCTCGTACTGCAGACAATGGATTCCTCAATATGCATTTCTAGCTAAACCACTCATCCAGTTAACGACACAGGAGGCAGCAACTTCGACTGTCCTCCCTTGGACTCAGGAACACACACAAGCCTTTGAGGAATTAAAGAAAGCTTTATGCCAAGCACCAGTTTTAGCGACACCGTGTTACAGCAAACCGTTTACACTTTTTGTTACAGAACGTGACGGTACAGCATTGTCTGTCCTCACTCAAGATCAAGCAGGATCACATAAGCCTTGCGCTTATTTTTCAAGCACATTGGATTCAGTAGCACAGGCACTCCCTGCATGCTTAAAGTCAGTAGCAGCAACAGCGTTAGCAATCAGACAAAGCGATTCAATTGTCTTAGGTCATCAGTTAACAGTACAAGTTCCACATTCTGTAGAGGTTCTTTTAAACAGAACCCAGACTCAACACTTAACTATAGCACGACTGACAGGTTACGAATTGACATTATTCCAGCCACACATAGAAATCAGACGCTGCAGTATCTTGAATCCAGCAACATTGTTACCTACAGTTATGACAGATCCAGCTCCACATGATTGTATAGAGATTATTAATGCAGTAACAAAGCCCAGACGAGATTTAACAGATGTTCCATTGACAAATCCAGACCTGACACTTTATGTGGATGGTTCATGCATGAGAACAAGTACAGGAGAGTTAGTGGCCGCGTATGCCGTGACCACTGAAACTGAAGTTAAAGAAACACATCGTATTGATACACTGTCTGCTCAAGCGGCAGAGCTCATCGCTCTGACCCAAGCCTGTATTCTAGCAAAGAACAGAAATGTTAACATATACACAGATTCCCGTTATGCGTTCGGAGTCGTACACGACTTCGGCATGCTCTGGCAGGAACGAGGTTTCCTGACCTCTCATGGTACAAAAATACAGCATGGTCCACTCATTCAAGCACTGTTAGAAGCAATACATCTGCCTTCAGCCATATCAGTTATGAAGTGTAAAGCACATACTAAAGCCACAGATTCTGTTTCCCAGGGTAATGACCTGGCAGATCAGACAGCAAAACATACAGCACTGACTCACACTCAGACAACTGACACGATAAAGACAACAGATCCGACAAACTGTATGACAGTCAGAGATCCCACACTAGATGTTATTGACATTCAGACACATGCTACTGCAGACGAAATAAAGAAATGGACCGAACTAGGAGGGATCCAGACAGATCAAGGTTGGATGACGGGAAAATCTACATGGTTTCTCCCTGACTCTATGGTTCAAGTCATGATAAATACAGCACATAGTCCTGCCCACCTGGGAGAGAAAGCCATGTTAGACAGTTTACAAAATCTCTGGTACAATAAACACTTACGAGCAGCCGCAAAACAGAAAGTGCGTACTTGCATGATCTGTTGTCAGTTCAATCCAGGTAAAAGCGTCCCTGTAGAGCAAGGTGGATTTCATCCTCCCGATCACCCTTTTGAAGTCCTCCAGATGGATTATATCCAGATGGACCGTTGTCGAGGATTTAAATATGTTCTCGTAGTTGTCTGTGCTCTGTCCCGCTGGACCGAAGCATACCCAGTCTCAGATTACACTGCTCCGACCACTGCCAAACAGTTGGTTCGTGAATTTTTCCCACGGTACGGCTTGCCTCGTGTCGTGTACTCAGATAACGGTCAGCCATTCTCATCTGCCCTAATGAAAGAAGTTTCCTTGTTATTGGGATACCAGTGGAAGTTCCATTGTGTCCGACATCCAGAAGCCGCAGGCCTTGTTGAAAGGCATAATCAGACATTAAAGATTCGCCTTGCCAAAATATGTCAGGAAAAGGGGGTCGACTGGATAGTCGCCCTGCCGGTGGCACTATTCTATATGAGAATGGTCGCCCATTCGAGATCAGGGCTATCTCCGTACGAAGTGGTCTTTGGTAGACCACCGAATATGTGGGGGACGCCCATTCCTAAAAAGATAACCGATGTTGATTCTAATATGTTGACAGATTACCTTGCCTCCTTGATGTCTGCACTCCAATCATGTCGTTCACAGGTTGCCGCAGCCTTCCCTGACAACACCGATGTGAAGGAGCATGACGTCCGCCCCGGCGATGTTGTTCTAGTTCGTAACTTCGACAGGAAAAGTCCGTTGGAGCCCCGCTGGAAGTCTCCGAAGACCGTTCTACTTACGACAAGGACCGCCGTCAAGTTGGAAGGAAGAAAGGGGTGGGTTCACCTAAGCCATATCAAAACATTCCCAGGACTGAAACCGGAACAAGACACACCCACCCCCACCAAAGACTGTGATCCCAAAGACTTTTCCGAACCCAAACGAGAAAAAACTCCTCAAGAACAATATCGTATGAAGTTACGATCTAGCAAGTCAGACAGTTTAATTGTTTAAGTCCTCCCCTAGGTGAATCGGTTAAATAGTTCCTGACATGTATCCCCTAGATCGAGTTAGAGAGAGAGAAGAAAAGAAAAGAACATATTGCAAATCACTTCGTAGTCACTGCATAGTGACACTAATAATTATGTTTATTCTAAGTATATTAATAATTGTTGCTAGCGTCTTGTTACCCATATACTATCCTATCTTCAAGCGTGAACAATCTGCTTACAATGTCTCTGCTGAACACACTTTTAGTGAATTACCTCCTCATGAGCTTTCCTACAGACTTGCGCTGCGCAACAATACATTCATTAGTATGTTACATCATTCTCATCAAACTAACAATGCTACAAATTGCTGGATATGTGGCCGACTCCCTCCCTACCAGAATTACAAGGGAGCCCTGCCTCTCTTTCCGTACCCGTTCACTCACAATGGCTCCTGCGGAGCATGGTTTAAGATAATTAATTCTTTAGATCCCGACATTGCTGTTTTCGATGGGGGTTGGGTTTGGGGAAACCTGAACTTGGTCCTACTAGACGTCTGTTACCCGGATAAGGAGGGACTCCCCATTAGAATAGGAACTGATCTAGAAAATGAAGTATATGGATTAGGTAATTACACAATTAGCCTTATGATTCTTACTGTCGAATCCGAAACCGCACCAGTTCTACCTATTATGTCAGTACTACCAGTCACTGGTGAATTATGTATCAAGAAGAAAGGTTCAGTACACTTAGGTCATAGTAAATGCACTACTGTGGTCGAATTCAGTGATGGTGGAAAATCATCTTTCAAAGCTATCAGTCATTCTTACTTTGTGTGTGGTCATACCGCATACATTCGTCTACCTCCAGATTGGGATGGTACCTGTTACATTGCATTCCTTCTGCCACCTGTTTTTCTAGCTCCTTCTGATTACCATAGAAATAGCAATCTAGTAAAGAATAGACCCAGAAGAGATGCCCCCCTTGTCGACTACACAGAAACGGCATGGGAACAGTACACTGATTTTAATAAAGGATTCTTTTTCTTTTTAGGCCCTGTCCAGAATAGTAAATTAATACGCAGATTAACTAGAACACTTGAAGCCGTAGTAAATGAAACTACCTCCGCCTTAGGTAACTTAACAGAAGAGCAGTCCGCTATGCGGGTTGTTGTCCTTCAGAATCGTCTTGTAATTGACGTCATCTTGGCAGATAGAGGTGGAGCCTGTAAGGTCATCGGGTCAAGCTGCTGTGTTTTCATTCCACAAAATGCACCCTCTGTATATCAAGCTATCACCCGTCTTCATAAAATTGCAAATCAGATACATCAGAATCCAGGCACCTGGACTTGGTCCGGTTGGTTCTGGACAACGTTAACAGCTTGGGGATGGAAGATCCTATCCTTCCTAGGCATTGGCCTAGTCCTAGTATTCAGTTGCTGCCTGTGCCTACAGTGTGGGCCAGCGATCTGTGGACTGTGTGCCACTTCTTGTATTGAACATTCCAGTTTCCACTCAAAACGTAACCGAAAGAAAGAAGAACAAATGATGTTACAAGAACAGACTGATCGATTCATGAGGATCGATATGTCATGAAGGGTCCGTAGGGAACAAGGAGGGAATGAGGAAAATTAAATTTTGGCCATGATGTGTTCCCTAGCGTGTACCCCACCGACTCCATGTACCAGCTTAAAGTGCATGTAACTTCCCTCCTGTGCCAGCTATGAAGACGTAAATACATTTGCGTCCACCGTTAACTTGTCCTCTTTCAGACGCACCCTAAATGGATTATATGGTCCGTTCCTAAGTATGCTATGCCAACGTCTTTTTG
The DNA here is from genome assembly GCF_964263255.1 of Lissotriton vulgaris. Lineage (NCBI taxonomy): Eukaryota > Metazoa > Chordata > Amphibia > Caudata > Salamandridae > Lissotriton > Lissotriton vulgaris. Next base: position 1,497,917,862 of record NC_141691.1, on the reverse strand, counting down.
TAGTACACTTTTCACTTTTTCCTGCTCTAGCCAGAGTAGGCCCTGAATTCCTGCCATCTGAACCTCTTTTGTGGCTCCTGACTCTGCCCAGGCTACCTTTGCACTCGTGAACTTTGTCCTACATTCAGCGCGGCCCCTCGCGCTCAGCTCAAGCCTGCTTTCTGCCAAGACTGACTATAACCTTCGAGTTATCTGTTCCGCTCCCCGAGAATACATTCCTGCCTACTAGATTCTGTAAACATCCTCTCCAGCTGCAGAGCCAAAAGGCCGACCTGTCTTAATGCAAGTAATTCATAGCCTCCGTTGCCATGCTTCCATGGAAGGCCCCGTGCCCCCACGCTTCACATGTAGACATTCAGGCGCTTATACACGCATCCACGGTTAGCATAGAATAGCCTCTACCCTAGAGACCTTTCCGCCCAGATAGTATAGTTCCTAAACATCAGATATTAGATATGACAGAAGTACAAGTTGATCTGACATGCCAGACTTCTGTCTCTCTCCGTCAGTGTAAATGTCAAGACCCCTGCACCCCGTCAATCACACGTCATGCAGCTGCGCGCGCATCCAAGCTTCCGATTTCTGCTGACATTGCAACATTCTGTTAGCACCACCCCTTGGTGCCACCCACTTGCGTCACCTATCAGTGACGTTTCTAGCACACACCTCTAGTTCACGCCTAGTTTACGCCTCTTGATGATGTATTGGTACCACGTGTATACTGTTATCTTGTCTTCTCTCAGCTGTTACGCCTCTTACATTGAACATTATGATGTAAATCAAGTATATAAGCTATGTATTATCAATAAACAGCAGCGCGCTCATCTATCCCTTCTGACACCCCTGTGGTGGTCAGAACATGATATCCTGATTCCATTGTGAGGAATAAAACCCTTAGAAACTCTAACACCACGGACTCTGTTTTCTTTCCTTCTGATTGAGTTATTATTGATTAAGTACTTACCTGCATAGAAATTATGAGAGTAAATTAATTATTTACGTCACCCTGGGTAACTGAGCGCGCTACAAATTTCATATTATTATTATTATTATTATTATTAGACTGCCACTGGTTCTCCAGCCTAGGGTCTACAACCTTAGGTGGACCAGGAGTCTCAGGGAAGGCTCTCCTCCCCTTACCTCTTCTCCTAGGGTTCCTCCGCCTCCTGCGAGGGGTACACTCTAAACACCATTCTCCCAACCTAGGGTTTAACCCCTCAGGTGGTACCGGGGTCAGAGGTGGGCTCTCCCACCCTCTGCACCCCCTTCCAGAGTCCTGCTCCCTCCCAACCGGGGCGGTACCTCTGGAGAAAGAACTGGTCAGGACACTGATTACAGTATTCCCACCCTTCAGGTCAGGCAAACCCTGAAACTGGACCTCCAACCTCCGGTCTATAACCTTTGGTGGAATCACTGCCTGGCACTCCAGGACTTCTGGGGACTCACATCCTCTCCCCTCATCACTCTTTTCACTGGACTTCTGTACTCTCCCTACTGGAGCAGTACTGCCAGACTCTACAACCATAGAAGCTCCAGGTCCTCCACACAGTAGGAGATCTCCCTCAAGTGAACTAACAGGTAAGCTTAGGTCCCCACCCTGGTGTTCCCTAAAGAAACCATCCAGGCTCTGAGGCAGGGCTTCGGGCTTCTGGGGACTCTCGGTCTCACACTCACTCCCGCTCCACTGAGACAGGCAGTAAGCCCCTACACCCTCCTCACTATACTGGGACCTAGCTGGGCTACTCTCACCCTCCTCCACCACGCTGGGTTGGAGAAAACCTGACCCACTATTATTGGAATCACTCACTAGCGACGCTAAGGAACCTCTTGCACCTTCCCATCGGTCTGCTTCCTCTGCAAGGTCCCAAGGACAAAAACACTTCAACTTCAGCAGGTGCTGGCGCAACTCTGGACTAACAACACTGAGCAACTGCTCTTTGAGGAACATATTTACCACACTGTCCACCTCATTGTCCGAGTTAGCCCTCAGCCAGTCCCACATTGCATCTGAACAGTCATCCACAAAATACCCCCACTCCTGGTGAGACGGTTTCCTAAGGTTCCTAAACCTGAACCTATTCTCCTCTTCTAGGGAAACAGGTACCATGCTCGGGGAACTGGGAGTGGGACTGTCTATGCTGACATTTAAAAAGCTGCCACCACTGGACTCCACCCTCCCTGGGGAATCCAGACAATTACAACTGCACTCAGGGGATAACCTACTCTCTAGGGCTACCTTCTCCCTGAATAAGGCCCTCTCTTCCTTCCTATCCAACCACTCCTCTAGGGACAGGGAAAGGGATGGGGCACTGGTACTGACACTGGACCCAGCAAGGGACTCCCTATCTATGGGGTCCTCACTATCTGCTGACATCCATCCACTGTCATCACCATCCAACTCACATTCTTCATCAGAATCTTCAGGGCTCCCCACAGACTCACCACCCTCATGGCGTGCGGCCCGGGGCCTATCTCTCTCACTGTGATCAAGATCCCACTGATCCTTTTGCCATAGGATCAGGCTGTCCCTAGGCTGGGACTGAGTAACCAACTCACTCACCTCTATGCCTCCCTTTTCACAGAATCTGACCAGCTCTAACCTACTCTATCTAAAAAGACCACAGAGATCAAAAGCAGGCTCCATTTTGGCAGACGTTCTCAAGAAAAGTTTGACACAGGGAACCTGGGGGTCTGAGCTAAACAGGAGAATACAAGCAACAAAATTCAGCAAGATTCCTATCTCAGAGAACTTGCACTCCACTGTCCAGTGTAACACACACTCATTCACACACAACCCTCCCCTCGGACTGGTAAGGCAGTTTCAACCACCCCTGATTTTCTCAACCTGACCACAAGCGACACAGGTACCAAACTCTGGGAGCAGGGCGGGGAACAAGGTACTGGACAAAATACAAAATGACACCTTTCAGGAGAAGCAATACTGATCTTCACCTAAAAAACAATAATCCCCAAAAATGTGGTTATCTAAAAATGTAGGGCTTTGAAGTGTGGCCTGTTGCCACTGTGGTACAGCGCAAACACAAATCCTTATCCTCACCGCTGCGTCCAATGTTAGAAACGGGGTCCCTGGCTGGCCAGGGCTCACGCCAAAGTCAGTCAGAGACCACCACTCCTAAGTCAGGGCAAGGGAGTTACACGCCAAGATAACCCCTGCTCACCCTCTAGGTAACGTGGCGCGAGCAGCAAGGCTAAACTTGGAGGCGGTATGAGTTAAGTATTTGCGCACGCACCCCAGCAACAACACCCAAGGCCCACCACAAAGGAAACTCCACACAAGGTTATATAAAAAATAGCCTTTGTATTATAGTAAAAACACATTAGATAACACACAAACTTTACAATGTGCCAACAGGCACAGGCAGAATTTACAAGGGATTATGTACAGGACAGGGCCACATGGACCACTGTCAGGGGTAGGCACTTGTTAGAAATAATACTTGTAGGTATACACTTAGCACATAAACATATAATGACTAGCACCAAAATGGTACATGTAGCACACAACCAGTAATCACTGGTAAAGAGTAAATACCTCCTACGCAACCCTAAACACTGTAGGAAAATCACGCAGGGAACTAGGACCTTATCATCAGGACCTAAGGAAGGAATACCACCACCTAAGCAGGTCCCTTTTAGCAAAGGGAAGGAAACCTAAACAATCACCTAAGCAGGTCACATTTAGCAAAGGAGATAAACATAAAATACCTAAGCAGGTCACTTTTAGCAAAGGTAATGGGACATCAACAATCGCACATGAGGCATTAAAACACATTCAGAGGTGCAGGTTAGAACATTTGCGCAAGAATCACATATATCAGTAAATTACAATGCGTAGGGTGCACAGAGCACAACACTAGGATTGTCCCTCAGGCCAACTGGCCTCGCAAGGGGCTGAATGCCCTGAGTCTCAATGTCAGGGGGTCTGCGCAGGCAGCACAGAACACAAAGCCTAAACGTAGCAACTGTCCACTAAGTGCTGGACAGTTGTGAATCAAAGATGGGCAACGTTGGAGCATCGTGGGCTCAAGAACACAGGTGCTGGCACCTAAGAGCTTCAGCGCTCTAAACACATATGGGCGCTCAAGAGCCTTTCTGGGGCTCTAAAACAAATATGGCACGCAGGAGCCTCTCTCAGGGCTCGAGGAGCGAGGGTGCCGGCAATCGAGCCTCTCCGGGCTCGCAACGTAAGGAAATGCCCTCTGAGCCCCTTGTGGCTCTACATCAACTGTGGGCATCGTGGGAGTCCCTCACGGGGGACTCGAAAACGGGGATGCCCGGAGCCTCTCAGGCTCGTAGATTCAAATTGCCCCCAGGAGCCTCGGGACTCCTAAACATAGAGATGTGGGCGTCGTTGGAGCGGCCCTCTGCCAACCGGGGCCGCTCTAAATATACCAAAGACCCTGTCCCCGCACTCACCGGTTCCTCGCGGGTGCTGCGGGGGCAGGAGCACTGCCGGCTCACCTCTTCAGCAGCGCGGGGCTCCTCTTCACACGGGGAGCCTCAAGGACACGGCAGGCTGCTTCCTGCTTCTCGGCTCATCCCCCGGTGACACGGTGGGAGGCTCGGCCGGCTGGACCAATCCCAGCGCGGCCTGGCGATGACATCAGCGGCTGCTTCCTCTTGGCCAGGTTCTGCGGCGGTGATACACGGGGCAATGCCGGGTGGGCACCGGCTTTTAAATAATCAAATAAAACGGGGCAATGCCGGGTGGGCACCGGCTTGGAAATAAAATATAAAGCGAGGTGGGCACTCGCTTGATCGAAAAACTGCAAATCTGGGTCCAATGCCGGGTGGGCACCGGCTGCACAAAGAGTGCTCCCCAGCGCTCAGGGACAAAGTAAAGCGCTCTCAAGCGCCAAGAGAAGCGCGCTCAGCGCTAAAAGGAAAATAAATCGCTCTCAAGCGCCAAGAGCAAAAGTAAAGCGCTCCCCAGCGCTAAAGGACAGAATCCAGCTCCCACAGCGCTAGGGGTCCAAAGCAAAGCTCCAGCAGGGTCTGGAGGCAGGCAGGGGGGCAAGGCAGGGCCAGAGCCAGCACACTGGGTCTCCAGGCAGGGAGACAAGCCAAGTGGCGGTCCTTCTGGCCCAAGCAGCAGAGCAGCCCCCTCCGGCAAAGATCCAAAACAGAACCAAGAACCCAATTGTATGGGGACACAGCCCCTTCTTATACAGTAAATTCCCTTTGTCTGTAGGTGCAGGGTGGGGGCAAACCAGTCGCAGCTGGTTTTGAAGTACCCTTGATAGCTCAACCACCCATTTCATTCACTGGCAGGGCTAGGGACATCAGTCACACTACAGGGGGTGGAGCCAGCATTGTGTGGGGAAAGTCCAGGCCCATCAGGGACCAGGTGCACTCCTCCCAGGCCATCAACATGCTAATCTCACACTCACCACTGGGCTGACCCATCCAGCCTTCCTGGAGCCAGGCTCACCAGCCAGCTCCAGCCAATCACACAACAGGCATATTTTACATTAATATGCCAAGTCCTAGAAGTGGCATTTCTACACATGACACACACATGCCACATACACCGTTGCGAAGCATTCATTCCCACGAGCTCGCACATATCAAACTCGAGCATGCACTCCCCACGCATCAGGAACTACCAGGGACACAGTCATTCCCCATGCATTCCCATGGGAGAGCAGGCCAGCCTAACTACATGCACGCACTTTACTCTGGGACACAGGGAAAAAGTGTGCACAGCCCAGAAAATCATCCATACAGATCACAGATCTAAAGCAAAAAGATTAGGGGTGAACCTGCCTTAAGGGCCAAGTCCAACACAACCCCCTTCCAGTCAAAACGCAGGGCAGACCAATCACCACCGTGAAGGGCTTTCCTGCTTGGGGCGATAAAACACTGACGCGGGCCCGCAACTGCAGGGATACCCTCCTGTTTTACACCGCGGTGAACCTCTGGAGTTCTTTCTAAAACTATGGTAGGGACTAACTGGACTACCCCACTGGTACTCTCCAGCTGCCCTCGGCCAGGACCAGGCCCTAGGCCACCCAGGTGCCACTGGTTCCTGCCTACTCACAAAGTGGGGGGTAGTAACCCCTGGCACATAATAGCCATTTTCCACTCTTCCTGCCTGCAAGACAGGGCTAGACAGCCATGCTGACGCGCAGCGTCATCACGCAGCGTCGTAGCCGGAACGTCGCCTGGGGTTTCGCCAGTTTCAAGCCCGTCTGTGCCCGTCCGGGCCCAGACGGGCACAGGCCATGTCACTCTGCCCAACCCTGCTTGACTTACGGATTCAACTTGCAGGTACTCTAGTGATACTTTATTGTCGCTACGCGCCCCCAGACATCCTAGTTGTATCTACCAATGGGCAGAAAGTACCTCTTATAAAAACTGCCTTCTATGTGGCTCTGGTAGCCCACCCACAGATCGATTCCAGATTTCTATGGCTTTGCTTAATTGCAGGTCATTACCCTGTCATGCCACTGAAATAAACTTGTTGATTGTAGACCACAGTTTGGATGCCCTCCTCCTTACGGAAACTTGGCTGACCTCTTGCTCAGGACCTGATATTGTTAAAGCCCTCCCTCCGGGATATCTCATGTTTCATCTAGATAGGCCGGAGGGGAGAGGGGGAGGAGTGGCCATTTTGTACAGAGACAAATATGTATGTTAAGCGGTAGATTGCGGTATTGATAACTCTGAAGGCTGTCCATTCTCGCTACGCATATCGTCCACCATCTCAATCTCGGGCCTTCTCGCCTATCGGCCTCCTGCAGCGATAGGAAATTTCATAGACTCCTTCCTTGAGGTGGTGATACAACTAGCTGCCGCCTCCTCCAACTTTATAGTGTTGGGGGATCTCAACCTGCATTTCGATGATCCCTGTGATGCAGTGGCGAGAGAGCTACAAAGCATGTTGGGTGCACTTGATTTGCATCTTGTTAACGTCGGAGCTACCCATTTTAAAGGTCATCAGCTGGATGTGGCCTTCACGAACTCAGAGAATCTTCAAGCCCTTCAGCCCCTGCCTCTTCCCTGGACAGACCATTGTCTAGTCCCCCTCAAATGGCAGTTGGGGAAGGGGAGAGATCCTGTACCTAGACGGTATTCAGTTGAACGGCTCTGGTCTAGGCTGCCAGTGGATAACTGGGCGGCTGAGTTAGCGAGAACCTGCCCTCCTTCGGTCTCTGACCCTATCACTGCTGATCAGCATGTGGGAAATTGGTTAATCAATTCCCTTGACTTATTAATTCCGGAAAAGAAAAGGCCCATTAGGGAAAGAAGAGCCGGTTCCACTCCCTGGTACACCCCTGAACTTAGGGGTCTCAGAACACCCTGTAAAAGATTAGAAAGGGCATGGAGGAGAAAGCTGACGGAAGAAAGTCGAGAAAACTACAAGGTATCGATGAGGAAGTATAAAGCTGCCTTGAAAGATGCCAAAAGAAGTTATTTCAGCGATAGGATTGATAGGGCGAGTAACTCATCAGGGGAATCCTTTAAGATTTTTAAGGAACTGCTGAAGGCTCCGGTTCCTCCAGTCGTGCACAACAACCCCCAAGAAAAATGTGAAGAGCTGGCAGACTTCTTTGATTCCAAAATAGAGAAGATTCTGTCTTCATTGCCTGCGACATCTCAGAATCTGGAGATGGACTCTAGCCCAGGAATATGTCCCTTTGAGCTGTCCTCTTTTGGCCCTTTTTCCGAGGAGGAGGTCGTAAAAGTTCTGAAAGGGATGAAGAGTGGGTTTCCGAGCGACCCGGTGCCCATGAAATGGCTCAAACAAGTGGCAAACACTCTTTCTGCCCCGCTTACAGATCTTATCAACCTTTCCCTCTCCCAGGGCACGGTGCCGCAGAGATGGAAAAAAGCAGTTGTTAAAGCACTGCTGAAAAAACCTGGCTTAGATCCCCCGAATCTGGCCAATTTTAAACCTATTTCCCTTTTGCCCGGTTTTTCAAAAATCGCAGAAAAGATGGTTAAACGCCAGCTCTCGTACCACCTAGAATCCCATCATTTGCTGGGAGACTCCCAGACGGGCTTTTGCCCTGGTCAGGGGACGGACACGGCCTTATTGGCAGTGGTGGAGGAAGCAAGGAGCATTCTTGATACGGGGGGGTCAGTGGCAGTGATCCTCCTGGACTTGAGTGAAGCCTTCGACACCATGAGTCACCAGGTGCTCCTCCAACGACTGTCAGAGGTGGGTGTCACGGGGATGGCCCTCAAATGGCTTGAGTCCTTCCTCTCTGACCGCTTCTATCAAGTCTGGGAAGGGGCAGAGCAGTCGACCCTGTTCCCTCTTCAATGTGGAGTCCCGCAGGGCTCATCATTGAGCCCTACCTTATTTAACGTCTATATGACTTCACTTGAGAGAGTGGTCTCCCCTTCAGGAGTGAAGATCATCAGCTATGCTGATGATACTCAGCTGGTTGTAGGCCTTACCCAGCTGGCGGAACAACCAGAGGTTCTTCATGACTGCCTTGCCAACGTCCATTGTTGGATGTCCCACTCTGCCCTTAAGCTCAACGGACAGAAAACTGAGCTTATGTTGCTAGGCAAATCTAGGCCTTCGCTCATCGCCAGTTGCTGGCCTCGGTCTCTGGGTGACCCGACATCTCCTAAGAAGGAGATTAAGAGCCTAGGAGTATGGCTGGAGGAAGACCTGTCCTTTAGGACACATGCTAGGAAGACCGCAGGGGTGTGTTTTGGCCTGTTGCGGTCAGCGCGTAAGGTGCTACCACTGCTCCCCAATCCATCCAGGAAGCTTCTGATTCATGGTTTAATCTTGTCGAGACTTGACTACGGGAACGCACTGTTCCTTGGCGCTCCGGAAGCGACCTTTAGGACCCTTCAACAGGTGCAGAATGCAGCCGCTAGACTGCTGATGGAGGTTCCTAGAAGACATTCAGCTGCTCCTGCCCTGAAAACGCTTCACTGGCTCCCGGTTAAGGAGCGGGTGAAATTTAAAGCGTTATGCACGGCCCATAAAATCTTGCATGGTAGGGGCCCTTCTATCTTGTCCAATATGGCATGCCCCTATAAACCCACACGGCCACTGCGATCGGACCAAGGACGTCTTCTGCAGTTAACCAGAGTAAAAAGAGCTCGCTCTGGGGGCCGGCGTTTTTCAGTGCAAGTGGCGGCACTGTGGAACTCCCTGCCCTTTAAGATTCGTTCGGACCCTAACATTCTGCACTTTAGGAAACTCCTGAAGACGCATTTGTTTCCTGTGTAGTGACTGAGTCTGAGCTTTCCCTTCTTCATTCTGTTCAGCGCCGGTATGCCCCTGGGTAACTGAGCGCGCTACAAATTTCATATTATTATTATTATTATTATTATTATTATTAGACTGCCACTGGTTCTCCAGCCTAGGGTCTACAACCTTAGGTGGACCAGGAGTCTCAGGGAAGGCTCTCCTCCCCTTACCTCTTCTCCTAGGGTTCCTCCGCCTCCTGCGAGGGGTACACTCTAAACACCATTCTCCCAACCTAGGGTTTAACCCCTCAGGTGGTACCGGGGTCAGAGGTGGGCTCTCCCACCCTCTGCACCCCCTTCCAGAGTCCTGCTCCCTCCCAACCGGGGCGGTACCTCTGGAGAAAGAACTGGTCAGGAGACTGATTACAGTATTCCCACCCTTCAGGTCAGGCAAACCCTGAAACTGGACCTCCAACCTCCGGTCTATAACCTTTGGTGGAATCACTGCCTGGCACTCCAGGACTTCTGGGGACTCACATCCTCTCCCCTCATCACTCTTTTCACTGGACTTCTGTACTCTCCCTACTGGAGCAGTACTGCCAGACTCTACAACCATAGAAGCTCCAGGTCCTCCACACAGTAGGAGATCTCCCTCAAGTGAACTAACAGGTAAGCTTAGGTCCCCACCCTGGTGTTCCCTAAAGAAACCATCCAGGCTCTGAGGCAGGGCTTCGGGCTTCTGGGGACTCTCGGTCTCACACTCACTCCCGCTCCACTGAGACAGGCAGTAAGCCCCTACACCCTCCTCACTATACTGGGACCTAGCTGGGCTACTCTCACCCTCCTCCACCACGCTGGGTTGGAGAAAACCTGACCCACTATTATTGGAATCACTCACTAGCGACGCTAAGGAACCTCTTGCACCTTCCCATCGGTCTGCTTCCTCTGCAAGGTCCCAAGGACAAAAACACTTCAACTTCAGCAGGTGCTGGCGCAACTCTGGACTAACAACACTGAGCAACTGCTCTTTGAGGAACATATTTACCACACTGTCCACCTCATTGTCCGAGTTAGCCCTCAGCCAGTCCCACATTGCATCTGAACAGTCATCCACAAAATACCCCCACTCCTGGTGAGATGGTTTCCTAAGGTTCCTAAACCTGAACCTATTCTCCTCTTCTAGGGAAACAGGTACCATGCTCGGGGAACTGGGAGTGGGACTGTCTATGCTGACATTTAAAAAGCTGCCACCACTGGACTCCACCCTCCCTGGGGAATCCAGACAATTACAACTGCACTCAGGGGATAACCTACTCTTGAGGGCTACCTTCTCCCTGAACAAGGCCCTTTCTTCCTTCCTATCCAACCACTCCTCTGGGGACAGGGAAAGGGATGGGGCACTGGTACTGACACTGGACCCAGCAAGGGACTCCCTATCTATGGGGTCCTCACTATCTGCTGACATCCATCCACTGTCATCACCATCCAACTCACATTCTTCATCAGAATCTTCAGGGCTCCCCACAGACTCACCACCCTCATGGCGTGTGGCCCGGGGCCTATCTCTCTCACTGTGATCAAGATCCCACTGATCCTTTTGCCATAGGATCAGGCTGTCCCTAAGCTGGGACTGAGTAACCAACTCACTCACCTCTATGCCTCCCTTTTCACAGAATCTGACCAGCTCTAACCTACTGTATCTAAAAAGACCACAGAGATCAAAAGCAGGCTCCATTTTGGCAGACGTTCTCAAGAAAAGTTTGACACAGGGAACCTGGGGGTCTGAGCTAAACAGGAGAATACAAGCAACAAAATTCAGCAAGATTCCTATCTCAGAGAACTTGCACTCCACTGTCCAGTGTAACACACACTCATTCACACACAACCCTCCCCTCGGACTGGTAAGGCAGTTTCAACCACCCCTGATTTTCTCAACCTGACCACAAGCGACACAGGTACCAAACTCTGGGAGCAGGGCGGGGAACAAGGTACTGGACAAAATACAAAATGACACCTTTCAGGAGAAGCAATACTGATCTTCACCTAAAAAACAATAATCCCCAAAAATGTGGTTATCTAAAAATGTAGGGCTTTGAAGTGTGGCCTGTTGCCACTGTGGTACAGCGCAAACACAAATCCTTATCCTCACCGCTGCGTCCAATGTTAGAAACGGGGTCCCTGGCTGGCCAGGGCTCACGCCAAAGTCAGTCAGAGACCACCACTCCTAAGTCAGGGCAAGGGAGTTACACGCCAAGATAACCCCTGCTCACCCTCTAGGTAATGTGGCGCGAGCAGCAAGGCTAAACTTGGAGGCGGTATGAGTTAAGTATTTGCGCACGCACCCCAGCAACAACACCCAAGGCCCACCACAAAGGAAACTCCACACAAGGTTATATAAAAAATAGCCTTTGTATTATAGTAAAAACACATTAGATAACACACAAACTTTACAATGTGCCAACAGGCACAGGCAGAATTTACAAGGGATTATGTACAGGACAGGGCCACATGGACCACTGTCAGGGGTAGGCACTTGTTAGAAATAATACTTGTAGGTATACACTTAGCACATAAACATATAATGACTAGCACCAAAATAGTACATGTAGCACACAACCAGTAATCACTGGTAAAGAGTAAATACCTCCTACGCAACCCTAAACACTGTAGGAAAATCACGCAGGGAACTAGGACCTTATCATCAGGACCTAAGGAAGGAATACCATCACCTAAGCAGGTCCCTTTTAGCAAAGGGAAGGAAACCTAAACAATCACCTAAGCAGGTCACATTTAGCAAAGGAGATAAACATAAAATACCTAAGCAGGTCACTTTTAGCAAAGGTAATGGGACATCAACAATCGCACATGAGGCATTAAAACACATTCAGAGGTGCAGGTTAGAACATTTGCGCAAGAATCACATATATCAGTAAATTACAATGCGCAGGGTGCACAGAGCACAACACTAGGATTGTCCCTCAGGCCAACTGGCCTCGCAAGGGGCTGAATGCCCTGAGTCTCAATGTCAGGGGGTCTGCGCAGGCAGCACAGAACACAAAGCCTAAACGTAGCAACTGTCCACTAAGTGCTGGACAGTTGTGAATCAAAGATGGGCAACGTTGGAGCATCGTGGGCTCAAGAACACAGGTGCTGGCACCTAAGAGCTTCAGCGCTCTAAACACATATGGGCGCTCAAGAGCCTTTCTGGGGCTCTAAAACAAATATGGCACGCAGGAGCCTCTCTCAGGGCTCGAGGAGCGAGGGTGCCGGCAATCGAGCCTCTCCGGGCTCGCAAAGTAAGGAAATGCCCTCTGAGCCCCTTGTGGCTCTACATCAACTGTGGGCATCGTGGGAGTCCCTCACGGGGGACTCGAAAACGGGGATGCCCGGAGCCTCTCAGGCTCGTAGATTCAAATTGCCCCCAGGAGCCTCGGGACTCCTAAACATAGAGATGTGGGCGTCGTTGGAGCGAGGTGGGCACTCGCTTGATCGAAAAACTGCAAATCTGGGTCCAATGCCGGGTGGGCACCGGCTGCACAAAGAGTGCTCCCCAGCGCTCAGGGACAAAGTAAAGCGCTCTCAAGCGCCAAGAGAAGCGCGCTCAGCGCTAAAAGAAAAATAAATCGCTCTCAAGCGCCAAGAGCAAAAGTAAAGCGCTCCCCAGCGCTAGAGGACAGAATCCAGCTCCCACAGCGCTAGGGGTCCAAAGCAAAGCTCCAGCAGGGTCTGGAGGCAGGCAGGGGGGCAAGGCAGGGCCAGAGCCAGCACACTGGGTCTCCAGGCAGGGAGACAAGCCAAGTGGCGGTCCTTCTGGCCCAAGCAGCAGAGCAGCCCCCTCCGGCAAAGATCCAAAACAGAACCAAGAACCCAATTGTATGGGGACACAGCCCCTTCTTATACAGTAAATTCCCTTTGTCTGTAGGTGCAGGGTGGGGGCAAACCAGTCGCAGCTGGTTTTGAAGTACCCTTGATAGCTCAACCACCCATTTCATTTACTGGCAGGGCTAGGGACATCAGTCGCACTACAGGGGGTGGAGCCAGCATTGTGTGGGGAAAGTCCAGGCCCATCAGGGACCAGGTGCACTCCTCCCAGGCCATCAACATGCTAATCTCACACTCACCACCGGGCTGACCCATCCAGCCTTCCTGGAGCCAGGCTCACCAGCCAGCTCCAGCCAATCACACAACAGGCATATTTTACATTAATATGCCAAGTCCTAGAAGTGGCATTTCTACACATGACACACACATGCCACATACACCGTTGCGAAGCATTCATTCCCACGAGCTCGCACATATCAAACTCGAGCATGCACTCCCCACGCATCAGGAACTACCAGGGACACAGTCATTCCCCATGCATTCCCATGGGAGAGCAGGCCAGCCTAACTACATGCACGCACTTTACTCTGGGACACAGGGAAAAAGTGTGCACAGCCCAGAAAATCATCCATACAGATCACAGATCTAAAGCAAAAAGATTAGGGGTGAACCTGCCTTAAGGGCCAAGTCCAACACAACCCCCTTCCAGTCAAAACGCAGGGCAGACCAATCACCACCGTGAAGGGCTTCCCTGCTTGGGGCGATAAAACACTGACGCGGGCCCGCAACTGCAGGGATACCCTCCTGTTTTACGCCGCGGTGAACCTCTGGAGTTCTTTCTAAAACTATGGTAGGGACTAACTGGACTACCCCACTGGTACTCTCCAGCTGCCCTCGGCCAGGACCAGGCCCTAGGCCACCCAGGTGCCACTGGTTCCTGCCTACTCACAAAGTGGGGGGTAGTAACCCCTGGCACATAATAGCCATTTTCCACTCTTCCTGCCTGCAAGACAGGGCTAGACAGCCATGCTGACGCGCAGCGTCATCACGCAGCGTCGTAGCCGGAACGTCGCCTGGGGTTTCGCCAGTTTCAAGCCCGTCTGTGCCCGTCCGGGCCCAGACGGGCACAGGCCATGTCACTCTGCCCAACCCTGCTTGACTTACGGATTCAACTTGCAGGTACTCTAGTGATACTTTATTGTCGCTACGCGCCCCCAGACATCCTAGTTGTATCTACCAATGGGCAGAAAGTACCTCTTATAAAAACTGCCTTCTATGTGGCTCTGGTAGCCCACCCACAGATCGATTCCAGATTTCTATGGCTTTGCTTAATTGCAGGTCATTACCCTGTCATGCCACTGAAATAAACTCGTTGATTGTAGACCACAGTTTGGATGCCCTCCTCCTTACGGAAACTTGGCTGACCTCTTGCTCAGGACCTGATATTGTTAAAGCCCTCCCTCCGGGATATCTCATGTTTCATCTAAATAGGCCGGAGGGGAGAGGGGGAAGAGTGGCCATTTTGTACAGAGACAAATATGTATGTTAAGCGGTAGATTGCGGTATTGATAACTCTGAAGGCTGTCCATTCTCGCTACGCATATCGTCCACCATCTATATCTCGGGCCTTCTCGCCTATCGGCCTCCTGCAGCGATAGGAAATTTCATAGACTCCTTCCTTGAGGTGGTGATACAACTAGCTGCCGCCTCCTCCAACTTTATAGTGTTGGGGGATCTCAACCTGCATTTCGATGATCCCTGTGATGCAGTGGCGAGAGAGCTACAAAGCATGTTGGGTGCACTTGATTTGCATCTTGTTAACGTCGGAGCTACCCATTTTAAAGGTCATCAGCTGGATGTGGCCTTCACGAACTCAGAGAATCTTCAAGCCCTTCAGCCCCTGCCTCTTCCCTGGACAGACCATTGTCTAGTCCCCCTCAAATGGCAGTTGGGGAAGGGGAGAGATCCTGTACCTAGACGGTATTCAGTTGAACGGCTCTGGTCTAGGCTGCCAGTGGATAACTGGGCGGCTGAGTTAGCGAGAACCTGCCCTCCTTCGGTCTCTGACCCTATCACTGCTGATCAGCATGTGGGAAATTGGTTAATCAATTCCCTTGACTTATTAATTCCGGAAAAGAAAAGGCCCATTAGGGAAAGAAGAGCCGGTTCCGCTCCCTGGTACACCCCTGAACTTAGGGGTCTCAGAACACCCTGTAAAAGATTAGAAAGGGCATGGAGGAGAAAGCTGACGAAAGAAAGTCGAGAACACTACAAGGTATCGATGAGGAAGTATAAAGCTGCCTTGAAAAATGCCAAAAGAAGTTATTTCAGCGATAGGATTGATAGGGCGAGTAACTCATCAGGGGAATCCTTTAAGATTTTTAAGGAACTGCTGAAGGCTCCAGTTCCTCCAGTCGTGCACAACAACCCCCAAGAAAAATGTGAAGAGCTGGCAGACTTCTTTGATTCCAAAATAGAGAAGATTCTTTCTTCATTGCCTGCGACATCTCAGAATCTAGAGATGTACTCTAGCCCAGGAATATGTCCCTTTGAGTTGTCCTCTTTTGGCCCTTTTTCCGAGGAGGAGGTCGTAAAAGTTCTGAAAGGGATGAAGAGTGGGTTTCCGAGCGACCCGGTGCCCATGAAATGGCTCAAACAAGTGGCAAACACTCTTTCTGCCCCGCTTACAGATCTTATCAACCTTTCCCTCTCCCAGGGCACGGTGCCGCAGAGATGGAAAAAAGCAGTTGTTAAAGCACTGCTGAAAAAACCTGGCTTAGATCCCCCGAATCTGGCCAATTTTAAACCTATTTCCCTTTTGCCCGGTTTTTCAAAAATCGCAGAAAAGATGGTTAATCGCCAGCTCTCGTACCACCTAGAATCCCATCATTTGCTGGGAGACTCCCAGACGGGCTTTTGCCCTGGTCAGGGGACGGACACGGCCTTATTGGCAGTGGTGGAGGAAGCAAGGAGCATTCTTGATACGGGGGGGTCAGTGGCAGTGATCCTCCTGGACTTGAGTGAAGCCTTCGACACCATGAGTCACCAGGTGCTCCTCCAACGACTGTCAGAGGCGGGTGTCACGGGGATGGCCCTCAAATGGCTTGAGTCCTTCCTCTCTGACCGCTTCTATCAAGTCTGGGAAGGGGCAGAGCAGTCGACCCTGTTCCCTCTTCAATGTGGAGTCCCGCAGGGCTCATCATTGAGCCCTACCTTATTTAACGTCTATATGACTTCACTTGAGAGAGTGGTCTCCCCTTCAGGAGTGAAGATCATCAGCTATGCTGATGATACTCAGCTGGTTGTAGGCCTTACCCAGCTGGCGGAACAACCAGAGGTTCTTCATGACTGCCTTGCCAACGTCCATTGTTGGATGTCCCACTCTGCCCTTAAGCTCAACGGACAGAAAACTGAGCTTATGTTGCTAGGCAAATCTAGGCCTTCGCTCATCGCCAGTTGCTGGCCTCGGTCTCTGGGTGACCCGACATCTCCTAAGAAGGAGATTAAGAGCCTAGGAGTATGTCTGGAGGAAGACCTGTCCTTTAGGACACATGCTAGGAAGACCGCAGGGGTGTGTTTTGGCCTGTTGCGGTCAGCGCGTAAGGTGCTACCACTTCTCCCCAATCCATCCAGGAAGCTTCTGATTCATGGTTTAATCTTGTCGAGACTTGACTACGGGAACGCACTGTTCCTTGGCGCTCCGGAAGCAACCTTTAGGACCCTTCAACAGGTGCAGAATGCAGCCGCTAGACTGCTGATGGAGGTTCCTAGAAGACATTCAGCTGCTCCTGCCCTGAAAACGCTTCACTGGCTCCCGGTTAAGGAGCGGGTGAAATTTAAAGCGTTATGCACGGCCCATAAAATCTTGCATGGTAGGGGCCCTTCTATCTTGTCCAATATGGCACGCCCCTATAAACCCACACGGCCACTGCGATCGGACCAAGGACGTCTTCTGCAGTTAACCAGAGTAAAAAGAGCTCGCTCTGGGGGCCGGCGTTTTTCAGTGCAAGTGGCGGCACTGTGGAACTCCCTGCCCTTTAAGATTCGTTCGGACCCTAACATTCTGCACTTTAGGAAACTCCTGAAGACGCATTTGTTTCCTGTGTAGTGACTGAGTCTGAGCTTTCCCTTCTTCATTCTGTTCAGCGCCGGTATGCCCCTGGGTAACTGAGCGCGCTACAAATTTCATATTAATATTATTATTATTATTAGACTGCCACTGGTTCTCCAGCCTAGGGTCTACAACCTTAGGTGGACCAGGAGTCTCAGGGAAGGTTCTCCTCCCCTTACCTCTTCTCCTAGGGTTCCTCCGCCTCCTGCGAGGGGTACACTCTAAACACCATTCTCCCAACCTAGGGTTTAACCCCTCAGGTGGTACCGGGGTCAGAGGTGGGCTCTCCTACCCTCTGCACCCCCTTCCAGAGTCCTGCTCCCTCCCAACCGGGGCGGTACCTCTGGAGAAAGAACTGGTCAGGAGACTGATTACAGTATTCCCACCCTTCAGGTCAGGCAAACCCTGAAACTGGACCTCCAACCTCCGGTCTATAACCTTTGGTGGAATCACTGCCTGGCACTCCAGGACTTCTGGGGACTCACATCCTCTCCCCTCATCACTCTTTTCACTGGACTTCTGTACTCTCCCTACTGGAGCAGTACTGCCAGACTCTACAACCATAGAAGCTCCAGGTCCTCCACACAGTAGGAGATCTCCCTCAAGTGAACTAACAGGTAAGCTTAGGTCCCCACCCTGGTGTTCCCTAAAGAAACCATCCAGGCTCTGAGGCAGGGCTTCGGGCTTCTGGGGACTCTCGGTCTCACACTCACTCCCGCTCCACTGAGACAGGCAGTAAGCCCCTACACCCTCCTCACTATACTGGGACCTAGCTGGGCTACTCTCACCCTCCTCCACCACGCTGGGTTGGAGAAAACCTGACCCACTATTATTGGAATCACTCACTAGCGACGCTAAGGAACCTCTTGCACCTTCCCATCGGTCTGCTTCCTCTGCAAGGTCCCAAGGACAAAAACACTTCAACTTCAGCAGGTGCTGGCGCAACTCTGGACTAACAACACTGAGCAACTGCTCTTTGAGGAACATATTTACCACACTGTCCACCTCATTGTCCGAGTTAGCCCTCAGCCAGTCCCACATTGCATCTGAACAGTCATCCACAAAATACCCCCACTCCTGGTGAGATGGTTTCCTAAGGTTCCTAAACCTGAACCTATTCTCCTCTTCTAGGGAAACAGGTACCATGCTCGGGGAACTGGGAGTGGGACTGTCTATGCTGACATTTAAAAAGCTGCCACCACTGGACTCCACCCTCCCTGGGGAATCCAGACAATTACAATTGCACTCAGGGGATAACCTACTCTCGAGGGCTACCTTCTCCCTGAACAAGGCCCTCTCTTCCTTCCTATCCAACCACTCCTCTGGGGACAGGGAAAGGGATGGGGCACTGGTACTGACACTGGACCCAGCAAGGGACTCCCTATCTATGGGGTCCTCACTATCTGCTGACATCCATCCACTGTCATCACCATCCAACTCACATTCTTCATCAGAATCTTCAGGGCTCCCCACAGACTCACCACCCTCATGGCGTGTGGCCCGGGGCCTATCTCTCTCACTGTGATCAAGATCCCACTGATCCTTTTGCCATAGGATCAGGCTGTCCCTAAGCTGGGACTGAGTAACCAACTCACTCACCTCTATGCCTCCCTTTTCACAGAATCTGACCAGCTCTAACCTACTGTATCTAAAAAGACCACAGAGATCAAAAGCAGGCTCCATTTTGGCAGACGTTCTCAAGAAAAGTTTGACACAGGGAACCTGGGGGTCTGAGCTAAACAGGAGAATACAAGCAACACAATTCAGCAAGATTCCTATCTCAGAGAACTTGCACTCCACTGTCCAGTGTAACACACACTCATTCACACACAACCCTCCCCTCGGACTGGTAAGGCAGTTTCAACCACCCCTGATTTTCTCAACCTGACCACAAGCGACACAGGTACCAAACTCTGGGAGCAGGGCGGGGAACAAGGTACTGGACAAAATACAAAATGACACCTTTCAGGAGAAGCAATACTGATCTTCACCTAAAAAACAATAATCCCCAAAAATGTGGTTATCTAAAAATGTAGGGCTTTGAAGTGTGGCCTGTTGCCACTGTGGTACAGCGCAAACACAAATCCTTATCCTCACCGCTGCGTCCAATGTTAGAAACGGGGTCCCTGGCTGGCCAGGGCTCACGCCAAAGTCAGTCAGAGACCACCACTCCTAAGTCAGGGCAAGGGAGTTACACGCCAAGATAACCCCTGCTCACCCTCTAGGTAACGTGGCGCGAGCAGCAAGGCTAAACTTGGAGGCGGTATGAGTTAAGTATTTGCGCACGCACCCCAGCAACAACACCCAAGGCCCACCACAAAGGAAACTCCACACAAGGTTATATAAAAAATAGCCTTTGTATTATAGTAAAAACACATTAGATAACACACAAACTTTACAATGTGCCAACAGGCACAGGCAGAATTTACAAGGGATTATGTACAGGACAGGGCCACATGGACCACTGTCAGGGGTAGGCACTTGTTAGAAATAATACTTGTAGGTATACACTTAGCACATACACATATAATGACTAGCACCAAAATAGTACATGTAGCACACAACCAGTAATCACTGGTAAAGAGTAAATACCTCCTACGCAACCCTAAACACTGTAGGAAAATCACGCAGGGAACTAGGACCTTACCATCAGGACCTAAGGAAGGAATACCATCACCTAAGCAGGTCCCTTTTAGCAAAGGGAAGGAAACCTAAACAATCACCTAAGCAGGTCACATTTAGCAAAGGAGATAAACATAAAATACCTAAGCAGGTCACTTTTAGCAAAGGTAATGGGACATCAACAATCGCACATGAGGCATTAAAACACATTCAGAGGTGCAGGTTAGAACATTTGCGCAAGAATCACATATATCAGTAAATTACAATGCGCAGGGTGCACAGAGCACAACACTAGGATTGTCCCTCAGGCCAACTGGCCTCGCAAGGGGCTGAATGCCCTGAGTCTCAATGTCAGGGGGTCTGCGCAGGCAGCACAGAACACAAAGCCTAAACGTAGCAACTGTCCACTAAGTGCTGGACAGTTGTGAATCAAAGATGGGCAACGTTGGAGCATCGTGGGCTCAAGAACACAGGTGCTGGCACCTAAGAGCTTCAGCGCTCTAAACACATATGGGCGCTCAAGAGCCTTTCTGGGGCTCTAAAACAAATATGGCACGCAGGAGCCTCTCTCAGGGCTCGAGGAGCGAGGGTGCCGGCAATCGAGCCTCTCCGGGCTCGCAACGTAAGGAAATGCCCTCTGAGCCCCTTGTGGCTCTACATCAACTGTGGGCATCGTGGGAGTCCCTCACGGGGGACTCGAAAACGGGGATGCCCGGAGCCTCTCAGGCTCGTAGATTCAAATTGCCCCCAGGAGCCTCGGGACTCCTAAACATAGAGATGTGGGCGTCGTTGGAGCGGCCCTCTGCCAACCGGGGCCGCTCTAAATGGACCAAAGACCCTGTCCCCGCACTCACCGGTTCCTCGCGGGTGCTGCGGGGGCAGGAGCACTGCCGGCTCACCTCTTCAGCAGCGCGGGGCTCCTCTTCACACGGGGAGCCTCAAGGACACGGCAGGCTGCTTCCTGCTTCTCGGCTCATCCCCCGGTGACACGGTGGGAGGCTCGGCCGGCTGGACCAATCCCAGCGCGGCCTGGCGATGACATCAGCGGCTGCTTCCTCTTGGCCCGGTTCTGCGGCGGTGATACACGGGGCAATGCCGGGTGGGCACCAGCTTTTAAATAATCAAATAAAATGGGGCAATGCCGGGTGGGCACCGGCTTGGAAATAAAATATAAAGCGAGGTGGGCACTCGCTTGATCGAAAAACTGCAAATCTGGGTCCAATGCCGGGTGGGCACCGGCTGCACAAAGAGTGCTCCCCAGCGCTCAGGGACAAAGTAAAGCGCTCTCAAGCGCCAAGAGAAGCTCGCTCAGCGCTAAAAGGAAAATAAATCGCTCTCAAGCGCCAAGAGCAAAAGTAAAGCGCTCCCCAGCGCTAGAGGACAGAATCCAGCTCCCACAGCGCTAGGGGTCCAAAGCAAAGCTCCAGCAGGGTCTGGAGGCAGGCAGGGGGGCAAGGCAGGGCCAGAGCCAGCACTCTGGGTCTCCAGGCAGGGAGACAAGCCAAGTGGCGGTCCTTCTGGCCCAAGCAGCAGAGCAGCCCCCTCCGGCAAAGATCCAAAACAGAACCAAGAACCCAATTGTATGGGGACACAGCCCCTTCTTATACAGTAAATTCCCTTTGTCTGTAGGTGCAGGGTGGGGGCAAACCAGTCGCAGCTGGTTTTGAAGTACCCTTGATAGCTCAACCACCCATTTCATTCACTGGCAGGGCTAGGGACATCAGTCGCACTACAGGGGGTGGAGCCAGCATTGTGTGGGGAAAGTCCAGGCCCATCAGGGACCAGGTGCACTCCTCCCAGGCCATCAACATGCTAATCTCACACTCACCACAAGGCTGACCCATCCAGCCTTCCTGGAGCCAGGCTCACCAGCCAGCTCCAGCCAATCACACAACAGGCATATTTTACATTAATATGCCAAGTCCTAGAAGTGGCATTTCTACACATGACACACACATGCCACATACACCGTTGCGAAGCATTCATTCCCACGAGCTCGCACATATCAAATTCGAGCATGCACTCCCCACGCATCAGGAACTACCAGGGACACAGTCATTCCCCATGCATTCCCATGGGAGAGCAGGCCAGCCTAACTACATGCACGCACTTTACTCTGGGACACATGGAAAAAGTGTGCACAGCCCAGAAAATCATCCATACAGATCACAGATCTAAAGCAAAAAGATTAGGGGTGAACCTGCCTTAAGGGCCAAGTCCAACAGTTGGCAATGATCATTGCGGTTTATATGCTGTTGTTGGTGCGGAATTCAGATTTGGAGGTGTCCAGCAGATTGTTGTTCTCGAAGTGTTCCGTGGGATGGCATGAAGTAACAGATTCACTTCAGGAAATATATGAAAAATAGGGGGAGGATGATCAGTTACCCCCTATTGTTATGCCTCTCCTTTATTTTCAGCCCCTTTGTCCCTTTTCTACCATCCTTGAGGAAGAATCATGTTACAAATAAGACGGTCACTTTAAGAAACCAGACTTCTGTACTTCTTTCCAAGATTCAATTGACCCAATCACAATCCGACCTCTCAGAGACGGTTACTTGGAATCTGGAAAAGTAGAGAAGGATGGAATCTTCGTGGGTGAATAAAAAACAGTGTCACCATAGTAGCAAGAGGAAAGAGAGACAGATGCCTCTCCACAACTACCCAGCAAGCGGAAGTCCACATCGGAAGAGCTCCGATGACAAGAACCAGCACTCCCCCCCTAAAGGCAGGAAGAGAGGCCTGTTCCAGAGTCACTGGCAGAAGCTGCAGAAGCTGTATGAAGCCTGCGGTATTGGAAGGTGTCATGCCACATTCCTGGAGGAGTGTGGCTTTTCCAGGTACACGCTCGTCTAAGGTACTTGATGGGGAAGATGGAGGAAAGGCCAAACAAGGCACAAAGAGAACAGGGGAGGATAAAAACATTTACAGAACTCAGCGGAATCAAACACTGAAATACTACAGCCCTGGCGGAGGTAGAAAAAACTTTTAAGGGTGAAAAAAAACTTTTAGGGGTGAAAAATTCCCACTCCTCATCCCCCTAAATACTACAGAACAACGAGGTTTAAAAATACTTAATGGGGGTCTGTCTTCTTTCCCAGGCATCAATACTGCTTGGTAGGAGGAAGAAGGTGAACCTCGAAGTAACCCTAGAGGGAAGATAAAAATGAGAAGAATAAGTCAATCTTGAGACACCAAGCTTATCTGCTATGAAATAAAATAGGAGAGACAAAATCTTTTTTTCAACACGCTAAACGTTTACAATGGTTGATGGGTTTTTCGAGGTCTTTGGCCAGAAAAGGGCGCAGAAAGATGACATGGTAGTCCCTGAGTTCGATTGGGTCGGTGGATGGTTTCCTGAGAAGGGTTCTGACTCCACATTTCCAATCTTAGGGAAGGAGGCCATGGTTATGGATGTGTTGAAAATGGGGTGAGCTTGTTGTGATCTTCTTGGTCCCGAGTTTGAAAATATGGTGGGGACAGGTGTCCATGGATGCTCCTGAGTGAACAGACTTTGCAACCGCTCTGGTGTTCTCTGTGGTGAGCTGATACCAGGCAGTAAGCATGTGGTCTGGGTTTGCTTCTGTGGGAGCGAGGACATAGTACATATCTTGTTGTGGAGGAAGTCCGCCAGAGTGTCGCAAAGTTCCTGTGAAGGAGTGAAGATGTTTTCAGTGGCTGTAGGGTTGGAGAACTGTCTGATGATGTTAAAGAGTCCTTTGCTGTGGTTAGAACTGGCTTCAATGTGGTCAACCGGGGCGCTTCTTTTTATCTCTTTTAGGAGTTGGTGGTATTGGTTGAGGGATGTCTTGAAGGTGGCTTGGTCTGTGGGCTCCCTACTGGTGCGCTATTTCCTTTCTGGTGACTTGCAGTTGCATTTTCTGGTTTTCAGTTCCGGGGTGTGTCAATATACATGGCATTTATGGACCTTACATCGCCCTTCGATAGAGTGAATTGTATCAAATTATAGAAAATTATTTTATTTACCGGGTTCAGCCTTATATTGTTTACTTTTTGAGGGATCTCTATGCCTGAACTACAGTAGTAGTTCATTACGCAGATCAATGTCTCTGTACTTGATCATGGAAAATTGACAGAGAGGTCTGGCAACTATGCATTCTAGCTCCTTTTGTTTTTACTTTGTATATTAATAGACTGGAACAGGTACTAGTGGCAACAAAAACAGATCGCCCCCTTATACTGTCACGTTCTATGCCAGTACTGATTAATGAGGATAGTGTTGTGCTGATGCCTAGAACCATGAGGGTTTTAGAAATCCTCCTGGAAGCATTTTTGTTTTTAATGGAGGAGCTGGACTTACCAATTAATGTTATTACATCCTTTGCAATGGAGGCAGAACCAAGATCAATTACATTACAAACTTTCTGGGTGAAGGCACATACCTTATTATTTAGTGTATTTGCCTATTGGGAATTGATGTTTGATCCTGAATTCTGTTGGAACCCCTTAATACAAGCCAAACATAGTGAAGGCTAATGCAGCAGTTTGGGGTTTTGCTTCCAGATAGGAAGAAAGTCACTGAAGAAGGCTTTATTGCAGGTATATATCAAGTAAAATGTCTTCCCAGAGTTTCACATAATAGTGGTATATGGAAGGAAACCTTCACTGTTTTCACCGTTTTACCCTTTTACTCTGCCTCTGACATACTGTTTATTTTTCTTTGTTTTACATACTCTGCCTGACCATGTTTAATTTTATTTTTTCTCTGCTTTACTCTGCCTGATTGTGCTTAATTTCTTTTTCTCACTGCCTTACTCTTCCTGCCGTTTTCTCTGCCATTCCTGCTGCTGTGTGTACCCGTGACCCCTCCCCCTGAACTCCCCGCTCCCGCCTTCCAGCTACTTTTCTCTCCCGCTCCCCTACATAACGCCCATCTGCGACCCGACCCCAGCCAGCACTAGGAGCCCTGCATCTCCGAGGCCTCACTGCTACGACTCTACCACCCTCCACGCACTCAGCCCCGGAACACACACCAACTGCGCAAAAGCTTTACCGAACAACACACACTGGCAGTTCTTGTGCAGACCTTGCCACAAATCCTTCACCATCACTCGCGACCACCAAAGGAACGCTCGACGCACACACCACCAAAACCCTGATTTGCATCCTGCTCAACGTGCGCTCCCTGCACCCTCACGCCATTGAGATCTGGGAACTGCTCAACACCCTCTCGCCCGACATTGCCTTCTTCACAGAAACCTGGACAAAAGCCACCTCCGGTCCTGACCTCACCACCGCCATGCTTGACGGATACAAGATCCGGAGAATAGACCGCCCACATCGCCCTGGAGGAGGACTCGCCATCGCACACAAGACCCCCTGTTGCCTCTCCACATGAAGCACGAGCGGCCCCCACTCCAACACAGAACACCTCCACTTCCAGATCCAGACAAGCCCCAGGACCACACTACGTGGCACCCTCATCTACAGATCACCAGGACCTCGCACCCACTATGAGACTACCATCGCCGAGCTCGCCACACCCCACGCCATCACCTCCATGGACTACATTCTACTCTGTAACCTGAACTTCTACCTCAACAACAGCAACGAACCCGACTCCACTGCTCTCCTCAAAAACCTCACCAACCTAGGGTTGAAGAAAATTGTAAACACGACCACCCACAGAGCGGATCTCACACCCTTAACCCCATCTTCGTAGGAGGAACAAACATCCACTTCTGTCACACCACCCAACCTATATGGACTGACCACTATTGCGTGCACTTCACCTTCAAGACCACCACCGCACCCAAACCCGCCCGATGCCTGCCACATAGGAACTGGAGCAAGGTCACAGAGGAACTCCTAAACACCAGCCTCCTCCAAGACCCCTAAAGGACCGCAACTGGCAGCAATTCCGGAGCCAAGGAATTCCACCGCTGCATCGTCTGCTGCGCTGACAAGCTTGCACCCTTCCCCCACCCCGCCAAATAACACCCGACGAAAGCCGCCTGATTCACCACGGAACTTCAAGAAGCAAGACGCTCCTGCAGACGTGTAGGGAAAGCCTGGCGAAACCTGAAAATTACAGAAGCGCGTAACTACCACAAGAGTGCCCAGCGCATAAGAGACACCAAACGGACATTCATAGGAGACAAAGTCCAGACCAACGTGACGAACACCAAGGAACTGTTCAACGTCATTCAGCAGCTCGCAAAACCCACCTGCAAAGCCACGGACGTCACACCTTCCCAGGAACTCTGCGACAAGATCAGCACCTACTGCTATCTGAAGATCAAGGCCCTCTATGACAACTTCAGCGAACCAATGATGACCACCACCCCCTACCTACCACCTCCAACAGGCCAACCATCACGCCTTGGGATCCTGTGACTGTCGAAAGCATCACAGCGACCATGAAGAAAACCCCTACGGACCCCTGCCCACCGCACATCTTCCACAGGGCTGGCACCATCATCGCACCGGAACTAGGACGCACCACCAATGCCTCCCTCAGATCTGGCATCTGCCCAGACAACTGGAAACAGGCAGAGGAAAAACCCCTCCTCAAGAAACCATCAGCATACCCCACGGACCTGAAAAACTACCGGCCCATCTCTCTCCTCCCCTTTGCGGCCAAAGTCACAGAGAGACTTGAAAACACCCAGCTGACCAGATTCGTAGAAGAGAACTCCATCTTGGACGTCTCCGAGTCAGGATTCCGCAGCAACCATAGCACCAAGACCACTATCCTCACCCCGACTGACGACATCCGCATGCTACTCAACCAGCATCGCGGCCCTTATCTTTCTAGACCTCTCTGCAGCTTTCAAAATCATTTCAGATTGCACTCTCGCAGCCAGACTGCATGACGTGCGAATTCAAGGAGCCGCCCTCGACTGGATCCAATCCTTCCTCTCCAGCAGAACCCAGAGGATCTGACTCCCACCCTTCCTCTCCGAACCCATGGAAATCAACTGCAGAGTACCCCAGGGATCTTCACTCAGCTCCACGCTCTTCAACATCTGCATGGCCCCCCTTACCGCCATGACAGACAGCACGGGCTCAGCATCGTATCCTACACCGACAACACCCAGCTCATCCTCGCACTCACGAGGAATCCCAAAGACACCTGACTCTGTTTCCAGGAAGGCATGAAGAATGTGGCAGCCTGGATGAAGGACAGCTGCCGGAAGCTAAACTCAAAGAAGACCAAGGTTCTCATCCTCGGTCCCTGCATCTCTGCCTGGGACAACACCTGGTGGCCCTCGGGAGCGCACCCATCCCAACAGACCATGCTCGGAATCTCTGCATCATGCTTGACTCCTTCCTCTCCATGAACGCCAGATCAATGCCATCGCATCCACTAGTTTGTACTGCCTTCGCATCCTTCGTAAGACTTTCAAGTGGGTTCTCTCCAACTGCAGACGGACCGTCACCCACGAACTCATTAGCAGCAGAGTGGATTATGGCAATGTCCTTTAAGCCGGAATCAACAAAACTCTTCTGTATAGACTCCACACCATTCACCTTCAAACTCCTCACCCACGCCTACAAATCCCTCCACAACATCGGACCCAAATACCTCAACAAGAGAGTATCCTTCCACGTACCCAAGAGGAACCTCCACTCCACCGACCTCGCCCTGGCCGAGGACCGCTGCATCCGCAGACACAGAACCGGCGGGAGAGCCTTCTCTTACATTGCAGCCAAAAACTGGAATGAGCTCCCTTTGAACATCAGGCACTTCCCGACCCTGCACACGATCAGGAAGGACCACAAGACCTGGCTCTTCGAATGATCCAAAGCTGCCCCCCAGCACCTTGAGACCCTCATGGTGAGTAACACGCTTTATAAGCCCCTGATTGATTGATTGATGGGGTATGTGAAAATTAACCATCTACACAACATTGAAAATACATTCTTTAGGTACTTGCTGAGTGTTCCGTAGAGTACTCAAACATTTATTGTTTATGAGGAACTTGGTGAAAGTTATCTTTCAGACATAGTTGTCCTCTACCCCTCCTGTGTTGGGTAAACATTTTGACCAGTGAAGCAACTAAATTAAAACAAAAAAGCTTTGCAGGACTGTACCTCCCTTGATAATGCTTACTGCACACCGTGGCACAATAATTTATAGAGTCTGTCTGGAATTTAGGGAGGGGTGATTTATTCACCAATCCCAGGGGTGTGGTCCAGTCTGATCAGAAAATGGGTTAAAGAAAGTTTTAAATGGTTAGAAGTAATTACAGATATCTATAGTCTGAGGCTTTGTCCTGTTAAGCCCTTCACTGCTAGGCCTTTTCTCCCCACTGTGCAAAGCCTTTTTTTGGCTATTTCGAGTAGTTCACGCTTAGGCCCCTGTAACTTTTTGACCACATAAGGTATCCACGCCAAACGTGCGTCCTTTTTTTCCAACATCATGGGGATTTTAAAGATACTCAGGGTTTGTTGATTACGCTGGAGGGGACCCAGAAATTCTTTTGAAAAATGGGAAAAAAGGGCTACAGATGAAAGCACCTGTTTTTTTCCCCTGCAAATGGTATCAACAAAAACGGGTTGTGGTGCTGAAATCACCATCTTCCCAGGTTTCAGGGACAAGCAGATTTTTTTCAGAAAACAACCATTTTTTGCACAGTTTTGGCACTTTACTGGGACATAGCCTATTGTTACTAATTTTTGTGCTTTCAACCTCCGTCCAGTTAATGATAAAAACGGGTATGAAAGCAATGATAGATTCTGAAAAGCTATACATTTCTAAAAAAGTAGACACAGTTTTGAATTCAGCAAGGGGTCCTTTCTATAGATCCTTCAAGGTTTTTTTATAGAAGCTAAAAGTTGAAAATAGGAATAATTGAAAATGAGTAAAAAAAAAACAGCCATATGTGCCAACGTTTTCACCTGTAACTTCTACTAAGTATAACAGATGTTTGAAAGCAATATATTCTTTCATCCGCTGCACCCTTCTGGGTGTGGGAATATGTTGGACTTGTAGGTTCACCAAGATCCAGAGGAACCCAGAGCCGATATCTGAGCAGCGACTTGCAATGGTTTTTTACAGTCTACGGGTACATAGCAATTCATTTGAGAAAATATAAACTGGGAAAAAGCGATATGAAAGACACCTATATATTTCTGAAATGGGAACAAAATACAGAGTTCATAAACAGTAGCTATTTGCACATCGAAATTGTGGGTACCCATACTAGCATGTGAATTATAGGACATTTTCAGTGACTTCTTTTTGTACACATTGTCTTACATTTAGAAGGCAGAAATACATTGAAAGTCAATAGGTAATAACAGTTGCTCTACAATTCTGTGTCCCCCTAAGTCTCCCGATAAAATAATACAGCACTTGTGTGGGTAGATTTAGTGCATGCAACAGGAAAAGGCCCAAAAGGCAACGTGGACACAACATATTGTTACAGTGAAAACTGACCCTTTTTGGCAAAGTGCCAAGCCGTAAATCTTTAACCCTAGCTCTGCTGGCACCTAGGGAAACCTAGCAAACCTATACATTTTTCAAAACTAGATACCTAGGGAAATCCAGGATGGGGTGAGTTGTCTGGCTCTCACTAGTTTCTGTTACCCAGAATCCCTTGCAAACCTCAAACTTTGTAAAAAAAACACATTTTCCTAACAGTTCTAAGTTGGGAATTTCTGGAATCTTTGTGGATCCACACAATTCTACCCACCCCGCATTCCCTAAAGAAATGTGGAGAAAATGTGTATTCTTTTCAAAATGTGAGGTTTGCAAGAGATTCTGGGTAACAGAACTGAGTGAGAGCCACACTAGTCACCACATCCTAGATTTCCTTGTTTTCTAGTTTTCAAAAATGAATAGGTTTGCTAGGTTTCCTTGGGTGCCAGCTGCGCTAGGACCCAATATCCACTAGTAGGCAGTTTCTGAAAAAAGTCTGTGCCTTGTGAGCTTTTTGCCTCTTTGTGGTGTGTGGAAATCGGGGGCTATTGCCACAATATGCCCCCAAGGGGGGGGGCAGAAAGACTGGCAATTTCTTTGGGTGGGTGGGGACATTGGGGTGCTCTTTCTGGGAAGCCCCCACCCCTACGTATAAAAAGCCAGCATAATCACTGGCACCTAGTGGGCTCTCTGCCCCCCCGGAGGGCTAATCTCCTGGGGAGGCAGAAAGACTGTGGCATCTTTTTTGATGGGATGGGGGCATTGGCATACCCATTCTGGGCATCTCTGCCTCTGAATTTTGATTTTTTTTATCCCTGGTGCCTAGTGGGATTTCTGCCCCCAAGGAAGGGCCTATTGTCCTCGTCTGTCTCCTCATAGGGCCAAAAGACTGTGGTAATTTTTGGGGGGTGGGGGCATTGGCATGCCCATTCTGGGCAGCTCCCTCCCCTACGTATAAAAACCATCAAATCCCTGGTGCCTAGTGGGCTTTCTGCCACCTCCAGAGGGCATATCAGGGGCGACTGCCCCATCTGCCTTCTGGGAGGGGCAGAAAGACTGTGGCAATTTTTTGGGGGTAGGGGCATTGGTATGCCTATTCTGGGCAGCCCCCACCCCAAACTTTGAGGTAATTAAATCCCTAATGCCTAGGGGCTTTGGATCAGGGGTTATTGCCCCATATGCCTCCAGGGGGGTAGGAAGACTGTGGCATTTTTCTGGGCTGGGTGGGTGGGGGCATTGGCATGCCTATTTTGGGCAGCTCCCACCCCAAACCTTGGAAAACAAAATCCCTGTTGCCTAGTGGGCTTTCTGCCCCCAGGGGTCAGGTAAGGGGCTATTGCCCCATCTGCCTCCCAGGGGGGCAGAAAGACTGTAGCATTTGTTTTGCGGGGGGCATTGGCATTCCCATTCTGGACAGCCCCCACCCCTACGTATATATATTTAAAAAAAATAACTGGGGCCTAGTATGCTATCTGCCCCAAGGGTGGCAGATCAGGGGCTATGGCCCCCATCTGCCTCCTGGGGGGGGGCAGAAAGTCTTATGCCTTCTTTAGGGGGGTAGGGTGCGGGCAGTGGGTCCCCATCCTTGCCAGCCCCCACCCTTACCTATAAAAAAACTGTGGTGTCAAGGGCTTTCTCCCCCCCCCCGGGGGCATATTGGGGGTTGCTGCCTCCATCTGCCCCCCATGGGTGGCAGAATGGCTGTCCGGCAAAATGTTATGGGGGGAGCAAAGGTTCTCGCCCAAGGGGCCCCTCCCCCTCCCTGGTGGCTAGTGAGTGGATCCCTACTTGGGGATCACCCTCCTGGGGTGATCGCCAAGCAGGGATCCACTAGGGAAGGGTACCATTAGAAAGGGGAGATTCTCCCCTTTCCAACGATACCTCTACCATGTTTTTCGGTGCTTGGGGGGCTGAGATAACCCCACAAGCACCGAAACTTTGATACTGAAACTACGTTTCAGTTTTCTTTTTTCATTATAATGATGACAGCGTGCCAGGCACGCGATTGTTATTACAATGAAGACCCTAACCATGCTTTGGGAGGTTGGGGAAGCTCTTCCCCACCTCCCAAAGCAGAAAAAAAGGAAATCCCTCTGCTGATTTCAGCAAAGGGATATTTTTAGAGCACACTTGCACTTGTGCTTATCACGGAACCATTCCGTCATGACCATGGAAGAAGTTAAAGGCGGTCAAGTCGATGGAACTATATCTTACATTTGTGGCTAACAGCACCAATCTTTTTTTAGGTCAAGCCTGGGTAGCGCATGAGCTGCTCTGCAAGGCATGCTGTGATTTAGTATGGATTTGAAGCTTCACCCACTCTCCGCCCATATTTTTCATTGGCTTGTGTCATTGTCCTTCGTAAATGCTGGCTTCTGATTAATTAATAGACTTGTTAGTCCCTCCTTACCCTTACCTTGTCTTCATTTGTAACCTCCCATGATGACTGGCCCTTTTACTTCTGTTGTTACACAGTATGTCTTATTTAGTCAGTAATAACTATTTTTTTAATGAGTTTCTCCTACAGCAGGCACGACATGCTTTCCTGCACCATTCAGCTCACTATGCATGCTTTCCAAGAAGCCCGGGACAATGGCGGCCGCTTCCTTGAAATGTAATATTTCTCTCATTTACAAACATTTGAGCTGTTGACATTGTAAATGACAATGCCTTTTATTTATGTGTGAATTATCAAAACAGATAAATAAAAGGCATTGTCATTTACAATGTCAATAGCTTAAACTCTCTCAAATGCAAGACCTTTTGCATTACAAATGCTTGTTACTTACTAGAGTTAGGCTTTTACCAATTTCATTTATTGCTAGTGGCCCCAAGAGGCTTGAGCGATTTAAAGTTATAGGGCCTCTGTGGCTGCTTCCAGATGTCTTGACAAGTTACCCTGCATTTTAAAATAATTTGCCGCTTTTATGATCAACCTAGGAAACTGTATATTATTCAACTGTTGAAGGGATGAAGTTTTACTACAGTTCGACTTGCTGTAATGTTTTTACAAATATTTTCTCATGAATGTGTTAATTATAATGTTGCTAGCTTTTTAAATGTTGTTCTCAGAATGAGGTGTGCTTGGGGAGACTGACTATAGGAGTGCACTTGTAACTATGAGTTTTTAGTTGTGTATTTGCCTGTGTATTTTATGGTTAATATGAATAAGAGAATAAAGGGATTTTGATTGATTGATTGACCTAAACACTAATGAGAAGATTCACTGAGATTTTGTGTCTGGGTTGATTCACTTTTGTGAAGAAACCCTGACAAAAAATGTTGCTCAGCCATGCAAAGCCACTTTCTGTGGTTTAGTAAATACAATGTAACATGATTATAGCGTAGCCGTGTGTTTCCTTGAGTTGGGCAGGCATTCCATGGGAGGAGTTTGGGTGTTATCATGCATTAACCCATGGATTTTGATTGATTCTTACCCAGATTTACTTAAGCTAGTAAACCTCGAAATGTGTCATAATGCTACTCCTCTCTTAGTGAGGCATACCAAGGATACATATCTTTATTTCTCCTTGTTACTTCCTCCTTCTGTGTGAATATACCTCTAAAGATTGTTTTTTATGCAATAACCTTTGATGTCAGAGATATTCAGCTAGTGCCTGAATTGCACAGAGTGAATCTTTAAAATGTATGAATATTTCCTGCTTGACCAAATTGTGTGATGCTAGGCAAAAATCTTTATTTTATTAAGCTTCATATTCATTATTCAACATGAAAGCACTTTCAAATATGTGAGTTCAGGAGATGCACTGAACAAAAAAACACTTGTGTCTGATTTTATAGCCTCTAATGTTGCTCCATCTATATGAAAAATCAAGGCCACATTGTCATAGGGCAGGGGCAGGAAAGATTTGCACTTCATGTTTAAAAACTCAGACCCAGATTTACAAAGATGTTACTCAATGTAATGCAGTAAGTTAAGTTGCACCTCTACGTTGCTTGAACATGAGAGTGACGAACAGCTCCATAGCTACTGAGATGTGGCTCTGTTCTGCTGTCTTTCTGCGCTGGTGCACTTTAAGCTGCCATGCAATATTGCAGGCACCCTTTCACCATAGTGCAAGTGTTAGACAGGGGGTTATCTAGTTGGCAGAGGTAGGTACCTTTGGCCAAAGAGGGACCCTTGTTACGGGTCATGGTAAGGGGTATACACTCCTAAAATACCCATGCTCACCCTCTTGGTAGCTTGGCAAGAGCAGACAGGCTTTTCTCAGAGGCAGTGTGTAAAGTGTTTGTGAACACATACAGTAAAACAGCGAAAACACTACAAAAGGACACAACACCACTTTAGAAAAAGGAGTAATCTTTATCCAAACCAAAACAAGACCAAACAACATATATCCACAATACAGTATCAAAAATACCCTTAAAAATAGGTTATTCACGCAAATCAAGCTCCTAGCAACAAATAACTCCAGCAGGAGTCATAAAAACGTCGCAACCGATGAAAATTCCAAAGTACGGCGCTGACTGCGAGGTGCGCAGCGTCGGGCCCGGAGTCAAGCAGACCCACAAAGAACAGTACCCTGGAATTTATGAAAGCAAAGATGGTGCACGGCATCAGGGAGGTGATGCTTGTTGGCGCCTTCGGCTGCTTGCAACCCCAGGGGAGGTGAGATGTTGCTTCCTTACTGTGTCAGGGAGGTGACGTCAAGAATGGCGGCGAGGCATCGGTTCCTTGTCAATGGATTCGGGAGTTACCCACGTCGAGGATCAGCTACGCATTGATAAAGCACTGTGTCAGTGAAGTCGGGGCTGTGGTGCGAGTCAGGATGGTGCGTGGACTTCACGAGCGGTGTCCTCAGCTCCAGTGCAGGCATCGGCCTAGTGGATTGCTTCGGAGTTGATGAGGCACAGCGTCGGCAGGCGTTGGGCCTACGGTGCAAGTCGGGCGGTGAGTCATGATCTTCAGGAGTGATGCCCACGGCTTCGGTGCAGGTTTACGACATTGCTCGCCAGCGTCGGTGTTGCAGTTCCCTTCTGTGGCAGCTGAAACAGCAGTTTCAGATGCAGAGAGACAGAAGGAATGGAGTCTTTGTGTTGCTGAGACTTCATAACAGGAGGCAAGCTCAGTTTTGAGCCCTTGGAGATCTTTCCTTCAAGCAGGTGACAAAGCAAACAGCAAAGTCCTTTTTCACCTTTCCTTGGCAGCAAGCAGCCCTGTAAACCAACCCCAAACAGCAAACAGCACAGCGGCAGTATTCCACCTCAGCTTATCCGGCTCTTCTCCTTGGCAAAGGTTCCTCTTGATTTCCCAGAAGTGATCTAAAAGTCTGAGGCCTGGGCTCCTCTTTTTATATACAAAATTCCTTTGTTCTCTGAAGGCAGAGAGTGCCTGCATCTAGTCAAAACCAGTTCTGTCCTCACTGGTGCAGCTTCCTGGCAGGAGGTGGAGGCAGTAGTGTTGAAGGCAGACCAGGCCCATGCAGGTGAAAGTAAATCTCCTCCCCCTACTCTAAATGCAGCCGAAGTCTATTCAGCCCAGCCCTGACTCATCAGACTTCAGGAGCCACTGCCCCTCTTCAGCCCCTGTCATCCAAAAGCCACACAGGCAATACACAAACCTAACAGAGGCACCCTGGATGGTTAGGCAAGAAAATTCCTAATTTCTAAGGTATTTTCAAATACAGAATGTAAAAATTACCCTCACTAAAAGATGCATTTTAACACTCTGAATTCAAGAATATTAAACTTTATTTTTCTATCTTGTTCCCAGGGTCAGTTATGTTTATAAGATGTTATAAACAAACTCCCCATTCTTTCCTATGGGAACAAATAGGCTTGCTATAGTGAAAAACTAAATTGGCAGTATTTCACTATCAGGACATGCCACACACATCAGTGCATGTTCTACCTTTCACATACAATGCACTCTGCCCACAGGGGTACCTTGGGCCTACCTATGGGCTGACTAATATGTAGAAAATGGAAAATTCAGGGACTGGCAAGTGGGTGCACTTGCCAAGTCGACATGGCAGACCCAGACTGAACACAGGCTCTGCAATGGCAGGCCAGAGTTACATTTTACAGGCTGCTTCTTGGGGTGGCACAATCAGTGCTGCAGCCCACTAGCAGCATTTGATTTACAGGCCCCGAGCACACACAGTGCAGTTTACTAGGGTCTGACAAGTAAATCAAATAAGCCAATCATGGACTCACTAATCCATAACAACAATTTACAAAAGGAGCACTTGCACTTTGACACTGAACAGCAGTAACAAAGTGCCCAAAGCATCTAGACCAGCAAAATGGGGTCCAACACACAGCAAAACACAGAAGGCAACAGCAAAAATGGAAGGGAGAACCGCACCAATATTGTCAGGTTTAATAGCAAGGATGTCTGCTTTGTGGTAATCATTTTTATTTTGCAGGAAGTGGTTCCTTCTGGTACAATATGATGGGGCTTATTTTCAAGCCTCTGTCGCCGCCATTGCGCTACTTTTTATATGGGAGAAAGTGACGTTCAGGCAGCGCAATGAGCTTCTAAATAAATCCCTATGTTTTAAGGCATTTTCTTCTTAGAATGTGTGCTGTAGAATGCAGTAAACTTGCAAAGAGGGATAAAACAACAAGAAATTGAAATATTTCTCCCTGTTACGCCTCCCTCATGGAGACACAGGATTTGGGTGCAAACCCCCTTCTACAATTAATTGTGAAGAGGGATTTTCATCAAAACCCATGGGTTCTTGCACAGGAATGCCCACGTGCCACCAACGGAAACAAAGTAACACAAGGCAGCGCATTGGGCTGCTTTGTGTTACTTTTGATTTCAATTCCATTGGATTGCAAATATCAACACAAAACTTTGCTTTGGGTCTGAATAAAAAATAAACACAAACTCCACACAAAATCTCTGTAGATCTCGGCGCAAATTTTAAGAAATGTGTTTCAAAAAATCTGATTTGTTAAGGTGAAACATTACCCCTGTTAAAGAAATATATGGGCTTATTAAAAAGCCCTTAGAGCGGCCGGTGCGTCATGTTAGGTGACGCACCAGCAGTGCTACCTGCTGCACAATATTATCACCCCTTTTCACGCAACAGTTTGCGTGTTAGGGGCGTGACATGGATGTTGCTGTCGGTATTCCCACAGCAACACCCATGTCCACTAATGCGTTTCCAAATTTACAAGCAATAGTAAACCTGGAAATGCCTCAGAATGCTAAGCCACCCCAGGGGTGGCTTAGGGAGGTGCAGCTAGGAGAAATGTTTTCATTTCTCCTTGTTCTTTTCCTCTCTCATTGCATGCTGCGTTCTACAGCACCCATTGGAAGAGGAATTCACCCCAACAGATTATTTTTGTGTAGGAAGGTGCCCCATTCTGCAGAAAAACAATTTGCCTAGGACGCAGGCATCCTTGAACCATGGTGCAAGGGTTCTTCCGCTGGCGCATGGCAGCAGTTTGTGCGCCAGTGCAGGGGGAAGCACAGAGATGGGACATATTGTTGTAAATATGTCACATCCCTGTGCTTCGAAACTAACGCATGGCTTACGGCACCGAGTTAGTTTTGTGTAAAAAGGGCCCATATTCTTTTGACTTTTTAAGAAAACTTATCATACCAAATATTTTCAGGGCTCGGATAGTGCTCCAACTCTTTCGTCAGAGCCAACTCTATGCTCCGCTCTGGCTTGCCTTTCCCTGATAATTTGTTGACTGCACCAACTCTAAAATAACTTAACAGATACTCAAAAAACATAGTCCCACATCCAAGATATAGCGCTTTAAAACGGAACACAGAGAAAGCTTCATTTTTGCATTTCCCATAAGGCCATAGAATGTTTGGCCATAGAATTAAACCTGCATTTTAATGCGGATTTAGGATACATTTGCTTCGAACTGTGCCTAGCCTAATGCTGTAAGAAGACGGTGCTTGTGAAATTAGGCTTTGATGCCCTCTAGTGGACGTACTTGCACATTAATTTCATAGGTACTGTAATCACCTAACTCCTTGCTTGCAATGCGTGTACCAGGTGACTAACTAGCATTTGTTTTCTGTGTCGCCATATGAAAACGCCATTTTAAGTTCAGGCGAACTCTTGTTTTCTATTGACTCATTAGCACCTCCCAAAAACGATTTCAGAAATATTCAGGTTCTTACAGATACAACTTTCACGCAAACATCTGTTAATGTAAAAGAAAGCGTGTAAAAAAATATTCTTGAGCAACATAAATGTAATTATCTGACTTCTTCAATTAACAATCATTTATAGATGTTTGTGCACCAATGAACAAATCTCGCCACTTGAATTAAGTCGGGACTGTATGATGAACTCCTTTTAGATGCACAAAATGGATCAATGTGGAACACACGAGCGTGCCACACGTCCATTAATTAGCCAGTTCCATGTAACAAGTGCGTAGCAAAGTAAGCTCAAAAATGTACATTTTAAACTTATAATTCAAATGTAAACATGCATCTTATTAGTAGCCCCTGGAAAGTCTAAAGTTATGAATGCTGCACTGAACTTTGAACTTACACAAGACACCTTTCTCTTTGGCATTACTCATTTGGCGAAAGTAATTACAGGGAAGTTTCCCAAGAACTCCACAGATATGGTTAAAACAGAACAGTCTTACAACAAACACCAATGCCACAGTACTGAAAAACACCACCACATGCAGCTGTTAGACAACAACTGTGGACAGTGGATGATAATGCCATCTTCCCAAACACTAGTCCACATGGTGTAAGATAAAGTGTCCTTATCAGAACAGAGTAAGTAAATTACTTTCTGCTAAATCGGGTAGATTGAGTATCAAATTCTCCTAACCTGCATGGTTCCTCAGCATTTGTCAGTCTTTTTCTGGATCCTTTTTTTCTGGTGGTTTTAGGACTCTGTGTGCTTTACTATTGCTAAACCGTAGTAAAGTGTCTCTAATTTGCCTTTAAAACGTGTTGTGTAATGTTACTCCCTATCTGGCCTGTTTAACTTCCCAAAAACCCCTTTGTAAAGCGTGCCTAAAGTGCAGTAAATGCATGGAAATTTAAATGGTATATGGGGCTGCAATCCATATTTATCATGCATATATGTAACACAAATATATTTCTGCCAGGGGCACCACTGAGTCCTGTCCAAACTGAAGTTTAAAGGTACTTCAGTGAAACATGGCAGTGGAAAATGAGTTTGCCATGTAGGAAAAGTCTATTTTTATGTTTACATGTCACCTCGAAAGGGTGGCTTGTAAGCCCACTGGGCAGAATACTGACATATAAAAATGGGTTACACAATATATAGGGGTTAGTGTGCCCTAACATTAAAATAAAACCCAAAGGATACTTCACTGTTTAGGATTGGTTAAATGGTTCCGTAATCGTCCTATGTGGGATTCAAATCTTTGTTTTCCACCTCTACTTAGGATGGGGCTACAAAAATGCTTCATAGTTATTTCCTGCCTCATTTTTAATCTCATGCTTAGTGGTGAAGTTATATATTTGATAACATCACCAAAATGGTATTTCTCTAAAATTATAATGCAGGCTGCCTGAGCCAGAACTGGTTAAGACAAGTTCTCTCATGCATCACACCTCCAGAGCCGGATTACACAGTCTTGTGGGCTAGTTAACAGCCCTGATACAGAGAACAATGCCTTTGAGCTCAGGAAAGGCCAATGGGTGTTAATTGCTGGCCACTTAGCAGGGATTAGCTATCTGGGAGTGAATAGTAACCATTGGCAGAGTAAAGGGCAGCTTTAGCACTTCCTCTTTTGACTTGGAAACGCCAAGGAGGGCGTCACCTATTCACCCCAGGACCCATCCAGACATTCAAGCTCCACTAGCAAACTGTTGTATTTCCATAATGCTTGACTTTTTTCTAGGCCGTTATTTACTATGCTGATCTGGTGTCTTTTTGCCTATGGTGCAAGTGTGCCTGCATTACATACACGATTAATTGTGTTCAGTAAGGGATAGCTTCTTGCACAAAATCAATCCTCTGAAGCTATTTCCTCTTTGTACATGTGCTGCAAAGTGCATTACACGTAAAAAGAGAAAATAACAAGGAGAAATAAACATATTTCTCCTTGCATTTTGATGTATTCCCAGCTATACTAATACTTGCAAATCTGGGAAAGTGCCATAATACTTAAACAAATGCATTGGAACACATGCGCCCCACAATTCGAACTCCTTCTTATTGCACAGGCTACTCTGGATTTATTCAACCATGCAGAGCCATGCAATGTGGCTTTGTGTGGCATATTAATTCTTACTGGAGCCCTTGCCTTGCGCTGTGCACCTTGCGTGATCCAATGTCAAAGCAAGGGCCTCAGTGTTAAATGTAAAAATGAGAGATAGAGGTCTGGTGGGACAAAAGCAGAATCTTCAGCAACCAGACAGCGGATACACAAGAAATGACGTGTCATCCTCTTCCCTTTATTTCAAGTGTGCCCAAGTTTTATGTGTGAATCCAGCAGACCTCTAATGAGGGATTTGACA
Source organism: Lissotriton vulgaris (assembly GCF_964263255.1). Classification (NCBI taxonomy): domain Eukaryota; kingdom Metazoa; phylum Chordata; class Amphibia; order Caudata; family Salamandridae; genus Lissotriton; species Lissotriton vulgaris. Next base: position 1,497,878,289 of record NC_141691.1, on the reverse strand, counting down.
CGATAATGTCAAAATGATACTCATAGCCCCCACCCTTCTGCTGAGCTGGACAAAGTCAATTCTTTCCTTTAACGTCAACCTGTCAATTACAGTGACCTATTGTGTAGCTCCTGGGAAGAATTTCACACCTTATTCAGGCCAAGTAGAAGCCGGGGGAAGCTTTAGAATTAAATTAACTTAGTCTTCAGGAGTTTCAGGCAGAGAAAAGGGAACTTTCTAAAAGTTACTTTTGATTAATATGTTTTTAAAATCCGACTTCACCATAGAATTGGATTTTAATAGTTCTTTAGTTCATTTTCTAGCTTGGTCCATTCCTAAGATACAGCATCCATATTTTATTCTGTATCCTGTTTTCTACAGGACAGCTGGACCGACCACAGTGACAAAAAGCTTTTTGAGTGCTAGTTTCTGCAAAGATATGTTAACATTAAATTTGTTCAAGTCTACTTATAAATACCATACATCCTGCCTTGCGAGCTGAAAGGCCTACATAGGAGGTATTCATATTTAAAAGGGAGGTTTTGCCTGTCAGAAGAGTTTATGACAATTGTAGGCCTGAAGCCATGTTTGCCCTTCCTCTGAAGGAGATGGCAAAATGGGGGCTGTAGTCCTTTAGTGGACTTTAGCTTCAAGGCCCTGGTCGACTCCAGCAATGCACTCTACACAGGCGTCACTCAGAATCTTCTCAGGAAACTACAGAACAAAATGCCGCAGACTAGTCCTCAACATTCCACTCTGCAGCCACAATTCCGAGCACCTACGAGAATTCCACTGGGTCTCAATCAACAGAAAAAATGTCACCTTTAAGCTCCTCATGCATGCCTTCAAAGCCCTCTGCGATGCCTGACCAGCATACCTGAACCACTGCCTCGCATTCCACATACCAACCAGAGACCTACGCTCTACACAACTAGCCCTTGCCACCGTCCCTCAGACCCAAAAGGTCAGGACCGGAGAAAGGTTCTTTTCCTACTTTGCTGCCAAAACCTGGAACACCATGCCTCTCCACCTCAGGCTATCCCTGTAGCTGACCCAATTCCGAAAGGATCTCAAGACCTGGCTCTTCGACTGGGCCTCAGCAACCAGTCGGGCCTGCAGCCCCCCTCCTCCCCCCCAGTGGCTTAAGACCGGGTTGTGGGTTTATAGGGGAATAGGGTGGGAAGTAATTTTATTATAATTAATTAAATATGTAATTTAATTTTTGGGTATTTATTTAGAATTAATTGTTAATTAATTATTAATTGGCAATTAAAATATAATTGGTAATTATTTTAATTGATTATTTGATAAATATGTTAATGTTATTAATTTTTTTATGTAGTAGGTTGTACGCAGAACCTCATCTCTTTCTTACCGCCCGGGGTGTGAGGTTTCGGCACTAGAACTACGGGACTAGCCCAAGGGCTATCCGAGGGTTCAATGACTCCCAGCTCCAACATTTTCTGCACTTCACTCTTGATGCAGTCTCTAACGTGATCAGGCTGCCGGTAGATTTTACTCTTGACGGGCAAGCTGTCACCAGTGTCAACCTCATGGGTGCACCAATCGGTCTGACTGGGTGTTAGAGAGAACATATGTCTGAAAGACTGAAGAACCTGTTTACAGTCTTTCTGTTGATGTTCGGAGAGGCTGCCACAAAAGACAACACCATCTACCGATCCATCGTCAGGATTCTGAGTGAGCAGGTCGGGGAGAGGGTCACTCTCCTCCTCCTGTCCCTCATCTAGGGCCATGAGCAAACTCATGTCCTTCCTGTCGACATATGCCTTGAGCCTGTTGACATGAAGCACCCTGTGGGGGCTCCGGGGAGTTCCCAGGTCGACCAGGTAGGTGACCTCTCCCTTTTTCTCCAGGATGGTGTAGGGCCCGGACCATTTGTCCTTGAGTGCTGCTGGGGCCACTGGCTCCAACACCCACACCTTCTGTCCGGGCTGGTAAACAGTCAAGACAGCCTTTTGGTCATGCCAAGCTTTTTGGAGTTCTTGGCTGGCCTTAAGGTTTTCAGATGCCTTCTCCATGTATTCAGCCATCCGCGAGCGGAGGCCAAGCACATAGTCCACTATGTTGGCTGCAGGCTTTTTGAGAGGTCTCTCCCATCCTTCCTTCACCAAACACAGGGGTCCTCTTACAGGATGTCCGTACAAAAGTTCAAAAGGGCTGTAGCCAACCCCCTTCTGTGGGACTTCTCTGTAGGCGAACAAAAGGCAGGGAATCAGGACGTCCCATCTACGCCGAAGCTTTTCAGGTAGTCCATGAATCATCCCTTTCAGGGTCCTGTTGAATCTCTCAACAAGCCCATTGCATTGTGGATGATAGGGTGTAGTGAACTTGTAGTTGACACCACATTCCTTCCACATAGCAGTTAAGTAGCTCGACATAAAGTTTGCACCTCTGTCGGAGACGACCTCCTTAGGGAAGCCCACTCTGGAGAATACTCCAACTAGGCTCTTGCCACAACAGGTGCTGTAGTGGTCCTAAGGGGAATAGCTTCAGGATACCTGGTGGCATGATCCACTACCACCAGTATAAACTTGTGCCCTGATGCTGTTGGTGGTTCCATGGGACCGACGATGTCAATCCCCACCCGTTCAAAGGGCACCCCCACCACAGGCATTGGTATAAGGGGGGCCTTTGTCGTGCCACCTGACTTACCACTGGCTTGGCAAGTGACACAGGAGCGGCAAAACTCCTTGGTATCTTCGTTCATATGAGGCCAGTGAAAGTGTGAGACAAGCCTGTCCCACGTCTTCGTCTGACCTAAGTGACCTGCTAAGGGAATCTCGTGGGCCAAGGTAAGTAGGAAACCTCGCTGAGACAAGGGTACAACCAGCCTCCTGGTCATGCCAGGCTTGGGGTCTCTTGACTCAGTGTACAGGAGTCCATCTTCCCAGTATACCTTGTGGGTACCTGTGGCGTCCCCAGCAGCCTCAGCAGCAGCCTGCTGTCTGAGGGGTTCAAGAGAAGGGCAGTCTAACTGGTCCTTCCCCAGGTCTTCCCTTGAGGGTCCCCCTGAACCCAAGAATTCAACTTGATCAAGTTCGAACTCCCTAGGCTCAGTTTCCCTCAATTCCTGTAGGTCAGCCTCCTCTGAGACTTGATCCACGACCTGGGGCAAGGGGGAAGGCGCAGCCTTAACCCTACTGCTCTTTTTCTTGGGAGGTGTCTGGTCCGTTGTTCCAGGATCCAGCACCTGTTCAGTGGGGCATTTCCTGACCTGTGACCTGGTCACAGCGAACACATGTGCTGGCAAGCCTAACATTTCCATGTGAGTCCGGTGCTCCACTTCTGACCATTGTGATGACTCCAAATCATTTCCCAACAAACAATCCACTGGGAGGTCTGAACTAACTACAACCTTCTTTTGGCCAGTTACCCCTCCCCAGGAGAAAGCTACAATTGCCATACTGTGATTGGTAGTGACATTGCTTGCATTGGTCACCAGGAATTCTGTACCTGGCATGATCTGTCCAGGGTCCACAAAGTTAGGTGTCACCATGGTGACACTGGCACAAGTGTCCCTATAGGCCTGAGCCATCTTTCCATTTATGAAAGGTGTCTGTCTGTATTTGCCCAAAGTATTGGGACTTACGTCAGGGGACATATCTACATCCCCTGTACTGACAAGGACAGCCTGAGTGAGTGTACCTACTAAGTTGTCACGCCCCTCAGAACCCAGGGTTAACCCTACTAAACCCTTGGGAGGTGCACTACCACTGCTGGCTGTACTAGGGGGCACAGGTGCCTTAGGGGCTGCAGTGGCTGGAGTCTGCCCTCCTCCTTTCTTGGTGCACTCACTAAACCAGTGAGATTTACTTTTGCAGTATTGGCACCATCTCTTAGATTGGCCTTCTTTCTTCTTTTGGGGAGCCTGACCCCCACCCTCTTTGGGTTGTTGGGGACCTGTCGAAGACTTCTGGTCATTTTGTTCCCCCTTAGAATCTTTACCCTTCTGGTCTGCTTTCTTCTGACCACCTTGATTCTGGCCCTGGGTCTGTTTAACTCTTGTACGAACCCATCTGTCTGCCTTCTTTCCCAATTCTTGGGGAGAGGTCAGATCCGAGTCGACAAGATGCTGATGCAACAACTGGTTCTGACAATTGTTTAAAATTTGTTCTCTCATCATCAAATTATACAATCCTTGGTAATCAGTAACCTTACTGCCCAGCAACCAGCCCTCAAAAGCCTTAGTGGCACAATCGACAAAGTCAGACCAGTCTTGAGACTGCGTTTTCTGGGTATCCCTGAACAGCACCCTGTACTGCTCAGTGGTTAGGCCAAACCCTTCAACCAGTGTATTCTTCAAGACGTGGTAATTATTAGCATCCTCGACCCTTGTGGTGAGGAGCTTGTCTCTTCCTTTACCTTCAAAGGAGAGCCACAAGATAGCTGCCCACTGACTCTGGGGAACGCCTTGCACAGTGCAGGCCCTCTCCAAAGCAGTAATCCATTTGTGGATGTCGTCCCCTTGTTTAAAGGGGGGCACTATCTTACCAAGGTGTTTTGTATCAAAACTCCTTTCCCTATTACTAGGTACAATGCTGCCACCAGTGGGGACTACCCCACTTAACTGTTGCTCTCTAGCAAAGGCAAGCCTTTCTTTGGCCAGGGCAAGTTCTTCCCTTTCAATCCTCAGATTAGCTGCCCTTTCCTTAGCTTCGTACACTCTCCTCTGAGGGGACGTCATCCCTCTTTGAGAAGAGTTGTGAGAGCCATTGGTTTGAAGGGATCTGCCAGAGTCTCTTGATAGAGATCTGGCTCGTCCATTCCCAATGTTAAGCTGACCTGATAGCGGCCCCAGGGGTCCCCCAGTACCACTGTCATGTTTGCTTAAGTTGGACCTGCTTAGTCTACCGACTTCTACCTGTCCCTTATCTGCCTCATCCCCAGAGGGATCCTCATTCTCATCATCCTCTACATCTTCAGTCTCAGTTGAGAGGTGGATGAGGTCAGGATCGTCTCTGGTTCCCTCAAGGGGAGGCATGTCTCCTTCTGGATTAGAAGAGCTAAGAAGGGTCTCAGCTTTTCTGGCATCATAAGTCTCCAAGAGACCAATCAGAAAGGACGTTGTGGGGTTAGACCCCTGCTTGATCTTCCTGGAGTGACACACCTGTCTTAACTCCTTGAAGCTCAGCACAGTATATCTTGAAGGGATGACCTGTGGAGGGTCAGCTGACACAAGGGGAGACTCAGAGTTTCCTCCTTTGTCCGACATACTGTTTCTAGTGTGGTGTAAGTGATGCACCTACCTACACTATGTGTTTACCTACTGATCCCTTGCTAAGAGTTGCAGCCAAGGTGTGCTAGGCCTTGAGGAGCTGCAACAGCTGGTTCAATAGAACTCAGAGTATTCTAAGCTTAGTTATATGTACTAACAGTACTTATGTGATCTTTCAACAAGATATTCTTAGGATACGTGTGGTAAAACAACAGCAAGCTCAAATCCCACCGCTGCCACCAATGTGAGAAGTTGGCCCGATATGCAGCGTTCGCTATTCTAGCGACCGCTATGTATCGTTCCAAACGACCCTTATGATGATTGGTTGTAAGTCAACCGATAGACCAGCTATCCTAGTAGCGTGGATACGAGCAGTCTAAGGCTAAAGACTCGAGAGGGCGTGTTAAGCCAGCTGTTTACCACACATGTATCCCTTGAACACCCAGTGAAAGGACACCACACAAGTGTTATGAAAATAAACAGGATATTTATTAAGATTCACAACAGCCCTGTACTCTTTATGAGGACAGGGTACTAAGCACAAACCAAATCTCTTAGGAAAATACTTCAAGTGCACAATTAAAACAAGTGTCCGAAGACACGGAAAGTTTAGTGGTCTCGGGCGGACCCGATAAGGAAAGTCGGAAGCGAGGGACTCAGGACCCTAGAGTAAGGAGGCTATGCAGGCACCGAAATGCCGAAGTTACCTAGCCACGAGGGCTGCGGCTGCACAAGTCTTACAGGTGTCGGGGGTCTTCGCTGACGAGCCAGGAGCCGGAAGAAAAGGAGTTGCTGGCCGACGACCAGTGATGAATAGTTCGTAGAGATCCAAGCCTGGATCAGAGATCGTTGATACCTGAAAGCAGAGGGGACCAAGTTCGTACTACTAGCCAGTAGTCAGAGGGTACCAGGAGGGCACCGGTTGGCCGTCACCTCGACCAGGTGAGTGGGCGACGCTAGGCTCTGCAGTCTCACGGACCAGGAGGCGTTGTCGGCGACCAGGATGGAGGTGCGAGCTGTCCCACGAAGGATGATGCTGTCGGCGTCGCTGGGCCCAGGATTGGGGCAACAAGCCTTGGCAGATTTCAGGGCCACGTGGTGGGCCTAAAATGGCGTCTTGAGGGGACCAGGAGGGTCCGGGGTGCTTCTCTCAAAGATAGAAGCGAAGGCCAGTCTGGAGCAACCAGACCAGCAGCGTTGGTTGTCGGATGTCGTCCCAGGAGGGCACAAGCCAGCGGCTAGTGACCGGACAACGTGTTGAGCAGCGAGCAGAAGGGCCCCACGCAGATCGTGGAGATGCTGGGAGACTGCACTTCGGTGCTGGAGCGGCTCAGGGTCGGGGCTTCTCGGACCCCAGAGCACTCACCAGGGAATTACTTTGATGGTCGTGCTGATTAAGAGCGTGCAGGTTTTGATGATGGCCGGTCCCTCGAGGTCTCGTCGCACCCACAGATCACAGCTGAGCTGATGACGTGGGTAGAGGTCAGAGGTGCCAGGGAAGCCGGTTCTCGTCGAGCTGGGCCGTCGGATCCTTGAGGAAGGACTTGCAGCAAACCGCAGAGTTCTTAGATGGTGCCCGCTGATGCAGGGTGACTACTCCTTAGTCACAAGGGAGAAATCTTGAGAAGAGTCTCGAATGTCCTTTCGTAGAAAGTAGTTCTTGATTCAAAGATGATCTAATATGGAAGGGTCCCCGCTCCGGCCTTTATCCTAAAGAAAGGGGTGGGTACATGACTAGGTCCTGCCCTAAGGGTGGGACCAGGAAGGGGGGTAGTTACACCCCTCTCCCCTGCCGGACTTTCCCCAGGCCAGGGCTGGCGCCCCTGGAACTGGTTCTGACCGGCAGATGCGTAGTGAGCACCGGGGTGCCACTCCGCAGTCACCTTCTCGCAAAAGCCCTACCTACCCAGAATACACAAACCCTGTCTGGGACGGTGCGAACACCGCCCTTGACAGGAAACCCTTTGTCCAAGCGCTCCTCGCTGGAAGGACTCCCAGCAGCAGGAGGTCAGACTCGTGTCTGTGGTGGCAGCATCCATTTTGTGGAGCTGAGGCTTTAGTTAACTTTAACCGGGGTTCACAGTTACGTACATGTCGTGTCCCTCTAGAAGGGCGGAATGCTAACCTCGTCACCAGAATTGGTGAGAGGGCAGCATCCCGATTCGTATGACACCTTACTCGACATGCCTTGATAACGCGACACCGAAGTTACCGATGTGGTTTGCGTTATCATGGAACAGCCATGGGGTCTTGATTCCGCAAGCTGCAACTGGGCTCGGCTCGGGCCAGAACCTAGTTCACACGAGCCCACGCACTCTGCCTTCAGGATTGTCAAGGCCTGCCATAGGAGTGACTGATAGGAGCTCGGGGGTCCATTGTATGGTTAGATATAGTGTTACTATACCTAAAGCAAAGGGTGATTACACGACTTTGCCCCAGCTGTCATGCAGCCAGTTGTGTCAAATTTAGGAGGCCAGCCAGGGGTGGCATAATACATGCTGCAGCCCCTGGCGGCCCTGGGTACACCTATGCCCTGAGTTACAGGGTCTGATAAGGTGGCCCAGTACCAATTGGTAAATGCACCTAGGGTACATATCGTAATTTAGAAAGAGAACAGCCAGGCTGCGGGTCTGATTAGCAGGCCCACAGCCAGAGAAAGTCGTAAACCAGTGAAACAAAAGCAAAAAATCTGGGTGATCATAGGATTGCAGACCCTACTCTCCTACAGTTGTGGGTTAATAGGGGAATAGGGTGGGAAGTAATTTAATTATAATTATTTAAATATGTTATTTTAATTATTGGTATTTATTTAGAATTAATCGTACACTAATTATTAATTTGTAATTAATTAAAATATATTTTAAAATTTATTGTAATTGATTACCGCCATCTTGGGGCAGGGTCGGGACGCGGTCTAGCTCTTCTCCACTTCCGGGAGAGAGCTATTTAGAGCGAGCGAGCCCTCTGCTCTGTTGATTCTCATTTACACAATTCTTGAAACTTGAACGGCTTACTCCCACTAGCGCTGTTCTTTTAAACTAAAATTGCACAGTTACTTCTGTAGGGTGTAAGAAACAAATTTAGAGAGAAGCTGAATGAATTTTGAAGAAACGAACAAATTTTAAAAAAACGCATTTTTAATTGTGATGACAATGATTTTAATATTGCACTAACCCTAGCGTGATTTGCACAGTATTTTGGTACCTACCTGACCTGCTAGAGCGAAGGGAATAGGGCACTCGTCCACGAGCACCAGCCGCCATCTTGGGGCAGGGTCGGGACGCGGTCTAGCTCTTCTCCACTTCCGGGAGAGAGCTATTTAGAGCGAGCGAGCCCTCTGCTCTGTTGATTCTCATTTACACAATTCTTGAAACTTGAACGGATTACTCCCACTAGCGCTGTTCTTTTAGACTAAAATTGCACAGTTACTTCTGTAGGGTGTTAGAAACGAATTTAGAGAGAAGCTGAATGAATTTTGAAGAAACGAACAAATTTAAAAAAACTTATTTTTAATTGTGATGACAATGATTTTAATATTGCACTAACCCTAGCGTGATTTGCACAGTATTTTGGTACCTACCTGACCTGCTAGAGCGAAGGGAATAGGGCACTCGTCCACGAGCACCAGCCGCCATCTTGGGGCAGGGTCGGGACGCGGTCTAGCTCTTCTCCACTTCCGGGAGAGAGCTATTTAGAGCGAGCGAGCCCTCTGCTCTGTTGATTCTCATTTACACAATTCTTGAAACTTGAACGGATTACTCCCACTAGCGCTGTTCTTTTAGACTAAAATTGCACAGTTACTTCTGTAGGGTGTTAGAAACGAATTTAGAGAGAAGCTGAATTAATTTTGAAGAAACGAACAATTTTTAAAAAAACGTATTATTAATTGTGATGACAGTGATTTTAATATTGCACTAACCCTAGCGTGATTTGCACAGTATTTTGGTACCTACCTGACCTGCTAGAGCGAAGGGAATAGGGCACTCGTCCAGGAGCACCAGCCGCCATCTTGGGGCAGGTTCGGGACGCGGTCTAGCTCTTCTCCACTTCCGGGAGAGAGCTATTTAGTCCTTGCTCGACTAGGATGCGCAGCGGACGAGCGCAGCGGGCGCGCGCCGAAGACGCGCCTAAGACAAGCCCGTCTGCGCCCGTCCGAGCCAGATCCGGGCCCAGGGCCACCCCCCCTGGTCCTGCTGTTATCCTACATACCGCTTCTACCCTACGCTATACTTCCACACAGCTGAAGGAATGGAACACAGGACTGGGTACGTCTTGTCAAGTACTTCAGTTATTAAAACACTCATTATCTACACCTATATCATGTGCAGGTTGCTCTCACACTCTGCCACCTCCCCTGTCTGCGACAAATACTATAGCCCACTCCTTTATAACTGCCAGCGCTCCTCGCTTAGCGACACAGTATACTAGAGCTGCACTCATTAATTCACGCTCTCTCCCCAAACATAGTCTAGACATCAGGGAGAGCATTATTAATCATGAACTGGACATCTTATTCATCACAGAATCATGGGGAGATGATGCATCAGGCCCTGACTTTGTTCAAGCTACCCCTGAAGGTTACAGCGTAGCTAGACAAGATAGAGCCTCGGGGTGAGGCGGAGGCTTAGCCATTATTCATAGGGACACTTATCGTGCCAAATTTGAGCCCATTCTAAGTACCAATTGCGAAGCTTTCGCATTTACTATCAACCTTACACACAAACAGGCTTTTAAAGGAACCCTGGTGTACAGGCCACCTGGAGCTCGAACCAAATTCTTAGCTGCACTCACTGAAATTATGGAACCAGCAATAGAATCCCCGACTTATACAATTCTTGGGGACTTTAATTTTCCATTGGAAAATTTGGAAAACAAAGATACACTCCAACTTATTACTGATATGCAGGCAATAGGACTGCAGCAGCTGGTGAAGGGCCCCACGCATGAAGCCGGACACACGCTGGATGGCCTGTTTACAAATGACCATGGCATTGAGTTGGTAGCAACACTACCTTTGATATGGTCTGACCACCAAGCCATTATTTTTAGGATTCGGATGCTACCACTCAAACCCCCTCAGACTAAAGATAGGGCATCAGTGGGGGCGCGGATGTGGAAAAATGCAGATATACCACATCTCTCAAATCTCTTGCTGTCATCTGCTCCAGAAAGCGGAGACGATACTGAAACTATGCCCATTAAATTTCAGGAATGGATCTTAAAAGCAGCGAACGAAGTTGCTCCTGAAAAAACTTATCGCCCCAATAGAACGACTCCATCTGCCCAGTGGTACACAGAAGAGCTGCGACTCCAGCGTCAGTTCTGTAGAAATTTAGAAAGGCGCTGGAGAAAGCACTATAGTCCATCGGCTAAGCAAGAATACAAAAGTGCTCTGGCGATATATAAGAAAGCTATTACCACACAAAATAATCTTTTTTTCACTGGTCGTATTGAGCACGCCCAGAACTCAGCTAGGATGTTATTTCAAGTGCTGAACTCTCTGTCCAGTCCTCCAGCTGGATCCACAATAGAGAACTCGCAGGAATTCTGTACCGCCCTAGCCACATCTTTTACCACTAAAGTAATGGATATTTACTCCACTTTTTCTAAAGAGCCGGTAGGAAGAGCCGCTGATTTAACTATTCAACCAGCACTGAAGCACCCTTCCCTTACTCAGTTTCAGTCAGCTACCGAAGAGCAGGTCAACGCACTTGTTGACAAGATTAAATCAGGCTCTCCGTTGGACCCATGTCCTCCGACCATAATGAACCAACTACACAATGTGGTTACCCAGCCGCTGACCAACATATGCAACTCCATCTTTAAGACAGGTGTCTATCCACAGACCTGGAAGAAGGCTATTGTTAAACCTTTGATTAAGAAGCCATCCTTAGACCCTACCATCACTTCCAACTACAGGCCAATTGCCTGCCTTCCATTCCCTGCCAAAATAGTGGAGGCAATAATGAATAAACAGCTCTCTGAGTTTATTGAACAACATAAGCTCCTAGATGACACTCAGTTCGGGTTCCGGAAGGGACACGGAACTGAGACAGCATTGATAAAGGCCTCGGATGAAATTCGAGAGATCATGGATTCGGGAGGTGCTGCAGTGCTCATCTTATTGGACCTGTCAGCTGCTTTTGACACGGTCGACCACGTCATCTTGGTCGACCGTGTCGCAGCCCTGGGAATTAGTCATCTGGCTAAAGATCTTATAGCCTCCTTCCTAGTTAATCGCAAACAGGCAGTCAAATTGGGCAACTACTACTCGCCCACTTCTGAACTGCCCTGTGGAGTCCCTCAAGGATCCTCGCTAAGTCCCACGCTTTTTAATATCTATGTTGCGGACTTGGTGAGGGTTATTAAATCACATGGGATGCGATTAACTACCTACGCGGATGACACCCAACTTGTGTTGGCGGTGCATAAGAACGGTCCAGTGGTAGCAGCTAAGTTTCAGGAGGGGTTACTGGATGTACAATCATGGATGCACAGTAACTGCCTGAAACTTAATGCAGAGAAAACCGAAGTCATGACTTTCGGTAAGATCTCTCCCGAATGGTCCCCAACTTGGTGGCCCAGTCAGATGGGCTCCCCCCCGATTCCAGCTGTTAAGGTTAGGAATTTGGGAGTGATCTTTGATAACAGGCTATCTTTTGGTTATCATGTCAACAAGGTGGTCTCTGCTGCATTCTTCGTGCTGAAGAAAATAAAAAAACTCATGCCATACCTACCTGCTACGGCAGGGAAAACACTGATCACCACCTTAGGGTTTTCGAAGCTGGACTACGGAAACTCCCTCTTCCTTGGCACATATAAATACATCCTGAACAAACTACAGTCTGTGCAAAATATGGCAGCACGGATTCTGCTTAATATTCCTTGGCGACACTCTACTTCAGTAGCCATACGCCATCTACATTGGCTAAGAGTGGAGAGCAGAATCAAATTCAAGGCTCTCTGCATCGCCTATAAGGCCATTCATCAGACTGGACCAAAGTTCTTAAAGGAAGCTTTTCAGGTGTACATACCTGGAAAGAATCTAAGATCAGCAGCAAGCTACCTATTGCATGTTCCCCGAACAAGAACGGCCACATGGGGAGATAGACGCTTCCTGGTAGCGACCCCCATACTGTGGAACACACTTCCCTTGTATATTAAAACAGCACCAACACTCATTGCCTTTCGTAAGAACCTGAAAACTTGGTTATTTAATCAATAAGGTTGTGTCCTGAATTTTGTGTATCCTAGAGCATCTCATTGCGCCTAGACACCCTAGGGTATTAGTTGCGCATTAAAAATCCCATAAATAAATAAAATAAATAAATTAATGAATTGATAATTATGTTACTTTTATTAAATTAATTTTTGTAGTGGGTTGTGTGTTTTTAGGGGAATAGCTTGTGAAGTAATTTAATTGTAAGTAATTACATTTTTGAATAAAATATTTATTGAGTTAATTTTTAAAAATAATTTTAAATTGTTAATTATTTTATTTTTAATAGGTAAATAATTACTATTAGTAGGTAATTTTTATTATTAAATAATTTTTATTTGTATTTGAAATCGATTATTTCATATATTTTACACAATTGTAAAATATTTTAATTAATTTGAAATGTATGTTACTATTTAAATTATTTATATTTAAATAAGAAGTATTTACTTGCCCTACTATTGCAATCACTGTAGTTGGAATAGTAATTTTACCCCTACGCTATCCAACGCTTTCCCTACTGTTGCACTCACTGGAGTTGGAATAGTAATTTTTACCCCTACGCTATCCAACGTTTTCCCTACAGTTGCACTCACTGGAGAGGGAATAGTAATTTTTACCCCTACGCTATCCAACGCTTTCCCAACTGTTGCACTCACTGGAGTGGGAATAGTAATTTCTACCCCTACGCTATCCAACGCTTTCCCTACTGTTGCACTCACTGGAGTGGGAATAGTAATTTTGACCCCTACGCTATCCAAAGCTTTCCCTACTGTTGCTCTCACTGGAGTGGGAATAGTAATTTTTACCCCTACGCTATCAAACGCTTTCCCTACTCTTGCACTCTCTGGAGTGGTAATAGTAATTTTTACCCCCAATCTATCCAATGTTTTCCCTACTGTTGCACTCTCTGGAGTTGGAATAGTAAGCTTTACTCCTATGCTATCCAACGCTTACCCTACTGCTACACTCACTGGAGTTGGAATAGTAATATTTACCCCTACGCTATCCAACATTTTCCCTACTGTTGCACTCACTGGAGTGGGAATAGTAATTTCTACCCCTACGCTATCCAACGCTTTCCCTACTGTTGCACTCACTGGAGTGGGAATAGTAATTTTTACCCCTACGCTATCCAGCGGTTTCCCTACCGTTGCACTCACTGGAGTGGGAATAGTCATTTTTACCCCTACACTATCCAATGTTTTCCCTACTGTTGCACTCTCTGGAATTGGAATAGCAATTTTTACTCCTACGCTATCCAACGCTTACCCTACTGTTACACTCACTGGAGTTGGAATAGTAATTTAAACCCCTACGCTACACAACGCTTTCCCTACTGTTGCACTCACTGGAGTGGGAATAGTAATTTTTACCTCTACGCTATCCAACGCTTTCCCTACTGTTGCACTCTCTGGAGTGGTAATAGTAATTTTTACCCCTACGCTATCCAATGTTTTCCCTACTGTTGCACTCGCTGGAGTGGGAATAGTAATTTTTACCCCTACGCTATCCAACGCTTTCCCTACTTTTGCACTCTCTGGAGTGGGAATAGTAATTTTTACCTCTACGCTATCCAACGCTTTCCCTACTGTTGCACTCTCTGGAGTGAGAATAGTAATTTTTACCCCCACGCTATCCAACGCTTTCCCTACTGTTGCACTCTCTGGAGTTGGAATAGTAATTTTTACCCCTACGCTATCCAACGCTTTCCCTACTGTTGCGCTCACTGGAGTTGGAATAGTAATTTTAACCCCTACGCTATCCAATGCTTTCCCTACAGTTGCACTCACTGGAGTCGTTACAGTAAATGTAACCCTTCCGCTATCCTACGGTAAAAATATTGTATATGTTTTGTAAATAATATGTATATATATATATATATATATATATATATATATATATATAAATATATATATATATATATATAACCTACTGGCGGTCGCCAGTAGGTAGTTATAGTTAGGATTTTTTTCAATGTTAAATCGCAACATTCTATTTGGAATAACTTTGGCGCCCGTTGACGAATCTGAGTGAAAATTTCCTCAAAATGGCCTCGCGGAGCACGGGTCCTTCCCTGAAAGTTTGGGGGGGATTCGTCAAGCGGGGGCCGAGATAAAAGGGGGGTCCCAAAACGCGTTTTCTCCATGTTAATTTTCATAGGGCGGTCGATTTCACTTTTAGCCCGAACGGCTGAATGGATTTCCACCAAACTTGGCAAAATTGTAGGGACTGGTAGCCCGATGTGCCTTTGCTATGTCTCAAGATATGTGCTCCAGTGGATTTTGAGTAATTTAGGTTCAAAAAAATATATATATCTATAGGCGCGCTCCGGTACGAGCACTGGGGAGCGCACCGGGCGCGCCACGCGACTTGCGGGCAGAAAGCTGGTTGGCTCTCGGGTATCTGTAAACATTCTAAAGAGTCCGGAGTGGCCGCCATCTTGTGTCTCGGTAAAATCGAGACACAAGAGGTGGCAAAAACAAAGGGGGGAATTGACCATAAGGGAGCAGGGTAGACCCCCCCGACCCCCTAGGTTTGATATGGGGGCCATTAAAGGGCCCCACGGGGTCTCAATTTTTTTTTTTTTTTCGATTTTCGCGGGGGGAGCGCCCGGTACGCACACCAGGGAGCGCTCCTGGGAGCGCTCCTGAGAGCGTACTATTGGGAAAAAAGAATCACTTTTAAAAATTGTATGTTTATTAATTGTTCTTTTTGTTGTTTTTTTTTTATTTAAGTACCAACATGTAGGTATCAATGCAGAGTCTATAATTTAATATACACAGTTTCCTTTGTAGATATCTTGCATGTTGTTACATAAGTTATTATGGTATATGGAATTCATAACATAGTCTGTCAGGAAAGTAGAAACAACATGGAGGCAGGAGATGATAAAGAGATGTTAAATACACATTGGAGATAATATAGTGGGAGAAAGGAAGTAACTATGAGCAAACTTTCTATGTAACACAATAAAGTTGCACAGTATACTATAAGTCTCACTTTATATTTTAAACATTTTTGATCTACTTGATGAATTACATATAAAAATGAATAATGGCTCATTAATAAGGGTTCATTTATAGAAAAACATACCTTTCTCAGCTATAGACATTTGCGAAAAAATAAGCTTAGAAATTCACTAAAAAGTACATAGGTATGAAGCCCTATAAAAAGTTAAAAATTAGCAGTTAAAAAACCTATGAAATTCACAGAAAAAACCAAAGGTTTCACACCAGTTATCGTTAGAAATTAGCATTAAAAAAACCTATGAAATTCCCTGAAAAAACCAGAGGTTTCACACCAGTTATAGTTAGGAATTAGCATTAAAAAACCTTTGAAATTCACTGAAAAAAACAGAGGTTTCACACCAGTTATAGTTAGGAATTAGCATTTAAAAAACCTATTAAATTCACTGAAAAAACCAGAGGTTTGACACCAGTTATAGTTAACTGGAAATTTTACTGACATAAAACCATTGAAATTCCCACGTTATAGTTAGCCGGACTCACTATAACTTGCGCGTGCAATGCACTGCTGATGACATCACATATTACATCACTCATGACATGGTCAGTGACATCACTCATGACATCACTGATGACACCATCCTTGTGACACAGTGACAGACCTCCTTTCACTGTAAAGTAACCTTTGAAACACATATTCAAAAATAGAAACTAACATTTTCAAAAAAGTGGATATACCCATACCAGTTACAACAACCAATTCAGTAATTTGACCATCTATATACACATTCACACATTCACCAACAGTTTTATATAGTCACTCATACATATACTCACTCATCATATGTAGTGATACCCCTATTCATCCTGTTACACACCGACAGTCATCAAAAAGTTACTCACACATGCAAATAAACTAATAAACATCCATTTATTTGCATATACAGATTTACACACACTACCACCTTACTTCTAAGGAAACTTACACATATGTACTCTCTTAAACAATCACTTATAGAAACACATACTTATTTAAACAGGAACTCTTACAATCTCTCACTCTCACACATACTGACTTATATACATCAATACTCACATATACTAGATTAAAATATATCTTGTTACTGATAAACACACTAGTGAGACAGGCATTCAATCAGTAACACACACATATACACACTCATCCACTCATACAGTCCTGCACATATGCTGTTTTCAAAAAACATACAAACAGTGAGTTAGTCATTGATACATCTATGTGCTAAGTAACACCCCCACCAAACTATACAGACACTCATACTGATACTAAAAAAACATATAATAACCCATATACACACACATGTAGCTACTCACCAACCCATACAGCCACTTATACACAAAGTGAAACACTGATACATATATTTAAATATTTAAATATTACTCGCCAGTATATGTATTCACTAAGATACACTTAATAAGCCAGTTAACCAATCAATTTTTTAAAAAAAAACATTAATTAAGACAATAATTTAAACATGTATTCTTCCTTCGACCTTTACATATACATATATAAAACATATTTATTTTTCAGAAAGACACACATTCACTGGATGGTGTCATCAGTGATGTCATGAGTGATGTCACTGACCATGTCATGAGTGATGTAATATGTGATGTCATCAGCAGTGCATTGCACGTGCAAGTTATAGGGAGTCCGACTAACTATAACGTGGGAATTTCAATGGTTTTATGTCAGTAAAATTTCCAGCTAACTATAACTGGTGTGAAACCTCTGTTTTTTTCAGTGAATATATATATATACATATATATATATATATATATATATATATATATATATATATATATATATATATATATATATATATATATATATATATATGTGTGTATTAAAAATATATAATTTTTAAAGTTACATTAATTATTTCTTGATGTTATGATTATTTAAGTATTTTAAATATTTTCAAATTAATTTAATTTATTATTATATTACTTTTAATTTACTTTTAAGACATTTAAAAAATTCGATATTTTGAAAGTCTATATTTTTTACACTCGATATTTTGGAGTCGATATTTTTGTACTTACCTGTTTGAAGATAGGAAGTCGATATTTTTGCAGTCGATATTTTGACCTCGATATTTTGTCCTCTCGATATTTTGTCTGTCGATGTTCTGTGAGTGATCCCTAGTATCTGTCTGTCAAATGCATTTTGGATAGCCATGGACTGAATGCTGCATAGTATAGAGGTAAGTGATATTATTTGAGTGTGTTCACTCTCTTTTGATGAAATTATTCGAGGTTGTTACCTCTCTTTTGATGAACTGTATAGAAGATAACGCTAGACAGCAAAATAGCATTATTTTTGGAGTCCTTGTTTCTGTCACTTACTGAAACAATACCAATAATCTGGATGGAGAAAGTGGGGGGAGTGGTGAAAGCAGTCTTTTCAGAAGGACTTGATGAACTTTTCAGAACAGGGCTGCCTTTTCTTACTCCATAGGAGATGGTTTAAAAAGTCGGATAGTGTATTCTACACATTCACTGCACATACATGCACTCATTACTCACATTGAATATCAATGCAAGGTTATGATGTTCACATAATTAACAATCAGACGGGGGAGAGAGAGAAATCAGAATGGATTCATTCTCCCTGGGCATATTTAAATAAACAGTTAGAATCCACTCCTTGAGATTAAGGGTGTCTACTCCACAGTGGGGAACACCTTTATGTTTTTAGGTCTCCTCACACACCAACAGGCCCCTTGGTGTCATGCTTCATCATCGGGGTCATCGTACCCCTCTACGGGGTACGGCGTGCTGCGACCTACGGAGACGTGGGAGCACTTGTTAGACTATGTGTGGTGTTGGTGAGGGGGTATTGTGAATACATGTGAGTGTATTGTGGGGTTTGGGAAATAGTGAAAGTTAAAAAGAACCTGGCTTGTGGAGTGACTAAAAATTATTTAATAAGCCCCCGGGCTGGTGCTGTTAAAAATGAAGGTGGGAGGTCACTACGCTGACAATGTGCGTTACCTCCTTTTTGTGTGCGTCGACATGTTTTGGTGCCAGAAGCACCTTCTTCAGGACGGGGTGCACAAATCCCCACCTTACTCATGTTTCTCTAACTAATACCAGAATTTTCTAATAAAAGTGAGGAAAAATTACAGTGCAGGTAAAAGTAATGTACCTAGCAAAAAAAGACATTGTCTACTGATCAACTGTTTTGGAGTTGTAGATAAACCTCATGAGCCAAAACGTCAGGATCTGGTGTGCTATCACCGGAGCCACGTAGGGATCGATCGGGAGGTATTTCCTCATAGAAATCGTGCTAGTTAGCACACCAGATCCTGACGTTGAAGTTCGTTGGTCCATGTTTTCGGACTGCGCCTTGGCAGAACTTCTTGGACCTCATGCTGGTCCCTTCTGCCGATGTCCAGCAGGTAGGCTTCCTGGTGCCAGCTTCTTGGACCTCGTGCTGGTCCCTTCTGCCGATGTCCAACAGGTAGGCTTCGGGGTGCGACCAAATGGCTGGTCGACTTCTTGGTGCGACCATCTGGCTGGTTGACTTCGTGCTTTGTGACCAGGCTGAGTGGTTTGGTTGCTCGTGTGTTGATACGTCAATGCTGCAGGTTGTCTGCGCAACCATTTTCTTTGTGTCGCAGTTTAGCTGGTATCGCTGCGCATCTGGGTGCGCTCTTGGGGTGTTCCTCGTGTCCTGCTTTTGGCTAGTGCAGTCTGCACTGCTGGGCATTCGTATCATGCGCATTCGTACTTCTTGTTGCCGGGTTCCAGAATCATCGTCCGTTCGTCTGGTGGTGCTCCTGTCTTCGCCATTCTCCTGCAGCGATGGCCTGTGACCACCAGGCATCGCTGTGCTCTCTCCGGTGTGGCGTAGGTGCTTCTGAAGTGTTGCTTCTGGAGGGTTGCGTCACCACTCCATTGACCTTCTTCTGGACTTGCCTCTTCCTTGCGCTGTTGGTTGCGATCCTTTGGAATGTCCTGCGTGGAGTTGCTGCACTCCTGACGCGCTTCTGGAGCGTTTCTGGGATTCTGTCGCGTTCTTGCGCTTCTGGCACGCTCCTGCGCTGTCGTCTTTTGCATCTGTAGTCAGCGTTGCTGTGCATTTACCTTCATGCATGTCTGACGCTTCCCTGCGCCTTTTCACGCAGTGTCATGTGTGCAGGCCTTGTTGCTACTCCACAGTTACCTTGTGCTGTTGCGCAGCTACTTGTTGTGGGGTTCCTGAGTGTCCCTCGCTTGTCCAGTGGTGCTCTTTGACGCTTTCCTGCGCACTCCTATAGTGTCCTGGGTGCAATCCTTGCAGGCTCCTCGTACTTCTCTTTTCTTTGTGCACTGTTGTGCTCGTGTAGAGGTGCCTAGGTTTTCTTGCTGTAGGTCACAGCAGCCTGGGACTGTCTCTTCTTGATTGCCCCTGAGCTCCTTAGTTTCCTGTTCCCAGCTCCTGGGGAGTAGCCACCTGCCAGCAGGTGTTTTTCCGTCAGTCTCTAGGCATCCCTTGTGTGGGGCATGCACTCTTAGTCTGCTGCAATGCTTGAGAGTGCACGTCTGGGCAAACCTCACTGTGTAGGGATTACGTGTGGTTGTACCTTGTTCTCTTCGCTTTTCTGCTTGGGGAATGTTATCCTGCTTAGGTCCTTTGATTGCGTGCTGCCAACACCTTGTCCTGTGCTGCTGCTGTGTGTGTTATATTGTGTCCCAATGTCCTGAGCTGCATTGCTCCCTTCTGGCACAGTGTTGCCTGCCACTCTCTAGCCCAAGTCCTTTAGTGCACTCCCTGATGTACACTGTTTCCTTACTTGTGTGGGTGTGCACACTCTTCACCTCCACTTCTGCTTGAGAGGAATTTATTGACTTCTCTTGGCCAGTCCTTGCAGTGTTCTCGGGCAGGCTACAGCGCTCAGGTGTCTGCTCTTTGTGCTTCTGTACTCGGCACTGTCTGTTCTCCCAGAATGCGTTGCCGCGAACCGGCCACTAGAGGGTAGTGCTGCTTTAATTTCTGCTGTCCTGGCAGCTCTGTTCCTGCCGCGGCTTTTGTGCTGGCTGTCCCCGAGTTTCTTTTGACTCTGGGCTCTTTCTCCATTCGTGTGGGGCCTTCCACCACGTCCCATGAGGCCCGAGTCCACACAGCGCTTCCCCGGGTAAGTCTTTTTTTCTCCTTTGGGCTAGATGCTGCCTTTGTTCATTCGTGCCCCGCCGCTTCATTCCTCACATGCTGCATGGCGGGGAGAGGTGTTGGTGCTATTGTCCGGGCCACTCTGCCTTCGGCCACACACAGGGGGCAGCCGCCTCTGTTTCTCTCAGTGGTGAGTCAAGGCAGGCAGTCGCGGCTTGATTGCTTCCCTTTAGCAACCTCTGTGAGTTTATTCTTTGGCTGGGCTGTGCCGGGAGTGCTGGCGCTTCTTTTGTCGGCTGCGGGCCGGGCGCTGGTTGCTCACTCATCTCCACCCCGCCGCCGCAGCTCAACATTTCATACGCTGCGTGGGGTGGGGGCGATAGCGTTGCTCGGTGCAATCGCGGGTGGGCTCTGCTTCATTCATTCGGTGCCCGGCAGCTCTCCTCACGCTGCGGGCACCTCAAGGCACGGATGGCTTCCCGCGGACTTCGGGGCAGGGCCTGGCAGTTTTCACACGCTCCCCGCCGCAGCAGCTTCAGTCACACGCTGCGCGGTGGGAGTAGGGGTCGCCGCAGGCGGGCCGCGGCTGGGCTCCGCGAGTCTTGCTTGATGTATTGGCAATAGTCGGCGCCTCTCACACTTTAGGGGGCAGAGCCAATGTTTGCAGTTTATAGCGGGTGGGCTCTGCATTTGACGCCCTCATACATATGGGCTCACCTTCGGCCGACGAGCCTGTTCGACCACGCAGGTGGGCTCTGCGTTGGTTTCTGCGCAGGTGGGCACAGTCGTGGCCGACGCGGGTGGGCTCTGGTTGGTCCGCTTATCTTCTTGGGGCACCGCCTCGGCAGGGAAGACCACGGCAGGCCGGAGAGGTGCGGTGAGGGCTCCAGGTCACCTTCTCATTTGACTCCAGGCCCGGGGCTCGACACTCGCCCCGCGGGCCTCTTGGCGGCCGGCTCCTTTCCTAGGGGGTATGCCTTTCGATGCAGGCAGCTCTCATAACCTTACCCATCAAGTTTTCATTTAGCTGGCACGCTGGGAACAGCTCCGTCCTCGTCGCCATTGTTGGGTCGGGCCTTAGGCCCTCATTCTAGAAAGGACTGCAGACACAGGACACACTGGATACTGGGTGCAACTGGCCACGAGCACGTGCGCTCGGCCACTTTTATTATCGCTGTGTCACCTGACTAGTGACATCAGTGGTGGGTGGGTGTTAAGTGTAATTGCATTCAAAACACTAGAATGCTGACTGACGCTGAGTCCTTACAACTGGTACTAAAATGCAAGTACCTAACCCCTGATGAGTGTCAATTAATCCACTGGATGGGAATCGCCTCATCCTGTTTTACACCAAAGGTCAATGCCTTGTGTTAAATTATTTAAGGTAATACATCAGTTAACTGTGTTAAACAAAACTATACACTGCATGTTGACGCAAGCTGACACACAGAGGTTTTTCTAGAAAGAAGTACAAAGCTAAGGGTAGTCAGGGCACAATATTTGTCTATTGATATTGCCTGCATCCCTTAACGTAACATAGAGACCTGTTTCAGGAGCAATGCAAACGCCCTTTGTATCACATTACGGGAAATCACAATATTAATTGTAACATGTGACGTGTAGCTGCAGACAGGTTTTATACACAGCTCACACACACGGTCACATGTGTGACTGTGGACTTTTTGGAGAAAGGAGAAGGGGCCATTGTTGAGATGAGCTGATGGTGAAGATGCTGTGGAGCACTGTAAAGTGCTCCACGAAGGTCATAATGCCAGTGATTTTTCAAACTGCAAAATCACATAACAAATTTCACAAAGGGCTTTACAATGCAGTTCGGACCGTTACCAAAAGCTTGTCAGTTGCCGTCCCAATTGCATCTACTGCTATGGTCTGACTGACGCATTAGGATGCGTGCGGTCGGAGGCAGCAGTCAAAGGGACTGAACAACGCAATCCGATGGGCTCATTTAACCCATTGATCGGAAACTCCTCATAATCCCTTAAGGACAGTGTTTCTGCCGTCGGGATTATTATATTGGTTTCTGACAGCCTTTCCATGGCGGTCTTTCTGACATGAAAAGGCTGTTGGAAAATGACTTTAGGGGGGCCCTGGCAGGGCCCCTTACCCCTTGGCCCTCCACATGTGGCCCTGGGGGTCTTAACATCCCTGCACCGGGAGATTTCGCCCCTCTGCACAAGCTCTCCTTGAAAAATTGAAGTTTGCCACCCCTCTATGTGCAGCCACATCCTAATTGCAGGGTCAGAACTGCCGACCTGAGGTCGGTCAGTTCCAATTTTGCAGCAATGCCAGTCAGAGGCAACTCCAACCAACATCGTAATCTGGGCCATAATCACTAGCATAATTTACGTCTCTGAGCATATTTACAGCACTCTAATGCATTTTTACTATTAGGCCATCTCAACCCACCCTTGAGGGGGAAATCAAAAACTGAAAAAGACTGGTGTGCAGTACATAGAATAGAAGGGAAGGAAAGGCAAGTGTAGGTGAGGGGCTCCAAGGTTGAGGTGGAAGTGCTTGGCTGAAGCCACAACAAAGCTTGGCCGATGTTTCATTTAAGATCCTAAGAAGACCTGTGATTGAGTCAGAGCAAGCCATCAGGCTTAAGCTTCCAATGATTTGCCCACCTTCAATATAAAGTCACATCCAAGAGTCTGATTTAGAGTTTGGTGGGCAGAGTGTGTCCGGACAAACTCTAAAACTTGTTTTTGATGGCCATTCACCAAACTATTACATTTGTTTTCATTTTTCAAAAACAAATTCCCTAGTGGAAATGTTTTAGAAAGCAAACTAATCAAAATAAAATAATGACCCCCGAATCCTTAGCAATCTTATGCTACAATGGTTCACATAGGTATGATTTAGGAGAAAAGATAATTCAATAGAAGAGAACAAAAGAGGTTTCAAGAATAATAGAAACATTGACACCACCTGCCAGGCCCAAATAAGTTCTGGCATATTTATAACACATATAATAAAACATAATAACGGAAACACAATGAACACCACTGTGAAAAAGATATAATAAAAATATATATTTATAAATCTAGTTGTGAAATCCCATAAATCCAGTCACGAGGAAATGACTGTCCACAGAACTCCCAGGTACAAATATTGGCATAGGAAGAACAAGTGATAAGTAGAACGTGTTTAATGTGCCCTCAGTGTCAAAGCACCAAAACAATAATATACATAACAACTAATAATAAACAACTAGCATTGGAAATTCAATAGGTCTCACAGTTGCTAGAGTTAGAACTATTGCCATTTATATGACTGAGGGGCACATGCATCAAAATAAGGAATTGCGATTCCTTAATAGCGATTTTTAAGGGATCGCTATTTAGGAGTCGCAATTCCTTTTGCATGTAAGAATTGCAAACTAAATAGCGATTCCTACACGTTCCATATTAACAAATTGCAAATTGTGATTTGCTATTAGGAAATGCATTCCCATTCTTTCCTATGGGCCTAGGGGCCCATAATAATGAATCTGAAGGCATTTGCAATTTTTTGATTCTCAAATAGATAATCAGAAATTGCGAATGCAATTGAAAGGGTGCTATGGGGCCTAAAGCCCCCCTGAGGCATCTCCAAAAAAGGTAAGTGTGCACATATGGCACATGTGACACATGGCACTTTTAAAAATGACATTTTTTGCATTTTTCTAAGGATTTGCAAATTAACATCAACTTGAAGTTGATGGTAATTTGCGAATCCTTAAGGCAAAGTAGCATTTTTAAAATGCTTCATGCATTACATTTAGCGAATCGCAAATTTTTATTCCCTAAATGCATTAGCAAAATAGGTAATTGCAAAAATTGTGATTACTTATTTTGTGAATGCATTTAGGGTTGATGCATCGGATATTGCTTATTACCGGTTGCAAATGGACCGATCCTGCAAATCGGCCTGTTTGCGACCGGTAAAAAGCTTGATGCATGTGCCCCACTGTCTTTTACCTATGTTTTATGGAGTGTATGTATGTGGTGTGCAGTGGAATTATGTTTGTTGGATTGGAATTGTTAGTTGTGGAATTGTGTTGCATGGGATTGTGTGGTCTGAAGTGGATTTGTGTAGAGGAATTATGTGGCATGGTGTGCAGTGGAATTAAGTGGATAGTAATTATGTGGTATTGAGTGTACTGGAATGATGTGAAGTTGGATTGTGTGTTATGGATTTCAATTATTTGAAATGGTATGTTGTGCTGTGGAGTGGTCTGTAGTGGAGTTTAATTATATAGGGCCAGATGTAGGTAAATGAGATTTACCGATTTTTAATTACCGAATTTTACCGATTCGGTAATTAAAAATCGGTAAATCTGAGGGGTGGATATGTAGGAACATCCAGATGTTCCTTTTACCGAATCGGTAAATATCTGTATTTACCGATTCGGTAAATACCGACCGGTAATGCCCCATTCATTCCTATGGGCTTTGAAGCCCATAGGAATGAATGGGGCATTACCGGTCGGTATTTACCGAATCGGTAAATACCGATTCTGACAAGGGTGCAGGGGGTGTCACTTTGACACCCTTTAGCACCCCCAAAAAAGGTTCGGGGGCCATGTGGCAGGCATACCTGCCCTAAGGGCAGGTCTGCCTGTCATATGGCACAGGTGTGCATGCACACATGTGCATGCACACCAGAATCGGTATTTTACCATCAAATAGTATTTGATGGTAAAATACCGATTCTGTAATGCTTGTGGGACTCAGAAGAGTCCCACCTACATATCAATTTTACCGAATCGGAAAAAATACCGATTCGGTATTTTACAGAATCGGTAAATTTACCGATCGGTAAATTTACCGATTCTGTAAAATACAGGGCCCTACATCTCAAATTGCATTTACCGGTCGGTAACGGCCGAATTCGGCCGTTACCGACCGGTAAATGCCTACCTACATCTGGCCCCTAGTGTGCTGTTGAATTTTGTTGCATGATGTCGAATTCTGTGGTGAAGATTGGATGTATGTGGTGTGTTGTGTAATTGGTTTGTTTAGTTTAATTATTTGGTTTGGTGTTGAATTATGTGGTGTGAATCAGAAATGTGTGGAGTTGAATTGTGTGGCGTGGAACTGTGTTGATAGCTTTGCCTTTTTGGTGACAAAAACAAACATGTAGCTCTGTGTCTTTGGGTGTTACAAAAAAGCTACCTTGGAAGACAGAGCCTGATATTTGACTTCTTTCTTTGAATGCACAGCATACGTGTCAAGATGAGAAGAAGATTTATTTGTTTTTATTTTTACAGAACGCGAGCACTCATAGCAGAGTACAGTAAATATGCTATGATCCTTAGGTGAAAAAAACCTCAAGCTGAACAGGCTAACACAAATAATGCCAGCATATTAAAATCAAGCAAATGTAAAAGGCAAAACACAACTCCTACGAAGAGCAGTTTTTCAAAGTTTGGTGTGTATGAGACCTGTCATGTTCTGTATAGGGTAAGGGTGGAGATTGCAGTACAGGCTGTCCTTGCATGGCGTGGGGCTGAGTTGCAAGGGCAGGAGACCCTGTGGACAGAGCAACTATCTATATCTGTGGCAGATTTTACATGGGTGATATAACAGAGATGGGTTATCCAGTCTACCAAAGCAAGCTGTATATCAGCATACATTTGAATAAATATTGTGTGCTATAATTATTTTCTCCTAAATTTCATTTTGAATATTATAAGCCACCTTGGTGTAGATTTTTCATTACTAACTTTAGCGGGGAGATATTTTTGTAGTTGTCATTTAGGGCACAATATTTGTGTAGAATGGTAATTAATGTATAATATTCATCTACCAGAGGATCTATAATATGCCTTCTAATCAAAGAGTTAGCATTTTCTGAATTACCCTCAAGAGAATAAAGACTGTGCTGAACTTGAAAGCAGCAGCTTGCATGCGTTGCAGTTCCATTAATCCACCATGCTATCTTTCTGGCTTTGGGTGTTATGCTGTGGTAGGTCACAAAGCCGGTCGGAGTTGCATCATTATTTGTTCATTGTTGCCAGCTCATATTAGGGCAAACAAGACAGTGAGAGCCAAGTCTGGTGCAAGTAAGAAGCTTTGTTCCTTTTGAAGAGGAACACAGAGTTATGAATGTTCCTATCAGGAATGTAAAACTTCCACTTATACAGAATGGAAATACAATTGTGGCTATCAACATATCTAAGAGCATGACTGGTTGAATTAATGCTAACGTCTATCAAACTCAAGTACACACTCAGAGCTTTGGAAAACAGGACATGGATCGTCACGCATACTCCAGGGGCACAACTTATTAGAGCAACCTAAACAGAAAATTTAGTGGTATACACACTCTCCTTCGAATTTGAGAATATCTTATAAAGATGAAAGGCAAAATAGTCTTCAAAGCAGGTGTGAAAATAAAGTGGACGGTTGATATGTGCTTTCACCTTTCTGGAACCCTCATCATTCCTGCAGTAATATTTCACATTGTACGCCAAGTGCACCCAACTTCAGCAATCACTTCAAGGCGCCTTTCTGTACCCTAGTGCATTACAACAGAAATCAACGAGGGCAGGGAAGAAGAGGACTCTACTAGTGCCAGACAGTAATGTACAGCCAGGGCACATATTGTATGTGTGCCACAAGGCACAGGTGTAAATGCACATATTTGCATTTAAATAGGAATTCGTTATTTACCACCAATAATAATAGTTGGTGGTAAATAACGAATCCTTAAAGCCCTGTAGCACTGTTTACAGTGCTACCTACATTTTAAAATACAGTTTCGGTAATTTTACCGAATCGGTAAATTTACCGATTCGGTAAAATAACCGAATCTGTATTTTTACACGCCCTACATCTCAGTATCCAAATACTGGTCGGTAACGGCTGAAAATTGGTATTTTCGGCCATTACCGACCAGTATTTGGATACATACATCTGGCCCTAACTTCCTTTACAACTACCCCTCTTAAAGAAAAGGTGTTTTTGTGAGGGTGAGGCAGAGAGAGCTTTCTGAATTCTGCAGCTGAGAACAACAATGTGGCAGGCATGAAGTTGCAGGGTGGGTCAGTGTTGGCAAGAGAGAATGAGGGAGATCTACCTGAGGGATGGGGCCTTGTGTACATAAAGTCGGATTAAAAAACACCATGCCGGCAGTTTGATTCAGCGGGCTGATGACCAAAGGAGCTATGTGTAGCTGCCATGCTGTCATGAGTATTCTTTACATGACCTAGAGTCCTGCCTTCTACATAAAGCCAATGCCATTCTTCAAGCGCAGCGAACACGTGCAGTCTTAGAGATTTGGTGATACCAATGTAAGTCTTGTTCGCAGACATAAACCTAGCGCTACTTTTAAATTTGAAAATACGACCTTTGTTTTCAAAATACAGCAAAGCAACTGAAATTGTTTTTACCTTCCTGCTGCTAATTTGCACTTTTCACTTTACTTCTTGTGGTCGCGCCCACACCTCGTTCCACCACGGGGTTTTCCCGATTCTTGTGGAGGTTGTTGGGCATACGTGTTCTCTCGTCACACACAGCTGGTGGGGCTTGGGGGGGTGGGCGGAGCTCTGATGGTCACATGACCTAGAGTCCTGCTCGCTACTTAAAGCCAATGCCATTCTTCATGCGCAGCTGGCATGCGCAGCGGACGCACCACCTTCGCGCCGAAGGTGTGCCAAAGGAAAGCCCGTCCGCGCCCTTACGGGGTATGGGGCCACGACCCCAGGTTTAAAACACACAAAAAGAGTTGGGCTCTCATCCAGCCAACTCCTGGCTCTCCGCTCTCCGATCCAACAGGTCTGCATCATACTTTCAACAGAAAACATAGCGGAGGAAGTATTTTTTTAATGCGATTTTATATAGCGCGAACGGTGCACAGACATAATATCGAGTCCAAAATATCGTTTGGACATAATATTGTGTATTTAATATCGAGTGGACAAAATATCGACAGGACAGAATATCGACTACAAAAATATCGTTTTTAAGGTAAGTGAAGTAATATCGACTGTAAAAAAGTATAGATAGTTAAAATATCGTAGTATATAATATAGATAGTACAATATTTCGATTTTTTAATAATATATAACTTTTTATAGTGTATTTTTATGTTATCATATGTGTGAACATTGTGTATTTATGTTATAAATAATTATATTTAACGAATGTTGTTTTAATAATTTTTGCGTAATTTTAATCTGTAGCGGGTTGTGGGTTTATAGGGGAATAGGGTGGGAAGTAATTTAATTATAATTAATAAAATATGTAAATTTATTTATTGATAGTAATTAGTAATTAATTGCTAATTATTTATATTTGTTAATTAATTTAAATAAAATTGTTAAATAATTTTGAGTAATAGATTAATTGTTAATTATGTAAATTAAACTTATTTAATTCTGTAGCGGGTTGTGGGTTTATAGGGGAATAGGGTGGGAAGTAATTTATTTATAATTAATTAAATATGTACATTTATTTATTGATAGTAAATAGTAATTAATTGTTAATTAATTTATAATTGTTAATTAATTAATTAAAAATTGTTAATTAATTTATATTAATTGATTAATCGGTAATTATGTAGATGTAACAAAATTATTTATGTAGTGGGCAGTGGGTTTCTAGGGGCATAGGGTGGAAATTAAATTCTTAATTATTAATTAAATAATAAAACTAATTACAATTTATGTATTTGGAAATAATTGTTATATTTGTTTAAGTTATAAAATATTTATTTGTTAATGTTTAATTAATTAGTATTAATAGGTGATTAATTTAATTAATTATTGGTAATTTTTTTTTATTAATTATTAATAGATTTTTTTGTTGTAGATTTTTGAATAATATATGAATTATTTACTTTCCCTAATGTTGAATTCTCTGGAGTGGGAATAGTAATTTTAACCCCACACTATCCAACGCTTTCCCTACTGTTGCACCCACTGGAGTGGGAATAGTAATTTTTACCCCTACGCTATCCAACGCTTTCCCTACTGTTGCACCCACTGGAGTGGGAATAGTAATTTTAACCCCTACGCTATTCAACACTTTCCCTACTGTTGCACCCACTGGAGTGGGAATAGTAATTTTTACCCCTACGCTATCCAACGCTTTCCCTACTGTAGCACCCACTGGAGTGGGAATAGTAATTTTAACCCCTACGCTATCCAGCTCTTTCCCTACTGTTGCACCCACTGGAGTGGGAATAGTAATTTTTACCCCTACGCTATCCAACGCTTTCCCTACTGTTGCACCCACAGGAGTGGGAATAGTAATGTTAACCCCTACGCTATCCAACGCTTTCCCTACTGTTGCACCCACTGGAGTGGGAATAGTAATTTTAACTCCTACACTATCCAATAGGACCCGGATCCCCCAGCATGCTCCCCGCTCCCTCCCGATACTTGAGACCCACATTAAATCATCAACAGAGATTTGCGTGGGTGTAAAACGGCCATGTTTATTCTTTGACACTTCATAAACATGACGATGCATTTCAAATTCATTATTCACAGTTATATCAACATAATTTTATTATTTATCAACATAATTTTATTCTTGTCTTTTCTCTCTTCTTCAGCAAGATTCTCATCCTCCAGCACTAAGGGGCCATCCAGCTCGCATCTTCCCTGCCGAGCATCCACGCAGGTGCAACGCACCTGCGCCCATGAGGATTGGGCCCCAAACCTCTGATCCTTGTCCGTTCTCACCAGGGGCCCGCCCTCCGACCACCAGGCTGCCCAGGGACCCAGGAGGCTCGTAACCTGTCGCCCTAGCCTCCCCAGCCGGGGTCATATTTTCCACCGGAGAGCTTACCGTCTCCCCCCCCTCAGTGCTGACCTAGAGAGTACGCAAGGCGGACTTCCGTCCATTCCGTCGGTCAATTTTACTGTTACAAGGTCTTTCTACCGCAACACGCCCTCTAACTACTGAGCTAAAGGGACGGGTGGGTGGGAGTTAAATTAGAAAAGGCGGGAAGTGGGGGAGGACGCTTCCGCGACCAGCAACCGGTCCAGTGTAACAGAGGGCTAAGAGACAGAGGTCACTGCCCCCGGGACCTAAATAGGTCCCCTGTCCCCGCCCTCTGTCCCACCGGAAACGCGTCACAGGATGCTCCGGAAGGGCTTACGCAGCCGGCCACCCCATTGGGTGGACCAGCTGCCAGGAAGTCTAGCCGAGGTAGGAGCGGGGGCCGGGGGGCCGGGTCCTAAGTGCGCGCTCGTTTAGGCTTGCGCTTGTCATAGGACCCGGATCCCCCAGCATGCTCCCCGCTCCCTCCCGATACTTGAGACCCACATTAAATCATCAACAGAGATTTGCGTGGGTGTAAAACGGCCATGTTTATTCTTTGACACTTCATAAACATGACGATGCATTTCAAATTCATTATTCACAGTTATATCAACATAATTTTATTATTGATCAACATAATTTTATTCTTGTCTTTTCTCTCTTCTTCAGCAAGATTCTCATCCTCCAGCACTAAGGGGCCATCCAGCTCGCATCTTCCCTGCCGAGCATCCACGCAGGTGCAACGCACCTGCGCCCATGAGGATTGGGCCCCAAACCTCTGATCCTTGTCCGTTCTCACCAGGGGCCCGCCCTCCGACCACCAGGCTGCCCAGGGACCCAGGAGGCTCGTAACCTGTCGCCCTAGCCTCCCCAGCCGGGGTCATATTTTCCACCGGAGAGCTTACCGTCTCCCCCCCTCAGTGCTGACCTAGAGAGTACGCAAGGCGGACTTCCGTCCATTCCGTCGGTCAATTTTACTGTTACAAGGTCTTTCTACCGCCACAAAGGTGACCAGGGCCCACAGGTCCGTCACCTTCCCCACCAGCGCTCCATGAAAGACCTACAGTCTCTAATCCCAGTATCCGTAGAAGTGTGTGCTAACTGTACTCCCTCTTTATGATACATCACCTCACTGTAAACCATTAGGTGTGGAATGTGCCGCAGGCGGCCCTTCACTGAGCACAACCCGGCCCATTCCCCCTTTGAGCCGCCTCCCTCGAGACATTCCAGGCTCTTGGCCGCGCTCCGGGCCCTTCCTTGAGATCTCTCAACTCACCAAATTTCATTCGGTGCTAATGTGACGCAAGTGGCCCTTCACTGAGCTCGACTTGGCCCATTGCAAATGGGTCGGTTCACCGAAACCCTCCCGGCTCCTGGCTGCACATGGGGCCCTCTGCCCTGCGTGGTCTCGCCCGACAGGCATACTCATTCAGCAGCGCCTCATAGGCCGCCAGGCTCTCCAGTGACTCTCCCCTCTCGACAGGGCCCACTAATGCACAGGAGAAAAATAGCAAATTCAGACATAGTCATGACGAAATCGTAACCCTTGTGCACCCGTCACCCATGCTCGATATGTGGCAAAACCCAACTGACCACCCGCATGCCTAGTAACAACATTGGGGCACAGTATTATCATCCAGCCTCAGTATCCCGCCAGGTACGGTGTGAGAAATACCACCCCCGCGTTCAGCCGGACACAGTATTGTGTTAGACTCATTACCATTGTGAGTCATGACCCCACCATGTCCCAACTATAAACACAGCGGGATCCGTCAGGTAGTAATGAGATACATGTCTTTACCATGGTAACTATGACCTCACGGGTTCGGGCTGGCCCAGCCCAATCGTCACTACATGCCAGTAGCATACAAAATGCGACCAGATAGTTCCGGCCAACCCAACAACATTGCACAGGGGCCTACAAAACTATGAAATGACATGCGGTCCTGCGTACACCTTGATTGCATGGGGTTCTGCCGAGCAAAGCCACGCAGTGCACACACATATCTCAGGGGATCTATTTGTAACGCTTTTATTGTGAGGCAGGGGCTTTATTATTAAACACGACTCTCCTATCACTGGAATTTCCTGCCGTGCCATTTTTCGTCCCTAGAACCGCGAGTTTTGTTCCCCCATTAAGTTACTAAATACGATAAGTATTATATTATGTTTGCTCGAAATATTCCTCGCGCATACCCAGGAGCTCAGAGAGCTGCTGCCCATTGTATTTAACACTAGTTCGATTTATAATGCCAACCCGGCGCTCTTCGAAGACTGAACACGATTTTATTTTGAAGTTGTGTTTGTACTAAGGGTATACGAGGGCCTATCACGCTACGGGAGTCTTGTTAAGGACTGTACACTGCGGCATTTATCCGTTTTAGGCCTAAAGTGGTGTTCGTACTAAGGATAAAGCAAGGGCCTATGACGCTACGGGAGTCTTGTTGAGGACTATTCACTGGGTATTTATCCGGTTTTCAATCTGGGAGGTGGACCACCATGTCCATGTTACACTTACCCCCCTGAATGTCACTCTCCTAGTTATAGTTCTGTCTGAAGATTAAACCAGCCTTTTCCGGTCTGATACGGTTGGGGACTAGGACCAGTATTGTTTGATTAAGTGGTCTCTGGTATGCCCTTTTGTTTACCATTAAACTCGCACCGGGCACTTTCAAACCGGCAGAAAGCTGTGTAATGGTGTCGTACCATATCCCTTTTCATTTATCAAACAGCTAAGCCTCGCACTACAGTTCCCGCCTGTTGGCAGAGGCATAAGTTGCCAGCTTTTAAACCTTGTAAGTTCGCAAGTAAGTGAGTAGGGGGAAGAGTGCCGAGCCGGCTGCCTTCGCCCTTGTGCCTGAGTGTAACAGGCACTTCATTATCATTGCATACCAATACCTCATAACATTGGTGCATCGCATCACCATCACTACATGTGTGTACAACGGCCCACTAACCCCTGACTAGGCCACCAGTCCATGCTGGTTTAAGGTGCGCCATGATATCGTGTTGTGTATCTGACTGCAAATACCATCACTCCAAGGAAGACACCGCTGCAGGAAAGACAGGAATGCAGTGTTTTCTGTTTAAGCCCCCCTATAATCACACCAGCCACAGGGACGCTCTACCCCTGACCAGATGGAGTCTGTCATAACTGTGGCAAATATTAGCCGAGTGAAAGGACTGATGGAATGTGGAGGCAAAGAAGCACTGCTCTACTCGTGTCCATACCGCCCTGACACCATCTTTCGTTTTCCCTGCTGACCGCGTTTTACCCCGCATAAAGGTCGGCGCCAGGGAAGTTCCCTCTCCGCGATACATTATGCGGCAAAAGAGGACCACATAATCCTATAGGGTTTACCAAATTATTTGACAAAAACTTGAACCTATGCAGTGTGATGCTGCATATTCCGTGATAGTCTAAGCTAATCATTTGGCCATTTTTACAAACTGTTAACTCTGTCTGGAAAACGGCATGCCCTTATTGTAGTAGTTTAACACACCAATACACCAAATCGCAACTAACAGTTGCACAGTCAACCTTTGCGCAATGCCTTCTGCTGCCGACCAACAAGAATCGCTCTATTTTTACTTCGATCCGTTTAAGATGTCAACCAAATATTTTTGTTAAATTATGCAACAGATGGTGAATTATCGCGCTTAAAAGACTGAAGAATTGCAGGTGGGTTGGTAACAAGCAAGCAAAGACGGGAGTGCATAGTATAGTATGTGAATTATATAGCCACACGTAAACGAAAAGTATGCATAGGAATCAGAGAAGCACAGTTGTCTGCTGCATAATTTGCATCTTTTAACAAGCAACCTATTTTGTTTGTAGCTCAAGTAAATCAAAAACATTTTTTAAAATTCCTCATGTGGTGCTGCACACTGGGATACCCTTTTAAAACGTTAACTGGTCACCTTTCTGCCACTGAATGCTGTATTTAGGTGACCAAAGATGCAAAATCTTAGAGTATGTGATTTAAAATGGCAAAATATGGCAGAATATTATTACCAAAGGATGGGCTGCATCATGTCATACAATTTGCTATCTCTGATGCATGATTCAGCCAACCCTACCACATGATCTGGCCTCCCATTGCTGCATACTTCTACAGCACATCCACCGAATTATGCCTCAATAGGTCACAAAGAACTGAGAGATGCCACATTCACCTCGAGATAACGGCCAAAGGTTACTTCCATGATCAGCTATCTTACCAGGAAAATGCTCCCACCTTCAGCAGGTCTCCCGCTACATTACGAGACTACAAGTTATCTGGTCATCAGTCATAATATCCGACTATAGGCTGCCTACCTAAAGTAATCAGCTATGACACCACTCTACAGGTTGTCTGACGAAGGTGCCAGCTACGTTACCAGGATGGAGTTTACAAGCTAAACTTGGTCTGATAACTTAGACTACAGATACAATGTGAGCGGTGGGCCCTTTCTGTGCAGAATGGTACACCAATGCTTTTGTTGTTGCACTGTTACTAGTTAGTGGCTCCTAGATTGGATCTCGTGAATGTTAACTCTTCCGGAGATGAAGTCCCTAATACTCATTAACTTTTCAATGCAATTTAAAAATTACACTCACTAACGGTATGGACTGCACTCATGTAGCGTGACTGACCAGTCAAGTGGCTCATGGTTCGAACAATCTAGCAAAATAGTATGGCTTTTAACTTTTTCCGGAATTCACCACATAGGGTCGACGTGGAACATCCAGCAGAAGAAAGTTCCAAATATCTGAAGACAGTACAGTAAAAGAGTGGCACCCTCGGGTTTGAATCTCTCTGGGAAATCGGAGTAAGGATAGATTCAACCTCAAAGACCCCTTCTTAGTGCCTTGGAGCAAGTCAAGAGCTAACATTCAGGAGACACGTGGAGCAGACTTTTATAGCTAAAACACGCTACTTTGAACTGAATATGTTCAACCACAGGAATGCATCGCAACGATCTCCTCTCATAGCGCCACCAGAGACATAGCGGCGCTCCCTTCTCTGACTGCCGAACAGTGCCCAAGTTAGAGAAAGTTTCCCCGCTGGAGATGATGTCACCAGCTACCGATGGAAGGGGATCCCCGCACCCGGTCCCCACCCCCGACCGTCCACGTCGCCCAGGAGGGAGCCCGTGAGCCCAGGGCCCTGCCGGCAGCCGCAGACCACCGAAGTAAACCTAGACCCTGCACCACCTACAGTTATTCCGCGGCTGCACCCAGGCCCCCGAGCACACCCGACTCCTTACCTGGCGAGATGGACGGCCTCCGACCTCGACGCTCTTTCCCTCATCGCCCCTCGCCATGGAACTGCTGTGCTGCCTCGCCGCCACCCGAGGATCCGACGACCTCCGCCTCGATTCGAATGGGGATTTAAACTCTTAAATTTAGGTTAAAGTTAAATTAAAGTTAAAGTTAAATTAGAAAAGGCGGGAAGTGGGGGAGGACGCTTCCGCGACCAGCAACCGGTCCGGTGTAACAGAGGGCTAAGAGACAGAGGTCACTGCCCCCGGGACCTAAATAGGTCCCCTGTCCCCGCCCTCTGTCCCACCGGAAACGCGTCACAGGATGCTCCGGAAGGGCTTACGCAGCCGGCCACCCCATTGGGTGGACCAGCTGCCAGGAAGTCTAGCCGAGGTTGGAGCGGGGGCCGGGGGGCCGGGTCCTAAGTGCGCGCTCGTTTAGGCTTGCGCTTGTCACGCTTTCCCTACTGTTGCACCCACTGGAGTGGGAATAGTAATTTTTACCCCTACGCTATCCAACTCTTTCCCTACTGTTGCACCCACTGGAGTGGGAATAGTAATTTTAACCTCTACGCTATCCAACGCTTTCCCTACTGTTGCACCCACTGGAGTGGGAATAGTATTTTAAACCCCTACGCTATCCAACGCTTTCCCTACTGTTGCACCCACTGGAGTGGGAATAGTAATTTTAACCCCTACGCTATCCAATGCTTTCCCCACTGTTGCACTCTTTGGAGTGGGAATAGTAATTTTAACCCCTACGCTATCCAACGCTTTCCCTACTGTTGCACCCACTGGAGTGGGAATAGTAATTTTTATTCTTTTGTTATTGTATGTTAATAATATTGGCTATTATTTAATTATATTTAGTTATTATATATATATGTTTTAAGAAATATGATTAAATAATTTTTATTTTTTTACTTTTATTAATTATTTAATTATCATTAGGTAATTTAAGTATTCTTAAGTATATTTTAGTACTTAGTTTTTAATATTAATTTAATTTAATAATGTTTTTAGTAAAGTCGATATTTTTTTAAACTATATTTCTGTAAACGATATTTTAAACTCGATATTTTTGTACTTACCTGTTTGTAGATAGAAACTCGATATTTTGTCAGTCGATATTTTTTACACGATATTCTTGCAGGTCGATATTTTGGCAGTCGATATTTTTTCAGTGATCCAGCGTGAACATTACCCGAAGGTGTCAGAGCGCTTTACAATAGAACCAGTTGCGATACATAAAGACTTAGGATTACATGAGTTACATAATAGATACAAACAGAAAAAATGCAAATGTACAAGTTGTAAAGTCACACAAGGAAGAGATATAAACAGAAAAAAATTGCCAATGTACAAGTTGTAAAGTCACTCAAGGAAGAGATACAAATGGATAATTTCTCAGAATCACATAGGAATGGTAGTGAGTACAAAGGTCTACTACATATACTAGTGGTTAGAGATATTTAGAATTTCTCAGGATTACATTTTACCAGCGATTAGGCTTTGACAAGTATATATTACATATTTACAGAGTGAAGGGAGAAATAAAAAATCAAAAGTGGTAGAGAGCAGTAGGTGGGGAGAAGAGTTGGAGGCTGAGATTGGTGAGAGGAGAGAGGGGGACCTGAGGGGGAGAAAGAGATAAGGCAGTCCAGCAAAAAAGAAATGTCTGAAGGTCGGCAGGATGGAATCCAATAGACCAAAAGAAAGGACAAGAATCAACAAAATTGCGGACCTGGGTCGTGGGCATCGATGGACCATCTCAAAATGGCAAGCTGCACCCGGGTCAACACCCAAAAAACCAGGAGAGCAGAGTTCCATTAACGACTCCCCTGCTGGTGACGGAACCACTCCGTCATCAGCCGCGGTCGCGCTGTGCTGATGACGGAGCGGTTCCGTCACGGCCCGCTCGGAACGCCTGCGTGGCGCGGATTCCGCGCCTGCGCCAAGCGTTCCATTGAGCGGGCGGGGCCATGACGGAACCGCTCCATCATGAGCACAGCGCAACCGCGGCTGGTGACGGAGCGGTTCCGTCACCAGCATGTGCCCGCCGTGTGGCCCCCCCGCCCCCTTAGCCCTGCGACGGAATAGCCGCCGCAGTGAAGGGGTTAAGTGGGGTCGGAAGGGGGACCCAGTCACAGCACCAAAGGAGGGCGGAGGGCAGTAGAATGTCTGCACCACAACGGCATCAGGCTGACGACCAGCGCATCAAGGAGAGCCGAGAACTGGAGCGAGCCTCTGAAAAGGTAGGGACCACAGAGACCGAAATAGAAGAGTGCCCCGCCCATTGCCTGCCCCGCTGGGAACAGTGATGAATTACGGCCAAAATCCATGAACGAGGAGGGAAGCCGGAGCCACCGTTAAACAGCAATCGCTGCCGAAGAGCACTCCGCCATCTTGTGCTCAGCAAGCGCGCACCTGACCCGGAGAGTTTAAGGCCGGTGGGGGGACAGGTTATCAGAGCCTCCCCCCCCACCATCAATACCAGAACATCTAGGAGAACCCAGTGTGATCAGCAGTGCCCCCGCTCACCGTCCCCCCGCTCACCGTCTACCATCCCGCGGTGCGTGACAGCAGACAGTGGAGACCCCATGCATGCGCTCTCCTCAGTCTTATATGTCTGCCCCTCCCCAGGCTCCAAGGTCCACCTTTTCTGTCCTATGGCCCGCGTCTTGCATCTTTGGTCCTCCAGTCCTTTTATCTCAGTTCCTCGGGCCACTTCCCTGTGCTGCCAGCTCACCCTGGGCCTGAGATGATTTCCTCCTTCCAGCAGGCTTCAGCTACTAATTGTGCATCGCTGATATGTTTACCTGTCCTTGGCTCACACGGACTTATTATCATCTTTTCCCTCCATGCTGGCAGTCAGTGTGCTGAGTAATGCATCTCCTGCTGAGCGTGGGCATGGGATGTGTTGAAAGTGGTGTGCGTCTGAAAGGGCTGCTTGTGTTACTGCAGGGATTCATTCTGCTTGGTTTGGTCCCACTTTCTCACTTCAGTACTGGGCCCACGTGCACCAGGAGCCTCGTCTACCGCATATGTAAATGTAAATGTGAATGTACATGTATTTATATAGAGCAAATCACCGACCCGGTATCTAAGCGCTTGCTTAGGGAACCCGTCCTGGTATTCCCCTGTGAGATAACCCCGGCAGGGTATCCACAAGGTGAAAGCCAGGCATCCCACAACGAGGGGCCGTTGTGGAGATTAAGCAAGCTATTGCCCAGAGTCGCAGAGTGTGAACCTGTGAGTCGAGTAGGCACCGGAGCGAGAATTGTCGAGTCCTTGGAATTTTGAGCCCAAGACCCGCCGAGGCGGGGAATTGAACCCTGGTCCAGGGCCGATCTCAGCTTCCGGGTCTGCCGCCTCTAACCCCTGAGCCACACTTCTCCACAATGCATATGTAAGACCCTCTTTTCTTTTGCATGTCCCTTTACTTGTAAGGCAATCCTTGATGGCAGATTATCATTGCAGCGTCTCTCTGTCCACATTATTTAATCTTCGAGTCTCGCATTAAACATTTAAACCTGTTTTCATTAGAGAAAACGGTCTTTTATCGAGATATCATCACTTTTCAATGTTATCTTCAGTAGGTAATGCTGCGTTATCATATATACGAGCTCAAGACACTGTATGAATGTTATGCCCTCTGCCCGAAACGACATTCCATTATTTTGACTGCTACTTGCACCACTAGATGAAGACTCCAATGAGAACTTCTTGTCTTCTTTACATTGATGTTGGATCCAAGCATTAAGTTCTTGTTTCACTAATGGATCTACAGGACATCCTGATCTTTCCTGCAGGCAGTCTCTGCACTCTCCCCAAGTCTGCATCATCTCGTACTTGCTGGAGGTGTAAAAACCAGTCCCCGGCCTAATCCCTTCCTCTGATGCCACGTCACCTCGGTTTTCATTCTTCAAGGCAGCAGGATATGCCAATGGGACGTCGGTTTGCTGGGTCGCCTGGTCTGAGAGCATATTGTCTAGTGTCATAGTTTGCAAGTTTCAGAAGAGAGTGAGAGAGAGTGTGTTTTCTAGGATGAGAGGGGGTTGTCTGCTGGATGTAAGCGTGTATGCAAGGGATATATGTGTCTGCAGGGCGTAAGTCTGCAAAAGATAGCAGTGATGGGTGGGTGGTAATGTCTGGTAAATGTGTGTATACGTGCAATTGTTTGTCTTGGTTCTGCAAGGTGCGTTTGTCTTTTCAGGTTTTGTGACTGTGCAAGAGCCGTTTCCATGTAGTGTGTGTGTGTATGCATACACACATGTAGGGAGTCCGAAGCATGTTGGGGTCTAAGTCATTATAACCAAAAAAGATTCTATCCTGTATATTTTGAATTTTTTATATTTATTTGTGATGTGTAAAGGTGAAACCTGCTAATCTAGGAGTCCCCCTAGAAAAGTACTATGTGTTTTTAAAATCCCCCTCACACACTATGAATCCCATAGTGTCATGCTTCATCATGGGGGTCTTCCCGTCCCTCTACGGGGCCGGGCGTGCTTCGACCAGCGAATACGCAGGAGCACTAGATTATTTGTAATAGGCTATGTGTGTTGTGGGTAATGGGAGTGGTAGGGGATGTGATAGCTAGTGCAATGATTAAAAATTTCCTGGCTAGTAGAAAAAATACACTTTATTCGTTTCTCTGGCTGGAAATGTTAAAAAGGGTTTGAAGTAGGGTGTATTTACTATACCCTACTGGGTCGACTAGTTTCATAAGCAGACCCCCCTGCTTTACTCATCAGGACCATATGTGATCCCTACTACACTCAAAAAAATTAGATAATTATATGTAATATTGGAGGGGTTTCATCACTGGTAACAATGACGATCGTCAGAGCAGCACGGAGGCGATTGTGTGAGAGAGGGCTATACGCTGGTCATTGTTACCAGTGATGAAACCCCTCCCCTCCGATGCTAGCTCATGAGGCCTGCTCATAAAGGGAACAGTATGCCAAATGTGGTAATTTTTTTAAGGGGTAATTATTGACCCCTATAACAGATTAGCCGATTTTTTCAATCTGTTATTAGGACAATAGGCATAATACATATAATTATCTAATTTTTTGAGTGTAGTAGGGATCACATATGGTCCTCATGAGTAATGCAGGGGGGTCTGCTTACGAAACATGTTGACCCAGTAGGATATAGTAAATACACCCTACTTCAAACTCCTTTTTAACATTTCCATCCAGAGAAACAAATAAAGTGTATTTTTTCTACTAGCCAGGAAATTTTTAATCCTAGCACTAGCTATAACATCCCCTACCACTCCCACTACCCACACCACACATAGCCTATTACAAATAATCTAGTGCTCCTGTGTATTCGCTGGTCGAAGCACGCGCCGCCCCGTAGAGGGACGGGAAGACCCCCATGATGAAGCATGACACTATGGGATTCAAAGTGTGTGAGGAGTATTTTAAAAACACATAGTGCTTTTTTTAGGGGAACTCCTAGATCAGCAGGTTTCACCTTTACACATCACGAATACATTTAAAAAATACAAAATATACAGAATAGAATTTTTTTGGGTTATAAAAACTGTACTTGAGGTGGATTCTATCCATAAGACCTCTGCACTCCCTCCCCTTTGTTATTTTTGGGGGTCTAAGTCAGACAAGGAAACTGTGTGCATGTATCTCGCAGCGCAGGGTGTCTCTGCAGGTCAGTGTATCATGCTGGATGATTGTGTGCGCATTTGTTGAGTGATATGTTTCTCTGTACAGTGTGTCTGCAATGTGTGTGGGTCCATAAGGTCTCTGTCGGGACTGAGTGTGTGACTGTGTCTCAGAAAACGCATGTGGGGCACTCGGGTACTTTTCTTGGGATCCATACTCTGTAGAGACTCCTATTAGCTAGAGTTGAAAAAAGCTTGTAGATTCTGCCGAGTTCTTTACTTCACCAGCATCAGGCAATGGGAGCGAGACAAAATAGGACGGAAAGATGAAAGAAGAGGAAAAGATCAAAAAGGTGAAGAATAAAGAAAATAAGCAAAAAAAGCTGTTAGCAAAAAATTGTGAAGCAATCGAAGGAACAGCGACAATCTCTAAGGAACCAGAACTCAAAAAGAGGGGTAGTAAAAGCGAAAAGGTTAACATTCAAACGTAGTTAAAAAAAAATCTATAACTATGCTTTATGTTAAAATGTGACTAAGGTGCCAGATATCATGTGACATGTCATAATTCTCACTTTTCTGTCGTACCAATCTATGCCACAGTTCATTGGGCTAATGATATAGATTTTGCCTGCAGGGCACACTTTAAATACACAATATGGGTAAGTGCACCTTTTGTGGGAATGAATGTGTTTTAATTTGCCCATATACTAATTCCAGCGATAAAGCTCAGTAGGTTAATGCAACCAATAAACAGATTGTGATTAATTTGTTACAGGTTACACCAGCACCTTTAAAAAGTGGGTTAATGTACCTACTGCAACAATATGTGTGTAACCTGTACTTTTCATTTTCCAGTTTTAGCAAAATAGCTCCCGCCCAGAATTGCAGTATTATTATCGCTACACCAAAAAAAATACAAACCTATATTTACTCTCAAAATGCACCACTGTTGAACCCAAAAAGTGTTTGTTCCAGGATTCTCACTAAGGAACCAGAAAGGGACGAGTAGATTTAATTAAAGGACAATTACATTTCAGTAGTAATTTGCCGGCAAGTAGATTTAAAAAAAAAAGTGTACATTCCTACAGTGCACATCCAGGTTTACAAATGGGTTTTGCACAACGGCCTCCGGCTTCTCAACTGCTTGTGAAATGTTTTAAGGTTCGAAGTGAAATTAAGAGAGTTATGTAAAAAACTTTAAAAGAAAGGAGGTTAACATAAAAAAGATGCTTCTGACAATCCGGTTTCCAGGAGTACATGATTGTCAAGAACAAAAAGGTTCAAGGAAGGGAGAACATTGGTGGGAGTGTAAGGTACAGCTGCCTGCTAAGAAAGATGGGACACTGCCACATAAGACCATAAAAGATACTCGGGCTCAAACAGGCAGCCAATGAAACTTATTCCACAGAGAACTTGTGTGAATGAATGACCACCAGTCCCTGTTGCAATTTTTCTCCTGCCACTTTCCGGTCACGTTTCCTTACTTCATCAGGGAATGTGCATAACACTCACTTGGCAGTCCCCCTCAATAAAGACTTCACGTTCCTCAGCACCAACTGCCGTTCACTCCCCAATCACAAAGTCGACATTTTCGACCTTCTGCTCTATGAACAAACTGACCCGCTGTTCCTAACAGAGACATGGCTCCATGAGAGTGCAGACCCTGACGTTGCAGCAGCGTTACCACCAAACTATGCCATTGTTAAGAAGGATAGAGGGCCCAAAATGGGTGGGGGTATAGCCATTATTTTAAAAAAAGACTTTCAGTGCAAATTTGAACCTTTAGACATAACTAATTGTGAAGCCGCTCTATTCAAACTAGTCTTAACCCCCAATTTCACTTTTTCTGGTCTACTGGTCTATCGCCCTCTGGGGCCCCCAACTTCCTGGGCTGCATCCTTTCCCAGTTCCTTTACCCCCTACTCATGAGCTCTACTAATTTCTCACTCCTGGGCAACCGAAATCTACATCTAGAGGATCTCTCCAACTCAACATGCATCAACTTTGTATCTGACTAATCCACCATGAACATCAATCTACTAAACTCGGGCCCCACACACAGGGCAGGCCTCCTTCGTGACCCCATTTTTTCAAGTCTTCCTTACATTCACTGCTCCCCTTCATTACCCGTATGCTGGTCAGACCATTTGCTATCCAAATTCAGCCTCACTCCTCCTGACAACTCCATACCCTTGTTCCCTTCCCTTATGGTTTCAAAAAAAGACTGTAAAAAACTTGACTTAAATGGTCTCAACAATTTCTTATGCTCTATTATACTCACATCGCTCTCTGACAGTGTACATACCTGGCTTTCGAATGCCATAGACTCATGTCTTCCTCTCACTAATAAAAAATTCAATATTCATCGTCCTCCTGCTCCATAGTACACCGAAATCCTAAAAAAAGAGAAATCGAAATGTAAATCATTAGAACGGAAATGGAGAAGAGACTATGCGCCTGAATCCAAGAATGCCTATGAAAAGGCAAAAAAAATATACCACAACCTCTGTAATTCCGCACGGGCCATATTTGCCTCTAAAACCATCTCCGAAGCTGTGAACTGTTAAAAAACACTTTTTGGCCTAGTTAGGGAGCTTGCAGGCTCAGAGCCCCTAGCAAGTCCTCCACCTCTGAATAAACGCCAGTGCGAGGACCTCGGCCTCTTTAATACTCACAAAATGGAGAAAATCCATCTAGAGAGCGCAAAGTCTCACGCAAGTAGTCCCCTTCAGTCACAGTACAGAATCACCCCCAGACAAAACTCACTCCCCACACGACAGACTCAACCCGCACTGAACCTTACATTGAGTCCGATATCCCTACTTTCAATCTGGATTTCTGGCCCCTTCTTAATGTAGACTTCTATAAAATCATCCTAGAGAATGTGAAATCCGGCTCTCCTAAGGATCATTTACCAATTTCTATACTCAGGTAGCTTGACCCTCCCAATTTGTATCATCCTGAATGTCCTTATTACCTCTTTACTTGAATCTACAGTCCGTCTCACTGGAAACACGCCATGGTGACAACCTCTCCTCAAGAAGCCCACCGCGGACCCTGACTAATTCTCCAATTACCGACCTATCTCCCTTTTGCCGGCCTTCTCTAAAATTCTGGAGACACACATCCACTCCCATCTCTCCCAGTTCATTGAAACCCACAAAATCCTCCACCCATCTCAATCTGGTTTCAGAGCTGGATTTTCCACAAAAACAACATTGCTGGGTGTGATGGAGAGGTTGCGCCATCATCTGGAGGTTGGAGATACTGTTGCTCTCATACTGTTAGACCTCAGCGCAGCGTTTGACACAGTATCGCACCCTATATTAATCAACACACTGAGGTCATTTGGCATTCATGGCTCAGCCTTAGACTGGCTTATCTCTTTTTTAGCTAACTCCACCTTTCAAATGTTCTCCGCCACTGCTAGCTCTGTCATTCACTTCTCACCCTATGGGGTGCCCCAGGACTCCATCCTTAGCCTGCTGCTTTATAATTTATACTTTAGACCTCTAGCCGACATAGCCGGA
Organism: Lissotriton vulgaris; assembly: GCF_964263255.1. Classification (NCBI taxonomy): domain Eukaryota; kingdom Metazoa; phylum Chordata; class Amphibia; order Caudata; family Salamandridae; genus Lissotriton; species Lissotriton vulgaris. Next base: position 1,497,833,570 of record NC_141691.1, on the reverse strand, counting down.
GATGCTGGTCTCACTCTATTTACATACGCCGACGACTCCCAGATTAATTTCTCTCTCTCTAACACCAAGCCCAGCTCAACATCTCTCCTTCAGCTAGGTCTTGGGAAAATTGCTACACGGATGAACCACAACCACCTCAATCTTAATGGTGAAAAAACTGAGGTCCTGATCCTTGGCAAGAAGAAAGATATCTGGGGCCCACTAAACGGGCCTGACGAGATGGGTGCTCTCCCTCGGCCTTCCAGCCATGTCTGCAACTTGAACGTAATCATTGACGACTCGTTGACCATGCACTATCAGGCAGTTAAAGTTACTGACATTTGCTTCACCTTCTTGAAATGGCTCAGGAAGATCATCTGGATGCTGCCAGATGATACCCACATCCGGTCTGAAAGTCACGAAAACTTTACTGTACCCAGGTTCAAACTTTCCAGGATGAGTGGCAGATCTTTCACCTATCTCAGCCCTTCCCTTTGGAACTCTCTTCCCCTAGCTATCCCCAAAGAAACAATTTACACCCGTTTCCGCAGATCCCTGAAGACTTGGTTATTTAACCAATAATCTCAAAACACTGCCGCTTCTGTTTCTCACCCAGTCCGTCTTGGCACCGGGAAAGTCTTTTTGGGTAGCTGTTGCACCTAATAATGATAATAATATTAATAATAATAATAATATTAATTACTATTAAAAACAAAACCTTCAGTTTGTTCTGCTCACTGCAAGCTTTTTATACAGCACATTGGGTCTAATCCTTCGCTCTGTAGCATTGCTTTACAAGCACATGGCTTTCTCTGCCCTCTTGTTTTTGTGTATTTCAGTATAGCAACTGGCACTGGATGAAGGACAGCATTCTGGATGGTATATTTTTAGTTCATCTATTGTTGCCACCATGGCCTTTCCCTTGTCTTTCGATCAGAGGAAAACATGGGATGGCACAAAGAGGGGAGGGCTGACATCAATGTCATCCCCCGCACCAAGCTCTACCCAAAGTCATGGCGATCCAACCCAGATGACAGCCCCAGCAAAATGAAGAGTGAGCCACCATTTTTGCAGCCTGGGCTCAGCTGACATCATAATATGCCTTCTCACTGCGTGGAAGGATCTCTTTGGGTTTTTTTTAGACAACACTTTTTAATACACGTTGACCTTAATATAACATACTCACAGCCAGTTTTTTACAAGTAAAGAATACAGCACTTAATGGGGAAGCAATCAATCGGCTACCTCCCTACCAGGAGAAACAAGTACTAGGGCAGCAAAAGGTTTCATGGAAAGCCTCAGATTATCCAGTCAGGCTTGCCTCCAAGCGACGGGTCTTTAAACATTAGATCTCCTCAGACTTGCTTTCGACTCTTCAAGACTGCAACACGCCAAATCCCCCTTAGAATAAAGCCCTAAACCAAACCAATATCCTATTAAAAGAAATCCAACTGATGGTTGACATATAAAATTACAAAAAGGATAAAAAAACATAAGCAACAAGGGGTAGGCACAGAGGAGGAGGCAGCTCCAACACAACTGTGGGAGTGAGAGGAGGTGGGAGAGAAGAATGCTATATTAAAATGTAACCAGCTATGGCGCTGATGCTAAACACAGACAAACAGTAACAAAGCAGAAACCCAAGAAAAAAAATAGTACCCCAAAGAACAGATAAACAACCATAGTGTAATGATACAGTCCCTGCTCTGTGGGAGGAACAGAAGAGAAAAAAGAAGTACAAAGAGGCAGGACAGACTACTAGCAAGCAAGGGGTTTTACAGAACACTGAAATAGCCAAATGAAGAGCACTGGCAAGAAATAGGCAGAGTTGAACTTCATAAAGCATATGCAAAAGGTCGACGAGCGACAGCGCAAATGCTGTCTAGGCTCAACCTGAAAAGGGCTTTTGTTGACTAACAGACAACTACTGAGATGTTATAGATGCGTTTCGTTGAGCGAATAGACACAGACAGCTTCTTTTCTTTTATACAGATCCTTCAACAGCATTTTGACCCCTAGAAAAGGGAACGGGTCTCATCTGAAATTGAAGATGCTGGAACATTCTGAATAAAAAGGAAAAAACAATGTGGGCCAGAGAAGAATAGCGCAGAGTGGAGTAGAACATTCCTGGTATTTGATAGTGTCAACGTGTGACTGTACGCTGATCCAGATTACCGCCATAATGATAGAAATGGGTCATCAAAGATCCTCCCTCATGTGGGTACCATCTGGTCCATCTCACGTGGGCTCATGGCTGCCAAGTGTATAACTAGGAACTAAAAAGAAACAAGGGTCGGGCCCTGGACGAAACAGAGGCTTTGAGAATGGTGAGCTCCACCCCTCATAGGAGGAAGCATTCAACCTAAGGCGTAGAGGAATTATAGAGACAGGGGGGCAGAACTCTAGGTTAGTAACGATGCTCGCCAAGAATTATGATCCATGCCTAGGTTGTGGGAGGGATCCCCAGAATAAATACAGATTGCAGAGAGACATTCACTGAGTAAATGTAGTGTGGTAAATAGAACATCGCAAAAGGTATAGATAAAACATTTACCGAGAGAAAATCATGATAACATGAAGGAAAACTAGAACCCAGAAAGGATCTGTCTACCCTAAAGTCAATTTTCAGAAGGTTGAATATAATTTTGTCTTTAAAACTCCTCTCGGGTACAAGGAGAAACCCTTAGCTGAGTTACACCAACCAATTCATTTGTATTCTGGTCTTTACAGAATCATGGAAAGGTCATCACCACATGCAGAAGTCCTGGCAATTTCTAGCACCTACAAATTGATATCATCAGTTTGTGTGCCGGTGAATCATGTAATTGGAAACCAAGGGTGCATTGATGGTGCTGCAACGTATCCTGCTATGGTGATGTCCAATCCAGACCTTGATTTGTTGGGTGGTTTGTCCAATATAGATCTTTTCACAGGGACACCATATACAATAAATCACATTAGTAGAATTGCAAATTGAAGTCTTTAAGTATTACATCAATTGAAACCTTTTTGCACTGGTAGTGTATTAGCAAACTACACAGTTGCTGCACTTATAATGACCTTTAACTGGAGTGGCTTCCCATGCACTGTCTATAGTGTATGGTCTGGCTGTATAGGGTGTGGCTGAGTGCACTGGTTGAGCTCTAATGTTCTTGAAAGAAAACATTGGGGTGTCTAGTTATGAATCAATTCTCTGTAAGATATGCCCATTTCTTTAATGCATGCTGGTATTTTGTTGGAGTCGGGTTAAAAAGTGAAGACACACATGAGTTTTGCACATTTGTGTTTCTCCGTAGCAGTCAGGAGCATCTCTGATGGCTCTACCAGGCTCTTTTAACGAGGTGTGGATGATCCTATGTGGGTATACTCTCAGAATCAGCCTGTCACTCAGCAATCTTCCCAGAATCCGCAGAGCTCTCTCCTAAGGTGTCTGGGTCATTATTGTTTCTTTCCCGATCCTCAGAATCAGGTTTTTCCTGGCAGTATGATTGAAAGGAACATAAACATTACACCTTCCAACCTAAATAGGTCAAGTGGTGAAATGTCCTTGCTTCGAGGGACCATACTCTGGTGGGCTGTCAGAGAAAGAATTCTGTCAATCGAACCATTGGGTGAGTTGGCAATGGAATACTTAAGTTCTTCTCCTCACGAAAGGAGGCAAGCGGACCAAAGGTTTGGTGAGCAGGGTACTCGTTTCTGTTTGAAAGACAGTACCCTTTCTAACAAGCTCTAAATCAGGCCCTAAGTTAAAAGGAAGACAAAACTAGTCACAGAATAAGCTTCATGACTATGGATAAAAACCTACATTGAAAAGAAGAGTTTGCTACATCAGAACTATGTAGAGTGTTCTGGCTGGACTCATAATAAGAGACTTATGGGGCATAAGTACCTTGTCAAGTCAACAAGCATTGAAAAAGTCAATAGGTAGTGCCTCTGGAAGAGAAAGGAATGTCTTTTAGCCTTGATGTAAAGCAACATGGCTAAAAGTAAAGTTAGAAGAAAAGTACCATGACTTGGCTAGTGCAGCGATGTCAAGTCCATTTTTGCCTTCTGGCGGGTGGGTGTGGGCAAGATGGAGTAGTGGGAGGGAGAGTATGAGTGAGGGAACAAATAGTGAGGAAGTGCGTTAGAGAGAGAAAAGGAAGGAAAAAAGTGCTAATATGCAGCCAGTGCTGGCCCTTTCTTTCTTTTGAAATGGAGTGTGAGGGGGAAGGCAACAAAGACAATGGGACAGTGTGGGAGGGAGGGGTGAGAGGGATGAAGCAACACAGACAACTGGGGCTTGGAGTACAAAGAGGAAAAAGTGACAGGGAAGAAGAAACTGGAGCACAGGGTTTTGGCTAGGAAGCATCAGCAGAAGCATGGGATGGGAGGGGAAAAAAAAACATGGAGCATGGGGTTGGGAGGTTAAGAAGTAACATGGAGCAGTGAGGTGGGAGGCGAAGAAGCAAAACACTGAGCAGTTAGGTGGGAGGGGAAGACTCACATAAAGAAAATAGTACCTGAATCCCAGAGTGAGCAGTGTCTGGACCGCAGAAGAACAGTAATCAAGAGAAATAAATCAGTAGTTGATCAATCCTGCACTTGAAAGAAGAGGCAGTGAAGATGGCATGCGCTAGCCAATTAGCAAGGTAGCAAAGAAGAGTGACAATGAAGACAACAAATGGTAAGCAATGGGTGGGCTCCAAGGCCCTTATAGTAAGCAACACCCGTTGCATACTCTGTCTGCATGCGAGACCAAAAATGCATTATAAACATTACATCATTAACCATCTCTTTTAATACATCTACATGATATGAGATCTTGCGAAAGATCTGAACTGTGAGTCGTATATAGAGAAATCCTCAACTCATCTTCAGAACAGCTACAGCTCCAATAGCAGAAATGCAATTTTTGACTCCTATTCAGCGTTGAACTTCAACTCTGGAGGATTCCCCGTCAAAATGAGAGTCTGGACTTTATTCTCTAGATCCACCTAATTTGTGAGTTTCCTTCAAACAGGTAACAATTGTCGCTGTGCTTTTGATGAAATGAAAATGGAATAAAGGAACGGGAATAAATACAAAGGGTATTGTCAGAAAGGCAACCGTATTCTCAATCTGGAGAAAATAATAAAGCCCACCAATTTTTAACCAAAAGAAAGTAACAAAGACCACAATTTTCTCATCAACTTCCCACAAGAGATTGTGAATTAATACCTCTTTGTAAACGTGTATAATTGAAATGGACAATCAAATTGTATTTTGTTTGTTTTTGTCAGTCGGGATGACTCATTACTAATGTGGTAGCATGCCATTCATTAAAAAATTGACTTTTGTCTAACTGGTGATGTTTGTTACATGCTTTCAGGTACCTGCTCAAACTCACTTTTAATCAGATATCCATCGAAAGCGCAAAAGGTGAAGTTTGCATATGAAGATGAAGTGTAAAAGATAAGTATTGTAAACGAGGCCTCCAATTGATGTACGTTGAACCAGTTAGGTGTAACAATTGTTTCTAATAGTTTATAGGGGTATAGCTCTGGGGTGACCAAGTCTCAATGTTTTAGGCAATAGAATGTTCGGCCGTGAGAGTTCTGCTGCTGTGGTCGCGTTAGGAGCATTCCATGAATGTCAGTTGGTGTCAAACCCAGCTTTAGGGCAGCGCGACTGGTGCAGTCCCACTGGGCGCTGACCTGTGGAGGGGCGCTGTGTTTAGCAATAACTTATTATTGGAGAGATGAGGGGCACTTTTGCCCTATGGTAATGAGAGAATCCGAGGAGCCGGTCATGGGGTACGGGGGCACCAAAAAGGATTGTAGCAAAGAGTGCCATAAGCGCTAAAGCCGGCCTTGGTTGGTGTGCTCCAGTTCTGAGGTGGTGACAGAGTGGTGGCTCTTGGTCGTGACTAGGAGAAATAAAGTATCATGTAGTCAACTTACCTGGTGATCCTGGTCATATTTATCACAACATAATTTGGCGACAAGCTGATTAGAGTCACTGCGAAGCACTCACGCAACATTGCTGCATTATCCGGCTGTCCGTTCATGTTTGGAGTTGCTATTTGCCAGACATTGAAGTATATGTGTTTGTCAAATTTTGCACGTTAATGCCTTACGATTTTCCTCAAATAGCACATCTTTAGCATTACAGCATTTTCACACATTTGTACAAGTCGAATCATTCAATAATTCCTGTCTTTATCATCAGCTATACAATTCTAATTGAGTTACCATATTATTTGGCATACCATTAATATTCATGAACATTCTCAACTTTTTGCCTAGACATTTTCTGAGGCTACTGCTGTATAGAGAAATGATTTCAAGTTGGATTACTGAACAAAAGGGAAGAATGTCATTCTGACCAATACTGAATGATGCAGCAATTTTATCACTTTGAAATATTCGTCCTGTTTTTTGTCCTAGTCATCTCACCATGGAATATGCACAATGGGTAAATTACCAGATGTAATAATGCATTATATGCTTCAGTGGTACACACTGGCTAGATCCTTTAAGTGAAGAATGACGCTAGTAGCATAGATAGGTCTACTCATTACATATTTACCGGAAAACAAAGGTTAAAGTGACGTTATAGTTAAATATGGTAGAAAGCTCTTAGCTTGCATAAAAAAAGTCCCCAGATCTTCACTTAAAACCATCCAAAGAATTAACACGTTTACCGCAGCACTAATTTTGCCGCAGTGTGGGGCGTTTCATTATGTGGGCGGGGCCGTGTCGGCCGAGGTAGTGCTAGCGACGGCAGTTGTCCGACGGGCGCACTCAAAGGGTTAAGTGACATTATGGTTAGATGCTTAATTGGCGTTATGGTTTGATGCTGAATGGAGATAAAAACTAAACTTTAGAAAAAACAAGTATTGGCAATACAAATAGGACTGACTTTAATGTGCTGCACTTTGCTTCTGACAAAGACACACTAATCACCCTGCACTTAATCGTGCATAACACTCATACACAAGCAAACCTTAGGGACACTCAGCTCCATGTGCATTCACACATCTCTCACCTTGTACTCACAGGCACATATTTCACCATGCACCATCATGGTCAAATGTCTCACCATGCAGTAAAACAGGCACACTGCACGCACTGTGCTCACATGGCCAGTGCTGACTGCATCATAGTGCTTTTTTTGTTATGTGGTTGAGGGGAAAATTAGCGGAGGGCAAGCAGCAAGAAGGACAGGGGGTGGGGCCAAGCAGCAACGTGGAAGGCAGGATGGGGCAAGCAACGACATGGATGGTGGGGGGACAAGGAAATACACAGATGGGGAGCGGGGTAAACAAAATCTGAATTGTGGGAGGGAGCAAGCAACAACATGGGTGGCAATTGGAGCAAGCAGGAACACAGCTGGAGGCTGGGAAAAACACCTGGCTATAACAGAGTAACACAGAGAATGGGCAGAGAAGCAGATGAGAGAGACAGCCTGCCAATGCATGCACTCTTATGGACTGCATCAAGGAAAAGTAAAAAGGTGGCTCCGAAAGTGTGAGCAATGGAAGGACAAAAGTACTTGTCCGAAGGTCCAGCGGAGGGACAAAACATGAAAAGGTAGCTAAGAAGGCACTTGCTACCCAAAGAGAAGCAAGCAAATCAGTGATGATGAATCCAAACAATGGTAAGCAATAGGCACACTCTAAGCCCATAAAAACCTAATAAAATATCTCGCAAGTGACAGAACATGGGCTCGCTCAGGTGAGACCTAATAAAGAAGGTCCAAATTGGTTGTTCGAGTCAGTTTAATTTCACAAAAATGAAAAGAGACCTTTCAAGAGGTAGGCTAACATTTAAAGCACACTCAAGGATGTAAGCTTTAAATACATAGGTCGTGTCTGGTAGCTCAGTAGACTAATGCATCCCCTCCAGGCACCTGTGTTTAACCTCACCGTCACATGTTTGAAACCCATTGGGTCCAGTCAGGTTTCTATGCTTCAGAGGCAGATCATTCGTTTTGAGCCATATAACAAACATCTGTTAACACAGCACCAAGACACCCGAGTGCGAAGAGTGCTTTGTTGCATTATAAATTAACTGTTATATTGCTGCTCGCGATTTACTGATGTTATTTTGGAATAAAAAGTACAAGAAAAGAATATGTGTTGACTGTATTGTGCATTCCCTTAATAAAGTAAACCTCAACCACATAATCAACAACTGGCCTTTTGACACCATACATAGGAAAACGTTGTGTCATTTGCAGCTGTGCATGTACTCAGCACTGTAAACTACATGAAACTCCAACTTGAAGTAAAATATCATGTAAGACATCTTTAAAGATATATATAATCCCTTCTGGTAAAGCCAATCAACAGCCGATAGTAAAAAAAAAGCACGAAAGTTACCTGTAAGTTACTTTTAGGTACTGAAACACACATAACTATGTCACTGCTGATAATTGTATTTTTAAAATATTAGGTCATTTTTTAGGGTGCACTTGTCACTTTATCAGGACTCTAATAAAACTCTACCAAATTTACTACCATGGATTTATTGAAACACTAAATCATAATTAACGTTTGTGAATGGTTGACAACATCTAAACTGCTTGATGTATCAACCTTTTTAATGGCAGCATTGCTACTCTAATGGCTCACACTCCAGAAAGGAAAACATTCCATGAACATAACCACAATATAGATAAATGAAATCAGGAAAACTATTTTTACTGTAAATCTCCATATGACCGCCATGGGCTCAAAGCAATGTGCTGGGATCACCACCCTCACACTTTGCGCTCTTGCTTTTATACCAGCACTAGGTACCCTTTTCAGGTATAACAGAAAAATAGTGTCCTCAGTCAACATGAGGATTTCTCATGCATGTCAAAAAGCAGCAGGTGCTGGAACCTCTGGCGACACTGATACGTTCGACCCCACTACTGAAAGGAAACACATGGGCGGAAGGGTGGGAGGATCGTCTCTCGCTCTATGCGGACGATATGCTTGTATACCTCGCGGATCCGGGTCATAGCATACCAGCGCTTCTGGCTCTGTGTGACGAGCAGGGGGAAGTATCAGGATACACCATAAACTGGGCGAAGTCCGAGATGTATGTGCTGCAGGAACCAGCCCCGGTTCTTGACAGCGATTGCCCCTTAAGAATAGAGGGGTCTTCCTTTAAATACCTGGGCATACACGTCACAAAAGACCCAATGAAATTCTTTGAGAAAAATATGAAACCGCAGTTAGAGCGGTTGAAACACGATGTTAAATTTTGGGCGACACTACCCTTGACACTACTGGGCAGAGTGGCGCTATACAAAATGATGTCACTGCCGCGATTTCTCTACATCCTTGATAATACACCATACCCGGTACTACCCAGATATTTCAGGCGGGTGTCTGCGCTGGTATCAGGCCTATTATGGGGCAATCGCCCGGCACGCATAGCGCAGGATAAAATGAACAGGAGTTGGTATGATGGAGGGATTGCACAGCCGAACCTACAACTGTATTACTGGGCGGCTCAATTGAAACCCATCAACCATTGGCTACACGCACCCCAGGATGACCCGGCCTACAAGGCTGACAGGGCGCAGTTAGGTACCAACAGTATGTTGGCAGCTCTCTACGATAAAAGCCTTGTGAACAAGATGGTGGGACCCACAAGACTTACTACCACACTGTGGTATACGGCAAGACAAAACTGGGGTTGAAGGGGCGAATTACTAAGCTTACCTCACTGTGGGATACCAGAACCTTGGGGAGCCTGAGACACTGTAAGGGCTTTACACACTAAGACAACATTGGTATATCAACGGTGGGAGACCTGTGGGACAAAGGTACGGTAGTCCCCTTCACTCAGCTGCGACAGCAATATGAGTTAGGGCTGACAGAATCGTTTAGATATGTGCAGATTCAACACGCACTGCTTGCAGCCATTCCACCTGATTCGGAGGTTCCAGAGACATCTCCCCTAGAAGATCGCCTCCTCACAGAGTACATGCAACAATGAGCTACATCACTCACATACCGTAAATTGCTCAACAACCTACCGGACCCGACTTTAAAATTGAGAGGTAAATGGCTGGCGGAAATAGGGGATATGGACGATTCTGAATGGAACGAAGCATTGGCATCACAAAAGGAGGTGGGCATATCAGCTAAGTTCCGTCTAGTGCAGCTTAAGATCTTACACAGGGTGTATTACACATGAAGGGCACTACACATAATACAGCGAGCGCAACATACCTACTGTCTGCGTGGATGTGGGGAGGAGGGGACGTTTCTGCATACTATATGGGAATGTCCTCGCATCGTGGAGTACTGGAGACAAATAATGCGCACCATATATCAAACATTAGGCTTGTCACTAGTCCCTGAGCCACGTAAATGCCTGTTAAATATATGGGAACCAAACGATCTCACCAGACATCACCAATGGTGGTCCACGCTAGGTATGATGATAGCAAAACGTGACATAGCGCAGAAATGGGGCGCGGCAGAGGCCCCCACGTTGGCTCAATGGTGCACGAACATGGATAGGGTGATGATTACGGAGAGGGCGGTTTACGCGGCAAGGGCATGCTCACGGAAATGGAACAGGATATGGACCCGGTGGAATGTATTCAGGGGGAGATTTGCGAACCCCTGCAGGAGGACGAGCACCTAACGTCGGATGAAGAGGAAGAGGATGAGTAAGATATGAAGGGGAGGGATGTGCAGGCATAGAGACCTTTGTGTTCTACAACGATATATAACTCAGATGGGGAGGGAGTACGAGACTGGTGTGCCCGAATCATTACAGCGCTTACATAGAGCGATCCACCCGAAGGGGTGCAATATGCTCTGCGAGCAAGTGGCGGAGACCTTTGTTCACCTTTAGATTGTGTATGTCGCCTAATGGATGAGACAGGAGTTGTGCCTTAACTACTTTGTCTCCCTTACGGTTCGTATTTTGTTAGTTTCTCATTTAATTTCGGTTGTTGCTATAAATCAGAAAACCCGGACCTATAAGTTATTAGGTGTCAAAATGCGAGTTATGTACACACATTGTTCTATCACGCCACCGGACCCCTGGGATGTCGGCAAATGGGCTGTGTTATCCGATAGTTTTGTATTGAATTTGATTTTGATGCGGCCAGCCCCTTGGGTTGTAGGCTATATGCTGTGTAAAAATAGAAATGTACAATAAAGTTTTTTTCTACAAAAAAAAAAAGCAGCAGGTGCACTTAGGGACGCAATGTGTAAGGTATGAAAGGGGGAGTAATGTCACGAGGGTATAACACAAGTCCTTTGGGCAGACTGCAAACAGAGGTACACAAAGCAGAGAGACCACACTGCTGATAAAAGGTTTTATTAATATGCAATATTAATATGGTTAAGGACATATTGTGCACTGTTAGCGGGCAATTTATTTAAAACTGGCACAATATTAAAATGTGCAAATTATATTACATATCCATACTTATAAGTACTAGGCCTCAAAAGGTTTTATGGAAGCTTCATTTTACAAGCACTAAAGTTAAATCTGCTGGACCGTGCACAAAATGCTTAGAATTGAACTTACCCTGACATGTCTTTAGGGAAGATTTCAGATTTTATTGAAGAATGAAGAGCATGGCAGCCATAACAGCACGCTGATTATGCCTCTATGCAGCTCGCAAATCACACTCTGCACCATGCCAGACATCAGAATACAGTTCGAAAGCATGTAAAAGAAAATACATGCTAGCCGTAGCATAAATGTTTCATTTGCACATATGCAGAATTACATGTACTTTTAGCTTTCAGATACAACTGTTGCTCTGCATGCACTTAGTAGCGGATTGTAGTTCTATGCAGGCACACTATAATGGAGATATAACAAGTCCAACTTTATTTCGGTCATTCCGACCATAAAAGTGCAAATGCTTACAGTGCAAAATAGTATGGATAAGTAAAATTGCATTGATACAATATAAGTGTTATAGCCATAATAGGACAAGTGCTTACAGTACAGAACGTCTGGTTTCGTTACATGACATTGATCTATAGAGACTTTTCAATAGATGCTTGGTCAGGGGAAGAAGCAATGATAGTAAAAGTAAATAGAAATAAAGAATCGAAATTTGCCTAGCTTACGTAACGGTAAGTTTCAATTCTATTAAGGACACAGAGGCGAGGATTATGCTTTTCTTCCTTCGCTTTATTACATATACAAAAAACACAGCAGCCTTAGAAAAGCTCCAATCAATAGTCAAATTGTAGAAAAAACTCAGAAATAATCGAATTTTTAAGACTTTGTAAGTCCAGGCGAACTACAACTCCCATGAGATTGTCTTAACATCCACAACATTAGTCCTTCCATTATGTCCACTCCAGGTATGATAGCCAGTCCTTCTTCAACATTCCTCCTCTTTCTTCGCGCAGATTCTGCACATTCCTCACTGGTCTTGCTTGGAACCGTCATTTCCTAGCGGAAAAAATGACAGCGTAAGAGAAGCACCACAACCTCACTGACAGCATGTAAACTGCGGACATCAACAAGACTGGTATCAAAACATGCAGCAAAAGAAGAGATGAAAAACAATTTACTTACTACCATACGGGCAGGTTCGTAACGTTGAACTCCTGGGTGGGATAATCCTTGCCTCCGTGTCCTTAATAGAATTGAAACTTACCATTACGTAAGCTAGGCAAATTTCGATTCTATTTCGGGACTGGAGGCTAGTTTAAAGCTTACTCACCACCAATTGAGCTAGGTCCACAACCGATTTGAAATAAAACCTCTTAAACGTGGAATCCGAGGACCAATCTACTGCTCGCATTAAATCATCTAAACAAGCTCCCACCAAGAACGCCTTAGAAGCCATGGCTCCCGTGGCAGAGTGAGCTCCAAAACATTTAGTATCAATGCCCGCTTCCTGCATGACCCAACGCGCCCACCTTGCAATGGTGGGGGAAGAGACCGCTCTGTGTGGTTTTCGCAGGGCAATTAGCAATTGTTGTTCGCCCGGAGGGCGGGTATCCAACGTCATGTCCTCATAAGCCTTCAAGCACTGCACAACGCACAACTTGGGAGTGTCTACAAAGGCTGGGTATGAGATAGTTCATGACGCGGACTTTGTGCGACGTCCCACCGTAAAAGTTACCCCATCAGGGGAAAAAACACGCGCCGAAACGTCTAAGGCACGCACATCCGACACATGCCAGCAAGAAACCAAACACAGAAGCATAGCCAGCTTAGCTGAACGTTCTTTCAGGGACAAATAGGCGTTGGACTGCCAGGACAGAAACAGCTTCAAAACCACATTGACGTCCCAAAGGACCGAATACCGGGGCTCCGGAGGTAAAGAAAGACGAACACCTTGCAAGAGCCTGCAAACAAAGGGATGTTCCCCCACCGGGGAGCCCTCCACAGGTTGGTAACCCGCTGAAATTGCGGAGCGTATAGCATTAATTTTCCTATAAGCCAGGCCCTTAGTTGCCAACTCAGCTAAAAAATTTAATATTGGAACGAGTCCTGCGACCACCGGATCCAGGTTCCTTCGAAGACACCAACGCATCCATCTAAGCCAAGCGGATTTGTAGCGCTTCGCCGTGCTATCAGCCCAGGCTTTGGAGAGCAGGCCCTCAGCCGATCCCGAAAGGCCCGGGAGCGGCCAACGTCTCCGGAAAGCCTCCATGCCATGAGGCGGAGAGAGCCCTGAATGATGAGAGGATGCGGCTCCCGATTCGGGTTAAGCAAGAGGTGAGGAAACTGGGGGAGTAGGATTGGAAAATCCCAAGAAAGTTCCAGAAGAACCGGAAATCAGACTGGGCCGTCCGCACCACCATCGAGAATGGGGGAAATGCAAAGGGCTTCTCCCGACTACAATCCTGAGAAAGGCGTCCGTGGCCTCCGCGAGAGGGTCCGGTCTCCAACTGAAAAACCGTGGGAGCTGGTGGTCCAGGCAGAACGCAAACAGATCCACCGAAAAAGGACCCCAGCGGGCGTTCAGCCATTGGAAGACCGGTATGTCCAGCATCCACTGACTAGCATCCCTCAGGTGCCTGGAGTGCCAGTCCGCCACCTGATTCACCTGACCCTGAAAGTATTCCGCCGTCACCGATATGTGATGGGAGAGGCAATAGTCCCAGAACTCCTTTGCCAAATCCGCCAGAGCCCGCGAGCGTGGGCCTCCCAGGTGGTTGACGTATCGAACCGCTGAGACATTGTCCATTTTTAAGAAAACGCAAGACTTCGCCGAATCTTTGGTCCAGCAGCGGACCGGGAAGGACCCTGCTAGAAGCTCCAAACAGTTTATATGCAACTTCTGTTCGTCGGATGACCAAGCGCCGCCGGTGGAGAACTCCCCGCAACGGGCACCCCAACCCGACCTGCTGGCATCAGACTCTATCACAAGGTCCGGGACTGACCTGAAGATCGCCCAACCATTCCATGCTTCCATGTGTGAAAGCCACCATGACATCTCCTCCTTCACTAACGCTGAGAGGGGCACCATCTGGTCGTAAGACATGCCCCTCCGGAGATGTTGGGCCTTAAGGCGCTGGAGCGCTCTGTGGTGCAACAGCCCCGGGAAAATCGCCTGAATGGAGGATGACAGAAGTCCTACCACCCTGGCCACCTGTCATAAAGAGGTCCGGTCTTTTGAAACCGTCTGTAGTAATGTATGCCTGATTTTGCCTATCTTCCTCGAGGGTAGACTGAGAGAGGCGTCTACGGAGTCTATGACAAAACCCAGAAACGTAAGTTTCTGACACGGAACCAGGACCGACTTGGAACCGTTGATGACGAAACCCAGCCTCTGGAGAAGCAGTACCGCCTGCTGCAGCTGACCGGTCAAGACAACTGGAAACTGGGCCATCAAAAGGACGTTGACCAGGTAGACGATCATCTGAATACCCTGCCCCCGCAGGTACTCCATCCACCGGGTGCAGCACCTTCGTGAAGCACCACGGGGCCGAGGAAAGACCGAAGGGAAGGGCGGTGAACTCGAACACTCTGTCCCTCCAGCAAAACTGAAGGAAACGCTGATGCGGAGGATGGATGGGTACCACCAAATAAGCGTCTTTGAGATCCAACCTCACCATCCAATCCCGTGGAAGGAGCACATCCCGAAGGAGGTGGATCCCTTCCATCTTGAAATGCCGGTAGACCAACCAACCGTTAAACTCCTTGAGGTTGATCACTGGGCGCTTGCCTCCATTCGTCATGTCTACCAGGAAGACATTGCTAAGGAACCCAGCGGGATGGTGTGTTGAGAGACGGATGCCTCCTTTTTGGAGTAACTCCGAGACCTCTCCGTCTATCAAGCGCGCGTCGGACTCGGAAAAAACTATCGGCCGTGGAGAAGACTCCTGAACGGGCCGGTCGTAGAACTCTATGTGAAACACCCACACGGTTTGCAAAACCCAAGCGTCTGCAGTAAGCGACGCCCACTTCTCGTAAAAGGCTGCTAGCCGGCCTCCCATGAGAACCTGGTCCGAAGAAA
The DNA here is from genome assembly GCF_964263255.1 of Lissotriton vulgaris. NCBI lineage: Eukaryota > Metazoa > Chordata > Amphibia > Caudata > Salamandridae > Lissotriton > Lissotriton vulgaris. Next base: position 1,497,818,174 of record NC_141691.1, on the reverse strand, counting down.
GGACACTCACCGTTGGGATTGTTGGGTCCAGGATTCTTGCGGTAGCCTCGACCGCCGAAGCGTTGCCCTCTCATGGGATAAAATTTGTTGAAGTTTGCTAAGGTCTGGTATTGGCCTCTGCTGGAGCCTTGCCCTCTATTATTGGTATTCTGTCCTCCTCGGCCAGTTGAGCGGCCCCTGCCCCGACCGGCCCCTTGAGAAAAACGGTGTTGAAACACACGCTTAATGCTGGACTGCGCCTTATCCAGCGAGGTGAAGGTGGACACAAATTTGCCGAGCTCCTTCATGAAGGGCTCCCCAAAGAGGCCACCCTGGGCTACCGCCCCCGCTTCCGAAGAAGCCAAATCTCCTAACTTCGGATCCAGCTTAATAAGCAGGGATCTCCTCCGCTCGGTCGATAGGGCGCAGTTGGCATTCCCCCAAAAAATTATTACTCTCTGAGCCCAGTTCGACAAAACCTCAGGGGAAATAACCGTGCCGTTGGCCTTCGCCTCTTCCGCCATGTCGAGGATCTTCGTGGCGGGCCCAACTGCGTCCAACAATTTATCTTGGCACGACCGCCAAGAACGGTCAATGCCTTTACGTGGGTCCTTCATGAACTTTGAGAGGAAGGTAGCCATTTTTGCATCTAAATCGGGCATCAAAGACACCTTACCCTCCAGCGTGGGCCTCGGACACTCCCCTCGTAGGCATCCCCTGGCCTCCTTCTCTAAAGGATTACACAGGCGACCTGCCACGAACTTCGCCACCGTTTCTCCCGGCGTCCATGCGGCGGACCGCGGATGAATAATCTCATCCGGGTTCAACATGCCGTAACTGTCCCGGGGCAACTCTGCGGCCGAGCTTGAGGGGCGCCAAGAGCGCACGACTCTCCATCGTCATCCGTGTCGGGGGAATCCATCCCCAGCGACGGAGGTGCGGTATCTGAAATCACCGAGGGCTCAGGGCCCGTAAGTGGCGCAGAGGGGCCAGCAGTCGCCTTGGCTAAGAAAGCGTCTCTGAGACGCTCAAAGGCGCCTCTGTCCACCCCATGCTCCCCTTCCAATGCCCCCTCCCTGCAGGGCTTTTTCAGGGCAGGAGGTCCCTCACCTGAGGGGCCCGGGAGACCGGCTGGAGCTCCCAAATGGGCCTGCGCAAGCTTTGCGCATTCCTCATCAATGCGCACTGACAGGCGGTACTCCATGGGACCCACCACCTCAGTCACGCAGCGATAGATAGATCTGTCTACTGCTTGATAAAACTCCTAATCCTGTAAGTAGGAGTGGGGCTCCTCCTCAAAATAATAGCCTTGCTCCATGGTTGTCAAGTGAAGAACAGAGCTTCCTCAAAAGCGACTAAAGTCTTACCCCCCCCACAGAGGGTGTCAGAGACTAAAGACAAAGATATGGGCAGGCAATCAGGCTTTAATCACTTTTTGGGCCAAACAAACTGGCAGGTAGGGCTGCACTAACCCCGACGCGCTGACCCTCCACACAGGGACCGGGCCTGTCCACCCTCCAATGCGCGCCCCACACAGCCAAAAAAGTGCACACTCGCCTATCGGCATTCACTATGGTCTCTGCTGTCAAATACAGACCCCGCAGGGTGTAGAATAGATTTATTGGGCCAAATACGGACCCGGAGTACCGGGCGTAGCAAGGGTGGAGAGGGCAAAGCTCCGTCGCAGACTGTCTCCTCAGCGCGGTTCCCCAGAGTGAAGGGAAGTGCGCTGAGGAGCCGGCGAGACGTTCGAGCGCCCTCTGGTGGGTGCTCTAATCACCGCACCGCCGCCGGGACAAGAGCTGCGAAAGGAACGAAAACGCTCCCGAGACCGAGGGCTCTGTAGGAATAAAAAGCACACTTAAGCACAGTCAGAGCCCCATATACCCCCATCACCCTCAGAGACGACAACACAGTACAATATGCCCCTTGAAATGGTAACCATAAAAACACTTAACTGACTGCTGCGTGAGCAGCGAAGAAAGAGGAGGAAGGTTGAAGAAGGACTGGCTATCATACCTGGAGTGGACATAATGGAAGGACTAATGTTGTGGATGTTAAGACAATCTCATGGGAGTTGTAGTTCGCCTGGACTTACAAAGTCTTAAAAATTCGATTATTTCTGAGTTCTTTCTACAATTTGAGTATTAATTGGAGCTTTTCTAAGACTGCGGTGTTTATTGAATATGTAATAAAGCGAAGGAAGAAAAGCATAATCCGAAGCCTCCGGTCCTGACATAGAATTAAAATGTTAAAAAGATCAAAAAGTTTGGTCAGTCAAGGGACAGGCCCTGATAATGTGCATTTGGAATCCCAGTATAAAAACACAATAAAAAGATCGGACAATGAACATTTTTAGAAATCCTAATGTTGCTGCTCTGTTCTCAACTAGGGAATTTAAAAAGGTTAAAAAGAGTAGCGCTAAGACAGACCTTATCATTTCTTGAGTGTGCGCCTTCTAATTATCCACATTTTTCTGAGAAATGTTGCTACTGCACAATCAACAAGAGATATATGTCATGTTTCATTGTAAAAAACACAAGAGCTCTTTCTGAGAAGTACACAATGTCTGTCCAGCCAGATCATGTTAACATAGCCCCAACATATGAACAAAGGCAAAACGTCTTTCCTGGTCATTCTCACATAATTGGTGACTGTTGTGCTTACAAGTCTGACTATAAAACACTGAAATTCACATGTTATAGATTACTGAGATACCCAGAACTTGATCCGCCGTCATTCACTGCTTATGACCTCTCATATTAGATCACTCAGGACAGGTTAAATTAATTAATTGATGAGATTACTGATGATTGATCTCAAATATATCCCTTGTTATATCACTGATAATTTCAATGGTAACACCACGGTTGTACATAGCATAGAGTTATGGTGGGGCATATGTACAAGCTCCTATCGCCACCACAACGTCACTTTTACCAACATTGTGGTGGCTGTAGGGGCTTAGCCTTATTTACAAGGCAGCGTTAAGCCACTTAACGTGGCTTAACACTGCCTTTTAAATAAGGTTATAGTTAGCGCGAAAGGGGTGGGCAGAGGGTGTTTCGGTGGGCGTTCGACCGCAACACCAATTGATTTTGACACTGCCCCTATGTACAAGGGTGGCATACATAACAGCAGAGCTAAAATTAAGACCAGGTAAAACCTGATCATAAGTTGGCAAAACGAGGAGAAATGCATTTCTCATCGTTTTTGCTTTTTCCCTGTGTGCTGCCTTGTGCAGATACGTGTCCCTTCCTGCACATAAACAATCTAGAATGGCGGTTTGTAACTTAATTTTGCCTCAGACAGTCTTTATGCCCCCTGGGGGGCAGAAAGCAACCTAAACACCAGGGATTTTTGTATAGGCCAGGGGTGGGGGCTGACCAGAATGGGCAAGCCAATGACATCACCCTGCCCCAACACAAATACAAAAGACTTTCCACCCCCCCCCGGGGGCAGATGGGGGTAATTGCCTCTGATTTGACCCCCACGGGGCCAGAAAGCCTCTAGGCACCAGGTATTTTTTATATGTAGGGGTGGGGGAGACGGGGCAATAGCCCCTTATCTTCCCCCGAGGGGGCAGAAATCCCACTAGGCACCAGGTTTTTTTTATATGTAGGGGTAGGGGTTCTGTTCAGAATGGGCATGCCAATGCCCCCACCCCAAAAAGAAAATGCTGCAGTCTTTCTGCCCCCTGGAAGGCAGATGGGGCAATAGCCCCTTATCTGCCCCCCCTCTTGAGGGGGAAGAAATCCCACTAAGCACCAGGGATTTTTTTTTCAAAGTTCAGGGTGGGGGCCGCTATTCAGAATGGGCATGCCAATGCCCCAACTCCCCAAACAAAATGCTACGGACTTTCTGCCCCCGAGGAGGCATATGGATGCAGTATCCCCCTGAGCTGCCTTCGAGGGGGCAGAAAGCCCACTAGGCACCTGGGATTTTTTTTATAGAAATGGTTGGGGGCTGCCCAGAATGGGCATGCAATGCCTCCATACCCAAAAAAATTGCCACAGTCTTTCTGCCCCCCTAGAGGCCGATTGGGCAATAGCCCCTTATCTGCCCCATCCGGTGGGGGCAGGAAGTCCACTAGGCACCAGGGATTTGTTTTTCAATTTTCGGGGTGGGGTCTCCCAGAATGGATATGCCAATGCCCCCACCCACTCTAAAAAATGCCATAGACTACTGCCCCACCTCAGGAGGCAATTGGGGGCATAGCCCCTGATCTGCCCTCCCCAGGGGAGGCAGAGGGCCCACAAAGAGCCGGTAACAACGCTGGCTTTTTGTATGTAAGGGTGTGGTCTGCCCAGAATGGCATACCAATGCCCCCAACACCTAAAAAATAGTCACAGTCTTTCTGTCCCCTTCGGGGCACATTGGGGCAATAGCCCCCAATCTGCCCCCCCCCCGGGCAGATTTTTTTGCAATGTGCCTAGCTGTGGATTTTGGGCCCTAGAGCAGCCAGCATCTAGGGACACCTAGCAAGCCTGTAGATTTTTGAAAACTAGACAACAAGGGAAATCCAGACTGGGGTAACTTGTGTGCCTCTCACCAGATTCTGTTACCCAAGATCCCTTAAAAACCTCAAACTTGGTAAAAAATATAATAAATTCCTCACAATTCTTTGATGGAAAGTTCTGGAATCTGCATGGATCCGCACGTTTCCACCCACCTCGAATTCCCCAAAGGCTCCTGATAAAAAATGGTACCTCTTTTGTGTGGGTAGGACTAGTGCCCGCAACAGAAAATGGCCCAAAACACAGCATGGGCACACCACATTTTTACAGTAAAAACTGACAATTTTTTTGTGAAAGTGCTTAACTGTGTATTTTGAACCCCTGCTACGCGGGCACCTATGGAAACCTAGCAAACCTATCTATTTTTTAAAACAAGACACCCAGGGAAATCCAGGAGGGTGTGATTTGTGTGGCTCTCACCAGGTACTGTTACCCAGAATCCCTTGCAAACCTCAAACTTTGTAAAAACAGTACACTTCCCCACATTTATGTGACGGAAAGTTCTGGAATGTGCATGTGTCCACAAACTTCCACTCACCCCACATTCTCCAAAGTCTCCTGATAAAAATGGTACCTCGCTTGTGTGGGTAGACCAAGTGCCTGTGGCAGGGAAGGGTCCAAAACCTATTGTGGAGAAAATTTTGACTGGCATCCCTCAGGTGCCTGGAGTGCCAGTATGCCACCTGATTCACCTGACCCGGAAAGTATTCCGCCATCACCGATATGTGATGGGAGAGGCAATAGTCCCAGAACTCCTTTGCCAAATCCGCCAGAGCCCGCGAGCATGGGCCTCCCAGGTGGTTGACGTATCGAACCGCTGAGACATTGTCCATTTTTAAGAGAACGCAAGACTTCACGGAATCCTTGGTCCAGCAGCGGACCATGAAGGACCCTGCTAGAAGCTCCAAACAGTTTATATGCAACTGCTGTTCGTCGGATGACCAAGCGCCGCCGGTGGAGAACTCCCCGCAACGGGCACCCCAAGCCGACCTGCTGGCATCGGATTCTATCACAAGGTCCAGGACCGATCTGAAGATCGCCCGACCATTCCATGCTTCCATGTGTGAAAGCCACCATGACATCTCCTCCTTCACTTCCGCTGAGAGGGGCACCATCTGGTCGTAAGACATGCCCCTCCGGAGATGTTGGGCCTTAAGGCGCTGGAGCGCTCTGTAGTGCAACAGCCCCGGGAAAATCGCCTGAATGGAGGATGACAGAAGTCCTACCACCCTGGCCACCTGTCGTAAAGAGGTCCGGTCTTTTGAAACCGTCTGTCGTAAAGTATGCCTGATCTTGGCTATCTTCCTCGAGGGTAGACTGAGAGAGGCGTCTACGGAGTCTATGACAAAACCCAGAAACGTATGTTTCTGACACGGAACCAGGACCGACTTGGAACCGTTGAAGACGAAACCCAGCCTCTGGAGAAGCAGTACCGCCTGCTGCAGCTGACTGGTCAAGACAACTGGACACTGGGCCATCAAAAAGACGTTGACCAGGTAGACGATCATCTGAATACCCTGCCCCCGCAGGTACTCCACCACCGGGTGCAGCACCTTCGTGAAGCACCACGGGGCCGAGGAAAGACCGAAGGGAAGGGTGGTGAACTCGAACACTCTGTCCCTCCAGCAAAACTGAAGGAAACGCCGATGCGGAGGATGGATGGGTACCACCAAATAAGCGTCTTTGAGATCCAACCTCACCATCCAATCCCGTGGAAGGAGCACATCCCGAAGGAGGT